>NC_142087.1:17500000-18750000 GCF_054644295.1 Miniopterus natalensis
CATTGCTATCAACTAACACATACACACACCACCACCACCACTGCCACCAGCAGTGTGAGCTGCTTGTGATCACAGGGACTTCTTTGCAAATGTACAAATACGATGCTTCCTGATACAGAGTTAACACACATCAGGGGTCATTACCACTTTCTGTGGAAGTTCACCTGACTTCTGAAGTGGCGGTGGGATGATTATTGACTCCATTTTGCAGATGGGAAAATGGAGGCTATTTCTAGCAACAAGGAGGGGTTCCAGATTCCCAGGCTGAGTCTAAAGGACACTCACCCTGTCTTCAGCTTGACCCCCAATTTTGTTATACCTAAAGGATTGGGTTTTATTCCTGGTCTAGAGCCCACTGCAAGGACACAACAGGTAGGAGGTGCCTGGGGGCTGGGCCTCTGCTCAGGGAGGTTGGGGCCCTGAAGATTCCAGAACCCCCCTCTATCCACCAAGCAGGCAGTGACACAAAGACCATTTATTTGGGTGAGGGGGCTTACCCCAGAAAAGGAGAAATAGTTATGCAGGCTCCTGAGAAAGAGAGTGAGCCCTGGGCATTGTCGTGCTGAGACTTGCCTGCCCCACCCTGAGTAGTCAGGTGGTCTCCTGCCTCCCTCCCCTTACCCAGTTTTACAGAGAAGGAAGGCAACTGGATGCTCAGAGAGGGCACTCAGTTGCCCGGGTCATGCAGCAGATATAAGCAGAGCGGGCATTCCCACTGCCTGGGACTCTCGCACTCCTCACTTCCTGCCGTGGTCCCAGAGCAGCCACGGGGGTGGGGCTGGGCTGCCTGGTTTCTGCTCTCAGTGTGCTCTTCCCACTCCATCAGCGTGAGTCAGGCCACATGGGGAGGAGGGAGCAACGGGCACTGAGTGTCTAACAATGCCCAGGCCGTGTGCCAGCTGCTGACATAGACAGCCATGTCTGGCCCCCTCATAACCACCATCAGAGTCATAACCGCAGTCATGAGGCACTTAGTCTTCTCCAGACACTTTTACATATCATCTAAGCTCACCGGGTCAGTTTTCAGCTTATTCTGCAGGGGAAAACGGAAGAGGAGGGCACAGAGGGGATTTTCGTCAAGCCAGGAGACAAAACTTCCCCAAGAGAAGGCCCTGGTGCTGGCATCTACCCTGAGGAAGGTGCTGGCCTGAGCCTGGGGGAGGGGGTGCCAGGGGTTCACCTTTCCAGTTCAGGCCAGGATCCCCTCTGACTCTGAGAAGTTCAGAGGATAAAGCACAGGTGGCCCAATGCCCCAGCCCTGCAGCAAGAGAAGCTATAACTTTCCTCCTGGGTGTTCATACAGGGAAGAGGGTCAGACAAGGAAGTGGTTTAAATCCTGGGCTGCCGGCCAGTTTTAAGGGTTGTTTTGCTTGGGCCAGGGTGGGGCAGGAATTCCAGTCTGCGAGGAACCATGTGCGGCCAGCTCACATGGTTAAAGAGCTGCGTGCGGTTGGACGCAAGTGGGGAACTGGCTTGTGCCAGGCCTGGCCAAGTCAATAGACAGGCACGGGGTCTGGGCATCGTCTGAATTGCTCCCCAGGTAACTTGCAATGACAATTTTTAAAAATAATGTTTCAGCACGCTCTCCCTCTGGGGAGCACGCCTGTGCCACTCCCTTCCCCATGCTATTCCCTTCCCCTTCTTCTTCCCCCGCAGCTCCCCCAACAGACACACATCTCCTAAACTCTAAGGGATCCCAAGAGAGTTGCAACCAGGGGAGCAGTGGGCAAAGGCAGTTCGTCCCGGCCTAAGCCCCTGAACCTGTCTCCAAGGCCCGCTTTTCTCTGACTTCCCAGTGAGCCAAAGCAACCCAGCCTAGGCGCTCCTGCTGCTTCTTCTATGCTAAGCCCTTTCTTGTTTCACTGTCCCCAGCTTTAATAAATGCACCCTCATAGTAACAATAATAATAATAATAATGTGTGTTTTTCTTTTTATTGATTTTAGAGAGAGAGGAAGGGAGAGGGAGAGAGAGAGAAACATTGGTGTGAGAAGCATCGATCAGCTGCCTCTCGCACTCCCACTAACTGGGGATGGAGACAGCAACCCTGGCATGTGCCCTGACCAGGAATAGATGTTTCTCTCTCAACGTTGGTTGAGTGTAGTGGCTCGATTCCCCCTGTAGGGGGCCTGCAGGAGGCAGCCATCAATGACTCATCATTGATGTTTCTCTCACTCTCACTCTCCTTTCCTTTCTCTGAAATTGATAAAGACATATTTTTAAAAATAACTTTAAAAAATCAAGCTTTAGCCTTATAGCTCAGTTGGTTAGAACATCGTCTCAATATGCCAAGGTTTCGGGTTCGATCCCTGGTCAGGGCACATACAAGAATCAACCAACTGGTCTAGCCGTTTTGGCTCAGTGCTTAGAGCATCAGCCTGCGGACTGAAGGGTCTGGCCAAGGGCATGTACCTCAGTTGCAGCCTCGAACCCCAGCCCTGGGCACGTGTGGGAGGCAACCAGTTGATGTGTCTCTCTCACATTGATGCTTTTCTCTCTCCCTTCCACTCTCTGAAAAGCAATGGGAAAGATATATTCTCGGGTGTGGATAAAAAGAATCAGCCAATGAATGCACATATAAGTGGAACAGATCCATGTTTCTCTCTCTCTCCCTAAGTTGATCAACAGTTTTAAAAAAATTAAGGTATAATTTATATACAGTAAAATCCACCCTTTTGAGTGTACAGTTCTATGAATTCTGACAAATGCATACAGTTGTGTAGCCTCCACTACCATCGATATATAGAACATTTTCATTCTGCCCGTGGATTATTTGGGATGATTTCAATTATACTGAGAATATACCCAGGAGTGGAATTACTGGGTTATAGTGTGTATGTTCAGTTTTAGTATTTTCCACACAGTTCTCCAGGGTTGCTGCACCAACTTACCCCCTAACAGCAGTGCCTGAGAGTTCTGCTACTCCATAGTCTCATCAAAGTTGATCAATTTTAATCGCTCTTTTTTTTTTTTTTTTTTAAACATATCTTTATTGATTTCAGAGAGAGGAAAGGAGGGGGAGAGAGAGAGATAGGAACATCAATGATGAGAGAGTCATTGATCGGTTGCCTAGCCCTCAACCCGGGCATGTGCCCTGACCAGGAATCAAACCCCGATCTCCTGGATCCTAGGTCGACGCTTAACCGCTGAGCCACACCTGGCTGGGCAATCGCTCCCTTTCTCTTTTTTTTTTTTTTAAAGTTTTTATTTATTTTTAGAGAGAGAGGAAGGGAGAGGGAGAGAGAGAAACATCGATGAGAGAGAAACATCATTGATTGGCTGCCTCCAGCATGCCCCCTACTGGGGATCATGCCAGCAACCTGGGCATGTGCCCTGACCGGGAATCAAACCGTGATCTCTTGGTTCATGGGTCGATGCTCAACTGCTGAGCCACACTAGCTGGACTAATCTCTCTCTTAACCAAAAAATTGTTGTTTATAACAAAGAACTCTGTTGTCGAGGCTGAATCTACATGCCATGACACCGCAGTAGCAGGGGTTGGAGCATCACAGACCCAGCCTGTTTTCTTTCTTTTTTTAAAAAATATATCTTTATTGATTTCAGAAAGGAAAGGAGGGGGAGAGAGAGAGATAGAAACATCAATGATGGGAGAGTCATTGATCAAGCCCGCAACCCGGGCATGTGCCCTGACCGGGAATCGAACCCTGATCGCCTGGATCCTAGGTCAGTGCTCAATCACTGAGCCACACCCGGCCGGGCCCCAGCCTGTTTTCTGACTCTCCTGTATTGAAATATTAGCCTTAGTCTTGATTTTTTTCTCATCAGATTCTTAAAAAATTTAAAGTGACTCTGGAGTTAATTGGCTGTATGTCACTGGCTTGCATCCATCCACTGACGACAGCTCACAACCATCTAGAAAACTTATGATTTCTAAAAAGTCTTTATCCCTGGAACTGAATGCACAGGCACTGTACTTTCCAGAGGCAATAAACTCTTGGTGCAGAAGGATGTTTAGACAAGGAGGTCCACGGCCACGTGGGATCTGGAAACAATCAGGAGAGGGAAGTTGAGTAATGATGGAGAAGTGGCTGTTTCGCAGCCCTGAAAGTCAGGCCTGAGAGAATGGTGGAAGGTGTGAGGTTATTCAGTCTATTGTTTAAGAAGATAGTTGGTTATGGGACAGAAGGTAAGAAGCCATCCCACCCACCTCTGGCTGGAGCTTGTGCGGGTGTCAGGCAGCGCTGCTAGGGTTGCCTCGGCCCCACCCAGCCCACACCCCAGGGAGGGGGTGACGGCAGCAGCTGCCAGGCTCTGAGTCATTGGGGCCGGGGGCAGCGGGAGGGGAAGGGGCCTCACGTGGCTGGGCCTGAGCCACCTCGTGGGGCCTCCTGGCTCTCAGCCCTGCAGGAAGCGAGGCTGTTTGAAAGGGCCAATCACACTTAGACTAGTCCTCCTGGGGCTCAGCCAAGACTGCTTCCATGGGCCCTGGGGCTCCCTGAGGGGAGGACTGGGGGAGGGAGATTCCTGGGTTGGGACTGGGAACACTGAGGAAGGAGGTCAACCAATCTGGGTGGGAAGAAGTTCCCAGGCTTGGGTTGTAGGGGTTAAGTAGTGCTAGGCTTACGGCCTCCTGGAGATGGGGGCAGGAGCTAAGCCAGCCCCAGGGGTGACCTTGAGGGGACAGGGGAAGAAGGGGAAACACAATTGGCGGGGGGGCAGGCTGAAATCAATTTCTTTTGACATGCACCCCTCCCTGAGTACACGTGTAAGATCAGGAAAGTTACTTATCTTGCTATGCCTCAATTTCCTCATCTGAAAAATGGATATAAAGCCCCTTCTTCAAAGGGTTGTGGATTAGATCAAGTGAGTTGGTGTATGCAAAACACTCAGAACAGGGTCTGCCCACAGCAAGTGCTGTATAAGAGTCTGCTATGGCCGTTACTACTTAGGGCATGTGGGGATCAGATAGGTAAAAGGGTGAGCCTAAAAACTACTTAATTTTAAAAATGGGGACAGCCCGGCTGGCATGGCTCAGCTATTGAGCATCGACCTATGATCCAGAAGATCGCAGTTCGATTCCCGGTCAGGGCACATGCCCGGGTTGTGGGCTTGATCTCCAATAGGAGGTGTGCAGGAGGCAGCCGATCAATGACTCTCATCATTGATGTTTCTCTCTCTCTTGCTCCCTTTCCCTTCCTCTCTCTGAAATCAATAAAGATATATTTTTTACAAATTAAATTAAATTAATTTTAAAAGGGGGACAGCCTGGGTGTTTCCTCCTTTTCTGCATATGGAAAAGCCCCTGGGTGATAGGTTATAGGAGAAAAACCCATGTAGGAGGCAGATGGCCTACTGCACAAGTCCAAGTAACAGGAGGCTGTGAATGAGGGTTTGGGTGGTGACAGGAGGAAGCCATCTGGGTGGCCCATGGGAGGCTGCCCATGGGGCAATGTCATCTCTGAGCTGGTTCAGGGAGCAGGAGGTGAATGAAGGAGAAGTCTTGCCCGACTTTGGTCCCCTTTATTCTAGGGTAACCATATCCACTCAGTCTCAGCTGGCCTGGATTCTCAAAAAAGCAGATCCTTTCTCGCTCCTAGTTTCTTGCTCTAATCTGTTAGAAATGGCTAGATATCCTTAACAGGGAGTCACTAAAAAAATTCACTGCCTGAGGCTGGCAGATTACACCTAATTTCTCTCCCCAAGTCCAGAAGTAGGTGGTGGCTTGATTGGTATGGCCTGAAGTCTCAGGGCCTATGAAGACCATTGATAAGGGTTTTCAGCTGTCAAAAACCAATAGGGCTGTCCTTGGGGAGTAGCTCCCTGTCTCTGGAGGTATGTAAGCAGGACCTGGGGGTTGGTCCTGACGTCTGGGAGAAGCAGCAGAACTTCCCAAGCCAGGCTGCCCATCAGTGATTCAGGACCCTGCTGTGTTTAGGTAGGTGGGGAACCTGCTTTCCAAATTGAATCAGTAATGGTCAACAAGTGCATCCTAGTGGTGGATATCAAGGGGGATCAGAAGAGGCGAGCACCAAGCTGCCTGCCACTGTGGGGCAGGTCTCACCCTGACCTGGGTAGAAAGCAGAGGAGAGTTGGGGTGTGGGGAAGGGGCCAACGTGAGGGTCTGTAGGCAACCCACCAAGCTCAGAAAGCCACTGAGAAGAGCAGGGTTGGGGAATCAGGCTATGGTCACCTCTGCCCAGAGCCAGAGGGAGGGGAGAGAAAATGACAGGAAGGCATGCCCCATCCCCAGTTCCATGTAGGCAGGTGGGCCTGGCTTCAAATCCAGCCATATGTCTGCTTCCTTCAGGCTCCTTTAATTTTTTTTGTTGTGCTTTATTTAATTTTACATTTTCCCCTTCTTTTGTCTGTCTGTCTCTCTCTCACAAGCGCACACACATACATCCATCTATCCATATCCCACAAACCCACATCTCTACATATTAACTGTGGGCCTAGCCCTGCTGCAATCTCTAGGGTAACTACTATAAAAGCTTCACACACATGAACATATACACATATTGCCTCAACACACTTAGATTGTTCCATTTTGTCTTCAGGGTGGGACTTATAACCCCAGGAAGAACTGGGAAGTTCAGCCTGTTCCTCTGCCTGCCTCTGGGCTGCCACCAGACCAGAAGGGCCTACTTGCTTTCGATCTCTGCTTTCCTGTTCAGCCTCTGGATTAATAGTTGCAGGCATTTATTGATTTACTAAGTGCCCACTATGTGCCATGCTCCATCCTGCCCATTTCACATGCTGGCTCACATAGGAAGGAGTTAGGCTGCACATAAGAGAAACCCCCACACAGCAGTTTAACAAAATTAAAGCATGTGTTCCTCACTCAGCAAGAAGGCTCTGTGGCGTCTTGGGGACCTAGGCTCTTTCCTGACTGTCCTCAGCACATGGCTTTTTTTGGTTGGTTGGTTTGTTTCTAATGATTTCAGAGAGCGTAAGGGAGAGGAAGAGAGAGAAACATTAATGATGTGAGAGAATCATTGATCAGCTGCCTCCTACACACCCCTGACTGGAAATGGAGCCTGAAACCCAGGCATGTGCCCTGAAGGGAATCAAACCCTGCCCTCCTGGTTCTTGGGTCGAGGCTCAACTGCTGAGCCACACCGGCTGGACATTGTTTATTTGTTTTTTTATGTGTCCCAGGCACAAAACAGCTCTGGCCACCAACTCAGGCATCAAGCTAGAATGAGCTAAGGACTGTACATCTGTTTTGCCCGTAACTGGTATAAGAGCAACACCACCAATCAGGTGTCTCCTTGCCCATTGTCAGGGGGTACACATGGTTTTTTAAAATTTTAATGATTCCTGATTCGTGCTGTTTTGTTTAATTCATTTTTTTAGGGGGGGGAGAGGGGGAGAGAGAGAAAGAGAGGGAAAGGGGGGGGAAGAAACATCACCACTTTGATTGGCTGCCTGACCCGGGATTGAGCCTGCAAACTGGGTATGTGCCCAGACTGGGAATCGAACCCACCACCTTTTTGTGTATGGGATGACACTCCAATCAACTGAGCCAGAGGGCACATGGCTGAGGGCTGTAAAAAGCCAGGAATGGCACCTGAGTCTGCCCCACTTATCTGGATACCACTTCATTTGTGTTCCCCACTGCCTTCAGCATAGTGATTCAGGCCAGCTTCTCACTGCTGTTTCCTCCATGCACTTCACACAGGCTGGCCCCCCAGGTGGCCTGGGACTTGGATGGGACTCACTGCCTGAGGAGTAGACAGAGGTCTGAATACTGTGTTCCAGATGCCAGGTAGCCCCCAGTGACCAGAGCCCTCTGCCAGCTCTGCTGTAATCAGCTGGCAGACATGAGTCCTGGCTGAGAGTGATAGGAACCAGGGACCAGGAACTGAGCCAACATCACCCCCAGCCTTATGGCTGAGGCCCCACACTCTCTGGGCCTGCCCCTCCATCTACAAATATATTTGTGTGTCGTACTTGTGGTCAAAATGCCCACATGCCCTGGTCAGCCCCTGGCCACCTCCTCTAGGCTCCCTTCAGTGGCCCCCTGCCCAGGCCTATGGCCAGAAGGACCAGGAGTGCATGCCCTTGGAGGGCCCTGGAGCCAGGGTCCCTGCCCTGTCCATTTTTTCAGTAATCAAGGAGTGTGTTTAGGTTGGCTCCAGGCCTGCTTTGTGTATGATCTTGGGGACTGAAGCTGGGCTCCATAGCCAGGCTGGATTCCATGAGACATCACTACCATAGGCAGACCCTGGGTGCAAAAGGGACACCTGAAGGCTAATGGGCAGTTTGGACAGGAAGGCTTCCCCTAAGTTTTGGTCTGAGCACAATTTGAAGGACAAAAAGGGGAGGAAAGAGCCTTGCAGGCCACAGGAACAACCGGTGCGCTGGTGGAACGGACGAGCCGGGGGCATTGGTTTGGAGAAACAGAAGGCTGGGACACACCTGGGGAGGCTCCAGCAGCTCACATGCCAGGAGGGAAAGGAATGTGCATTTGTGCGGGGGAGGAGGGCACCCAGGGCAGGCCCTGAGACCCAAGGCACCTTGCGGGGCCCCAAACAGCTCCGGGCCAAACCCTCACTGGGGCTTTTACCCCACTGCAGGGCTCTGGAACCTGGCACCTGGTTGTGCCCCTTTCAAGTTTAAGGTATAAGTGTCTTCACTATCCTTTGATGACCAGAAGGGAGCTCGTTAGAGGCTGGAGCGTGAAAGGAAAAACTAGTTAGCCTACTAAGTCCTATGGGCTTCGCTGGGGCCCAGCGAAGTGCCTGACCCGCCAGGGACACGCAGCTGTGACAGGGTTGGGACCAGAGTTTCAATCACTCTACTCCAAACGGAGCCAGAGTCTTAACCCACTGCAGGAGCCCACAGCCCAGGAACCCCCGCCCCCGCCGACCGCGTAAACATGCATATTTCCCCCGAAAGTAATAACTCTCAGGAATACGCATTTTATCCGACGCCCCAATGTTTCCCACGCACATTGGTCAGTTTGAGAACTCGGGCTCCACGTTCAGGTCCCGCGAGCCTCACGGGGCCGGAAGGGACCAGGGGCCTGAACGCCGCCCTCTAGCGGCGACGCGGCCAGCCGACCTCTTTCTGAAGGTCCGCGGGACCGGTCGCTGCGCCCCCTCGCGGCCACCGGAGCCGGCGGACTGGGGCTGGGCCGGTCCAGGGCTTCACGCCGGAACACAGCGTAACCCGGCCAGGAGTGACGGGTGTGGGCAACGACCGGCGGAGCGACGGGATCTTTCGTCCGATTAGGACGGTCGCCTGCGCCGGATGCCCAGAAATCAGAACGCCTGGAACGCCACCACCCTGCTTGTGTCGCCCTCGTGCACGCGCCCGCGACGCCTGTGCGCAGGCTCCTAGAGGCCGCGCAGCTGCCGTTGCTGCCCCGCTGCCGAGGGAAGCGGCCTGTTAGGAGTCTGCGGGACCAGAGGAGGGGTGAGTGCGACGCCTCGAGGGGAGCGGCCCGGGGCTGAAGGGGTAGCACACTCAGGGTGCGGCGCCCGGTTTAGGCCTGGCCGACTGGAGCAAGGAACTACAACCCCCAAAATGCACTGCGCTGCACGGTTGCGCGAGGCAGTGACGCAAGGAGTCTTTGCTGCTTCCTTTTCTCTGTGGGGGAGACGCCAAGGCGAGGGCTGATGACGCGTTCTTCTTGTGGTTAGAGGGTCACTGGAGGTCAGCACCAGGTCAGCGGGCTGCAGTTCTGACAGCGCCTTTGCGAACCTTCTTCCTGTTTAACCAATTTAAACCGAGGATCTTTTTACCCTTAACTACACTTATCTGCGTACTGTGTACCCGCTGCCTTTGAACGCTGGCTGGCTGCTGAGCCAGCCAGACACCATCATGATCATGATCATCCTTATCATCATTATTATTTAGTTTTTATTTTGAAATAATCTCAAACATAGGGAAAATTGAAAGGATTTTTAAATAAAAAACCCCCGTACCCCTCTTAATAATAAAGTTAGTTGCAGATGTGATGCCCCTTTACCTCTATGTTTAGAGGTATATCAATGCATATTTTCTGAAAGATGGACATTACCCCAATGTTCAAAATCATGAAATATTCATTAAAGCTGTTATCTAATGTGTAGTCTATATTTAATGCTTCCAGTTGTCCTAATAATGCCCTTTATTGAAACTGTTTTTCTTGGCCTGGGATCCCATTCAGGAACACATGCTGCCTTCAGTTTTGTCTGTCTAGTCTTTCAGTCTGGAGCAGCTCCCCAGCTTCCCTTGACTCTCCTGACTTCAACCCTTTTGAAGACGCCTGGCTGAGGTTGTCAGGTTTCTTCACCCCCAGGCTGTAATGGGCAGAGGTGGTGCTGACCAGACTGTTATTCAGAGGCTGGGGTGTGTCTTGGGTGGCTGAGGAGGACCTGTGACCAGCCACACCAGCCTCCAAACATACTACCAGACCTTGCTAGGCCAGACCCTTTCTGTGGTTGCTTCCCCTCTTGGGGTTTTACACTCATCTCATTGAGGTATCTGGCTTCCCTGTAGCACCCACCCTGGAGCCATGGTCCATGCCTTCCTCATCCACACCTTGAGGGCCCCACAGGCTGAGGACACGGGCCTTTGCCGGGTGCTCTACTCCTGCGTCTTTGGTGCCGAGAATTCACCCGATGACCCACGACCACACGGTGCTGAGAGGGACAGGCTCCTCCGTAAGGAGCAGATTTTGGCAGTGGCCAGGTAACCACCCAGCCCAGTCCAGCCCCACATCTTCATTGAACACATTTGTGATAGGTTTTCTGGGGGGCACAAGAAACAGGGGGACTAAGAATCAGAGAGGAAGTTTAGAGTAGCATTTTCTAAAGAGCCTTTTACAGTTGTTCACAAATGTTATGTGAAAAAGGGTTAAAGAAAATAATAATGCTATTATTACTATTATAGTTAACATTTATTGAGCTTGAATACATGCTAAGCATTTATGTTTTGAGCATTTCATGTATATGAACTCATTTAATCCTTGTAACAGTCTTTTGAGGTACATACAGTTATTATCCCCATCTTGCAGATGAGTAAACTGAAGTACAGAGAGTTTAAGGAACTTAACCTGCACAAGGTTATGCACTTAGAAAGCAATAGAGCTGGGATTTGACTGTAGGCAGGCAAACCAAACACCAGCACAGATTAGACATGCTTCACAGTGCAAGACTTGTCAGGGCCTCTAGTGTGCCTGGAGGCTTTATACATCTCTAAGTAGGAGAGAGAACATGGTACATGGAAACTCTTTACGCTCAGGGCCTTCCAAAAGCCTGGGATCCAGAGTTCAGTTTGAGAAACACTCAAACTGAGTTGTCTGGCCTTGGACCTCCCCATCCCAGGCGAAGTCAGCAGGTGCCAAAATCTCCTGGTCTGTGCATTCTGGGTCGGGGATTAACACTCTGGGATAGTCCTGTGTCAGACTCCTGCCATCCCCTTCTTCCTCTGGGCCTCTGCTTCCTCCTGTGGCACAGAAAACCAAACACATTCCTTTAAGACCAGCCTGTGCACAGCCCAAATTGGAGGGCAATTCAGGAGGGATGAGAGAGTGCTTTCAAAAGTTGGGGTGGCCAAATGAAAGGCCTTTCCTTTTTATTTGGAGAGGGCTGCAGAATGGGAAGTGGTTAGAGAGTTTGGACAGCCCAGGTTGGATGTGGCTTTTACACTGCTTCTCATTTGTTGCTTTTCTTTATGTTGAGGAGGCCTCTGTGAAGCAGGTGGGTCAGGATTTCTTCCCTTAATGCCCTTTTCCAGCCCTAGGAGCTGTGTTCAAAATCTGCCTTCTCTTGGCCACACTAAGTGAAATCGTTCAGGGCCTGGCGGCTGGAGCCTGGATTTCTGTTCCAGTTCACACTTCCTTCTCTGTGGCCCTGGACAGGTCATTTAGTCTCTTTGGGGCTCAGTTTCTACATCTGAGATATGGAGATAATAGCAGCTCCCAGCTCCAGGGGTGATCATGAGGATGACAGAAGTTGATGACCCACCCATTCTTCCCAGGCAGGTGGAGTCCATGTGCCGGCTGCAGCAGCAGGCATCTGGCAGGCCTCCCATAGACCTGCAGCCCCAGTCTTCAGATGAGCCAGTGCCTCTGCATGAGGCCCCCCGAGGGGCCTTCCGCCTGGCCACAGGGGACCCTTTCCAGGAGCCTCGGACGGTGGTGTGGCTGGGTGTGTTCTCATTAGGCTTCGCCCTGGTGCTGGATGCCCACGAGAACCTGCTGCTTGCTGAGGGCACACTCAGGCTGCTGGCACGCCTCCTTCTCGACCACCTCCGGCTGCTGGCCCCTGGCACCAATCTCCTGCTGCGGGCTGATCGAATCGAGGGCATCCTTGTCCGCTTCCTGCCCCATGGTCAGCTGCTCTTCCTCAATGATCAGTTTGTCCAGGGTCTGGAGAAGGAATTCAGTGCTGCCTGGCCCCGCTGACCCCTCACTGAACGGGACTTTCCAAGAGGGCATGGAGGAAGGACAAAGATGTTCGGACACACGGCAAGGTGCAACTTGGCATCCACCTCCTACCCAGCCTGCTCCCAGCTCTGCTGTGCTGCCACACCCAGGACAAGTAGATGGGACAAGCTGGCAGAAAAGGGGGCAAGGCAGAAGGTGGAGGGGTGGAATCATAGAACATTCTGTGCCTGGAGCTGCCACATGACTTACTCAGACTGGGTTCATAAATATGTCAGTCGTTCAGGGGGATTCTGTAGCCCCTTTTGGACCTAGCCCATGCCTTCCAGGCAGCCTCAAGATAATCATGGGCTTCCTTCATCTGCAGGAAGAGAAGGTATCCTCAGGTGGGTGCAAGAAGTCTGGCCTGGATGATGTTATCTTTCTCATTTTGAATTAAAAGCACCAACTATATGATTTTGTCACTGACCCCTGTGGGTCAGGGACCCAAAATTGTTGTGGTTCTGCTCAGTGTTGCTTGCGCCAATACAACGAAACTGTTTGGTAAAGCAGATCAGAAAGTTTATTCTTTGGCCAAGGAATTAAGAAGGGCGAGTTGTGCTCAAAAGATCCCCTCTCCCGTATTCTGGGGCGTTAGGGAAGTCCTAAAGGGTTTGGGGGTCGGGGGGAGTAGTTAGGCAGCCTCAGGGGCAGAGATTCCCAAGGAAGGGTGGAGGGTTCTCAGATTTCCAAGGGAGCATGCGCAGTTCCCAAACATGCTTGGAACATGCCTAGCCATACATTGCATGTATCATTTCAATGTTAAGTCTCCATCCCTGGGCGCGATTTTTAGTATTCTATTGAAGGAAAGCGTGTCAAAGGTCACTTGGGAAGCGGTTTCAGATGCCTTCTTGGGTTTTTTCCAGCACAAGACAGTTTTTTGTTTTTAATCTTCACCAGAGGATATGTTTCTATTGATTTTTAGAGAGAGGAAGGGAAAGAGAGAGAGAGAAAGAGAGAGAAGCATTGAAACATTTTCCTGAATTATATCTTTAAATAGCTATTATATTGCATTGTTTTTGTTTCTTCAGGGATTCCAGTTAGGTACTAGTCGGCTCTCCTTTTCCTATCATCCATAGCTGTCTCCTCGCCCCTAATCCTCTTATTTATTTAAAATTTATCTTTATTGTTGAAAATATTACAGATGCCCCCCTTTCTCCCTCCTTTCCCCCCCATTGACCTCTGCCATCTCCCCTCCAGGCCCCCTAATCCTTTTAAATTGGCAGTTCCCAAAAAGCACCAGAAAATAAAATTCACTTCCTGAAGATGTATCTCTTATTTTTACTGCAGTGCAAAGGCCCCACTGGATGCAGTTTAACCCAGTTAAACCTGGTTTAACCACCTTAACCTAAGAGAGCGCCCACAGGCTATGAAGTTCATGAGACTCTGATCTCTGCCTCCTGGTGGTTCCAGGCCCTCCCTGCCGGTGGAGCTGGTCCATTCCTTAGTATGACAGTGCCAGTTCCTTGAGCCCTCCTCCTGCAGGGGATCCTCAGTACTGCCCAGCACATCATATGTCTTTTCGGCATCACTGTTCCTCTTCTTCTGCTTCAGTGGCACTGTCAGTCTCACTTGGGTCTCAGGGCATGTGGCTCCTCCCATTTCTTTGCCCTGCTCTCTCTTTCCCAGGCATTTGGATATAGCAGACTTTTACTAAAGTTTAGGGGGATAGAGGAGAGTTATCCTAAAAGTGAGAGAGCAAAAAACTTAAGATTGATTGTTAGATACTTCTACTCCCTAAGTGTCTTGCTCATTTCCCCCAGAGGGGTCCTATCATTCCTAGCTCTCCCTTCCCCCCATTCTCCTCCCTTCCACTCTGGAGCCTCAGCCTACCATCTACTTTCAGGCTGTTCCCTTTTTTTTATTTTTTATTAAAAACTGTTTTCATTTCATGTAAAATACATATAGCATAAAATTGAACATTAACCATTTTAACCATTTTTAGGTGTACAGTTCTGTGGCATTAAGTACATTCACAATATTGTATCTATTTATATGATCTGAAACAGAAACTCTGTCCCCATTAAACAATAACTTCCCTGTTTCCCTCCTGTGTTCTAGCCTCCAGCACCCTCATTTCATTCCTGTTCATTCCTTCTTTCCTGTTTATACTGAGCAGTTTAAGGCTGTTCCCCAACCCAACTTGGTACCAGGCCTACATTATGGTAGCTTAGCTGTGACCACTTTAAAAAGAGAAAGAGCCCTGGCCAGTGCGACTTGGTTGCTTGGGTGTCCTCCCATGCACCAGGGGGTTGCCGGTTAGATTCCTGGTTGGGATGCATCCCTGGGTTGTAGACTTGATCCCTGGTGGGTGGTGTGCGGGAGGCAGCCGATCGATATTTCCCTCTCGCATCGATGTTTCTCTCTTTCTCCTCCCTTCCTCTCTCTCTAGAAAGTCAATGAAAAATCTGAAAAAAAAGAAAAAAAAAGGAGAGAGAAAGGCTAAAAAGACTGTTCTGGGGGTCCATCTTCATAAGCTCAAAGCAGATTTTCAATTTTGCTTTGAAATCTCAAACTCTTATGGGGCATGATTAAATTCACAAGAAGACTTCCTTCCCCACTAATGCCTGTAAGCTGGACCATAAAAAGGTATTTCCTTCCAGAGATGATCATACATTACCCTTAAGAGGCAAGTATAGCTGTACTAATTTTTTAACAGCTTTCTCCACCTACCCCACTCCATTGCATATGTTTATTTGTGTGTTACTTATTGTTTCCTTTCCCCATCAGGTTAAACCTCCAGGAGGGTTTATACTGTGTCTCTGCTACATTAACACCTGGCACAGCACCTGGCACATAGCAGGCACCCAGTATATACTGAACAAGTGAATCAATGAATGCATGAATGAATAAGTGGTTTATAGGAGACCCCTGGGGCCAGGGTCTCCGCAATATTACCATGTAACAACTTTTTCTTTCTCCTGGGAAGCAAATAGAAACAATAGACTGTGTCTGTTATCACTCAAGGATGGTAGCCCAGGACTACATGTCCCTTTCTGAAATGATAAACTGCTTATGACAGCAAAGGAAGCAATCATGTAACATTTGCAAGTTTCCTGCTACATAAGTTATGTTGGCTTGCCTTCTACATCACTACCAATGACTAGAAATGATCTTTCTCCTTAATGTTCTGAAAGAAGGCAGTTATGATTGGGCATTGCCACAGGCCTATGGTTTCTGCCTCTAGAAAAGGTGAGTAAAGTGATCAGAACTCCCTTCTCTGAAACAGTCTCCTGAGTTTGCAAAGCCTAGCAGTGGTCAGAATGACAGACACCTATGTCCACCCCGATTATATAAGCCTTGAAGGTCTAGAAGTCTTTGAACCAGCAAAGCTTCCACCTTAAGCCAGAGCTGGGAGCAGAACATTTACTATCTAGGTGTTGCTTGGGAGTGAGACTTGATCAGAAGTAAAAGGACATTAAAATTCTCTGACAGCCCTTATTTTTTGTTTGTTTGTTTGTTTTTTTGACAGCCCTTGTTGGTGTGGCTCGGTTGGGCATCAACCCATGCACCAAAAGGTTGCCGGTTCAATTCCCGATTGAACCCTGGCAGGGGACATGCAGGCAGCAGCCAACTGATGTTTCTCTCCCTCTACCTTCCTCTCTAAAAATTAACAAAAGTATATATGCTTTAAAATGCGGAAATGGTGGCATGCTCTCCCACCTGGGAGCATGCTTATGCCTTTCCCTTCCCCTCTTCTCCCCCACAGGCATGCATCTCCTAAACCCTAAGGGACCCCACAAGGCTTGCAACCAGTGTAGCAGTGGGCAGCTGCAGCTCGTCGTGGGCTAATTCCTGAACCTGTTTCCAAGGCCCCCTTTTCTCTGACTCCCCGGTGAGCTAAAGCAGCCCGCCTTGGCTCATTTCTTTCCCATAACATTTCTAGAAAGCCAAAGGCACCCCACCTAGACTCTCTCCTGTTGATTCTCCTGTCCTAAGCCCTTGTTTCACTGTCCCCAGCTTTTTTTAAAAAAAAAATTTTTTAAGAGTATATAGGAGTACCTGTCAGTTCTTTTTTATTTTTATTTTTTATTTTTTTTAATATGTCTTTGTTGATTTCAGAGAGAGGAAAGGGGAGGGAGAGAAACATCAATGATAAGAAAGTCACTGATTGGCTGCCTCCTGCACGCCCCTGGCTGGGGATTGAGCCCACAACCCGGGCATGTGCCCTGACTGGGAATCGAACCCGGATCACCTGGATCCTAGGTCGATGCTCAACTGCTGAGCCACACTGGCGGGGCTGTTCCCAGCTTTAATAAACGTACCCTTAAAATAAATTTTAAAATGGAGAAATAGTAAATCTACAGAGGAGAAATGTAGAGGGCACTCCCTTTACCAAGTGATCAAAGTGAGCATCCTCAGTAATTAGACAAATGATGTCCTGCCTCCTGATGTGCAAGAAGGACACACAATCACTTCTGACATTCAACAGTGCTTACCTGAATTTGATCAGGAAGAAACCACAAACTCACATAGAGGGAAATTCTGGCCTGTCTTCTTCAAAACAGGGAACTGCTTCAAATTAAAGATCAAAGAACTATGACAACTCAAGGTAATGTGTGATCACACAGACATTTTTGGGGAAAAACAGTTTATTTTACCCCATCTTGCCTTTTGTGTTTTGAGTTTTTTTTTATTGCTTTTAGGGAGAGGAAGGTGGGGGAGGAGAGACAGAAACATCAACATGAGAGAAACATTGATCTGTTGCCTCTCACACACACATGCCCTAACCAAGCCTGCAACCTGGGTATGTGCCTTGACCAGGAGCCCAACCCATGACCTGTCGGTGTACTAGACGACAATCCAACCGAGACACACCGGCCAGGGCTTTTAATATTTTCTTGCAAATGTTTTGTAATATAGTGAAATGAATTACAATGTCATTTCCTAATACAAAGTGAGGTGTGTGAGAAGGAAAGGTACAATTCTTTGATCAAAATTAATTCCCACTGACCTAAACTTTGAGTGTTTCATGGAATACATAAATACATGTTCTGCCTGCCAGGCATGGCTCAGCAGTTGAATATCAACCTATGATCCAGGAGATCGAGGTTCAATTCCTGGTCAGGGCACATGCCCGGGTTGCAGGTTCAATCCCCAGTCTGGCGTGCAGGAGGCAGCCAATCAATGACTCCCATCATTGATGTTTCAACTCTCCTCTCCCTCTTCCTTCCTCTCTCTCAAATCAATAAAGATATATTTTTAAAAATGCATGTTCTACCCAAGAAAAAGTTTTTTTTTCCCTGAATGCGGGGAAAAAATTGTTATTGTCAGGGTAATATTGGGACAATGATAGGACCTTGGAGTCACAGACCTTCAAAGGATCCATGCGTAGAATTCAGGAGATTCTGCAAACTTAGATGGAAAAAAAATTGCATCTTTTCTATTAATCACATTAAAATTAACATATCCCCCCTTTTTGGGAAAATGTTTACAGTTTTATGAGGTACAATTGGCATACAATGAGCTGCTGTAAGGATAAATAGAATGAATGTTTTTGTTTAATGAAGTAGCTGCTTTCCCCCTCACGTTAGGATGACTCCTTTAAAACATCATGGGCCCTACTGGTTGGCCAAGAATTAGGTAAACCCAGTCTCTGGATTTCACAATGCAAGCCTTCTGACCTTAGAACCCTATTTACCATGCTCTGAAATTAACTCAGAACTGAGCTGAATAAATGGTTGCTCATATGTTTTAGGGTAGCTTTCTTACTTGCAAATCCAACTGATACAACTGGCTCCCTCTACTTCCCTACAAGGTGCTTTCCTCTATTTTGCGGAGGCTGGAAAGAAAAAACCTACATTGCCCAGACTCCTTTGCAGCTAGAGTTACGACTATAAACTAAGGTCTGACAATTAGGTGCCCCATCAGAGATTTGGAGGGCAAAGGCCATCTTCCCACTGCCACTTCTGCTGACAGCAAGGACACAAAGACGTGAGGATCTAGAGCCAGTTTCAGCAGCCAGACTCTGTTCCTGTATCAACCAGATGTTGAGACAGAGCCATGTGGTGCTGTCTCTCTCATATTGATGTTTCCCTCTTCTGCCCTCTCTCTCTTCCATTGAAAAGCGATGGAAAAAATGTCCTCTGGTGAGAATTAAAAATCAATCAATGTCTGCTGCCAAGCAACTTATGTCAGTGGTTCTCAGAAATGAATAGCAGATGGCAGCCCTGAGTGGCAGTTAACCAGCAACACATTGCCCTGAGGCTGATGAGGGGTCCATGCTGACCACAGGGGCTGGATAGCTCTGGAGGAGTTGGATGCAGCAGGGACTAACCCATGAGCGGCCATGGTCCAAGCCCCCTCCTCCTGAGACCCCTGAGAGGTAAGAGCTCATACTAGAGATCCCATTATATTCTAGATCATGACTTGAACCATCTCACATGACTGGTCAAGGCAAGGGGAACTCCAGGAAGCCAGAGGAAAAGAAAACACTAGAAGACACGAGTATCACCAGCAGTTTCTCCTGGGTGGTGGCATTATGAGTACAGATTTTGATTTTCTTCATCAAACATGCCTGTTTTCCCTTAAATGAAGTGTATGGACATATATAATTCCCCAACTTTATTGAGTATATATTTTTTGTAATAAATCTGACAGATGAAAATATAAAATAGTTTAAAAGTAGCAGTTTAGAAACTTATTTGAAATGAAATTGTAAAGGCAGGGATTATATTTTGTTTTTCAGTTTTGAAGAGTTCCCTGAAGGGACTCAGACATGAGAACATGTCCCTTTTTGGGGCCCTCTGGCACTATCTTTGGGCCTGACTTTGTTCTCTGGAGGAAATATGAGCTGGTGGTTGCTGAGTCATCACATGTGAACCACATGAACCACAGCCTTCCTTGGAGCACTGGCCTGCAGACATGGGCCACCTGCCTGGAGATGGGCTTTACTGGGGAGGAGGGCTCCAAGGCCCTCACTGGGGAAGCAGCCTGGCATATAGATCACTCTTTGGACTTGCCCTTCTAGTAATAAATAGATAATAATCAGTGAATTCTACTCATGAAATGGGGTGGGATGCAATCAACAGTAAAAGATAATATAGCTAGTTTTATTTGACCCAAACACTTGCCATTTTCTGTTTGTTTGTTTTAATAATAGCCATCTTAATGGTTGAGATCTGCTATTGACTAAATGTTTATGTACCCTCCTGCCCCCATTCATATATTAAAACCTAATCCCCAATGTGATGGTATTTGGAGATTTGGAGGTGGGGTCTTTGGGAGGTGATTAGGTCATAAGAGTGAAGCCTTCAGAAATGGGGTTAGTGCTCTTTTAAAGCAGACCCCAGAGAGCTCCCTTGCTCCCTCTGCCATGTGAGGACATAGCGAGAAGACTACATCTGTGAACTAGGAAGCGGCCCTTAACAGATACTGAATCTGCCAGCCCCTTGATCTTGGACTTCCCAGCCTCCAGAACTGATGTGTTTGTTGTCTAAGCCACCCAGTCTATGGTATTTTTTATATAGTATCCCAAGTGGACTAAGCATCTCACAGTGTTTTTGAGGAAGCTATTTCTTTTTTTCTTTCTTTTTTAATGCCCTGTGAAGTCCAGCAAATACAGGAGTGACAACTGCATTTGAAAGTAAGTTCATCACACTCTCAATACTCTGCCTGCAAGATTTAGATACGAAGTCACTGGATTTGGGGTGGGTAGCAGGCAGGAGTAATTTTTGAACCAATCAATGTTCACCCCGTCCTGGCTAAACAAGGCAGAGCTGGCTCCATTATAGTTGAGTTTAGGTGTGATTTAAACACTTTGTAAATACTGACTATTGTAAAATACCCACAAAGTTACCAAGTAAAGTAATAAAATCTCATCTGAAAAGTGTTCAGGTATCTTCCTATGGTTCAGTTTGGGAGCACTGGCTTTGGAGACAGGTATGTACTCAGGCATTTGTACATGATCTTGGCCAAACCTTTTAACCCTGTAGGTGTCTGACTTTTTTTTTTTTTAATCCTCATTGGAGGATATTGTTTCCATCGATTTTCAGAGAGAGTGGAAGGGAGGGAGAAGGAGAAAGATAGAGAGACATGGATGGGAGAGAAACACATCGATTGGTTGCCTCCTGCACAAGTCTCACGGGGGCGGGGGATTGAACCTGCAACAGAGATATATGCCCTTGACCGGGAAAAGAACCTGAGACCCTTTGGTCCACAGGCCGACTCTCTAACCTCTGAGTCAAACCTGACAGGGCAGGTGTCTTTTTTAAGTTGCAGTATAAAGTAATAATCGTAAGTGTGCAGCTGATACATTTTTACATACGCACAAGCCCATGTACCCAACATTCACATCAAGACACACAATATATCCATCTCCCCAGAAGGCTCCCTTATACCCCACCCCTCAGCATCCCTAGAGGTAACTAGTGATTTGATTTTTCTTTTCTTTTTTTTAATCCTCACCTGAGGACATGCTTAGAGAAAGAAAGGGAGAGAAAGAAATACCGATGTTAGAAACATCCATCATTCGCCACCCTCCGCATGTGCCTCCACGGGGGACAGAAAGGGCAACCCCCCCAACCACAGTGCATAGGACCAGCTTCACCAACTGCGCCCGCCACCCGGGCTGGGATGATTTCTATTTATGTAGATGAGTTTTGCCTGTTTTTTGAACCTTACCTTGTGACTGGGAACTCACAGCATACTCTCTGTGCTTGGCTTGATGAGCCACGGTGCTCGTTCACCCTGTGAGATGCAGCCATGCTGTATCAACAGTTTGTTCTGTTTCACTGTTGTACACTATTCCATGATGCGAGCACACCAGAGTTTGTCTCTCCATTCTCCTGCTGATGGACCTTTGGGTTGTTTCCAGAGTTTGCCTATTGCAGCTAAAACCGCTATGAACATTTTCTACTGTGTATGTTTCTAGGTGGATGCACGCCCAGGAGTGACTGCTGAGTGATAGGGTTGCCTTACGTTTAAACTTGAGTAAGAACCGGCCAGACACATCCCCAAATCTTTAAATTTCTCTTTAGAACAGAAAAAAAAAATAAACCTCTACCTCGTTACTGTGAGAGATTTAATGGGCCGTAAGACATGGGCTTGAAGCCTGTACCTGGAACACAGCAGATGCTCAAGAGCTCTGGCTTCTGCCCCAGCAAGCGTCCTCTGCCCCATCAGGGGAAGGGCACGGCGGTTGGCAAGCCCTGCGCCGAGGTACCCCTGGGGCGGAGAAACTTCTCCCACGCAGCACTCGAGGCCCCCACCCAGGGCGCCAGGAGAGCCAACCCTGGGGCCCGGGCCTGCGTCCAGAGCCGGCTGCCTCAGCCCAGCATGCTCGTTTCCCGGCCGGGCTCTCCAGCCCATGGAAACTTCGCGAGTCACGGGACGTTTACTGAGCACTAGCCGTGTGCCAGGCGCTGGGCGCCCAGGCGCGGACATAAACACAGCCCCTCCCCCTCGCGTTACTCGGCGGGACCGGGGGTCGCTGCGCCTGGGAAGCGTGGGAACCCAGCTGGCCCAGACTCCGAGGGCCGCCGCCCACTTGGTTTCCAGCCAGCCCCTGGACTTCCCCCGAACGCTGCTGCGACGCACTAGGAAAGAAAATAATCTGCACCTTGGCGGCCCCAGCGAGAGCCTAGGTCGGTCGGGAGCGGGAGGCCAGCTGCCCAGACCCCCAGCCGAGGCCGAGCGACCCCCAGCCTCCCAGCGGCCCCCGCGAGCCCGGGCGAAGTCCCGCCCCCGCCGTCTGGCCCCGGCCCCGCCCCGCCCGCCCGCGCCGGGAGTTCCGGGGTGCAGGTGGCGGTCGGTGGCTGTCTGTGGCTGTCCGCAGGTCCCCGGGTCGTAGCTACCCGAGGTAAGGTCGCCACCCCGTGCGCTCCGTCCTTCGGGATCAGGTCGCACGGTCGCCTTTCGGAGAGGTGGCCCGCGGAGGCAGGAGCCGAGTAGGACGTGGAGTCCGCCGGGGCGCGCGGGGTCTGGGGGGCGGGGGAAGGGGACCGGGAGCGCGGGGCTCGGGGCAGCGGGGGCGCCGCGCGCCGCGTCCAGCGCCGGGGGTCGGGAGGTGGGTGGCGCGGGGCGTGCGGGGGAGGTTGGGCCAGAAGGAGACGGGCGCTGGCTGCTGAGCTCCAGCCGCCCGCAGGCCCAGGGTGACCCCCGGGCGGGGCCTACTCCGGGCGCACCGACCTCCCGCGGCCGTGGCCGCGCCTGGGAGTCGAGAGTCACCGCCCTCCCCAGAGTCTTGACAGTGTTTGGTGGTAACACCTACCCCGAAGAGCAAGCCTCCCACCCTCCGTGGACTTGGGTCTGGTCCAGGAATCTAGGAATCTGAGCCGAGGCCGGGCGGCCTCACCCCTCCCGCGCGGGTGCCTGTTTCTCCAGCGCCCTCAGCGCCCTCAGCGCCCTAGGGCAGTGGGGTCGGAAACTCCTCGCTGCGTGGGTCCCGAACACGCCGCCGCCCATCTTCTCTGAGATTGTAAAGATGTGCCAGGAAAACATTGAAAAAACCACAAACAAAAACCACACACACACAAAACGAAACAGCCCCAAAACGACGTTCTCCGCAATGCTGTGGAGCCTCAAAAACCTCTAGAAGGGAAGGCAGCGACCCGAGAACCGCGCTGGCGTGGAGGGCACGGGTAGAAGGCCCTCGGCCCTGCCGGGAGGATCGCCGTGTCTCACGAGGGACTAAATGTATCCTTCTGGGAACACCCTCGCCTGGCGGCGACCCCCCGCCCAGTGACCTTAACCCCTCCCTGAGCTTGACGGGGGCGGGGGGGGGGGGAGCTGTTTGGGTCAAGGTGTATGGTGAGCTGCAGTGAGGCAGCAAGTCGTGGGTTCAAATCCTGTCCACGCCACTGGTCAGCTGTGCAATTTGGCATCAGTTCTCGCATGGCTTTGTGGCAAGGATTAAATGAAAGAAATTCAGGATGTGTCTGCTTGTAGTGGACCCTCAATAAATGTGAACAAATATGGACTTCCTTTTTTTTTTTTTTTTTTTTTTGCTTAATTTTTATTTGGAATATTTGGGAATGAACATAGGGCTGTGCTTAAGATCCTTAAATATTTTGTTAGAAGTTCTTTCTACATTTACTCTTTTCTTTATAATTTACCCTTTATATTTAGGACTTTAATTCATTTGGAGTTTTCTGTTATCCATTGTGTAAGATTGGGATCTAATATTATTTTCTCATAGGGAGCTAGTTTTATGCATAATGTCTTCTAAACAATTTAATCACTAATTTGTGAAATGACTTTGTCACGGATGTCGATCCTTGTGCAGTTCTCTTCCCATCTGTACTGTTTGTTAGCTCTCCATTCAGTGTCTTTGGTCTCTTCTTGCTCCAGTATTCGTCTTTTTAATTTTTAAAAATTATTCTGGCCTTGTTACATATCTCTTTATTTATTTATTTTTTATTGAATTTATTGGGTTGACATTGGTTAATAAAATTATATAGGTTTCAGGTGTAAATTCTATAATACATCATCTGTATGTTGTATTGTGTGTTCACCACCCCCAGTCAAGTCTCCTTCTGTCACAGTTTATCCCCCCTTTACCCTCTTCTACCTCCCCTCACCCCCCTTTCTCTCTGGTGATCACCATACTGTGTCTGTGTCTATGAGGGTTTTTTTTTGTTTTTGTTTTGCTTAATCCCTTCATCGTTTTCACCCAGCCCCACAACCCCACTCCCCTCTGACAGCTGTCAGTATGTTTGGACTTCCTTTCTCTTTGGTGAGATCGTACATATTATGAACTCACGCCCCCTAGACTCTGAGTCTTAAGGGCTGAGGCTGGGATGCAGAAGAATGTATCACCTGACTCTCTCCTGGTACCTCCCTGGTTGCCATGGGAGGGAAGAAGAAAGGGTCTGTTAACTACCACAGACTTGTTCTTTGCTCATCTCCTCAAGTTTCCTGAAGACCCCTGCTCCACTCCCCTGATCCTTTTGACCTCTGTCATTAGTACTTGTCTCACCAGGAATGTAGCACCTGATTGGAAAAGCAAGTCACGCGATGTGAGGTGGTGAGGCAGTTTGACTTGACTGCTGCCCTGTTTCCCATGTGGTGAGGGACTGGTGGTCTCAGCAGCTTTGGGGTACTCTGCTCTGCAGCACTGTCTCCTGAGGTCCCCCTCAAGCCTGACATCCATGTTTCTACTCCATCCTGGCCTTCTCCACTGCCCCCTTCCCTCCCTGAAAACCCACTTGGACATCCAATAGCATCTCAAGCTTCACTTGCTCAAAATGGAGCTCTGGAGACTCCTGACGCTGCTCCTCCCCCTGAATTCCCTGGCTGGCTTTATGGCACCATCTATGATTATTCTCTCTCCCTCACCCCCCAAATCCACAAAACACCAGGAATCCATCTCTCGCCACTTCCATCGTTACCATCCCAGCCATACCATGTAGTCTCCTCTTGTGGCCTCCTGACTTGTCTCCTTGCTTCCAGCCTGGCCCCTCCACAGTCCAAGGTCCTCACTACCGCCAGAGAGGTCTTTAACATAACATAAATCAGATCCTCTCCCTTCCCTGCTCAGAACCCACCAGTGGCTCCCTGTTTCGCTCCAAATAAAACCCAACATCCTTTCCTATATTGCTATATGTGAGCAACCCCTCCCAACCTCCTCGACCTTGATCTCTGCCTCTCCCCCTAGCTTTCTAAACCAGACCACCTAGACCTGCTTCCTGTTCTTCAGACATGCCAAGCTTGTTCCCACCTTAGGAATTCTCACTTGCTGTGCCCTCTGCTGGGAACACCCATCTCACAGCCAAGAATGGCTCAGCTCAAGTGGTCAATTCAGAAAGCTGCCTCTGATCGTCCCAGTTCAAGCAGCGTGCCATTCTGCACTGGCTGTCTCATTACCCTGCTTTGCTTTTGTAACTTTTATTACTAGCTGGGATTCTTATGTATACATTTCCTGGTTTGTTATCCGTTTCACAAAATATAATGTAAATTGGATGAGGGGAGAGATCTTGTCTCATTCCCTGCAGCTCTCCCCAGGGGGAGGCAAATAAGAAATGAACAAACAAATGCATCTATAATTGTACATTGTGGTAAGTACTGTGTAAGCGACTGGCAGTAATTGCTTGTATTTGGGGCACTTGTAAATTTCAAGCTTATAAGGCAGAACTACTGTATTGTCAGAACAAGCTCTCTGAGCCATTTTAGGGGTGAGGATAAGCGTGGAAAAGACTGGTAACTTGCCCCAGGTCAACAGTGAGTTCAGGGCAGTGGAACCAAGCCTCCTACCCTCAGAACATGCATGTAGCAAGCTTTAAATGGTGGGCCTGCAGTAATGTTCTGGAAAGAACCTCATCCTGGATCCCAAAGACCTCAATTCTTTGCTCTTCCACTAACTAGCAAGCCCCCTTCTTAATACTGCATTTTCTTTACCTTTCTAGTAGGATGGGTCCTATTATTATCATGTTGGGCTGCTGCTGCTTTTTCTCCCAGTATACCTCAAAGAAGCAGCACTTCTAGGTGGAGCCCTCCTGCTATCAGCTGCTAGGGGCACACACAGACTTGGGGATGATGGCGAGGAGCCAGACCCTCCCCTTGACCAACTTGCAGGGCAAAAATGGACCCTAGATCTTCTGGATCTGATTCTTTTTGGTCATCAATTTGTTTTTAAGCAAATTCCTTGAGGGCCTCTGGGACACAGGCAACAATAAAATAGGATGATTGAAAAGAAAAGCCACAATTCCAGAGTTGAGAAAGGAAGAATTGCCTTTTGTCCAATCCCTCTTCCAGTCTGGTTGTCATGTGCAGTCTGTTTTCTTCCAGTCTTTTTTCCTCAGTCCATTGAGCTAGAGCCCTCCATCACTTCAGAACCCAGAGAGGGATGACGTTTGCTGAGGAGAAGACTTACGAGTATATCCGCCACCATTACCGCAATTTTTACCATGTTCATGTTCTGGAGATTCTGCCTTACTTGTCTTGCCTCACCACAAGTGACCAGGTGAGCCAGGGGCGGCAGCAGCCAGACTGGGGGCAGGGCTGTGGAATTCATAGTTTCACTCAAGCCAGAGGCAACTCCTTCCTTCCCAGTGTAACCCACTTCCTTGTCCCTTTTCTAACTTTCAGCTTGACTTGTCGTTCAGTGTCCTTTCCTCCTTTTCTGCTCCCTCTGGTGTCGTTTTGGTGTAGTGCTCAACAATACAGCAGTATGGCTGTGGCTGCCTGAAATTTCCAGGCTCTGGGCCCCACACCCACTTTTATCAGAACTGTCTTTCTTCATCTCTCATCCTTGTCTGGCTTAGCCCTCCCCCCCCCTTTTCTTTCTTTTAATATATCTTTGTTGATTTCAGAGAGAGGAAGGGAGAGGGAGAGAGAGAGAAACATCAATGATGAGACATCATTGATGGGCTGTCTCTTGCACACCCCCTTGCTCCCCACTGGGAATTGACCCTGCAACTGGGGAAGGCGTCCTGACCCGGAATCGAACCTTAATTTCCTGGATCATAGGTCGATGCTCAACCTCTGAGCCACGCCTGCGAGTCTGTTCTGGTTTAGTTTTTATTCCATTCCCCTTGTGGGACCCTGTTCTGGAATGGAGCCCAGGGCTCAGTTTTGAAAGTTCATGAGTGCCAGACCACTCTAGCCTCCTCAGAATCTGCTGTAGGCCCCTAATGAAGTGGGCCAAACCCTTCCCAGTTTTTACTGTTCTTAGATTCAACCTCCCCTCTTCTCCGCTTCCTCCCCACAGATGCTGGTAGCACCAGTCTGTGGCTGATGGGTTTTGGCCCGTCCCCCTTGTATTTTGGGATTTGTGGGTATACCCCGTCTCCTGTTCTTCAGTAAATATTTTCTATGGGTTTTTGTTTCTGCTATCTGGTTGCTTGTTTGTATGTGGGAATTCATGTGGATTTAAAACTCTGCAGCTGCTTCATCGTCTTTAAATCTCCCCAGTCCCTCACCTTCCCTGGTTCTTACTGTTAGCCTCCTCTCTTTCCCATTATGCCCTTCTTCATCTGCTGTTTCCTACACACAATTTTCCTCCTCTGCTAATCAAACCCTTTTGCCTTGGAGGCTGTATAAACAAACCCCAGGCTTTGGCATCAGACTAACTGGGTTCAGATTCCTGCCCCACTGCGTAGGATCTTTGCTGCCTTACTTCTGTGAAGCCTCAGCTTCCTCATCAGCAGAGTAGAAATAATTGCATTAAATAAGATAATTCACGCAAAGCCCTGAGCTAGAGAGCATGGTACACAGTAAGAGCCTCTTTTCTGGTAGCTGCCTTTAAACTTGAGCTCAGACCTTAGCCTTGCCCTGGGCTCTGACCCAGTTTCAGATATCTGCCTCCTTCTTGTGCCTGCGTGGTGCCCCTCTCTGCAGCTGTCCCCTCTGGAGTGGGAAAGGGGCAAAGGGGCCAGGACCACCTGCCTTGAGCAGGGCCATGGGCCATGTCTTCCAGGACCTACTGCGAGCCCACTACGATAACAGGGGGAACCGGAACACCATTTGGGAACTCTTCAACAGCCTTCAGCGGCGGAGTGGCTGGGTGGAGTCTCTTATCCGGGCACTGAGGGCCTGTGAGCTGTCTGATCTTGCTGACGAAGTGGACCAGGTCTATCAGAGCAACTTACCCTGTAAGCCTCCTGCCCTGGCCCTCCTGTTGGAGCCCCTGTCTATTCTCCTGCCCTCTACTCTCCCAGTCTTCTTACCCCTGTATCTCCTCCCTTCCTCTGTCACTGTCCCTCCCATCACTCTTGGGCAGTAGACAAACCTGGGTTTAGATCCCAGCTTAGCTACTTATTAGCCGTGTCCCTTTGGCCAAGTCCCTTAATTGCTCTGAGCCTCGGTCTTCTCTATAAAACAGGGCTAATGACAACACCTACCTCATGGGGCTGTGGTGGATACCATGGGATGTCAGCATGTCGAGTGCTTAGGTGGAGCTGAGCACCTCCCTGTGTTCAGCAAATGGAACCTCCTCTCATCTTTGTGGCTGTGATATTTGCCTTCCACCCTGCATTTCCCTGTCCTATCTCCTCTCCCTCTGTTCACCTTCTCTCTCTACCTTCCTCTCTCCTCTTTTCCTCCCTTTACTGTCTCCTCTTTCTCTGTCATGGATTTCTTCTTTCCTTTCCCCTCATCTCTTCCCATCCCCTGGTTTCCCTTAGAGCCTTCTGGGTTCTCCACCCAGTTACCCCTCAGCTCCCCTCCATACTCCCTGCCAGGCCAAAAGCCCCCAGGGCGGTTTGTGAGGTCATGGTCTGAGGAACCAGAAAGGGAGGAAAACAAAAGCCAGCTCTATTTATATTTCATACTAGAGACCATTCTTGAAGCCCTGCCTAGATTTATAGCCTTACAGCATCTCCCTGCTTGTCTTCTATCATTTTTCTCTACGCCCTCCCCTCCCCTCCCCTCCCCTCCCCTCCCCTCCCCTCCCCTCCCCTGCCCTGCCCTGCCCTGCCCTGCCCTGCCCTGCCCTGCCCTGCCCTGCCCTCCCCTGCCCTGCCCTGCCCTCCCCTCCCCTCCCCTCCCCTCCCCTCCCCTCCCCTCCCCTCCCCTCCCCTCCCCTCCCCTCCCCCTCCCAACTTGTCTCTTTATTTGTGGAGATTAATGGTGATTCCCTGAATACAGAGGGCTGTGGTGGGGCCAGGGGTAGGTGATGGGGGCAAAAGGGAGGGGCTGAGGAGAAGGCAGCATCAGGTTCAGGGGCCAGTTGGTGGTGACAACCACCCACAGGAGGAGAAAGCCACTGGGTCCCAGAATGCCTGGGGACAGAGAAGTGGTGGCTGCTGACCCAGTCTGGCCAGTGAGAGGCCAGGGAGACACCCCACACTTTCCCTTCCCATCCTGCTCCACCTTCCTCCTCTTGTCTTCCCCAACTCCTGCCCCCCTTCCACTTCTGCCCCCCACTCAGTGAAGCTTGTCTCCTCTGAGGAGTGCATCTCATATCAGGATAGCTTTTGGAGCTGTGGGAGTTTAGACAGCCATGGTCCTGGGGGTCCAAGAGCACCCAGGCCTCTCCTGTCACTGAGAACACCCCCGATTCCTCCTTGACATCACTATATCTTTGTCCTGCAGTGAACCAGAGACGCCCACCAGCCCCACTGGAGCCACCGTCAGTTTCTGCTGAGGCTCCAGGGCCCTCCACACCTGCTGTGGCCCCCAGTGCCTCCCACAAAAGCTACAGCGACGAGGAGCAAAGTTACCCCATGCCTGTCCAGGACACCCAGCTGCCCGCTTCCATGGGAGAGGTGTGTCCTCACCGTCTACCTTCTGCCCCTGCTTTTGTGTTACTGTCTGCCTACTTCTGCTCACCCAGCCTTCCAGAAGCCCTCTTCTACGCCCCACAAATTGTGCCTAATCTCTGCTTAGAACCCCAGGGTTCCCCTGGTGGGTGTCTGCCTCAGATCAGCTTCCAGACTGTTGACCAAGGCTTCATTCTGTGGCAGCCCCTGTCCTCTCATCAACCAGCTGTGAGGTCACAGTTTGAGGTCTTTGAAGTGGTGCATGTGAGATGTTGAGAGACCAGGGGTTGACCACATGAGGGGGAGTGAGGGAGAAGGAGGTGATGGGGTAGTGGGTGGATGGTGGAGCTGTAATTATTGCCAATAAAGTGAAGTTTGGGGGAAAGATGACTGATTCTAGTGGGATATGATGAATGGGCAATGGGTGTCCTGGAGACACCAAACTGTGGACTTGAAACCCAAGAAAGGGGTCTGTGCAGTGGCTCTACAGAGGGGGACCTTTCTCCAAGACCAGACAGATAAGATAGGGACTCCCTAGGGGATGGTATATGTGTTTTCTAGGAGGTGGTTTTAAAGTCACCTATAGATAGAGGGTCTGGCAATGACTAAAGCCAAGGCAGTTGCTTTCTTGTTTCCTGTGCTTTGTGGTATGGGCTGAGGTCTGCAGGAGTTGCTCCACAGCATAAGCTGTCCTTTGCTAGTTCCTGGGAGAAACAACTAACTTGTTCACATTTTGCCTCTTGCAGAGTTCAAAGAAGGTCCCACAGACAGCCAGTTCTGGGGCTGACCTGAAGAGGCCCAGTGGCCCCCTGGAGCCTTCCTCTGACATGGCAGTCCTCAGCCCTCTGCCCTCCAGTGGACCTCAGAAGCAGGATGTAGAACTGGGCAGTACCCACACAACAGGTATGTGTAGAATCTGGAATTATAGGGCCTTTCTGACTTCTAAGTGAGGGTGAGGGTTAGAGTTGCCCCTCTGGCTTCCTTGGACAAGACGCAAGGGTGGGAATAAAGGGAGTTTATCCCAGGGAGAAACCCAATTCTGTAGAAGGTATATTGGTTATCATTTGCTATATAACAAACAGTCCCCAAAATTTAATAGCTTAACACCTTGCTGACCGGTCATGAGTTACCCTGTGTTTCCATTCCCAAATGTCGTTGACTGGTCACGAGATAATTCGTGTTTGCACTTCACTGCTCGGCACCTATTTCAGCTATCTCTAGTTTTCCTCATTGTGTGCGCCTTTTCCTCAGCTCATCAGTCAGTATTTCCAGAGATGTGATGAGCAATACATCTAATTATTTCCATCCATCTTTCATTATGACAAAAGTGTTTAAAAAGACGTGTGGCGGCAGAGAAGAACATTTGAGCGACTTATGTGCAGACACTTTGTCTGACTGGCCGAGTGACTTTGGTAGTCAGCTGGAAAATAGTACTTTGTTGGAAGATAGTAATGAATCTGACATTAGACCATCACGAAGGCAAAAGAGAAATGTGATAGTATCCAACAGTGAAAGTGATTCTGAAGAAGAATGGGCAGAAAAAGACATTTTACCAGCCTTGGAGGATTATAAAAATATTTCAGGTGTAACTGTTCAATTTGAAGACCCACAAAGTATAAGTGAAGTAATCAATTTATTTTTTGATGAGGATTTTTTCAATCTCATTACTTCTCAAACCAATTTATACCATCACCAAGTGAAAAAATACCGTAAAACCTCTGCTAAAACTTCACCATGGACGGATGTTACTTATATGGATATAAAGAAGTTTCTTGGCTTAATTATATTGATGGGACTAACGAAGAAGCCAGAATGGACAGATTACTGGTCAACTGATCCTTTACTTGAATCACCCATATTTTCAAAAACTATGATTAGAAAGAGGTTCGAGCAAATACATTCTTTCATCTGAATGATAATTCACAAATAACATGTAACACAAACCGTCTTTACAAAGTCAGACCTCTTTTGGATCACTTTATCTCAAAATTTAAATCTTTATATATACCAAAACAGCAGCTATCACTTGATGAAGCAGTGATCCCATGGAGAGGACCCATCAGATTCAAGATGTATAATCTGGCAAAAGTAATAAAATATGGAATTTTAGTAAGGATGCTTTCTGAGAGTGAGAGTGGCTATATTTGCAACTTTGAGATATATACGGGTGAGGGCAAAAAGTCACAACAGACTGTATTATCCATCTTACGGCCTTTTCTTGGTTCTTGGCATCATATTTACCAAGATAATCACAACAGCATGTCTACAGCTGAACTGCTATTGAAGAACAAGACACTGGTCTGTGGAGCAATGAGGGAGAGCCATGGGCTGCTGGAACTACTAAAAGAAAAGTCAAAGAGCCTTCAGAGAGGAGAAACGACATTTTTGTGGAAAGGTCCCATTCTCCTCCTCGCATGGAAAGATAAAAGGCCAGTACGTATCATATCTACCATTCATGATGCCTCTACGATATCCACACGTAACATCACGAAACCTGTGTGTATAGTAGATTACAACAGATACATGAAGGGAGTCGATAGAGCAGATCAATATTTGGCATATAGCAGTATCTTGCGCAAAAGTATCAAATGGTATAAAAAAGTAGGTTTCTTTTTAATAAATTGTGCCTTTTTCAATGCGTTTAAAATTTATTGCTACAATAATAAAAAAAAAAATGAGGTACAAAAATTTTCTACTCGAAATTGCTAGAAAGTGGATTACAGAAAATTCAGCCGAATGCAGCACACAACCTAGCACCTCTTCCATTATGTCTAGAAGACCTCCAAATAAAGATTGGCCATTCAGATTATCAGGAAAATTAAAAGATCATGTTTTACAAAAAATAGTAACCAGTGGTAAAAAACATCCCACTAGGGCGTGTAAAGTATGTTCTTCTAAGGGAAAGCGTAGTGAAACACGATATGTATGTAAAACTTGTTTAGTACCATTGCATGTAGGTACATGTTATACAATATATCACACTAAAAAAATTATTAAATATAAAAATTCAATAAAATATGTAAAAATATTAAAATATATGCAATACGTTTAATTTCAATGTATGGTAATATAAATATAAGATATGACAAGATAAAGTACATTAAAGTTTATTAGATGCTTTCATTTAATATTCAAATGCAGAAAAGTAGCTGGCTGCACAGGCAAGTTCTGGCTTGAAACAGCTGATCAGCAAGGTGTTAAAATATAACTTTTTATTTAGTTCATGATTCTGTGGGTCAGCAACTTGGGCTGGTACAGCTGGTTCAGATTTTGGCAGAATTTCCTCTTGTACACACACTAGTGTACACACACTAGTGTACACATAAGCTCTGCTTGTGGCTGTTGTCTGGGGCACCTTGGTTCTCTTCCATGCGGCTCTCATCCTCCAGCAACAAGCCTGTTTTATGGCAGCTGAGCAGAGTTCTGAGAAAGAGGGCTCCTGGGGCATAGGCTCAAAACTGGCACAGTGTTCCTCCTGCCTCATTCAGTGGGCCAGAGCAAGTCACAGGGGCATCCCAGAGTCAAGGAGTAGGGAAACACTCCATCCTTAGATGAGAGGACTGACAAAGTCACATTGCTGAGGGCGTGGGTACAGGAAGGAGAAGAGAATTAGGGCCACTTCTGCACTCTACCAAAGGGACTCTATAAGGGATCTGCCAGCACCTGGAGGATAGTGCAGAAGGGAAGAGTACAGGGCTGGGCCTGCTGTTGGGAGGGGAGCCCTTGGATACTACCCTGCTCTAAAACCGACTCTAGCTCCCAGCAAATCACTAAAACTTCCCAGCCCCAGAGGAGGTATGGTCTTCATCAGCCAAGGGCCTGGATCCCCACACCAGACCTCAGTGCTCCCCCTTAGGAATATAGAGCTGCCCACTCTGAACTGCCAGGCTGGCATCTCTCTGCACTACTGTTTCCCAAACTGTGTTCCACATGACACTGGTGCTCAGCCAGCCCTCGGTGCCCCTGGGACAGCCACAAGGCCCACAAGTAAGGCTTAGAGAAGCCATCTTAGTGCCTTATACTCCTGTCACCTCAAAATTGTGCGCCAAGCATCCATTTGCATTTTGTAGTGTCAGCTTGCCCTACAGTACCTTTCAGGAAATGCTGCTGTGGACTTGAGAGAGGCAAAGGGCACTTGGATTTCAGTCATGTGTAGACAGGTCCCATAAGATTCTGTGGTGGTATATTTGGGGTGGGGGGCACATCAGAATCACTCCTGGCCTTTGTTAGGCCTGGTGTGTGCATTCTCAGAGTTCCATGGAAAATTCTGATATAACCGCCTTACGGATGATCACCACCTGCTCCCTCTTGCTTCCCCCAGAGCACGCCCGCCTCCCAGGGGTGGCTTTGTGCCTGCACCCCCCCAATCTCAAGCCCTTAGGCCTCCTAGGAGATTTGCATGCTCTGGGGGTTGGCTGGGCCTCTGGGACCACGTGACTGGTATGAGCTCTTCTGCTTGAGCCACCCTGCTGCCCCTAGCCTTCGTCCAGGATTGTTCCTGTTGGGCGTGGGGTGGGGAGAAAAGATGGCAGTGGGAGGAGCATCCAGGATTCCACCAGGCTAAGGAGAAGATGGAAAAGGCAGACACCAGAGGAAAGGGGGATGTCTCAGGCAGAAGAAGAAAAAGAGTGGATAATTAATGATATTCAAGCTCCTAGAGGCTGTTGGAGTGATGGACCATTTCACTCTTACGAGAGAACAGACTCAGTGCCATAGGTCAAGGACAGAATACACAGGGCCAGGGATGTACCTGCAGCTGTTGGGACTTCAGGCCTGGGGGCAGTGACCAAAGGTACTGGGTAGGAAGCAGGGAGGCCTTGATGCCGTAGAGATGGGTTGAGCTTGGGCAGAGGGACCCTTTTCTAGCCTTCTGATCCCAGCCCACCTGTGGGTTTGTTTCCCCTTTTGTTTTGCTACCTCCAGGGATGGTCTCCGGCCATACATCACCCCGTGGGCCTGTATCTCCAACTGTCTCCTTCCAGCCCCTGGCCCGTTCCACCCCCAGGGCAAGCCGCTTGCCTGGACCTCCAATGTCAGCTCTGTCTACTGGCACCTCCTCCTCCTCTGCAGGGGGTGTTAATGACCATGCTGAGGCTACCATCTGCTCCAGTGGGGTAGTAGTGCCCACCAACTCTGTGACTACCAGCATAGCACCTTCCAAGGTGCCCCTCCACTCAGCATTTACCAACACAGTGCCTTCCAAGTTGCCCACCAGCTCAAAGACCCCTGGTAAAATGTCCACTAATGTGCCCACCAGTCTAGCACCATCCAAATTGCCTATCAACTCAACACGTGCTGGCACGGTGCCACCCAAGGTACCTACTGGCTTGGTGCCTGAACACAGGATGCCCACAAGCTTGGTGCCCAGCAAGGTGCCTGCCAACACAGCATCCATCATCAGGAGTAGCAACAGACCCGCAGAGGTGAGTCCTCACCCCTCCTAGGACCCTCTGTCCTTGGACCCTTGCCAGTCTCCATTCTGTCTCCAGCTTGGGCTGGTCCAGAGCCTGCTTCTGAGGGGATAGGGACAGCTGAGAAGTTGCCTCATCCAGACCCCACACTATGTCCTTTAGAGTAATAATAATCATTAGAGCTTCTAAGTGTGGATGTCTCAGGAGAGTAAGGCATGGTGGGCCACCCCCACTGGTCACATGTATTAATCTATTTAGATCTCACAGCTCCCTGGTAAGCTTGGTAATTCCATTTTTCAAAAGAGGTAATGGTGAGGGAGAGAGCAGGATGGCCTGTCTGCCTCGACACTTTGCTCTGCTCCTCCATGCAGGGTTTTACAGACAGCAGTTCCAGCCCAGCCAGCCTGGGCAGCTGCTCTGACCCAGCAGCCCCCTATAGCTGCTCCTCCAAGCCTGCATACATCACCCTACTGCTGCTGTCTGCCCAGAGGAACCAAGCCCATGGGGCCTCTTGGGTGCATGGCCAGGCCTCTGGCCCTGTAGTCGGCCATTCCATGGCCCTTAGGCCCAGGCTGAATGTTGATGCAGGATGGTGCCACACACCACCAAGGGTTCCTAGGGGTGGGGTTAAATTCACAAGCAGGCCAGTGAATAAGGACAGGGCTGCCCTGGAGGATGTCACCACTGATGCTGCTGCAGGGCCTGGCTCTCCTCCCCTCTAGTGCCTTTCTGCTCTATGAGTGGGTTGACTGACTCCCCAAGGGAGGGTGGTCTCATGGGCACAATGGGCTGGGAATTACAAGGTTGGGGTGCTAGTTCATGCCCTGACCTAGGAATGGGGCCGCCCAACCTGGCTTGTCCCCCTGCCATCCCCAGTCCCTTCCATCCTCTTGTTTGTTTGTTTATTTATTATTTATTTAATTTATTTTTTACCAGGAGACTTCAGTGTCTCCAGCGCTCACCGGTGCCTCTGCTGGAGGCAGCTCACCCTATGCAGACAGCAACTCCAACAGCTGGGGCTCAGGGCTGGAGCTGAGCAAGCCAGGTGGGCTGTCTTCCAAGATAGACGGCCAGCCATTCTCCGGCTGCTCCGCAGACCTTGCCATCAGCTACAGCAGCAGCTTGGACGCAGGACCTGACAACACCCCAGAGGAGAATGAATACATGTCAGGGGACAGCCATAGGATCCATGTAGTGGAGGGTCCCAGTGCTGACCTCCTGGCAGGCAACCCTGGGCTGCAAACTGCCCCCCAGCTCCAGGAAGAAGAGGTGCAGTGTGTTGATAGGGCCCTGTGGGTTCCTTGGCTTGGGGCGGCTACTGCCGCGGCACTCCTGGCCACACTCCTGGCTGTGCTGTACCGGCGGCGCCTACTCCAGTGAAGCCCCTCTGCCTTCCCTGCCATGTGTCTGCTCCCTTCCCATCTGTACATGTAGCCTGAGCCATGGAGCTGGTCCCCCTCACCTTGTCCCTTTTTTGGCACTGGCAGATGCTGGGTCAGAGGGAGCCACAGCCTTGGGTGGAGGCTGTGCCATTGCCGACTGAATCCTGGGAGGCAGCATTTCTGTCTCAGCTGGTATGCTCTGCAGCTCCCTTACCATCCTTGGTTTTCTGGGCTGTGAGCTGCCCCGTGCCCTCCAGACCTGCCACCCAGCAATCTGGGTTGTTGCTCTTGTCTGCTGGAGGAGGCCTGCATCCAGGCTTTATCTCTGTTTGCCCAAGCCCATGGATCGGGTACTGCTGAAGAGTGCAGGGGGTTGGCAACACCCCACCCCCTTCCCCATCCTGCCATGGTCCATGGCAGCTGACAGCAGATGTACAGGTAGGAGGAGCCACAGCAGCTCAGCCTGAGGCCATTGCCCTTGAGAGCAATGAGACCCTGGAGCTGCTTCTGGTCCTCTGCCCCTTGGGTCTTCTACCCATGCCAGGCAAGGGTGGGGAGGAGGTCTGGAGGTTCCTGTGGACCCCTGGGAAGGCCCCTTTCCAGTCTCCTCACCCCCTTCTCTTTCCCTTTCTCCCAGTCCCCATGCTGGTTGGGAAGGGGCCCTTTGGGTTGGGGAGGGGACCTTCAGGGAAGAGCTCAGGCCGAAGTTTGGATATCAGCTCACCTCTTCCTGGGCTGTGTGGCCTGAGCAGATAGATGATCACACTTCTCTGGCCTTGCTTCCCCATATGGACTATGAGTATCATGGCTCACCCTTCTCTGGGTTCTAATGAGATTGAAGCATACAGGTGTTTGTCAAGTGCCTGGCCCAGGGCAGGTGGCCGCTAAATGCTGCTCCCAGCTCTCTCCTGCCCACCCTGGTAGAGATGAGGGCAGGAGAGGCAGAATGCCCAGTGGGTAAGGGTGCAGCTCTGCGGTGTATTGTAGGCCTAGGCCAGAATCCCGCTCTGCCTCTCTGTGCTTTGGGGCAAGGTGTTAACCTCTGTGCCTGCTTTCTTAGCTGCGAAAGGGATGAGTAGTAAAAAAAAAAAATTGTGTGTGTGTGTGTATCTATCATCTATCTACCTATCATCTATCTGTCTACCATCTATCTATCTATCATCTATCTATCTATCTATCTATCTATCTATCTATCTATCTATCTATCTATCTATCTATCTATCTATCTATCATCTATCTATCTATATCTATCTATCATCTATCTATCAATCTTTCTCCTAGTGTTGTTGTGAGGATTAAATGAGTTTAAATAAATCTTAGAATGGTTCCTGACATTTACTAAGGGTGGGAAGCATGTTGCTATCACTGTTCAAATTGGAGGGGCTGGAGCACTTGGCTACATCTTTAGAGGCAGACTCAGACCCTACTGCCTCCCCCCCCTTTATATTTTCCCCTTACTTTCTCCTGTGCATTGGGGAATTGTTAGGGAGTGGGGGAAAAGGCACGTCCACTGAGGCAGCTGTGCAGGGTGGAGGCTGGGGTGCCCCCCAGAAGCCAGATGAATTGGAGTATCCTTGTGGGTTCTTTTCAGGTGCCATCGTAGGACAAAGGGCAGGCAAGGAGCCCTTGGAAACTGATTCCATTTTTGGGCTCTGCAAGGAACAGGGACTAAAGTCCTGGGGAAACATGGGAGGTGCTGTCAGCCTTCAGAGTTCTGCACCCTGCTCTGGCTGCTACAGTCTTTCTTTGCACTGCCCTAAGGGACTTCAGCAACCTCTACCTTTAATGACCTCTACCTCTACCTCTGAACTTCTCTTCAGCCCTCACTCAAAGCCCAACAACCTGTACCCTGAAACCAGAAGAGTTCGTACTCAAGCTCTCTGTACCACTCCCCACATCCTTACTCTTAACCTGTCCCCTGTGCTTCCCCCTCCCTCCCAGGTACACAGATCAGTGAACAATTCATTCATAAGTACTAGTTTTAATGTGTTCCTATCCCAGGGTATCTTTGGAAAAAAGTATCTCAAGAAAGTAATATGAAGTCTCAAAGAATGCTGTTTATTATTTTTTTGGCTCAACCTTTTAATATAAAAAATCACTGATGTAGCTGGGCCGGGCGTGGCTCAGTGGTTGAGTATTGACCTAGGATCCAGGAAATTGAGGTTCGATTCCCCGTCAGGGCACATGCAGGGTTGCAGGCCCGATCCCTCATCAGGGGCGTGCAGGAGGCAGCAGATCAATGAGGACTCTCTCATCGCTGATGTTTCTCTCTCTCCATCTCCCTTCCTCTCTCTGAAGTCAATAAAGATATATTTAAAAAATAAAAATAAAATAAAAAACATCACTTAAAAAAAATCGCTGATGTAAAAAAATGCAAAAGTGTGACAGTGACAACCTATGAAATCCTGTGATTGAGAGTCCCCTGGAGAGCACCCAGTGGTGCATGCACAACCACTCACACAGACTCTGGCATGGAAACAAACCAGTGCTACCAAGAAGGGCCAGCATGTGTGCATTCCACCAATCACAGACCAACATCTACTCCAAACATCAGTAATAAAAAATCCGGCATCTCCCAGGAACAGCAAGGCAGCTTCTCACGATGAACCAGCACAAATAAACACAGCAAAAAGAGTACTGCGTACTTTAGGATTGTCATTCATGAGGATCGTCACAATCCCAATAAAGGAACAAATCCCCTTGCTCTCCCCATGACATCTTTTTCTCCAGCCAGTGTTGCCTCTGTTTATAGGGGCCTCTTAATCAGCTGCATTATCGTCTCCTTCGGTCAAAAACTTGGTAAGAGGAAGAACTGCCAAAGTACAAGCATATAAGGTACCACGTTCTCCTGCTGAAACATTTCTCTCAAAGCTCAAGAGTGGTCACTGCTGCTCTCTCCCTGGAAAACACCTTCGGATCCTGCTTGGTGATTTACTGAACACAGACCAATGCCATGCCCTCACCTTCCCTTCTGGATGTGCTCAGGTTTAATTGCATTTATGGGAATTTCTAGTCAGAGATCAGGAAGTTGTGTTTTACCTGCCAGGCCTTGGATTATTCATAGCTGCTTTTAAGAAACATTTTTTGTTACGGAAAACTTTCAAACGCACAAAAATATAAGCAATATGTATGGCCCCGGCCAGTGTGGCTCAATCCCTTGAGATTCTGTCGTCAGTTTGGTTCAAATAAACTCATAAAAATTCTTTCCAGGTTTGCCCTGGCAGGGTGTGACTTGTTTGAACATTGTCCAGAGCACCAAAATGTTGCTGCTTAGATTCCTGATACACTGTTGTAATAACGTTATTTAACAGGCAAGGAGTGGAGGGGAGACCAAATAGTATAGCATGCTATTTGTTCAACTTTGCCAAAAAGCTGCATTTAACATTCCAATCTGTTCCCTGCTCTTTGATGGGGGAAGGGACTGGACAAAGGCAATTTACACCCAGGCCCAGTAAGGTCTGAGTGACGTGGGAGACTAATTTTGGGTCAGTCACACTTGAAAACGAGTCAGTGGCCAGGATGGGTGTGGCCACTGCAAGCGCACAAATCTAAATATAAAAACTTCCAAAGGAAGTGCATGCGCTCTCGTGTGCGCACCTGCGTGCTCTCTCTCTCTCTCTCTCTCACACACACACACACACACATGCCCTCTTGGGACTCCTGATGCAGGGGGGCTGTGCTCCCTGGTGCAAGCATGGTGCACAGCCATGTTGGGCTCCACACTTGGACTAATGGACTTTAATATGGCCTGAACACTATACCACACCCAGCTACAACATGGAATGGGAATTCTGGACACTGGCTCTACTGACTTCGCTGAACTCCCAGCTGCCCCCCTTTCAAGGCTGGCTTGGGGGAAATGGGACACTGCAACCCGAGAAATGTAACCCCACGCCAACACAGCCTTCTTCCATGTTCCATTTCCCTTGGGGGCTCCTGAAAATACTTTCAGCAGCGCGCCAAGAACTTCTCCCCCAAATGATGGGAATTTATCTACCAGCATTAAGGGCACATGCCCGGGTTGCAGGTATCCAATAGATTGATGTTTCTCTCTCTCCCTTCCTCTTGACAATACCTTCCTTCTACTTACTCAATGCAGTTTCTGTAAAAAAAACCCCCAACAGCAACAAAAACAAAAAATAATGCCCCTTGGCCTGGCCGGTGTGGCTCAGCAGTTGAGTATCGGCCTATGATCCAGGAGGTCACTGGTTCAATTCCTGGTTGAGGCATAGACCCAGGTTGTGGGCTCGATCCCCAGTAGTAGGCAGCCGATCAGTGACTCTCATCATTGATGTTTCTATCTCTCTCTCCCTCTCCCTGAATCAATAAAAACATTAAAAAAAATAATAATAATGCCCCTTCCTAAACCCACATCGTTTTATTAAAGTAAAATATACATACTGAAAAAGGTACTCAGAAACTGGAGGAGTGGCATGAAGGGTGGAAGTGGGGAGAGAAATATAGGAGGGGGCGGGAAAGGTGAAGAAGTGGAGGAAGCCCTGGGTTCTGGTTCTGTGTCAACAACCAACTCCTGGCATCCCTTACCCTCCTGAACCCACAAACCCTGAGGCTGGACCAGGTGATGTCAAATCCTCCCTCTTCCAAAGCCCTTGAGTGTCCTTGGCACAGATGGACACCGCACTGCTTCCTTCTCCTTCTGTACCTCCTCCTCCTTCCCCAGGTGCCATTGCCTTGCCATCTGAATCACTGATTTCCTAGTAATCAGACTCTGTCTTTTATTTAATCAATTCTCTTGTACTTAACATAAGAAGAAAGAAAAATCCTTTCATTATCACAAGCAGCTGGGAATCAACGTCTGTCGAGAGGCCTATCCAAAGGAATCTGGTAATTGCTAAAAGAATTACTTTTTTTATTTGCTGTTATGATGTCCTTAGAATTGTGAGTCCAGTGACACTCTTTTGCAGCAATTCTGCTATTCTTACTTCTAGAACTTAAGACCCTTTTGTTAGATGGGCCAGGTACAGAAACCTGGGTACCAAGATTCACCAGAGTGGGAAGCCCCGGATGCCTAGCAAGGGGTAAAACTGGGAAAACAAGAACATTGTCCCCAGTGGAACCTCCCCTCCCCTAGTATATCTCTGGTCATGCTGTTTAGACCTCCTGAGCATTTCCACCCTAAAGATAACTTCTAGGCCTCCGTTGTATTTCAGCTCCAGGCCCAGATAAGCAGCAAAACCAGACAAGTGGTGCTGTGGCTGCCTCAGGACCAGCTACATTGACTAATGACCCCCTGCCCTAGCACCGACCAACCAGTGGACCAACCAGTGGAGAGCATGACCCTGAAACAGCACACCTGGAAAGCTGGTGAATATTCTATTGAAACCCTCCTGAGACCTCCCCTAAGATTCCTGCCTGCAAGAAAGAGTTAAATACTTAAATGCCATCAGGACAAAGGACCCAGCATACTTCTCACTAGGAGAGCACACCAGCAGCATCTCCATCCCTCCAAGGTAACCCCACAAGACTTGCAACCAGGGGAACAATGGGCAGCGGCAGCTCGTATGGGGCTTACCCCCTGAACCTGTCTCCAAGGCCCCTTCTCTCTCTGACTTCTCAGCGAGCCAAAGCACCAGGCCTAGACTCTCCTGCTGCTGCTTCTGTGCTTTCTTGTTTCACTGTTCCAAGTATTTTTTTGCTGCCATCATGGCCCCAATACTCTGGCTCAGTGCTGTGTAGCCCTTCCCCTTTGGATATCTCCCACCCCCTTTTAATAAATTTAGTTTTTCTTAGTTCACCCATCTGAGATGGCTATTTAGTCTGCCCGGACAGCACCACCATGTTAACCTTTCACCTTTGACATTTCCTTCATTCAACCTGCAGTTTGAGGATTTACTATGGCCAGATGCCTGCTCATGAAGATAAAGAGAACTTTCAATTTGGAGTGCTTGTTCTGGACCTCTCCCCCTTTTCCCTCCTGACTTCACTCTTGGGAGTATTTTATTCGGAGACATTATCCTCTGTTCTCAGGGCCATGGCAGGCTGTCACCTTCTGGGCTGGCTCAGTGCCCTTATCCCTTCCCACTCTGTCCAGATGGATCAATCTCCCTTCTGAATTTCACCTTCCTTATAATCTAGTCTTCTCTTTAAAACATGTTAATGAACATATGCTTGCTGTAAAAAATTGAAATTCCAAACTATATAGTAATATAGGCCAGTTTCTCAAACTTCAGGACAGCCATCAATCTTCTGGGGATCTTGTTAAAGGTAGGTGCTGACTCACTGCATTTCTAAGGAGACTTTTTTGAGGAAAGACAAATAAGTAAAAATGCCCTTCATCTCCTGCAATTCTGTTCTCTGGGGGCTTGATAGACATCATTCCTTGCCTTTCTCTGTGTACTTCTGTGCCATTTGATAGCCCTGACTTAATCTCATCCTAGGCTTGGGGCCATGAACACTCTTTGAGGTCCTTTTCACAGCAGTAGAGTGAAGGGCCTTCTGGCCCCCAGCTTCCTCTATAGCTCCCTCTAGTGTCCCACAAAGCATTGTTGCCAAGCTTATAGGTCTCTGTTGAGTTGAATTTGGTTTCCACAACAACCCAAACAATTTGATTATTGTTTCAGTTGGTTGAGGACCCTCTGGTTCTGATTATTTTTTCACCATGTGCATGAGTTACCCAAACGATTGACAAAATGGAGAACAGGGCAAAGCCAGAACCAGGGCCCCACACAATACAACTTAAGACCACTGCCGACTGACTTCATCAGTTGACCTCATCATTTAATCCATTAATCAGTACTATTCTCTCCCTACAGTCATCTAACAGTTAAGAGCATACATAAAGCCCTAGCCAGTTTGGCTCAATGGTTAGAGAGTTGGCCTGCGGACTGAAGGGTCCCAGGTTCAATTCTGGTCAAGGGCAGGCACCTCGGTTGCAGGTTAAATCCTCGGCCCTGGTCAGTGTGCAAGCGGGAGGCAACCAATTGATGTGTCTCTCACATCGATGTTTCTATCTTTCTCTCTCCCCCTTTCACCCTCTCTGAAAAGCAATGGAAAAAATATCCTCAGGTGAGGATTAAAAAAAAAAAAGTATACATAAGCCCTGGCAGGTTTGGCTTAGTGGTTAGAGTGTTGACCTAAGGTACTGGGTTTGATTGTGGCCAAGGCACGTACCTTGGTTCTGGCTCGATCCAGGTTGGGGCATGAGCAGGAGGCAACAAATTGATGTGTCTCTTTCACATTGATGTTTCTGTCTTCCTTCCTCTCTCTCTGAAAAAGAATGGAAAAAGTGTCCTCAGGTGAGGATTGAAAAAAAGAGTATACATAACACAACTCCTATGGAGGTGTATCTGTTAACTAATCCTGCCTGAGAAATTATGCCAAAACTTAATAGCTTAAACCAACACATTTAATATCTCAGTTTCTGTGGGTTAAGATTTCTGGCTCAGGGTGTCTCACAAGGCTGCTGTCAAAGTGTTGGTGGGGCTGCAGTCATCCCAAGGCTTGACTGGGGAAGGATGTGCTTCTAAGCTCACTCACATGGTTGCTGACTGTTCTTCACTGAATGTTGTTCTGCAGGCCTCACTGCCTTGTTGGCTGTTGGCCAGAGGCCGCCCTCAGTTCACCACATGGGCTTCTCCACAGGGCAGCATACAACATGGCAGCTTGTTTTGTTAGAGCAAGCAAGAGAAAGAACTAGAGAGAGTTCATGAGAGCAAAACATAAGTCAGTCTTTTGTAACTTAACCTTGAAAGTGACACCTCGTAATTTTTTTTTAATCCTCAGCTGAGGACATTTTTTTCATTGCTTTTCAAAGTGGAAGGGAGAGAGAGAGAGGGAAAGAGAAACATCAATGTGAGAGACACGTCGACTGGTTGCCTCCTGCATATGCCCTGACCAGGGCCGGGGCTGGAGCCTGCAACCAAGGTATGTGCCCTGGACTGGAATCGAACCTGAGACCCTTCATTCCTTCTGCTGACACTCTAACCACTGAGCCAACCAGGTAGGGCAACATCTCATAATTTTTGTAAATTGCATTCAAGGGGCGATTTACAGGAAGTGGGAATAATTGGGAGCATCATTTTAGAAGTTTTCTACCATGGAAAGAAATTTGGCTCTGTCCTGTAAAATGACATACGTATTTATTCTTTGACCTAGCAATCCCATTTCTAAAAATCTAAGCCAAAGATACATTGACAAAAATAAAAAATGATGTACAAACAAGGCCAACCATTATGGCACATTGTAAATAGCCAAAGACTGGAAATTAGCCAGGTGTCCATCAGCAGACCACTGTCTTAATAAACCATGGAATCTCCAAATTGGAGCGCTATGCAGTTGTAAATAGGAATTAGAAATACCTATGTACTGCTACGAAGTGAACTCCATGATGTTCTGTTAAATTAAAAAAAGTGAAAAAAATATAGCATATAATCTTTAAGAAAGAATGAATACATAAAGCTTTGAGTTGAGGCTTGGCATCCTGTGTGATTCTATTGGGAAAGGACTCTTGGAAGCTTGGGTCTGGTTTCCTCCGGACTTCACCCCATGCAGGTCTCCCTTTGCCAATTTTGCTTTGTATCCTTTCCCTGTAATAACTCTTAGCCATGAGTACTACTAAAACCAAAAATAAGAAGAGTTGAGATGGGAATCTCTTGTCTATTTTTATGGAAGGGTAGACCAAGAACTAATTTTAAAAATGGTTACCACAGAGAGAGGGAGGAAGGAAACAGAGTTTAAGGATTGAAGCAACACTTCTCTGGATATATCTTGCTTTGTTAACTTTGGAGCCATGTTACTATTTTACATAATTATGTAACAAAATTCCATAAAAATACTTCCTTAAACACTGAATCAAATGGAAAAAACTGTGTGCCCCTGGGTAGGTTGCCTCATCATCCAAATGTTGCTGGGCAGAATAAGTGAGATGTAAAGGCACTCTGTAAACTGTAAAAAAAGTTACATACACATATTTTAAGTGTTGTTTTGATGCTGAGGTTCATCTTGGCAACATCAGATGATTCTTTGATTCCTCAGGATGATCTATGGGAGCTCACAGATTTGGACAGAAGCTTCCTCCCTCACATTCAGGAGCACCTTTTTTTGTGTGTGTAGTGGTGGGGGGAAAGGAGGCAGAAAGATAGGCAATGCTGGGCACTGAGATTTGGAAGAGCAGTTATAGCTGTTCTTGGTTCCTGTAGGATCCATCCGGGGTAGCTTCCTGCAGGAACTGGAATTTCCAGAGTTAGGAAATTGGGGTTCCAGAGTTCTTCCTATAGTGAGGGGAGGAAGTGTGCAGTGAGCATAGTAGTTCGACTCAACAAGCAAGAGAAAAGCTCATCTTCCTTGTTCAGCCTGCTACTAGCAGTCATTACAGGAAAGGTGAAGAAAATAAGGGCCATCACCCAAGGATATTTACAGTCTCCCAGGGGAGGTACTTATGAAATAATTAGCAAGCAAGATAAGTCCTGTTAAATTTGACAGTGAGTGCTTTTAAGGTACAGAGGGGAGGTGGGATAACAGGCTTGGGTAACCTCTGGGAAAAGCAGTGCTTGGAAGGGCCTTTGGTAGGTGTCAGGTCAGGATCTCAGGGCTGGAGGTGACCATGTTCTTACCCCAAAAGAGAAGGCAGTAAGATGTTTTTTTTTTTTTTAAAAAAGCAAGATGTTAAAAAAAAAAAAAAAGCACCCCCCCCCCCCCAGGCTCCAAGGAGGCGACCAAATCTTTCTACGTCCCCTAGTGCACTACACAGAAAGGGGAACCAGACTCCTGCAAAAAGCCAACCCTACTTCCCTGTTCCCACACTCCCTCCTTCACCCAAGGAAGGTGGCGAAGGATTTATAACCCACCTCCTTCTTCCAGTTGTCATAGAGACCAACCCCAGTCCTATCATTCCTTCGGGTACCCGGAACATTTCTCCAACGCAGGCGGAGTGAAGGGGGCTTTGCCCAAACATGCCAGGGGCGGTGCTGGGGGAGAGGGTGGTAGTAAAAAATAGCGCAGAGGGGCTGACGTCCTGGACCGCATCGGAGGAATCAGGAGGAGGGACAAAGGCTAAAGTCAGCTGCACTTCGAGCCTTTCCGTGTGCCAACAGACGCTGCGAGGGCCCTGCCTGGCTGGAGGAGGGCGCTGGGAAAGGAAGGGACGGAGCAGCGCGGAGCGGCTCGGGGGAGCGCGGCGGCATCCTGGGAGAATTCTAGGGTCCTGGGGCGCCGACCAGTCCACTCGGGCGGGCGGGTGCGTAGGGAAGAGAGGGTAAGGGCCGCTCCACCCACGCGACCACAGGGCGGCGCCGCCATCACTCGCCAGTCAGCCACACCGCCTTTCCCTCCTCGGCCGGTCCCTGATCCACCCTCCCCCAACCCTTCCCTTCTGAGAGCCTCTCATTGGACGCAGGTGCAGTCAATCCATCTCGCATCAGGGAGCCGATTGGACAGGAGGCCTTCGGGCCTCCCCCAGGCTGCTGGGATTGGCTTGCTGCGCGTTGGCGCAACGGAAGAGGCGGCCGGCCGAGGGTGCGCCTCTGTTCCGGCTGGACTGTGCCGAGGAGGCAACGAGAAGTCCGGCGCTGGGGGGCTGGCTTGGGCGGCAGCAGTGGCTGCTGCGAATGGGAGCGGGCCGGCTGGGCGCGCCCATGGAGCGCCACGGCAGGGCCGCCGCCACCTCCGCCTCGTCGACCTGGGAGCCGGCGTCGGAGGAGCCAGATGGGCGGTGGCAGGAGTCGCTGCGGCTCCGGGCGAACAGCGCGTCGGCGCCCTCGGTCGGGGCCTCGGCTTCGGCCTCGGCGGAGGGAGCTAGGCGGGACCGACCTGGATCCTACAGCGGCCCTACCTCGGTCTCCCGCCAGCGCGTGGAAAACCTGAGGAAGAAGCGGCCGCGTAAGTGCCCGGCTGGGCGCCCTCGCGGCTCGCCCTGCCCCCTTCGGCCCGGCCGCCGTTTTTCCCGCGCGCTCGCGCGGGGACAGTGCCCCCCGCACTGTGGTCCCAGGTTGGTGCGTGGGCAGATGGCGGGTTGAAGGCCAGGGGTCCCACAAACGCCGGGGCTTCGGGATTCGGCCCTCGCGCGTGGTGGTCGGAGTGGAGGGCTCTTTCCCAGGACCCTTTCTCCCTCTTAGAGCCTTGGGCATTCTTTGCCCGGGAGTCACGTGACTTTATGCTGGAGAAGGCTGCTTTTGACTTACTTCCACTGCCTCCCCTCCCCCCAAATCCTTTGAATCCTCAATGTCTGTGTTCTGTGGGTTTTCAAAGAGCTGCTCTCTAAGACGTTAAGTCTTTTTTGTCTGGAAATTTCGGGCTTACTGGAAAATGCTTAATTGACCCCTGAGTTGCTGCAAGACTAAAACTGGATTCCGTGTGCACTAAGCTTGACTGTTTTCTTCCCGTGAGAATTCGGGTCATCTCTCACCTAGTTATCGCCTCTATTTTCTTTACATCTATTTTGCCGATATTCACGGTTCAGGCCTGGAGCATTCTGGGCGTTAAGGCCTTTCTGTTTTGAGGGGAAACGACATCTTCCTGAATCTCACCTTGGGAGTTGTACACGCTCTTCCTAGAGAATCGTTTTCTCCATTTTATTATTAGTTTTTTTTTCTGTGTTCAGATCTAGTGCAAATATTTTCTCCTCATTATAGGTCTTCAATTCAAGCCTTCTGTTTAGCGCTGTTGGTGCTATTGAAAGTATCCACTGTCCTGGTACTCTAATATGAGCCTTACAATATAGCAGCATTTTACATATGGTTAGACTTTTTTTTTCTTGCTGCTGTAGCCAAATTCGTATTTCAGGAAATCAGCTTGCTTTAAATACAGATTATGAGAGTGAAATTGGCAGGATGTGCGTTTGGTTTTTATTGTACCTTGGTCCAACCACCCAGTTGCTTCACTTTTAACATACATGATTTTGATGATTAAATGTAGCCATATTTTGCTATGAAAAGTTTGGGGCGTTTTCAGTTATTTTGTCTTTTCCTGTCCTCTTGAAAGAGATTTGGAAAACCTCTGCTCTCAACCTATACCATTTTTAGAGCCAATTACCTGGTTTATGTTTTATTTGAGAAGCACCTGATTTTTAAGCAGTGCAAAACATTTGTTCCTTCATGGTTTTGTACTATATCATTGGATATGGATGCAAATTCCAGAGATTCAGCAAATAAGAATTCACAGCCGTATAGCCAGCTGTTTGTGACCATTGGCGACAAGGATTCTAAATAAGTTTGTATTGTATTTTGAGTGTTGTATTTTGAGTGTTGCATGGGTCAGACACTCTAAAAACTTTTAATTAAAAACTTTTTAGGCACTCTTCTTAATAACTTCTTACTAGCTCATTAGCCCTCACAACTCTGAGGTAGATGGTAGTATTCTGTTCTACAAATGAGAAAACGGGGGCCCATTTACCCAGTGTCAAATGGCTAGTGAACAGAACTGTCAACTCAGGAATTTTAGCTTCATAGCATCTTCTCCTAACCACTGTGATTTACAGATTGTTCATGTTCTCGTAGCTGTTTCTTTATTACTTTAAGAGCAAGCATAATCATGATTTTTTTGTGTTCAAGGTTTTCTTACTTGAGGTGAAAATTTTTAGGTACTTCCAAATTTTGAGCATAAAAATGACCTGGGGAGTTAAAAATGCAGATTCCCTGGGTTCAATTCTCTTTTTTTTAATCCTCACCTGAGCCGACTGTATGTATTGATCTGTTCCATTTTATATGGGGGACTTGCACGTCCTCACATTTAGGTATCCATGGTGTCCTGGAACCACTCCCCCTTAGATACTGTGGGACAAGTTTTTGGGGAGTCAAGTTGTATGTTTTTTTTTTGTTGTTAATCCTCATCTGAGGATATTCTTTCATTGATGTTTAGAGAGAGGGAGGGGGAGAGATAGGTAGAGATAGAGAGAGAGAAACATTGATGTGAGAGGGACACATCGATTGATTGCCTCCGGCACATTCCCAGAGTGGGGCCGGAAATTGAACCCGCAATTCTTTGATGCACAGGCCGACCCTCTAACTGCTGGGCCACACCGGCCAGGGCCAGCACTGTCACTTTTTTAAGAGTGAGAAGACTTTTTGTTTCTTCTAGGTACCAAGGATGGGTAGATTTTGTATGATTCTTGCCAGGTTGGATTAGTCTGTCAGTGGGAATGGAATTTCTGTTGGTATAAAAAAAATCAGGACTCTCCCAGGGATTGAGGTAGAATGACTTCTGAGGAGTCAACCACAGTGTTCTCTTTAGAATTGCATTGACAAAATTGTTAGATTAATTTGGGGAGAATTGAAATTTAATAATGTTTAATTATCCTTACTGGAAGAGGATACATCTTCGCATTGCTATGTCTTTCTAAATATTTGACTTTTGCTGTGCATGACATTCTTATGTCATTTTCTGGTGGTTTTACTGATTATAGGCCAAAAGCTATTGGTATTTGTGTTTTTTGTATCAAATACTAAAAATTTTATTCCGTTGGTTTATTTTCTTAATTTTTATTTTTTGGAATATATTGAGAAATCTTGGTTTTTCTCCTTCAATTTACTAATGCAAGGAAGCCTCATTAATTGGAATTTCTAATGTGAAAACCATCCTTGCATTCCTGAGAAGAATCCCTGTTGGTCACGGTATGATGTATTACTCCTACTGCACAACTTGATTCTATTGTTTAATAATTTTATGTTTTTGCATTTGTGTTATATGATACTTTTCTAGTTTTGATGAGGAATGACTTGGGAATCTTTCTAGATTTTTTTGTGTCCTAGAAGCTCCTCAAGGTTTTCCTGGAAACCATTAGGGCCTGGTGCTGTTTTGCTGTTTTTGTTTCAAAAACTTCAGTGCTTTTGATTTCTGTGTTTTCTACCTTATTTTGAGCCACATTTTGTAGTCTTATTTTTTCTAGCTAATCCCGTTTTAGTTTACATTTTAAACTTACTGTTCTACAGTTTTATATAAGCTTACTTGTATAATCTGTTATGTACTCTTTCATCTTTGTTTTTTTTTTTTGAAGGAAAAGCTATATCTTTTTTCTCTCTTGGATATACTTACCACAAAGTTGTCTGTTTTGATGGCTTTTTCAAAGCTTGATTTTTATTGATCAGTCATGAACAAAACCACTGATTTTTCTCTACTTATTTGAAGGTCACGTGTTCATTTTTCTGCTTCTGGATGGTTTAATACATTTAAACCATCATTTCTTTATTGTTTAGAATTAATGAGAGTCCATATCCTTTCCCTAAAAAGACAGAACTGCTGCTTGCTTTCACTTCCCTCTCTTTCTCTTCCCTCTTCCACTTCTTGTGTTGAAATCATGTAAATATTTTAGTTCCAGATCACTTATTTTTTCAAAAGTTAGCATGTATTGCTGCTTTTGCTTATCATTGTACCTTATTATAGCTCATAAGCTTATTATTATTATTTTTTAAGTATATCTTTACTGATTTCAGAGAGAGGAAGGGACAGGGGGAGAGAGATAGAAACATCAATGATGAGAGAGTCCTTGATCAGCTGCCTTCTGCATGCCCCCTCCCGGGGATTGAGCCCACAACCCAGGCATGTGCCCTGATGGGGAATGGAACCTTGATCTCCTGGATCATAGGTCGATGCTCAACTGCTGAGCCATGCCAGCCAGGCTCTTAGATGCTTTTAAAATTATATTGGGGTGCATTTGTCTTTTTTTTTTTTAATATATCTTTATTGATTTCAGAGAGAGGAAGGGAGAGGGAGAGAGAGAGATAGAAACATCAATGATGAGAGAGTCCTTGATCAGCTGCCTTCTGCATGCCCCCTCCCGGGGATTGAGCCCACAACCCAGGCATGTGCCCTGATGGGGAATGGAACCTTGATCTCCTGGATCATAGGTCGATGCTCAACTGCTGAGCCATGCCAGCCAGGCTCTTAGATGCTTTTAAAATTATATTGGGGTGCATTTGTCTTTTTTTTTTTTAATATATCTTTATTGATTTCAGAGAGAGGAAGGGAGAGGGAGAGAGAGAGATAGAAACATCAATGATGAGAGAGTCATTGATCGGCTGCAGCCCGCAACCCGGGCACGTGCCCTGACTGGGAATCGAACCCTGATTGCCTGGATCCTAGGTTGATGCTTAACCACTGAGTCACACCTGGCTGGGTGCATTTGTCTTTTGCATTGCTACTTGAAAGCTGATTTGTCTGGATATGAGTTTCAAAATCTTTATCACTTTGAAGCTATTGATCCATTGTCTTGTAGCATCTGTATTGCTGATGAAGTCTAATTTTACCCTTAACTGATTATGTATCTTCGTAGGAATTCACTTTTTTCCTTTGGAAGTTTTTAGGATTTCCTGAAATTTCTGTATGATGTGTCCAAGTCTTCCCTTTCTCCACTAGTTGATTCTGTTTAACACTTAGTGGATCTTTCAACCTGATGATTAATGTCCTTCCTCCCCTATCTCCCCCAGAAGATTTCTAGAACTCATATAAAATAGTGTTAGACTCTGGTTCTATATTTTGTGTATCTATCCTTCATACTCAAGAGGCACTTTGGGAAGATTTCTTATTTAGATTTTTTTTTCTGTGCCTATTTTGTTGCTGAATGTACTTGTTAAGCTTTAGTTTGGAAATCAGTTTTTCTCCTTTTTTTGGTAAACGTCTTTATGCTTTCAATAAAGTAAATTGCATTCATTATAAGTGTATAGTTCCATACATTTTGACAGATATGTACACCCATGAAGCCCCTCACCCCCTCAACAGTCATGATTTGGATTACATAGAAAGTTTTCTCCTGCCCTTGTTTAGTCTGTCCCTCCCTCTCTTCCCCAGCCCATGATCCGCTTTCTATCAGATGCAGAAATGATTAGTTTGCATTTTCTAGAGTTTCACATAAATGGAATCTCATAGTATGTAGCCATTTGTATAAGTGTTTTTTCACTTATCCTGTTTTTTTAAAATTGATTTGTTGTTCCACTTATTTATGCAGTTATTGGTTGATTCTTGTATGTGCCCTGACTGTTGACCCTGCCACCTTGGCATATTGGGGTGATGCTCTAACCAACTGAATTATCTGGCCAGGGCCTCAGTCATTTAATTTCTCATTTTTTAATGGTAGCTTATTCATTTTTTATGGATGAAATCTCATTTTACCTCTGAGATATTTATGATTCTTATGTTTGTCCCTGCAACACTTTCTTCACATGGTTAGCTTCTTGTTTTTGTGGTGTTGATTTCCCTTTTTGGTGATTCTGGTTTGTAAAGTGATCATCACTGGTTTGAGGATTGCTGTTTTCCTGTCAGAGGATGCAGTGTCTGTATACTGCCAGTCTGTCAGATTGGATCATAGGGGAGAGATGGGGCATATGGCCAGAATTGGACAACACCTGTTTCTTCTGGATAATAGCAACTTGGGTGCTGTTGTGAATCTTGGGCTCAAGTGCCTGTGCTCATTGAAGACTTTGCCTCTATTGGCTGGAAGGAAAGGGGAGGTGGGGAGTGGTTCTCAGGAGAGGGAAGTGGCTGGACTGTCCAGTTGTACCACATTTCCCTACTAGATCACTCATGACTGCACCAGAGCTCCTGTTTCCTCATGGCAGTCTCCCCGTCTGTAGCTTGGATGGAACACTCCATTGCTACTCCCACCTTTGTAGCTGCTCCCAATTATAGCATTTCTCTTTTAAGGTTTCTGGACAGTTAATGCCTTTATCAACCTAGTTCTGCTGATAGTATCACTTCTTATTTCCAGAATTATTTTAGAAAATAATATATCAATAAGTCTGTATCTTTAGTTATTTTTGGGATTTAAAGTGGGAGGGGAAGGCATATATATCTGCAGTCCATCTTGATCCAATCTCCTGAAGCATTTTTTTTTAAGCAAGATTGTTTTTGGTAATAGATATGAACTTTGAAATATCTGTTTCGTTGAAGTCCATTGAAATCCCTTTTTAAGGACTTTAGGTTTTGAGAGAAGTTGAACCCTGGAGCTTATATGTTACACAGGGTTCGGAGTTTTCCTCTACCCCTAGTTTGAGTACTAAACCAAAGCTCTGAAAACTTCCAACATTTTTTCTCTAAGCCAAGGGGAAGGATGGAGATTTTTATTCTCAGTCTTTTTTTTTTCTTTTTTCAGAGTTGAGGTTCATGGATAGTCATTTCGTTGCTTTTTAATATTTCATAGTTCAGTTTGGGCTTGTCTGTATAAGAGGGTTAGGTTGGCTCAATATTCTGACATTTTTCTTTCTGATTTTTTTTTTTTAATATATCTTTATTGATTTCAGAGAGAGGAAAGGAGAGGGAGAGAGAGAGATAGAAACATCAATGATGAGAGTGTCATTGATTGAGCCCACAACCCGGGCATGTGCCCTGACCGGGAATTGAACCCTGATCGCCTGGATCCTAGGTGGACACTCAACCGCTGAGCCACACCCGGCCGGGCTCTTTCTGATTTTTGAAATGAAATGAAATGAAAAAAAGGATATGCTTCCAAATTAGACAACCATGTTTCTTTTTCCCAAATCTTTTTGTTTATATAGTCCTAGGAAACCTCAGGATATGAAATAAGTTTCTGATCTAGTAAGTATAAATTTAGTTTTCATGAAAAAGCTGTTCTGACTCTTTTTTCTTCCCCATTTAGTTTTTCCATGGTTTGGCTTGGATATTGGTGGAACCCTAGTCAAGCTGGTTTATTTTGAACCCAAAGACATCACTGCTGAAGAAGAAGAGGAAGAAGTGGAAAGTCTTAAAAGCATTCGGAAGTACCTGACCTCCAATGTGGCTTATGGGTCCACAGGTATTCGGGATGTACACCTGGAGCTGAAGGACCTGACTCTGTGTGGACGCAAAGGCAATCTGCACTTTATACGCTTTCCCACTCATGACATGCCTGCTTTTATTCAAATGGGCAGAGATAAAAACTTCTCGAGTCTCCACACTGTCTTTTGTGCCACTGGAGGTGGAGCGTACAAATTTGAGCAGGATTTTCTCACAGTATGCATTTTTTTAGCTTATATACAATTTATGGTAATCTGATTGTTAAAAATAATACCATAGCAAGTGGTGTAATCATTTCCATCTCTAATGGAACTTGAATATTCTTGAGTCAAATTAAGATTAAATATAAATTAGTGATAGGAGTTAGCCATGTAGAGATTGTTGTATAGTTTATTTTTTGCACAGTTCAGATGAAATGAGAGTCAGAACCATTTCAGTATGAAAAAATAGTGAAGCTGTGTTAAGCAGAGTAAGTGGACTACCTATGAGGAACAACAACATTAAATCTGGAACAGTGAGATTGAAAAAGAATTTAAAAAAATTAATGTCATAAAATTGTTGCCAATGTACCTATAGTTTTCTTGTCCCCAAAATTGTTTCTTGGCAAGTTTACTTCTAAAACAAACAAACAAGGAAGATACAAATAAGAACAAAAAAAATTAAAAAACTAAGGAACTCCGGTTCAGAGCGGTGGTTTTGAGGCCTCAAAACCAGTGGGAGATGGTTGACAGCAGAACCTCCTCTCCCCAAATGCTTTCTGATGTGTTCTGTGCAGCACACTTGTTAACAGGAGTCTCTAGATCATGTCTGGACACTAGGGGGATTTCGAGTGGGCACTTGATTTTGTTTTCCTTCAGTATAAAATGACTTACCTAAGAAATGAAAATGCTGGCACTTGAGATTCAAGCGTCAGGAAGTCAGTGTTTAAATTGGTCTTGGCAGCGAGGGCTTGAGCAGATGAAATAAGGACAGCGATGAACAGTTCAAGGGCTTGGGTTCAGTCAGAGGAATAACTTAATATGTATGTTTTTTCCTTTTAGTCATCATCTTAGGATATGCTTTATTTTATTATTTATTTTAAAAAGTATATCTTGATTTCAGAGAGAGGAAGGGAGAGGGGGAGAGAGAGAAACATCAATGAGAGTCATTGATGAGCTGTCTCCTGCGTGCCCCCTGCTGGGGATTGAGCCTGCAATTTGGGGATGTACCCTAACTGGAAACGGAACCGTGATCTCCTGGGTTATAGGTCGATGCTCAATTGCTGAGCCATGCTGGCTGGGCGATTTTATTTTATTTTTTAAGAAAATATGTTTTTATTGATTTTAGAGAGGAAGGGTGCGGGGGGGGGAGGGGAGGGCATCTATTGGTTGCCTCCCAAAAGCTCCCTGACCAGGGATCAACCCATAACCTAGGTATGTGCCCTCACTGGGAGTCTAACCCTCAACCTTTCCGGTATACAGGATGATGCTCCAACTAACTGAGCCACCCAGCAGGGCATAACTTAATATTCTTAATTAGGGATTAATTAAGGATTAAGTTACCTATTAACTTCTATCTCCACTGTGGATCAGAATAAATTGCATGTAAATGTAAAACAAATGGGAGTTGACTTAGAGGGGGGAGAATTTGCAGGGCTGACCTTGGTTGTCAACTGAAATAGGTGTGTTAGGGGTTGAGGCGTCTTTACATTTGTCACATATATTGAGTATATGTGCTTGCAAACATTCAGATGGGTTAGAAGTTCATAGAGTAAAATTTGGAAAGTTGTGGGGTTTTTTAATCCTTACCCGAGGATATTTTTTTCATTGCTTTTTCAGAAAGAGGGGAAGGGAGGGGGAGAGAGAGAAACATCGACGTGAGAGAGACTTATCGATTGGTTGCCTCCTGCATGCACCCCCGACGGGCTGGGGATTGAGCTTGCAACTGAGGTACGTGCCCTTGGCCACAATCGAAACCAGGACCCTTTAGTCCTCAGACGGACGATCTAACCACTGAGCCAAACCTGCTAGGGCTGTGGAAGTTTCTTAATACCCTCTCCAGTGTCACCACTTTTAAAAGTTTATGTGTCTTTTTTTTTTTTTTAAATATGTTTTTATAGATTTCACAGAGATGAAGGGAGAGGGAGAGAGATAGAAACATCAGTGAGAGAGAAACTTAGATCAGCTGCCTCCTGTATACCCGCCACTGGGGATCGAGCCCACAACCCCGAGCATGTGCCCTGACTGGGAATTGAACCATGACCTCCTGGTTCACAGGACGATGCACACAAGCCGGGAAAAAGTTTATGTATCTTTTTTAATTTTTCTATGCATGACTGTGTGTGACAGACATATAAACATGGTTTTAAAAATAGGCAAATTGGATCATTATAAAATATTTCTCAACTTGCTTTTTTGACTAATAACATCTTGGATTTCTTCCCACTTCAATTCTTTATTGAATGAAGATCTTTTTCATTCTTAATTTCTGTACAGTATTCCATAATATAAATAGTAATTGAATCATTTATTATTTAGATGAAGTTGCATTGATAATAATGTTTTAAATTCTGATTCTGGCTCTGGTTGTGTGGCTAAGTAGTGGAGCGTTGGCCTGTGGACTAAAGGGTCACGGGCTTAGTTCCGGGTCACAGGTTTAGTTCCTGGTCAAGGGCACGTGCCTGGGTTGCAGGTTTGACCCCCGGCCCCTTCTAATTAGAGTTTTTGGCGCCTGCTCTCTGATAGGACTATGACCTTGGCTGTGCTACTGCTTCATGCCTGTGAGCAGACATCTTGTTTTTTGCTTGAGTGTTGGCACATTTCTCCAGCTGCTGCAGTGGTTTGTAGGTAGAGTGTATTTGGGTCTGTGGGAGCAGGAGTCTGTCTTAATAGTCCATCCCTGTTGTCTCCAGATTTGTTCTGTAAAGCATGTATAAATAATACACACCCTTGAGTGTTTTTATGGTTTGTTTAATGTAGGTGGGATGTTTTATTAAATGGAGTTTTTATTTCTGTTTGGCTTGTTAAGTCTGAAAACATTTTATTTCATTACAGATAGGTGATCTTCAGCTTTGCAAACTTGATGAACTAGATTGCTTAATAAAAGGAATTTTATACATTGACTCAGTTGGATTCAATGGACGGTCACAGTGCTATTACTTTGAAAACCCTGCTGATTCTGAAAAATGTCAGAAGTTACCGTTTGATTTGAAAAATCCATACCCTCTGCTTCTGGTGAACATTGGCTCCGGGGTTAGCATCTTAGCAGTATATTCCAAAGATAATTACAAGCGGGTCACTGGTACCAGGTAGGTATTTTATATTCTTGATATCATATGGGTTAACACTGAGTTTTTAGGAGTTGCATATAAGTTCACCTTTAAGAATCTGTTTAAAATTATGTGAAAGATAAAACTTTTTCTGGGATTATGCAAACGTTTCTCTTTGAAAATTCTGATTTCCCGACCTACTTTCTTTTAATCTGTATTGCAACAGGTTTCATTATCATAGTTTCATAAAATATCAGCTGACTAATTAAGCAAGCCCATAGTTGCCCTGCCCTCAGATAGTGTATGGTGTGCATATACCATAACGTAACCAAAGCTCAGTGGTGTCTGTAAGAAGGCAACAAGATCTAGCTTTGAAACTGGCCTAGATTTTATACATGTGTATAAACACACATGCGCCTGGGTGCGTGGCTGGAGGAGGATGTAAGGTTTCGAAGTTGAGATATTGAGCAATAGAAAAATGGTTGGGGCAGGGTAGTCTGAAAAGGGAGAATTAGGTTGCAGGTGAGAAAGGAATACACTTTCATGTAAGGATCAGAGATCACTTGAAGAAAACCAAGGAGCTGGGAATTGGGATAAACAAGTTTTTTAACAGGTGTGAGTTAAGGAATGAAGGAGTAATTTCCGGGGGGGAGGGACCGCATTCATGGAAGAGTTCTTGTTGGATAGGGGGCTGATGAGCGGGGTGGCAAGATGCTTGTATGAAGATGACTCAGGGCCTGCACTTGGAGAGAGGGGGGGAGGAGGCACCAGCATGGTCCTAGGTGTGGGTGTGATGGGCTGATTTGTACTTGAGGTTCCTCGAACTCAGCAGTTGCCCAGACTGAACTGGAGACATGGGTGAAGAGGTGGGTGGGCCCTGTATTTTTCCATGTTGCTTGTTGGTGCACATGAATGTATATCTTCAAGGTGTCTATTAAGGACCCGTTTTTATCTTTTCAGACTTGTTTCTTACCGGTAGCATCTGCATGATTGGGTTGAGGCAAGAGTGGATTGATATGTGAATATGATTTTCCTATTTTAAAAAATGTTACTGTGTTGTTTGTTTTCAATCAGTCTTGGAGGAGGAACTTTTTTTGGTCTCTGCTGTCTGCTTACTGGCTGTACCACTTTTGAAGAAGCTCTTGAAATGGCATCTCGTGGAGATAGCACCAAAGTGGATAAACTAGTACGGGACATTTATGGAGGGGACTATGAGAGGTTTGGACTGCCAGGCTGGGCTGTGGCTTCGAGGTAAGAGGACATGTGTGTTCTATGAAATGCAGAAATAAAATACTAAATATTGAGTTGCCCTGGCTGGTTTGACTCAGTTGGTTGGAGCGTTGTCCTGTGCGGATTCTATTCTTGGTCAGGGCACATACCCAGGTTGCGTGTTCGATCCTTGGTCTGGGTACATGTCCGGGTTTTAGGCTTGATACCCAGTGGGGGATGTGCAGGAGGCAGCCGATCAATGACTCTCATCATTGGTGTTTCTACCTCTATCCCTCTCTCTTCTTTTCTGAACTCAGTAAAGACATATTAAAAAAAAAAAAAAAAATTGGGTATATCTTTTTTTTTAATCTTCTTTTAAACAGCTTTACATACTATAAAATCACCTGTTTATTGTGTCCAACTTTATTGGTTTCTAGTATATTTACAGAATTGTGCAGTTAACACCGTAATCCAATTTCAAAATTTTAAATATATATTTTTGATTTTAGAGAGAGAGAAGAACATTGATGTGAGAGAGAAACATTGATTGGCTGCCTCCTTCACACCCCTTACTCTAGGGATCAAGCCTGCCCCTGACCGGGAATCAAACCGGCGACCTTTGGGCGCTTGGAATGATGCTCATCCAACTGAGTCATGCTGGCCAGGGCAAATTTCAGTACCTTTTTATCATCCCAGAAAAAAAATCCTGTATTCATTAGCTGTCACTCCGCATTTCTCTACCTCCCAGTCCCTGGTAAACACTAATTTTCTGTCACTCTAGAGTTGTCTCTTCTGGACACATAAATAGTATCATACAATATGTGACTTTTGTGACTGGTTTCTATTAGTTAGCTTAATGTTTTCAAGGGTCATCCATGTAGCATGAATCAGTATTTTGGTTCTTTTTATTGCTAGATAAGATTCTATTGTGTGGCTAATGTAACATTTTATCTATCAATTGATAAACATTTGGGTTATTTTAGCTTTTTGGTTATGTATAATGCTGCTAGGAACATTCATGTGGACATAATGTTTTGAATTCTCTTGGGTATATATGTAGGACTGGAATTGCTGGATCATGTGGCTGCACCATTTTACAGTCCCACCTGCAATAGATAAGAGTTTAAATTTCTCCACATCCTTATTGTCTGTCTTTTGGTTTAAACTGCCATAATAGGTGTACAGTGATCTCATTGTGGTTTTGATTTGCATTTCCCTAAGGATGACTAAGGATGTTGAACACCTTTTCATGTACTGACTGAATATTTGTCTATCTTTGGAGAAATGTTTGTTCAAGTCTTTTGCTCATTTTGTAGTTGGATTGTTTTTTTACTATTGAGTTGTAAGAATTCTTATATGTTCTAGAAACAAGTACCTTATTAAATATGTAATTTGCAAATATTTTTCCCCATTCTGTTGTTTTCACTTCCATGATAGTGTCCTTTGCAGCATAGAAGTTTTAAATTTAAATAGATAAGATGAAGTCCATCTTATCTTTCATCGCTTATACTTTTGGTGTTACATATAAGAAATTATCGCCTAACCTAAGAACCTGAAGATTTACTTTTGTATTTTCTTTTTAAGAGTTTTATAGTTTTAACTCTTAGATTTAGGCCTGTGATCTGTTTTGAGTTACTTTTTGTGTGTGGTATGAGGTAGAGGTCCAAATTCATTCTTTTGCGTATGAATATACAGTTTTCCCAGCACTGTTTGTTGAATAGACGATTTTTTCCTCATTGACTTCTTGGCCCCTTTGTTAAAAATAATTGTCCATAAATGTATGGTTTATTTCTGGACTTAGTTCTGTTCCATTGGATGTTTATCATTATGCTAGTACCACATTGCTTTGATTACTTCGGCTTTGTATTAAGTTTTGAAATGGGGAAGTGTGAGTCCTTCAGTTTGTTCTTATTCAAGATTGTTTTGGCTTGTCTGCGTCCCTTGGCTTTCTATATGAATTTTAGGATCAGTTTGCCAGTATCTGCAAAAAAGGACAACTGGGGCTTTGATAGGGATTGTGTTGAATCTATAGATCACTTTTGAAAATATTGTCAGCTTGACAGTATCTAGTCTTTTGATCCAAGAAGATGGCATATCTTTCTACTTAGGTCTTTGCTTTTTTTCACCATTGTTTTGTAGTTTTCAGAGTATAAGTGTTATACTTTTGTTAAATATATCTCAAGTATTTTATTCTCTTTGATGCTATTGTAAATTGAATCGTTAATTTTATTTTTGGATTGTTTGGAAATAAAGTTTTTGTGTGTGCACTGGGACACATGGTTTTTAATAATAGAAAAGGCACTCATATACACATGCTTGTTTACTAATTTTAGGCACTTCGCAAATGCTGTAGATTTCATTTTCTATCTTTGTAGTATTTGCTCATTGGTAATCACTTCCTTTTCTGATTGGTTGGGTTTGTTTTCTGGTCGCATTTATTAGTGTAGCAATTCTGCAGGTCAGGTACATTGAAGTTCTTGATCCTCAGGGAAGCCTGAAACTCTTAAATAGTTTACTCTGGGACTGGCTGTCTACACTTTGTTTTGCTAGGATAAAGCAGTTTACCAGATGTGAATGTGACCCTTCAGCTGAGTGGAAAAGCTGGGCAGTTGGGGAGGAATTGCTAAAAAAGGTGTCTTTTTGGAATTTTCCCTGGTTGCAGAAGGAACAGTGGTTAGTGCTTTATAGTCCATCTGATGAGATCCTAACCGAATATGTGCCTATCTGGTATCAAAGGTTGATATGTTTCAGTGGAAAGCTCATTCAAAATTCTTGAAGGCTCTCTTTGAAGTGGCATTTCTCTTGGAGCAGATGCTCCTTTACTTATTTATTTTTTGTAATGAAAAGTTTGAGAATTTGAACATTGCTCTAAAAGTCACTTTTATCTTAGTAAAGTAACATTCAAGTTCTGTTGGGCTGTGTTTACTTTGGTTTATCAAAGGGATTTCTTTTTTCCCCATCACAGCTTTGGCAACATGATGAGCAAGGAGAAGCGAGAGGCTGTCAGTAAAGAGGACCTTGCCAGAGCAACTTTGATCACCATCACCAACAACATTGGCTCGATAGCAAGAATGTGTGCCCTTAATGAAGTAAGGGGACATGAATTTCTTTCGTTGCTCTGAGGAAAAGACAGAACATCCTAAGTGGGCCCCACCTTGTACACAACATCCATCTTGTCCGAACAGGGCCTAATTGTAGTCATATGTGGTGGAGTTTGTTTCATTGGCGAAGTTAAAACTCTTTACGTGTAGATTAATCTTACTTGACTTTTTCCTTACTGAAAATGAACACTGGTGCTAGAGGAGAAAATAGAGGAAGGCAGGAAGGTAGCCAGTGTGCCAGATGGTGGGGGGCACTCTTGGTTGGTAATGATGGATAGAGTTGCTGAATTGAGACTCCATGCTCATTGTGGAGCTCTAGAGTCCCTGGGAAGGAATCCAGAGGAAGTCATTGAAGCTGGGAGAAGACTGAGCCGGGCCAGCAGTGCCCACCCTGCTCCCCCTCCACTGCAGCAGAGCTGTCTTTGTGCTTTCAGCTTCTTTACAGTGCTGCCTTGTAGCATTCAGGTCAAGCAGCATTGTACAGGGCTATGAAAGAACCAAGAATGGCCTTCCCTGGGGGATCCCGTTGATGCGGCTTTATAGTTTGTCCCTATTTATACATGTGGCTTAAAAAGGAAACCTTAAAAGGTACAAAAGGATTGTTTCATTTTTAATTAAAAGATACTGGATCAGCATCAAGTAATTAAAAATTCTTCATTTGAATGTTAACACTATTTTCTTTATTGCATGTTCCCTTTCCTGTGCTTATTTAAGGTTTTAGTTGGCGTACGTATCTTTTTAATTTTTATGTAAATATAAATTTCATGGCTGTATATTTGATTCCTTTTTGTGTAAGTTAGATTTTTTCATCTTAAAGACTCTGACCATATTATGACTCTTGATAGGTATTGCCAAGGTGCTTTCTTTGCACAAGGGCTGCACCAATTTAAATCATCTTGAGTAGTAAATGAATGGGTCAGTTTTACCAAAACTTGACTAATACTGGGGGTGGAATTTCATTTAGTTGTTTTGCTAAATATAGGTTAATTTTTTTTTTTTTTTTAATCGCTGGTGAGGTTGAATTCTTTTCTGTGATATGTATTGTATTATTTGCCTGTTGGGTCACTTTCCTTCTTTGAATTGGGTTCTATTCACTTATTTTTTTTTACTATCTGTATAAAAGTTTAATAGTAGTTATTGTTTGTCATATTTAATACACATTTTTCCTAATCTGTTTTCTCTTGTGGTATTTTCTGGCATGCTTTGAAGTGGGTCCAGAGTTGTTTGGAGATAAAATTAAGTAGCCCTGAATCAATTGGATTAAATATAAATACGTTTTTAAAATCAGAAGTCAATTTGCTGCTAAAAACTATGCACATGGTCTCTGGGGTAGCTTTTACAAGAGAACTGAAATTAAGGTGAAAACTAATTGCCTTCTTTTGATGTGCTCAGAATATTAACCAGGTGGTATTTGTTGGAAATTTCTTGAGAGTTAATACGATCGCCATGCGGCTTTTGGCATATGCTTTGGATTATTGGTCCAAGGGACAGTTGAAAGCACTTTTTTCAGAACATGAGGTAAGCAGACTTATTTCCTACAATATGTCACCTACATAAAGGGCACGCAGTTCACATTCTGTTGGAATTTGAAGTAGAGGTGAAATGGGCTATAGTACTCAAGTATTTTTGTAATTGTATCGGGTTCAACTTTGATTGTAATGTTTAAAAGCTGTTTCTTACCGGATTCAATGCAAGGTAGATTTTTGGTTAATTCTGTTGTGAACTTCAACAGTATTAAAGAAGTCTTGATGAACGTTCAGCCGTATTTCTCAAGCCTTGTTCTTTTCTGAGCCATCCGTTATAGTTTTCCCATTGTACTTTATAAATGCACTAACTCTGGGTTCTGCTTTTTTCATTTTTTGATGTCAGTTTTTATGTATTGATATATTCATGTGCTATTTATTTAAGATGTGTGTTCTGAAAACAAATAGATCAGTAAAAAACTTTCCAGGACTAGAACCACACTACCATAAAATCTTAATATGTAGACAGACTAGAAATGACACAATGGAAAAGAATCATTGAGTTCAACCTGATAACCTGTTTTGGAAAGTGCCTTTCTGTTTTTTCAGTTTTTTCAGTTTTGGAGGAAAACAGAACCAGAGCTATGGAAGGGACTCTCTTTCCTCTCCTTGGCTGTAGAGCAGTTGAACTATTTCAAGTGTTGTTGGATTTTTGATAGTGTTATTATGAACAGTTTTCAAAATTATATGTGCATATTTATTCTTCACTGTGTTTATATGAATCAACAGAAATCAAAGGATTTAAAGTGCTATAAAGATTGCTCTTTTCTTTAAAATAGCTTTAAGTTTTTCTTTTTAAGTTGCTTAAGTTCATAGTTAACCCAAAGTGCAAACCCAAAGTGCACAAATTCCCCGTATCAAAAAGCTTAAAGTTCAAGACATCTAACTTGTTTATTACTTCTAATGTTATTGTTAGTAAATCAGTACTGAGTTATTGTTCCTTATACCTTTTATATACATCTTGGCTTTTTGCGATCTTTTTGCTTTATATTAGAAGAAGAAGAAATGTTTAATGTTATATTTTAGTGTAACTTTCTTTCTGCTGAATTTCTACCTCTTCTTGAACCTTTCCTCGGTAGAACATGGAGATTAATTTCTTTTTATTATTTTTTTAATCCTTGCCCAAGTTTATTGGTTTTAGAGAGGAAGGGAGAGGGAGAGAAAGAAACATTAGTGTGAAGAAACATTGATCAGTCGCCTCCTGAACTCACCCCGACTGGGGATCTAACTTGCAACCTAGGTATGTGCCCTGACTGGGAATCGAACCCACAACCTTTTTGGTGTATAGGATGACGCTCCAACCAGCTGAGCCACCTGGCCAGGGCCGAGGTTAATTTCTTAGGTTAACTTTTTTTTAAACTTCATATCATTAGTTATAATGTGAATCCTTTATGAAATTTTGATTTTATATTGTCATTCTTACTGCCTGCTGACTTAAGTTTCCTCTCTGGTTAGCATTGCTGGTCCATTTGTCTCTGTTTTCTATTTGCACTCAGGCTTCTGACTCTAGTGTTGATATCTGCACATATGGAACTTAGATTATTTTAGGCTCTCTGAAGTCTTGAAATATGTATGAGTTTGAATTGCACAGGTCCATGTATATGTGCTTTTTTACCCCCAGTAAATACAGTGGCCCTCTGTACCCATGGGTTTCACATCCATAGGTTCAACAAACTGTGAATCAAAAACAGTGTTTTAAATTCCCAGCCTCAGTTTCCCAACAGTGGATTCCCAAACATGGATAAAAAATACTGGGCTCAGCAAAATGGGTGCTCAGAAAATGGGAGTGAGGAATTAAGGGCAGTGTTGGCTTTAACACTAGTAATCGTATTTATGGTAATTTAAATAATTCTAAGGAAAATTGCTCTTATTTTATGTGTATTTTGTTTTCAGGGTTATTTTGGAGCCGTTGGAGCACTTCTTGAGCTGTTGAAGATCCCCTGATCGTTACCTGGGGAAGGGGGTTCTTGGAACCTTCCACAATGGGATCTGTGAACATTTTTTTTTTAAGAGACTTACTTAATTTTATGATTGTGTATTACCTGAATCAAAGCAAGAAAGGACAAGTGAATTTTTCTAAGTCATCAAGATAAACCCTTAAAAATTCATTCTAAACTGATAACCAGTAAGGAAAGCTATATATGTATATGTGTATGTAGATATAAAGTGGACCATGTCCATTGCAGTGAGGATTGGATATAAATACCTGCTGTATATTTTTGAAATTTAGTGTCACTCACTGGAGCCACTTAAGGGGAGAGCTGTTTTGTGTTCAGCTTACTGTGGTTTTGTGTCCTGTTGAACTTGCTAAATGTAAGGCAAGCTACTATGTGTTATAATCTAATCACAGTTTTGTCAGTATGGCTTTGGGGATATCTCCTGTGCATTAACTCTGGTGTGCATTTAACCTTTTTGTGAACATATTGAAAAAAATATTTTAATTCAAGGTTCTGCAAACTTAATTGGGCAGGTTAATTCTGTACCTATAACTGTGACAAGTAAGCAACTTTTAGAAGGACAGTTCAGGTTACTTTACACCATAAACCCTAGGAAGGTCTCTCTGGAAAGACAGGGCTTCTGTGGGCAGAATTACCTTGGGTATTGGGCTGATGAAAGTAAGCAAGCTACTACAAAAAGCATAATCTTGAACACTAAAACCAGACAAAAAGAACAACCCCCCCCGGAAAAGGGAGAGAATCTAGTTACGCTTAGGCTAATAGAAATCAAGGAATGGCAGTGCCCATTAACTCATGGGGAGCGGAGTGGGGTTCTTCCCACCTTTTTCTCCCACTCCTGGTCTTTGCATTTAACAGTCCCCAGGCACAGTCCTGATTTCTCTGGCAGGCTGGCTCAAAAGGCTGCTTGAGAGACAGGTTTCGAGATTTGAGTATTGGTATAGATTGACTTTGGACCTTTTCTTTCTGCTCTGCAGAATAATTTTAAAAAACCTTCCCCTTGGAGATAGAGCAACGTTTGTGCCTTGTCTTTGTGTGTAATTTGGTGTCTGCATCACTGTTGAAAGCAGTGAAGGGTCCGTATAAAGCAGCTTTTGGACTAGAAGGAAACTCCAAGGCTCCGCAGCCTTCTTGCACGCGGTGGTTTCAGGCAAGGAGACTGGCCTTGGAGGGATCTGGGAGGGAAGGTTCCTAGGGACGGACGGAAGGGTGCAGGGGGTGGGGCTGGGTAGTTGAGGGAGGTGGGGCTCCCGCGCACTCCTTGGTAGACTGGTGTCCTGCGGCGCCTCCCGTCTTGGCCGCATGGGGGCAGCAGAGGCCCGTGCCCGTGGTTTGTGAGGGCATGGCTGTTTCCTGATGGCGGCCTCCTTTGTGCAGCGTCTCTGCATCAGTCGGTTGTGGGTGCTGCTGCCTTGGTGCAGGCCGCAGAACTGGAGGGACGCAAATTGTGGCCCTTGGGTGGCGATCGAGGTCTTCTCTGCTGCTGCCCCTTGCAGCACTCCCTGACCTTTGCCTGAGCCCCGCCCCCCCATCTTGTTCTCATTTCTTCCAGTCACGTGCTTGGTGGCCCCACCTTCCCCTCAGCCACCACAGACAGCGCTACCACCCATTCGCTGTTACCACAGTGGTTACTTGTCGAGCCCCTCGTCCCATGCCTTCCTCTACTTGCTAGGGCAGAGGAACAGCTGCCCCTCACCCCCTTCCAGGAAGATAGAGGAGGGGGAGGGCGCTGGAGGGGCTTCTTGTGGACACCCAGGGCCCGCCTCCCAGGTCTCTGTGTTATGGGTCCACTTGTGCTTTAGAGGCTGTGCCAGCGCTTTACATGGGTTGTCTCACGCAGCCTTTGTGATCTCCACAATTCAGAAAAGCAAACTAGTCTGAGGTCCCACAGGCAGGGTCCCCTTCCCTTTCTTGCATTTGCCTTCCACCTCCAAGGACCCACTTGAAGTTCACTCTTGAGAAGCTGCCTTTGTCGGTGGTGTTTATGTTTTGTTTTTTTAAATTACTGATTTCAGGGAGAGGAAGGGAGAGAGTCATTGAGAGGCTGGGGATCGAGCCTGCAACCCAGGCATGTGCCCAGACTGGGAATCGAACCACAATCTCCTGGATCCTATGGCAATGCTCAACTGCTGAGCCATGCCCAGCCAGGCTTGTTGGTTGTCCTTAGCTCGCTCACCCCATGGAAGGGTTTTTGGTAGGTCCACCAGTGAGTCTCCTCACTAAATCTTATATTTTATGTCCTCACCTTCCTCAGTTGTAACACAGTAGACCTCGTGCCTTCCAGGCCCCTGTCTCTGCCAGCTTGTTCTCTGAAGACAGTTTGATACTAACCAGCTCCAGGAGCAATCTTGATTTCCTTAAGCATCGTCAGCACTCACCTTGACTCTAACTTCCAAGGTAGCACGCCCAGCACATGCCTCTGAGCTCCAGTCCTAAGGCAGTGATTGCCTTTCTGTCTGCTTGTCTATCTCCAAGGCCATCTCTACACAAAAGTGTCCACTTCCTTTCCCCTGAATCCAGCCCCCACATTTCCATTTCCTCCAGCTTGAGACGCATGTAAACTCAGTCTCCACTCACCATTGCCATCACCCTGGTTTAAACCACTGCCATCTTGTCTCAGCAGTTGTCCTTTCTAGTCTGCCCTTCAGATGGTAGCCTGAGGGTCCCACCCAACACCCCCCCCCCCCACTAGAGCCAGTGGGGGGTGGTTGTGAGGAAGGTGGCCTGTACCAAGATGAGAGCAGTGGATGGCCCTGGGGGGGGGAGATGGTTAGAGGGTTGTGTTGGGATGTGATGATTGGATGTAGGGGAGTAAGGTTCTATAAAGGCACAGGCTTATTGGGGAGGTTTGGCTTTGAGCTGTGATTGGTACCTAGTAGCAGCTGGGTATTTGGGTTGTGGATAACGTACCTGAGGATGATGGTGCATGCAGGTGGGCAAACTAGGTGGGAATTTAGTGAATACTAAGGTAGAGTGAGAGTAACAGTTGATGGACAGAGAAGGGAAAGGCTGCAAAGAAAAGTGAGGTCAGAGGGGGCTGGTAAGGGTCTTAGGAGACTGAGGGGAGAGGGGCTCTCCACACACCTGCATTGAGGATTAAGAGGTGGCCCAGTGATGGCCTTGAGGAGAACAGTCTCCCCAAAGCTATGGGGCAGAAGCTGATCTGCTGAGGGATGGTGAGGAGAAATGGCAGCTACCACAGGATGACTTTGGACCGAGATGATTTCTCTTCTGAAGTTATTTGCAGGTCTGGGATATAGTTAGAGGTTTGAGGTAAGGACTAGTGCTGCCACTTTCCCTTCCTGAGCACTAGTGTCTTTACTTGGGAAACTACCTGTGTGTGTCCAGCCTCATCTGCAAAGCTGATGCCAGGGTGGTAGGTGAGGCCTTGGCTTCTCTGTTTTCTCCCTCACTGTGGCCTACTGCTTTACTCATCACCTCTGACCTTCACCCCACACCATGGCGGGACAGGCCAGAAACTCCATCACAATTACCTGTTGCTGATGACCAGCTCCCTTTGATCAGAATTACTCACCTTGACTTCCCAACTTTTGCTACACAATCTTAAGCGGGGTGAGCACGAGTGGGTATGTGATTAACACAAAGTAGTTTTCAAAATCTGCTCTTTATTTACATTTGTTTAAGTCAATTACATGCATGTTTTATTTCTTAAATGAGTAATTAGCAAAAAATGCATTAAAATTTTAAAATAGCAATTAAATATACAAAAATATAGCTTACAAAAAACTGCGAATGTTTAAAAATATTCTGCTGCAGAATTCTTAGTGTACAAACATGTCTATGAAACCTGAGGCTCAGCATTTCATAAACCTTTTTTTGACGGAGTTATATAATATCTAGTGAATGAACCCCAGTGCGCTAAACTACAGGACTAAACTACCTTCCCCGCAGTGTCAAGAGATCCAGAGATGACAGGTATCAGGAACACTATCTTGGAAGACGGCGTCACCAGGAGGGACTTCTAACACTGGTCCCATCTGCCTACTTGATCTAGTGGAACCTGGGAGGGAAGGAGCAGACAGAGGAACAGTGTGCAGCTGGTCAAAGGTGCAGATCCATTAGGCTTGTACTGGCACAGGGAAGTGAGAGGAGCTACATCGAAGTACAGACAAGTCCCTTGACTGGTGGGGCTCCCTTTCTAGGTACATGCTCCTGGAGTAGGCAGGGTCTTCTTGATCCTACAGCTACAGAAGTGAGTACTGGATAGGTAAGTAAAGAATGCTGATGTTTGGTCTAAAAGTGGAGATAACTATTTTGCATCTTGGAACAACTTGGGCTCTAAAACAACTGGAAAAATGACATTGAACAAGCCTCTTTTCCTGATACTCACAAATGGAAGCACGTTAATCTTGCCTACTAAAGAACCATGACCCAGCATTTTCCAGTTAACTGCAAATTTCACCTGAACTTAAACATCGTGAATTTAGACATTTCTACTCAAATTCATAACAGCTAATGTGAAAGACACACTAACCCAGGGGCCAAGATTTAACACATGACAGAAGGGTGGAGATTTACATGCAGTTCATTTTCAAGTTTCAGGTCAGGGGCCCAAATGCACTTTTGCGTCCTGGGGAAGCTCTGGGCGGCAGGACACCAGAGGGGTGGGTGAAGGCTGAGAGGCAGCAGTCCATGGCCTGCTCCCCACGTTGCCTAAAGGAAGCAGCTTTAATTTTCATATTCTCCAGGGGCAGAAATGAACTTCAGGGTAATGTCATGGAGTGGACAAAGTGGGCTAGGAAAATATGGGAAGCATTTTTGGGGGGAAGGTGTGTGTGTGCGCACTTACAGTGGGGAGGGGAGCCTGACCCATGTAGCTGAACATCTATGGTGAATTTTGAGATTGATCACTTACTTGCTTAGCAACATCTGAGACATCTGCCTCGCAAGATAGGACAGTTCCTTGGCCTTCAGTTGCTGCTGCTTCTCAAGCTCCTGCCTCAAAAATGGGTGCTCAGCTAAGAAAGCAAGACAGTTATCAGGCATCACTGCTGGACTTGGGCTTCACTTGGAACTGGCCAAGGTGGTGTGGGCCGGGGGCAGCTTGTTCAGGTGGCTGCTATGCTGCTGGACCTGGATGAGAGGCCTGCACTGTTGTTCTTGGCTACAGAGCCTGCTCCTGTGTGTAGTCACAGAGTAGAAAGTGTCTGGAAACAGGTTGTGCTCCTGTATTTGGACATCTGTGATACGAGCAGGGGAGGGACTGCAATTTTTGGTTGTATAGGAAACTAGAATTCCCATGTGCTGCAATCAATAAAAATAGGCCTTACTCAAAAGGGATGTGACTGCAAAAGCATCCCCCATTCTGGGCTCACCTTTTACAGATAGGCTGACTTCCGGTGTGGCTCTTCCCACACAAATAGGAATGCTCCTTGAGTATACTCCAGTATCAGTTGAGTGGAGGAAAATGATATACATGCATGTAAATACACACGTATGTGTGTGTGCGTGTGTTTGCCTGTATATACATCAATGACCTCTGGAAGGACACACAAGGAACAAAACTGGGTGCTCCAGGGGCCAGAAGTTGGGCTTGCTGGATGTCAGGGATGCAAGACGACTGACTTATGGACCATGGGAAGGGATTACCTATTCAGGATTTAAAAAGGCATATTAAGCAATGAGCAACAAGTCAGGGAGCACTGGGCAGAGGCAGATGGACGTGACTAGGGAAGATCGGGAGGAGGAAGGGAGCCAGCAGACCTGGGACAATGGGAGCCCTGCATGACGAAGTTGCCTAGTATCAGCAGCTCCCATGAGTCAGGCCTGTCATCTGCTGGACCATGGACACAGCTAATTCTTGCAAGAGCCAGTAAAGATACTGTTCTTACAATCCCTGGGTGATGGATAAGGAAATTGGCTCTGAGAGGATAACTGGCAGAAAGGCACCTGCCTGGTGAGTAATAAAGATGATTGAAATCACTGATCACTTTTTATGTCCAAGCTTTGGAGATGCCTCCCAGTGGGAAATTCCCACAAAGCCTCTCAGAAAATTACTACAGTCATTGAGAATAGCTTAGCAGAGTGGGATCAAGCCATGGAGATGACACTTTGGAGTGGGGCTGTGGAAAGGGCCTGAGGTCATGGATTCAAGGGGCTTGGCACTGGGGAAAATGCTCTTCATTTGTCAAGACTTGTGAAGAACTGACTATCTGGCAATGGTGGGAGGGAGGGTCCCTGTATCCCTCAGCCCAGACTTCCTCATGCATCGGCCACCTATTCCCCTCTGGCCGTTTTTGTCTTGTCCTGGTCCCTGGAAGGGCAGGCCTAACCCAATCACTCTGTGGCAAAGTAAAGTGGCAGATAACCAAGAATCCAAGTCAGGCTGGTTTTGTTCCATTTCTAAAGCCAGCTGAATTCAATTGTGCCTGTGGCAACCATTAGATAATGACTCAGTCACCAGTGGAATCCAGTTGGGGGTGGTGGGGCTGAGTTCTGTTCCAATAACCTATGGCACACAAGTAACCAATCTTGGAGCTGCTTAAGATGCATTAAGACAAAGTAAAATGTTATTAGCCAGTGGCCCCAAAGCAGATTGGAGTACCCACACGTCTACAGATTAAAAGGTCACCCACTCAGAGATAGATGTAGACAGGGCAGCCTCACTGTGTGGTGTGAGCCTGAGCCAAGTATATTAAGGGATCCTTGACTCATTCTTTAAAAAAAGGTCCAGATGGAAATTTACCTTTGTCACACAATACTGTGATTAACCCCCAGCCACGTGCAGTTAGAGCAGTGCAGTACAGGGAAGTGCGGAGGAGGACCCAAATGTGGGTGGCAAATGCATTCAGGCTGTGTTGCTAAGAATTCCAGGAACTACTGCCAAGTGACAATGGCTATGCTGCAGAAGGACACCAAGCCAAGAAAGGGGAGATGACTGAGTAGAGGGGGCACTCAGCATGCCAATGCCCAGCCCCGTCCTAGTAGAAGAGCTGCATTTTAGAAAGTGCCCCCACACAAGTGTTGAGGTCACATTAGTGGCACCTCATGGGGCAAAGCAGACCCACTACAGTGCCCAGTGAAGAGTGCACAGCATTCTCGAGCTTTCCTCTAAACTATCTGGCTTTGCGCGTCTGGCCCAGTGCATGCCAACGACCTCAACTTGCTTTTGACTGTGACACAGTGAAATGAATTAATTTGCCTCCCTACAAATACAGGGACTTGGTGAGGCTGTCTCCTTGGTACTGACACAGGGACAGAAAAAGGCTGCAACTGAAAGGCTATAGTCCTACAAAAACGGAGCCAAAGCAATTTGCAGTATAGAGCGCAAGCATTCCTTTTCTGGGGAAAAAAATTCTCTTTCCTATTTGAACCCTGTAACAAGATGACATTTGTCCCAAGGCCATTCCATGGAAAATGGTGGGTGTTGGTCATTAATGAGGCTAGTCCAGAAGTAAGCCTACTTCTGACATTGGTCACTGAAAACATTTCACTGTAAACTGGGTACTTTGCAGCATTCAACTCTATTGTGCTACAAACAGAACGCAGAAACAGGGTGAAAGTCTGAGTGTACAAATGTTCTTTTCATGGGTGCCAAACAGGCTAAGGCTTTCATATAAAAATATTCCACACTTTCCTTGCCCTGTTTAAGAAACAGTCCAGTTGGCATACCATAGGAATACCATACAATAGGTCACACAGGAAACAGCCAATTCTGACCAAGTGGATTTGTAATTTTCCAAACTGGATTCTGTCCAGCACTTTTCTGGGCTAATAGGAATTTTCCTCATCCTTTGACCAGCTACCTGAGCCAAGGACAGGTTCCCTTTCCCATTCTAAGACGGTAGAGGCTGGATTCCAGAAAAAATTCCTGGATACATGCCATAAGCAGAATTGCAAAGCATCCTCCATCCTCTCTCCATACCATGGAGACTGCAGTGAGAAACTGCCCTACTCACACCAGTGGGAGCAGAGCAAAGCTGGAGCCCAGGAGCCCAGCCCTATAATGGAAGGTGAACAGGGTGTGGGAAAGAACTAGAAAGTTCTTAGCTAATTTATACAATATTCATGAATCCCAACGGACTCTGAGTCATTTCTAGAAAAGTTGGACAGAAAGCCAAAGAACAGCATGCATTTCTCTCCTATAAAGACGCTTTCAATTAGTTTCACAAGTCCGAATACTGAGGCACACAGCAATGAATGAGCAGCCCTGCAGGAGCTTCCTGAAACTATTTACAATTTCAAGTGGATCCCCAGCTACAGAATTACAGAGGGATCTTATTTGGGATGCTTTAAATTGTTAAAAAGTCAATGACAGGCATTTTCTCTGAAGTAGAAACAGAGATAGGGCAAAAGGGGGAAGAGAACAGAGGGAAGGAAGGAGGGGAGAGGCAAGGGGGTCAGCATCCTATCAGCAGGGCCAGGAGGACTAGCCATTCTCAGCTGTCTTGAGAGGCTCCCATTGGCTACCTCCCAAGATAGTGGGCCAAGACCAGTGGCTATGCTGGAACCACACTTTGCATGGGGGAATGTGGGTAGCACTGAGATCCCCTGGGGCACAGGGACAGCAAGGGCTGAGAGGCCCACCCCCTGTTGGGGATCCTGGTGGGCGGCTTGGCCAGGCCTCACTGGTGAAGTAGGCATGGGAAAATAAGAGGAAATGGCTTCTGACCAGGCCTTTCCAAATGCATCTAATGTTTTCAGCTTAGATAATTTGATAAGCAGGTGTTGTGAAACTGAAGGAGAAGTCACGGCGAGGGGCACTGTAACCAAAGCCCTTGGGTTCCAAGATGGCCTTATCAAAGAAACATAAGGTGAAAAGCCTTGTTGGCACTGTCTCACCAATCAGGTAACCGGTCGTGCTTCGGTTGAGGTAACCGCTGGTTTTACTTGGCTCAGGGGCTGCCAGGAAGGTTTGCTGCTGCTAAGGCATGCACAGTCTGCATAGAAGCTCATCTGTCCACAGGGTGGGGGGGTTGGTGGCTTTAAAGACCTGTTCTCAGTTCCCTTCTCTAACACTTGTGTTTATCTTCCCTTCTGCTTGAGAGTCACCTTACATGGAGATAAGTGTCTAGGAGACAGCATGTAATTGAGTCAGCAAGAGACTCATGAAGTTTCTTGAACCAAACCCACAGGCTCATTCAACTTCTTTTCTCTTGACATGGGGTAGTGTCAGCGCGCTTTGGTTGTCACAAGACCCAGAAGTCTGGGTTCTCAGCTTAGTTGGCCCAAGAGTTCTTCATGAGGCAAAGGAAGTGGCAGCTGGTACCCCAGCTAGAGCAGCCAACACAGAGAGCACTGGTATTCCTCCTGCCTCTATGCGGACGTGGGAACCTGCAACAGTTTGATCCTGTGGTAAGCTATACAATGTTCTCTGCCCCAGGCAGGGGCCCCTGTGGGGGTCCACGGTCCTGCTTACTGTGCAACTGGGCCAGCTGCAGAACTGGCATGTTGCATAGTGGACACACTTTCCGAACCTCCAGCCACTTAATAAGGCACCTGCAGAATGAGACACCACACGAGGGAAGACATCAGTCCCATGCTTATGGTACACCACCCTGCCCCACCCCGCCCACACATCTTGCATGCTGAACACTTCTGTTGCCCAGAACAGCCAGGTCCTGAGGAGCTCCACCCCTCGGTGGAGAATGCACTTTACCCTCTGGAGGAACCAGAGCCTCCAAGCATGCTGTACCCTCAGTCATCCACAGTTTCTCAAAGAAGGAGAAGTACACTGACGGTGGTGTGAAGTAGGAGAAATAAAATTTTCTAATAGAAATGCAAAATGCATAAAATTGCAAGAGAATGGGGAATATGAATATATCTGCAAGAAGAGGGAGGCAAGCCCTAGCCAGTTCTGCTCAGTGGTTAGAGCGTTAGCCTGCAGACTGAAGAGTCCCAGGTTTGATTCCGGCCAAGGGCACGTACCTCAGTTGCAGGCTCGATCCCCAGCCCTGGGACCCAAGGGCATGTGGGGGAGGTAACCAATCGATGTGTCTCTCTCAAATCAGTCCCTCTCTCCCTTCCACTCCTCTGAAAAGCAACGGAAAAATATCCTCAGGTGAAGATTAAAAAAAAAAAAAGAGGAAGGAGAGAGCCCCACACTACCCTTTACATTCAGACATATCTTGATTTAAAATAACTGTGGTTTTGATTAAAATAAGTTTTTTGGAATGGAAGCTCTCACTGGAAAGTTCCAGTTAAACAGCTATAGCCTGGACTCCCAGGAGGTGTTGGCTTGTCTGGCTCTCTGCCCAAAGTCCTGCTGTGGTGGTCATATTCCACAACCCCGATTCTCGCAGTGTCATGCACTCACTCCCCCAGTACTTTCTGTATATGGACCCATCATGAAGCCTTCAAGCTTGTCTGGCAATGTCCCAAGCCCACCAGTAAGTTGGTAGATGTGCCTCAAACTCAGGTCCCCTTAAATAATTCCACGCCAATACTCACTTTCTGTGGAAGGCATGCTTACATGGACAAATCCCCAACTCATCTCGAGGCTTGAAGTCTTCTAGACACACTGCACAGAGCTGAAAGATAAATTCACTGATGAGACAAAGTGTCTGCTAGCACTCTCCCAGGCCACAAAGTAAAGTGCAGGCCCCCAAGGCCCAGCCATTTGAAGGAGTTTACAATGTCCCACAGTTCATTAACTGAAAGAAACAGGCTCAACTGGGCAAGGTCTTCTGAGAAGAGCCTTCTGCTCCTCCTGTCACGTCTTTAAAGATGGAGGGCAGATGGGAGAAGACAGAAAGCAACAGGCAGTTTCCTTTGCTTTAGTGCCTTAGAAGAATAAGACTTAGATTAATTCTCACTAGATAGGCTGGACATAATGTAACTTGCCTGGGGTGTGCTCAGGGGCTGACTTTCTGCTGGGGTGCTCTGCCTGCTCAGCACCATAGCCCCGGAAGGGGACTGTTCAAGCCCTGGGGCAGGCCCTGGAGCTCTCCTTTCTATGGTAACATTTTTTTATTTTAAATCCTCACCAGAGTTTCTTTTTTCCATTGTTTTTCAGAGAGAGTGGAAGGGGGAGAGAGAGAGAGACAGTGAGAGGGAAACATCCATATGAGAGAGACACATTGATTGGTTGCCTCCCACTTGTGCCCTGGCAGGAGCCAGGAATCGAGCCTGCAACCGAGGTACATGCCCTTGGCCAGAATAAAACTCAGGACCCTTCAGTCTGCAGGCCAATGCTCTAACCACTGAGCCAAACCGGCTAGGGCAAGAGAATAAGTTCTGGAGAGCAGAAACTAGTAAGTATTTTATGCTTCTTTGTGTGGTTTAGTACAATGTCTACCATGTTTTACGTATTCAATAATTTAAAAATTATTTTAAAATTTAATGTTCACTTATTTTCCTTCTTTAAAATCAAGAACACTGCATATAAAACTAACATTGGGCTGGCTGGGTGTGGCTCAGTGGTTGATCATGGACCCATGAACCAGGAGGTCACGGTTCGGTTCCCAGTTGGGTTTGTGGGCGTGCAGGAGGCAGCTGATCAATGACTCTCTCATCACTGATGTTTCTATCTCTCTTTCCCTCTCCCTGCCTCTCTCTGAAGTCAGTAAAAACATATTAAAAAACAAAACCAAAACTAACATCTGTTTGATCAACTTCCCCTAGTTTTTTTCCTCTTTTCTCATCCTCCGTGTGATCATTATGTGTTCTTCTCAAACAGAGTAAAACACTTTGCAGTCTGTATACAAACCCATGAACAATCTGGTGTTTATTTCATTTTACATAAACATTTATATCATTTTGCAACTTGCTTTTATCAAGACCCCATTAGAGATTTTTCCAGGTTGATTGATGTATTTATAGATAGAACTTGTTCCTTAATTTTGCCTGCCTCATTGCATGAATCACCGTATCAGGTTTTCTTCCTTCCCTCTCCCCCTCTCTTGTGGGTAATCTTCCAGTGTATCGTGTTTTATTTATTTGTTACACTACTGATGGACATTTAGTTTATCTCTGATTTTTCACTATTATAATTATTCATTAATAACAGTATCCATATTGAAATTCCATGTGCTTACACAGGACCAAGCTACATGTCACTATATAATTAGGCTTCACACATACACAAAAGTTTGACAAAAATAGTTTCATTACCAAGAAATGCAGCTGGAAAGGACCAAATGAATTGTGAAAAATGCATGATGGTCTCTAAATACAAGCTGTAGAGCAAGGTTAGGTTTTCCTAACTATAGTTTCAAATAACAGGGGGGAGGGTGGATCAGTAGCTTGGTCAGACCTAGTGAATCTGAAATTGGTGGGTACAGCTGGGATACCGACTCTGATATACAATGCTGCAACACAGTGCACTTACTCAGGACAAAGATTCTAAACTGACGGGTCAGACCAGTAAAAAGACTTCTGTTCCTGACAAACCTGGTTATTCAATATTGCTAATGTATGTCAGGATTTAATCTTTTCATTTATGGCCATCAAAGAGACCCCAAATAGAAAAGGGATTGCCCTGTATTACTTCATGTTAATTTTGGCCACATGCCAAAGTTAACTTTTGGAAAAGTTTAAAAATCAAACAGTAATCGATGCTTGAGTTCAATCCAAGGTTAGGTCTAAAATGCTGTAACATATAAACTCTGATTAAAAATATGCAGAAAGCCTGGCCGGGTGTGGCTCAGCAGTTGAGCATCGACCTAGGATCCAGGAGACCACGGTTTGATTCCAGGTCAGGGCACCTGCCCGGGTTGCAGGCTCGATGCCCAGTCGGGGGCGTGCAGGAGGCAGCCGATCAATGACAACAGTCATCATTGATGTTTCTATCTTTCTGTCTTCCTGTCCCTTCCTCTCTCTGAAATCAATAAAGATATATTTAAAAAACAGAAAATAAAATAAAATAAAAATATGAAGAAAGAGCAAAGGAGCAGTAAATGATTTCAAAGTGTTCAACAATAATATAAATCATTTTTTTTATTATTCAAATAATTTCACAAACTAACTGTCTTTAAAAGGACTGGCAATGTAGCTTCACCACAGTTAATGTAATAAAACATAGATATTACACGTGCAGCTTTCCAAGTCCTGGCTTTAAACACCAACTTAAAAACTCGGAAAAGAGAAAGGGCCCTAAAATTAAAAATAAAAATTCTGAACATCTGTAGTTAGAGGCAACACAAGGAATAGAACAAGAAAGAATTCTTAGACTATGTCTTAAGGTATACATCATGATACACACACACTTTTTTGTATTTAAGTTACAAAGCCTAATAACATAGGGAACACCTACGAACCAACAACCATGTAGCCTCAACACTAGATAATCCCAAGGATATACCTCTCCTTGTATATTCTTCCCTATTCCATTCCCTCTGCCTCACCTCCCCAAACTCCTACCCCCAAGAAATAATCACTGACTTTTTTGTGACATTGGTAAGAATGGACTACTGGGAACAATTTCAAGAGTGAAATTACTGCAAATTCACCTTGAGTAGAAAAACCAACTTATATCTATCTCATACTCATGATATAGCACTGACAGCGAGCAGCATCCCTGCTGCTATGCAATCTTACATGGGGACCATCCCTATTAAAAACATAAGTTATATTACTCTTTTAAAGTCTTCACACAGCCCTGACCAGTGTGGCTCAGTTGGTTGAGCACTGTCCCATGCACTGAAAGGTCGCTGGTTCAATTCCCAGTCAGGGCAAATACACAGGTTGCGGGTTTGATCCCAGTCAGGGTGCACACGATTGATGTTTCTCTCTCTCTCCCTTTCTCTCTCTCTCTCTCTCTCTCTCTCCCCCCACTTCCTCTCTAAAAAAATAAAAACATATTTAAAAAAATAAGTTCATACAATTGACTTTTATATGACCTCATCCTCAAATAGTCTATTAATCTGATCAAAATAAACCTAATTTTTTTCAACTTCTGAAAATAAAGATGTTTAAGCATGTCTCCAAAAAAAATTAAATACCTCTAAGGCAACTTACCTCATGTAAATTCAGTTCTTTTACTTTCTCTTTTAATATAACCTGTAAGACAAAAAAGTATGTTTTTATATCCATTTAAATCTGTAATTAAAAAAATTTCTCATTATACTTACAAATATTTTTCTTTTGTGTATATAGCTCATTTCCCCTATATTCAATATTGAAGAGAATTTCTTTTACAGTTTGAGATAGAACATTTAATCAACATTCTTTGACCTTGAGCAGTGATGCAATATCCTTCTGGAAAGCAATTTTAAATCTGTGACAACAGATTAAATTTTGGGAAAAGACATTAAGTATGCCCATCTGGATTAAGTGCAAACATGGGGGCAAATAAATGAGGTTCACTGCCTTATGGTTCAGTAAAACACAGCACTGGCTGATGAGACTGACTGATTAGTAATTTATAAAAGATTAAAAAGATCAATCTTAATCTTAGAAGTTTTGCTCAATATTATGCATCACTATCCTCAGAAAACTTTTGCTCTATCTAGAGTTATGCAACAGGCTTAAAATTCATCCAAGTGCTGTTCCTAACTTGACTTTGTAGTGACTGGATATCAGTTTAAAAGAATGCCAATTGATAAGAGGGCAAGTTACTATTTCAATTGAAAATTTCTGAGAATAAACTTAGTTTGTTAGTTACATATCATCAAGTGAAAAAACAGGCAAGTGAAATCTGAGAAAAATCTCGATTTTGAGTGTATTATATTCCTGAACCAAAAATAGTCTTTAGGGCAAATCACAGTTTCAGGGATGTATTACATTTCTAATTCAGTATTTTTTAAGGATAATTTTTACCATATGTCTTGTGACTTTATTAGCTCTATTAGTCAATTTCACCTTTTAAATGACTAGCAAGGCCAATTTCACTTTCTAGTTAGCATTTTTAACATACAACTATCTTGTAGGTTGTCAAGATCATGATAGAACTGAGATAAAAAGATTCATTTATTTAGAAAACTAAAACAGTCTACTCTGTGTATGAATCCCACATGAGATCTATGGGGAAGAGTGTGTGGACATCTAAGGAACTCTCCAATGGGCTCAGATTTCAAAGAAACCAGGCAGAAGATGGACAAAAAGGTATGTAATCCTAAAATGGTGAGATGGTGCTATAACATCATGTCAACAAGGTTAAAGGCTTAAGTAAGCTGAAGCTTGCCACGCACCCTCTTGCCAAAAAAGCTAGGAACAAAAAAAATATTTCATGCTTTGGTCCAAAAAAAAATTAAGGACAACTAGGCCCACTGTTTGGTGTCAGTGGTAAAATGTTAATGGGTGACACATGGAAGAAAAAAAACCAAATTTTATTTTGCCTTCAAGTAAAGCTAAGTTTATTACTTTAAAGAACAAATCAGTAAAAGGATAGTACAAAGGGGTTGGAGTTATCAGTGATGATCCAAGTAGACTTCTAGTAGTGTGACATGAGCTAACATTTAAAGTACAAAAGGGGAGGAGATGAGATCACTATAACAGAGCTGGTCATTTCTGAGGAACTGGTATGTCTTTAATAAAGGAGGCAAAAAAATTATTTAATGGAATCTCATTTAATATAATCTTTAAGGATTATAAACTACAGCATTTCTCTTTAGCGAAATGTTATCTTAAGTTCCATGTTAAATTATTGTATCATGTGAACTTTCTATAACTTCGAATAATTAGAAAGAAGAGTGCTTAAAGCTGATCTATTTTGTACTGCAAACTGGCAAGTGAAATGCTAAAATGAACACAAGTCCTAGTTTAAAATGAGTGGAAATATGAGTTCTCATTTTTTTTTTTGGTCAAAAACACTATCAAAGCCAATCTGAAGTAAATTTCTCACCTGTTTGTAGGCATAAAATTCTTTGTGTGCTTGATGTCTTAGCCTAAAAGACAAATGAACAATGTGATATTGAGATTTCTAAGACAACAATTTGAAAAAAATAAGGAAACTGCTAATTTTGGTATCAGTTTATATCATTTATGGTTTAAAATCCAGAATCTTTATCCTGAAATACACCCAAATGACATATCTGTTACCATGTCATGAGAAAGTGACCAGTGAACCATAAAATGTTATTGAAATATAAGTTCAAGTAAAATCTCATTGAAGCAAAATTTCAGTACAACAAATATTTTAACAAAGCCTCAATTCTTTTTATATTGATGATAGTCCACTTGTTACAATATTTAATATATCACATTTTTCTTAAAAATTTTAAGTATTATACATCTAGTAATGTACAAAAACCTTAAGAATTCAGCTAAATATTAAAATACACACACAGACACACACACACACACACACACATAAACACACCAGTGTAAATATCATCTAGATCAAGATATACATTTCCAGCACCCCTTATATGAATTCTCCCAATCAATATCCACCCCTAAGGGGTACCAACTATCCTGATTTCTATCATTGTAGACTAAAGATGCTTGGTTTTGAATTTCACATAAATGGATCATTTGGTATATACTCTTTTGTGTTGGCTTCTTTCAGTCAACAATTACTTTTGAAATTTATTCCATGTTGCAGTAATTCTCTTTTTAACTGACATATAGTTTTCCATCATATGAACACTATAAATAAATATAATTTATTTATCCATTCCACTGTTGACAAATATTTATATTACTTCCAGTTTTGGGCTACTATGAATAAAGCTGCTACACAAATTCTCCTACATGTCATTTAGTAGACAGACTCACTTCTGTTGAGTATATACATAGGAATAGAACTGCTGATCTAAAGTGCTTGTAGCGATTTCTACCTCTATGGGTAATGCATGAGAGTTCTTGCTGCTCCACATCTTTGCTACTGCTTCCTAAGGTCAGTTTAAAAATCTTTAGCCAATCTGGTGGGTATTCAGTGGTATCTCAGTTTTGATTTGCATTTCCCAAATACTGTGCAGAACCCTTTCATATGCTTATTTCCAATTGTATATCTTCTTTTATGAAATGCCTGTTTGAGTTTTTTGCCCATTTAAAAAAATGAGTTGCCTACCTTTTTCTTATTGATTTGTAGGAGTTCCTTATATATTTTAGATGCAAGTCCTCTGTTGGGTCTATGTACTGCAATTATCTTCTCCTACTCTGTGGCTTTTACCTTTTCATTCTCTTAATGGTATCTTTTTAAATATATCTTTATTGATTTCAGAGAGGGGAAGAGAGAGGGGGAGAAAGAGAGTTGAAACATCAATGATGAGAGTGTCATTGATTAGCTGCCTCCTGCATGCCCCCAACTGGGGATGGAGCCTGCAAACCAGGCATGTGCTGACCAGGAAGCAAACCTCGATCTCCTGGATCCTAGGTTGATGCTCCACCACTGAGCCATGCCTGGCCCGGCAGAAGCTTTTATTTTAAATTAAGTCCAATTTATCAACTCTTCCCAATGTCAGTTCTTTTTGTGTCCAATTAAAGAAATATTTGCCTAACCCCAGATCATGAAGATGTTGTCTTGTGAGTACAGTGAAAACAATTTGTTATTTTATCTATTACATTTAGGTATATGATCTATATAAAATTAGTCTTTTATGTATGACTTGAGGTAGAGGTCAAGATTCTTTTCATCCAAATGCAGATTTTCATTTGACTCATTTATTACAAAGATCCTCCTTTCCCCATTGTGTTGTGGTGGCACATCTGTTTTAAGTCAGACATAATACGTGAGTCTGTTTCTGGAGTTTTTATTCTGTTCCATTGGTTTATTTGCTTATACTTGTGTACTGGATTGAACAGTGTCCCCCTAAAACTTATACTTAACTGGAACCTTAGAATATAACCTTATTTGAAAATAGTCTTTGCAGATTATTGTTAAAATGAGGTAATACTGGGATTAGGGTGGACCCTAAATCCAATATCACTGATGTTCTTAGAAGAGGAGAGGAAATACAGACACTGGGAAGAAAGTCAGGTGAAGACAGAGATGGAGACTGAGGTGATGCAGTTACAAGCCAAAGAATATCAAGGATTGCTGTTAAACACCAGGAACTAGGAACAGGTGACGAAAGATCCTGTCCTAGAGCCTTCAGAGGGAGTATGCCTCTGCTGACACCTTGATTTTGAACTTCCCACCTCCAGAATGGTGAGATTAAATTTCTGTTGTTTTAAGCCACCCAATTTGTGGTACTTGGTTTCAGCAGCCCTGGGAAATGGATGAACCTTGTCAATACCATGCAATTCTTTTTTTTTTTTTTTTAAATATTTTGAAATAATTTTAGATTTACAGAAAAGTTACAAAAAAAGTTACATATACCTTTCTCCTAGCTTTTCCAATGTTCATATCTCACACAACTATAGTACAATGATAAAAACAAGTAAATTAATATATATATCGATATTACCATTGATATATTAACAAAACAACAGACTGTATTTGAATTTCACCAGTTTTTTCACTAATGTCCTTTTCCTGTTCCATGATCCAATCCAAAATCCCACCTCGCATCTAGTTATGTCTCCTTAGCCTCTCCCAATCTGTGACAGGATCCTTTTCTTTCAAGATTTTGATATATTAACCATGATCACTTGGTTATGGAAGTGTCTACTGGGTCTCTCCACTGTAGTTACTATTTTCCCATTTGAAACCGATCAACATCTTGGTGATGCTGAAACTATGCAAATATCCTATTTATCCTCAAGCTTTTGCCCACTGTTTTAGCACCCATCTTGCTTGCAACAATTACTGTAGTGTTCACCTGGTGGTGTGTAGTTTCCTTATGTATTAACTGGAATTCTGTAAGATGCCCCTTCTCCCTCATTTATTTATATCAGTATGGACTCATGAATATTTGTTTAGTCTATGGGTTACTATTCAATATGATCATTATTTTGTTGCTCAAATTGATTTAGGTTTGGCGTTTAAGAGCTCTATCAGGTTGACCTCTGTGTCCTTTAACATGCCCAATCCTTTTCCATGCATTTCCTTGCTTACTGGCACTGAAAGATTTCCAGGCTCATCTTGTATTTTCCATGCCCCAGTTGTGGAATTAACCACTTCTTTCAAAGAACCTTGGTTCCTGGTAGTGTAAGTCCTCAAGCTTTGTTCTTAACTATTGTCTTGTCTATTCTTGGTCCTCTGCGTTTCCATATCAATTTCATGAGTTTGTCAATTTCCACAAAAAATCTGTTGGGATTTTGACTAAGATTTTATGGAATTTATAGATCAACTGGGGAAGAACTTTGCAAGATTGTTTCCAACCTATGAATCTACTTATTAGATATTAATTTCTTTACACATTTCTAGGCAGAATCCTTATACATCTTTCATTAGATTTATTCCTAAGTATTTGGTATTTTTTGATCTACTATACATGATAATTTTCATTTTTAATTCTTTGTTGCTTCTATATAGAAAAAACTATTTTTGTATATTGATCCTATATCTAATGACTTGGTAAGTTCACTTACTATTTTTAAATGGTTTACCTGTAGAATAGTTTGGATATTTTAATACATACAATAATTTTGTCTACAAATGATGAGTGTAAGCTCTGCCTTTTTTATCTTAATATATTTTACTTCTTTATTTTTTATTTCATTTCTTTTATTTCTTTTCTTTTCTTCATTGGCTAGCACCTGTAATGCAATGTTTAAATAAAAATGATGATAGTGAATGTCCCTATCAATACCTCTACTACTACTAAGTATGATGTTTTCTCTAGATTTTTTGTACATAACCTTGATTCAAATACCAAAGTTCTCTTATATCCTAGTTTTTTATTTTTAAAAATCATGAATAGCTATTTTTATCCAATGCTTTTTTTTCCCATCACTGCCCCCGCCGTCCCTTTAACTGTTAATGTAGTATATTGTATTGATACCTTCATTCCTGGAATAAAGCCCACTTGGTTGTAAAATACTCCCTTTTTTGCATATCCTTGAATTTGATTTACTAATGTTTTGTTCATAAGAGACATAAGTCTATAATTTCCTTTCTTCTAATGTCCCTGTGAGGCTTTGCATAATTTTAATCAAAATTATGCTGTCCTCATTATATGAGTTGAGAAGTACTTCTTCTATTCTTTGGAAGAGTCATTTAAAAGTGGTTTTTCTTAAATGTTTGAAAGAATTCACTGGTGAAGTTGCCTGGCTTGCAGTCTTTGTGGGAATGCTTTAATAACACATTCAATTTCTTACTAGGTATATAATTGTTAATGTTTTCGATTTCTTCAAGTCAGTTTTTTATTCCTTTAATAAAACATTAATATTCCTTTATTTATATTCACATAACATACAATTAACAATCTTAAACTGTATAATTCAGTGGTGCTTAGTGTGGTCACAATGTTGTACAACCAAACCACTAGCTCTAGCTTCAAAACTTTCCCATCACCCTCCAAAAAACATGTGGTCTCATTAAGTAGTCACTCTCCAGTCCCCCTTCTCCCATCTCCTGGTAACATCTAATCTGCTGTCTCTATGGATTTGCCTATTATGGATAATATATAAAATATATATATAAAAGAAATCATGCAATACGTGACCTTTTGTGCCTGGCTTTTCATTTAGCATGGTGTTTTTGAGGCTCATCCTAATTGTAGTATATATCAGTTCTTCACTCCTTTTTATGGCTGAATATATGCTACAATTTGTTTATCCATTCATCTGTTGGTGGACATTTGAGTTGTATACATCTTTGGACTATTATGAAAACTGCTGCTATAAGCATTCCTGTATAAGTTTCTGTGTAGACACATCTCTTCATTTGTCTTGGGCATTCACCTAGAAGTGAAATTTCTGTGTCATATAGTAATTCTGTTTAACTTTTTGAGGAGTTGCTAAACTCTTTTCCACAGCAGCTGCACCATTTTACACTCCCACCTGGTAATGTATGTGGGTTTCTCTTTCCCCACGTCCTTACCAACACTTCCATATGTATATATTTTTAATCCTCACCAGAGGATATTTTTTTCCATTGCTTTTCAGAGAGAGTGGAAGGGGGACAGAAAGAGAAACATTGACATGAGCAACATCGACTGGTTGCCTCATGCACACACCCCGACCAGAGCCAGAGATGGCGCCTGCAACTGAGGTATGTGCCCTTGAGTGGAATTGTACCCTAGACCCTTCAGTCTGTGGGCCAATACTCTAACCACTGAGCAAAACTGGTCAGGGCTGTTTATTGATTTTAGAGAGAGAGGCAGGGAGGGGGTGGGGAAGAAGAAGGGGTAGAGTGAGAGAAACAGATGTGAGAGAGAAACATTGATTGGTTGCCTCCCATACTTGTCCCAACTGGGGATCCAACCTGCAACCTAGGTATGTGTTCTGACTGGGAATCGAACCTCAACCTTTTTTTTTTGGTGCTCCAACAAACTGAGCCACATAGCTAGGACAAGGCTATTGGAATTTTTATAGAGACTGCATCAAATCTATAGATTGCTTTGAGGAGTAGTCATCTTAATAAGTCTTCCAATCCATGAATATAGTATATCTTTCCATTTATTTAGGTCTTTAATTTCTCTCAGCAATGTTTTGTAGTTATTAGTGTACAAATTTTTCACTTCCTTGGTTAAATTTATTCCTAGGAATTTTATTCTCTTGGATGCTATTGTAAATGGAATTATTTCCTTTATTTCCTTTTCACATTGTTCCTTGCTGGTTTATAGAAACAGAACTGATTTTTGTGTGTTGATTTTGTACCCTTAAAGTTTGCTTAATTTATTAGTTCCAAATTTTTTTATGTGCGAATTTTACAGGATTGTCTACATATAGTTTTACTTCTTTCTTTACAATTGGATGTTTTCTATTTCTTTTTCTTGCTTAACTGCTTTAACTAGAACTTCTAGCACAATGTTAAATAGCAGTGGTGAGAACTAGCATCTTTGTCTTGTGTCTGACCTTATAGGAAAAGCTTTGTCTTTTACTGTTGAGTATGATGTTAGTTGTGGATTTTTTTACAAATGCCATTTCTTGTGTCAGTTTTGGTATACTGTATTTTTCTAAGAAAATGTCTAATTCAACTAAAATTTCAAATTTAGTGGCATCAAGTTGTTCATAATATCCTTTGCGATCTTTTAATATTTTTAGGATTTGTAGTAATGTCCCCTTTTTCATTTCTGACATTAGTAATTTTATCTTTTCTCTCCTCCTTTTCCTGATCAGTCTTTCTAGAGATTCATCAATTCTGTTAATGTTTCCAAAGAATCAAATTATAGTTTCAAAGATTTTATTATATATTTGTTTTCTATTTCATTGATTTCTGTGCTTAGCTTATTTTCTTCCTTCTATTTTATTTTCTTTTCTTTTGGGTTTAATTGGCCTTTTTTTTTTTTTTTTAAGCTCCATGAAAGGAAAATGTACATCAGTGGTTTTTGGTGTTTCTTGTCTAACATATGATTTTTAAAGCTATACATTTATCTTAATTAGGACAAATTTATTATGTAGTTCAAATAATCTATATCCTTAGTTTTTGTCCACTTGTTTTACTGAGAGAAATGTACAGTACTTTTTAAATGTAAAGGAATTAAATAAACTCCATTAAAATGAGGCTTGATTTGTACATTTACTTTGCTTATCTGACTCTGGATATGCTTGTTTTCAGCGACAGCATGGGTTGCTTTGTGCTTATCTGTTTATTCAATCCATGGCGCAAAAATTCATCCCCTCTAGGAAATTCTACCTAAATTAACTTCACCCTTCTGATTACAGCTTCATATTCTAAGCCCCACCAATTACCTAATATTTTAGATTGCATGATTTTATTTTGCATTTGCTACTTGTTAAACACAAGTATCTTTTTGCTATAACAGTGATATAGATTGTGACTTATCTAGTGAAAAATGAGAATGGGGAATAATATTTTAAATTTTTGTTTTCTTAAGTAAGTTGTTAGCCATTATTTTTAAAAAAAATAAAATAGGTATAGTCTTCATTCCAGGCTCAAAATTAAAATAACGGCTTTAGAATAGCCTCACTATACAAATCTGTTATTTTGGAATGAAGCCTGACAAATACAATTTATTATTATTTTTTAAGTGATTAAGAGGACAAGTTCTGGGGTCAGACACAACTGAATTTGAGTCCCAACTTTTGTATGTATGGTTGTAGGAAAATTAATTAACTTCTGTAAAATAAAGATAATAAAATTATCTATTTAACTGCAGTACACAGCAGAGGGTCTGACACATACCAAGTGTTTAATAAATATTCATTCCTAAAAAAAATCTAAGAGGGCATGATGAGCAATGCTGAATAGTACTAAAGAAAAGGATAAAACAACAAAAAAGAAAAGGATAAAACCTTGTAGCTTATGGCCACTACAGATCTGTGGACTCCATTCTCAAATAAACCCTCCATGCTGATCTCTAATTCTGTATATTCAAGCTCAGTATTCTAAGCTTCTATTTCAAACTTCTGCCACTCTCCTCAAACTTTATTCTATCACCTCCTTCCCCACCATTTTCAACTACTTCACAAAGAAGTCGTCATGTATACAGCTCATTCACTCCCAGCCCACATACCTATATATGCACCGTTTTCTGCAGTTACCTTCATCTCTGTCTTAAGAAGGTATTCTCCTGCTTAGGACTAATACCACTATAACTTTTAGGTGTGTCTCTTCTCACCTCCATGATTCATTCTTTCTCACAAATTTTCCACAACTAGCTCATTCTCCTTAATATTATATTTAGAAATATGTTTATATTATAAATATGTTTATATTATAAATCTCAAAAAATCAAACACCAAAATATTCCCTTGATTCTACAGCAAACTGCCCCCCGCCTCTGCCAATCTTTTCTCAGCCATGATTCTTCAAAGAGGTTATATTCCCTGTATCCATTTTCACCTGCTGCTCAAGTGTTGCCTCATCATAGTCTCCCTTTTTATCACCCCTGTACCCATGCTACTGAAACTTTTCTAAGATTATGGATGCAAACCTAATTGTCAAATGTACAGCTGACTCTTGCAGGGGTGAGGGGTGCCAATCCCCTGCACAACTGAAAATCCACATATAACTTCTGACTCCCCCCAAACTTAACTACTAATAGCCTACTGTTGACCAGAAGCCTTACTGATAACAGTTGACTAATATATGTATATTGTATGTTAATCTTGTGTGTTATATGTATTATATACTGTATTCTTCAATAAAGTAAGCTAGAGAACAGAAAATATTAAGAAAATAACAAAATACATTTACAGTATTTACTGAAAAAAATCTGCATACATGTGGATGCACGCAGTTCAAATGCATGTTGCTCAAAAGTCAACTGTATGGGAACTTTTCTTTTTTTCAGACAGTTTTTAAAAAAAATTATTTTATTTTTATTTTTGTTTAAAATATTACAGATGTCCCTTTTTCTCCCCAAGGGGACTTTTCAATTCTTTTCTTGCTAGACCTTCCTGGGGGCAGCTGACACAACTGACTCAATCCATTGAAATCCTACTTGTGGGGCACCTCTCATGATTTTCTCATTTCTCCTGCTATCCCTTACTTGTCTTTTATGGCTCTTCTTCTTTTTTAAAAATTGATTTGAGAGAGGGAAAGAGAGAGAGAGGAAGGGAGGCAGGTACATTGATTTGTTGTTCTACTTATTTATGCTTTCACTTGTTGCTTCTTGTATGTGCCCTGACTGGGGATCAAATCCGCAACCTTGGCGTACTGGGATGACGCTCCAACTGAGCTACCCACCCAGGGCTATGGGCTCTTCTTAAATATTAATGTTTCCCTAGGATTCTGTCCTGGAGCCATTTTATTTCACTATACACATTCTATCTAGGGGACACTCTTGGCTTCAGCTTCCACCTATTATTACATGACATTTTATTTTCAGACCAGACTTCTCATAGGCTTTAGGCCTATATATCCAACTATGTATATATACTAGATATCTTGACTGTTACAGAGGAAACTCAGTTCTCCCATGTGTGAAACAGAAACTTCCATCCTTCCACCCCAACTTGGCCATCCATTTTCTTTGTGAAGGGATTGCTATCTATCTAGCTGCTAAGCCAGAAGTCCAGAAAAGGTTCTAAGCTCATCCTTTTATTGTCCTTAATGCCCAGTCACCAAATTCTGTTCATTTTCACCTTTCAAATATTTCTCACAACCATCCATAACACACTTTCTAACTTTACTGTCATTATCTTGGTTCAAGACCTTATAATATCTATTAGGTAACTCAATATTTTCCTTTTATTTTTAGTTTTGAATTTTATCAATATTATATATGCACATATTTCAATGTCATATATAGTTCTACAGGGTTAGTAACAAAAAAAAAAGCAGTCTTTTGCCTTCTTCCCCAGAGATAACCATTTCCCCCACTTTAGCTCACTATTTTGATATTTACTTCCATCTCTCTAAATATACCTTTCTTGTGTTGCTACTTCTTGATTTCCAGTTCTATGTGTAAGCTAATGACTTCCTACTAGGAACACCATACTTTCATTTACCCAACAAACATTTACTGAGTACTGATACTGAGCCAGGCATTGTTCAGTTTTGGTTGTTTGGGATAGAGCAAACAGAACAGACAAAAATCTATCTGAGGAGAGAGATAAATAATTAACATAAATTAGAATATTATATGATTCATTATAAAATAGGATCACTCCTAGAAAGGTGAGATGTCCTTTTTTTGTGTTCTAGTAGTGATCTATTCATAGCTCTGTCATGGGCACCAGATTCTATACTAAAATGTTGTGTAAGAATGGGGTTGGTAGTGGGTGTCTAGTTTAGATCTAAGCTGTGTTCCTCCAATGGGTCTGATGAGTCTGGTTGTGACTGGAGAGATCTCTCTGCATGAGAACAGAAGAGCCCCCTAGGAAGGTGTTGGAGAACTTAAGTTATATTAAAAAATGGGCCTGGTTAATTTTAGAGAAACTGAATTCATGAATCTCCTGATTAACTATAAATGACTTGTTAAATCCAAACTTAACTTTTAAAAAGTTAAAAGTAACAAACTAGGATTATCAGAAAGGGAACACTCCTTACATCATGATTAAATTTTCAAAATGGTACCAATGACTTGTAAATAAAGTTTAGAAACGTTTGAACATGACTTGTGTCTCTGATTTAAAAAGATAATTTTTAGTATAGTAGATCCCTACTTATTTGCTCTGTTAAGTGAATAATAAAAAAGGATGCAAAAAGGATAAATGAAGTACAATAATAATGCATGAAAATAACTGCTATCGTTTTTCTTTATCTCTTTACTTATTTGCTTGATTATTGAAAGAAATACAATGAGCTAAAATTTTTTCATAACTTACTTCTCAAAAAATTTACCCAGAATCACAATTTGTATATTAGCATTTTTCTTAAAATAAAACAAAATAATCAAAGGCTTAATTAATTCTTGGACAAAGGAATAAAAACTATACTATGAACTATACACTTTAGAATATTTTACATATGATAACCCTTCCTTAATGAACCTTTTAAAATATTTTTGTCTTCTTTCAAAAAATAATTTGGTTTCACCCTAGCCAGTCTGCTCAGTGGCTGGAGCATTGGCCTGCGGACTGAAGGGTCCTGGGTTTGATTCTAGCCAAAGGCAGGTACCTGGGTTGCAGGTTCAATCCCTGGCCGAAGTTGGGGAGTGTGCGGGAGGCAACCAATCGATGTGTCTCTCTCACATCAATGTTTCTCTCTCTCTCCCTCCCTCCCCCCACCCCCCCATTCTATCTGGAAAGCAATGGAAAAAATATCCTCAGGTGAGGATTAAAATAATAATAATAATAATGAAGTAATAATAATTTGGTTTCAAATATTAAATTCACAAATTTGAATTAAGCCAGTATATTTGTAGAGAAATTTCCAAAAAATTTAGTAGGTCTGGTAAAAGGGGAAATATTTTAATGCTGTGAGGTCCTGTTTAATAATGGCTAATTCCCTAATTTAAAAAAAAGCTGACTATTTACATAACATTTATCAAACTATTATTAAAGAAATGTTAGAAAAAGGAAATTTCTGAAAATAAACAGTTTTTTTAAAAAGTGTTTCCTAAATACTATAATTAGCTAAGTATTTATTTCTCTGAGTAAGACCTAAAAATCATAGGCAGCCAGTATATCTATGAGATACAGGGAACGATTACATTTTGTGAGAAATTCAGAAAAGACTCAGTTTCTATGAAGACTATAAATTCACTTGTCAGAAAATTAGAAACTACACGCTAAATTCATTCAACTTTGACCATCAGTAAATATGTGCTCCAAAACACAGGGGTCAATAGTAAATTACTGCTGAAAGATACCTGATGATGGTATTTAACTTAACCATAATCATATACTCTCCAAACACTAAAAACTGTTAGATGTATAGCTGTGTAATAAAATTCAATTTTCTATTATTTTATTCCATAAAGCTCTTTGAACCATACAGTATAAAAATTTTTGGTCTTGAGTTTTGGCTTTGAAAATTAGGCCCTATTTAAATATTTAAAAAGAGAAAAATGCTCGCTTAAACAATTATGAGTCAGTCAACTGTGAATCTTTACTGGCCAAATCCATTACTCCTTCAAGTGACTTGTTACCCCTCATCACTTGTCTGTACATGTGCTGCAGAGTTTGTGGAATATTTTGTGATTAATGCAGATAATCAATCACCTGAACAGCTGACCAAGTCAACACAAATGGGAGCTTAAAATCTTCTTGAGAGACCACAAGAATTTGTTTAAAGTCTTGGATCTTATTTGCAGATTGCTTTCTGATCCCCAATGACTTTAGCTAACAATGATGTAGCACCCTCCTGAAAAGCAATCTTCAAATCTCTGTAGAAGTATATTAAATCTTGGGGAAAATGACATATGTGCATCCAGTCCAGATGCTAATATGCTGGAAAAACAAATGAGAGCAATTTCCTTCTAGAGTAAAACACCTCATCAGCAGATAGGAATGAAGACTGTATAAAGGTGTTTTATTAATTAGTAACTCACAGAAAGTTAGTGTTAAGCCACCTTAAGTTTTAAAAATTTGCTAATTATCATTCTGAAATGATTCTCAACAGCCTCCCCAAGATGTGATACTTTGATTTATAGATTATTTTAAGCTGAAAGCAACTGAGGATCTCTGGGCCTAAGAGAAATCTTTATCTCTTCCTTACTGAAACTAAATTGGGTGCTTTGCCTATAGTAACAGTTATTATCATAAATGACTTTTTATTACCTACAGGGCAGGACAAGCATGTAATTAGTGAATGTCTGCTCTTCTTATCATCCTTCAAATGACCTTCCTACCCTCTGAAGCCCCAAGGCACGGTCCCTTGTCCTTAGCTCAGAAGGCTACATATATCTTGTTTTAACTTTGTTTCTGAATCTTCTCATATATGTGGGGTCTCTGACTCGCCCATGTATGTGGGGCTCCCATATGTACATATGTAATTAAATTTGGCTATTTTTCTCTTGTTAATCTGTCTCTTGTCAGTGTATTAGACCAGTTGAAAGAACCTAGAAGGGAAGAGGAAATTTTCTTCCTCCCCTACAATACTTATAGTATTTTTTAACCTAACTGGAGAAAGTTAATTTATTACTGATTGTTTAACATATTCTAAAGTAACACAGAATGAAAATTGATTACCTAATCAAGTAGCAACAGAAGAGTAAACTAAGGATGAAGACAAATATAGCAGTGCCAAAAACCACAATATATATGTTGAGAGGCAGATTCTGGAATCCAATATTAGGCATCCTGAAGTTGTAATGTGGGAAATCCGAGCTCATGGATGAACTGTGGGGGAAAAAAGAATTTAAAAAATTAGGTTATAAAGACTAAGAACCAAGACAGCATCATCTTTGTAAATGTACAATAGTCCCTCTTTATCCCTGGGGAATACATTCTAAGACCCTCAGTGGACTCCTGGAGAGTACCAAATACTATATACAGTATGTATAGGAAAAAACACGTTTTTTTTCTATACAGGTACAGCGTAGATATGCTGGACAAAGGGATGATTCACATCCAGGGCTGGATGGTGAGAAATTTCCTATACTACTCAGAACAGCACTCAACTTAAAATTTATGAATTGTTTATTTCTGGAATTTTCCATAAATGTTAATGTCAAGGGAAACAAAGATATGTGGGAAAAATTAAGCAGGCTATAAAGTGTATATATATGTGTCTTTTGTTCACATTTCTGGCTTATAGTTCTGGAAACACTTAAAATTTTTTGAGTGCTGAGAATGAAAAGGTGTCTTTTGTTATATTAATGAGGTGAGTTTTGGAAGCTATATAGAGATGGGGGCATAAAAACTCCTTGGTCCTTTTTTGGAGAGCTTCAGGGTCAGTGAACACATGGAGGTGCTGGGAAAATGATATGCCTGGAGAGGTTATGGAAGCTCCATGCACCTTCAAACACACCTTCCCCTATGCATCTCTTCCATCTGGCTGTTCCTGAGTTATATCTTTTTGTAATAAACCAGTGATCTAGAGTTCTGTGAGCCATTCTAGCAAACTAATTGAAACCAAGGAGGGCGTTGTCGGAACCACTGAGTTACAGGCAGTTGGTCAGAAGTACAGGTAACAACCTGGACTTGTGATTGGCATTCTGCGTTGGAGGGGTCACTGGAGTCTTCAATCTATTGCTGGTTGGTCAGAAGTACAGGTAAGGGAATAAGCTTGAGGCTGGTGCCTGAAGTGTATGTGTGTGTATGTAGTATTGTGGGACTGAACTGTTAACCTGTGGAATCTGATGCTATCTTTGGGTAGATAGCGTCAGAATTTGGTTGAATTCTTGGACTTTTTTTTTTAATCCTCACCTGAGGATATTTTTCTCATTGCTTTTCAGAGAGAGTAAGAGGGGGGTGGGGGGAGAGAGACATCAGATGTGAGAGAGACACATAGACTGGTTGTCTCCTGCACATGCCCTGACTGCCCTGACTGGGGGCAGGGAGTGAACCCGCAACCAAGGTATGTGCCCTTTACTGGGGATCGAACCTGCGACCCTTTGGTGTACAGGCTGATGCTCTAACCACTGAGCAACACTGGCCAGGGCTTTAGGTATTACAAATGTAAAAGTTATTCAGGGCTTGGACATCCTGTTAGTGTCTCAGAACTCTGGGTGTGGGGCACTCCCCCACCCCATGTTGAAAGTGGGTCCACTAACCCTTTCCAATTCCTTAGAAATACCCTTCAATCCCTTAGAAATATCCTTCATAGGACAAATTAGATTTGGTAAAATAGCTCTCAGTTTAGGAAATAACAGATTTAAACATCCATGCTGACAGGACTAATAGAGAAATAGGCAAACAGACAGAAAGTGGTGTGGTGGGAAAAGGAACAGGTTTGCAGTAAGCAATTCTGGATGTTGGCTCCAGGATGTCACTAACTAGATGTTAGTACTTGGCCCATCTATACCTCAATTTTCTCATCTCATCTAAGGTTTTAATATGTGCATGTGTGTGTGTGTGTGTGGGGGGGCAGCGGGGAGGGATGACATTAAATAAAAGTAGTAAATAACATAAAAGAAGCCCTGACAAAGATCATGTCTCTGGAGAGGATTCCACTAAACCCAGTGTGCTCCTTTCTCAGGGAGCTCCTCTGCACACACTGCTAAGCTTTGTGTCAACTGACCTGCCAACCTGACTCCCATATGCAGGGATTGGACACCTATCCTGACCTAAGGCAGCCATCAATTCAGGTCAGAGGGGAGTAAGCTTGTGGTGTGAGAATGTTGCCCCTGTAGGGGTCCTTGCACTTGGTGGCACCACTAAGGAACTCTTGGGGAATTCTAAACAGACACACAGACACATAGGGTATTAGAAGTAGTGCTGTCGTCACAGGGAAGAGACATCTGCCTCAGTGCTCTTGAGGGCTGAATGCTGAGACTTCCGTTCTTGGCAGGGGCTTACAACCCATTACAAGAAGGGTGGGGCTTGGCAGAGGATACACCGATGCAGAATACATTTTAGGACTTTTCTCCCTTTAGATAAATGAAATTGCTTAGCTACATGATTAATATGTTGGTCCAACAGTCTAAGTAGATGGCGTATTACTCTAAGGTATTAATCCTGGTCTAGTGATACATTAATTTCATAATATTTTCATCATAATATCTTTTCAGCATGAGTATTAGTAATCTTTCAAAATAAGATAATCTTTAACAAGAGAGATACTACTTACCATCCTAGTAATAAGCATTCTTTGCCTTTTAGGTATTACAAATGTAAAAGTTATTCAGTAATTGCTCCTTGTGGGAGTGAAGAGGAGAAACAGAATATACAGTGCACTGCTGGATGCTGGAATTTCTGACTTCAATTACATGAAAAGCCTTTCCCCCCTTGTATAATTCATAGTTCCTGAAATTTCTAGTATCAGCCTAAATTTTAAACCTTCTTATCATGTTATTATTTTTTTTTTTTTAAAGAAAAGAAATAGGCAGGATGATGAGTATTTTATCAGCAGTGGGATTTCTCACCAAGATACAAAAGACACAGGGTACATGAGAATTGTGACTGTGATTTAATACTTTTTATTATATCCTGCCTTCTACTTGCTTTGGGTTTAGTTTGCTCTTCCTTTTCTAGCTTCTTTATAGTGAAACTGTAGATTATTGCTTTGAATTCTTTACTCTTTTCTAATACATACATTTCCCTCTAACCTCTGCTTTAACTATGTCCCATTATATTATTTTTTAAAAATTTTGAATTGGTTTTTAGAGAGAGGGGGAGAGAGAGGAAGAGGTAGACGGAGGGAGGGAGGGAGAGCAGGAGGGGGGGAGAGAGAGTGAGAGAGCAAGAGAGAGAGAGAGAGGTAGGGAGAGAGGGAGAAACATTGATGTGAGAGCGCAACATTGATCCGTGCCTTCTCCATGCCCCCTACGGGTGATGGAGCCCACAACCCAGGCATGTGCCCTGACCGCAACCTTTCAGTGCAGGGGACTATGCCCAACCAAGCCATACCAGTCAGAGTGTTGTGCAACCACTACCTCTGTCTAAATCCAAAACATTTAATCTCTCTAAATTTAATAAAACCCTGTACCATGAAGAAGTTACTCTCTATGCCTTCCCTCCCTGCAGAACCAGCCACCACCAAACTACTTTGTTTCTATGGATTTACCTATTCTGGATATTTCATATATATGGAATCATTATATGAGACTTTTTGTATCTGGCTTCTTTTACTTTGCATAACATTTTTGAGGTTCATATCCATGTTGCAGTATGTGTCAGTACTTAATTTCTTTTCATGGCTGAATAATACTCCATTGTATATATATCCCACAATTTGTTTATCCATTCATTCCTTGATGGACTTTTGGGTTCCTCCACCATTTGGCTATTGTGAATAATGCTACTATGAACATTTGTGTTCAAGGACTTGCTTGAGTAACTATTTTCAATTCTTTTGGGTATATTCCTAGAAGTGGATTACTGGGTTATATGATAATTCTATGTTTAACTTTTTGAGGAATCACCAAACTGTTTTCCACATGGCTATATACCATTTTACATTCCTACCAGTAATGTATGAGGATTCAAATTTCTTAATATCCTCACTAACACCTGTTTATTTATTCTGTGCTTTTTATTTTTTAAATACCCATCCTCACCGGTGTGAAGTGCTATTTCATTGTGGTTTTAATTTGCATTTCCCTAATTAATGATGATGTGGACCACGTCATATGCTTATTTCATTTGTGTATCTTTGGAGGAATGGCTATTTAAGTACTTTGCCCATTTTAAAATTGGGCTGTCTTTTTATTAAGTTGTAAAAGTTCTTTATGTATTCTGGATACTAAACCCTTATTAAATATATGATTTACAAATATTTCTCCCATATTGTAGTTTGTCTTTTCACTTTCTTGATGTCCTTTGATGCACAAAAATTTAAAGGCCTAATTTATCTTATTTTTTCTTTTCTTTTTTCTTTTGTGGTTCATGCTTTTGATGTCATATCTAAGAATCCATTGCCAGTTCAAGATCATGTAGATTTACCTCTATGTTTTCTTTTGAGTTTTAGTCTTATCTTTAGGTCAGTGGTCCATTTTCAGTTAGTTTTTGTATAGGACATGAGGGGGAAGTCCAGCTTTATTCTTTTGCATGTGAATATCCAGCTGTCCAGCACCATTCTTTAGACGATGCTTTGCCCACTGAATGGTCTTTGCACTCTTGTCAAAAATCAATTGGTCACAGATGTTTGGGGTTTATTTCTCGACTCTCAAATATACTCCATTGGTCTATGTCTATCTTTATGCCAGTACCACAGTTTTGATTACTGTAACTTTATAGTAAGTTTTGAAACTGGGAAGAGTGAAGTCTTCCAACCCTGTTTTCTTGTTTCCCAAAACTGTTTTGGCTATTTGAGGCCCCTTGCAATTCCATAAGAATTTGATGACTGGCTTTTCCATTTCTGCAGAAAGATGATTGGAACTTTGATAGGGACTACACTGAATCTGCAGATTGCATTGGTTAGTCATCCTATTATTTTGGTTTGCTGTATTTTCATTTGAGAGATGTTCCATGTATGCTTGAGAAGAACGTGTATTCTGCTGTCATTAGGTAGTGTGTTTCATAAACACCAGTTACGTCAAGTTGGTTGATAGCGTTGTTTAACTCTTATGCATCCTTGGTGATTTTTGGTGTAGTTGTACTACCCATTATTGAGAGTGAGATATTGAAGTTTTCAATTGTTATTGTTGAATTACCTATTTTCCCCTTTAATTCTGTCAGTTTTTGCTTCATGTATTTTGGGGTTCAGCTGTTAGGGTAGCAAATGTTTAAAATTGTATCTTCCTGATTAATTGACTATTTTATTATAAAATGTCTTTGTCTTTAGTAATTTCTTTTGTTTTAAAATCTATTTTGTCTGATATTGGCATAGCCACTTTAGCTCTCTTATGCATATTCTTTGCAAGATGTATCTTTCTCTATCATTTTGTGTCTTTGAGTCTAAAGTATGTCTCTTGTAGACGGTGTATAGTTGGACCGTGTGGGTTTTTTTTAATCCAGTCAGCCAATGGCTGTCTTTTAATTGGACTAATGTATTCAATATTATTATTTCTATGCTTGGATTTATGTGGCATTTTGCCATTTCTTTTCTATATGTCTCATGTCCTTTTTCTGACTTTTTTGGTATTAATTGGATATTTTCCAGTGTACCATTTCTGAAATGAAGGGTGCAAGATGTAGTCAAAGCAAACCACAGACCATTTAGAAATTAATCACATTGGGGGGGGAAAAGTATTGCACTGAGAGAAAAATTCATAATCTTCAATACTTGTATTATCAATCTAAAAAGAATTATGAAAATAGTGAACAAAAGAATTTACTGTAAAAGCTAGAAAAAGAATAAATCAAACAAAATAAACCAAAAGAAGGCATTAACAAAGGTCAAACAAAAATAAAAAAATTAAAACAAACAAAAAATTCACTTAAACCTAGATTAGATACATGATTTTATAGTAATATAAATAACTAAAACTGGCTCAAGAAAAAATCCTGAAAATATAAAACTGTCTTCACAAAAAGGCCTCAGACCCTGAGGGTAATGGATATGGAAGTCAATCTAAACTTCTACAGATAGCCCTGGCCAGTGTGGTTCAGTTTGTTGAGCGTTGTCCCATACACCAAAAAGTCACTGGTTCAATTCTTGGTTGGGGCACATGCCCAGGTATTGATATTTTTCTCATTGATGTTTCTCTCTCTGCCCCTTTCCTTTCCTCTCTTTCTCTAAAAAAAAAAAGTCAATAAAACATATTTAAACTTCTACAGATAATTCCTCTGCTATCCAGAGAATTACAGATCCACAGAAGGAGCTGAGAGAAGGGGAGGAAGGAAAATGTCTCAGCTTATTTAACGTGGTAAGCATAATCCTGAAACCAAAAGCAAAACTATACAGCCAGAGTTCATAAACTCTGAGGCCTTGTGAATATGTTTTGTTTCACCTACACAAAGTTTTAACAACTGAGATAGTAGTTTAAATTTGGGAGATTTAACATAAAATTTGCAATTTTCAACTTTACATGGGAAAAGCTCAGATGATCTGATAACTCTGGGGCTTCATTCTTACATGGCAACAGTTGCTTGGATCTGAGTGGATTTGGGGCTTCTAAGCTGCCATGTTGCTGCACAACTGAGAGGGGAGGAGGGGCATGCCTGGGATGAGGTCAGCATGCTCTCATTTGTCACAATTTCCCCACCTGCTATCACTCCTTAACTATGAACCAAATGTTGGTGGGCACTGATTGTGCTTTTGCTGTTATTTTTCTCAAATAAGATAAATATTTCTAACTCTATAAAAGCGTGAATTTTATAATCCAATAATGAATTACCAGAAAGGGAAACCAAGAGAATAATCCTATTCAAAACTGGTTCAAAAAGAATAAAGTACCTAGGAATAAATTTAACCAAGGATGTAAAAGACTTGTACTTGGGAAATTTGAAGACACTATAGAAAAAAACTGAAGAAGATACAAATAAGTGGAAGCATATACCGTGCTCATAGGTAGGATGAATTAACACCATTAAAACATGCATATTACCCAAAGCAATCTATAGATTCAACACAATTCCTATCAAGATACTAATGGTGTATTTCATAGAACTAAAACAAATATTCCAAAAATTTATATGGAACCACAAAAGACCCCAAATAGCAACAGTGATCTTGAGAAAGAAGAACAAAGTTGGAGGAATCATGCTACCTGATATCAAACTATACTACAAAGCCATAGTAATCAAAACAGCATAGTATACAGACATAAAAACAGACATACAGATCAATGGAACAGAATAGAGAGCCCAGAAGTATAATCACGCCTTTATAGTCTATTAATATTTGACAAAGGAGGTAAAAACATACAATGGGGTAAGGACAGTCTATTCAATAAATGGTGTTGGAGATATTGGGAAGATATTTGCAAAAAAATGAAACGAGACCCCTTCTTACACCATATACTAGAATAAACTCAAAATGGATTAAAGACTTAAATGTTAGACTCAAGACCATAAAAATTCTAGAAGAAAACATAGGCAGTAAAATCTCTGACATTTCTCTTAGCAATATTTTTCTGATATACCTTTCTCAGGCAAGGGAAACAGAAGAAAAAATAAACAATGGTACTATATCAAACTAAACAATTTTTGCATCAATAAAATGAAAAGACAATGAATGGAAGAACATATTTGCCAATGATAAATCTGATAAGCGTTAATATTCAAAATTTATAAAAAACTTAGAAAAACCGCCCGGTCGGGCGTGGCTCAGTGGTTGAGCGTCGACCTGGGATCCAGGCGATCAGGGTTCAATTCCTGGTCAGGGCACATGCCCGGGTTGCGGGCTCGATAAATGACTCTCTCGTCGGTGTTTCTATCTCTCTCTCTCCCTCTCCTTTCTTCTCTCTGAAATCAATAAAGATATATTTTAAAAAAACAAAAAACTTAGAAAAATCAACACCAAAAAACAAAATGAAAAACCAACAACATCAATCTAATTAAAAAATGGGCAAAGAACCTGAATATACACGTCTCCAAAGAGGACATACAGACGGCCAATAAGACATATGAAAAGATGTTCAACGTCACTAATCATCAGAGAAATGCAAATTAAAACTACAATGAGATAACACTTCACACCTGTTAGAATGGCTACCATCAATAAATCAACAAACAAGTGTTGGCGAAGATGTGGAGAAAAGGAAACCCTCATGCACTGTTGGTGGGAACGCAGATTGGTGTAGGCACTGTGGAAAGCAGTATGGAATTTCCTCAAAAAATTAAAAATGGAACTGCCTTATGTCCCAGCGATTTCACTTCTGGGAAACACTAATTTGAAAGAATGTATGCACCCCTATGTTCACTGAAGTGTTATTTACAATAGCCAAGATTTGGAAGCAGCCCAAGTGTCCATCAGGAGATGAGTGAATAAAAAAGCTGTGGTACATTTACACAATGGAATACTACTGGGCTATATAAAAAAGAAATCTTACCCTTTGTGACAGCATGGATGGACCTGGAGAGCATTACACAAAGTGAAATAAGCCAGTTAGAGAAAGACAAGTACCATATGATTTCACACATATGTGAAATCTAATGAACAAAATGAACTAACAAGCAAAGTAGTGACAAAAACTCATAGACACGGACAACAGTGTGGTGATTGTAGGGGGTGGGGGAGTGAGGAGTGGAGTGAGGTGGAGGAGGGTATAGGGAGGATAAATGGTGATAGACAGAGACTTGACATGGAGAGGTAAACACACAAAACAGTGTACAGATGGTGTGTTATAGAACTGTGCACCTGTGGGTTCCATCTCTGGTTGGGGTGAGTGCAGGAGACAACCAATAGATGTTTCTCTCTCCCTTCCTCTCTCTAAAGTAAATTTAAAAAACATTTTAAAAAATAAAGGGAAGAGTTGGCTGTGATAATCTAGATAGGTCAATTGTATTTAAGACACCTGCTCACAGAAAATAAATCAACAATCAGTTATAACTCCCTGGAAAAGCACAGGGTACCAGATAGAAATCAATACAATGCTGTTTAACGGAGCAGTCATGAAAGATTAATTTGCTTTTAAATTAAAGGACTTGAGTCTGTTCAGTCTACAGACTGGGTAACTTAATAAGTAAATTCAAGTATACAAAAGTTTATTAGAAGGTGCTTAATTTGCTCTACATATGGACCTCCTTTTCTAAATTGCAGCTTAAAAAGTTGCTGAGCTGTGGGTGACTCTATTTCAAACCCTGAACCCTTGGGAAGGTGCGATCTCTAGACCCTGTTCAAGTTACTGTGGCAGAAGTGGCAAGAGAGTCCTTTATAAACCTTGATAGGTTACCTCCCTCCCATTCTTGAGGGTTCTGGGTAGAGCAGATTAATTCTAACACTTTACTGGTGAATTCTCAGTTACCAGAAAAGGTACTGGTTTTTCAGAATTCCTACAGGAGCTCAGAATCTCAGAAGAGGAAAAAATTGAATGCATATTGTTTGTACTAAAACTGAAACAAGGAAGTTTAGTAAAACCACAAGCAATTCTAGAGTGGTAAAACGAGAACAAGCTAACAAAGGAAAAATACAGCCCTGAAAAGAGAAAACAGTGTCTCTGTGGCTTAGAAATTCATTAGCCAGGAAATGAGGGTAAATCAGAGGGCTCCATGGAAGATACCATAGCTGAGGCATTTGCAGACTCTGAGCTTAGCTACTCCCCACTCTGGAACTGTAGGAAAGTCTCAATTTCCTCATGTGTAAAATAAGGCTAGTTACAACATCTGTCTCTGGGGGATGTTCCTGGCATACAGGAGTGCTCATCATCATGATCAAGGTCTTTTGGTTTTTTGTTGCAAGGTTGGCATTGAGGTTAATGTTTGAATATTCCTGAGTCAGGGATAATTTGAGCCCGGCCACATCTCCCTGGGCCACACTGTTTCAGATACAAATCTTTGAGCCTGGGCTACAAGTGGACTCCTGTGTAAATCAAAAAAGCCTATCGGTTTTTGGATCTTACTTTTAAAGAATTCTATCTACATAAAGCAGCATCTAAGATGCTCATGACTAACTGAGCAAACCTCAAATAGTAATGAATCCAGAAAAGTGTACAGGCTGCCTGGTATTTTGACACTGGTGAAAATTAACTTAATCTTCTAGATATTATAGCCCCAAGCATGGTATCCTTTGTTTACCGGGATCATTTTGTTTTTTTAAGAAAGATATGGGAAGACTTCATCCTTAAGATGACTTCAGGCAGGCAATGGAACAGCTGAGCAGATGAAAGATGTTATTTCAATATTTTGGAGGGTGAGTCTGGTTTTGCTGACTATTTATTCTCAAAAATTCTGAAAAGGTCACAGCATTCCAGAACAGTGAATAATTCTCTAAGTGGGTTTTTTCCTTTTTTTTTTTTAATCTTCACCCACGGATATTTTTTTCCATTGCTTTTCAGAGAGTGGAAGGATGAGAAACAGAGAGATAGAAACATTGTGAAAGAGATACATCAATTGGTTGCCTCCTGCACACACCCTGGATTGGGGCTGGGGATCGAGCCTGCAAACAAGGTATATGTTCTTGATGAGAATTGAACCTGAGTCTGAGGGCCAATGCTCTAACCACTGAACCAAACCAGCTAGGGTTAAGTGGGTTTTTTTTGCATGTGCTTTTTATTGTTCAAAATATTACAGATGTCCCTTTTCTGTCCATTGACCCCTTCCCCCCTCACCTAAGTGGGTTTTTAAGAGTCAAAACTTGCCATATCATTAGCCCTGGAAGCTCTTTACTGCTTGAGAACATTTTACAAGACCACTACCAATATTCATCATGCAAAACAGTATTACTTTGATTTTATAGATGGATATATTAATGACTATACAAGTGTGTGATCCCTTCCCCGCCCTTCAAGATCAGAAATGAGAGATAAGTGGTTCAGGTCAGATGAAGCCTTATAGGTATATGTTCCCAATATGCTCACTATATATCTACAGTTGGGTTTAGTCTCTGACTGATCAGTTGCCCCAGGGGTTACCGAGCTCGTTGGGAAAAATTCACATTAACTAACTCATAAGAGGTTGGCTCATAAATCATAATATCAGCTCGTGAATTAAAACTAGGAAATGTATCTAGCAGGTCTCTCTTGGAAGATCCTGTGCATTAACCCAATTACAGAAAAGAGAATGACATTGTTAAAAAATTATTTATTTATTTTTGTTAATCCTCACCTAAGGATATTTTTTTCCATCAATTTTTAGAGAGAGTGGTCCAGTGGGAGGGAGGGGGAGAGTGCCCCAACCAGGGAGGGGATCAAATCTGCAACACAGGCACCTGCCCTTGACCAGGAATTGAAACTTTGACCCTTCAGTGTGGGAGGCCGACCCTCTATCTACTAAGTCATATTTGCCAGGTCTATTTATTATTTATTGATTGATTTTAGAGAGAGGGAAAGAGAGAGAGAGAAACATTGATCGGTTGCCTCCCGAACCCACCCCAACTGGGGATCTAACCCAAGATCATTGGGTGCATGGGAGGACACTCCAACCAATTAAGCCACACCAGCCAGGGTGAAAATGACATATTCTTAAGAGATGTTTTCATGACGTTGTCAGCTCTTCTCCTCTAAAAGGACATTTCCATTTAGCGGACCAGTATCAGCTACCAGAAACAGCTACTAAAGGAGCCTTCCTTCTTTAGTGGAAGAGATAAAAATGGCAAACGCTCCTTGGTTTTCTCTTGTTTATCATTAACCAGATTGTAGTAGACTCCTCACATTCCAAAACCTTTTTTCCCTTTCTTCTACTCTAATCAGAATTTTTAGCTGGGCACATGGGTACATTTCCCAGCTTCCTTGCAGCTGTGAATGGCCACAAGTCTCAAATCTAGCCAATGCAATGGATGCACATAGAAGTGTCTGGGAATTATGCTTAATACAGCACTTCTACCTTCTGTTTCATCCCTTTCTCCACCTTGCTCCCTGTAACGTGTATGCTACCATCTTGCTCACTAAGAATATGGTTTACATCCAAGAGGAGGGTAGAGTGCTAAGAGGGAAAAAGGGATAATCAGTAAAAGGTCCCTGATGCCATGAAGCTCCATAATCTTGTTTTAAGGCACTTATTTTAGGTTTTCTGTCACTCACAGCTGAACCCATCTATCTAACATACTGATGTTCTAGGTGAGCACTATTTTATTTTATTTTAAAAAAATATGTCTTTATTGATTTCAGAGAGAGGAAGGGAGAGGGAGAGAGAGATAGAAACATCAATGATGAGAGAGTCATTGATGAGCTGATTCCTGCATGTCCAGTACCAGGGGTTGAGCCCACAACCCGGGCATGTGCCCTGACCGGGAATTGAACCACGATATCCTGGATCATACGTCGACACTCAACTGCTGAGCCATGTTGGCTGGGCTAGGTGAGTACTATTTTAAATTATTTTATATTAATAGACAATTTGGAATATCAGACCATGGATCCTAATTCTACTTTAGAAAAACATGATTTTTGCTTAGACTATACATACCATTAGCCTTTTGTTATGACATATTAGATAACTAGTTAGAACACAGGAAATCTGACATTACAATGCAATTTTCCTGATATGATGTAGGTAGTAGCCTGGAATCATCAATGATACATTTACTAATTATTTTCACAGAACCACAGAGTTAAAGATCGTCAGCACTAATTAAGTATTAGATCAATTGCTCCACTTTTACAGAGGAAGAACCTGAGGCACAGAGAAGCTGAGTTTTCCAAAGTCAAATGGCTGGCTTTTTTTTTTTTAAACTACAGCCACAAATTTGAGGGGGGCTTATGTTCTGAGGATTATATTTATATATATCCTGTTTCCAACAACTCATTTATACTAATACATAATCACTGCTTATCTCCAAATAAAATACCTAGCACTTAGCTCATCAGGCTCACATAAAAATAAAAAATGTAGCATGTAGCTAAAGGTATAATATAATTTGTCTGAGTTATGCAGAACACTGAGCAGTAAAGTTAGCTATAAGGGAAAAATAGCAAATAAAAATGACGGTGCAACAGTTTTAGTTAAAATAGTCCCATAGAGAGTTGTACATTATTGTTATCCATATTGAAAGATGTACCAACAATCATGACATTATTCATAAACACAAATGGCATAAATCATTTCCACATTCTATACTGGAACACCATTCTTTGGTTTGCAGCTACAGTAATTGTTTATAGGGCTTTTCTCATCTTTGTGACTAATACCAGTTATGGAACACCAGTCAACATTCTTTATTTTTAAAAAGGTCACTTCATCCCTTCTTCCTACAGGATAGGTCAGTGTCCCTCTCAGCATCTTACTATAACAAAAAGAGAACATGGATAAACTTTGAAAATATCAAAGTTATGAAAAGAAGCCAGTCACAAAGGACCACGTGTTATATGATTCCATTTTGAAAGGCCCAGAATAGGAAAATCTATAGAGACAGAAAGAGATTAGTGACTGCTTAGGGCAGGAAAGGGGTGGCATGACTGGGAAGTGATGGCTAAGGCAGTAGGATTTCTTTCTGGGATAATGATAATGAGAATGTTCTAAAATTGATGTGGCAATGGATATACAACTCTGTGAACATACCAAAAGCCATGTAAAGTATGCATTGTATACTTTAAATGGGTGAGCTATATGGGATGTAAACTAAGTCTCAATAAAGCTGTTTAAAAAGGGGGGGGGAGGAACTGACTTAAGACAACCATCAAAAATGGTATGTCCACAATCTCCTCAAAAGTTAAGAAAGTGCAGGGCAGTTAAGTAGTCAGAATTTTTTACATCATCTGACCACTAGTGGAACAGAACCTCTAACCAGCCACAGCTCAGTAACCAGGCTAGCTGGCAGCATAGCTGGTCTCATATTTATGAAAAGAAGAGAACTGAGATTGTTTTTGTGTTCATTCTTCCATTGTCCCATCCCTTGCCTAACAAGAACAATCATTATGAGGGCACTTTATTAAAGGAGATAAATTACACTCACAATAACCCTGAAGTTTTTCAATTATAATAAATTCAATAACTCTGAAGCATTCCATTATAACTATCCCTATTTGAGGCTAAGAGAGATAGTGATTCACCAAGGTCACACTATTAACAAATAGTAGGGCCAGAACTTATTCAAGTCTCACATGCTTTTCACTACATCACCCTACTTCTTTTTTGCCTTTATGAATATAAACTTGCAACTTACTTGTGTAAAAATATATGCTTAGGTTTTTAAGAGCTGGAAGTTAGTCTGAATAAAATCTAAATGCAGGCTCTACCAATTTCACTGTATTTATGGTGACTTATCTTAGCCTAAAGAAAATCCTGAAATTCTTCATGAGGAGCCATTTTCTTCAGCTTTAAGGAACTTTTAAGTGAGATCATACGTAAAATGTCAGAAGAATATTAAAATTACAACCTCAGATCTAATAAATTCAGAATTAAACTATATACCTTGACTTCATTAAATGTAGGGGTTTTAATTTCATGAAACTTCATTAATAAGAAACAAGTTTCTTACCACAAGATGTACAATTTCTATAAATGAAGACTGAACAATACCTGGCACTTAAAAGATACTCAATAAATATGTATTAACATGAATAAAGGTAAGATGGTAAATCAAAGCAGCATACTGGATGAAATAATTGAAACATCCCTTAAAAGACAATAACCACTTTTGTTTCTGGCAGAGGTTAGAAAAGGAGAATACACAAGCTTTGGGGCCTCCAGAGAGCAGAGCTTCAACTCCACTAATCCCTGTGTGCACCACTCTCTAGCCCAGACAGCACTTAACAAACAAGGAAACAGGACAAAGGCTGCATGATGAGATCTAAGCCCAGGAACTACTGGCTGCATTAAGCGAGGACAAGGAGACAACATAGTTGAAACACAACTTTCAGAGGGCTCTTCCCATTTTCAGCCAAAAATTGAAATCAACTCTATCAACACCTAGCCTAATAACTTGCACACAGTAAGTGTTCAACAGCATCTCTTAATTCAACAGGTAGGAAAATGTAATTTTCAGCACTAAAACCATGTTAGTATCCTGATGAGGAAAAATCAGCTTTTTTGCTTAGTTCAACAGACTATAAAATAAGTATGCTGATCTCATCTATGGTCTTTTGAGGCATTCTTTTATAATGACATTCTTTATCTTTCAGAAAAGACCCACAGTATTATTATTTTTAAATAAACAGCATAATCATAGCAAGGGTTTACCTAAGGAGAAATCACACTAGCGCATACTTTTAATGGCCTTCTCAAATAGTATGTTTAGAGGTTGTCTAGAAATGGTCACTAATCTAAGAATACTGACCTGTTTAATTTTCATTTGATATCAAGTTTATTTTCCCCAGAATACAGAAGTTGAGAAGATGACTAAAACCAAACTTGCTTAAGGAACAATGGAGGACAAATAAGTAAGGCTTTATTCGGCATAACTTTATTCAGTAACTTTACTGAATAAAAATGTGAAGACATTAAGTTATACAAGAGGTATTATGAGAAACTATGATCATAGAACTTTCTCTCATAAAGTATAATTTAAATAAAAAGAATGATATTCAACGGAGAATTCTCCCTGGCTTTAAACATATTTAAACATTAATTCTATAACACATAATCTTAATTTCTTTAGTCTACAAACAATTTCATGAAAAAACATACACCGACAATATTTTAGACACACACACACACACACACACACACACTACGAAGAATGAATGGATTAGACATTTAGGGTCCGAGCCAAATTGACTCCAGAAACCCCCCAATTTTTAAATCCCTACCTAGTATTCTTTCCTCTCTACTGCTTGATTCCAGTCTATAAAAGGCTTTCATGTATCTCCAACTTTAACTTTCAGAGCAATTGGCATATATATCTCACTTGTGAAAGAAAAGCAATCATCCACATTTTGCTATAGTACTCAGAATTTTATTGTAATACTCATTAAAACAAAAGATAAATTCAATTCCTTTTATTCTGATTCACAAACTCATTATCTTTTATCAAGAACACAATAGTATAAAATTATTTGGCAGTCTCTCATACAAAATGTACTTCAAGGTAACCCCAAACAGCCCTAGTTGATGAAGGGAAGGTATTTACAGAACTCCTGCTAGTAAATATGGAAGAAATATCAAAATAAGAAAATCACCATTTTGCCACATTGGGGGAAATAAATGATACTGACATGATCATCAGTGGGGTCTTTTAGCATCACAAGAAGTGGGGTAGCCAGACACGACAGGCCTCCTAAGCATTCTTGCCAAAAAACTTAAACCTGATTTTAATCAAGCTTCTAGAGTTAACTTTCATTTGTAGGAAACACAGGTAACAGAGCAACAAACTGACACCACGATGAAGCAAACAGACAAATCCCAAATTTGAGAAGTTCCAGTACTACTGACCTGGTTCCTGCAACTAGTTCATGGCACACAAAAAAAGGTGGGGAGAGAGGGAGGGAGGAGAAACTGCCCTAGATCAAAATAGACATGAGAGACAAAATGACCAATTGTGATCTGTGGACTCTGAATCCCACTGTGAACAAGCCATCTCTAAAAAGATATTCTTGAGGCAATTGGGCAAGCCTGAATAGGGTCTGGCTATTAGATGATACCAAGGAGTTACTGTCAATTTTATTAGGTGTGAGAATGATGTTTTGGTTCTATAAGACAACATTCTTATTTTTTAGAGATGCATACAGAAGTATGTCAGGGTATATATACAGAAATGCCTAGAATTTGCTTTAAAATACTTCTCAAATAGAATTTGCTTTAAAATACTTCTCATACAAAAGAAAGATGAAAGAAAAATGAACCTGAACAGGTCACCTCTTTGACTTTCTGTTTTATCATCCATAAACAACCCTTTGAGGGTTGCTGCTGTAAGGAGTAAATAAGCAATGCATGTAAAACTACTGGCATAAAATATTTTTGGCATAGGTTAGCTAAGGTGAAAGATGATTTTCAGGGTACAATATTGTCCCTGGCTATTGATATATTCGTCTATGATTTAAAAAAAATATCTTTCTTATTACCATAAAACTTCCTTCAGGCTTGTTTTCAAGGACAATAAGTTTAACCAGAAACTTTTGTTTAATTACAGTCAAGCATGAGATGTCCAACAAATTTCTGAAAAAGTTTTGCAATTTCTTTTGCACTAAAGGAAAAGAAAGTCTATACCTTTGACTTCCCTTCCCACCCATCTCCCATAAATTAAATTAGCTCATACTTTGGTATTTCATTGTCTCCCAAACTCTTTCAATCTATGATGAAGAGCCTATCTGGATATGATACCTAGATTCTATTTCAAGTTTACAGCACTGAGCATAATTTTTTATTCTCAGAGTTGGGTAAGAACAATAAGGAGGTACAGGTAGTTCATAATTTTTTGGTTTGCCTGGATGAATTTAATAAACATAAGTAATGCAGCACCATTCAATCTCCAAATTCAGAAAAAAATTTTTTTAAATCCTCACTCGAGGATATTTTTTCCATTGCTTTTCAGAGAGAGTGGAAAGGGGGGAGAGAGAGAGAAACATTGATGTGAGAGAGACATCGACTGGTTGCCTCCCGCACACCCCGACTGGGGCTGGGGATTGAGCCTGCAACCAGGTACATGCCCTTGGCTGGAATCGAACCTGGGACCCTTCAGTCCAAGGGCCGATGCTCTAACTACTGAGACAAATCAGCTAGAGCAGAAAAAAATTTTCTTAAGGTAACATAAAACATACTGATAGGCTGTTGTGAAGTTATTAATTTTGAGAATTCAATAAACACTGTCATCAAATGAATTGAATGCTCATACCTGCAGTACCATACTTGCACTTCCTTTGTTCTCAAATTATGACGACATAAGTTTGATAAAGGAAGAACAGTATCTGATACAAACATCTGTTTACTTAGGAAAATATAAATAACAGACAAAATGAGACACAGTTTTTAAGACAACACACATAATTAACCTCCTACAGACGAAGTCCATGGTTTATATAGGAGTAAGCTTTATGACAGATGAAAATTATTACTAATCCAAATGACCACAGCTTTAGAACGGGGTGGGAAACGTCATTTTGTCTGGCCATGCCAAGACAACTGCAGACGGGACTCAAAATTCAATAAATCTAGGAGCTTTTTTCATAGCTAACTTTTAAGTTGATAATTTTGTATGGCCTGTGAATGATGTTATAAATATTCAAATGGCCCTTGGCAGAAAAAAGGTTCCCCACCCCTGCTTTAGAAGAAGAAAACAACGAAAAGAACGGGTAAACCTCACTTTAAGAAAAGTCAATAAATAACAGGAACTCCGAAAGCAGGTCAACTGGAAGTTATTTACAATATGAAAACATTCACTATAGATACTTTAGCCATAGCAACTCGAATACATCTAACAGTAGTGAATCCATAAAAACTCAAGTGTGCCCAGCTGGTGTTGCTCAGTGGTTGAGCCGACCCATGAACCTGGAGGTAATGGTTTGATTCCCAACAGGGCACATGCCTGGGTTGCAGGCTCGATCCCCAGTAGGGGGTGTGCAGAAGGCAGCTGATTGATGATTGTCTCTCATCACAGTTGTTTCTCTCTCTCTGAAATCCATAAAAACATTAAAACAAAAAAGACTCTATAAATATGTTAAAAAAACAAACTCAAGTGCATTATACTTTTCCAGAGCAAGTTCACAACTTAATGTGAGGTTCTAAAAAGTGTCTTCCTTTCCTTGTCATTCAGGCTTGCTCCAACTCCCTAGGCCTAGAGCATCATGGAGGCACAGAGCAACTCTCTGGTATCAGACTGGCCTTAGGGCAGATGGAGGGCTCAGGCTGGCTTTCCCAGGAATGGCCAACCAAAGTAAGGCCACTGGCCAGCTACTCCTGGGCCAGCTGGCATGGAACAAAGTGTCTGGTTCCTACCTCCAGAGCAGATGAGGCTCAGCCAGCTGGCTTTCAATGGACTGCACTAGTTGGAGTGCTCACAATTCCTTTCAAACCATCTGGCATTCTTTTTGAACCCTAAATTTACCCAACACTACACTCTGATGTCACAAATGCTCAGATAATTGGAGGAGTCCCCACTGCCTACCTAAATAAGAAAAGAAAGAGGCAGAGTAACTGCTAAGTTAATTACTTCAAGAATCAATTTCTAAAATTAACTGCTCTAAATTTTAGCTTGAATATTATTAGCCTTAAAATCTAAACTATTCCCATGATTATTAAGCAAACTTTCAAAATAAAAATCAAGACAAATAATAGTGGGAATAGGCTAAAACAGACATTTTAACATGCAAAAAGGTATAAGTCTCCTTTAAGGCTGGCAGGACACAACTTTTCCTACTCTGAACTTCTTCAAAGCCTGTCTTTATCCCTCATGTGGCCCCCAGGGTGGACTTTGTATTGCTATACATATTTATCTTCCCAGCTGGCTAGTAAGTGAAAAAACAACAGTGTCTTACAGCTACTTAAAAAAATCTGTTGATGATGTATTGGATGTTTAAAAAGTTCCATTTCCAAAAATAAGAAAACTTAATGTGGAATAACATGAAGAAGGAACCTCACTCCTGGGCAAGCCAAATAAAGAACAGGACTTGGCTTGAAATAATATTTTATCAAGTGATCAAAATGATTAATCAAATGACCACACAAGATCATTTTACCAATCTATCGCATGGGATAATCTGGGAAATAGAGAGGCATAGAATCAGAAAAAAACCCATAAAACTAAAAACAACTGAATCACATTTATAGTCAATATACTCTAGGAGATATAAGTACTCTGGACAAAAATATTACAGTGACTAAGTCATATCAAATATTAGAAATTGGAGAAGGCTATACAAATAACTATAATTCCTTTTCATTACATTTACCCCCACACCAAGTATTGAATTTAGCACTTTACATGTTATCTCATTTGACCGACATAACAAACATACGAGGTGGGTACTACTCTTATTTACATCTTGCAGATGAGGAAACAGAGAAGTTAGGAAACCTGCCAAGGTCACATGGCAAAAAGTGAGAGCTAATATTCAACTCCAAGCAGTCTGACTCCAGAATCCAGGTGCAAGACTGCCAATGTTAAATTATATTTATGAAAGAATGAAATGTCATATAATGTAGGAAAAAAACTCAATCATTAATATAGTCTTCATAATTTTTTCAACCCTAAGTGTAGCAAAAAGTGGTGAATAATTTAAAAAAATAAATAAAAATTTATTTTGTTAGAAATTTTTAAGAGGAAAGAGCTATTCATTCTACCAGGTTAAAAATATCGGCTGTGCCCAGTCAGCGTGGCTCAGTGGTTGAGCATCGACCTAGGATCCAGGAGATCTTGGTTCGATTCCTGGTCAGGGCATATGTCCGGGTTGTGGGCTTGATCCCCAGTGGGGGTGTGCAGGAGGCAGCTGATCAATGACTCTCTCATCATTGATGTTTCTCTCTCTCTCCTTCTCTCTCTCTCTGAAATAAAGATATATTTAAAAAAAAAAAGCCAGCTGTGCCTTTTTTTGCCAATATAACTGAGTAGGTACTTGTGTCAGTTGTTGTCCTGGGGGACATAGGTAAACAGGATAGATGAGGTCCTTGCCTTCCTGAAGCTGACCTTCCAGTGGAGAGGTAAGAGACAAAAATATCAGTCAACAACGTATTTTCAGAGAGTGCTATGTATTACACAAGAGGTAGGGAGGAAATACAGACTTCTGAGACACATACACATGCAGGTAAACAGAAGGGGATGAATGGGAAGTCAGGGAAAAGCTGCTTGTCGAAATTTTTTCTTCTGTTTTCAAAGATGGGCAATATCAGAGCATGTGTGTATGTTGACATGAATGGTATCCTGGAGAGCTGCTAATGCAAGAGCGCGGGCACAAATGCAGGAATCAAGTTCTTGAGAATTTATGAGGGGGAATACGGTGGGAGAGGAGTTGGCCTCCGATAGGAAGACAACAGAAAACACGGGTCCCTAAGGAAGGTAAATTTCTAGATTTAGTGAGGGGAAGAGGAGGGGTATCTGTCTAATAACTTCTAAACCCTCAATGAAGTATGAAGCCTGTTTATCAGTATGGGAAGGGGTGGGCTGCTTATGAGTTTAAAGAGTGGAGAGAAATTATTAGTCATAGGCAAAAAATCTTATTAGGAATCTGGTAGCTTTTTCCTGGGCAGTGCTGAGAGCCCACTTCAGATTTTTAATCATGACTCTGAAGTTCTCCAGTAATATTCAGCCACTAATGTGCACTCATGAAAAAGCTAGATGAGGGATAAGGCAGCTGTAAATAGAAAAAAAATTGATGGGTAAAAAAAAGTTAGAAAAAAAGTATGAGATAAACACAAAGTCACTGACAATGTCCAATCAAGCTGTGGTCTACATAGCTACATTTATCTCCATCTTCTCAGCACAGAAATTCTTGCAAATAATATATGTCATATTTAGTTATGACATATTTATGAAGCTCAAAGAGTGTTTCTTTTTTGGTCATGAATGGTTCTGTCACATCCTACAATGGGTTTTTAAAAATGCACCTGGTAGCCTTTGTGTTGATTCCAAAGGTGACCGCATTTCATTGCTTGAAGAAATTTTGTCTGATGCCAGTGATGATTCCATTTAAAAGTAAAAAATAAAAAATAGCCTCCCTCCCACAAGGTGCATGCTATTGATCATTCCACTGTATTCCTAAATCATGATTTTGTCTTAAGACCAGACATTCTGGGGAGCATTCATATCTGCACAGGTTCAAGGAGAGGGAACAAAGACTCTACCTCTTGATGGAGGCATGTCAACAACATAAAAAAACAGCATATTGGGTGAGATGGGGGGGTGGTGGTGGTGGTGGTGGTGGTGGTGGTGGTGGTGGTGGTGGTGGTGGTGTGTGTGTCTGTGTGTGTGTGTGTGTGTGTGTGTGTGTCTGTGTACCATATAGTTATTTAGGGAAAATATTATCCGTCTCATGAGCAAAAAAAAATTTAAAAAGATGTTTCAAAGAACAGCATGAAATATCAGGAACACCAGGGATAAACAGAAGATCCTAAAACTTTCCAGAGTGGGAGGAAAAAGGAAATGGGGATTAGGATGGCATTAGATTTCTCAAGAGCAATACTGGAAGCTAATGGAACAATGCTTTCAAAAGAGGGACACTAATTTTCAATCTATAATTCAATATCCAGTTAAACCATTACTCAAGTGTGAGGGTAAAATGACATTTCCAGACATACAACTAACTTCTGAATTTAGGAAGGAATTTCAAAGTTTGTATGTGCCCTTTCTGAGGAAGCTACTAAAGAATGAGGGAGATACAGGATCCAGGAAATAAAGGATCTAACACAGGAAGAAGGCAAAGGGAATTCCCAGTATGATAACAAAGGGAAGTCTTAGATGACAGTTAGAAAAAAGAAATAAAACACAGGTTATTTGAAAATATTGAAAGATTATTAGTTCTGTCATACATTTTTTTTAAAATCCTCACCCAAGGATATTTTTTCCATTACTTTTCAGAAAGAGTGGGAGGGAGAGAGAGAAATCGAGAGCGAGAGGGAAAAGGGGAGAGAAAGGGGGGGAGGAGGGAGGGACGGAGGGAAGTATCCATGTGGGAATCACATGGATTGGTTGTTGATTGGTTGTCTCCCTCAGGCACCCTGACTGGGGACAGGGATTGAGCCTGCAACGGAGGAAAGTGCCCTGGACCAGAATGGAACCCAACACCCTTCAGTCCACGGGGCGATGTTCCAACTACTGAGCCAAACTGGCTAGGGCTGTCATAGAATTTGAGGATGAATTAATGACTGATACAAAGAAAACTAAGCAAGTGAAAAATAAATAAAAGAGGTAATTATTTAATTCAGGAGAAACAAAAGTTGTACAAGAATATGTAATATTAGTACCCTACATGGCTCATCTGTGAATACCACACATTGTCACAGTCATATAAATACTGAAAACAGACTTAACTGGGAACTGTAAAGTATAGGTATGAGTGGGGAATGGAAGGATGGCTGTATGGGACAACTAAGTCCTCAATTTCCAAAACAGAAGTCCATAGATAATATCCAAAGTTGAAAAATCAAGAAATAGCAGTTTAAACAATAAAATGAAATAAAGATAAATACCAGAAGAAACTGCTGAGAGTTGAAAGTGGTTGAACCATATGAAATTGCTGATTTTTGACTACTCCATTTTTTTGCTAAAAAATGGCAATTTCATATAGTTTAAGCTAATACATTATAATAATGTTACTTTGTTACTGATTTTAGAATAAACTGCCACTTGAAACAAAAAACAATTAGTGATAGAAAATGCTCAATAGAAAAAATATTCTACTTTTTATCATCAGGCATTATTGGGGGGATAATGTATCCCAGTTTTGGGTAACTGTCACCATACCTACTATTACCATCACTATCATAACAATATTAGTATTTCTAATGAATATAAAGAATATATTTTGATGATACAGAAATTACTTTAGAAACTTTTCTTTAATCATTATACTATAGGAAATGCTAAACTATGGGTTGGTAAAGATTTTGGTTAACAGAAAGCCGAACAAGGCCAGGATGTTTTTAGGTTCCTTTTGCTGATTCAAACAATAGCTAAGTCACTCTTGCAAAATTAAAGTTCCACAATATTGTGGTACTATGCAAACTTATTTCAGTGATAATTCCGGTTATACTACTTTGTTTATCTAAGACTTCCTCTTATGGTTTGTTTTAAGGGATTCCTAAAAAAAAAAAAAAAAAAAAAAAAAGACTGTGGGCAGTTTATAAAATTATTGGGGTTGCTTCAATACTAGTGACACTAGTTAAGGAAGTTAATGAAGCCCTTGTTTTTAAGTTAACCTATTTTGAGTAAAATTCATTGATATTAAAATTTTATTTAAATTCTACATCATAAAACCAAAAGTTCTCTAAACTGGAAAGTCAACTTTTCTCATTTTAACATTTTTTTTCTTTTTTGTTCTTTTTTTAAATATATCTTTATTGATTTCAGAGGGAGGAAAGGAGAGGGAGAGAGAGAGATAGAAACATCAATGATAAGAGGTTCACTGATCGAGCCCGCAACCCAGGCATGTGCCCCGACCGGGAATCGAACTCTGATCGCCTGGATCCTAGGTTGATGTTCAACCACTGAGCCATGCCTGGCTGGGCTCATTTTAACATTTACAAAAAAAGAATTTGACCATGCTAACATAAGCTAAGAATTTTACCAAGAATAATGGCTCCCAATACAACCAATGGAAATTTTCCCCTTCAAATTCAAAGCAAATGTTTTTAATAGAGATTATACATAAACAATGCTATGGAAGACTGCTTAGTTCAGATTTTATTGTGCACTGAAAACTACCAGGAATTAAAATACCCGTGATTAAAAAAGAATCTTAAAGAAAATCTTAAAACTGAACCAATTCAATTATTCATATCATCCAATAAGCCCTTCTAATTTTTTACCACCACTATTTTGAATCAGAAGATCAATCAAGCCCGGTTGGCATGGCTCAGAGGTTGAGCACTGACCTAGGATCCAGGAGACTGAAGTTCGATTCCCGGTCAGGGCACAGGCCTGGGTTATGGGCTCGATCCCCAGTCAGGGGCATGCAGGAGGCAGCCAACCAATGACTCTCTCATCACTGATGTTTCTATCTCTCTCTCCCTCTCCCTTCCTCTCTCTGAAATCAATAAAGATATATTTATTAAAAAAAAAAAATCAATCAAAATATATTTTGGAGATGTTTCTTATAACCAACTTTAGCTAATTTCCCATCACTCTGCAAAATTATAAGGGTAAAACTGTATTATAAAAAGTATTTAAAAACTAGTAATACAATCAACTATCTTCTAAAGCTTATAAAATCTGGTTTAAAAAGAGAAAAAAGTCCAAAGGAAATAACAAGGAATAACTGTTGCTACTAGAATTGCTTCTTTTTAATCGGTCTACATCAACCTGTAACTCTTGGTCTTAGTAACTTTACGGAGAGAACAAAGTCAGGCAGGCAGTCTTACTGATCAAGGGAAAGTCTGTGGGAACCTGCAGAGTTTCCTTCTCTCTGGGGATGAAGACAATGATAAAAGGTGTTCTGTTTTCCAGTAGTCCTGTAAGAGGAGCCATTGAGCTGGGCTGCACAACCAGACAACAGAATACAGGAAAATTCAGATCAAAGCAAGGGCACATGCCAGGGTAATATGCAATAAAACCCTGGGCCAAAGCATTAAGAAAAAAAAAAGCAAGGTGGACAGAACCTGCTGGACCACCTTCTTATTAACACAGAGGCAGGAAGAAACAAAATCTGCCTGTACTGAGGAGCTGAGAAAACAGTGTCCTAGGTATATATTAGAGTATTTCTATAGACGAGCATATGAGTATCAGGATATATTGTAAGTGAACTAAACCCAGAAAGCAGTTTCCTGTATGTACTGGAGTATTCTCATGCACAAACATACGAGTATTCTACCGTTAACTAAACCCAAAAAACAAAGTGTTCTAGATATACAGATATATGAGAATACAGACATACATTTTCAATTAACGAAACCCACTGGTTTTACAGCAAGGAACAAACAAAACACCGTTTGAAAGAACATTAGAGACAGAATTGGGTGAAAGTCTGATGAAGTAATATGTCTTTTTCCCTCGAACCCTTTTTAATGATCTCTGATTCATTTCATAGGACACACACACACACACACACACACGCACAGACACACCATTCCGTCTCTGGAAACAAAGGAGGGTCCTTAATTCTCAAGCGTGTGGAAGCTCACGCGCCCCCCACCCACAGACTGGAGACCAGCACCTGCCTTTAATTAATGAGTAAGCCGAGGCGGGAGATCGCACCCTAGACCACAGCTATACAGTGACAAATGGGCACGAGACAAACGCCACAAAGAAAGGGGAGGAGCAGGAAAACACTGCCACGCCGCGCCCCCCAGGCCAGCCCCGAGGCAGCCGTTCTCGCCGCCCTCGTCCCCGCCTTCCTGCACATCCCAGCCGCCTCCCACTCCCGGGGGCTCGACGCCCGGCCCCGGCTGGCGGGGCGGGCGGGGCGTCGCAGACCTTCCCTCCGTGGCCTCCCGATGACAGCCCGCGCAAGCCCTTTGTGCGAGACTCACCCTCCGACCCGGGGCGGACCCTCCTCCGCGCCCCGCGGGGCCCGGGGTGGCTGTCCCACTCCTCCCCGCCCCTCCCCCCCGCAGCGCCCCGAGTGTGTGGGAGGCTGGCGAGGGCGCGCGGGCCCGCGGTCTCCTCAGCATCTCGAACCCGGACCCGCCCGGTCCCCTAAGCCCCAGCCCGGGGGCGACGGGCCTCAGCGCCCTGGCCCTCGCGCGTTCACTCACTCGGGAGCGCCGGAGGCGGCAGCAGTGGGCGTGCGGGACCGTCAGCGCCGGGCAGCGGGCTGCGAGCGGCAAGAGTCTGTGAGACCTAGTGCGGCTGAGGTGGCGGCGGCGGACTGCGAGCTGCTGCCGGGGGAGGGGCGGGCCCGGCGGGGGAGGGGCCGACGCCGCGCCTCTCATTCATGCAGTGGGGCGGGGTGAGGGACCCGGATGCCCCGGTCTCTCTTCCCCCCACCCCCTCGCTGAGGACGTTTCGGCTCCAGGGTCTGCAGTGCGCAGGCGCGGTGCTCTTCTGCTGGGCCTGGTCCCGCCTTGCCGGCTGGGAAAGTCCCTAGGGCGGAGCTGCGAAGGATAGACCCTCTGGCTTAATCTTTAGTACTTTTGCATGTCCTATAAGTAGTTTTAAAAGTGAAACCTTGGAACGCCATCCCCTTCCTGGCATCCAGTCTGCGAGGCCCAGCGCACAGGAGTGCCCATTAGTTTGATGGAAATACCATGCACCCTTCCTCCATCTGTTTCTTCTGTAGCAGGTCCTCTCAGCTGAGTGCTGGCACCTCAGTGATGAATGAGACCCAGAATCTGACCAGATAGTGGAGATCGATATGCAGGAAAGAGTGCATTCCTTTGTTTATTTGCATTGACCTAGTCCCCTCAGCCCCTAGCTCCCACTCCACAGGGCAGGCAAGAAACTGACCTTGGCTCACCCCCTCTGTAATTCCAAGACCTAGGGACTATCTAATGCAGCTCCAAGGATCTGGGGAAGTCTCTCTGGCAGACAATGTATTCTGCGGACACACCCTCCTGTTCCCAGACCCTTGGCTGTGTCAGTCCTGGCCTAAAAAAATCTTTGGTGATACTAGGAGGCTCCTGAAGACCTCACAGCCATCCCCTCTGAGGCTCCTCAGCTGACTGTGTGGGCACTGCAGCTCAGGGCTTACAGAAGGGATGGCCTCCCTTTCTCTTAGTCTGCATGTCCCCCTCTGAGGTTCTCCTACCTTCTACCTTCCAGGCCCCTTTACATAAACCATAAACAGCTCAGTGACTTAATGTTGGGAAGCAAAAGTCATCATGGAAAGTGCCTGCAAACAAGTTCCTTCTGTTTTGGCAAACCACAAACCTCCAAAGCAAGGGGGAAGTAAAGACAAACATCAATGAACATCCCAGGGAGTTACCCCCTTGTCACAGTCCCCAAAGTGAGAGATGGATGAAGGCATGTGCTAGGTAGAGTACAGCCAAAGGAAGGATGTGGAAGAAGCAGTCTTCCTTTAAAGCTGCCTGTCAACACTCATCCCCCCTGCCACTCAAGCCAAGAGCCTTGATATCCTTTTCCCTTCTCTCCCTTCACTCAGAGCTCTCATTTGGAGCAGGAGGGCCTTCTCAACTCTGATTTACTGAAACTTCTCACTCTGTCTAAATCAGGCCTCCTCTTCTCTCTCCAGGGCTTTTGCTGACATCTCAGTCCCTGCTTATGCAAATCAACTTACACGCTATTTACATGTTGCTATGTTTCTGTTCTTTTCTCTTTTTCTGCCCCGCTTGTCACTTCGGCTGATTTTCCAGGCATTTCCAGAGCAGTACCATGGTGTTCACCCTTAGTGCCTGTGTTCTTGCTGTTCTCTTTATTATGAAAGCACCACTTATCTAAGAACACTCACAAGTTACTTTTTTTATGAAGTCTTCCTTCCCGTTCCCTCCTTGTTGACAGGCTTTCTTTTGGAATCCTCACCAGTGCCCTATACCAACTTTTTTCTCAGCACCAGGCACTCTTAGGGCTCCTGCTTATTTGCATATTTTCCTTCATGACCAGAATGTGAGCCCTTCGACAGTAGGAACAATGTTTCCTTAAGACCTAGCAGCTGGCTGATGCACAGTGGTCACCCAGTAGTTTCTGAGAGAGGTGATGTTCCCTGGTGGGCAAGGGAGGCTCCAGAGAGGAGAGAAAAGCTCAGCTCCCTTTTCTTTCTCCTCCCTTCTTGTGGCTTCCTTCCCCTGACCAGTGTTTGGAAACCTGTTTTGTTTGTTTAGAAAGCTTGGCCAGAAATTCACTAGTCCAAACAGGCTGTAGGATAGAGGGTGGAGTGGCTCCAGCTTCATGTCCTTTGTCCTTGTGAAAATCAGGACAGAGAGAGAAAAAAAGAGAGGGAGAGAGAATGTAAGGATATAAGGAGTAGAGCTGTGTTCAGTTGCTTTTTTCAAGGGGCCCATCTTATGAAAATTTTGTTGAGGCATCAGTTAGCCCAACTGCCCTTTGGATCATCCAGGAAGTCTCCCCTTAGGACTGGACAGGTGGAACCTGGCCTCACAGTTTCCACAACACATTTGACAGGATCTTGCCCTTCTGTCCTCAGTTGTGGATTGTCCCCTATCCATGTTGGGGTAGAAGTCAGAGTTTTTGGTCTCCTGGTATCTCCAGCTGGAGATTCACCTACTAGTCCATGATCCTATCTGCCTAGTGATACAGAAGGTTCTACCACCACCCCTTCTCTAGCCAAAATGCATATAGGGGGTGGTATGTGGGTTTTTTATGGGTAGTTTAGGTGGGTACCCCACAACAACAGGCATCCAGGACTTGAAGTAGTTGCTTTCTCAGCTAACATGTTCCCTTGTTCCATAAGATGGGGTTTGGTGGAGGGAAAGAATTCACTGCTTAGGCCTTCAGAGGGTGTCCCTCTTTCTCTCTATCTCTCTCCCCAGTTTTCTCCCATCTTCTCCCTATATTATACTTCCTTTAAAGCATTCTCAACATCCCCAATCCATCTCTCACAAAACCCTGCTCCTACCCACATGGTCAACACTCCTCTACCTTCAGGGAAAGAGATGATATATAATTTTAAATGAAATGTCTATGACTAATTTTGGAATAGCATCTTTCTGATGGTAACTGTAGTGGGAGCAGAGGCTGATTTTAGTCATCTTGGATGTGGTGCTCAATACAAGTTTTTGTTTTGTTTTTATTGATTCTAGAGAGAAAGGAAGAGGGGGGAGAGAGATCAATCATTTGCCTCCTGCACGTGCCTCAACTGGGGATCGAACCCGCAACCTGGGTATGTGCCCTGACCAGGAATTGAACCCACCATCTCTTGGGGACGATGCTCCAACCAACTGAATCATACCAGCCAGGGCTCAATACAAGTTTTTTGAGTGACTGCCTTACCAATAAAGGCAAAAATCAGTCTTTCATACAGAAGCTAGAAATCAAAGCTTCTCTGTAGCCCAACTCCTCTGACTGTTCTCCCCACCTGGTGGGGCCCATCCATCTGTTGAGTGGTGGGCACTATCCTAGAAAAACATCCCTCGTATTGGCCAATTATTTGACTGCTTAATTGTCTAGAGCTCTGAATAACCCCTTCAAGGGCTGGCCCTTCAATGCTTTGACCTCTTGGACTGGGTCAGCAGAAGAGTCACATTTCTGTAAGAGACTGAGGTGTGGTCCTATGTTCCCTGAGCCATTTCATAGGAGATTTTCCAAAGAGTCTCCTGTTGGGCCTCCTCCTGCTAGAATCCTCCCATTGGTCCTCCCCTCCTCACAGCCCATGTGGACCTCTAGCTGGGTTGTGACCCTGCCCTTAGAGTGATGGGAATTGCTTCTCAATGTCAGATGAGTGTACATGACTATGAAACAGTGTGAGTCGGGGAGGAAGTGTAGGTTCCTGTGTGCACAGTAGCTTTGAGCCGAGCTGTGTTTCCTGTCTGAGGCAGGAGCCAAGCATTCTGTTTTCCTAGCCACCAACAATTCCCTTTGCCTTTTTTGGCACACACAGGCCCAATGACCCAAACAAAACTCAGAGCTCCTAAAAATATAAATGTGTTTTAGGATCCCGTGTGGTGAGCTCCTTCTAGCTGAGACCAGACACAGAGAGATGAAATGGAAGCATAGTTTCCCAGGGTGGTGCAGCCTGCTCTTACTCACTTTTGGGTTGGAGGACACCTGTCTTAGTGTGACTTCTGAGCAGACCCTGAGACAAGGGCTAAGGTGCAAATAATTTACTTGGGAGGTGATCCCAGGAAATAGGAGTAAAGAAATGGGAAAGCAAGATATGGAAGGAAGAGAAGCCAAAACTAAGGTGTGTTGATGGGCCAGTTATTGCCATGGGCAACTGGGGATCCATCCTGCTGGGAACCCCCTGAGAAACTTTGTGGTAATATTCTCACACTGTCCTCCCAGGTGATGACGAAAGAGGCTGGAGTATTTATCCATTGACTTCCCACTGCTTAGAGATGACTGTCAGGGGACTTTCAAGTTACATCGGTGCAGCAAGGTGAGCTGCCTAGCTCACCTCCTCCTGCTACTGGGTACACAGCCTCTACTATCAGCACCACAATTCCTGGCCCTCCTAAGTTCTTGCACCCAACTGTGTCAAACTTTTTCTCTTTTTGGGGTTCTTAGGTCTGAGCTTGAAGGAGGAAGTGAAGTGAGATGATATCTTTGCCCACAACCATTCCAGGAAAAGGAATTATAGTGGCTTATTTCTTCCCTCTTTTCAACCTATCCAACCTACCCAAATAGCTTTCAGCCACCATCACCTCATCCTAAAGCAAGGGACAGTAAAGAAGGAGGGCAAGAAACAGTCAGGCTTTCTGGAATGACTTCTGGCCTTACAGTCATAGAAGCAGAGCTAGAAGGGATGAACTCTCTCATTAGAAAGATGAGATCCAGTATCTTTTGCTTCTCACACAACTGCAGCACCTCCTTTAGACAGGCTTCCCTCGTTTATCTTGGCTTTCTGCCCTTTCCACCCACTTACTTAATCTGGACTCAGCCCTTTATGCCCTCAGAGGCGGGTGAAGGCCATGACTGGGGGAAGAAGCTTGAATTCTGTAGGGGAGAGTTTCCTCCATCGAGACACAGATTCCATCACATGCCTCTGGCTCCTTTATCTAGAGTTCTCACTGGCCTATCATCCAATGGGGCTCATAGGAGGGGAATGCTGGGAGGAAATATCTTCCTAATATGACCAAAGGCCACCCCCAGCCCAGGTTAAGATGGTGAATTGAATCTGCACATCTACTTTTGCTCCCTCCTGAAACCCACTAAAACTACTATAAGGAGATATTTTTTAAAAAAGACACAAACTTATGAGGACAGAGAGAACAGAAGAGACAATAGCCAAAAGAATTTTGGGAGCTAGAAAACAGATGGATGAATAGTAATTGATTTAGCAGTCCTAAGAAAGTTGAAACCCAGAGAAAGCTAAGAACATACCTACTTTCATGGTAAATACTAAAAATTGAAAAAAAAAAAAAAGTAATTGGCAGTCTTAGATACTTCTGGAACAGAGCAAGCAAAAATCAGGAAAACTGGGTGAAAGGTGATTGGGAAGCAGTTAGAGTCCTTGCTTCTCTCTCACACCCTTCATGTCGCAGGGCCCCTCTCCCACCAGGCAGAGGGCTGGAGATTTAGTCTGAAGGGGGTAAAACAGAGGGTCTCTGGGCTGAGGACACCAGGCACAGCTGAGGACAAAGGTTTCATGAGAAGAACAGGGGCATTAAGTGAGTATTTGCTCACTGCAGCCTGAGATCCTCAGCTTTCTTTTCTGCTCACTTCCCAATCACTGGCAGCCACACTCCACCCCTCTTCTCTGGTACTCTGACCAGCCCTAAAGTACTTCTGTTCCATAAAGGAAAGAACTAAGGATACTGGCATTGGAGTTTCCAATAAATGACCACCCATATGTCCCTATAGTGAATTTCTGAGTTGACAAGTCTGACTCCCACACTCAGGCCTTTCAATAAACTTTGCTCTTAATCAAGAGCAGACAGCTAAGGATGATGTTTTAGATTCCCTATAAACAGAGGCTGAAGGGGAGGTTTGGGTGCACGTGATTGATTGAGAGTGGTCTCTCAGAAGAAGCCCTCTTTCCTACCTCCCAACTTTTCTAGAAGTGGCAGTGAAAAGAGCTAAGAGCAAGGCTGTGGTCTCAGCTGGAGTCTAGCCTCAGTCTGATCCCACAGAGAGCCCTGGAATGTGAACTGCATCACAGAATTGATCTCACCTTGATGCAAGAGGCGTTTTTTGTGTCCACATATTAATCATTGGCTGTGGGCTGCCAGGGAGGTGGCCACAACCTTCCAGACAAAGCAGCTCCTGGCTGAAGTCAATTCTTTAGAGCAGCGATTTTCAACCAGTATGCCACAGAATTTTTAAAACATGCAACGCCCGACTATCTAGTCAGGGCCACTGACCTCTTTTCCCTTAGATTGTCAAATTAAAAAAATGACAACAGCCAACACAATAGTAGCCCTCCAGTGTGAATGCCCTGTCTTGAACCATAAATATATAGGTCATATAATAGAGTTGCATCTCATTGGACATGTTGCATAATAAGGTTGTGTCTGATTGGTTAATTCTTGGTACCAGAAATCCTTGTATATAAGTATAAGCACCTGATTTTTTAAAAAGTCACTTTGGAGCCAAATGGGTAGGTAATTACTATTATTATTTTTATAAATCAATAAAAATTGTACTTCTCTTTTTTTTGTCAGAGTGGCAAAAAATACCGCATTTTTTGGTGTGCTGCAGAATTTTGGTAATTAGTTTATGTGCGCCATGAGATGAAGAAGGTTAAAAATCACTGCTCTAGAGAAAGGGGCAACTCTGATTCATTAACAACCAGCACTCACAGCCGCTGGGGGTAGCTGCAGGATACCAATAACATCTACTACAGATTATCGAACATTTGAGGAAAACTGATAACATGGAAGACAGAACAAATAATAGTAACAATAAAATAAAAAAAACATGCAAACTAAGAATAGAAATAAATAGAAAAAGGCAATTTAGAAGAAACCAAGATTTATTCTCAAAGACAAGAGATAATATTGCACCTCTGAAAAATGAATAAGATGCCATTTTAGAAGGCAGAAAACAAAAATAAACTTTTAAAATATAAAAAACAAACATTATAGAAATGAAAAACTCAGATGGTTTGGGAGATAAAATCTGGGTTTCCCTCCCCAAAATAGACCCAAAAAACAAAGCAATGAAAAAAAATAGGAAAGAAAAGAGGAACGTAGGAGGAATAATCCAGACAATTTAGCATCTGATAGTAGGCATCCCAGAACGAGGGAAGCAAATCATCCATGAGATAATTAAAGAAAAATTTCTCAAACTGAAAAAACAAATTTCCAGGTTGAAAGGGCCCACCATGTGCCTAGTGCAATGGGTAAAAATAGTCCCAACCAAGGCATGAGCTTGTGAAATTTCAAAATTCTAGGTGCGAGAAGATTCCACAAATTGAATTTAAGAAAGCACACAAAACAACAGTTATATACCAAATCTCAAGAATCAAAACGGCTTCACACTTCACTGGAACTGTTCCAGCAACACTGGGAGGTAGAATACTAGAATAATATCTTCAAAATTTTAAAGGAAAATTGTTTCCAATCTAGAATTTTATACCCACCCTCACTATCAATCAAGAGACAAGTAGAAAAAAAGACAACTTTAAATATGCACAATCTTATGCTTTCTTTTTTTAGGAAGTAACTGAAGGATGTACTTTACCAACTGAAGGAGAAAACCAAAGAGAAAGACACAGAATACAGGAAGCAGGGGATCCAACATAGGCAGAGGTATAGGAATCCCTATGAGGCTAATATAGGGTGAACTGAGGAGAATTGGAGCAGAGAGACTCAAGACACAGATATAATAGGAACTGCCATCACCAAGATGACCACTGCCATTGTGCCATCTTTATAATAAGTTTTTCTTACAGGCAGAGACTTTTTAGGAAATAGGCTAAATAACAGAGACCCCACTTATTGTTGAAAAGAGCACTAGCCTAATACTGTTGAGGCATGGTATCCAGTCCTGGCTTTGTCTTGAAGTAGCTGTGGGACCTGAGAAAGTCTCTTTCCCTCCCTGGACCTCAGGATCATCCTCTGTAAATGTCAAGGATGGACAAAGTGAATTCCATGTGTCTTAAGGCTATCTGTGTCTCTGTGAAATTTATTCTTCATGATACATAGTTCTATGGGTCTATGGGTTTTGAAAATTGTGTAGAGTCATGTAACCACCACCACAATCACGCTACAGAACAGTTCCATTACCCTAAAAAAATGCTCTCATGCTACTCCTTTGTAGTCAACTCTTTAACCCCTGGCAACCGCTGATCTATTTTTTTTTAATCCCAATAGTTTTACCTTTTCTACAGTGTTATATAAATGGAATCATACAGTATGAAGCCTTTTGAGTCTGGTTTCTTTTATTTAACACAATACATTTAGTTTGAAACACTGATCAGCAATTACCACTTCTCTTGTTTTTAGTTATCACCCAAAGAAGATTCTGAGACAATTCAAATGTAAGTAGTTGATGTGGGAGGTGATCCCAGGAAGCACCAGTTAGGGGAATGAAGAAATGAGGCAGGGAAAGGAAGGGAGCCAATACAACTTCTATTGTGAACTTCATTCTGTGTTGATGTCAGCCAGTTGTCAGCTGAGTTTCTGGGGGTGCTTTCAGAAATCCAAAGCATTGGCAGATAGTGTCTGGTCTGCATCATCACTGTCCGCCTCAGCATCATACAAGATGTTGCTCTTTTGACCTTGTTTTGGTGATCATTTCACAAGAGTCCTTGCTCACACAACTCTCATCCTTGACTGCGATTCCTTGGGGGCTGGGTATCTCAACCAACTCCTGTTCCTCTCTTGACTCACAGAGTAGTCTAAGGTTCTGTGATAGGCCAAGGGGACATGGTGGGTTATCCAGACACTTCAGATTTTCTGGGCTATTAACAGATGTATGCAACTCATTCTATTACTTCCACACTTTTGGGAACCCTGACAGGGCTGGCTCAACTTCCTATGTGCACACAGCCATCTCTGTTGGGCAGTCTTTTTGTTGTTGTTGTTGGGCATCTTATTGCCACCCTGAGCCCTACCCAGGGTTCTTTTTTCACTTGGAGTTCCCACGCCAATTGGAGAAGAAGACAAAATGTAGAGCTTCTTTTCTCAGACATCCACCATCATGTAGCTCTCCTCAGTACCCAGCTTGGGGATTTACTCTAGTGTAGGTGTGGGTGAGTGATTGCTCTCAAATCAAAGGTATTCTCTCAATCATGTCATATTGTCTGCACATACATTCCTCTAGTATTTTTTTCTTAGTGGACTTTCTTTAAAATTAACTTTTAATTTTGAAATAATTGTAGATTCACATGAAGTTGTACTAACACAGAAATATTTTTGTACCCTTCGCCCAGTTGCCCCCAATGATAACATCTTATATAACTACAGCACAATACCAAAGCCAGGAAATTGACATCGATATAATATAACAATCTTACTCAGTTTTTTCCAGTTTTACAGGCACGTTTGTATTTAGTTTTATAAAATTTATCACATAAGTAGATTCATGTAATCACCACCATATAGAACAGCATATATAGAAAAGTCTGATCACTACAAGGATCCCTTGTGCTGCTTTTTTATAATCACATCCATCCTACTACCCCCCCACTTCTTGCCTGTACCTAACTCCCAGTAACTACTAATAGATTCTCCATCTATATAATTTTATCATTTCAATAATGTTATATAAAGGAAATAATACAGTATTTAACCTTTGGGGATTCTTTTTACACAGCATAATTCCCTGGAGATTCATTCAAGTTGTTGAATGTATCAGTAGTTTGTTCCTTTTTATTGCTGAGTAGTATTCCATGGTATGGATGCCCCACAGCTTATTTAACCACCCACTCATTGAAGGACATCTGGATTGTGTCCAGTTTTCACTATTATGAATAGTCAAAACAGTACAATAGTGATGAGCATTTGTATACAGGCTTTTGTGAAAATATAATTTCTCTGGGATAAATGCCCGGGAATGTATTGCTGAGTCACATGGAACTTGCATGATTAGTTTTATTTTATTTTATTTCTTTATATATTTTAAAAATTTATCTTTATTGTTGAGAGTATTACAGGTGTCCCATTTTCCCCCCCAATTGACCCCTCCGCTTCGCTCCCACTCCCTCCCCAGGCCTTCACCCCGTTATTGAATGTGTCCATGGGTTATGCATATATGCATATAACTTCTTTGCTTAATCTCTTCCCACCCTCCACCCCCCTTCCCTCTTTCCTCTGAAATATGATTGTCTGTTGCTTGTGTCAATGTCTCTGGATCTATTTAGTTCATCAGATTCTTTTGTTCATTAGCTTCTTCTTAAAGAAGACCCTTCAATTTTTCCTGTAGTGCTGGTCTGGTGGTGATGTACTCCTTCAGCTTTTTCTTATTTGTGAAGCTCTTTATCTGACCTTCAATTCTAAATGATAGCTTTGCTGGGTAGAGTAATCTTGGTTGTAGCTCCATGTTTTTCATTACTTTAAATATTTCTTGTCACTCCTTTCTGGCCTGCAAGGTTTCTATTGAGAAATCAGCTGACAGTCGTATGGGTGCCCCCTTGTAGGTAACTAACTGCTTTTCTCTTGCTGCTTTTAAGATTCTCTTTGTCTTTAACCTTTGGCATTTTAATTATGATGTGTCTTGCTGTGGGCCTCTTTGGGTACCTCTTGTTTGGGACCCTCTGTGCTTCCTGGACTTGTAAGTCTATTTCTTTCCCCAGGAAGGGGAAGTTTTCTGTCATTATTTTTTCAGATAGGTTTTCAATTTCTTGGTCTCTTTCTTCCCCTTCTGGCACCCCAATAATACGAATCTTGAAGTTGTCCTAGAGATTCCTTTTACTATCTTCATATTTCTGGATTCTTTTTTCTTTTTGCTCTTCTGGTTGGGTGTTTTTTGTTTCCTTATGTTCCAAATTGCTGATTTGATTTTCAGTGTCCTCTACTCTACTGTTGATTCCCTGTAAATTACTCTTCATTTCAGTTCATGTAGCCTTCATTTCAAATTGGTACTTTATTATGTTATCAATTTTCTCAGTTATTTCCCTAATAATATGCTTAAACATCCTTATAAACAAAATTCTGAATTCTGTATCTGTTAGCTTGCTTGGATCTATTTCATTTAGTTCCTCTCCTAGAGATTTCTTCTGTTCTTTACTTTGTGACATGTTTCTTTTCCTCCACGTTTTGGCTGCTTCCAGGTGTTTGTTTCTATGTGTTAGGCAGAGCTGCTATGTCTCCTGGAATTTGTAGAGTGGCTTTGTGTAGTAGGTGTCCTGTAGGGCCCAGCACCTCAGCCTCCCCAGTCACCTGAGCTGGGCCTTCTAGGTGCTCCCCTGTGTGGGCTGTGTGCACTGTCTTGTTGTAGTTGAGCCTTGGTTGCTGTTGGCATCACTGGGAGGAATTGACCCCCAGGCCAATCAGCTGTGAGGACCAGCTACAATTATAGCCAAAGAGCTGCTGTGCTGGAGACACCTGTACGAACAGGATTTACTTCAGTGGAGCTTTCGTATTCACCAAGTGCGCCTCTTGAGTGTGTCGCTCGTGGATGTGGTAGGGTTGTAATCCAGCGTGGTTGAGTCTGACCACCAGGTGCACTGTCTCTGGGGCCTCCCGGGAGGTGCAAAGTCAGCCTGTCCCAGTGCCTTGCCCAGGGCCACCCAGCATAAGCTACACAGCAAACTGTAGTTGGCAGCTACTTGTTCTGGGCTTGGAGGTGTCCAGGAGAGGCCAAGCTATGAGCCAGTGCAGCTGCCGCTATTGCCAGGCCTGGGGCCGATTGTCAAGCTGTATGGGGCACGCTGCTGCTTGTTTGAGAGATTTTACGCAAGTCCTAAGCATGAGACTGGAGAGGCCACTGGCATAGAAAAGCCCCTGGAAATGGCCTGGATGAGCTGCACGTGGGGAGGGGCGGGGCCTCCAGGATCACAGGGCGGGGCCAACGGTGTGAGTCAGGTGCTGGCGATTCAAATATGGCGCCTGCCTGCTGGCTGTGTTGGGGAGGACTCACCACAGGAGCCATGGCCTCTGCCAGCCCTTCTGCCTGGGAGGAAGCCACCCCTCCACCTGTTGCCCCAATTTCAGGCAGGTCAGTTCCTCCCCGAGTGTCCCAGGTCCTTTCAGGCTGCTGCCCGGCGCTGGGCTCAGAGGGAGCGTCCGAGTGAGTCCGCGCCGGGCCCTTTAGAGGAGCTGCTGGGGCTCCCGCAGCCTCCGGGACCCTCAGCCACAGTCCCCGCTGGTTTCACAGCCTGAAGTTGTGGGGACGTCTCTTCCTGGCCCTGGAGCCCTGGGCTGGGGGCCTGCTGTGGGGCTGGGACCCCTCGCTCCCCTGGGAAACCTCCCCCGGGGAGATTCCCTCCCGGGTTTAACCCGGGGCACCAGGTGCTGGCCCATGGCCGCGTCTCTGCCCCTCGTCCCGGTCTCGGTGCTTCTTCAGGTCCCTGGTTCTGGGGCTTCTGCTCAGCCAGACTTCAGGAGGCTCTGAGTGATGGTGGTTCTGTATTTTAGTTGTCATTTTGATGCGGTTGCGGGAGGCGGCGGGTGCAGCCGTTACCTGCGCCGCCATCTTGATATATGTTGTATGTTTAGTTTTATAAGAAACTGCCAAATTGTTTTCTGCAGTGGCTGTACCATTTATACTCCCACCAGCAGTGTATGAGTGATCCAGATACTCTTCATTCTCACCAACATTTGGTGTAGTCACAACTTTTAATTTTACCTATTCTGGTAGGTGTGTTGTGACATCTCATTGTACTTTGACGTTGCATATCCCTAGTGGATAATTAGTCAAACTTTTTTTCATGTAGTTATCTGCCTTCTGCATATCCTCTTTGGTGAAATGTTTGGTCAGATCTTTTGCCCATTTTTCTAATTGAATTGTTTTGTCGTTGTTGTTTACTGTGGAGTTTTGGGAGCTCTTTGCATATTGGAGATACTAGTCTTTTGTTGGATACTTGGTTTAAAAATATTTTCTCCCAGTCTGTGGCTTTTCTTTTCATCCTCTTAAATGATCTTTCACAGAGCAAAATTTTTTAATTTTAATGAAGTCCAATTATCAAAAGAAATGTTTTATGGATTGTGTTTTGGGTGTCGAGTTTAAGAACGCTTAGCTAGCCTTAGATCCTGAAGATTTTCTCTTGAGTTTTTTCTGAAATTTGACACTTTACATGTAAGCCCATGACACGTTTTGAATTAATTTTTGTTTAAGGTATGATATTTAGGTTGAAGGTGTTTATGTGTGTTGGGTTTTTTTTGCCTTTGGATGCCCAACTGTTCCAGCACCATTTGTTGAAAAAGCTATCCTTCCTTCATTGAGTTGCTTTTGCACCTTTTTAAAATATTAGTTGGGCATATTCATGTGGATCTATTTCTGGGTTCTCTACTCTGTTCCACTGATCTATATGTCTACCCTTTGCCAATACCATAAACTCTTGATTACTATAGCTATATAAATAACTCTCTAAATTGGGAAGACTGATTCCTCTTACTTTTTTCTTCTTTTACATATTTGTTTTAACTATTCTAGGGCCTGGGCCTTTCCATGTACATTTTATTTTATTTTCCCTAGGTTTATTGAGATATAATTGACATATAACATTGTATAAAATTAAGGTATAAAACAGTGACTTTACATATGTATATATTGCAAAATGATACCACAGTAAGGTTAGTTAACATATCCATTACCTCGCATAGTTACAATTTTTTGTATATGTGAACTTTTAAAATCTACTCTTAGCAACTTCCAAATATACAATGTAGTATTGTTAAGTATAGTCCTATGTTGTACATTATGTCTCCAAACTTATTCATGATTTCTCTCTCTCTCTTTCTTTCTATGTTTCTTTTCTTTCTTTTTTTGTATAGTCTTTGTCTGGTTTTGGTATCAAGGTGATATTGACCTCATAAAATGAGTTGGAAAATGTTCCCACTTCTATTTTCTGGAAGAGGTTGTGTAAAATTTGGGTTAATTCTTCTTTAAGTGTTTGTTAGACTTCTGGACTTGGAGATTTTTTTCAGGAGCTTTTAAATTACAGATTCAATATCTTTAATGGTTATAAGATTATTCAGATTATCTATTTCATCTTGGTTGAAATTTGGTAGTTTAGTAGGTTGAAATTGGTCCATTTCTTTTTAGTTGTCAAACTTCTGAGCACAAAGTTTTTCTTAGTACTCCCTTATTACCCTTTTAATGGCTTAAGGAATGAAGTGATATCCTGTTTTATTCCTGATATTGGTTATATTTGGCTTCTCCCTTCTTATCTTTATCAGTGTTGCTAAAAAAGTTTATAAACTTTATTAAATTTTTCAAAGAGCTAGCTTCTTGTTTCAGTGATTTTCTGTATTGTCTTCTTGTTTTCAATTTCACTGATTTTTGCTCTTCTCTTTATTATTTCATTTCTTCAGCTTGATTTTGGTTTATTTTGCTCTCCTTTTTCTAGTTTCTTGAAGTAGGAGTTTAGATTATTGATTCGAGGCTTTTTCTTTTTCCTAATATAAGCATTTTGCCCTTTAAATTTTCCTTTCAGCACTGCTTTATTTGCATCCCACCAGTTCCGATATGTTGTATTTTAATTCAGGTCAATGTATTTTAAAAATTTTCCCTTGAGACCTCTTTGATGATGGATTATTGAGATGTGTATTTAGCTTTTACATGTGAGGGATTTTCATATTGTCTTTCCATTATTGATTTCGAGTTTGATCCCATTATGATCAGAGGACATACTTTGTATGTATAATTTCAACTATTTTAAAAAATTTTTGATTGAATTTATTGGGGTGACATTGGTTAATAAAATTATGTAGGTTTCAAGTATATAACTCTATAATACATTATCTGTATATTGCATTGTGTTCACCACCCAAAGCCAAGTCTCCTCCTATCACCATTTATTCTTCCTTTATCTTCTTCTACCTCCTCCCACCCCTCTTCCCCTCTAGTAATCATCATATTGTTGTCTGTGTTAATTATTTTAAATTAGTTGAGGTTTGTTTTATGGCCTAGGATATGGTTTATTTTGGTGAACATTCTATGAGTTCTTGAAAAGAACATGTGTTTTGCTATTGGTGGGTGCAGTATTTTTTATATGCCAATTATATCCTGTTGGCTGATGGCGTTGTTCAGTTCTACGTCTTGTTGGTTCTCTAATAGCTTTATCATTTGCTGTGAATGGGAAGTCTCCACTTATAATTGTGGACTTGTCTATTTCTCCTTTCAACTCTATTAGTTTTTGCATCACATAATTTGAGGCTCTTTTTGGTGTACACACATTTAGGATTCTTGCGCTTTCCTGGCAAATGGATCCTTTGATCCTTATGTAATGTAGCTGTTTGTCTCTAGCAGGAAAAATTATTACCTCTACTTACAGATGAGGAAACTGAGGTGCAAAAGAACTTAAAACTAGGTCTAAAAAATAAGGGAAATAGAAAATCAACCCTACGGTAGGCAAACCCTATGGTAATAACAGTTGCAGGCCAGATCCACTGATGGTTACTAAAATTAGTGGGAGAAAATTTGATGAGAAACACAATCTCAAAGTATCTCCCCAGCATATTATTTAATTATAAAGGAAAAATATAAAAGTAGAGAAACCTGGCAGACACCACTTTAACCAAGGGCTCAAGGTTAAGATCACTAGTTGTAACCCTATTGACATTATGTACCTCCTGATGTGATGCACTGAGAAGGGCACACTATTGTTTCTTATATCAATCCAGTCATGATAAAACCCCAGACAAACGCAAATTGAGAGACAGTCTACAGAATCCCACAGAGCTGTATTCATTAGAAACCAGGGCCTGTATCCTTTCCACTCTAGTCAGGAGAGGTATGGAGGCCACAAATATGGGGGTGCTTTCTTTCTGAGGTGGGGGACACACTGCTGACTGGATAGGCACCCACCTCACTGCTTGGGACTCATTACTTTAGTGTGCTCTATTACTAGAATTCATGTCTCTTTGCCTGAAGGGTTTCTCCAAAGCAAGTAAGTGGTTCTGCTTGTCCTGCCCAGAGACCAGAACACTCTCTCACCACCTCCAGGCAGCCCTCAGACCAGTGACTGATGGGAATAGGTATATAACCACTCTAGCTCCCTTCCCTGGGGGGTGGGGGGTAGGCTAACACTGAGGCATGCTCTACATTGACTCTTAGAGTTCCTCTGTGGGAAGAGTTCCTACACTAGTAACTCATTAGTAACGCACCTTTATTGGCTGCCTTACCTTCCTTGTTGCACTTTCCCACTCCCTTATCAGTGTTTTCTGGCATCACCTCTCAATTAAACTACTTGCATACAATTTCTTGTTTCAGTCTTCTTCCAGGGTGAATCTAAACTATGGCAACTGTTAAAGGGCACCATTATCCTTCAGTCACAGACAGACTGCAACCAGCACGGGCATTATGTGTGGGCATCACCAAACAGGGCTTCCATGAACAGCTACTCAGGTGGACGCTACTACTTGAGTTGTACAAATTGATGCCTGTATTATTTTCCTATTGCTGCTGTAACAGATGAGCTTAAAACCACGCAAATGTGTTACCTTACAGTTTTAGAGGTCAGAAGTCCCAGATGGGATTCACTGTGCTAAACCTAGGGGTTGGCAGCTCTGTACTCCTTCTGGAGGCTTTGTCTAGGAGAGGACCTGTTTCTTTGCCTTTTCAGCTTCTCGAAGCTCCTTGCATTCCTTGGCTCGTGGCCCTTTTCTCCATCTTCAAAGTCAGCAGTGTAACACCTTTACATTTTTCTCTCTTTTGTTTCTATCATTACATCTTCTCTAACCCTCCTGCCTCCTTCCCTCTTTCCTTTATAAGGACCCTTGTGACTATATCAGGCCAACCTGGATAAATCAGGATAATCTCCCCAACTCAAAATCCTTAATTTTTTTTTTTTTTTAGAGATTTTTTTAAAAAATTGATTTTTAGAGAGAGAAAGGGAGAGGGAGAGAGAGAAACATCCATGTGAGAACAAAACATCGATCGGCTGCCTCCTGTATGCCCCCTATGGGGGATCGAGCCCACAACCCGAGTATGTGCCCTGACCAGGAATCAAACTGGCAACCCCTTGGTGCAAGGGACTATACCCATCCAACTGAGTCATACCACCCAGGGCTCAAAATCCTTAATTTAATCTCATCACAGAGACCCTTATGCCATATAAGATAACATATTCACAAGTTCTGAGAATTAGGACGTGGACTTCTTGAGGGGGCCATTATTCTGCTTACCATAGTACCCACAGGTAAGGGTCCATAATAAAGGGCCTGTGAGTTGGCAACACCTCCTTAGAGTAAGCCAGCATTGTGTGGGAAGAGGAAGGTGACAAAAGGGGCTATGATACAGAATGAAGAAATGAACAGAGGAAGACATATTTCAGTGGAGTTATATATATGTATGTATATATAATATGTTATACATATAATGTGTGCATGTATAGTGCATGTTTGTGTGTGTACATATGTATATGTGTATGCATATGTGTTTATGTGCGCCTGTATGTTTGTGTGCCTGTGCGTGCCTGTCTGGGGGGAGGCAGGTGAAAGAGGTGAGATGAGGGTAATGGTGACAGGGGTCTGGAAGGAACAAGAGGAGCAGTGAACAGACAGGCAGGGTGGGTTCGCTTCTGAGGAAGTGGCCTTGTCTGAGGTGGGGCTGCAGAGAGGCAGAGTAAGGGTGGAGCCCATGGATTTTTACAGAGAGAATTTTTAAAGGCTGCCAAGAATGCACATGAGATAAAAATAGAGGAAGGGAGTGTGGCCTGGAACTCCAGGCCAACTGAGGGTGGGTGGAGCCTTCTCACGGTATCCAGGATGGCAGGGAGAGAGGAGCGGGCGGGGCCCTGGGACCCGGGAGGGGAGAAAGAAAGAGAAAGTAGGTTTGTTATGGGAAACGGGGCCACGGTTTCATACTCAGAAGTGCCGGCATCGGGTTGGTAGCAGGCTGGGGAAGAATTATAAATTTGCAGCTTCTATAAAGCCTCTTGTTCCCTGTTAAAAGTCTTCCATGTGTATCAATGAGATTCTTCTATGAATTCATGTCATAAACACTGAGCTGCTGGCAGGGGCTGGACAAAGTTCTCTGCACTGGAGATACAAACAGCGGCAAACGAGGGGAGTGAATGGAGTCCGGGAATCGAGTGTGATAGAAAAAGAAAGTTAGGGATATGAAGGAGGGAGTGGGTGAGTGGGTGAGGCAGAAAAGACTTTTCTTGGCAGGGGTTAACAGGGGTTTCAGGATCCTTGTCACCTGCTGAGGGAGGCCTGTCAGGGGAGCAGCTTAGAAGCGCATATCCCACACTCTCCTCCTCCTTGGGGCCCTTCTCTCTTCTCCCTCCTCTTCCGTTCCCCACCTCTTTGCCCATAAACCCTCTCCCATGTTTCCCTCCACCCTGGAACTTGCGGGGATCAAAGCCAGAGAAGATAGTGACTGTGGCTTCCTTCTAATGCTTCCATCTTATCTTTCTACCCTTTGGATCCTTCCATAGTCATCAGGACTGACAAATAGTCATTTTTGTGCTCTGCCCCCAGCCTCTCCAGATGAGTTAGCACCATAGACAGGACAGTGGCCACTCCCTCAGAAAGACACACCTTCGGAGAGAGCATGGCCCTGCTGACAGCTTGGTCTCAGACGTCCAGCTTCCAGGACTTAGGTGTGGGGGAGAAAGGAAGAAGCAGTGAAGGAGACCGAGGTCAGAGAGAATCAGAGAAAACGGAGAAGCCTCTGCTCAGAAAGCTGGAGGAAGAAACAGGGGTGGACAGCTGTCCTGAGAACTGCTGCACAGTGGCCATTGTCCCATTCTGGACCCAGCCTGCTGTCTGGATCTGGCAATCCAGGACAGAGGGAATAGACTTCTGTTTCATTTGGTAGATTTTGTCTCAGCTCCAGCTTCTGAGTATCAGGAGCTGAAGGGCCCCATTCCCTCCAGCCCATCTGCCTGTCTCTTCATTTGGACACCCCCTTCTTTCTTTTGTTTCCCCCAACTGCCTCCTCCTGCCTCTTCTCCAGCCTCCTTCCTCCAAAGGTCCCCACTGCAAGGGGGATCGACCGTGTAGAAGCCCAGATGGACGGGCAGTCTGGAGCAGAGGAGGTTCTGGGGATAGAGAGTGGGGCAGGGCTGGAGGGAGGTCCTCTTTGCTTCCTGCTTTGGCCTGAAAAAACTCTCCTAATTCTTCATGAAGGGCAGGCAGCCAAAGGCCCTGGGAGAAGGTAGACTTATTTCCTTATAAATTATGTGGTCATGAGGGCGGGAGTTTCACATGTGGCTTTTTGCATAATCAGATTGTCAGGTAGTTAGCCCATTAGAGGGCTCATAAAGTCTTCAGCTGCTCTGACTCACAGTTTGAGGCATCAGGAAGTGAGCCAGCAGGATGGAGCTCTGAGGAGGAACCTGCCTTTGTGGTGTCAGGTGGAGATACTCTTTGGGGCCCATGTGTCACAAAAACCTGGGCTTTAGAGTCAGAATTCAAGTCTTGCTCCCACCCCTTGCCAGCTGTGTGATCTTGGGCAAGTAACTAACCCTCCCTGAGCTTTTATTTCCACATTAGGACAATGGTGATGGTTTCAAGGTGGATGATTGGCCTGGGGAAATGCAGCCGACTGCTCTGACAGCTCCCTGAGGAGGGCAGTACATGGGTGTGACCACCAATTTCCAGAATCTAATCCTTGGATTTCCCTCAGAAATTTAGTTGTTGGCACTTTGTCAAACTGTTGGACAGTATCTAGTGAACTCCCTGTATCGTTTCCTAGGACTGTCATAACAAAGTACCACAAATGAGGTGGCTTAAAGCAACAGAAATTTATTCTCACAGTCCTGGAAGCTGGAAGTCTGAAATCAAGGTGTCAGCAGGGCCATGCTCTCTCCAAAGGTGTGTCTTCCTATTGGGGCCACTATTGGCCCCTGTCTAAGGTGCTAACTTTTCTGTAGAGGCCAGAGGCAGGGCACAATAATGCATTTACCAGTCCTCATTGCAGGAAGAAAGGAGGGGACATTATGGAGCCAAGGCTAATTGGAGAGGGTATTTGGGGGTCCTCACATCCCCTTTTGTCCCCTTGAGATAGTCCTGGGTCCTCAGCATCCTGGTGAGATCACCAGGAGTGGGTGGGAACAGTGAACTCTGGCAATTGCTCCTCCTTTAGATTTCCCTCTCCCTTTTCTGAGAACTCGCCCCTACCCCATGTCTCTACCACCTTAGACTAGCAAGGGGTGAGGTGGGGAGAAGCTGGAGGCAGGGCTGGTGAGAGATGGCTGGGGAGTAGTGTGCCTGCCTGAAGGGGTTGCTTGGGGAACTGATGCAGTGGCTACAGGGCAGGCTGGGAGAGTGGACTCTATCTTGATTCCCAAGAATTCATGAAATTCCTACAAACATGATTGCGTGGTGATAGGGACATGCCCTTGGGACAGTGTTACTGAGCCCTGGGCTGCTCACCTCCTGCTCTTCTTTCTATCTGTATTTGTCAGAGAGAGAGAGAAGGAGAAAGAGAGAGAGAAAGATTTTAAAGAATTGACTCACACAATTATAGAATCTGGTAAGTACAGAGTCTGCAGAGTGAGCCATCACCAGGCTGAAGACTCAAGGAAGAGATTATGTTACAGTTCAAGTCCAAAGGCCGTTTGCTTGCAAAATTACCTTTTGTTTGGGGAAGGTCAGGCTCTTTCTCTAGTCAGGCCTTCAACTGATTAAATGAGGCCCACCTACAGTATAGAGAACAGTCTGCTTTATTCAAAGTCCACTGATTTGAACGTACCCTCATCCAAAAACACCCTCACAGTAATATCCAGAATAATGTTTGACCAAATGTCTGGGTACCCATGGCCTAGCCAATCTGACACACAAAATTAACCTCCTCACTAAAATAATTTCAACAAGCAATAGGAATGGTAGCTTCCCATCACTAAGGACTTACCTTGTGTTGGGGGCCTTATGCTTACTTCCCAACACACCTGTGTGGTAAGTTTTATGCTCATTTTGTATGTAGCAGGATAGTAAGAAGCTAGGAAAATTCCTAGGCAAGTGGAACAGGGAAACTGAGACAAGAAAATTAAGTAAGGCCAAACAATTTGGGCAGCTTGCAGCCAGTTTGCAGCAAGACCTTTTCTTCCCCAACCAATTTACAGAAGAGTCAACTGAACCTTGCCTAGTGTAAGAGCTGATGTTAGTGCCCTACCTGGGTCTCATTCCCCAGGTGCTGTGGTGTGGTGGCTAAAAGCTGATGCCCAGCTTTTTAAAAAATATATCTTTATTGATTTCAGAGAGAGGAAAGGAGAGGGAGAGAGAGATAGAAACATCAATGATGAGAGAGTTGTCATGGATCGGCTGCTTCCTGCATGCCCCTGCCTGGGGATCGAGCCCACAACCTGGGCATGTACCCTGACTGGGAGTCAAACTGCAATCTCCTGGATCCTAGGTTGGCCCTCAACCGCTGAGCCATGCCCAGCCAGGCTGATGCCCAGCTTTTAATAAGCACCTTCTTGGAACTTATTTCCCCCCTCTCCTACTTCCGACCCCCTATTCGCCAGAGGTATACAGTGACTGATTGATACAGGGGGACAAACCTGGCCTGCTTACCTCAAGGGAGGTCAACTCTGGGCTATTTAGCCCCCAGAACTCTGTGAGGGATCAGGCTGAGGTTAGACTTCACTGAGACCCCATCCTTGGTGAGCATCTCCCCCTGCCCTGTCCTGCTTCCCTCCCTCCCTTCTCCTGAGATAATTTCCTTAGTAAATTATGTGTGCATGAATCCCCATCTCTGATTCTAGAGAATATGACCTAAAACATTGGTTAGGGAGGAATTTAAAGCCAGGTCTAGCTGACGTCAAGGTCAGCCTGTTGACCCCCTGCATTGTCCCTAGCTTGGTGGCTTTGTCACCCTCTCCCTCACATGTACACCTCTTGCTGCTGTCTCAGTCCACAAAACCAGGCACCAGCAACAGGCTGTCCTGTTAGGTATCTCCACAGGGGCAGGGAGGGGCAAGTTAAAGTCTGTGCTGGTGGGCAGAGAGACCGTGTGTCTGAGTCTCAGCCCCCAGGCTTCTCAGAGCAGCGAGTTGCTGGCTCTAAGGAGCAGGAGGCCAGATGTGCCGCAACAGGAATGTATTTAAAGTCCTGAGCTGCTCCTTGGGAGAGAATGGGAGCTGAACCCCGCAGGCAGGCCTCCTGGTCAGCAGGCTCCGAGCAGAGGCTGTGGTCTGAAGCCCCCAGTCACAGCCCCCTGCCTGTGGGAGTGCTGAATCACCACCCTGGGAAGGCCGCTGCTGGATTTTTCCATAACTTGGAGGTTTGGAAGTGTCCCAGTCATGTCTGCTTCAGTTAGAATTTTGCCTCAGCTTTCCCAGGAGCCTCCAGCCCTCTCTGAGAGCCAGCTGCTCAAGGACAGCAAATACTTGAGAAATAGCATTCCCAGGTGGAAATGAAAGAGTCTGGACCCCAGAAGGTAGAGCCAAAGCCTGGCAGAGGAATGGCAGGGGGTTGCTGGGGGTGGGGGTAGGGCTTCTCATTGGGCCCCAAAGAGCCTCTACTCCACCTGACTGGAGAAGACAACAAAGGATGGGTGTACCAGTAGGCAGAAGGTCTCTAACAGAAAGAGGAGTGTTGGGCTGTTCTCTTTGGTTAAAGACCTTTACTACTGCCTTCTCTATGAGAGGATACAGTGTAGGGACTTTGGTGTCAGGTAGACCTGAATAAAGACCTCTGTTCTGTGGGGCTGGGAGAGTCACTTAATATTTCAGAGCCTCAGTTTCCTCATCCAGAAAAGGGGGGTCATGCTTAGTACACAGGCTTGCTGACTGTGATGGGGCAAGTCAGATGAAGGAAGTGGCTCAGGAAGAGGCAGAGAGAGCCTTGGTGGACTAGGAATGTTAAAGAAAAATTTAGCCAACTTCCTCACGGAGGGTCTAATTTACTTCTAGAGCCAGGGTTGTGGACATGAGGCCTTTGCTTATCCATTCCAGTGCTCAAGGCAGACATCACTAATTATATGTGCATACTCCAACCCTGGATAGAGCCTCCAGGTAGCTTCTACTAATTTATTAGAGGTGGCACTCAAGGTCACCCCTGCCGTCAGGTCAAGATGGCCTTGACAGTCATAGAGGAGCCCCTGAGAGTGTGAAGTGGGATTTAAAGGAGAGAAAAATTGCCTTTAAGGTGTCTGTAGTTGGAATACCTGGGGATGGAGATGGTTTCTGATTGAGCAGCCCAAAGGGTCTATAATTTTCAGGCGGCTTGAGCTGCTGAGCAGAGGATGACCACTAACTAATGTGGCATAGCTGGCCCCACCAAAGGTGGATTCTTAGGCTGCTTTTCCACAGGAGCCTGAGACAAAGATTCAAGTGCAAGAAACTTATTTGTGAATTCGTCCCAAGATCTCTAGTAGGAGATTCAGAAGTGAGATGAGGGAGAGAAGGAAGCCAGTGCATTTCAGTCACTGTGGGTGACTGCAGTTTAATCCTGCTCAGCAAGTCTGGTAGACAGTGCAGTGCACACAGCTCAGTGATGGCATCAGAGGGGCGAGGGAGCTGGGGTTGTTATACACCAACTCCCATCAGTCCTTAGTTGAGAGCTACTGGGGTTGGATATTAACTCCCTGATTACAGATAATCAGAATGGGGTCAAGTGGCCAGAGAAAGCTCTCAGGGAAAAAAATCACAGCTACTGGTGGTTGGAAGTGGTAAAATCCAAAAAGCAGTATCTGCTATTCACGTGGTTCCCAAACAGAGTCTTTTCATTGAAAATCAGGGCAGCCTGACCTTTTGCAGTGCAGAGTTCTCTTTACAATGCCAGCAGCCTCACCCTGCCTCACCCCTAGGGACGTAAGATGTGTAGTCCCTGTTCTAGACTGAGTAATCGGAACACTGATTAAAATAGTAAACATTTATTTCCTACTTGCTATATACCAGGTGCTCTGGTAATTGCTTTATAAGCATGATCTCATTTAATTTTCACAACCCTGTGAATATCATCTCGGAAGTTCAGAGAGATTAAGTAATTTGCCTAAGGTCACAGCCATGGTGTAATAGACTGTTTGTGTCCCTCCAAAATTCGTATGTTGAAATCCTAACCCCCTATGTGATGGTATTAGGAGATAGGGTCTTCGGGGGTAGTTAGGTCATTAGGTGGAGCCTACATGAATGGGATTAGTGACTTTATAAAAAAAGACACAAGAGAAATTGCTTCTCTCTGCTCTCAGCCTTGTGAGGATACAACAAGAAGATGGCCATCTGCAAACCAGGAAGTAGGCCTTCAGCAGACACCAGGTCTGCCGGCACCTTGATCTTGGACTTTACAGCCTCCAGAACTGTGAGAAATAAATGTATGTTGTTTAAGCCACCCTGTCCATAGTAATTTGTTATAGCAGCCTGAACTAAGACAGATCCTACCCGGGCACGCCTGCTGTCACTGCCCTCTCTCACATCTGGGACAGACATTGCTAATCATCACCAGACTCTTTCAGACAAGGACTTACAACCCCTCTCCAGCGAGTGAGTTCTCTAGTTAGCCCCTATAAACATAATTCCATAATCTCTGATAAACACTTAGCGTAAGACCTGGCACACAGTAGGTGCTCAATAAATGGAAGCTGTTAGTATCATTACTGTTGCCACTTAGAAATGAAACACATTGGCCCACACTGCCCTGACCCTAAGAGAGATAGGCTTTGTCAGATTAATTCCTCTGCAACAGCTATAACGAGTGGGACTGGAGCGGAAGAGCTGTGAAAAGCTAGAAGTTGGGGTAATTTGAGAGGGGTTGGTTTTGGAGCCTGGGACCTACCAGGAGGGAGGCCTGGATGATGTCAGGAGGATCCGTGGGAACTTGGTGCCCAGGAGAAGCCGACAAGGGAGGAGAGAAGGTGAGAGGTGCTAAAATTGTCCCCTATTTCTTGTCCTTGTTGGTAGGACCTTGTTGCCAGAAAGGGAATGTTCAGCCTCCTACTCTTTCCTTTCATTTGACCTTTCTCCTGCTTCACCTTCGCTTCTGGTACCCACTCAGAACCAGAGACAAGGACTGACCTCCAGGACTCCTAGTGGCTTGTCCCCCTGTTTCTCCCTGGTCCAGACTCCAGTGAGGGAGGGGCCCTTGTGGAGAAGGGCCAGAGGCTGTTCTCAAAGCAGCCAGTGAGTGGTTGAGGGTTTTGCTTGAAAACCTGGGGATTCTATGCCAGGATCACCTTTGCCCTATGTAGCAGAGTGATTTGAAAAGTGGCCCTAATTCTTCACCGCTCCCTGAATCCATATCCTTTATGACCTGATCTCAGAGCTCATCCCATTGAGAGGTGGAGTCTGTTTCCTGATCTCTTGGATCTGGTCTGGGCTTGTGACTTGCTTTGGCTGATGGAAGGTGATAGAAGTTGTTGAGCCCTTTCTGAGCCTTGCCTATTTCTGCTTGCTCTCTTGAATGCTGCTATGACCATGTGAACATGCTCAGACTAGCCTATGGGAGGAAAAGAGACCACATGGAGCAGAGACAATTTTCCTAGCTGAGGCTATCTTACACCAACCACTAGCTGGCACCCAAATGTGTCAGACAGCCCAGTCAAGATCAGTAAAGACACAAGAGTGATCCCAGACAATACAAGACTGTCTAGCTGACTCATAGACTCATGAATAATAATAAATGCTTATTATTTTCAACCACCAAGTTTTGCACAACTCAGCACTAGCTAACTGATACACCCAAATCCCAGGAGGCCATCCTCCTTCCCTTGCCCCAGCTGGACACTCTACCTAGCCCAAAACATAATAGCAGCCTCCAGCCTGACCAAAGCTTCCACAGAAGCTGCCTTGTGGACACAGCCAGCTCTCTCTTTGGCTTCCTCCCTATCAGTAGGACTGCCCTGGCACTTTCCCACCTTTTACTTGTGTTCTCCTTCGAGGGGGCTAATCCGTGTGTGCATGGTATATGTGCAGTGTGTATGTGTGTGTGTACACGTGCACTTGTGCATGTGTACCTGTGAGCTCTAAGTCGTATTCTACACCTTGTGCTCTGTCTCTTCCTCTGCCTGAGAACTCCCTGAAGCCCAGGTTGTGCTTCGTCCCTAGAAGATATTCTCTACACAGGGACCTCATTCCTTGAAAGCTGCTACTGCCTAGTGCTCAGCCTAGGTTGTGAGGATCCAACTCTGTGGGTTCAGCTCAATCCCATGAACATCCCTGCCCTGCCACTAAGTCCAGCAAGGCTGGTTTGCCACAACCCCCACGTATCCAGCTGAAATTAGACGCTTTTGCTGAGTTGGCTTGCCCTGCAGCTGCCCTTAGCAGCTCTCCTCACCCTTCCAAGGGTTCTTTCTTACCCCATGGCTATCCCTTGTGAACTGGGCTGGTCATGGGACAAGCTCCTTCTGGCTGTCTGATCACTGGTGTGGTGAGACTTGATGAACCAGAGTGATTTAGGATATTGTCCAGATCTGACACTCACTCCTGGGCGCTTCCCACACAGCATTTACCAGCCAGGGTATTTGGTTTCAGCCACAGAAATGGCTCTGAGAAGCTTAAGCAGAAGAAGGATTTATTAGAAGATTACAGGGGGGTGACTGATGGGATTGATCAGTAGGACTGCCCACCGGAGGAATGTGGCTGGGCACTGCTGCTGCTGGCACCATTGTCTCTGACTGTGGCCATGTTCTCAACTGTCTCTGCTTTCTGTGGCCTCACCCCAGACTCAGAGCTCTGGGAAGCATTCCCAAGAGGCTGAGCTTGGTTCTGGTCCTTTGTGCCAGAACCAAGCTCTTCCTGGTGAATCCCAACTCTTCCCCAGAGGAAATGACTAATCTGATGTCACATAAAAGAATCATACAGTTCGTACTCTTTTGTGCAAGGTTAATTTTGCTTAGCATAATGCATTGGAGATTCATCCACGTTGTTGTGCGGATTAGTAGTTTGTTCCTTTTTCTTGCTGAATTTATTCCATTCTACAGATAGGCCATAATTTGCCTATGAATATTTTCTTATCTTGTTGGTAGACATTTGGATTGTCTCCAGTTTCTAATTTTTATGAATAAAACTATGAACATTCATGTACAAGTATTTCTGTGGTCAAGCATTATTTTCCCCGAGAGGTTTTTTTTGTTGTTGTTTTTTGGAACAGAAACTCACTGCCATTTTATTATTATTGAATCTGCTGTTTATAAAGATCAGAATAGCCATTACTCTCAAAGTCCTAGAAGAGAGGAACAATTATTAAACCAACTTAAGCAAATATAAGGACTGTGAAGTCTCCCAGAGTTTTGATTTGCTGTCCTGCCCCACTGGAAAACTTCCCACCAAGTTAGCCACAGACCTCAGCTAGAAAGACAGAGGAGTTGCATTTCCCCCACACAGTCACAATTCATATCCAAGACAGAACTCCTCATCTGTATCCCTAAACCCTTTCTTTCTGCAGTCTTCCCCATCTCATTATGGTTCTGAACTAGTTACTTCAGCCAGAAACCTTCACTCCTCTGTTTGCCCACATCCTTCAACTAAGCTATCAGCAACCCCATCTTATGTGCCTTCAAAACCCCTGACCACTTATTTCCTCCTTGGCTATCAGCTGGTCTGGACCACCATCACCTGTCACCTGGATCTCTGCAGCATCCTCGCCTCTGCTTCCACCCTAATTTCTCTCCCCCAACCTCGCCCCCGCCACAGGCAAGTCTCACCACAGTAGCCAGAGTAACCCTTCTGAGGCTAAGTGAGACTGTGTTCTATCTTTGCTTGAAACCCTCTCATGACGCTCACCTCCGTCTAAGCAAAAGTCACAATTCTTACAATATCTACAAAGCCCCATGTGACTGCCCCTGCTACCTGTCTCCCCTTATTCCCCTTCCCGCTTTCCCCTTCCTTCACACTGTGCTTGTTCCTTTAATGTGCCGAGGATGATCCTGCCTCTGAACTTTTGCACTGGCTGTTTCCCTCCGAATAGAAAACTCTTTCCCTAGAGATCCACGTGGCTCCCTCCTTTCCTTTCCTTTAGGCCTATCGACTTCTCACTTTGGCTCAAGTCCCCAGTCTCAGAGCCTATGTGAATCCAGTGCAGGCTTGGGGATTGGAAGAGGCTTTGGGAAATGGTGAGATGGAGCTGGGCCTGGCGGGGGAGGTGGAGTTTGGGTGGACAGAGGACAGAAGGACAGCATGGGCTGGAGTGGGGTAGTGCCACTTAGGTAAGATACAAGGGGCTCTTATCCCCTCCCAGTCAAGGGAAACCCCCACAGACTCTTAGTTCCCCACATTTCTGGGCTGCTCATGCTTGAAGGCCAGGCAGGCTCCCTTGGGGGCCCCACCACCTTTACAATGAGGAGGGAGGTCTCCACTCCACAGAGATGCTGCAAGGATTGGGCTGAATTACACATCTAGATAATAAAGGACCCGGGTTTGAATTTCTGAGGCCCTCATAAGGGCAAGGGCTGTGGCTAACCTGGCACTCCCTCCCCCATAGCATAAGGCTAAGGGAGTGTCAAGGCCCTAGGAAAACCTAGAAGGTAGCCAAGCAAAAAGGGGCTCTGCCATATTGGTTCACTGGGACTGGGTAGAGAGGCTTAAGCAAGACAGCAGGGAAGGTAAAGAGTTCTAGAAGACAAAGAGGAAGGGGCCTGGAGGAATCCCCTGGACCTGGAGTGCAGCGACTCCTAATAGGTACCCAAGGCCTTGCTCTTATGAGGGGAAGGAAACTGCTGAGGCCACCAAGATGGTACAGAGAAGATGTAATGGAATCCTGACAGCACTCTGCTTAGCATGGTGTTAGTCACCCTGCAGGTCCCGCATGATAACAGTGTCATGTTCCTTTACCATTACTGATCACCCACTGTGGGTCTAGCCTTGATAACTCTCAGGGATATAAATCAATTTGATAGCAGCCCCTGCCTTTTATGTATATTACAGACTAGACCAAGGATTCTTAATTTAAGATCCTGTTGATACAATTAGGGGCCTGTGAAACATAGTTGGAAAAAATTACATCTATATTTTGCTCTAAATTAAATCAAACATTTCCCCCAATTATGTACATAGCAACAAATTACACAGCTGAGCCTTTGTTCCCAAGAGAAGCCACAAATATTTTCATATCACATTACAGTTATAAATATTTTGAGAGATCATTTATACTTCAAAATCGCAGTAGTTATTAGGCCCCTCTCCACTAGACTTTGTTATGTAGTGTATCAAGGAAGAAGCACATATTATATTACACATTTAAAAGTATTAGGGTAGAGTCCCCAAAGCAGGGATATCTAAATAAAAAAATAGATATTATAATTTAATAGCTGTTGTCATATTCTCTTATGAGTTTTGACAGTTTTGGGTGTAGTTCTGTATATATTTCTATCCTAGTTAAATCAAAATAATCCAAATAAGATTGAAAATACTGATACCCTGCAAGCTGTGCCATCTCGTCAAAAACTTAATGACAGTTACTGTTCAAACTCTGAATTAAAAAGAGAATAATAATACAAATGTATATATCTTTATTTGTTCAAAATAAAATGTTAGTATTTTTCTGTTAAAAATATTTTGATACCCAGCCAGGCATGGCTCAGCAGCTGAGCATCGACCTAGGATCCAGGAGATCGAGGTTCGATTTCCGGTCAGGGCACATGCCCAGGTTGCGTGCTTGATCCCCAACAGGGGGCGTGCAGGAGTCAGCTGATCAATGACTCTCTCATCACTGATATTTCTATCTCTCTCTCTCCCTCTCCCTTTCTCTCTCTGAAATCAATAAAGATATATTTTAAATATATATATTGATAACAGTATTTCAATATAATTGGTTTCCTTTATAATCTGATGTCTTTTATTTAATGCATTTAAAAATGTATTCTTAGAAGGGGCCTATTATAGGGCTCACCAGACAAACAGTTCAAGAATCCTTGCACTAGTGAAATGGCCAATCTTGACTGATATGCTGGAACCTCTCTGTCTGAACCAATGGCAGACACTACTAATCAACCACGGCAGTCTTTTCATCAGATCCCAAATGCTCTTCAGCCATCTTCTACTGATAGATCTGTGAGGTCAAGCTTATTTGCACTTCCTGGTCAATAATGAACTATATGTACCAATGCATTAAAAGCAAGGCAGGATAAAGGCGTGATTCTGGGCTTCTTGGCCAGTATAACAAATTAGAGCAAAGTTTGGGACTAACAGTGCCAAAGGCACTGGAATAACAAGACACACTGTCATGGAAGACTCCAGAGTGCGATGCTGAAGGAAGGACATACTTTTTAGAGAAGGAGAAAGGAGGGTGAAATGGTATTCGGGGGGAGAGGGGTGAGGGCCAATGGTGGGGAGGAAGACTGTATAAGAAGAGCTTCAAGGGTGGAAAAAGCAAGTTGGTGATAGATTAGGGAGGTGGGAGAAAGCAAAGTGCAAAGCAGGGTTGGAGGGAACCTCTGGGATTGGGCAAAAAGTAAAACAATAGACACTTATCTTTTACATCAGTGGGTGCAGGATAGTTAACAGTCAACAATTAACATGATAAAACAATGAGAGGATGTATGGTCTCCACCCTGGTTGTGCCCTTTGGAGTCTGGAAAAGGGGGAGTTACCCTGACATTCCAAAGAAGTGTTATCATAGATGCAAAAGACAATACATAGGCTTAGGTAAGGTAAAAATTCACCTTTGTCAGGGAAGATACCGGCCTGGGACTACCCACCATAAGCTGCTTTTAGTTAAAAATTTTTTAATTTCGGACCATCCCTTGTGGCTACCTTAGGTCTCTGAGTTTGCAAGGCTGTCATGCAGGCCTCCCCGGAGCTAGTCAGGTTAGCATGTGGCCCCTTTGGATTTGGAGAATTCGTGGTAAATGAAGCTGAAGTAGCAACTTCTAAGAGGCTTTGAACACTTGGGATGAGGAGTTTGGTCTGGGAAGTCTCTGCGAGTCAGTGGGCAGAGGACAAAGGGTATATCAGCTCACTTTTGCCATGTGACAAAGCACCATAGAATTTAGTGATTTAAAACCGCAATTATTTATTATTTCTCACTAATCTATGAATTGGCTGGGTGGTTCTTTTGGTATGGGCTGGCTTAACTGCTTATGGTGGCTCCCCCATGCATCTTCGGTCAGTGATGGGTTGGCTGGAGGCTGGTTGATTCAGGATGGCTTCATCACATAGTTGATATGTGGCTGGCTATCAGCTGGGCCACTGCAGGTGCCTGGGTAACATGGCTTCTTATTCTTTGGAAAGCTAGCCTGGGCTTGTTCACATGGTGGCTGGGCAGATTTCTAAAGTGGAAATGCATATGGCCTTTTGAAACCTAAACTCAGAATTGGCAATTTGTCATTTCTACTGTATTCTATTGGCAAAAGCAATTCATGAGGTTAGCCTAGATTCAAGGAGTGGGGAAGTAGATTCTACCTCTTTTTTTTTTTTTTTTAAATATATCTTTATTGATTTCAGAGAGAGGAAAAGAGAGGGAGAGAGAGATAGAAACATCAATGACGAGAGAGTCATTGATCGGCTGCCTCCTGCACGCCCTCGACTGGGGATCGGGCCCACAACCCGGGCATGTGCCCTGACCCAGAATCGAACCCCTATCACCTGGATCCTAGGTCAATGCTCAACTGCTGAGCCACGCCCAGCCAGGCGATTCTACCTCTTGATGGAAGGAGATATGAAGTCACATTGCAAAGGGTGTGGATATGGGAAGAAGAATGATTGTGGCCAGGTTTGCAATTAATCTAGCACAGAAGATTAGAGGGCAGTTGGTGGAATGTGAAGTAGTAAGAGAAGGGCCCCAAGGATGGGGGATTGGTTGAGAAGACTTACAGTAGTGACTAGGCAGAAAGCAATAGGATTTTTGTCCAGACTCTAAGATGGGTAGACCTGGGATAAGGGACAGTAGAGGCAATGGGGAGGAAATGAGTCTCTAAATTTGGAGCCAGGCAAGGGACTGGCAAGGGGCATAACCATTCACAGAGCTAGGATGTCAATGGGTGGATGCTAGAGAGAGACCTGTCTGATTTGGAGCCCTGCACTGGAAGGGCCTTAAGGCCTTGGGAGATGGCAGCTTTGAGCCCTGAGGCCTTTGCTACCTATAGGCTGGGAGATCTTATCAAACCCTTCAGCATTTCCTGGACTTGGTGTTCCCCTCACCTCAGTGGGAATTCTAACCTTGCAGGGCTGTTAGATGACAAACTGAGGTACAATATGTAGAAGCATTTTGTGAACTCTTTTGGGCTGAACATTTATTAGTGGTTTTATGGCTTGGCTTTATTTTTAATTTAGGAGACATTAGTCTCCTAGGGATGGTGGCTGGGAGGGACCTAGGAGGGAGAGTGAAGGGGGAAGAAGAGGACTCAGGGTTCTCTTTTTGGCAAGGGATGCTGTTAGGAGGTGGGAGCAGTGGAAGGATCCAGAAAGGAGAGAGAGGGCTTGGCCTGCACAGGGTCCCTCCAGCTTGGGATGGAGACAAGGCCCAGGAGAGCCACAGCATGGGGAGTTCACTCATGGCTGTTTCGTGCTCACGTAGATGGGAGCAGAGAGCCGGGAGTTGGAGAGGCAAGCAGCCTGGTGGGGGAAGTGAGTTTCCTTGCTTAGTTCTCCAAATGCGAAATCCTGGGTGGTCTGGACTGAAGTCACCACAACTCCCCCCTCCTCTCTCTCTCCTCCCTGCTGCTCTAAAAAGTCCAGTGGCGTCACTGCTTCCAGATGTGGCCTCCAGATGTGGCCTGGAGCTGTTCCAGGTGGATCAAGGATGGAGAGGCAGCAGCCAAGCTCCTGGCTTTTCCTCCTCCCTCCTTCTCTAATGGGACCTGCCTGATGCCTTCCCTCCCCTACCTTCCTTCCACCGCTGGGTCAGCATACCAGGTACCCGGAGGAACTGGTGGATGGATAAATAAATACTGGTTATGAATAAACCTGAGGCAGACAGATGCATCTTTATTCGTGTTAGAAAGAGCTTATAATTGGGGCAGTGGAGAACTCTCAAATGTTTCCCTTCTGAGCAGTCCCAGCGGCTCCAGGAGGAGGAAGTGAGCTGTCTCCTTGGCTGGGGACCCACCAGGGCACTGGGCTCCTGGCCAGCCAGGGCCTGGGAGGAGCTGCCGAAAACCTCCCCCATAATGGGAACAGCCTGGGTTCTGGTGTCTCACCAGGATGGAGTCCCAATGAGGGAGAAAAAGGCAACTGTTTTATCAGTAGCAGACTGTGAAAACCAGGTGGTGCTGCTAGGAGCCAGTTCTCTGGTTGCCTGGACCAGCAGGCATCAAAGTATGCGTGTGCTCGAATTCTGTAAGGCTCTCTTTAAAATGCAGATTCTGACTCAGTCCATCTGGGATGGGGCCTGGGATCCTGTGATTCTCACTAGCTTTCAGGTGATTTCTATGTTGTCTGTAGACCACATTTTGAAGAGCAAAGCTCTAGCCTGAACATCTAAAACATGTCTATATTCTCTAACACTTCTCTATTTTTTCCTGCAGGTTTCCTGTTTTTATTGTTTGTTTTAATTCAAAAAGTACCCGTTAGTACTTTTTATCTCCTATTTTTGTCCCCAGCAATCCAGTGATCTCTTCCCACAGCTGACCAGTGTTGTTGGTTTTTGTGTATGTTCTCCCAGAGATATATTATGATTTTATGACTATACAAACATATATATATGTGTACACACACACACACACACACACACACACACACACATATATACATACATATATACACATACACATATATATATACACTTTTTTCTCTCCCTGCTCTGACTTGGGTATTATCTGATATCTATTATTTCGCATTTTGCTTTTTTCACTTAACAACATACCTTGGCCATCACCCCAGTTCCTTCTGTCTGTTTGAAAGTTGCAGTTTCATTATGTACCATAACTCAAGGGAGCAAATCCCTTGTTGATGGATACTTGGTTGTGTCCAATCTCTTGCTCTTGAGATTAGTACCTTAGTATCCTATCACTTCCTGCAGGTGTGAGTCTCTCTGAAAGATAAAGGCTTACACTAGTAGAAATGCAGCGTCAAAGGCTACATGCGTTTGTAATTTTGATGAATATTGGCAAAGTGACCTCCCTACAGAGGTTGTGCAATGTGAGACATGGCTTATTTCCTTAATCTCCCAATGCCATGTGTTAACAAATTCCTGATCTTTGCCAATGTGAGATGTAAAAAAGTGGTAACTGATCTTTTGAAACTCCCCCGTTAGCTTCCATGGTTCTCTTCAACTATTTATTTGTCAGAGAATCATTCATCTTCTTGGCCCAGCTACCTTATCATGTGCTGGGACCCAGGGGAAAATAACACACAAATAATCCCTGCACTTTCTTCCAGTAGGGAAGACAAACAATTAGTTAGTAATTCCTGATGAGCATGAAGAGTGTTATGATAAGCAGGTGACTTCTTAAGACTGTGCCTCTCAAACTTCAGTGTGCTCAGGTATCAACCTGAGGACCTTGTTAAGAGGCAGATTCTGATTCAGTGGGCTTGGGGTGAGGTGTGAGATTCAGTAGCTCTAACAAGCTCCCAAGTAAAGCTGGGCTGCTGGTCTAAGGACTATATTTTGAGTAGCACGGGCCTACCTAGAACAGAGGTTGGCTAACTTTTTCTGTAAAGGACCAGATGATAAATATTTTGGCTTTGTGGGACACATGGCCTCTGTTAGAGCTACTCAACTCTGCCTTTGAAAGCAGCCGTGGACAATAGGTAAATGAATGGGTGTGGCTGTGTTCCTGTAAAGACTTGTTTACAAACAAGGCAGTGGGAGGGATTTGGCCAGCAGGCCATGGTTTGCTGACCCCTGGCCACTACAATCAGTGTCCAATAACTGCTTGTCGAAGTGACTGAGTGAAGGGTGCTATCTGAGCAGTTACAGGTAATGAGCTCACCTAGGTGTCTGGTCAGAGTCCTACTAGGAACAGAAACCAGGGTTTAAATACAGGAAATTAAATGCAGGGAATTGATCACACAGGTAATAGAAGAGCTGAGAAGAGCTAACCTCAAGGGCAGCCCAGAGATTAACAACAGTGGAGAGCTCTTTTTAGTCAGGGGAAGAGAAGGAGGGAGGAGGTGGTGTTACTGGGACTTGGGGCTCCCAATAGGATCTGGAACTGTGGTGGGTATACCTACTGGGAGCCAAAACCATTGACAATACCTAGTCCTGGTCAGAGATCCTGGGAAGAAATACCCTGGAATCTTTGTTCTTCTTGCCCTTCTGTTTCCCACCCATTGGCCAAACCCAGCTGTGATCCAATCTATTCAGGAGCCTGCAGGGACCAGCCCATCAAAGGGATATTTAGAATGAGAACTGAAGTGTAGGTGGTTGACCAGGCATATAAGGGGGGACTGATGGGTATTTCAGGTACAGAGAGCAGGCATAAGATGTGAAGCGGTAAGTGTGCGGAATGAGGCTGGCAGGAAGGCCATTCCTATCAGGATGGAATTTATGTTTTAAAACAGGACTTGGCAAAAGTCTTTGTCACATAGTTTTCTTTGTTTTGATTAAAAACAAAATGTAAAAAAGCAAAAACCATTCTTAGCTCACAGGCTGCATAAAAACAGGCCACGGGGCTGGTGGCTTTATTAGTTTGCTGGTCTGTTTTAGAAAGACCCACTTTTAGGAGAATGAATTGGGGTGGAAGGGAAACTGAGAGAGGACACAGAGAGGCCAGAAAGGAGGCTGCTGAGGACACCAGGCACAAGATGGCAGGAGCACAAAAGGGATCATCATGTCATGGGGGAGAGAAGGATGAGCTAGAGATGTAGAGTGGACAGGATATGGATGTACAATGGAAACGGCTGGTCCAAGCAGATGGCCTGTGCTGGGTATGGAGGGGTATACAAACTGACACATTGAATATTCCCCCGAATAGCTTGGAACCTCTGCCTCACTTGCTTCAGGGAGTGAGAGGATCCTGTCATCTTGTCAATGGTGCACTTTCACCCTCCACCCCCTTTTAGGTAGACTGGTGGAGGAGCAGGTTGTGCTGACCTCAGTAGGCCAGGAGTTGGGGCCACCCCGCTGTTGGTGACTCACTGGTTGCTCATAGGAGCATCTCCTGTTCTGTCTCAGGCTGTGGCCGCCATTCCAGGACAATAGGAAGTACCACCAACATCCACTACCTCCCTGTGGCCTCTGAGCTGGGAAACCCCTCACCCTGTCCTGGGCTCAGACACCTGCTGGTAGCCCTGCCATCATTTTGATCACAGACCAACTGTGACATAGACAGGGCTGGGATGGTGTCTTACTTGGGTTCCCCCAGAAGTAAAGACAAGGATTCCAGTGCAAGTAATGAGACAGGGGAAGGAAGCAGCCCAATAAAGACTGCATTTTGGAGGCAGTTACCACTGTGGGCAATTGGAACATAGTCCTCCTGGGGAGCTCTGGACTTCATAGTAGAACAAATGCCCCATAGCTGTCCTGTGAGTTACAGATAAAATGCTTCTCCAAGGGATGTTAATTCCCTGGCACTTGCAGTCTACTATGTGGCTTTCTGCAGCTCAGGAAAGAAAGCTTTCAGGTGCAGATGAATAGACATAGTAGGAAGGTAGCTGGAAATCCCTGGAATGGTGAGGACCCAGGGAGATGGGGAGGGTGCCTGCAGAACATGCTGTAAACATCGTTATCATCTCATCAACAGATGGGGAAACTGAGAAGCAAAGTGACAGTCCCAAATTATACAGCAGGGCTGGAGCTCAGAACTTGTGGGTTCGGTGTCTTCCACTATTTTTTAATCAGCCCATGCTGTTAGGATCTTTTGGCAGGAGAGGCCCTGCCCTCAGAGTATCATAGGCTAACTCCATCTACCTGCCTGCTACATTCTCTCCCCTGAATACTCCCTACTTCCTGAGTCTACCCAGAGCCCAGAGCCATGTCTGGGGAAGGGGGATGCCTCTAGGACATACACATATGGCGAGGCTTGGCTTCCTTACCAAGTCCCTACATGGGGCTTATAGAGCCTGGAGAGGAGGGTAAGCAGGAGATAGAGTGGGGTCGGGAGTTAAGAGGTAGCCAACTAGTCAAGTAGAAGCAGAGACAGAACGAAACAGATCAGCATGTAGAGGACTCAAGGGGACATGAAGTGGGCTGGGCAGGTCTGAGCCCCCTGCCCTTTGTCCTGGGACCCTTTGTGTAGTTGAGAGCAGATGGCCAAGACCTTTAGCCCTACACTGTGTGTGTTCAGAATTGAGCATGATCCAACCACCCAGTTGTTTGTTCATTTGGGGATCACTTACAGGGGCCCAGTATACCCCAGTCCTTGTCCCAGCTACCTTGGGGAACACGTGGATGAATCAGGCTATTGACTGCTCTCAGGCCTATTGCGTCCTATAGGAGGAGTAGGCCAGTCTTCTACCTCCAGAACTCTCCATTTTGCGTTGAGTCCTGAGTTGGATGGTGGAAGACAGCACAGCCCTGAGAGAGCCCCTAGTCTGAGGAGGGAGACATACTCCCAAATCCTGGTGTGGAGTTCCTCCCTACTGAGGGAGGCTTAGAAATACTTTTGTTTCTGAAGTCTTTGATACCCAACAGAGAGTGGGGGTGACTGGAAACTCCACCTGATTAGCTCAGCAGAACCCACATGAAATGCCATCCCATTCATAAACCCAGCCTGTGATAGATCATTAGCAAAGATGGCTGTAACATTTCCTTCCCTGTACCTTGCCCTTTACAACGTGGCTTTGTAGCTCCTCCCATCAAGAGTCTATTCCTCAATCCTTCGATTTGGGCTGGTTCTCCAAATTAGATAAGATTCTTCAGAGAAACAGAATCAACAGGAAATAGAAAAAATATGTATATAGCTGTATATAATCTGTTAGTCCCTCTGTCTCTCCATCCATCCATCCATCCACCCACCCACCCAAAGAAATAGATTTTAAGGAATTGGCTTACATTACTGTGGAGATTTGTTGAGTTCAAAAATCTGATGAGGGAAGCTGGCAGGCTAGACACTTGAGGAAGTAGTGCAATTCAACTTTAAAGGCAGTGTTCTAGCCCAGCTGGTGTGGTTCAGTGGTTGAATATCAACCTAGGATTCAGGAGATTGAGGTTTGATTCCTGGCCAGGGCATCTGCCCTGGTTGTGGGCTCAATCACCACCGGGGGGGGGGGGGGGGAGGGTGTTCAGGAGGCAGCTGATCAATGGCTCTCTCATCAGTGATGTTTCCTTCTCTCTCTCTCTCTCTCTCTCTCTCTCTCTCTCTGCCCCCCCCTCCTCTCTTTGAATTGAATAAAGATATATTAAAAAAAAATAAAGGCAGCGTTCTGGTAGAACTCTTTCTTGCTTAGAGGGGAGGCATGTAAGGAGAGTCGGGAGAACGTCAGTATTTGTCCTATTAAGGCCTTCCACTGATTGGATGAGGTCCACCCATGCTATGGAGAGCAATGTGCTTTACTCAAAGTCCAATGATTTAAATTGTAATCTTATCCAAAAAACACCTTAACAGAAACATCCAGAATAATTTTTAACTCAATATCTGTGCACTGTGGCCCAGCAATGTTGACACAAAAATTAACCATTGTAGCTGGCCTATCACTTGTTTTGGGCCAGAGAATATGGTGAAAGTAGTGGTATGTGAGTCCTGAGCCTAGGCCTCCATAGGCCTTGCTCAGTTCCACTCACTTTCTTGGACTTTTTCCCAGCCAAGTGTGGACAATCTTGGGATAGCCACTGGAGGATGAGAGACCATATGGAACAGAAGTGATTCATGCCAGCTGAGGCCAGTTACCACCTACCCTGGCAGCTGACTGCATATGTACAGGGATCCCAGCCAAGATTAAATGCCCAGCAGAGCCCAGACCAAATTGCTGATCCACAGACCTGTGAGTTAAATAATAGATCTTATTTTAGGCCACTAAGTTTTGGAGTGGTTTGTTATACAGCAAAAGCTAACTGATACGAAGTTCAAATTCTGTAGTGCCCCTGACTCCTGGTACCCTATCAACCTGCCACCTTAGTTGACAGAGAGGACACAGGCAAACAGAGGGCCTATTTCAGGTTATAATAGGCCCTGTGGGTGTCTGTATTCATTGAGGGCATCCATGCAGACACCGTTCTACCCTGATATTTAAATATAGCTCTGCTCAAGCACACTCTGGCCTGGCTGGCTCCCATGAAAATGTGTCAGAGCAGAGGAGGGGCAGTTGGCAGCCAGAAGGCCACATGCTGGGAGTTGAGGGAGGCCAAGGGCAAGGTCCTAGGACCACTTCTGTGTGCCTGGGGGAGCTTCAGGGGTGCACTGTAGGATAGAGAACAGAAGAACTTGGGAGGCAGCTACCTTGGGTCAAGTTCCGTTTCTGTTGCTCATCAGGTTTGTGTCCTCGGGGAAGTGGCCTCACCATTCAGAGAGACTCAGTTTTTTTCAAGGGCAGAGTTAGGTTTTTGTATGATCTGAAGCTGATACAAGTTGGGAGCTTCCTTTAAGTAGAAGAATTACAAAACTATGATTACAAAATTGCAGGACTTTGGAAAAGACCCCAGGCAAGTGAGCTTAAGCTTCATTAGCTTTGCAGTAAGGCGTTTCTGGCTTCCTCACCAGCAAAATAGGAGAGTTAATAATAGCAATTAAATAGGATTGTTTTAAAGGTCATATAAATACATTTATAGTGGCCATCCTAGTAGGTGGGATCTAGCAGGAAGGCAGCTTTGCATGGAATGATTTGCACATGTGGGAAAGGGCTCATGTGGTCGCTGGTGGGTGGGCTCCTGGGGAAGATATGGAGCAGGATGAGGAGTGGAGAAGAAAGGTGTGATATCTATACTTCCATTTGGACCATGGACTGCCCCTGAGGCCAGCAGAGAGGGGCTATAGGCAGATGCAGGAGGAGATGATTTCATGAGGGTCTTTGTGAGGTTCTGGGGCATAAGATTGTGACACAAAGCATGTGTTTTCTTCCCTAGAATAAGAGGCTAAAATGAGGATTTAAAAAAAAAAAAAATCTTTATTGATTTCAGAGAGAGGAAGGTAGAGGGAGAGAGAGAGAAACATCAATGATGAAAGAGTCATTGATGAGCCGCCTCCTGCACACCCCCCGCCTGGGGATGGAGCCGTAACCCCGGGCACGTGCCCTGACTGGGAATCAAACCTCGATCTCCTGGATCCTAGGTCAATGCTTAACTGCTGACCCACGCCAGGCCAGGCTAAAATGAAGATTCTTGAGCAAATAGTTTATTGGGGGTATACTCTCAGAGAAGCATAAAAGAGAAGGAAGAAAGCTGGGCAGGGCAGGGCAGGGGAAGATGCTTAGCAAGGATAGGGTCTCTGCTGGAGTCCAGCCAAGCTCTGGGGCATGAATGGACCAGAGAGTTGTTCCCTCTTGAGGTAAGCGGGGCAGGCTACTGTGCCCCTGTGTCACTCAGTTGTTGGGAAGCAGGGGGGCAGTATAACCTTTCAGGGTCACCCATCAACCAAGGGCAATTCTCAGAAGAGGTAGCCTTCTCAGCAGCTGGTGGATGGGTCCACTGTCTTGGGGAAGGGGATCTAAACCGGGCATCAGCAGAATCTACTACAAGGCTTCTCCTTCCACTTCTGCATGATACTCAGACCAAGTGGTATGGGGTTGGCAACTTGAGGAGGGACTGGGGATGGTGGGATGGGGGGAGGGTGGATGAATGGACGGAACCTGGGAGGGAACATGGTGCTGATCTTCAAGGAACTCTGGAAGGCGCAGTGGTGAGGTGCTGCCCCCAAGTGGCTTCTAAGGACTTGGCTTTCTAGGAGGGGCCGCTATGCTAAACTCATGTGACTTCCAGAAATAACTGGGGCAAGTGAGGGACTCTCTGGAGCACCCGTGGTCTTCAGATGGGGGTAAAAGCACATGACATATGTGTTTTTCTTTAGTGCAGTCTCATCTGTGTCCTTGGGCTGGTGAGGTCTGAAAGAACTCTGGGAAAGGGATTTGTCAATTCTAAACTGCAGGATGATTTCCAAGGTCATATACGTGATCAGTTGGGAGGAAATTCCCCATCCTGTGGAAGGACCAGAGATTCACCCCAATACTGGCAATGGCCTATTGCTCAGTTTATAAAGAAATGAGGCTAGGGAGGAAGGTATATATGGCAGTTTGGTGCAACTGGGGTCCTGTCATGTCCTATAATCAAAGGCAATGCTATTTATCTTTTGTGAGATGGATCTTAGGAAAAAGCAACCACGGCTGGCCTATGGTGTAGGAAGGAGTGTAAAATGGGATGCAAACTATGTTAGAAAACTGTTTGGAAGCTTTTTATGAAGTTAAACATGCATTTATCATATGACCTAGCAATTCTACTCCTAGGTATTTACCTGACAGAAATGAAAACATATTGAATTAGTTATCTACTGTTGTATACTAAATTACACCAAAATTTTAGCAGCTTAAGAGAATGATAGATGTTTATTATCTTTACAGTTTCTGGGGTCAGGGATCCAGGAGCAGCTTAGCTGGGTGGTTCTGGCTGGAGTTGTTTCATAAAGTTGCAGTCAATATGGTGACTGGCCTAGAGGAGCATTTGATGGAGCTTAAAGATGCATGCCCAAGGTGGCTCTCTCACCTGGAAAATTAGTCCTGACTGATGTCTTCTCCATTTGGACCTCTCCATGGGGCTGCTTGGGTGTTCCTATGACATGACAGCAAGCTTCCCCCAGAACAAGTGATCCAAGAGAGTGAGGCAGAAGCTACGACGCCTTTTATGGCCTAACCGCGGAAGACACAGATCAGATAGACACTTCTGTAATATCCTACTGACTGCTTGGCCAGCTCTATCCAATGTTGGGGAGACTACACAAGGTCATGAATACTAGGAGAGGAGGAAAGTCATTGGGAGCCATCTTGGAGGCTGGTGACTACAGTAGTTAATGCAGTCACGCCTCCTCTGTTCTACACAGAGCAATACACACAATCACACACACACACACCTGTAGCACCTTGAGATGCTGGTGCATCGAGTCTTGGGGGATCTGTGTGGGGGCTTTGGTTCCAGTGGAGCTGTAGCAGCAGCAGTGGCATCAGCAGACAGCAGTGCTCAGCAAGAGGCTGTGCAGAGGAGCAATGGCCTGGCTGAAGTGTATGGGTTCCAGAGTGAACATAACCTTGTCCCACGTGCCAGCCCTGCTGTGCAGTGTGGCTTGGTGCAGGTTAATTAGTTCCAGTGGGAGGGACTGAAAGGGTCGCCTGGTCTCTGTTTTTACATGCCCTGAAACAAACGCCCAGGACCCTCAAGGCAGCCTTTCAGCTGGCGTGTCAGGTTCAAGCAAACAGTGATATAGAAGCACTTTGATGAAGAGGCATCTCTGAGCTTGAAGGCTTGTGTTTTCTTCATCCAGGAGTTTCTTTGGCAGGGCAGGGAATATGTGAGGGGGTGTCCTCTGTGCCACAAAGCCAGGGCAGTGGCAGCCCCCGAAACATGGTCCCATGAAATCTCTCCTGTCTTCCAGGTCAGGGAGCAGTACTCACCATTCTCTGGTTAAGGACCTTTATTATCTGACCATATGCTTTATATATAGGTCACTCCAACTGAGTTGCAAGGAGTTCTGATTGCTGGACTGGGTCCCAGGCTGAGTGTATTAGCTCCTCAGACCCCAGTCCTTTTCCTCCTACCCCACCGGCTCAGCATCCAGTCTGGGAGCCTTGTGGGGATTGTGTTGTGTCCCCCTCTGCATCTCTATGGCTGTGCCAGGAGATAGAGGCAGGAGAGTAAGACACAGCCTCCAGTCCTTGAGGGCAGCCTATGTTTCCATTACTAAATTTTGGACCCTCAATAAATGAATTTTGAACAAATACAGACGCTTAGGACCCCCCTTTTTCATCACCAAAGCCCACATCATTTAGGGGTATGGTGAAGAGATGAGATGATACAGGAAAGAGAGGCACTAGCCCTTCAGGGGGAAGTCAATGTTTATAGAACAGTGTAAATTAGCATACAAACGGTTGTGCAAACAGCAGACTTGGGACCTAGGGGAGGTAAACTTGGGTGAAGCAAAGGGTGGTTTTTTAACTTTATTTTTAATCCTCACTGGAGGATATTTTTTCCATTGCTTTTTAGAGAGAGTGGAAGGGGGAGAGAGAGAGAGAAGAAAGATCGATGTCAGAGGGACACATTGGTTGCCTCCTGCACACATCCAGACAAGGGCTGGGGATTGAGTCTGCAACCCAGGCACGTGCCCTTGATCTGGAATCGAGCCTGGGAGCTTTCAGTCCCAAGGCTGATGCTCCAACCACTGGGCAAAACTGGCTAGGGCAGCAAAGGGTTTTGTGTCCGTTTGCCCAGCCCTGAATCATGGTGCCCTGCTAGATGTGAGAAGAGGCTCTACAGCTCTAGAATTTCTATAAAGGAGGTCCTGGGGTGGGGGGTGCAATCTGGCTGAGAAGGTGGGAGGCTGTGGAGAGTCACTGAACTGAGGTGGGAATGGCACATTTTTAATTGATTGTTTATTAGAGGGTGGCTTTGATTCTCAATTTTTTTTTTTTTTTAAATTTAAATATGCTTTCATTGCCTGGCCAGGCATGGCTCAGTGGTTGAACGTTGACCTATGAACCAGGAGGTCCCAGTTCGATTCTCAGTCAGGGCACATGCCCGGGTTGCGGGCTCGATCCCCAGTAGGGGGCGTGCAGGAGGCAGCCGATCAATGACTCTCTTATCATTGATGTTTCTATCTCTCTCTCTCCCTTTCTCTTATTAGCGACTGGGGATCAAGCCCTCAACCCCACATGCGCCCTGACTGGGAATCGAACTGGGACCTCCTGGTTCGTAGGTTGACACTCAACCACTGAGTCACGTCGGCTGGGCTGACTCTCAAATTTCTATCTTTAATCTGTTAATGCGGCAGCAGGGATCAGTGCTATTTTAATAACTTCCCTACCCAATTCTTTGGATACCTCTTTCTACTTGATCATCTAATCTGGAATTTTGTAAACTACGCCTCCCTTCATGTTCCTTTTCCATGTTGATTCAGCTATTCTTTTTATGCCAGATCAAATTTGACATTTTTTTAATGTACTTGCCTGGTTCTAAGGTTATTCCAATGACCAGTGCAGACGTCTTCCTAGAGCTCCAGACTCAAGTAGCCCAGTGTCTCCTAGACAGCTCCTCCTGGTTGTCTCCCAGGTAACTCAAGCTGAACAGATCTGAGATGAACTCATAGTCCCCCAAAATCACAAGTATTCCACACCCCCTCAATGTTGCTGTAACATGATGTCTCCATCCGACTAGAGCACACTCCAGAAGGCTGAGGTCAGCTGGGACACCTCCCCGACTCTCATGGACTCCCAGGCAATCTAAGTCCTGTCTTCTTGTCTGACATCTTTACTATTTTAGTGGCCCTTAAACGGTCTCCTAGCACCCTCTGTAACTCCTTTCCTACCACTGCATCTTTAACTCCTCCAGTCTCAGAAGTCAGAGTTTTTTGCGCCCCTACTCTGATGGAATAATGTACCTGTGTGACACTGGGAAGGTTGCTGCCCTGTCTAAGCCTTAGTTCCCCATCGGCCAAAGGAGAAGTTGGTCTAGATGCTTGCTAAGGACCAGCACAGATCATTTTCTGGTATGTTATAGCACTGAAGGGCTGGCTGTGTCTTATACATGTTTTGTTAAATTTACATATAAATATCTCATTTATTTTGAGAAATTATAAATGGTATTTTTTCTCAGCTTATTGAGGTATGATTGACAAACAAAAATTGTATACATCTATTTAGGTTGCTATGGGTGGGGGGAGATTCACATGCTGGACATTCAGTTGTTCTCAACAGTTATTGTGCTTAGCGAGCCCCCAAAACCACCAGGGGCTGGGTGGGTATCTTAGTTGGTATGTACTATTTCTGCCATGACAAGCATTCTTTTAGTTAAAAGTCACAAACCCCTTTTGGTTCAAGTGATAAAGTGGTGAGGATGGGACCTTTGTTTTTTGCAAAGCCATCAAGAGGAAAAATTCAGCCTAGTTCTCTAGAGAAAAAGAAACAGGTTAAAAGCTAAGAGCATGACCTATTCCCTTGGTAGTCAGACAGGAAATAGGAGACGAGGCAAATGTTGTGCAAGAGAGATTCCCTTGGGCCATTAAAGAAGGAGACGGCCAGAGGATCCCAGTCATGGGAGGTTGGGCCTTAGCACCCATTGGAGTGGTACAGACTTTGTCTCTATGAAAACCCTCTCCTAGTGTCTGGATCCACATGAAGATAGGCTATCTGGTTCTTACCCTGGAAAGAGCAGGAGAGAAGCTGGAAGGGGACAGGAGTAAACTGGACAGGGGACTGGAGTGGACACTATTGGTGCCTTGCCCAGGTCCCTTTACCACTCTTGGCTGCTGTGCGTTCTGCTGGCTAACCGCTGCTGCCTTCCTTCTCTGCAGAGTTACTCTCAGCCCAAAGGGAGCCTCCAGGCTTTGTAGGCTGTGGGGTCCATGCCCAGCAGCCTGTAGCCAACAGGTGAGTGTTTCATTGCCTTTAGGTGACTCTGACCACAGAGGAGACTCCAGCTGAAACCAAACCACTGCCTAGCAGGGTGGTGGGGGGAAGGGTGTGTGGCCAAGGTCTTCCCTACCATAGATTTCAAGGCAAGGGAGCAGATGACATGCTCCTGGGGCCTCTCCTTTCCTCACCTCCTGCCTACCTAACACAAGTCTGGAGTCCGGCCTCATCTCTGCTCTCTATTCCATTTCCTCCCTGGGTTAGAGGCAGAGAAATGTTCTCAGTAGGTCCTTTGACTCTCTTTTGCCCCCTCGTGGATTGGGTGAGAACTTTGGTGATTCCAAAATGGGGATCATCACCCCCCCATTTGTTTTTCCCAAAAAGTGGAAAAGGATTTGAACAGATACTTTCCCAAAAAAGAGATGCAGATAGTAAAAAAACACAAAAAGGCTCTCAATATTCAACCTCATTAGTCATGAGGAAAATGCAAACTAAACCATAAGGAAATCTCACTACATACCTTTTAGAATGGCTGAAATAAAGAGAAAGACTATAACAAGCCTTGTTGATGGTGATCAACCCTCATACAGTGTGGTTGGGAATGAAAATATTAAATTACTTTGAAAAAAGTTAGGCAGTTCCTTAAAAAGTTAAACACACACCTACCATATGACCAAGCCATTTCATACCTAGGTATTTACCCCAAAGAAATAAAATGTTCATACAAAGACCTGTATTGCCTGGCTGGTGTGGCTCAGTGGTTGAGCATTGACTTATGATCCAAACAATTGAGGTTCGATTCCCAGTCAGGGCACATGCCCGGGTTGTGGGCTTGACCCCCAGTACTGGGGGGCGTACAGGGGGCAGGCGATCAATGATTCTCTCATCACTGATGTTTCTATCTCGCCCTCTCCGTTCCTCTCTCTAAAATCAATAAAAACATTAAAAAAACAAAAACCAGAAACTTACATTGTGCATTCTGAGAAGTGAAATGGATGTCTTGGTAACTGTCAATGATGTCTGGAATTCCAAAGGGGATAAGAAGTGTCTTGATGAGGCCTTGTAAACTTGTGGTTTTAGGATGTGGAAAAATATGTGACCTTAATTTATATTTTGATTATCTGTGAGGCAAATTCCCAGAGTTCTTTACCCCAAAGGAAGGTGACCTTGGATAAGGAATTGTTGTTGCTGCCATTGGTCAGACCAGATAGCAAGACCATTAACAATGGTTCAAGAGTCTGTAAAAATATGTAGATGGGGCCAATTGTTGGCCAGAGTCTCCAGTGCTAAGATATCCGCCTCAAGCTTGGCCAACTGTGCTGGCTGTTAAGTCTCGTCCTTTATCAGGAATGTTCTAGTGAAGGTATGAAAAGTGGAAGCATTCCATTGATATCTATCATTCGTGATGGTGGTGATGGTGGGATGGTACCTGTAAGGTATATGAACTACCTTTGCTGTTTATTTAGTTGATCCCAAGGGACTCTCCAGGTAGCTGAGGGGTGACCTCATTCAGCACCATGGCATATGGCAAGGGACTGAGGACAGGGGAGGCCATTGCCTCCTGCAAATGGGATTCATCAGAGGGCCCAGATTTGGCTCTATCCTATAGGTACCATTTCTGTTAGCAAGGAGACCTCAGCAGTTGCACCGAGCTGAGGTATTGCTTCCATGACCCAAGGCATAATGGGCAGCTGTGGATGGAGGGTCCCAGGCTCAGGGCCTGTGAGAGCCTCTGTTTCCAGAGGAGCTCTATATGCAGCCACTCTAATGGTATATGTTGTGGGCTGGGGAGGGCATGTATCACAATACGTGATCATCATGGGAGGTCCAGAGACTTTGAAAGGCATGAGAAAGCCTCCACAGCTAAAGAGTCTCTGTCGGGTAAGGGATGGGGATTGGGCATTAGGAGGAGTGCCTGTGGTGATGCAATTTGGACAAATTCTAGAGCCTTTTGTTGTAGTTTCCCCATCCAGGGTTAGCTGATTTGTGAAGAACAGTTTACATGGGCTTAAGAAAATTAGTAAATGAGGAATATGTTACTTTTCAGAAAGGCATAAAGATCTTGGGCTTCTTTTAATGTTGTGGGTGCTAAAAAGTCAATAGCTATTTCTTGATAGTGTCAGGGATGATATAACCCTCTGTTGACCAAATGAATTTCAGGTGGTGGGCCTTGTACTACATGTGGGGCAATGGCATATCTCCTTTGTTGTGAGTTTCTTTATATTTGTATGTCATGAATGAGCATGTCAAATGAATCTCCTTGGAGGAGGAGGTGTCTTCAGTGTGATGTCATGCCTATGTTCCTGGAGAAAATTGGATATGGTTATGATCTTGCCTACAAAAACTTTGTGTGATGGCAGGGGCTGTGAGGGCATCCCCTGGGGAGCCCCATAAAGGTGAATTGTTTCCCTCTAAAAGAAAAGGAGCTGTTGTGATAAGCCCTGAACAGAACACATTAGCCAAATATATAATAGCAAAGTACGTCTGGTTGCTGTTTGGGTTGAGATGGCAAATTTAATAATATTGGAGATGAGGCTCTTAATGGGTGAGACTGCAGCATTAAGATGGCCATAATCCACTGTGAGGGACCATTCATTCTTCCTGGGTTTTGGAACAGGCTGTTAAATGGAGAAACAGTGTGGATAATCACCCTTTCTCTAAATAAGTCTTATATAATGGATTTTAATCCTTGAAAGCCCTGTTTAATTTATATTGGGCCATATTAATATTTGAAATGAAGGGGAAGGGGGAGGTCTATTGGGTTCCATTTGTCAAACTGATTATTAAGTCCCAAAGACCTAAATTAATTTTATTACTCATTGGGTGGGAATGTTCATGCCCACTATGGGATATTTTAGGGCATTGGGTGCTATGACTATGGGGAAGTTGGGCCGAGCAATAGTTCTGATGGTTAAGGTGAGACATATCTGTTTCTCCTCTATTTTATGTTTAGTGTGAAGATTATAAGTGCTATCTTGTTTAAATTTAGTGGGGTTCCCTGGTATAAGTATAATTTGAGCTCCAGTATTAAGGCCATGAAAGTTTGCCAATTGGTGCATTTCAGCAGATGTTAAAGTTAATTCAGAACCTATGTTACAGAGGGTCAAGAGCTAATGGGCACCCTTTTACCTCTTTTTTTGTTTATATTCTGTTAACAAACTTTAGATTTCCAATTGGGTCATCCCCAGTTGTGGACCTCTGTTTTTATTTTCTCCCCCTGTATCCAGGTATTTTGGGCAGAGTGGTTACTGGCTATAATTTAGGTCAGGTCCCCTTACCCCTTCTCATATTTACAAGTTTCTTCCTCCAAAGAGCCTCAAGTAAGCACTGTGAGGATTAGTGGCCTACTTCGTGGTAATTGTCACCTTGTTGGCTAAGGGATCCCAGCCCGAGAAGGAATCAGAGTAGCTCTTTAGCGTGTTACTAAGACTTGGCACTCAATTAATCCCAGAGTTTTTTGTTGTTCCTTTTATAGTTGTCCAATGGAGTCATGGTGCCCTCTGTCCCGTTAAGAGGGGCAGGGATAAAGCATTTGGGGCACTCTGTAAGAGCCTGTGCCATGAGGTGCCATGGTGTCTTTTTCCTACAACCCTTTGCATTGGCAGCAAAAACACTTAAGTCTCATGGGGTCCTGGCGAATCATCTACTTTTAGAAGAGTGGACCTCAGCAGGCCATATAGTGACTGCTCTCCTCCACATGAGTGAGCATCAGGCTTGACTATTGCACAGGACATTGGTCACACACCCAGAGGTCACAGGGTAAGTTTTGTTCCCCTGAGCCTGGCATCAATCATGGTTTATGCTGGGATCTGAGACATACAATTTTGATGAGATGCACAGATAGATAGGTCTAGGCCAAGGTACATGACCCAGGACCACATTAAGGAAGGCCCCAATCCCGTACTCCTGTCCCTAAATACTAACTATAGAAACTTCCAACTTCAGCTGGTAGAATCTCTACCTCACGCTCAGTAGGATACAGCAAACGCAGCACAAAGCAGCACAGAGCAAATGCAGCAGGCAGCAGAGCCAGAAAAGAAGCCAAAGCACGAGATGAGATCCCAGTAGTTGTGGTCAAAATCTAGATACTCCGCTTGCTATGCCAGTTGTTGGGGTCTGTCCTGCCTCTCTGGGCTGACATGCGTTGTAGTATTGAAGGGTCATGTGTCATGATGTCTGCAACTGGCTTTGGGAAGCCATTGAGGCTTTGGGCAGAGGAGGGACAAGGTTGATTTGGGCTCCAGAAAAATCAGTGGTGGAGGGATTTGCTGCAGTGAGGAAGAGACTGAAGTGGGAGGTGTGTGTGAGAAGATGAGCTTAGAGAAATGAAGAAGCTCTCACTCTGGGGGGGGGGGGGCAGGGAGGTGGAGACAGGAGTGGAGGGGGAATGAGGGCAAAACTCACTCACTCATCATTGAGAGCATAGTGCTTAGTGACTAAACAAACAAACAAATAAACAAACAACATGGCTTGAAGCCAGACTACTTGGGCTCAAGCATCAACTAAGCACATTACTTAACCTCTGTGTGCCTCAGTTTCCTTATCTGTAAAATGGGGGTTTATTAGTTTTCAAGTGCTGCCATCATAAAATATCACAGACTGAGTGGCTTAAGGGGCATAAATTTATTTTCTCACAGTTCTGGGTGCTTGAAGTCCAAGATCAAGTTGTTGGCGGGTTTGGTTTCTTCTGAGGTCTTTCTCTGGCTTGTAGATGGCCATCTGTACATGTTTCCCTCCATACCTGCCTAGGTTCAAATCTCCTCTTCTTATAAGGACACCAGTCATATTAGATTAGGTCGACCCTAATGACCTCATTTTAACAGAATTACTTCTTTAAAGACCCTGTCTCCAACACAGTGACAGCCTGAGGTATTGATGGTTAGGACTTCAAATATGAATTTTGGGGGCTATAACATTACCATACAGGAGGATGACATCATTTACTTCACAGACTTGTGGGGAGAATTACTTGAATTCAGACGTGTAGAGTGCTTAGAACAGTGATAAAAATGTTTTCTATTATTAAAGATGCAGTAATGACTTATGAAAAGGAGGCAGCAATTTCACTGAAGTTCCAAATCTCCTGCCTCCTCTGGAAATTGGCTCCTTTGATTCTTAAGGTCCTTGGAGCCTAGCACCCTCAGAAGCCTTCCCCACTTGCATCTGGTGTCTCCTTTCTGAGGTTGCAGCTCTAAAAGGTCAGCATCAGCCTGAGGCAGTAGTCCCTTGAAAGCAACTAAGGCTGTGTTTCTCAAAGTGTGGTTTCCAGACCGTCAACATCACCTGGGAACATTCCAGAGAAGCAAATTCTTGGTCCCGCCCCAGACCTGCTGAGTCAGAATCTCTGTGTTAATAAACCCTACAGGTGATTTTGAGGCGTGCTCAGGATTCAGAACCTCCAAAGGAATGTTCCCTCAAAGCACTCTTTTGGAGAAGGAATCAATTTCACTGAACTACCACGTGGGGACAGCACAAGACTGCAAAGTAAGCACAGACTAATTAAAAGCTCCTGCAAATGCAAAAGCCTCCCCTGCTCTTCCTGCCCCAAGGTCCCCTCAGTTCTCCCCACACAGCTTGAGCAACCTCTTGAAACCCCAAACCCGATTGTCTCACTGGTTTATAAATCTTCAGCGGCTTCCTATGGCACAAAAGGCCCTTCATCTGCCCAGTGTCATCTCCTGCCACGTTCATCTTGCACATCCCAAGTTCTCCATATCTTCCCTGGAGTCCAAACCCATCTGAGTGTGACTTGGGCAAGGCACATCATTCTGAGCCTCAGTGCCCTCATCTGTGAAATGGGAGAAATTAACAAGACTTTTCTTAGAGGACTGTTTTTAGAGAGAACTTGTTTATGAAAGAATTCTAGCCTTAGGTCTTGTGAACAGTGCTCAGTATGCAGCAGCTTTGCTTCCCCTTGTGCATGGCCAAGCACAACATACAGTCAGGTGCACAGGTCAACTCCATGCCAGGTGCAGTGGATGCCATCTGAACCCAACCCATGCCCCAGTGTCATGACTTCCAGCTGCTGGCACGTGCATCTCTTTGCCTAGGGCTTCTGGCTGCTAGCCTCCACTGTGATGCCAGGACCATAAAACTCTATCTAATGGAGATAATAATAGTGTCAAGTCGTGGTACTGCTGGGAGGGCCTCGTTAGTATTCTGTGTAGAACAGGTCCTCAGACTTTTGCTGTTGGGTTATCCTAGCACTTGTCCTTCTCTTGCTGGTCTCTATGGCTACCTGCAGGAGTGGCTGTGTCAGCCAGTGGCTTTAGGATGGGGGGTAGGGGGTTACTCAAAGGGGCCTGGCTCCCTGATGGCTCCCTGCTCTACCATTCCTGACCTCCCCGCCCTTGGGCCACCCAAGCTGGCCCCTGCCCACCCCCTTTCAGACACCTAACACGCCTGAATTGATGTCATAGGATGTAAGAGGACACCAGCCACTGGGGGCTGCCAGATAACCCTGGCACCTTGGCAGGGTAGCTGGTACTGTGCAGGTTCATGGAACTTGGACCATCTCAGGCTGGGGACCTGGAGGTGACATGGTCCCTCACCCTGCAGCCTGCAGGGCCAGGGACACAGACTATCCAACAATCTCTGTCATCAAGACCCCACTCTTTTTTGTGGCTGCCTCCTGGGGGTTGCTTTGCCCTTGGTCTTAATGTTCTCTGTGGGGTTGATCTCGCCCCTGGGTGTAGTCAGCATTCATCTACATGCCTAGATGTAAGGGGCTCCAGGAGTACAGCCCCCTCCCCAGCCTGTCATACTGCCTGATCGTGCATGGAGCCTCAGGGTTAAGCTCTGCCCTTTCCCAGGTACTCTTTGAAAAAGTTAGCAAACTATAGTTAGGATCAGCTATGTAACTTGTGGAGCTTTGTGCCAAATGAAAAGGCCACCGGTGTTTCTTGTTCAAAATCATGAGGAATTTAAAGTCAGTGACAGCAGAGCATTAAGCCAAGTGTGGGGCTCTGCTTGAGGGCACAGGTGGCACCCCCATGAAGCTGGTTCTGACTGTGGCCCTTACCTCTCAGCATGATTCAGTTTGTCAGCTCCTTCCCTGGCACCAAGAAGGAGCCCTGGAGCTGCTCGGAGAAGATGCAAGGACATAAAGTAAAAAATGGATCCCTTACTCAGCTCAGGGCACCCATTGTCTCAGAGATACTTGAAGCGAGCAGTCTCTGCTCAGCTGGCCTTTCTCACTGGGCCTCCCTTCCAGGCTCCTGGAGTCATATCAGGGTATGGGACCTTTTCTATCTCTGGCCTGGATGACCCTGGTGGGTGTTGACTCATTTGTCTCTATTGCTGTGTTTGTCATGTTTGCTCTGCTCTGGGATGTAGGACTGATCCCTTAAGGCACCATTGCTCTTGCCTGGGCAACCACCAGACTTTAAGATTTAGGTCTTAGCAGCCCCTGGAGAGCCCTGCAGACACACTCCACTTGTACAGGGCCACTCTGGACTCTAGCCAGGCCCTCTCCCAGTGTCTCTGCCTAGCTCTGTGCCCGGGAGGCTGGGCTATGTGGCTGCTCCAATGGGCTGCCTGCACTGTAGCTTTTGGTTGGGTGTTACCAATGGGAGCCATAGTAGGAAATTGGAGGGAGGGAGGAATGAGAGAGAGAGGACGTTTATTCCCCCAGCTCCTTCCTGGAGCCTTCTTCAGCCTTGTCCCAGGTTACAACTTCTTGTCAGGTAGCTATCTTAATACAGCCCTCTCTGCCCCTGGGTTCCAATTCTCCTGGCTAACAGCTCCCTCCCCTCAGCCTTCCAGGCCTGGGGTGGTCACAGAATCCAGATGTCACTACTCTTCCTTCCCTGAGGTCTCCTGATATGCTGCCCAAACCTTTGTAAAGAGTCGCTTTATTAAACTCTCCCAGAATTAACCTAATTTGAGTTTGCATCTATTTCCTTCTGGGACCCTGAGTGGTACAAGTATCTTTGTTCTCTGTTGTACCCTCAAATCTATCATTGTAGCCCCAATCCCTAGGACAGTGAGGTCAGGGGCCGAGTATCCCTGGCTCCTTGGACAGCACCCACACAAGAAGTCCCCTTCCCTTATGTTCCATCTTCAGCTAATTGGGTATCAGGGACCTAGAATTTGTATCAGCTTCAGGGCCTGATAGAGGCAAGATGGTTCTTTAACCAGAGCTCCTTACCCCCAGATGGGGCCCCTTTGACCAGGCAACCAACTAACCAGACAAGCAGATAATTAGACAACTAAGCCTCAGAGGACCAGACAACAGGCAAGCAGACAAGTAGGCAGCACTCTCTGAGGGCATCTCTGCTGGATCTTGCTGCTCTACCTGTACTCTCGCTTTTCCTGGCAGCAGATTTTCCCTTGGGGAGCCTCTCCTCTAGCCTTTCCTCCCTCCCTCTCAGCCAGTAGCTCACCTTTAACCTGAGCCACTGAGTCCATCAGGCTTAACCAAAGTTGACTCCAGGACCTGCTCTTCCTGCTGAGTAACCAGGAAGAGATTCTTCCTGAACCTGCTGAGCGTCAGCGAGATCTGGAGCTGCTGCCACTCTTTTAAATCCAGGAGCAGGACAGGACCTGGAAGAAGGCAAGCCTGAGAGGCAGGACTTGTTTGAGCCCTGATTAAGCCATTCCTCAAGTTAGTTACCCTGGAACCTGCCAGTTATATGAACCAATGAATTCCCTTTTTGCCTAAAGCCACTGACCGTTCATTTCCTATATGTAATAAGATATATATAGCTTCTGTACTGGTTATTGGCACAGGACTCCTAAAATTTTTGTGATTTCCTAGGTGATAGGATTGTCTTTCGTTATTCATAACAAGTGCTTTCTATCCTGCTGGAGCTTATGTTAATGAGGTGATATAGCCTCTGGATGAGGCCTATGTGCCTCTTCATCTGATTGTTAATCTGTATTCTTTATAAGAACCTGGTAAATGTCAGCAAATGTTTCCTTCAGTTTGTGAGTCATTCTAGCAAGTTATTGAACTGCGGAAGGAGTTGAAACCCCCAGTTTCTATTCAGTTGGTATTGGCATCTCAAGTCTTCCTTTCCCTGATTTATTGAGATATAATAATTGACATATAACATCGTGTAAATTTAAGGTATGCATGTGTTGATTTGATACATTTATATATTGCAAAATGATTACCGTCATAGCTAATACCTCTATTACATCACATAATTACCATTTCTCTTTTGTGATTAGAACACTTAAGGTTTACTCTCTTAGCAACTTTTAAGTATATAATACAGTATTGTTAACTATAGTCTCCATGCTGTACATTAGATCCCCAGACCTTATTCATCTTATAACTGGAAGTTTGTACACTTTGACCAATATCTTTCCATTTCCCTCACCCCCCAGCCCCTGGTAACCACAATTCTACTCTGTTTCTCTGAATTTGCCTTTTTTAGATTCCACTTACAGATGATATCATACAGTATGATATATACACACACACACAATGGTTATTATTGTGTGTGTGTGTGTGTATATATATATGCACCTGTTGATGAACACTTAGGTTGTTTCTGTTGATGTAAGAAACATCCAAACTGGCTACTGCTTAAACCTGAGTCTCAGCTTCTTACCTTCCTCCCTAAACAGCATGAGCTTCAGCACCCTTTCCAGCTTCTCCACAAACTATTGGACTCTGCTCCGTACAGCTGCCCAGCTACCAGGCTGGCCAGAGTTTGGAGGCCTGGCTGTGGCGATGGCCAAGCGTCTGATGGGCATAGGGAGCATTCAGAGCAAGAGGGAGACTATGCAATGCCTGAATGACTGTCTGGCCTCCTGCCTAGAGACAGTGAGAAGCCTGGAGGCTGATAATCAGAGACTGGAGAGCAAAATCTAGGAATGTCCAGAGAAGATGGGACCCCAGGTCAGAGACTGGGGCATTACTTCAAGACCATCAAGGACCTGAGGGCTCAGATCTTTGTAAGTTTTGTGGACAGTGCCTGCATCATCCTGCAGATTGACAATGCCTGACTTGCTGTTGATGACTTCAAAGTCAAGTATGAGATACAGCTGGCCATGCGCCAGTGTTTGGAGAACGACGTCAATGGGTTCCGAAAGGTCACTGATGACACCAATATTACCCGTCTGCAGCTGGAAACAGAGATCTTAAGGAAGAGCTGCTCTTCATGAAGAACCATGAGGAGGAAGTAAATGGTCTACAAAACCAGATTACCAGCTCTGGGTTGATCATAGAATTGGATGCCTCCAAATCTCAGAACCTCAGCCAGATCATGGCAGACATCTGACCCCAGTGGGATGAAATGGCTCAGAAGAACCGAGAGGATCTAGACAAGTGCTTGTCCCAGTAGACTGAGGAGAGCACCACAGTGGTCACCTTATAGATGGCTGAGATAGCAGCTGCTGAGATGACACTCATGGAACTGACATACAATCTAGTCCTTGGAGATTTACTTGAACTCCATGAGAAATCTGTAGGTCAGTCTGGAGAATGGCCTGAGAGAGGTGGAGATGAGCTATACCACGCAGATGGAACAGCTCAATAGGATCCTGTTGCACATGGAGTCAGAGCTGGCCCAGACCTGGGCAGAGCAACAGCACCAGCCCCAGGAGTCCAAGGCACTGCTGAACATCCAGGTCAAACTGGAGGCTGAGATCGCCACTTACAGCCGCCTGCTGAAAAGAGAGGGCTTCAATCTTGGTGAAGCCCTGGACAATAGCCACTCCATACAATCCATTCAAAAGACCAACTTCCCTCCCCACCCAGGATTGTGGATGGCAAAGTGGTGTCTGAGGTCAACGATGCCAAAGTTCTGAGGCTTTAAAGGCAGCAGAAGTGGGGCACCCCTTGGGGGGGAGGGCAAGAGGCCAATAAAAAGTTCAGAGATCATTGAACATTAAAGAAAGAAAGAAAGAAACGTCCAAACCTGTAGAGAATTTTTGAGTTTATTTGAGCCAAACCAACGACAATTACCAGTAAGCAAAATCTCAACGGACTGAGAAAATGCTCCGGAGAATGGCAATTTTGCAGCTTATTTTATACACTAAAAGCAAAGGAGGAGACATAAGAGGGGATAGGTTACATGAAATTTATTGGTGGTAGATCATGGGGCCAGGAGAAAGCAAAGTGCGGGAAGTCTCTGAGATTGGACAGGGTCAAATGGAGAGACGCGTGCTTCCTTTACATTGGTGGGCATAGGGCAGTTAATGGTTAACGTTTACAGCATGTAGAGATGGTCTTCAGGCAGGACAACAATGAGGGGTTCTGGGTCTGAGGCTAGTGGAGAAGTGGGGAGACTGTGCCCTGAGGCATCTAGATAAAGGAGATTACTCTGACCTGCAGAAGGTATTTTACTGTGCGGGCAAAAACGCAAGAGAAAGGCTCAATTTAGGTAAAGAGTGACCTTTGTAAAGGAAGATTCCACCTTGGACGTCACCTCCTTGGTCACTATCCCCCCTGACTCACTTTTAGTTGTGAAGTTTTAATTTCAGGCCATCCCCTGGGGTTACTTTGGGTCTCTGAGTTTGTAAAGACGCCTGCAGGCCTTCCCTGAGCATGTCAGGTTATATGGCCAGCCCCCTTTTTTTTGTTTGTTTGTTAATTGTCACCTGAGGATATTTTTTTCCATTGCTTTTCAGAGAGAATGGAAGGGAGGGAGGGGGAGGGGGGGAGAGAGAGAGAGAGAGAGAGAGAGAGAGAGAAAACATCAATGTGTGAGAGATGGACTGGCTGCCTCCTACATGTGCCTGGCCAGGGCCCAGGGAGTGCACCCACAACCCTTTGGTGTGCAGGCCTGCGCTCTAACCATTGAGCACACTACCAGGGTATGGCCCCTTTTTTGTCCACACTTCATATCTTGGCTATTGTGAGTAATGGTGCAATGAGTATGAGCGAGCAGGTATCTCTTCGAGATAATGGTTTAATATCCTCTGGATAAATACCCAGGAGTGCGATTGCTGGCTCCTATGGCAGTTCTATTTAAACATTTTTGAGAAACCACCATACTGTTTCCACAGTGGCTTTTCCAAATTACTTTATTTTTTATTTTTGGTAATCCTCACCTGAGGATATTTTTTCCATTAATTTCATTCATTCATTCATTCATTCATTCATTCATTCATTCATTCCTCACCTGAGGATATTCTTTCCATTGCCTTTTCAGAAAGAGTGGAAGGAAGAGAGAGGGAAACATCAATGTGACAGAAACACATTGATTGGTTGCCTCCTGCACCTGCCCCGACTAGGGCAGGGGATGAGTCTGCAATCCAGGTACATGCCTTTGACCAGTAATCGAACCCACGGCCCCTTGGTGCATAGGCCGACTTTCTAACCACTGAGCCACGCTGGTCAGGGCCCAAATTACATTCTGTAGTGGGAATCAGTCTTAATGTGAGGATCTGATGCTATCTCCAGATAGTGTGAGAGTTGAGTTAGATTATAGGACATGCAGTTGGAGTCTGCCGGAGAAATGAATTGCCTTGTTGTGGGAAAACCCAAACTCATCTGGTGTCTGAAGTGTCTGGTGAGAGAGTGGAGAGGAAGTTTCCCCAGAACTTGCAAAAGATAGAGCCTTGGCTGGGATGGGAGCCCCTGTAACTTGGCCCCAGAGGCCTGCTGCAAACCTGGGTCTGCCTTTAACAAGCTGGGTCAATGGACACGTCTCTTTTGCTTTCAGGGCCCTGAACTTCTAACTATAGCCATGGGGACACCTTCCTGCCCTGCCTTGCCAGTGCGTGGGGCTGAGCGTGAGCATCATTCTCTGGGAGCCGCTGGTGGGTGTGGAGACCAGGAGTGCGGCCACTCCAACCTGGCTCTCAGAGCCTATGGCCTTGTTGCCCTCGGGAGAGGAGCCAGAATTCTCCGGCCCGCATTCATCTGTCAGAAGGCTCAGGCTCCCAGCCAGGGTAGGAGCCTCATGCTGTGGCAGCTAAGCCTTCTTCTTGGCTCCTGGCCCCTTTCTCCTCAGGACTCTTCCTCCAGCCCCTACCCCAAATCAATGTCCTGCAGGGAGCTGAGCGCCTGATGTTAACAATGACTTTCTCGGGAAAGCCCATCTGCTTTCATAACTTAACCTTTAATTGCTGAGAATTGCCTGTCCCACAGCTTAGACCTGTGGTTCTCAAAGTGTGGACTCCAGACCAGCAGCCTGAGCATGACTGGGGAACTTGTTAGGAATGCAAATTTTTGGGTCCCACTTCAGACCTACGGAATCAGATACTCTGGGGGTGCAGCCCAGCAATGTGTGTTTGAAGGAGCTCTTCAGGGGACTCTGATGTTTGCCCAAGTGTGAGAACAGCTTGGAGCTGTTACTGGTATAAGAAGTGCAAAAGGGGATGGTGTGACACCTGCCCGGATCCCCCTTTGGCCACAGGTGCCCCATTCCCTGGCTCCTGTGAGTGAGTGTTGGCTGCTAGCGGCCCCAGCTGGCCTTTCTCCTGAGCATTGCCCTGTGCTGAATCACTTTGCCCAGAAATGCCAGAGAGATTATGTACGTGCACACCCGCCCCCCGTGGGCCATAGCCAGTGACTGATGGACAGGGTGTAACAGGCTGGCCCTTGTCTTTAGGGGGGACACTCCAGTGTGAATTACGCTCTGGAGCCCCTCATAGAATTAGGTCAAGGTTAGACTTGAATTGCTCCACGCTGCTGCTTATCCCAAATGCCCAGAGCTGTTGTCAGTACAACAGGTATGAATTATACGCAACACCCTGGTGTAAAAGAAAATGTCATTTGGCTTGCTTTGGAAAATAAAAATAAACCTGGCTCAGAGGCCCTGGCTGCCAAGATGACTGTGTTTGGTTACCTCCTAGGAAGGCTGGTTTGCAGCCAGCCAGGAGAGCCTCCTGCAGTTGGGGAAGCAGGGGAGGCCCCTGGATGGCAGGCGCTGGTGGCCACGGCTTCAGTGTGTCATTTTCCTCTTGGTCTCAGAGAATCAGCTTGTCCGCCCTTGGTCCAGATGTCACAGGGAGCCCAGGAAACACACAAAAATAATAATGATTCTCTTCCCCTAACTGCCCTTCCTGAGAGGGGAGAAGGGGGAAAATGTTTTTTTATTGTCCTCAATAGATATGAATGAATTTCCCCAGTTAGTTTCTGGGGGGAATCAGAGCAGTGGCAAGTGTGTGTGTGTGTGTGTGTGTGTGTGTAGGGGGATGTTAGAGTGTGTACAGAGGTATGTTTGTGTGCATGTGGTGTACAGAGATGTGTTTGTGTGTGTGTAGAGGTATGTTTGCCTATTGTGTTCCTAGAGGTGTGTTTTTGTACCTGTGTGTAGAGAGATGGTAACTGAGACCAGAGACCCTATCACTACCCGAGAAGGTGTCAGTCTCTCCCTCATTCCCAGTTTTCTGCCCCGGGCCTCACAGCTGACACGGCTGTCACCTGCTACCCTTTTGAAGCCCATTGGGAAGACAGGAGGTGGCACTGGACGGGACAGTGGGATGACCCGTCTGAGCTTCAGCCACCTCTCTGCTTGGAACACTTCAGGGGTCTGAGGTTCTGAGTTGGGAGCAAAAACAGCAAAATTGAGTAATTATTGCTCCAAACATACCCAGAGGCCCAGGGGTTAAGGGAGAAGGAGAACCTAGTTAAGCAAAAACATTCAGAGACCAGATGGAAACAGTAAACGTGGACAGCATTTTTATTCCCTGGGAGCTGTGACTATGGATGATTTCTATTCACGCCTTTGCATTTAATTTCATTTTTGAAACTTTCTACAATCAACATGAATTATGTGTACAATAATTAAAAATGAAACCATAAGAATAATTATAAACACTCCCAACGTCTCTTCCTTGAGTGCCAGCTTCCTCTCCCACCCCCATCGTCAAAGGAAAGCTTGCATCTCCTCAACTTTGTGTCATGGAAAGTTCCCGGCACGGTGAAAAGGTGGGATGAGCAGAGCAATGCACCCTTGTACAATATACCCCCCACCTAATTCAAAAGTGGGAATATTTTTCACATCTGCTTTATTTGTGTGCATATATGAAAATCTATGCTTTTTTCTGAAACATTTGATAGTAAATTGCAGATAGGAGATTTTACCTTTAAACTCTGAGTCCACCACTTCCCAATACATCTCCTAAGTATACAGCTTCCCAAGAACCTGGGCCAGTTTTTCGTGAATGCCTTTCAGTCTGGCTTGGTCAGAGTCAGTCCTCTCCACGGGCCACTGTCCTCTATGGGAAGTTTCTCTGGACCGCCTCACCTGTCCAGATCCGCCCCAGACTCAGGGTCTATTGCAAGCCCCACCTCCTCCGTGAGGCCCTCCCTGACATTATGAAATAATATTCTGATCTGTTAGCTGACTCTTCATTTAACAGTTCTTGAGTAGAACAACTCAGACCAAGACCCAGTCCTGCTCTCCAGGGGCCCTCAGTCCAGGTGCTGGGGCAGAAAACAGGCAATGAAGCTGGGTGTGGTGGGTGCTATGAGGAGCACCAGGACTTGGTGCCGGCCGAGGTAGAGGAGAGGTGCCTCCTTGAGGCTGGGGTGGTAAGAACAGATATTTCAAAGAGGCAGATGGGATTTGAGCTGAGACCTGATGGCTACATGGGAGGACGTGGAAACAGATGCAGATCCGGCTTGGTGGAAGGAGCATCAGGGTTATGCTCAGAAAAATTGTTTGAATGAATGAACTACTGAGTGGAGAATGGATTGGAGACGGGCAGAACTGGAGGCACAGCGACCGGCTGGGAGCAGTGGCAGTCATCCAGGAGATAATCACATCATAAATTTGAATAAATGGATATGAGGGTTATGAGAGAGGTATAATCAGTGGGGTTTGGCTCTTAATTAGATATGGGAAGAAGAGCAGAGAGATATGTCAAAACTGGATATAGCATCCACTTTCCTGGCTTGAGTGACTGGATTGATACTAGTGCCTTCAATGGGTCGGGTGATTTAATAAAAGAAATAGGATTTTATGCGTGGGTGGGGGAAACGAGCTTCCTTTTGCACATGTTTGTTCGAAGTGCCTGTGGCTCATCCAAGTGGAGACATGTGATAGTGGGGAGTTTATATGAAAGGACAGGGGGCTCATCTAGATGAAGATACAGATTTTTTGGACTTAAGCAAATACGTGGCAAAGGAAGCCACACCTAGGAACAGAGTGTGGCTTGAGAGAAGTGGGTTGAGCCCCAAACCTGTCACTTTTAAGAGTTAGAAGGAGGCCGAGAAGGAGAAGCCAGAGAGGTGAGTGAAAAGCCAAGACCTGGTGCCAAAGGAACCAGGAACACTGCCAGGGAAGGAAGAAATGGTCAGTGAGTTGAATGAGGGTGCTATTATGGAAGGACAGTTTCAGTGGAGTGACAAGGGCAGGAGCAAGATTCCAGGGGCTTGAGTGACAGGCAGGACACAATGCAGGGAGATGTCAGTAAGGGTTTGTTCTGCGATTGATCGGAAGGAAATGGAAATGGGGGATGGATGGATGGAGGAAAGGAGAGCTGTTTAAACTAGGGTCCCCGTTCTCTGTTGTCCCTCGGTATCCAGCTAAAGAGGAGGAAAGCTGGGATGGAGGTGGCGGGGGAATAGGGCAACCGCCAAATAAACACACCATCCAGGGAAGCCCGCCAAGGCTGGGCCCAGAATATCTGGAACGGAACCCATCTTCCTTCTGCTGCAGGAAGTGGTGGTGGGAGCCCAGTTGACTGGAATTTCCGAGCTGTGAGGATGTTCCTGGTGAATGCTTTTTATATATTTATTTTTTCATTCATGAAAAAGAGTTAGAATTAAGTGCCCCCCCCCCCCCCCAACATTCCCTCCCACAGAGGAAGCGCTTAATTTAGCCTCATGTTCCCAGTTGAAAAATATCCCTGAGGTTTGCTGGCTTCTGCTGGGTTGTTTGTCACCTTCTCTCAAATGTGGCAGGATGTTAACGAATGTGGCAGGATCGGACTCTTTGTATCTTGATTTCAGCTGAGGCCCTAAGAGAATCGGTGACTCCATCCCAACCTCAGCACCAAGAGGAAGTTCTGTTAGACCACCTATGCAGGATGTGGAAAGAGTTGTCAAAACCAGCTTTGGGAACCTTAGATGACCCTCCCCACCCTGGCCCACAAAAGATGTTGGTGAGGCAGAGAGACAGAGTTGAAAATTAAAAGAGAATTTCTTTGAATACTTCTGTGCTATGAGTTTATCTCCTTTGGGATGAGGTAGAAGGGTGCTTCCCCTTATCTAGCGCCAAGCTAGAGGGGCTTCGATGGCACCACTCAGAAAGCTTGCTATGTGCCCCCAGAGCTGGCAGGACCCAGTAGACTGGTATCTAACTCACCTGAGAAACTTGATTTGGGAAAGACTGTACTTAGAACTGACTGGGATCTAAATAGAAGTGTGACTGTGTTTGGGAAGTAACTGCAGTTTATGGGGTGGCGAATCAAAGGGACTAGTCTCCTTGTACCAGATGTAGCCACACACAAGAGGCAAAGAGAGTTGTTTAGATCTTTCCCCAAAGGGCTACAAGGCCTGAGAGGGTGATCCCAGCATAAGGACCCTGGAGGTAAAACATCCCAGATATCTGGGTATCTGTGGGAGGTGGCTTTGAAAGGACAATCTAAGCAAGAGATAAGGGTTTCTCAAGCATATACAGGAAGGGTTCTTGGCTGTACAATGGGCATCTGTCCAGCAGCAAAGATCAGAACACAGCTGTTACCTTCACATCTGTGATACTGTGACATATATATTTTTGGTTGTTGTTACCAGTTCCTGGCACAAAGCTCCTAAAACCCTTGGCATTTCCTAAATGATAAGAGCAATAAAGGTGTCTTGATATTAATAACAAACCTCTTTCAACCATACTGAGTTTGGATGAAGGAGGTGACTTTTGGAAAGCACCTAAGGATGGGGGCTGGTTGCCAAGGGAGCTAATCTTGTAATTAGAGATTTGGAACTTTCCTTACTCCTTCCCCACCTAGGGAGGGGAGAGGGGCTTTTGATTGAATTCAATGATTTAATCAACCATGCTTATGTAATGAAGCCTTCGTAAAACCCCAAAGGATGGGGTTCAAAGAGCTTTTTGGTTGGTGAGCACATGGAGATGCTGCAAGAGTGCCATGCTAGAGAGGGATTGGAAGTTCCATACCCCTTTCTCCATACTTTACGTTAGGCATCTTTTCCATCTGGCTGTTCTTGAGTTATACCCTTTTATAATAAACCAGCAATCTAGTAACTAAAATGTTTTTTCTGAGTTCTGTGAGCTGCTCTAGCAAATTAATCAAACCCAAGGAGGGGATTGTGGGGACCTCTAATCTATAGCCAGTGGGTCAGAAGCATAGGTTGGTGTCTGGATTTGTGATTGGTGTCTGAAGTCGGGAGGAGGGCAGTCTTGTGGGACTAAGCCTTTAACCTGTGGAATCTGACACCATCTCTAGGTAGACAGTGTAGAATTTGAGTTAAATTGTAGGATACTCAGTCAGTGTCTGCTGAGAATTGGAGAACTGCTTGCTAATGTTGGAAAACCTACATACATTGGAACATTCAAGTCTATTATTTCATATACCCTTGGATGCTATCTTTAAGCTGAATAAGAGAAGATATCATAGCCCGGCTGGTGTGGCTCAGTTGGTTGGAGCAATGGCTCATGCACCAAAAGGTTGTGGGTTCAATTCCCAGCCAGGGCACATACCCAAGTTGTGGGTTCAATCCCCAGTTGGTCTGGACACGTACGGAAGGCAGCTGATCTATATTTCGCTCTCATATTGATGTTCCTCTCAGCCTCTCTCCACCTTCCTCTCTCTAAGCATGTCCTTGGGTGAGAAATACATTTCTTTTTTTAAAAGAGAAGATGTCATAGTATAGATGTCAATGAATGAAAGTCAAGAGTTTTCAAATGTAAAAAACAACACCAGAAAAATCCCCATTAAATTGAGTGTGGATAAATACACCTGAAGCCTTCCAAGGGTTTAAAGGGGCTGGTTTGCTAAAGAAACTCTAAGCCTGGTCTGCAGCCCTTAAAGCAGCCCTAGACCTGAACCCGTCAGAAGCCAGCTGTGAAAGCTATGCAGAACCCAGGGAGGGCACATGGGCTAGAGTCCATTTTAGATTCAGAAGAGTTAAATTGGCCAAGTGGGCAATGCCACTGCCAAAGTGAAAATGAGCAGAACCAAATTAGCCAACCAAAAAACTCTCTCCATTGCTAGGGTAGCTAGTTCCATGACTTTTACCCACCCAGTGGGGCTTGATCATAGCTTGGACCACCAACTGCTGGGCAGGTTTCCCTTCTCCCATTTTTTCAAATGAGAGTTTTTGTTGCAGTTATCTTGTTTCCACTCCAACATTGCACACATCCCCATGTGTGGCGGGGGCCAGATTTCTTGTCCTTTATTATTTAGGTCACTGAATACAGAGCAGTTTATCTAGACCTGATGAGAGAGCCCCACATCTCCCATAGACCTGAACTGGAATCATTCATTGGATTCCCTTGGGGAAGGGAAAGGGATTTTCTACATAAGGTCAGAAGGGTTTGCATTGTCAAAGCGGTGGGTTTAAAAAGATTACTAAATTGTACCCTACCTTCTCTATTTTCCTTTTATTCTATAACAATAGAGGTTTTGGGTAGGCATTTGATTGCCCAGCCATGACCCTTTCCCAGATTCCCCTGCAGCTGAATGAAGTCGTGTATTCAGGCCAGTGGGCTGGGAGTAGAAGTGATGTATACAATGCCTTGGTTGTATCCTTAAAAGGAAGTTTATTTTGTGTTCCTTCTAGTTTAGTTCTCATTTCTGAAATGATTTTTAATTTTATTTAAATTTCTTTCTTGAGTGCTGTCATTTTCTTTCCAAGTTTTTCTATTCTGACTTATGTTGCTATTTCTTATCATATAAACTTCTCATTATCGTTGAGCTCATTTAGATATAGTAGATTACATTTTAAATCTGTTATAGATTACATTTGCAATCTGACTTGTGGGCATGTCTCTCTGGCTCATGTTTGTTATCTGTAGGGGTGTTATTTTGCTCCTTACTCTCTTTCTTTCTTATAAAAACATTGTAGGGGATTTGGCCTTGATAATTTTCTATTGCATATTTCTATGTGCAGTTGGTGTTCCTGAACTTTTAGGAGGAGGCTGCTCATGGCTGCCAGTACAAGGTGAACAGAAACAGTGACATTGGGTTTTCTTGCTTTATTCTAGAATTTTAAGGGCAAAAATTTATTGTTTCTCCATTAAATATGAATTTTCAAAGGATTTTGGTGTATATCTTTTACCAGGTTTAGAAAGTTCCATTCTATTTCTAGATACCTAAGAATTTTTTATTTTTAATAAGTGTGATTTAAAAAAATTATTTAAAAATTTGGGATAATCTTGTGTATTTTTAAGATTAATAATAAGGTAAGCATTTAATATATTTTAATGCTGAATTCTGGAGATAAATCCAACTAGGGCATGATGTATAGTTATTGTAAATACATTGTTTGATACAGTTTCTAGAATTAAAAAAAATATTTTATTATTATTATTATTATTAATATAATGTGCTGACTTCCTGAATATGTTTAAAAGGATAAAAAGTCCTCTCAATGCAAAGGAAAGAATAGACATTCTCTAACAGAGCCAGAGCCAAGGGAACTATAAAGCACATGGGTGTTCACTGTGCAACAGTTTGCAGAATTTTGTTTTGAATTTTCATATCTATGTTTATAAGTGATATTGCTCAGAGATTTTTTTTTCTCATTTTGTTCTTGTTTGGTTTGAGTATCAAGGTTTTTCTAATCTCATAAAATGAATTAGTCATGTTCTCCCCTTATTTTCTGGAACAGTTTTCATGAGATAGGAATGATCTGTTCCTTGAATGCTTTGAAGAAACTGCTTATAAAACTATCAGAGCCTACTTTTTAAAAGGTAGATTTTAAAGCTTTTGATTAAATTTTATAACCATTTGTCAAATGGTTATAAAATTATTTAACTTTTCAATTTATTCTTTGAATCAGTTTTGGATAGATACATTTTCTAGGAATTTACCCATTTCATCTAAGTTTTAAAGTTTAGTAGCAAAAAATTGTTCATACTTTATAGTTGTTTATAATTTAAATTTCTGGCTTTTTCTATAATTATGCATCTTTTTTCATTTTTTAAATTGCTAAGTTATGTCTTCTTTCTTGTATATATTATATATGCACTTAATTTCTAAATTTTATTTAATTCCTTCTGCTTTCTTTGGATTTCTTCTATTATTCTTTCCCTCATGTCCAATGCTGGCTAATTAGCTCAACCATTCCCAGCCTTTCTTCTTCTCTAATATTGTCATTTATGGTTATACATCAGTCTTACGTCATGTTTCCCAGAAGTATAGCCTAAGACAGGGATTCTTGTGTACAGGATTTATTGAGAGGGCTCTCAGAATAAGAGAGCGGAGAGAAGCTGGGTAATGTAGAGGAAGGAGCTCAGGAAAGGTGTGGTCCCTGGCCCTGACCCATGGGAGCCCTGGAGCATGAATGGCAACAGAATTGGTCCCACCTTGAGGCAAGTGGGCTGGACTTTGGCACCCCTGTTTGAGTCAAATATTGGCTATAGACTGCCATGGAGTGGTAGGTGGGGGCACAATCTCCCAGGGTCAGATGGTTCCCATGAACTGAGGGCAGGTCTCTGGAGAAGGGCAGCCAGGAACTGCTGGTGTTACTGGAGATGTACACTCTGACCTGTTAAAGGACCAATGGTTAAACAAAAAGGAACATGGTTGGAGCACCAACAGAAGCTACTACACCTATTAATATAGTGTATTTTTATTATTTCATATTTGTAGTATTTCATGATTTTATATAAATTTATTCTTTTATCTGTAATTGATTTAGAAATGTGTTTAAATAATGTATAAATGTGAGTTTTTTAGTTATCTTTTTGTTAACTAAGCCAAATGGTATTTATAAGTTAATTTCTTTATGTTAAGAGAGAATTCATGATACTCATTCTTTGCCATTGGTTATGAATTATTCTATGGTCAGTTTTTATAAATATTATGTATGTGTTTGAAAAGAATAATTTTTTTTCCTCTTGCTAGGTGCAAAGTTCTATATATGCCTTTTACTTATTTATTTAATTTTTTAAATTAAAAAATTATTCGTTTAAGGAAGAGGGGGAGAGAGAGAGAGAACCATCTGTCGTTCCACTCATTTATACATGCATTGGTTGATTGTTGTATGTGCCCTGATCAGGGATCAAGCCCACAACTTTGGCAACTGAACTACCTGGACAAGCCTGCCTTTTATTTTTTATCATTATTTTTTCAGTCAGAAAAAAGATAATTTTTAAAATTGAATTTTAATTAAAAGAAAAAGATAAAATATGCATATGGATTTTAGGCAATCGAGAAAATTACCAAGTAGAAAGCAACAAGTATTCCAATTGCCTCACCTCATGGTGAGCATAATTTCAGACATCTCTCTTTGCATTTTTTTTCATTTTCATGAAATTTATTATATTTTTCCATACATAGGTATGTGTGTACTGAGTCATGATATATAATTTATTTCTTACTGTGAGTTGGTGTATCAGTGATCTATTGCTGCATAACAATTACTTCAAAATTTACTTAAATCAACAAGCATTTGTTATCTCACCACATCTCAGGGTCAGGAATTCAAGAGCAGCTTAGTTAGATGGTTCTGGTTCAGGGTCTCTCATCAGGTTGCAGCCAAGACGCCAGCCAGGACTGCTGCAATCATTTGAAAGCTTTACTGGGACTGGAGGATTTGCTTCCGGGATGTCTCACTCACATGGCTAGAAAGTTGTTGCTGGCCATTGGTTGAAGGCCTCAGTTCCTCATTGTGTGACCTCTGTATAGGGTTGCTTGAGTGTCCTTACAATATGGTTCTGGCTTCCCCCAAAGGAAGTGACTCAAGAGAATAAGGCAGAAATGGCAATGTCTTTTATGACCTAGCTTCAGAAGTCACATACCATCACTTTTGCCATATTTGGTTGTGATGAAGTGTTGGAAAAGGCTATACAGGGGTGTGAATACCAGAAGACAAAGCTTATTAGGGGACCTCTTGAACATGGCTGCCACAATTGGGGTAAAAAATGTTTGAGAACCTGACTTGTCTAATCACCCACTTTATGCATAATTTCAAATTATCATCAAATCCTGAAGACTGACCATTCATATATAGGTTTTACTAATGTAGTTACAAAATACTTACAAAGTTAACGTGGCCTATAGTCAATGATTAATGAGTAGTTATTGATGCCACTTCCTATAAGTACATTATAATAAACATGACTTTTAGCCAGTCTTTCATACCTTGATTATTGTAGTAGCCTAACTGGTCTCCTTGTTTCCATCCGTAACCCCATCAGCCCCTTCACCACACAGCAGCCAGAAGAACACATTCATTTTTTAAAACTTTTTATTATGGATATTTAAGAACATATAATGTACCCTCATATATCCATTACTAGCTTTAACTGTTATTAACCTCTTGTTCTTGTTTCTGGACATCTTTTTTTCTCTGTCTGCCTCTCTATTTCCGTCTGTCTGTCTTTCTGCCTGTCTCTCTTTATGTATGTGTGTGTCTCTCTGTTGTTGTCTTTCTATGTCTCTGTTCCCCCCCCAACATTTGTTGCTATTGGTATTGTTGTTTAGCTGATCTATATATGCCTTTTAGACCAAGCTTACTAATACTATTGTTCAAATCATCTACGTTCCTTAAAAATGTTTATTCTACTTTATTTCTGTTATTGAAAGGCACTTGTTGAAAATTTATGTGAAGATCATGGATTTGTTAATTTTTTCTCATACCGTTATCATATTTTGTTTTTACCATATTTCATCAATTGTAAGATGCACATTTCTTTTCACATTTTATTACTTATGTATTTATTTTCACATTTTAACATTTCTGTTATTGGGATATATTTCACAGTTGAAGTTATATGATTGTTTTTAGCCAGATGAAGGTCATGATGAAGCTGTCATTGCCTGAGCATGTATGAACTTGGTCATAGTTGTTAATATTGTCATTATTTCATTTGAGTGATGTGGGCACATCATGTGTGGAAGTTAATGATCATTTTACATTTCCTAACAATATTACATTAATTCAACATTGAAATGAAAGTTATGTACATTCTATGTACAAGAAAGAGAGCAGCAAGACAAAAGCACCTAGATGGTGCTGAAGGAATTCCTGTAATTTTTCTTCTTTGTCTTTTTTTTTTCTTTCTTCACAGTGGGACTACCAGGGATTTTATGAAATAAAAAATACACACATCTATAAGAAGATGAAGTTGTGCTATGGCTAAAAAGCTTGCCTGTCACTCACCAAGCAATATAACTAAAAGCAGGAGAAATTCCCAAAACCTTAAAATTGGATGACAGACATTTCAAAACATTGAGAAGCTGGTATGATTGATGTGTCATGTGGAAACCATTGCTGGAGCTTTGAAAATCAGTTTCACAGAAGCTTTCTGCTGACTTTGAACATAAGCATTTCTAGTGTTGTGATTCAATTGGGGGAAAAAATAAAACATGCATTTAGGCAAATAGAGAATGATGACAAAATCACACATTCTTTCAATACCTCAAAATTGTACTGTCAATTCTAAAAACACTAAATAAATTAATATAGTGAGCACATATTACCAAAAGAAGAAAATCACTGAGATAGTATATGTAGCTGCTGTTAACCAAAAGATGTCATGATACTTAATATGAATAAGGTATTCATATAGCTTAATTTCCAAAACAGAATACTGATGAGAGTGAAAGAGGAAGTCATGGATACTTGTATAAGGATGTCAGGTACTATCTCCAGTAAAATCAGTTTAAAAACACTAATTTTAAATTATAAAGCAATTTCTGAGAATTAGATTTTTCTCAAAGATGTTATTGTGACTGCAATAATAAAATAATGGATGGATGTTAGCTCCATCAATGGAAGACTAGCTAAAAGTCACATAGAATAGGTGTATAGGACTCATGGGCAACCAATCTGCCCAGTACAATTGTCTTCATGCATTTTGTGGGCATTTATTTAAACAATGAGATAATAAGCTCAAGAGACAGAAAGAAGGGAAACACAGACAAGAGGTCAGAGACAGAGATAACAGAGTGAGAAGTTCTAATACATATTTAATCAAAGTTCCAGAAATTGAAGAACAAGAGAGAAGATAGGGAATAGCTGAAAGAGAGAATAGCTAAAAAGCATCTGAAACTATTGAAAGATACCCATTTACAGATTCTAAAAGCTCAATTCCAAGCAGTCTACATAAAAAGAAATCTGGCCGTGGCTGGTGTGGCTCACTGGTTAGAGAGATGGCCTGCACAGTGAAGGGCCTTGGGTTCGATTCCTGGTCATGGATATGTCCCTTGGTTGCAGGTTCACTCCCTGCCCCTGGTAGGAGTGAGTGCAGGAGGCAACCAGCTGATGTGTCTCTCTTACATTGATGTTTCTCTCTCTTTCTCTTTCTCTCCTTCCTTCCCTTCCACTCTGTCTGAAAAGCAATGGATAAAATATCCTCAGGTGAGAATTAACAAAACAAACAAACAAACAAATAAATCTGTACCTAGATACATCATAATGAAACTACAGAGGACCAAAGACACAGAGAAAAATCTTAAAGAGCATCCAGGAGGAAAAAAAAGACAGATTACATTTAGTTAGATGGCAACAGAAGTGAGAAGAAAGTGGAATGATATTTTCTATGTGTTGGGAAAAAATTTTATAGAATTCTATACCCAACTAAAACATCTTTCCATTAATAAAAGTAAGTATGTTCATGTGTTTTTCCATTGCATTCATTTCCCAGCACCAGACAACATTCCTTTGTTATGCCCAATTTGCCCAATTCTCAGGAGCTTCTACAGTGAAAAATAAAACCACAGCTACCAAATGCTTTAGGGGGTTGAGAAAAAAATAATTTCAAGGCCAGAGTATTGGCTGTCATCAGAAAGCCTATGACTCTTTATTTTGCAATATGTGATGGAAACCACAGAGAAAAAAACATGGCTTAAAGGAAACACATGATGAAATCATTTCAAGACTCTTCTCCTGTTTAAAAACTGGGATATAAAAAACCCTCTCAATTCAATGATAAAGCAAACAACCCAATAAAAAATGGACAAAGGATTTGAACACACATTTCATAACAGCTACCAAAGCTCAACTACACCAGGAGGGTGGACATAGCCCATGAGGGGGGCAGTGCCCAGCGAGGGTGAGTGGGGAGGCTGTGCCACTGGACCCTACAGGATACCTACACAATTATACCACTCTACCAACCCTGGGAGGTGTAGCAATACTACCTAATATACAGACACAAACACAGGGAGTCTGCCAAAATGAAGAGACAAAGAAACAGGTCACAAATGAAAGAACAGAACAAAATCCAGAAAAAGAACTAAAAATGGGACAAGCAATCTACTAGATGCAGACTCCAAAACACTGGTTATAAGGATGCTCAGTGAACTTAGGGGAAGAGCAGATGAATTCAGTGAGAACTTCAATAGCATAAAAAAGGACATAGAAACCATAAAAAAGAACTAGTCAGAAGTGAAGGCTACATAAACTGAAATGAATAATTTACAGGGAATCAACAGTAGAGTAGATGAAGCTGAGAATCAAATCAGTGATTTGGAATATAAGGAAGCAAAAAACACCAATCATAATGGCAAAAAGAAAAAAGAATTAAAAAAAAATTAAGATAGTGTAAGAAGCTTCTGAAACAACTTCAAGCACACCAACATTCAAATCATAGAGGTGTTTGGAGGAGAAAGGAGAGAGTAAGAAATTGAAAACCTATTTGGATAACTAATGACAGAAAACTTCCCTAACCTAGTGAAGAAAAGAGATGTACAAGCCCAGGAGCACAGAGAGCTCTAAACAAGATGAACCCAAGAGGCCCACACCAAGTCTCACCATAATTAAAATGCCAAAGGTTAAAGACAAAGAGAAAACCTTAAAAGCAGCAAGAGAAAAGCAGTTAGTTACCTACAAGGGAGCTCCCATAAGACTGTTAGCTGATTTCTCAGCAGAAACTCTGCAGGCCAGAAGGAATGGCATGAACTATTCAAAGTGATGAAAAGCAAGGACCTACAACCAAGATGACTCTACCCAGTAAAGCTATCATTTAGAATTGAAGGACATATAAAGAACTTCCCAGACAAGAAGAAACTAAAGAAATTCATCACCACCAAACCAGTATTATATGAAATGCTAAAGGGTGATATTGAAGGGGAAGAAGAAGAGACAAAAATATGAGCAATAAAGTGGCAATAAATACATATGTATCAACAATTGAATCTAAAAAACAAAACAAACAAACAGAGCAAAAACAGACTCCTAGACACAGAGAACATTTTGACAGTTGCCAGATGAGAGGGGGGTTGGGGAGATGGGTAAAAATGTTGAGGGGATTAAGAAGCACACATTGGTTGTCACAGAATAGTCATGGGGATGTAAAGTGCAGCATGGGGAGTATAATTAGTAATATTCTAATAACTATGTATGGTGTCACATGGGTATGAGATTTAGCAGGATGATCAGTTAGTAAGTTATATGTCTAATCATTGGGGTGTACACTTGAAACTAATATAGTATTGGATGTCAACTAAGTGAAAAATAAGAAATGCTTTTTTAAAAATAAGTAAAAGTGAGAATCTAAAAAAATAAAATAAATAGAACCTGAACTAAAAAAAATTGACATCAATATTGGCTCATCAATTATAACAAATGTACTACACTAATGCAAGATGTTAAAAATTAGAAAAGTTGGGAGGGAGGGTGAGAGGGTACACGAGAACTCTACTTTTTGCTCAAATTTTTCTATAAACCTAAAAGTGTTTTTTAAAAGTCTATTAACTTTAAAAAGGGCCCTGCCAGTGTCGCTCAGTTGGTTGAGCGTGGTCCCATGCACCAAGAGGTTGCCAGTTGGATTCCCAGTCAGGGTACATGCCCTGGTTTCAAGCTCAATCCCCAGTGGGGGTGTGCAGGAGGCAGCCAATCAATGATTTTCTCTTATCATTGATGTTTCTATCTCTCTCTCCTTCTCCCTTCCTCTCTGAAATAAAAATAAAACATATTTTAAAATAATAATAAAAGAAAGTGATGCAGAAGATGAGCTTTAGATAGGAAGTTTAGGAATACTTAAACAGTTTTATTTTGCTTGAAATTTTCTTTTTATGTATGCACAAAGTGATAAGCCATAACTCATTAATCCTAAGACACACTTAAAAAAAATCTTTGAATAAGGATGCATCTTAAAAAAGATGGCATTTTAGATTTGATGAAATATGGTATGATAAAAAATATATATGTCTAAATAAGTCTAAAGAAATTCTTTCAATATGTATTAAATAAAATCTAAGATTAGAAAATATTGTGGCATAGTTTAATTGGTGGTGTTTTTATTTTTAAATGGAGCTTAAAATAATACTGCATTTTACAATTGATGTGTCTCTGATTAGATGAAATATAATATAGGTGTATACTATAAATTGGCTAGACGATGCATATTTATCTATTATTGTTTCTGGTGAAGGTGATTAAAGGGGTTGACAATTTGAACTGTAATGCTTTATTTCTTGTATTTAAAAATGGCAGTCACTGACATAAAATGTTAACTGATTAAATCTGAGAAGTAGGAGCATGGTGTTATATTTTTTTTTGGCTTATTTTATTTTTTATATTAAATTTTTTTTTTTGAATTTGAGAGTACGCTTATTAAAGCTGGGGACAGTGAAACAAGCAAGGGCTTAGGACAGGAGAAACAACAGGAGAGAGCCTAGGTGGGGTGCCTTTGGTTCTCTAAAAATGTTATGGGAAAGAAGTGAGCCAAGGCGGGCTGCTTTAGCTCACCGGGGAGTCAGAGAAAAGGGGGCCTTGGAAACAGGTTCAGGAATTAGCCCACGATGAGCTGCAGCTGCCCACTGCTCCCCTGGTTGCAAGCCTTGTGGGGTCCCTTAGGGTTTAGGAGATGCATGCCTGTGGGGTCTATATTTAAAAATTTTAAACAAAACAAATACCAGAAAAAATAAAATTGAAGAACAACAGCTCAGAAACTTATTTGCTGGGGAGTATTCTTGGGCTGTTGGGGGATGGTAGAACTTCGAGAAGGAAAAAGTCAGGCAGGCAGACACAAAAAGACAAATGTTGCATGATTCCACTTACATGAGATACCTACGGTAGTTAAATTCATAGAGACAGAAAGCAGAATAGTGGTTCCCAGGGGCTGAGGGCGGAGGGTGGGGGCAAAGGGGCATTTTTATCAAATGGGCACAGAGTTGCAGTTTGGGATAATGAAGAAGTTCTGGAAATGCACAGTGGCAATTGATGGTTGCACAACATTGTGAATGTACTTAATGCCATTATGAGCTGTACACTCAAACATGGTTAAAATGGTAAATTTCTGTTATGTTTATTTTACCACAAATACACACACACACACGTTGGACAGGGGAAATCAAAAGTCTTGTTTCAGGCATGTTGAGTTTGAAATGCTCACAGGTAGTTGGATAAAAATCCAAGCTCAGGTAAGTGATCATGGGCTGTAGATGCAAATTTAGCAGACACCATGTTGGAGCCAAGAGGCCAGAGAGTTTCAAGACCAGGGGCTTCCAGCACTCAGAAAAGGCACGTCCAGTGAGGCAGAGGAAAACCAGGAGAGGTGGGGTGGAGGAAGCCAAGGACAGAAACCCTTCTCAGCAGGAGGCAGTGGTCAGCAGTGTAGACTGCTTCAGAGGCACTGAGTGATGTGAGCACCACTGGATCTGGCAGTGAGAGAATTGTTAGGGTTTCTGCAGCATGCTAAGGAAGAAAGGCAGACTGAGGTGGTATGGGAAGGAAAGAAGTGGTGATGGGAACTATCCAGAAACTTTGAAGAAGTTTTGCTCTGAATATTAGGTGAGGAATGGGGTGGTAGCAGGAGGCAGATAGGGAGGTCTAGGGAAGCCTTTTTTGTTTTTTAAAGATGAGAGGTATTGGAAGAAGTTTGTATGCTTTTGGGAGTGGTCCACTATTCCCATAAAAGAGAGAGTAAGAGCAGAAGTAGGAAAGAAGGGAGGACTGAAGAAGAGGGACACGAGTGGTGTGTGTGGCCTCGTATAGGAGCAGGACACCTCCTCCATCCAAGGAGAATGGGCAGAGAGAGTGGGCCCCAGGTGAGTGGTGTAAAGATTTGGTGGTGGGAAGACGAGATCGCATCCGTCTCTTCAATGAGGAGTGAAGCAATGTAAATGATGGTTTCTGTTTCCTCACCAGCTGAGCTGAGCACAAGAGGGGGTGGCGGAGGTTTGAGGACAGAGGAGGAGATGCAGACAAGTCATAGCGAAGAGTGGGAAAGGCTGCACAGTGGGCCTGTGGAGCCCTGTGGCCCTGGATATAAAAGGAAGCCAGTGACAAAGTTGAGTGACTTTCCCTGGCAGCGAGCGTAGGGAGGTGGGTCTGACTCATCTGTGAACCTTAAATTGTGCTTCAAGGATCAGTGGCATGAGCTTCACCTGGGAACTTGTTAAAAATGAAAGTGATCAGTTACCACCCTAAACCTATTGGATCAGAAACTCTGGGGTGGGACCAATCCATATGTGCTTTTCACAAGCTCTCCAGGTGATTTGGAAAGTTTGGGAAGCTCTGAACTACACTGAAGGAACCAAGGGCATTGGGGATCATCTGCAACTTGTAGATGCCAATAGGTGCCATTCTCTAGGGCAGAAGTTTCTAGTGCTATGAGCTCTGGGTGTGTCTTCTTTCTTGATTAGTGACAGATCCATAAGCAAACCTGGAAATTGCCAAGAATGGAAGCCACTTGAAGGAACTTGGAGCTTTCTAATGAAAGATTATTTTGCAAGGCAAACATCATCTTTCAAAAGTACTTTTTTTTCTCTTCCTGAGTCTGAATTTGAATATTGAGTTTCCTGTGTCTTGATCTTCACTCCTGCCCACGGTGTTGTGAAAGGACCCTGGACTTTCCTTGCCCTCCCTAGGTCACGTCTTTCTGGGTTGTCACAAAGGCCCTTCCTGAGGTCTGTTCCATCTTCCCACATGGCTCATTTCCAGTTTTCAAGTCTTTGGGGAAACAAGGTTGAACTGGTCATTCTCTTACGTGTGAAGACTTCTCCTCCTGAGCTGAAATAAAGACAAGGATGAATCAGCCTCTCCCAACCTCTAGGATCTCCCAGTGACTCAGAGGATGGTCTGTTTAATGGATAAGAACTCCTCCCAGGAAGTTGGCAGCCCCAGCCTCCCCCTACCTGAGTCATCTGCCCTGCGTGCTACCTTACCATGCACTGCCACCAAGATCTAGGGATATATGCCATGAAAGATCAGCGATAAGTGGACCAGGAATAAGGATGGAGTTGAAAGGCTAGCGTGCAGGAAGCTAAATTTGGTCTTTACTAGCTGGTCACCTTCGGTGAACCCACAAATGGCTTAGTGTCCGTGTTTGAAAATGGGAGAAATCGTGTATCCTACAATGTAAGTAGACCCAGTAGTGGCCCAAAAGAAGAGAAGCTGAGTCCTCTGGGAATATATCTGCCTGGGGACACACTATGGAAATTTCCTCTGCCAAAGGAAGGGAGCAGTGGGGGTGGTCCACTCTGGAGGATTTTTCTAGGTAAGCTGTAGCCTGAACAGGGCCTGCAGGAGAGTGGGGAGGCCTGCATAGGAGGAGAGGCAGGAAGTCAGATGTGGGAAGGCTGGCCTGAGGCAGGGAGCTTGGCAAGTGGAGTCACAGAACAGCTGGTGGAAACACAGCAGTCCAAGACCTTGCTTTCAGCACTGCCTGAGTTACAGGCTCTGGCTTTCTTTCCTTTCTCCTTCACTGCCTGTCTCTGTCCATCTCTGTTTTCTCTCTATTCATCCCCTCCCCTCTCTCCTACATCACAGAGAGTAGTGAAGGCCCCACCCACCCCTCCTCATGGGTCGAGTGTTTTCTTTCCTGTTTCGATGGTGACTGGCATCTGCTTATGGAGGCAGCAATCAACCCATCCTGTTTACTTATTGCTGACACAGCGGGTTGTGGTTTAGCAACGTTGTCGGCCACAGCCTCCCAGGGTGGGGTGGAGACCAGGAGGCTGACACACACAGGCACACACACTCAGCCATGACCAGGTCAGTCTGCCTCACAGAACCAGTGGGTCCTGGGCTGTCCCACTCCGTTGTCTAGGATGCTATGGGACAGCCAGCTGGGCTGAGGTCATCTCCTCTGCTACTGATGTCAGTGGTCCAGCATGCTCAGCAACGGCTCAGGCCTGAGGAAAGATCTCCTGACTGAAGCTGAGTGCACAGTGCCCAGCTCCTCGGAGGGTGGGAGGACTCAGAAGTGAGTTCAATGCCCAGAGGGCAAAATGTTAGAAGGGCATCTTGCTCAGAGTTTCTATTTCTATACCAGGGAGTTAGGACCACAGAGTAGGCAAAGGGCTTTCGGAATTGGCCACCCTTTACCACATCCCCTTTCTGCTCCACCTCTTCGGGTTGGGTCCCTCCCTCTTTAATTCATGTGTTTTGAGACACTTCTCAGATTGTTTTTCTTGGTTTCCCCAAGTTTTGTGCAGTTGCTGCTGCTCACTATTAGGCTGGAGGTTGACAAGGCTTCCAGGAGTTGGTGGTATGAATGGGGAGAGGGGTGGGAGCAAGGCCAGATCTGTGGGGCGAAGGATGGTGGTGGTGATGGGCATTTTACTAGAGGCAAAGAGGAACCAAGGATGAGAAGATAGTGCTCTATGTTTTCAAGGTGCTTGACTAGGACCTGACTCCTAAGCTCAGAGCACAAGGGCCCAAGCAGACAAAGACTGTCAATCAAAAAGTCCAAGAAACAGAAAACCCACATGAGCTGAGAGTCTAGGTGGATGCCCTCTGATGCTTTGAGGGGGTTCTCAGAATTCCTGTGGTCACCTGGAGCTTGCCAGGGTCTGACTCATGTCCTGATTGCATGCCAACTGTGATGGTGAAGAGCCAGATAGAACCAGGGCTTGGTGGGGGGCAAGTCTACCACTCACTGCTGTGTGACTGGGGCCCACGCTTCTACTAGGAAAGTATTCATTGTCTGAAATTCAGATTGAACTGGGTGTCCTGAATTTTTTATTTGTTAAATCTGTCAACCCTTCCAAGCACTCCAAAGGCCAGCCCCCACCCCCAACCTGAGGCCATGGCAACAAGCCCCAAATTACTTTGCAGTCTGGGATTTCATCTAAAAAACCCATATAAATTTTAAGGTTTTCTCCATGTTTCTATCCTTGTTTTGATGTAAAGCAGGTATTAAAATTGTCATTTTAAAAGGACAAACATTTCCCACCTATTTGTACTCAGCTGTGGATTAGTTAAGACCCTGCTTATCTGGATGGCCAGCTTAGCAGGAGGAGGACCTGCGGGTCCCTCCTGGGGTTGTTTGCACTGGGCACTGGTGGACGAGGAATGGCAGGACAGGAGAGGGAGTTTTTTCAAAGGTCACATTTGCTCAACTTAAAGGGTTCCATTTTTGCCTTCTATTTGCCTTTTTGATATGTGTTTAATTGTCTCTTCGTTCACAAAATGGGGATTATTTTAGTTAAAAAATGCAAATTCTCTTACTTGGTAAAATAAAGGGTGGGTAGCCAGAGAGAGCCAAAGTCTCTGGAAAAGTGGGAAGGAGGCAGGAGGGTACAAATCCCTGAAAGGAGCAAAGGGTGCTTGAGAGCAGTGGCTACACACTGGAATAACCAGCAGGCCCAAGTAGCACCCCAGACCCCCACATCAGAACCTTGGGGGTGGCACCCAGGTGGCAGTACATTTTCAAGCTTCCCAGGTTGCTCCAATGTACAGCTGAGGTCGATGCCATTGCTTTGGAGCTTTGCTACTTGAAGTCTGGCCTGCGGACCAGGGGCATCAGTCTCCCCGGGAGCTTGTTAGAAATGCAGAATCTTAGGCCCCACCCCAGACCTGCTGAATCAGGACCTGCATTTTAACAAGGCCCTCAGGTGCTTCATCTGCGTTCTGAGAAGTCCTGCTTTAGCAGCCCTGTCAGGAGCCTCGTCTTGATGGGGTGGTCTCAGCAGGAGCTGGCCTCCTTCAATGGAGACCTGAAGGTCACAGGTGCCGGTGTCTCCATCGGAGCCTGCTGTAGCATCTCCCATTTCTGGGTGTGTGAAGTTGGAGCCTGGTCCATAGTAATGGAACTTGTATCCTTTGTCTGGGTCTGTTAGTGTCTTTTCATTGATACATCATTGTTCCATCAGGACAGCCATACAGTAACTGAGGATGCTGGCTGAAGATCAGGGACTGTTGTGCTGGTGGAGAAACCTAAAGACACCAGCCATGATGTGTGGAGAGGACAAGAGGAAAGTATGCAGTGTGGCCTTGACGTCAGATGCAATCTTCATGTGCTGCATGGCCATGCAGGCCTGGTTTTGAGCCATGAACTCTCTTGTTTTCTAAGTCTTTCTTCAACCAGATGGACTTGACATAACTTATGAAAAAACCTGGGTGAGGAAGGATACTTTTTATTTGTTTCTCTATCAGTCAGATAGAGAAAGTATATCCTCCAACCAAGAACAACACTTCCTTGGGGATTTGTGACCCATCCCTTCTAGAACTTTATAAACTCCTTAATTGCAGAGATTGCTGCCCTTTACCCCCAGTTCACTTTCCCAACCTTTCTGGGCTCACAGCTGGAATGCATTTCCCAGCTTCCCTTGTAGTAAGGTGTGACTATGTGGCTGGTTTCGGCCAATGATATGTGAATAGAAGTAATGTCATTTTTTAAGCTAAGGCTTTCCTCTGCTGCTGGCTTCACTGCAGCTAGTGGTTGCTGGAGGCACAGGTTGGGATGAGCCTAGATTGCTGAATGTACAGGAAGGCCATCACAGAATGGGAACACCTCTTATTGTGTGGGTAAGGCATGACTTTTATGTTTGGACCACTGTGTTCTTGGGTCTCTTTGTTACAGCAGCCAGCATTACTGTAACTAACACTTTTTAAAGCCCTCTTTGTTACTCTGCCCTCTTAGCACAGGGCATCCTGCTCCCTGTGATGGGTGTGTGGAAGTGCTTTGTAAACTGTGAAGTGCTCTACACATGAGGAGTCTGACTGATCAGTGCTTTACTAATGTTTCAACACAAAACAGAGATTAAGTCAGCTGTGTCAAAGTAGCAGAGACTGATGCTAATAATAACTGACATCTAGAGGATCCCGATGGCTTAGAAATCACTTTTCACACCCTTTATTCCTTATAATACCTACCATAATTCTGAGAGACAGGCTTTTATCTTTATGTCCATTTTAAGGGTGACAAGAGGGAACATGTTGAACTTGCTCAAGGCCACACAGCTGGCCTTTTCCCCCTTGTTGCTCTGGGAGGAAACAATGAAGAACTGTTTTAGCTCTAATCCACTCTGCATCGGTTAGGCTCTCCAAAGACCACCTCAAGAGTATAGGAAAACAGGTTACACACAAGGCTGTAGATGCTGTTGACTTGTAAGAAGTGTTAAAATTCCATCCCTGGTTGAACCTGCCTACCCCAGGAATCTGTTCTTAAAGATAAGAAAGAGGTATTGTTTTGGGGTTTCTGTTTTGTGGTAGATTATCTGCAAAGATGGCTACCAAGGAGTCCTTCCATTCCTGCATGTGCATTTTTTATGGGTTGAATTATGTCCCACCTCCATAGATAGGTTGAATATATTGGAGATACGTTGGAGTCCTAGCATCTAGCACCTCAGAATATGACCTTATCTGAAGACTGGGTCTTTACAAAAGTAATCAAGTTAAATGAAGTCATTAGGGTGCACCCTAATTCACTGGTGTCCGTGTAAGAAGGGGAAATTTACACACAGAGTGACATGTATACAGGGGGAACTCATGTGAAGATGAAGATGAAGGCATGAAGGCAGAGATCAGGGTGATGCATCTACAAGCCAGTGAACACAAAGATTGCCAGCAAACCACCAGAGCCAGGAGAGAGGAATGGAACAGACTTTCCCTTACAGAAGGAACCACCCTGGCTGACAACTTGACCTTGGACTTCCAGCCTCTAGAACTGTGAGATAGTAAATTTCTGTTGATTAAGCCACCCAATTTGTGGCACTTTGTTGCAGTAACCCTAGTAAATTAATACAACATTCCACTCTTCCTAGCAAGAGGTGGAATCAATTTACCCTCTCCTGGAATCTGGAGACTTTGTGACTTTCTGTAGCCAATAGAATGTGGCAGAAATCATGCATTGGCAGTTCTGGGCCTAGATCTTAAGATGCTTGTGAGCTTCCGTTTTCACCCTCTGAGAAGTAGGCTGCCATGTTGTAAGGAAGTCTAGGCTATCCTGCTGGAGAGGTCACCTTCAGAGAGAAGCCATTTACATTGTTCTAGGCCCAGCCAAGCTTCCAGCTGATGTCCCTAGTTAACATCACATGTGGCAGAAGCACTGTCTAACTGAGCTTAATCAACACAAAGAATTGTGAGAAATAAGAAATCGTTGTTGTTTTAAGCCACTAAGTTTTGAGGGTGGTTTGTTGGGTAGCCACAGACAACTGAAATGTATTTTGTCAAGTATTCTAGCACCTCTGCCACTGTTTTCCCCAAAGCCAGATGCTTCCAGTACCATCCTTGCTACCATCCTCCTCAATGGATTCTGGGTGATGCCTGTCTGCTCACATTGCTTACTTCCACATAAAAATCTTTAGTGGTGCATCTGACTTCAGGCCTGGATGATGCCAGCACCCCAATTGCAAAGAAGACTGGGAAATTGTGTTATACATATATGTATATATAATTTTTAAAAAGATTTTTTATTGATTTTTAGAGAGAGAGGAAGGGAGAGGGGGAGAAAGAGAGAAACACTGATGTGAGAATGAAACATTGACCGAGTGCCCCCTGCATGCTCTTTACTGGGAATTGAACTGGCAACCTTTCAGTGAGCGGGGTGATGCCCAACCAACTTAGCCACACTGGCCAGGGCTAATTTTTTTTTTTTTTTTTTTGGCGTGTGTGTGTGTGTGAACTTACTGTGTGCTTGGCACACAGCTCTGGGTCCATTCACCTTCTCTTTGTAAACAGTACTCTGACATCACCCTTATTCACCCTGTGGTTTGGATGGAATTAATGCCAGGGTTGGGCATATGATTCAGGCCCAAACAATGATATGTGATCTAATCAGAGCCAACTTGGTGTAATCTTGATTTTTTTGTTGGGACAGCTGAAAGAAGTGAGGACTTGGGCTGTGAGGATGGAGCCTAGAGCTGTTGGCAACCACCTTGCTGCTGCAAGGAACAGAAATGAGAGATGAGGAGAGGAAGACTAAGTCTTGGTATTTTTTGAGTCTCTTGGTGCCCAAATAAGTCATATCATTGGAGTCTTCTATTATGTGAGCATATAAATTTTCTATTTGCTTACACCAAGCCAATTTGAGTAGATTCCCATTATTTGTAATCTGTCAATTCCATATATATATTAATGTCCTCATTTAATATTCACAATAAGTCTTTGGAATAGGTATTATTTATTAACCCCATTTTACAGATGAGGAAACTGGTGCACAGAGGGGCCACATGGAGGCAGAATTCAAGCCCAGGAAACCTAATCCTGAGGGCCCACTCATAAACATCCTGTTCTTGGTGATGGGGAAGGATTCACAGAGGAATGCATGACATTTAACCTAACATTTAACTCCAAGGGGTCACAGGAGTCTGTCAGGAGCAGGGAGAAAGACTTCTAGGTGGGGGGAATAGCTTGGACAATGACAAGGCCTTTTCTGCTAAGAAGAGACCTCACCTGAAATTCACCGTGTACCTGCCCTGCAGCCTGCTGTGGAGGACAGACTGTTCCATGCTGTGACTGCTGCCAGGCCCACCAGCTAGACCCTGGCCAGAACAGGGATTGCTTCCCCCAAATCCCCTCAGAGTGTTTAATCCACCCCTTCCCAGTACCCCAGGTGTGCTGGTTCATGGAACAGACCCTTGCCCTAGCAAGCATGTAACGAAGGCATTTTGCCCGCTACCTGGAGTGAGTCACAAACAGTACCCTTACCTATCCCACTGGGTTCTATATAATTCTTTAGGGCCTGCCACGTGCTGGGAGGATACCCATGTCTTCTTGCCACCCCCCAAGATCAGCCTCGTATGTAAGTTCCCTTACTCTTGCCTGGGAATTTTTCCCAGCACCTATACGCAGCCTGGTCCCTCCTGCAGAGGAGCATCAAAACCCCTCTGTCCTGACCTCCGGACCCATGAGGGCTTATGCTCTGCATTGGGGCCTGGTGGGTTCACTGTGGGGTCTGGGTTAGGTGAGGCACACTCCTCAGTCTGAAAGACAGTTCGGGGCAGGGTCCTGGATACCACTGAAGGCTTGTACCCCTAGGACTGGGTCTCTATCAGCCCCAGGAGGACCTGAAGATGCTAACAGGGCTAAATAGAATGAAATTGTCAGAGACCAAGGGCTCCCTGCTCCTCCCCTCTGCTTCCCCCACCCCCCCAACTAGAGCAAATGAAAAACTGCAAGGAACCGGAGCAGTGCTTGCAGAATCTCAAACAGAATACAAATAAATAATTTCCAAATAATTCTGATTTAAAAACAAAAGAAAAAGATAAGTGACCCTCACATTTGTATTAGCTTCATTTTTTATTAAATCAAGAATGAGGCAGTGGGTTCTAGTAAAGGGTATTTTCTTAAAGAAGCCATTTCCACTCACGGTCGTGGGCTGCGAAAGGACAGGCTGTGGCAATTTGAAAGCCCCATCACCCACTGCTGTTGCAGGTTTGAGGTCCATTCTCGGAGGCTGGGGTGTGGGGGTGGAGGGTGCAGCAGCGGTGTTGGGGAGAAAATGAACTTGGGGGTGGCCCTTGGGGACGAGCCCTCTGGCCCCAGTGGAGGGTCTGCAGGAGTGAAGGCAGCTCCAGGAGAGAGAGGTGCTCTTTCCTCTCGAAACGCCGGCCCGGAGCTCCTCGGGTAAACTGAGGCCCGCGTCCCGCTTTGCTGGTCACCTGGCAGACAGCCTTGGCCCTGCGTTCCCCCCCAGCACAGGGAGGGCAGGGCTGGGCCGGCTGCTTTTCTTTCGGGGACAGGTGGGGACGTTTGGCTCCCGGCTCGAGCAGGGGAGGGGGCGTGGGGCCCCGGCGGGGAGCGCTGGGCTGGGAGTTGGAGGTGCGGGCGCCGCGCCGCTCGGCCCCGCGGTCGCCAGTTTCCCCGCCCCCGGGGGGGCGGGACCGGGGAGGAGCCGCGCGCGTCCCCGCCCCGAGGCCGAGCGGGGGCCGGGCCGGAGAGGCCGGGCGGGGTGGGCCGGGGACGCGAGGCGGAGCCGGGCCCCATACAGGCCGCGGCGGCTGGCTCGGGCCCCTACGGTCCCGGTGGCGGCTGGAGGAGGGAGCCAGGCGGCTGGAGAGGAGGGGAGGTGGAGGAAGCCGAGGCTGGAGCGCCGTTCGCCGCAGACTAACTTCCCGGGCTCAGCAGGGAAAAAGGTACGGTGCGCCCGCTCCCGGTCGCGGCCCCCGGCCCCGGCCCCGGCCCCCGACCCCCGACCCCGGGCGCCCGGTCTGCTCGCGGGCAGGCGGGGGCTGCGGCCGCCGCGGGAGGGTAGGGGCCCGGGCAGCCCCGAAGGCTCGGCCGGTCCGCGGCTCCGGCGCCAGCGCGGCGCTCCGGCGGAGGGCTGGGCGCGCGGGCTTCCCCGCGGCTCTCGGAGAGCGGTGGGCGCCGCGCCCCCTTCGCCCGCGCCGGAGGAGGCGGTGGTCGGGCCCGGGGGTCGGTGATCTGAGAGGGGGCTGCGCGGGCCGGGCGAGCGCGCCGGGGCGAGGGCAGGCCGGACCCCGCGGGCTGCCTGCTGCTGGGGAGCGGCCGGGCGTCTGGCGGGCGCGCTTTGTGGGCGCAGACAAAGCCGGGCGCCGACACCCGCGACGACTGGGGCCGCCCAGAGGGTGGTCGCTGGGGGAGAAGAGAAGGCTTTGGGGCGACGGCCCGGACCAGGGCGAGGCTGGGCCGCCCTCCCTGCGGGCGTTCGGGTGGTCTCCTCGGGGGGGCGCCGGGCAGGGTGGGGAGCAGCTCTCTCCGATGGGCCAACTAGGGGCTCAGCGGCTGCGCCGGGCTAGGCAACAGCCGGGCTTGGGAAAGGGGTAGTGTGCTGGAGGGCTCACTTGGGGGAGGGGCTGAGGAGGGAGGCCTCTGCCCTGGGATGGGGCTGGGGCTTTGGTGGAACCGGCGAGAGGTCCGTGGACCCCCTCCGAGGGCTTGCACCAGGGGAGGGTACGGCCTGGTGAGATAAGTCCTGTGGCTGACGTGTATGGTGAGATGTGTCCACAGGTTGTTTGCAGAATGTGCTGGTGGTGGCACATCCCGTGCCAGTCCACGGGAGAGCCACTTGTCCAAGCAGCGAAACAAGGCAGGCGCCCCAGGGGTCGTTGAAGTGGGTGCGAACGGAGGGGTGGGTAGGCGCGCATCTGGAAGTGTGTGCAGTGCAGGCCCCGCATCTGTATTGTGCTCCCCCACCCCCTCCCCTCCCCTTCTCTCTGGTAAGGGGCTCGAAGCATCCCAATTCCTGCCCCAGGCCTATGCCTCCGCTTGGGTTCCAAGGTGCTCCGCTCCCTGTCCCCCACTCTTCAGTTACTTCCCCTCTCTCCAGTCTTAGAAGTGGCTTCTTTCCCCCCGGATTATTCATACAGTGTCAGAACACGCTTTGGCATTTCACAGTCCCGCTTTTGCCCTCATCTCTCATTTTCCCTCAGCAACAGATCCAATTCTCGCAGCAGAGCTTCTCCAGAGAGCCGCCTGTTCCTGCCCCTTGGGTTCCCCAGCCCACCTGACACGGCTTCTGTCTCACCAGTCACTGAAACTGCGCCTTCCCTCCCCCAGGCGATGTCTCCAGTGATTTCCACACCCCCACAAGCAGGTTTTCCTTGACCTCCCTTGGTCTTGTGGATCATTTTCTCCTTCTAGGACCAATAATCTCTCTTGGCTTCTCTTGGTTTTCTTCTTTCCCTGGCTAGTCCTTCCTTAGTCATCTTTGGGGACAGCTTCACTCAACGTTGAATGCTGGAGGGTCTCAGAGCTGTGTTCTCAGTCCCCTCCTCTTCCCTGACTCCATTCTGTTTACATACCGCCCCTCACCCCCAGCTCTCATTCTTCCTTAGGACTTTTAAAATCAAGTATTAATTTACAAACACACATATCTTAAATATACATCATTTTCATTCTCATGATTTTAAGTAGCAAATTTTATCTTAAAGCCTCTCTATCCAACCACCTATGTGATGATTTATGGTGTCCTGGATGTGCCATCGGTATGAAAGACTTGGTATGGATGAGACAGAACCCTGACTGCACTCCCCAAACGATCCTCCACAGGCCTACCTATCTCAGTAAACCCACCCAGCTTTAAAGACAGGAAACCAGGAGGCATCAGCTCCTCCCGTTGCCTCCATCCCCACAACCCGTCCAGTAGCAAATCCTTTGGGTTCTTTCTGCAGAATCTATCTCAGGCATGTTCTTCAAGCTCTTACTCCACTGCTACCACTCTAGGCTACTGCCCCAGGGCAAGCCACGTTTTATGTCTTGCCTGAATGCTGCAGTAGTTGTTACCTGTTTCCATAAGTCCTCATTTGCTCTCCTCTAATCTATTTTTAAAAATTTTTTAAAAATTTGTCTGTATTGTTGGAAGTATTACAGATGTCCTCTTTCCCCCCCTATTGACCCCTCCTACCCCATAACCCCCCTCAAGCCGTCACCACACTGTTGTCTGTGTCCATGGGTTATACATATATGCATGGAAGTTCTTTGGTTAACCTCTCCCCCACCTTCCCTCTGAGATTCTATCTTAACAGAGAAGTATTTAGAAAAATATTGATTAGATAAGCTCATTCTCTAAAGCCCTCCTTAGCTCCCTATTGCACTTGGAATAAAATTTCAAAGCTTCCCCCTGGCCTATGAGACCTTCGTGATCAGGCCATCTCTGACTTCCTCCAGCCCTATCTTGTCCCTATGTAGTCCTCCTGACAGCCACACCTGAATCACTTGGCCTTTGAACAACCCAAGCTGTTTTCTGTCCTGGCACCTTTGCTTATGCTGTTTTCTCTGCCTGTAATGTTCTTCCAGGGTTTTCTACTGGGCTGGTTTGGCTCCTTCTTATTTTTCAGGTCTCAACTTAAGTCTGCCTTTCTCAAATGCCTTCCCAGTCTTGGTAGAGGGCCCCTCCCCACCCCATAATTCACCATAGCTCCCGTTTTACCTTCCTCATTCTATTTATCACAGTCCATGACTATTTGTTACAATTATCTTTTTACTTTGGCTGGCTGGAAACTTGACTGAATGGCCCACTGCTATATCTGGAGCATCTACACAGTGCCTGGCACACAGCTGTTGTTCAGTCTTGAATCAGGTGGGAAGGTTGGGGCTGGGCTAGGCAAAAGAGGTGGGTATTGAAGTTAGCGCAGGAGCCCCCTTTAAATCTCGTCACCCCGAAGATTTTTCTTTTCTTTTCATTTCATAAAAGCAGTTGTGCAGATGGCTGTAAGATTCTGAGGGGGTCAGTGGGGTGTGAAAAAGGGAAGTGGAAATTGTCAAGTGTCTCGAAGGCAGGTCTGTATGCCTAGGGGGAGATTGGAGGGTCTGAGGGATGTGGAGTCAGTGTGGGTTGCTGTGGGTTGGGGGTAAATGACTTCCTTTGCTCTCTTTGGTGGGAATCCAGGCTAGGTTAACAGGGGTAGGCGGGGGTGATGGTGGGAGGTGTTCTCTAACTCAGGAGATGGGAGCGGTCTGGGCAGCTGGGGATTTATTTCAGGCTATTCCCTGGGTGACTGCTGGGTACCCATCCCTGGAGGGCAGGGAGTTGAAAGGGAGGAACAAACTGTGGCTGGGGGTCTCTCTATTAGACCCATGTCTTTCCACCCACAGCTCTCCTCTTTGCACAGAGGAGCCAGCTGAGAATTGAATTGTGTGGCTGGTGCTTCCAGAATGGAGGGCGGAGGACCAGGGGACCTCAGATCTGGGAGGGAGGGCAGCTGGGTCCTGGACAGGCAGGCTGGTGATGGACCAAGGTAACACTGTGAGATGAGTGCTGGAAACAGAGGCTGGGGTCCAGATCTAGAGTTGGGCTGGCATGCCTAAGAAAGGCCTTGACCTGGGATAGGTGGGAGCAAGGAGGGTATCCTGGGTGGGAAATCAGGCAGAGACCAAGAGGCTGGGCGAGGGCCCTGCTATACTCAACGGTTGTCAGGCAATGTTTTAAGGACTTTGTAAATATTAACTCCTTTAATTCTCTTAATAGCTCTATAAGGTAGGTCTTATTGCATTTAACAGATGGGAAGACTGAGGCGCAGTCATACAACGCAATAGTGACAGAATAAGGATTTGAACCCAGGCAACCTCGCTCCAGAATCCATGCTGTAAACCACCCAACTCTACCACTTACCTCATGCCTCTCAGATGGGCACCAACTGAAGTCTTCTTAACAATCGAACAGTTTTTACAGACTTCCAGACTTGCAGGATGACATGCAGGCTGCATGTTTTGGGGACTGGGGAGGTAGGAAGGAAGTCATAACCTCTAAGGTAGAAGGGATCTTCGCTCAGTGAGTTTCTCTGCTTCATGCCCTACCTTTTCTTTCAGGAGAGGCTCAGGCCCAGGCTGAGTAGTTGAGCATCATATACACTGTGATTTTAGGGTGCTGGGGTGTTCAATTTCTTCTGGTACTAAAACAACTCTCTGCTTGAGATGCCACCATTGGAATGTCATCCCTCTGGGTTTAGTATTGCCCACTGCCCTCTTCATCTGCCTCTGGAGAGCCTAGGGAGGTCAGGTAGGGGCTCTGCAGATAAACTGGCCTGTTTTGGATTCCATCTAGAATGTTGTGAGGTAGAGCTTCAGATTTGGCCTTGGGAAACCTGGGGGGGGGGGTCAGAGTAAGGCTGGGTCAAACGTGGGAGCTGAGCTGGGGGAACAGAGAAAAGGGAACTGAAAACAGCTTAATTCACTTCACTGTTGGGCCTGTCCTTACCTCTTTTTGTCTGTCTGTAAAATGGGATTAGGGAGGCTCTATTCCTTTGCTCCCCAGAGGTTGTGGAAGCCATGAACTCCTTAAGGTTACATGTTTGAGTGCCTTCTTGCAGACCCAGTATGAAGGAGGACTTTCCATAGGACACTAGCCCTGAGGAACTGGGCCAGAAAGGAGGGAGCCAGGAGGAGGGTGTGGCAGCCCTGTCCTGCAAGGCTTTCCTGTTTGGTAATGAGAGGATGACTCTGGGCAGGTGACTTGGCCTCCCAGCGGCCTGGCTGGCTGGCTGAGTAGGGGTTTGCTGACCACAAAGGATGGAGTCTCTTTTCTCCAGTTTCTGAGCCCCAGAGTTTAAGGGGTCTGCTCATCTATCTTGCCAGATTCTGCCAGCCCGCCAGGAAAAGAGGGAGGCAAAGTTGGTGGCATTCTCTTCTGAAATTTGGGAAACTGAGGCACACTGAGCAAGCACACTATTGCTGAGGCTAACCAGATCCATGGTTCTGGGGAGTTTCCCTTCTCTGGCAGGGAGTATGCAGGAGGCTTATCCACACTACCTGGGCCCTTGTCTGCTGGGTCGAAGTGAAAGCTGTGGCAGAGCCAGAGGCTGGCAGGCAGGAGCTGAGGGTAGACTTCTTGACAACTGATGGCATCATTTGACATCTCCTATGCCCCAGCCCAGTGTTTACAACCACTGGGAACACATGACAGGGTCCCCCTGTCCAGGAAATAAGAATGAGCCATGCCAGGTGTGATATAATGAAGTGCAGGTCAGACCAGCTTCCTCGAGGAGGTAGTGCTTTTACAGGGTCCTGAAGTCCTAGCAGTTTTGGCCAACAAAGGAGGGGATGGCATTTCTAGGGTGAAGGGGAGCCCACACCTGGAGAATTGGGTTGAAGGCAGGTTGGGGAAGGCCTTGACTGCCAAGCTGCTGAGTCTAGACTTGATTCACTAGGCCCCAGGGAGCCACTGAAGGTTACAGGTCCCGGGTGCAATGACTTGATTTGAACAGTAGTCTATAAAAGTGCATCTCAAACTCCAACATAAAGTAGATCACTTGGGAAGTTTGTTAAAATGTAGGTTCTAATTCAGCAGATCTAGGGTAGGGCCTGAGATTCTGCCATTTCTGACAAGCTCCTGGGTGGTGTGATGCAGCCGGGTCTAAGGGCCATCTATGTGTAGCGAGGGTTGAGATTGTAGACTTGGGCCAGGTAGGTGCAGATTGGAGCAGGTCAGGTGGGGCCTGGAACAGGTAAAGGGGACCATCTGGGCTCCGGTGGGCTGTGTTGGGGAAGTGTGGGGACTGCCTCTGTGGGGGCTGAGGTGGAGGCAGGGCAGAGGGGAGAGTGTAGAGGATGCAGGGTGCTGGGAAGTGGGGCTGGGTGAGGGATCTCTGGGGGCTTGTGTCTCAGGTCAGGAACCAGGTCTGATTTCCAGGGTGTTTGGCATTGACGAGCTCCCAAGATCACAAGAGGGTTTCTAGGTACTGCCCAGTGCAGGGTGACATGCAGGCCGCATGTAGGCACCTTATCTTTGCCCACAGCTGAGCCCAGCCCTGTGGGTAGCCAATCTGGGGTGAGCATTCTTCCTCCATTTAGGGTTGGCCCAGGGAGATTGGGGAAACAGCTGACTTCAGCTCCAGACATAACATCTTCTAGAAGTCCCCAGGGTCTCCCCAGCTGCCGAGCCATCCCCCCCAGCAGGTGCAGCATCCCTCACCCTGCCCTGCATGAGTTCTTGTAGCCACTGCCAGTGGTTACATGAACCACTGCTATTGGGGTCTTCTCCCACTGGGCCCTCTCCCTGGTGCACCTGGAAGTGGGAGGTCTAGATGCTTCTTTCTGCTCCCCCTCTGGCTGGGCTACTGCAGGCAAGTGTCTGCTCCCCTCTGAGGCCTCAGTTTCCTATAAATTGAGGGATTCTGTCCTCTCTCTGGGGAGCAGGTGAGAGGGTCACTGGGTTTGTTAGGTGGAGTACTGCTTCTTCCTAGAATGGCAGCTGAAAACATTTTAATTTTGGTTTAATATTAAAATTTGCATACTAATGATGGAATAGAATGATCAATTTGCATGGAAGGACTGTTCAGTGTGCTTTGGGGGTCTCCCAAGGCCCTTTGCTCTCTGGGTTTGGCATGGCCTGGGCTGTGGTATCTGAGGGCCCATGTCAGGTGAGGTATCTTTAGACCCTTTGGGTCTTCCTTTAGACCCAAAGGAAGGTGGGAAGGTTCTGCGGCCCTCGGCAATACCAAGAGGGGCTCTCAGGCTGAATTCCCCAAATGTCTGCACACCTCCTAAAAGGACTGCAGGACCCAGTGTCTGCCTTTGTCAGGCTGTCCTGAGGAAGTGGGAGGGGGTGGCATTTCTCAAATATTGTTCTGAGAAATTTCAAGGATTCAGGGGACAATAAGCGTAGAAACTGGCAAATTCACTCTACTACCATGTGGGAGATTCAGAATGCTTTTAAAGAGAATTAAAGGCTCTGACAAGTCCTGCAGAAAAGAAGCCATTTGGTGTTTCCCAAAACGATTTGACTACAGAAATCTTTTTTTCCTTTTTTTTTAGACTTCCTAATAATATCCCACTGACCAGAAAAACACCCAGTGGGAAGGGCTGATGTGGGAATATGCAGCTCCATGGAAGACTACAAGCATGGGTGGTGCCCAAGTCCAGAAGTGCCAGGGAGGGAAGGAAGGATGGACAGACAACTTCCTGGGGAAGGTGGACTTGGTGGGATGGGTACCATTTGGACAGTCTGTGGAAGAAAAGGGTACTGCAGAGGGAGGGATGGCCTGGAGAGGATGGGCCTAGAGCCAGCTCTGGGTTCTCATGGCAACAGCTCTGCTTTCCTGGGTGGGTGAGGAAGAGAACTGGGAGGACCTGTCTGATGCCTAGGGTCCAACAGTTGCCAGGCCTGGGTCTTTGGGATTCTGGGAGTGCCTCCCACCCCACTGCCCCTGCCATCTCCTCACTCTAGAAGTTCTCTCCTAGCTGTTCATCTCAGAAAGTGGGGTTGTGACCTTTGGGCAAGAAGCTAAACCTCTTGGTACCTCAGTTTCCTCATTTGTACTGTGGGGATAACATTATTTCCCTCGTAGGGTCGTTGTGATAATTGAATACCTGTTGGCTGCTCTTAGTGTGACCCAGGGAAGGGGACAGTGGTCAGGGATGTGAGAGGCACAAAGGCCATCAGAGAGCATGGTGAGGTTTGGGGTGGGGTCCTGATCAGACTAGAGGAGAAGAAAGAGTGAGAGCGAGGGTAGCCAGGACTGACTTCCTGGAGGAGTCACCTGCAGAGTAAGGAGATTTGGGCAGAATGAGGGGATTTTATGGGCCACTTTGGGCCCTGTGGAACTAGCCTGGGTGTGGAACCACAGGATCTGGTGGGTGGGTTTAAGAGACAGGGGAGCTAGGGCAGGGAGGAGTTGTCAGGGACCTTCCTTCATTTATTAGGCCATGGGGAGCTATTGAAGGTTTTGTTTTTTAATCTTCACCTGAGGATATGTTTTTTTAAAAATTGATTTTAGAGAGAAAGGAATGGGGGCGTGGGGAGAGAAAGAAACATCGATCTGTTGCCTCCTGTTTGCGCTCTGACCAGCGATCGAACCTGCAACATTTTTGGTGTATGATACTACACTGCAGCCAACTGAGCCACCTGTCCAGCACCTGCCCCTGAAGGTTTTTGAGGAGGGCAGTGGTTTGATCAGAGCAGTGCTTCAGTGAGAAACATGGCAGGAGTGTGATGGTGGGTTGAAGGTGCAGGACCCACCCCCCTCCAACATTGGCCTTCCTCCTGAATAGCTGTGCCCCTTCACAACTCAAAGCATGGGGAGGGGGCAGGTTGCTTATATGACCCTTATCCCAGGTTCTCAGAGCTGAGTCATTTTCCCCAAAAGGTTGGGAATCGCATCCTGTTGCCTTCCTGGAAGGGGTGTTGCAAGTACAGGAGCGGGGGAGGGGGAGTTCCAGGGCCCTTGCTCCCTTCTTCTACTCCTCCCCTATGGCTGGTGGGGACAGTCATTGAGTCCACCCTGCCTTGCTCCTTGCCATACCTCATTTCCTCTGAAGTGTGAGGACTCTTTGTTCAGCAGCTCAGGTGGGGGTGATGGGGTGTGGCATTTCAAACTGTGACCCCGGAGAAGTTGCTTTAATGGTGCAAAGTCAGGCAGACAGGAGGTCCCTGGCAGAGGATGCTCAGTGAGCCTGCGTACCCAGCCCAGCTACACTCCTGTCCCGCTCTGTCCTTCTTTTTCAAACAAGCGGAGCCCAGGGCTTTTCCTGCTCTTTCTAAACGTGCTGGGAAGAGAGGGGAGGAAGGAAAGCATTTGGGTTCAGCCAGAGCAGGGTGGCTTGGCTGGGGGAGTGCAGCACCCCTGACACCCCAGTCCAGATTCCTTTACCCTTTAGCTACTTCTTGGAGGAGACTGTGAAAAGGAAGGTGTGATTTAAGCCCAGGAGAAGAAGCACTTGGAAATGAGCTGTAATTTATTAGAAACAGAACAAGGAACCCAGTTACCCTCTGCCAACTTTGTCCTAGGCCCTGGCAGACCCAGAGTGCCTGTCCTCCCCTCAGGCACCACGAGGCCTGAGCTGTTAGCCCATTTCACAGACAGAGGGAGGTACTGGCAGTACTGGCAAATGATATGACTGGGTTTCCAACCCAGGTTCTTTGACACCTGGTGCAATGCCCATTCTTCACCCCACAGACCCCTCAGAGCCTGTTCCTCAACTTTCAACCATGCCTCTTGACCACAGCCAGACCTCCCTCCCCCACCCCAAGCCAGGCAGCCCAGCCCAGCCCAGCTCCCCGAACTCCTGACCCCAGGGAGGAAGGGGCTGGTGGGTGAACTGCAAAAAACTAGCTCTTGAGTTGGCTAGGTTTTAAGATGGCTCAAGCAGAGACACTCAAGACCACCAATCGACAGACATTGTAGAAAAAGATTTTTAAATGAGGCTTTTATATGTTAAACATATAGATCCCTTTCACTCTCTTTTTTTGGAAAATTAATTTAAAAAATCATACACAGCCCAGCTGGGCGTGGTTCAGCGGTTGAGCGGCGACCTAGGATCCAGGCGATCGGGGTTTGGTTCCCGGTCGGGGCACATGCCCGGGTTGCGGGCTTCATCAATGACTCGCTCATTATTGATGTTTCTATCTCTCTCTCCCCCTCTTCTTTCCTCTCTCTGAAATCAATAAAGATTTATTAAAAAATAAATAAATAAAAAATCATACACAATTAATGGAAAACTTTTGACTTAATCTGAAAAAGTAACTCAAGACAATGAATCTGACTCATTCCGTGGCTTTAAAAAACAGTAAAGGCCAAGCCTTAGTATCTTACTAAGTGAACTTTGGAGTTCCTTATGTTAGATGGCAGGTGTGGAGCCTCTCTGGACCTTAATTTCCTCCTCTGTAGAATGGGGATATTGACTTGAGGATTCACTGATAAATTGCACGTGAAATGCTTAGCACTGTGCTCTGTACCTCAGACGTGCTCTATGAAAAATAGCGATAACCATGATGATAGAATTATGAGAACAAGCATTTCTTTATTTCAATAGCTGGTGAGTTATTAAGTCTCTCTTTGAACTCAATGAAAGGACTTGAAGGATATGTTTCTTGTCCAAGCTCAGTGTCTTAACTCTGTAGGTGTTTTATGGATTGAATCATGGGCTCAGGGCCCACGTATGCATTTTGAAGTGAAGAGTATTGGCTTTTCAGACCTGGTTCCAGCTCTCCCTGGGGTCCTGCTGCCATGTTGAACTTTATGGAGGGCCCTTTATGGGTGTTCCTGTGTTAGGAGATCCTGTGTTAGGACTTGTCAGAGAGCACAGCTACACCACCCTGTAGTTACCAGGTAGGGAAAACCTTGGGCCATTGAGAGAGGAGGTGACTGTTTAGTGGAGGGGGGTATGTGTGTGACACGACACCTTTTTTCTACCGAGGGCCATTTGGATATTTATAACATCATTCACAGGCCATACAAAATTATCAACTTAAAAATTAGCTATGAAAAAAGCTGCTAGATTTATTGGATTTTGAGTCCCACCTGCGGTTGCCTTGGCAGGGCCAGACCAAATGATCCGTAGGCCGGACATTCCCCACCTCTGGTCTAGAGGGAAGTATGCGTTAGTGGCTCTTAGAATTTTTCTTTTGTGTGCAGGCACAATTAGACTAGCATCCTTGTCCCTGTTTTTGGAGAATGAAACCAAGGGCAAAAGGGCCGTGGCCTGGCATAGTGTCATGCCTGGCAAGCCTTGAGCCAGCCCCTATGGGGCAGGGAGACTCAGGTAGCCTGATGCCCACCCCACCATCACCCTGGGCAGGAGGCAGGTGGCCTCCCTGTGGCAACCCTTGGTTTTGGCAGTGCAGCTGGGTTGAGACTAGGTTTGGGGACGCCTCCTACAAGGCAGCCCTGAGTGCCTGGCACAGTGTGTGCTGTGTCAGTCTGTGGGGAGGGGTGAGACAGGAGAAGTGCCAGGCAGGGTGCTGTCCTCAGGCCTGCTGCCCTGGGAGGCTGATGGGGGCCTGAGAACCGAACAGGCATTGGGCAGAGATGAGCTCAGTGTTGTCAAGTCCTGCTCTGCCCTCACTTTATCTGGTGGCCTCTGTCACATCTGTGAACCTCTCTTAGCCTGTTCCCTCATCTGTAAAATGGGCACCCAGGTGTTTGGGGGTATTAAATGACTCCGTGAATGGAGAGTGCCCAGCATGGGGCCTGGCACATGAAGGACACTGGAAGTAGGGGTTTGCTGTGTGGTTCATCTAGTGGCTGGATTTTTGGGGGATGTTCTCCCTTTTTCATTTTGCGATCATGCGTGCCACCTTCACTCTGTGATTAACTGCTGAGTGGGGGGCATAGGATAGGAAGCTTTGTGGGAAGAGTTCACAGTGAAGGGAGAAACCCTCCCCACATTGCTGCCTGGAGTCAGCAAGCCTTGGACACTCAGTCTGCCATTTAGGCTGCAGTGTCTCTCTGGGAGCAGAGAACGTGGGCCCCAGGCTGGGCAAAGTGGGGACTCCGTGACTCTAGAGAGAGGATGGGCTTGCAGGAGATACCTTCCTCCTGGGGGCTGGAGCTGAAGCACAGGCTTTGTGCAGAGTTATGAAGGGCCAGCAAGGGGGAACTGTGCCTGGGCTTGACCTTGTCTCACAAACCTCAGTTCTTGTCAGTGGTTTTGAAAGATTCAGTGGAAAGTGCTGATTGGGCAATCCTCCTTCACCCCAGAACTGTGGAGCTGCGGCTCCTGGCAGGGAGAGGGGAGAAACCTGGCAGGGAAGCCACCTCTTCATCTGCCAGCTGACACCTCCCAGGCTTCAAGTGCCCCAGGTGCAGAATGGGTGTGTCTCTGTGGAGACACTAGCCCAGGTCAGGAGCTGGTCAGGACAGTGCCTGCAGGTGATGCCTGATGAAGTGGGGCTGGCAGAGGAGCCCAGGGCTGTGTGTTTTGACATGTGCTGGGCCCTGCAATGGGAGGTGGCCTGGAGAAGTGTTCCCAATGCTGATGATAGCCTTAAGGAGAGAACTGGGTTCTGGAATTAGACCATCTGGGCTCTCCTCCCATCTGTAGATCCTGCACCAAGTTATTTGGCCTCCATTTCTCGTCTGTCTCACCCCACAGGCTTTGTCAAGGGGAGAGGGGATTACCAGTTGACACAGAACTTATCCAGGTTTGTCCTGACTGGTCACCCAAGTCATCCTGACCCCACCCTTGCCCTCATCCCCACATCCTGTCATTCAGCAAGTTCCCAGGAGGTTACCATAGCACTTTTACCCTTTGATCCCCTCCTGCCTTTCACTTTCTCTGCTCCATTGTCACCTCATCAGAGAGGCTTCCCTGACCTTCCCACACAGAGCAGCTGCCTCTCCCCTTACCCTGCTTTTCTTTTCTCATGGCACCTGTTACCCCTGATCTGTTAGAGCCTCGAAGGGGAGGCTTCGGACTGTTGCTGTGTCCGGGTGCCTGGCACAGAGTAGTGCTCACTAAACTTTGTGTTGTTCTTGTTGTTTTTATTCTGGTAATATATATATATAACATAAAATTTACCTTTTAAACCATTTTTAAATGTACAGTAGGCCCCTCTTATCCACAGGGTATATGTTCCAAGACCCCCAGTGTGTACCTGAAACTGTGGATAGTACTGAACCCTATATATACTATGATTTTTTGAATACATACATACCTATGATAAAGATTAATTTATAAATTAGACAGTAAGATTAATAGTAACTTATAATGAAATAGAATAATTATAACAATATACTGTAATAAAAGTTATGTGAATGTGGTCTTTCTCCCTGTCAGATATCTTACTGTACTGTATGCACTGTGTGGCCATGCTGGACAAAGGGGTGATTCACATCCCAGGCAGGGTGGAATGGAGCCGTGTGAGATGTCATCACACTACTCAGAATGGCACACAATTTAAAACTTATGAATTGTTTATTTCTGGAATTTTTCATTTAATATTTTTGGATCACAGTTGACAGTGGGTAACTGAAACTTGGGAAAGCAAAACTGTGGATAAGGGGGGACCCCCCAGATGTCCTGTGCCCACCCAGACTTCTCACCACACCGTGCACTGTTGCTGAGTGGCCATCCTGCCCACCTCCTCCCACTCTCTCTGGGTGGTTGGGACTGCAGGTGATGCCTGATAAAGTGGGCCTGGGAGAGGGGCCACTCTCCACACTGCACTGCCTGTGGGATCTTGTGCCATCTGGGGAGCTGGGGCCATTCTACCCTTTCTCTTGGGGGCTCCCATGGGGGTGAGTTTACACGTGTCGCTGGCGGGCTTGGAGAAGCTCAGGGCAAGCCCTCCATGCCTGCATTGTGGCTTGGGGGGTGGCTGCTGAGGCTTCTGAGGAAGGCTGGGTGACTGGCGACGTGGGGCTGGGGTTTGCAGGCTGATTCATGGAGGGAGGGAAAAGCAGTGGTGAGAGTTGATCTTTAAGCAGCACCTCTAAGCCCTTGTACATACAGTTCCCCCTGCCTGGAGCTCATTTCTCAGGTCTCCTAGGAATCTCTGCCCCCTCTCTCTGCCCCCATGAGGCACCCCTCCTCATCCTCTCCCACACTCTTCCTTACAGCCCTTACAGAATCCTTATCACTGCATGTTGTACCTGTGAGTTAACTGGCTATGTACCTGTCTGTTTAACCCGTGGCTGTGTTCTCCCCAGGGCAGTGCCACTGGGGAGACAAAACATAAATCTTTCTGACGATGTCTGAGTGGGAGCCTAAGACCCCTTAGAGAGCAGGGCAGGTGTGATGGTAATTCCACTTTTTCAGGTGAAGAAACAGAATCTTCTCCAAGATCACTTAGAGCTAGACGCCATCCTGTATCCTGGTCCTCTCGAAGGGAGCAGTCCTCAAGGGCAGAGGTTGGCCCCGTCTACCTTGAGGTGCATTATAGACTTGTAATGCACGGGCTTAGGGAGCTGGGCGGCCGCAGGGGAGGGGGATAGAAGGAGACCCTCAGTTTAAGCTGGGGCTAGGGAAGTGGATCTTGGACACTGCCTGGCTTGCTGTTCTCTCTGCCTCCTCCTGTCCTGCACAGCAGACATGATGTCTCTGGGTGGGCCTGGAGTCTGCATTTGGAGCCTGCTGTAGAGCAGTGATTCTCAACCTTGGCTATACATTAGCATCATGTAGGACCCTTAAAAAATATCCATGCTGGGACCCCAACCCCAAACACTCTGATTTAGATGACACAGTGTGGGGGCTGGGTATCAGTCTTTTATAAAAATCTCCAGATGAGTCTAATGCACTGGTTGGGAAGGAGTTCCTGTCTCCTGGGCCTTATAAATGGTAGAGCCTGGGCCAGGCCCTCTGTTCACTCCACCCTAGCCCTGAATTTCAGAAAAGAGGGAGCTGTGGCCCTGAGTGAAATAGAGAGTTTGCCTAGGGTCCCCAGCCTGGGGATTCCCCAGGGAGAGATAATTGATGACTATATTAGTTACCCATAACAAACAACCTCAAAACTTAGTAGCTTAAAACAGCAATTAACATTTATTATCCTCACAGTTTCTGTGGGTCAGAAACTTTGGGGTGATTTTGTTGAGTGTTTCTGGTTCAAGGCCTCTCAGGAGGTTGCAGTCAAGATGGTGGCTGGGCTGCAGTTATCTGAAGGCTTGACTGGGGCTGGAGGGTTTGCTTCTGGGTGGTTCAGTCATATGCTTGGCAAGATGGTTTGGCTGTTGGTAGGAGGACTCAGTTCCTTGCCTCATGGGCCTCTCCATAGGACTGCTTTAGTGGCCTTGTGACATGGTGACTGACTTCCTCTTGACAAGCAGTCCAAGAGAGCAAGGTGGAAGCCACAATGTGTTTTTATTTTTATTTATTATTAATTAATTAATTAATTGAATATATCAGGTGACATTAGTTAATAAAATTATATAGGTTTCAGGTATACAATTCTATAATACATCATTTGCATATTGTATATGTTTATCACCCCCAGTCAAGTCTCCTTCCATCACCATTTATCCCCCCTATACCTTCTTCTACCTCCCCCTACCCCCACCTCCCCTTCCCTCTGGTAATCACCATACTGTTGTCTGTGTCTATGAGGTTTGTTTTTTTTTGCTTAATTCCTTTACCTTTTTCACCCAGCCCCTCATCCCGCCTTCCTTTTGACAGCTGTCAGCCTGTTCTCTCTCTATGAGCCTGTTTCTATTTTGTTTGCTTATTTTGTTCATCAGATTCCACATATGAGTAAAATCATATGGTACTTGCACAGTGTGTTTTATGACCTGGTTTCAGAAGTCACACTCCATCTTTTCTACAGTATCCTATTGTGTACACAGGTCAGTTTGGGAAGGGACTGTATTAGGGCACAAGTACTAGGAGGCAAGGATCATTGAAGGCCATCTTGGAGGCTGGTGATTGTTCTGTCATTACTCTTGCAGCCTCAAAGACCTTGCCTGGGAGGGCCAAGCATACCCAGTAAGTTGGGGGGGGTGCCCTTGTCTCCTAATCCTCTGTTCCTCCCCTGTCATCAGATCACAGCAGTATCACTGCAGAGCGAGGTGGTTTCTCTGAGGCCTGGAGGTCATGGAATCATCATGCAGTAGCGTCTATGACCTCTCTATTGGCTGGATTTCCCCCTCCCCCCAGCACATCTGGTTTCCTGGCCCAGCCCTTCTGGTGGTCGCCCCACTAATGTGCAGACTTGGGCCTGTAGGAATATAAATATACCATTGCTGTTACCTGCCTGGTTGTGGGCTAAGCACTCTGCATTGTCACACTCAACCCTGTGAGGCAAGTACTCTTTGGCCCCATTCTACTGATGAGGAAACTGAAGCCAGGTCACTCGTCTAGTAAGTGGTAGAGAGTCAAACTACTGATATTCAGAAACAAGTGATCTGACCCCAGAGCCTGTATGAAAACCATGGTGCTATAAGGTGTCCCCAAGGGAGGGACTATTTATCAAGTTGCATCATCAAGTGAAACATAACAAAGTATGTTTCTGTGATTATGTTTGTGTATGTCTGAGATTCCTCAAGGGCCTTGGTGAGTTGGGTCCTTCAGAACAGGGCTGGTGCCGTGGTTTCCTTTTTGGAGAACCTCTTCCCAGGGAAGTGAGTGACTGTGAGTACCATCTCCCATCAGCCTTCTTCTGCCCACAGCCTAGTGTGCTGTCCCAAGGACGGTCTCATACCAACGTAGTCAGCCATGATAGTGATCAACTTTGTGGTCTCTTACAATTCTGTGGGTGCTGACTTCCTGGAGGAGGGTCCCCGAGTTGGGGGTGTCAGATTCTGTTTAAAGGGAGGGAATCTAGACCATGGGGTCTCATCCTAAGGTTTGCTAAAGGGATCCACCATGAAAACTATGCCTTTAGGACTTTTCTCGGGAGCACAGGAGGCTGGCTAATAGGGTCTGGGGTCAGGGCCAGCCTTATTCAGGGTAGGCGTGATTACTCCCTTTTTACAGATGGGAAACTGAGACTAAAGCCAGTAGTCTCTCTAAAGGCCATACTGTTTAGGGGCAGAAGTTACTGTCTGGGCAATTTTATCTCCTCCAGGTCTGTCCAGGGGTGGCATAGTCATCATATAAGACCCTGACCTGTCTCTGGGCTGAGGAGCAATGGGGTTTGCCTGCCTCTCTGTAAGATCTGGGATCCGAGTGGAAGAATGTGGGCCCTGCTGGCAGAGAGGTGACTGCCTACCCTGCCAGAGAGGATGTCTGCTGGTAGACACACACGAAGATGAGAAGCCAGGCCATAAGATGTGAGGATTTAGGGTTGGAGAGGGAAGCTGAGCTGTTGGGGCTGGCCCACATTTTGAAAGGTTCATAGGAGATGTTGAGAAGTCATCAAGACCAACACTTGATCTGATCTATTGTCAGAGCGTGATCCACTCACATAATTTTGCTGAAGGTGGGATCTCTAGGGTGGAGTTTGGGGTAAAGCCATTTGGCGGTGGGTATGGGGATAGGAATTCAGTCCTAGGTTCTGTCCTGGCCCATCTCCACTATTTCTCTTTCTGGCTGCCAGTTATCATGGCTGCCAGCTGAACGTTATGCCCATCAGAAAGACTCTACCCTTTCTCTGGCTTCTTTCCATGTTTGCTTCCCCTCCTCTGTCCCCAAGTAGGCTTCTGTCAAGGTCCAGTCTAGTATTAATGGTTTGGGACCAATGAGGTGGTCTTCAGGGTCTGTCCCTATAGGCAGCTAGCTATAAGCTGGGGTCCTGGACCAATCCACCTGGGTCTCTGGCCTTGCAGAGCATCATGGGAAATAGAGGCTGGCCCATAATGTTCACCTCTCCAGGAATGACAGCCCTCCTGCCACCAGTGCTTGTGTGGGCCATGCTGTTGTCGCTGACCCCCCAAGTACCCAGTCGAGGACTGCCTCTCTCCATATAGTACAGGCTCCCTACTTCTGAAAAAGGCTTACACAGACTTTTAAAGTTGTGCTTTTTAGGGACTTGACACATCTGGCTGTGGGGAAGAGATGTGGCTAACAAAAACACTGTGCTTGGAGAGACATCTAAGTGCCAGGAAGAAGGATGGGCCCTCCCCAGAGCCCCTTCCTCACCTTGGCCTGTGAGGGGGGCTGCTGCTGCTGGGCTCTGCGGAATGAGGCACCCACGCCTTGTCCGTTTTATGACTTTGGGGTTGGCTAATGGCCCCATATCTGATACCTGTCCCTACCCCAGAACTGGGTAGGTTGAGACAGTATTGATTTCAGGGTCAGGGTCCAGTCTAGTATTAATGGGTTGGGACCAAAGCTGAGGCTGGGGCTCCTCAACTGAAATGGAGCTCTGGGCCTAGGAGAGGTGACTTCCACCTCTGTACTAGTCTCCTTGGGACCTTCCTCCCTTCCCTTCCCTTTCTGAGGTGGCCCTTGCAGTCCTACCAGGTAGCTGTACCTGTCCCCGTTTTACAGATGGGAAAGCTTGAAGACTAAAAGAGGCAGTTAAGCATCTGATGGGACTTAGACAAGTGTATCCAGGAGGTGGGATACAGATGCTGTGTCTTTGGAGTGAGTTTAGATGTGTTGGCTAGGTGGGGCCCAGAGAAGGTGCCACCTGGCAAGGGAGAGACTGAACTGGGGCCTGGGTCTCTGGGCTCCCAGGCCAGTGTTCTCTCCCTTCCCTTGTGTCTCCTGGGCTCACAGGCTGTCCTTGTCCTGTATCTGTACCCCTTCCTCCCCCCCATCAGCCACTGGCCAAGCCTGGCTCAGCTATCCTGCCTCTTTTACTTCCTGGCTGGCTGGCCTGGGTGAGGAGGACTGGGGAGGGTCGGGCTGGGAGGAGTTCAGGCCCAGCCCCTTCCTGAGGTTGAGGGGTGGGAGGAGCCTTGCAGGCAGACACAGAGCCCCTTTGTCTGGGTGGCTGTGCAAAGCAGCTGGTCTGGGATTTCTGGGTGTTTTTACATCTGAAGAATAATTGCATTGTCTGGGGGGCCCCTTGAGAATCCATATCCCTCCCCAGACCTGCCAGGCAGTCCAAAGAGGTTCCCTTGAAAGCCCCCCTCCCCTCCTGTTGGAAGCCTGAGGTGGAGGGTTCCCTCCAGGGAAACTGAGGTAGGGCTGCTGCCCTCGAGCACTAGGAGTATCCGTTGGGAGGAGAGACTTGGAATTCCCCAAGGTTGGTTGGGGAGGGTGCAGGTGGCCCCCAGACCCCTGGGAGGGCTCACATGAGCTATGGTGGGGCTTAGAGGAGGGGAGGAGCCTGCTGATTGGAAGGGGTGGGCCTGTTTTGGAGTGCCTCAGCTGGTGGAGGCTGGACTATGAGGGGTGAGGGGAGGTGAGCCAGGTGGGCTAACTGCCTTGACCATGCTCTTCTCCTCTGGGAAATGGTTCTTGCACTTGGGTAACCTTGAGAAAAGGACAGGAAGCTGACATGTTTGGGAGTAGCCTGTGTTCAGAGGGGACCCAAGGAAGGGTAGATACTTTTTGTTTTTTGTGAGGGGCAACTTTGGAAGGGTGTGGGACACCTGGGAAGGTGGCCCTTCGTGGCATCATTTTTGTTGTAGTGGCCACTGTTGGGGAGGGAAGTGGACTCCAACACTGAGGAGGAAGGGGCACCCTGTGCTGAGCTGGACCACTGACCCTCCTTGCAGTTAACTCCCAGGCTTGGGGAAGGCATCACTGTGTCACTGGTCTAGCCTGGGACTGTGGCCCTGCTCAGTGATTGTGGCCCTGCTCAGTGATTGTGGGGCTGTAGCCTCACTCCAGAATAATAGGCAACAGGATTTCCTAGGGGTGAGACAACCATGCTTTGAGAATAGGCAGGGGCCAGGTGGTGGTGTTTGCAGAGCAGAACCAGTGTAGGAAACTCACATTTCCAGGGTATCTGTTGCTTCAGGAAACATCAGTGGAGCGGGCCTTGCTGGTGGTTCAAGCAACAGACAACCGTGCAGCCACACAGCTGCACAGCCACAGCGCTCTGCACAAGGGTGTGCATGTAAGAGAACCGAGAGCCAGCTCCTCTGATGTGTGCGGGAGGGATGTTTCCCACAGGCCTTCAGCTGGGCTACGCTGGGGATGCTCAAGACTTTGGTGGAGTTTGGGTGTGTGTGTATGTTTGATGGGGTGTGAGTGAAAACTGAAGCCACAAAGGTCAGCTAGGCCTAGAGGGTCAAGAGCTAAGGCCTTCCTCATGCCTGGTACATGGTGGGTGCTCAGTGAATGGCTGGATTTTATTCCTGGTCAGTGAGAAGCCTGGCCATGCTTGTCTTTGAGGGGGTGGCTGAGCAGTTCTGTAGGAGTGCGGTTCAGGTGGAGGAGGTAGGCCGTGCCTGGGGAAGTTGAGGGTAGAGGCAGCAGTTATTTGGACTGTGGGGTTCACATAGCTTCACCCGATGGATAAGGGCGGGTCTTCATGAACGATACCTTCAATTTTGAGCCTGGGAGTGCTTGGCACTCCAGTGGTTTTAACTGCCATGGGGAAAGTATAAGGTGAGTGGTACCCCCGGCTCAGTTCTGGGCATTTCCAAGAGGGGCTGGGCAGGGTCAGATGTGGGACTCCAGGACTAAAACACGTCTCTAGTATTTGATGATTAGGAGGCAGTTCTTGGAGGGTAAATGTCAGGCGACAAATGAAACTGTTCAGGATATTGGGTGGGAAGTGGACACATGCTTGGCCGTTCCTGTTGCGTGGCCTCCCAGTCTTTATCCATCCTTGTCTGGTGACCCTGCCACAGGACAGGGCTTTTCTTCCCTGTGTCCTCGCTCCCTCCCTGCTGCCCTCTTCTTTCCAGTTTGGTTTCTTGGGCAGGTCAGTCAGGGCAGTGTTGGCTCTGGGCAGCAGGGGGAGGTGGTGGCCTGCAGGCAGATGGGAAGGAGGATGGGGTGGCAGCCGCAGGACGTCTTGAGTGGCGGTGAGACGCTCATGCCGTGTCTGGCCTGGTTTCATGAAGCTGCCGGTCTTGGCCTGCTTGGGGCCTGGGGGTCCAGGCTCCCGCCCCTGTTTTGCCATGGAAGCAGTTACAAGGAGGCAAGTGCCATTGCCTCTGCCTCCCGCCTGTCTCCTCCCCCACCCCCCTCCTCCTCCTCCCTGCCTGGCTGAGCCAGCACTTTTTTTCTTCTCTCCTTTATCTGCTCGAAAAGTACAGGGTGTTCTGTTTCTCCTGTGCATACAGATCAAGGAGCGGGTGTTATTTATTTATTTATTTATTTCTCTAAGTCTAGAGAGGGGCAGGCAGGCCCAGGGAGCCTTAAGTGATTCTTCTTCCTCAAAAAGACATTTTCTCATAAAATTAAAAAAAAGATTTTGAAAGGAAAGGGAAAGATGACACAAACCAATGGAAAACAAGTTTCTTTCCCCACCCCCGATCAAATAACAGAGCACCTGAAGGTCCAGTTCAGCATTTAGCTGGGGGCCCAGCACGTAGTAGGTGTCCCAGCACATGGTTTCCTCTCTCCCTTTCAGTTTGCACCCCAGGTTGTATTGGCTCCACAGGCCAATGTGGGGGCCACGGGGCACTGACTCCTTATCTGTCTGCCCTCTGTGGGCTGTGTGGGTGACCTCTCTGGCTTCTTGGGGGCCCCAGGGATTGATGGGCCCATCTGGGATTAGCTGTGAGGGTCAGGGGTGCAGGTGACCTATATGGCCCCATTTACCCATTCCCCCCATGGCACCCATGTGTGATGTTTGGCTGAATTCAAGGTCTCTGATACTTGGGCACACAGGATTCTTTCTGTGTTCATCTTAAAGGCAAGCTGCCTGCCTGCACTTCCCACAATCCATTCCTGAACTCGTCCCAAAGACAGTCTGCTCATAATTTAGCTACAGAACTTTATAAATGATTTTCACATATGAAGCTCTTGAAAATGATGACAATCTTGTGACATCCACATGGGGCCTTTTTTGACTGTCACAACAATGTAATGAGGACAAGCTGGCCACTTCAGAGAGAAGGAAGTTCAGGTAGCTGGCTGGGAAGGCACTGCTGCTCCAAGCATTCTTCCCCTAGACTTGCTTCCCAAGGTAGCTGCTTATCTAGACCTGGGTTTTTAAATGTGGTGCACCAGGGAGCCTGGGGTGTTCTGTGATGAGACTTCAGTGGGGGCAGCTTCCTCAGTTTCATCCCAGCCACACACTGGGCCCCATAGAAGATTTTCGAGAAGGGGTTCAACCAATAAGATTTGAGAACCACTGCATTGATTGCACCCTTTCATTATATAAAAGAGGTTATTTCTTGGGGGGCGGTGGCCTAGGGCTGGGGATGGGGATGGGGGTCCAGAAACAAGCATGCAGGCAGAGCCGCACAGCCCTGGGGAACTGGGGCATGGAAGCAGCAGAGCCACATCTTACTGTGTCATTGGGTGCTCAGCAGTGGTGGTGACAGTGGCAGCTCTGGGTACCCTGTGTGTTTACAGACCTGCTACAGAGCAGGCTCCTTGCCTTTGTTGCATCTGTGACCCTTCCTCCCTGCAGGCCGCCCTGGCAGGGGGTGCAGGCGGTTACACCCTCACTTCTAGATTTACTTCCCTGCTAGGAGAGCCTGGGGGTGGGGAAAGGACTCCAGCCATCCCTGATCCCCATCATGTGGCTGAACAGAACATCAGGAAGGTGTGGGGGTGGGGGGTGGAGGGACAGAAGAAGGATGGAAGGAGGAGGGAGAAGGAATGGGAAAGCTGGGATACAGGCTGTCCTGGAAGGGGCGGGGCACCACTCTGAGCTGGGAGCCCCTCTGAGGAGCTCTGGACCATGGGCATCACCTTCTGGCCCTCTGGGGAATCATTTCTGCACTGAGTTGGCCTGGGCCTGGGGTTTTGGACAGCATTGGGGGGCAGTCTATGTGCAGGTGGGCCTGGGTAGGGGGAGGTGTGAGGAGCAGCTTCTCAGCCTGAGCATACTGAGAAAGAGACCCCTTTGCTAGATTTTGACGTGTGTGGAGAAGGAGGCCAGTGTGCCAGCTTTTATTGTCTTAGAGGGAGCCAGGAATGTCCGAGTGGTTACTGAGGTAGACGCACACATACAGTGAATGGCACAAACCCTAAATGTCCAACTCTGTAGGTCCTTATATGTATGCTGCAACCACCATCCAGATCAAGATACCTATTCCTCCATTCCAGAGAGTTCCCTCCTGACCCTTTTCAGCCTCCCTCCCCCACCTCTCTTCTGTCATCACAGATTGATTTGACCTCTTTGTGAACTTTATGTGAATGGAGTCGTCCAGTACGAGCTTTTATCACTGGCTCCTTTTGCTCGAGGTAATGTTGAGATTATTGCCGAGAACGATTCCCTGGCATGGATGTGCTGTACATAGCACGACGTATTTATCTGTTCTTCTATGGATGGACCTTTGGGTTGTTTCTGGGCTTTGACCATTGTACATAAAGCTGCTATGAACATTCTCTAGCATATCTATTTGGTGGAATATGACATGTTAGGGATGGGCAATGGCTTTTTAGATGCTGCTTGTCCGCTGCCCAGCAGTCTCCTTCCACCCATATTTGCTCCCTGTTGTTAGGTCCTGGATACTATTAGAGTCTGCAACTTCTGCCACGGAAACCTTAGCAAAAGCTACTGGAATCTCAGTTGCTTGGGTCAGGGAAGGAACAGGGACAGAATCAGAGCTGAGTGGCCTCCTGGGGTCACCCATGGATACCTTCAGACCTTTGTGGTCACTTGGAATAGAAAGGTAGCCTCTCCCAGCCCTTGGGCCAGATTCAGGGACCCCCTTGGCCTCCTAGCCATCAGCTCCCTAGCCTGGCGTCTCTGAGCAAGCTGGTTTAGTGTAACTGTCAATTTGATGTCTGGCCTCTGGTGCCACGGGTCCTCACGGTTCAGTTTCCTGGGCTCCTTGCTGCTTTGCGGTGACTGAGGGGCTGGATCACTGGGGAAAACAACCAGAGGTCTAACCCGGAATAGCAGAGGCTCTTCCAATACTGGCCTTGTGGCATTTCTTGGGGGAGGGCTGGACTATGTCCTGCCCACCAAATTGCCACCTCACTGAGGCTGTGAAAGATTAACAGAAATCCAGAGGAGAAGAGAAGGGGCAAAGAAGGGAGAGTGCCAGGGATGAGCTTGGCCAGGGAGGGAGAGTAGTGCCGTGTGTGCAAGTATCAGGGGTTGCTGTGAGCATCCTGAGATCCGTGCAAGCATCCTGGGATCAGTGTGAGCATCGCCGGTTTGGTGTGAACTGAACCACAGCAGCTGTGCTGGGCCCAGCTGGTCCAGGGTCAGCAGCAGGGCCAGTTAGTTTCCCTTGACTTTGGCCCTATCGGTCATCCTCTTCCTGGCTGGCCCTTGGGGAAGAGGTAGTGCCCAACAGGTTTTTGGATGGGATTGATGGCTTTCAGGGGCTCAAGGTGGGCCCCCGGCTCCCCTGCTTGCTGGTGGGGGCCCACAATGCATCCCTTCCTTCCTCTCTCCCTCCCTGTGTCTGTCCTTCCCTTCCTGCATCCTTTGGAGATGGCTTTTACTTCCAGGTCCTTGAAGAAGACAGGGAGGGCTCCAGGTCTCCCCTTGAGGGCAGCGCCTGTGGACGCCCCTTGGGGCAGGTGGGAAGTGAAAGCATAGTAGGTGAGCTGTGCCATCTCTGCTCCCTGCAGGTTCCTAGGAGGCGAGTGCGGACGGTATGCAAAGTTGTGAATCCAGTGGCGACAGTGCGGATGACACTCTCAGTCGTGGCCTACGGAGAAGGGGACAGCCTCGTGTGGTGGTGATTGGTGCGGGTTTGGCTGGCCTGGCTGCAGCCAAAGCACTTTTGGAGCAGGGCTTCACGGATGTCACTGTGCTTGAGGCTTCTAGCCGTATCGGAGGCCGTGTGGAGAGCGTAAAACTCGGTGAGTGCCATCTCAGCCCAGCTACCTCCTAAAGTCACCTCTTGTCCTCCAATGCCTTGGCCCTGTCTGAAATCTCATCACTTTAGCTTCTTCTCTGTGGTAAGTATTCCATCATGCATGCTGCCTGGATGTTTTCCAAAAGCTTCCTTTGCCCCTCTCAGGAGCCCTCTGAAGTAGGCAGGATGAGCCTCTGCTGTTGCCGGTAGACCTCTGGTTGTTTTCTCCAGCCATTTTGGGAACATGACCTAGGATTCAGTATTTAGGAGGGAGGGGATTCCCAGAACCAAACTCTTGGCAGTGGATGAACCAGTTTCTGTTTCACAAGAAGGGGAATCCCATGTGTTTCTATTAGTCATTAACTTTTGAGTGTGAATTAGTGTATCATGACCGAGAGTTAGCTGGGACAATAGAAACTCAGGGCAGTGGAGGTGGAAGGGGGTTTTGGGCCTTGTTGTGGGTAGGTCTTAGGATTGTCTGGGAAGAGGGTCTGTCCAGGTTGCAGAATATTGAGGACTCTGGAGAAAGCAGCCAGGTAAGAGACTCACCCCAGGGCTCCTAGAAGATGGGGAATTGCCTGAAATGCGGCTGGAGGCCAGGGCTTCCCAGCCAGGGGGTCTGACCATTGAGAGGCTGAGCAATGCACTGTAGGCTGCACTGACCGTAGGATTTTGTGTCCGTGACTGTGCCCTCACAGGCAGTAAGGCTAAGCAGATTCCGTGTTCCCATTTTTGATGAATGGGGCAAGAGAAGTAGGTGGCCAGGTTTAGAATAAGCAGGGGTTGAAGACTAATGGGGACTTTCTTCTTTCACAGACTTTGATCACATTAGGAGTCTTCCCTATAGCATTTAGAGGATGGCATATGTGAAGTTACATCTGTCATCCCCTGGCACACACAGGAGAGTGTGTTAGTAGTAAGGATGAAAGCACTATCCAAGGCACTTGTAAATATGGGGACAGCCAGCAGGGAAGGGTGGGACTCTTCGCTTGATAACTGATTGGCTAGCCTGGAGTCTTTGAGAAGGGGCTGTTGCATTTGTGGTTCTTGAGTCTTGATAAGACATTCAGGGTCTGAGATGGAAGCAGAAGACAGGAGCACAAATAGCCCAGTCTCAGTGGTAGCTGACATCCAAGACATGCTGTGCAGTGAAACGATGGTACAGGCAGTGAGGAGGAAGGGGTGGGGCTTCAGGAGCCTGAGAGGATGCACAATCTGGCAGGAAGCCTTCCCTGCGGGAGGGAGGTTGGGTGGGTCTCCAGTGATAGGGGGAGTTGGGTAGTAGTGAGAAGGACAAGGCAGTACTTGTGGAATGATGTATGTGAGGAGCATCAAGGCAAATTTGCCAGGAGAAGGAAGAGCATGTCCAGGCAAGGCATATGTGCACGTATTGTAGACTCCCAGGGCTGAGAGCCCAGGCTGCAGTTGAACTAGCTGCAGTGTGAGATGGTGGCTGCGAATCTCACTGATAAGAGCAGGGGTCAAGGGCGAGAGACTCTAGGGACACTGTGGAGTGTGTGTGTAGACATGGAGATAGTGACTGGTACCCTTTGGATGCAGGGGTGTAGCAAGGATGACACAGACGGAGGAGCATGTGGGAGAGAGCAGGAAATATTCTCAGACTGAGGCCTGCTCTGGGCTGCCTCACCTCCTGGCAGAGTGTGGTGGATAGGGCTGGGACACTGACCTTGCAGCTGACCTCAAGCTATTCCCCTTGTTCCTGCTTTTGCTGAGTTTCTGGAGTCAGGAAGGGTACTACATGCCTGGACATCACTTCCCAGTGGCTGTGTGACGGAGCTCCCTGCTCGGCCCTGGGGAGGGTCCCCAGGTTTAGTAGAGTCTCCAGGATGCTGGCCCCATTCTGTTCCTATTGGGAGCTAATACCAGGCAAGATTCTTGGGGGGCCCCAAGCCTAAGACTCTAAAGATTGATTAATAATAAATGCCCCTAGCGGCCACCAGGAACCCCCTAGAGGCAGAGTACTGGGCTTTTAGCTTTCGGTACCCTCTGGTCTGCCCACTTCTAATTAGTCCAGTGTGGTGACTCTGGGGCATATCATTGAGTCATTCAGGTAGCAGTTATCTTAGCAATGAAGTGGAATCCATTTTGGGCCACATGTGGTTTCACTGGGAACTTTTCACTGAAACTTTGGTTGGGTACCAGAGGGAGACCCTAATCCCCATCCTGCCCTTTTGTGGGGTGGAATGATCCTCTTGGAGGATGGAGGGTGAGACAGTACTCTAGCCCTCTCTGAAGAAGTCTTCACCCCTCTAAGGGCCTATTGTTGTCACCACCAGGACACACCACCTTTGAGCTGGGAGCCACCTGGATCCATGGCTCCCAGGGGAATCCCATCTATCATCTAGCAGAAGCCAATGGCCTTTTGGAAGAGACAACTGATGGGGAGCGCAGCGTGGGCCGCATCAGCCTCTACTCCAAGAATGGCGTGGCCTGCTACCTTACTAACCGTGGCCACAGGATCCCCAAGGACGTGGTTGAGGAATTCAGCGATTTATACAACGAGGTGAGGTAGTTAACAGGGAAGTTAGGCATAGAATATGGGGGCAGGGAGCACCCTTGCAATGTGTGGGAAGTCTTCTAAGATCCTGGTCATGTCCTTGCACACTCTCTGGGCCCTGTATTTGGAATATCAAGACAATTTGTGGGTAAAATGAAGTTGATGAGTGAAGAAGTACTAGATAAGAGATTATTGGTACACATGATTAAATATTTCTCGAAAGGCCTTAACCATCTTTTATTAGATTTATTACTAGGCACTTAGGTAGTAATCGTTGTTATTGCTTTTCAATACTCTTTTAAATGGTAATTTTGAAAAACTTTATTTTCTAGTTGTTCCTGGTATATAGAACTATAACTGATTTTTATATATTGATTTCAGCTACCTTGGTAAATTATTATTTTAATTCTAATACTATATCTATTATTACATTCTATTAATTTATATTCTAATGATATTTTGGAATTTTATGTGTATAATTCTATGCAAAAAAAGATGAGAATTTTGTTTTTTCCTTTCTAATCCTCAGACCAACATTGTCTAATAGAACTTTCCACAATATTCGAGATGGTTTATACCTGTACTATCCAGTATTGTAGTCACTAGACACATGTGGCTCTTGAGCTCTTGAAATGTAGCTAGTAAAACTGAGTAAGTAAATATTTAATTTAATTTAATTTAAAATTGCTACATGTGTCTAGAAGCTACTATATTGAACAGCACAGACTAAGACTATTTCTTTTTCTTGCCTTATTGTACTGGCTGGTATCTCCAGTATAGTGTTGGATAGAAGTGAACATATCCTTGTCTTATTCAGGTTTTTAAAAATATGTTAATATTTTTAGTATCTTTCAGTGGTGCTGTGACAAGCAAGGTAACATGTAAGCCCTGCCTTCTGATACCTTGCATTTAGAGTATAATGACCCTTCACTCTAGGTCCATAAATTGGCCAACAAACATCTATTGTACATTTTCTGTCTTTTGGGCATGGGAATGAGAAATAACCCTTGTTTTGGGGTAGTCCCTGCTCAGTGGGGCTGGCTTAGTGTGTGTGCACCCACAAGGTATATTGTGTGCAATCCCATGGTATTGTGTATTTTCACACATGTGCAAAGAGACTGAATTTTTAATGAGTAGATAAGAACTAGTATTCTTCAAAATGGAACTTCCTGATCTACTGGGCAGTCATGCTCTGTGAGTATTTCAAGCATGGATGCCTCTTGAGAATGATCATCAGGTCCTTAAAAGTAGATTATCATCAACTTCTACTTGTGGGTTTAATTTTGAAAACCAAGAGTGTAAGTTGTAGAAAGTGAGATAGATAAGGTGAGTTATTAGTCTGGGTGGTGATGCTTTGCATGAGAAGGAAAAGATGTTAACTATGGGGTCCAGAGACAGATTTCCTTGTGTGGCTGTTAACCAATGCTGGTGGCTGTTCTAAAGATGTGTGCTCTAAACATGTGAAGCCCTCCCCAAGGTTGGTTTCATAACAAACATGCAGCCTCCCTCCAAAGGTGATGATTTTGAAGGGCTTCTCATTTGAATGCGTTATATAGGATGTCCCCCCCAAAATGTATACACACACTTTGAATAATTATAGTGTTTATTAGACTACATTTCATTTTCAAAATTGGGCTATCAGCTGTTAAAGTGTGTATACATTTTTTGGGTACACCCTGTATTTGTTAACAAATAAATGAGTTGCAATAGTATCACAGAGCTCACTCTCTGGAGTGAGACTACCTCGATTCAAATGCCAGTTCTACCATTTATTAGTTGTATAATCTCGAGCAAGTTATTGAGCCTCTCTGAACCTTACTTTCCTCATCTGTAAAATGGACAAAGTTATACCTACTGTATAGTGTCATGAGGATTAAATGAGATCCTGATGAAAAGTGCTTAATGAGAATTGCGGTGAGTATTAGCTGTCATAGGCTTGTCTCATTTCTCTTGAGTCACATTGGAAAGGTATCATTTAACCCAGGTCAGAAGACTGTATCCATTTGAAAAATTCATGTTCAGTTAAGGCTGTCCTCATTGGTGACTGACATAAAGAATCACATAGATAAACTAAGTTTGTTCTCAGCTGGGCATTTGGCCTCTAGACAACATAAGTTAAGGACTGGCTACCATGTTGGTTATCACCCAAGGAAAAATTGCAGGGAGGAGGCGGCAAGTTGAAAGCCTGACTTCTTGGCAGTAGTACTGGCTGAGGAATTTGCTGAGGGCTTCTGTTAAGGCCAAACACCCAGCGTCTTGTGACTGGAGGGAGGAAAAATAAACAATTTAACTCATTTACCTCTTTATATTTTATACTTCAGTGACATTTAATTCATGTTTCTATCTCATGTGGGGGCCTTTCCCTTGAGTGGAATGGTTGGGGTGGGCAATGCCACCTTTCTCCAATCTGCATCCCGAGTGAGGGTCTATGCCCTGGCTGGGCTAAAGGGCAGACATCAATCCCATGAATGTGTGCTTGGCCAAATTCAAACTCACTTTAGGAAGGAAAATACACCATTAATAGGCACCAGCCACAGATGTTTGGCCAAGGAGCCTGCATTTCCAGTGTTCTGGGAAAGAGAGTGGGCGTGTGGTCATGCTCACAACCCTTCAGAGATGCCAGGGCCTTGAATAAAGTACAGTCCTTGACAAGACCCTTAGTCTTTCATGCCCCGGCCCCTGCCTGCCTTTCCAAAGTCATCTCTTGCAACTTTCTCTTTCCTCACTGCTCACTTTAGCAGCACTGAACCACTTTGAACACAGTGCATTTTACATTCTCTCTTTCCTCCTCTCCTTCTCTTTCATCTTTGATTGGATTTTTAGCGTCTCAGTTAAAAACTGAGATGTCACAGCAAAACTCGTTTTTGAGTATGCTGTTCCTTTTGCCTGAAATACTTTTCCTCTCCCTCCCACTGCCAACCTGACTATCTCCTGATTGCCCAAGGTTGTCTGGGTTGATCTCACAACCTCTGGGCTCTTTTTTATCACAGTATATTTTACGATGTCTCTTCAACTTGAGTGAGGGCAGGGGTTCACTTTTACAACCTATGTCTAGCAAAGAGTCCAGTAAACATTTGTTGATGAATGTTGGGACTTAGGCCTTGCCTTTTGGGGAATCCCATTCCTGACGCAGGACTGGCTTCCTTTTCTCAGAGAGACCTCACCAGTGTTTGATGGCGGTGATATACCAGGTAGGCAGTAGGACCTACTCCAGGAGTCATTAATTTCTTTCTGTTGATGAGATGTGGGTTAAGTTCTTGACAAAACAGGCCTGTGAAATGCATTTCCATTCCTTGGTACACTGGGGCCTTTCTGCCCTCCACATGCCCTGCTCCAACATGGCCATTTTCCTTACCTGAGTCTGAGTTCTATAGTAAAGCTCTAGAAGTAAAGCACCTTGTGTGGATCTGAGCAGGGTCAGGCACTGTCTCCTGGGAGATTAGACTTCAGGGTCCCTACTGCTCCCTTTCCCTCAAAACACTGGCCAGGCCACCACTCCAGACTGCCCTCTTGGGAGAGAGCAAAGCTGACATGCTCCGGCAGAGATGGCAGGGAAGGGGTTTGTGCATTTGGTTCTTAGAAAAGGGAAATGTGTGCAGATCTGAGTTGTAAAGTGGGTAGTCTGCTTGGCCATGTTGAACCCATGAGGGGTGGTTCCTTTCCCACAAACTGTACAGGCACCAAACATTTCACTTTTCTAAGCAAGGGCCGAGCACCAGAGCCTCCAGGGCCGATCCCACCTCCCTCACAGGCCCAGGTGCCTTAGGGGGCAGAGTCTGGAGGAGGCTGGCTGCCCAAGGGAGCTTGCCATGCCGGAACCATGACCCTGTTGAGTCTTCAGTACTGAGCACCACCAAGGGCAGAGGGGTCCTGGGCTTGGCATATCTGGGGAAATCCTTGAAGTGTGGGGCTGACCTGCCTGAGATGGAGGGGAGATGAGGGAGTGTGTATTCAGCCTCTTCGGCTCTCTCTGGCAGGTCTATAACTTGACCCAGGAATTCTTCCGGCATGGTAAACCAGTCAATGCTGAGAGTCAGAACAGCGTGGGGGTGTTCACCCGGGAGGAGGTGCGCAACCGCATCAGGGATGACCCTGACGACACAGAGGCCACCAAGCGCCTGAAGCTCGCCATGATCCAGCAGTACCTGAAGGTACCTTGGACCTGTGGGAGCTTAGCTGAGTATAGGTGCCAGAGCCAGGAAGACCATTCTGGGGAATCTGGCTCTGAGGAGGGGATGCTGCTCCTAGGTCAAGCCCTGCCCCCTGCCCAGCCCTGTCAGTCACCTGGTTTCTCTCTGGCTCATCCCGCAGGTGGAGAGCTGTGAGAGTAGCTCGCACAGCATGGACGAGGTGTCCCTGAGCGCCTTTGGGGAGTGGACGGAGATCCCCGGCGCCCACCACATCATCCCCTCAGGCTTCATGCGGGTTGTGGAGCTGCTGGCCGAGGGGATCCCGGCCCACGTCATCCAGCTGGGGAAGCCCGTCCGCTGCGTGCACTGGGACCAGGCCTCGGGCCGCCCCCGGGGCCCTGAGATTGAGCCGCGGGGCGAGGGTGACCACAACCACAACGCCGGGGAGGGCGGCCAGGGGGGAGGGCGGCCCCGGGGGGACGGGCGGGATGAGGAGGAGGAGTGGCCGGTCCTGGTGGAGTGCGAGGACTGCGAGGTGATCCCGGCGGACCACGTCATCGTGACCGTGTCGCTGGGCGTGCTCAAGAAGCAGCACGCCAGCCTCTTCCGCCCGGGGCTGCCCGCCGAGAAGGTGGCTGCCATCCACCGCCTGGGCATCGGCACCACCGACAAGATCTTCCTGGAATTCGAGGAGCCCTTCTGGGGCCCCGAGTGCAACAGTCTGCAGTTCGTGTGGGAGGACGAGGCGGAGAGCCGCACCCTCACCTACCCGCCCGAGCTCTGGTACCGCAAGATCTGCGGCTTCGACGTGCTCTACCCGCCCGAGCGCTACGGCCACGTGCTGAGCGGCTGGATCTGCGGGGAGGAGGCCCTGGTCATGGAGAAGTGCGACGACGAGGCGGTGGCGGAGATCTGCACGGAGATGCTGCGGCAGTTCACAGGTGCGGCCTGGGCCACCACCCGCTCCTCCCGCCCCTCCCCCCAGCTCCTCTCCCCCCTGCCCCTCTCCCTCCTCTCCCCCACCACCCCTCTCCTCCCCCTCTCCTCTCCCCAGCCCCTCCCCCTCCTCTCCAACCCCCTGCCCCTTTCCACCCCTCCCCCTCTCCCTCCCCCTCTCCCTCCCCTCCCCCCACCGCCCCTCTCCTGCCCCCCCACCGCCCCTCTCCTGCCCCCCCACCTCCCCTCTCCATCACCCCGCCCCTTTCACCCGCGCACCGTCCTCTGCCAGACCCTCTGAATCCCATGAGCCATGTGGGAGCGCTCGTCCCCACAGATTGTGAAACTGAGGTGGCGGAGGCCACTGGGAGAGCTGCCACCAGCTGCCACGTCTCAGCCTTGGGCTCCAAAATTGCGGGCTCCTGTCTGGCGGTTGAGACACTCAAAACCATAGGCTCTGTGTTTCTTCTCTCTAAGGGCTGCTGGTAAACACAGAGATGTCACCGCCAAACCTCAGATTGCTCACGTCCCACTCACCGCCTTGCCGAGCGGTGGATTTGTGTCTCGCCGTGGGATTCTTTTAGTTGAACGTCTTTCATTCGCTATCCCGGGAAAGCCCCACAAGAGCCCCTGAATTTGGAAGGAAACATGGTTCTCTAGAGCGCTTTTCGGGCAGGAAAATGAAGGCCCAGGGCGCGAGGTGTTTTGCTGGGGTGGCGAGGAGGCCGGCGGACCTCAGCCCCCCTCCCCTCCGCGCCTCCCCAGCGCCCCCTGGCGCCGCTGGAGCCCGCGCGGGGTGCTCTGCGCGGGGCGTCCTCCGGGCACTGCTACTTCTTATCCTTCCTCTTGGCTCTTCTGACTCCCCAACAGGGAACCCCAACATTCCCAAACCTCGGCGAATCCTGCGCTCGGCCTGGGGCAGCAACCCTTACATCCGAGGCTCCTACTCGTACACGCAGGTGGGCTCCAGCGGGGCGGACGTGGAGAAGCTGGCCAAGCCCCTGCCCTACACGCAGAGCTCCAAGGCGGCGGTGAGTGCGGCCTGCGGGCTGTGTGCGGGCTTCAGGGTGGGCGGGCCGGTGCGCCCGCGCTGCACATTCTGCGTGTGCATTTGTCCAGGGAGAGGAGGGCAGTGTATTCAGTGAGGGGCACCAAGGAACGCAGGGGTGGAGTGCCTCCTCTAATGGAAGGGAACACAAAAACTGCACTTAACATCTGGAAGAAAAGATGGAACCAAATTGAGATGCTAAACGCTTTCTTGAGGTTATAAAAACAGCCATTTGGTGCTGCGCTGTCCAATATGGTAGCCATTAGTCACATTTCATTTACGGTAATTAATTACAATTTAAATTAATAAATTAAAATTTTAGGTCCTCAGTGGCACTAGCTACATTTCAGGTTCAGTAGCCACATGTGGCCAGTGGCTACTGTGTTAGAACATATCTGTCATCATGGAAAGTTCTATTGGACAGCATTGATTCCATGAAAGTAAGTTTCCCCGATATGTTTTCACTTTCCCCCCAATATGTTTTCAGATATAAAATTGAGAATACTTATCCTCCCCTAAATCATATCAACTATATAATAAATAACATATAGAGAAAATAATAAATATGAGAGAAATAATTATACATATTTCTGTTCCCATAAAGTGTTTTTGAGTCCCTCCCTGCAAGTATGCACATACAATAAATGTTAAAACCCCAACAAAATTACATTTAAAACATTTTTCTTGATGGAATTGGTGCTTTCACTGACCTCTCTCCATCCGCCAACGTGGAGTCAACCAACCAGCAAGGTGCGTTGTGCCTGCCCTGGCTACCGTGCTCAGGGGAGAGAGGAAAAGGTTCTCACTGCTTTTATAGCCATCCCCTTGAAAAGCAAAACAAAACAAAACTAACTGTGGTTTAAACAAGACAGAAGTTTACTTTTATCACACAAAAGGAAATCCAGAGTAGGTGTCAGGATCTCGTATCATTAGCAGCCTGCTCCATCTTCAAGGCCTCCTTGTGGTCCAAGAGGGCTGCAGAGGCTGCTGCTCTCACTTCTGCGTTTTAGGCTGGAAGGAGGGGGAGGCGAACCTTGGGGCTGAATCAGTGTCTGTAAGCAACAGTGCACTTGGAACTAATTGGCCAGAACTTGGCCACATGACTATACCAGCTGCAAGAAAGGCTAGGATACATCATTTTTATTCCGGATGGCAGTGGACCCAGTTAAAAATCAGGGCTTTGTTACTGAAGAGAACAGAGAATGGATGTGGGAGTTTGCCCTCTGCCATAGTATGAGTTCCCCTTTCAGTTTTACTGCCTTTATGTGCTCCTTGTTGGTGGGTTAAAGCCTCACTGCTCAAAGTGGGTGGTCCACGGACCAGCAGCCCCAGCATCACTTGGAAACGTGTTAGAAATGCGGACTCTCAGCCCACCCCAGATCTTCTGAATTAAAAACTTCACTCCACTAGTATCCCCAGTTGGTGCCTTTGCACATTCAGTTTGAGATGCCCTGGGGAAGTCCAAACTCAAGCTTAAAATCTGAGCACTTGTGCTTTGCCTGGACCCCAGCTAGACAGCCTGCTTTCTCAAGGTTGAGACCTGGCTGTACCAAAATTGTCACTGTCCCCTGAACAAGGCCTGCTTTGGTGCATTTTTGCCCCCACTTTCCTTCTTCCTGAAATGTCATTTGCCTGTTTATTTACCCAGCATCTTCCAAGAAGCTGTCTAAAGGTCCTGTCCTCTGGGAAGCTTTGTGTGTACCCCTCCGATCATGAGCCTCTTTCCTGGGCTCTCAGCACCTCACCCAAACACCCATCATGTCACATATGACACCGTTAATAATTGGGTTTCGTGTCTGGCTTCCCCACCAGCAAGGAAGCTCCTCAAAGCAGCAGCCTGGTCACCTTTTATCTTCCAAGTGCCCAGAACAGTCCCTGGATCCTAACAGGGGCTCCATAAAGGTTTGTTAAATTACCACCTAATTTTATCGAGTGCTTATGTTCTTCCAGGTTCTAAGTGCTTTAGATACATTATTTCACTTAATCCTTCCAACTACCCTCAGAAGCAAGTGGTATAAACCCACTTTGCAGATGAGAACGCCAAAACTTAGGGAGGTTAAACTGCTTTCCCTGAGTTCGCTGGTAAAGAGGCACGATGAGCCTCTGAGACTGCACAGCCAAGACTCCTAAAAGCCTCAGAGCAGACAGAGCTGAGGCCTGGTGTTTGGGGCAGAAGCAGGGGAATGTGGCCAGGTGGGGCGGGCAACTCCTCATCCTGTGGAAGCAGCAATAACTGCATCTCAGATGCTTGCTCATTCCTCTGACTTGTAGTATGGATGGGGATTTCTGGGGCAGATAGGTGGCCTCTTGGCTTCTCTTGCTCTTCCACTCTCACTTCCCCATCTCCCACCCAGCCCATGCAGGTGCTGTTCTCAGGTGAGGCCACCCACCGCAAGTACTACTCTACCACCCATGGTGCTCTGCTCTCTGGACAGCGTGAAGCTGCTCGTCTCATCGAGATGTATAGAGACCTCTTCCAGCAGGGGACCTGAGGTCCCTTGTTACTGCTGAGTGTGTTCCTTAAAGAACCACTAACTCGTGATTGCCAGCCCTGCCCCTTGATGCCATGTGCTCCTATTTTCCTAATCCTCTGTAGAATGGATTTATATCTTTTGTAGAGCTAGACTCCTTGACTGGCTTCAGACCTAGCCCTGTAGCTTTTCCTTTTCTCCCTGCCGGGTGGTGACTAGGGTGGGGCCCGTTTATTTACCTCTGCTCTGACCTCTGACCTCCTCCCCTCCCCTCCCCTCCCCTCCCCTCCCCTCCCCTCCCCTCCCCTCCCCTCCCCTCCCCTCCCCTCCCCTCCCCTCCCCTCCCCTCCCCTCCCCCTCCCCTCCCCTCCTCTCCCCTCCCTTCTCCTCCCCCCTTGTTATTGTAAGTGCCTTCAATACTTTGCATTTTGGGATAATAAAAGAGGCTTATCCTTCTTGTGCTCCTCAGCTTCTCTCTTCTGTTTTTTCTCAGTCTCATGTGTGTGTTTATTACACTCCGTTTGAGTGCGGGGGGTGGTGGGAAGAGCTGTGGCCTGGCTGTGCCCCCAGAAAGGGAGGTGCCTGCCTTTACTGGAAAGGGATATCCCCCACTCCATTGTATTTGTGGTGGTTTGCCCTCCTGCTGCAAAGACCCCTCAGGGATAAGGGCCTCTCACTGCTCCTTCAGGATAGGCCTGGGACTGCCTACTGGCCCTTTGCTGGACTTCTGATAGCCTAATTGGGTGACATGGCCACATGGATGAAGGTGAGTTCCATGGGAGGGGACACCTGTTGTGGTTCCATTAATTATTAATCAGTATCACCTGGCCATGGGGCCCTGGCTCAAGGCCCTTGGGTGGCTGCTGTTGACTTCTGGGAAGGTGGATAGTGTGGCCATTTGGGGGGCAAGGGGATATCCCTAAGTGCTGCCCACCTGTTGTGTTCCAAGGGCCTACCCCTTATTGGGGATGGTCTTTTTCGCTGAGTAAAAACACACACATATACACACAGACACCCCCCTTACATATACTTACCCCCCCCCACACACACTCCCACACAGATACGCCATCTTACACCCTTCTACCTACACAGCTGCATCTACACACATGCACTGAACCTGAAAGAACATTTAGTCATTTTTACTCCAGATTTCTACTGATAAGGGTTCAAATGCTATAGAGTTGAGGGGTTGGGTGGTGGAGGAAGTTGTGAAAAGCCAGGTGGGCCCCCTGGTTTAAGTCTGTACGAGCTTAGATTGGGTCTCCTTCTTGGAAGTTTAGGGCACTGCCCTGTCCCCCCTCACCTCGGGTTATTATGGAACTATACGACATGCAGACATGCCTGTGCACATGCCTGCCTGCACCCATGTACGTGCACACCAACCTGCACGCACATAGCTAACAGGCATCTGGCTTTGCCAGGGTTGATCCCCCAGACATCTTCATGGAGCTTGTGTCAGGGATTTATATTCACCTAATGAATAACTTAAAAATATGTAAGTACATACATTAAAAATATTTCAAATAGAGGATCTATTGATGTGGTTCTTCAAGCTCAAAAGTCATAAAAGGCTATACCGAAACATCTGCCCCCAGACCTGTCCGCAGTACTATTGCTGCTCCTCGCAGCCCATGTTGGTAGTCTTGTGTATCCATTTCCAGATATAAGGCAAAAGAAATATATACCCTTCTCCGTCCTTTTTATACAAGAGTGAAAAACTATTCCTCCTGTCTGCATTTTGCTTGTTTTAGTTAAGATAATGTATCTTGGAGCTCTTTCCATAATTAGTACTTAAACAGACAATGTAAATTTTGACCTTACTTTGGTCAAAGAGTGCCTGTCTCCTTCCTGGCTTCAGGCTACTTTGTGGGAAATGGATCCTGTCCACGCCCTGGATTTCCCCCACTAGCTGTGATGGGATGAACAGGAGTGGCCATCACGTAAGTAACAGGGAAGAAAGTCTAAGAAGAGTCTCAGGATCACAGGTTAGGGGTTTTAAATGACTCCTTAGGATGAAAAGTTCTGAAATGTTTATTTGGTGACTGCATGCTGGGAGCTTCAGGTGTGGGCAAGAGGGAGGGAAAGAATATTTGTTCAGTGCTAACCACCTGCCAGGCAAGATGTCAGCTATAAATGCTGGGCGCATGGTCTCTTGATTGGACGTGGATGACAGCTTAGGCTGTGGAGGGCAATACATCCCCAAGGGGAAGCAAAACAGACCTAGTGTCACTCAGGTAGGTGGTGATGCTGAGACTTGAATCGCAGTCTGTCCGACTCCACAGTGCAGGCTCATTCTATTGCACAATGAAAAGAAGACGCTTTTGCCATCCAAAAAAAAATCTAGATCATTGCTGGAGAGAGTGGAAATGGGTACAGGCCCACTGAGAGACTGTGTGGCAGATTCTACTAAAGCTGGTCATGTGCCCACCAGCATTTCCACTCCTGAGAAATGAGTGCATGCGTCCACCAAAAATACATACTAGAATGCTCATAGCAACAGTTTGTATAGCTGAACACTGGAAACAGCTCAGATGGCCATCAACAGTGGAATGGACAAACTGGAGTACATTCATCCAGTGGAACATTAACATACCAATAGAATAAAATGAGTTGATATTTGCAAACATCTATTAATCTCAAAAATATTACGTTGAGTGAAAGAAGCCAGACATGAGGCCACAGGCATACACTGTTTTATTGAGCTTCACTTTATAGATATTAAGTTTTTACCAACTGAAGGCAAGCCCAGCACCAGCAAAAAGATTATGACTTATTTTACTGTGATACTTGTTTTACTGCGGCGGTCTGGAATGGAGCTGCAATATCTCCTAGGAGGTATGCTTGTATATACCATAAGTTTTCTTTTATATGAAGTTCAAGAATGTGCAAAACTAATTTGTGATGTTAGAAATGAGGGCAGGGTAGTGCCTGGGAAGGAGTGTGGGGGTGCTTTCTGGCTTAGAGAAATGTTTCATATCTTGATCCAGTTGGTGGTTGCGTGGATGTATACATTGGTATAAATGCATTGGGTTATATACTGAAGATTTATGTACTTTTCTGTGTGTCTGATATAACTCAATTTAAAGAGTTTAAAAAAGAATCTGAAGATGCCCTTTCCCTGACCCTCCCATCCCAAAACGTATGGTTGTGTTGGCCCAGAGAGAATTTCCTCCTTGCAGCAGAGGTGATGCACTGTGAGAGCAGATAAAGGCACGAAGGACCTGCTTATGCCCTGCTGGCTCTCCAGTGATAAGGACTGGCCTTGCATTTACATAGGATGTCACCGTTTACCAGGCCCCTTGCCTGCATCCCCTCATTTGGGCACCTGCAGCTGCATGGCATGAGGGAGACGGGGATTGTTTCCTATCAGGAAATCCAGGTTCCCAGAAGGACTTGTGTGGGGCTGTGCCATCTCAAGCGGAAGGGAGCAGCCCTGGGAGGCAGGCGGGGGGAGCCTCACGGACATAGGTGGGTACTGGTGTGGGAGGGGAGGCCTTGGAGAGTTTGCCAAAGCAGTCAGCCCTCCAATGGACTGCCTCCATAGCAAATAATTGTGTAATGTGGGTAGCACTTATGAGTTGCAGCTTCAAAAGCAGATTCAAAGCAGATAAAAAAAAGCAAGAATCATTGAGAAGTGAGGAGAGACTAGATGTACCAGGAACAACATAGCATGAGTTCCTTGCTGGGATTCTTTCTTTTTAAAAAAATCTTTATTGTTGAAAGTATTACAGGTGTCCCATTTTTCCCCCCAATTGACCCCTCCACCTCGCTCCCACCGCCTCCCCAGGCCTTCACTCCATTATTGACTGTGTCCATGGGTTATACATATATGCATATAACTTCTTTAGCTAATCTCTTCCCACTTTGCACCCCCTTCCCTCTTTCCTCTGAAATATATTTGTCTGTTGTCTGTGTCAGTGTCTCTGGATCTATTTAGTTCGTCAGATTCTTTCCTTCATTAGCTTCTTCTTAAAGAAGACCCTTCAACATTTCCTGTAGTGCTGGTCTGGTGGTGATGAACTCCTTTAGCTTTTTCTTTTCTGTGAAGCTCTTTATCTGACCTTCAATTCTAAACGATAGCTTTGCTGGGTAGAGCAATCTTGGTTGTTGGGATTATTTCTGAAGCATCTTTGGCATTGATTGATACCCAAAGGACTCGATCAGGAATGGAAAATGTGGCATGCTCTGGCCAACACCTGCTATCCAATTCCTATCACCTGGGGAAGGTCACTTGAAAGGAAAGTTCTTTCCTGGCACTGGATTCTATGTAGAATTGTTTGCATTGTTTCTTGTGCTGTCAGCATCAGTAAATCCATGGGCAAGGTGTTCAGTTGTGGTTTTGTGGAAGCCTCAGAAATGTTCCCTCAAGGGGCCTGGGGCACTTGGCAAGTACTATCTCTTCCCACCTTTGCTGCTACTAGACTGGTGAGCAGTATGTTAGCTCCTACTTCATGAGAGCCACTTGGAATGTCTGCCCTGCCCGCAAACAAAGGAGTGAAGCATGTCTGGATTGAGCCACCCTGCATTCACTTGGGCCTGTTGGGGTGAGCCCAAGGGTAACCCCAAGGAGCAGAGTGAGGTGGGCTGCTGGCTCAGTTCTAGGAGCTGCCTGTCTAATGAATGGTCTGCCAAAAATAACGGTAGTGTTTGCACGAGGCCACGCTTTCTCAAAATGACTGGCTGGGCTGTTGGTGGAGGCCACTCGTGATTTGTGTAGGACAATCAAATGTCAACAAACAGAAGGATTTGTGGCCCTACCAAGGTGGCATCCAGGACATCTAAACTCATGTTAAGTATTTCATATAAGAAAGGGGTGGTCACAGCCCTGCTTCAAACTATATAACTGGAGATGATGGATGTGAAAGCTGTTCTTGCCTCCTATTTCCAGTAGTGGTTGTTGAACACCGATTTTGCAGGAGTGTTCAAAACCCAGATCTCTGTTAGGGGATCATGTCAGGCATATTTTATTTCAGTGAGCTCCGTATTTGAGCAATTTTGATCCATTTCACTACAGAGCCCATTACTACTTGGATCTGTCACTTTCCCCCTCTCCTTTGTGGAGCACATAGGGTCACACAGTCATCTGTCCATGACTAGTTCAAGGCTGTAATCAAGACCGGATGTCATATAGCTCTTCCTTCCCATTTCTGAGCTACTTCAGTGCCCTTTCCACGAGCCATTGGTTCTCCTTTTGCTTACTTAGCGTGTGTTAGGCTTTTATAACTAGTGTTAAATTAACTTAATTAGTCCTGACTAATTAAAATTGGTTCCAGGAGTGGGGTTTTCAATGCTCTATTATTTTTCTAGATCTCTTTCCAGTATCCTCAACTCTCTTGCCATTTGTTCTGTTAAAATCCATTTGTGGATCCATTGTCTGCTTTCTCCACAGTTGTGTCTGAGTCACCAACAGGTACAGCTGGAGAAAAACATGGAGCCACACCTGCTGGACTCAAAACACGGCAAAGCAGAGCAAACAACACCACACCGCCTACCGGAGCTTTCCATGGACTTACCGTGTCCAAAACAGAACTCTCGATCTGCTCCTCCCCAAACCTACTCTACTTGACTTGAGTAAGGGGTCCCACTGTTTGGCTCAGGGCAAACTCCTGAGTCATCGGCTCCTCCTTTCCTTTCCACTCCACAACCAATCATCAGATTTGCCATCAGCAAATGTTGGCTTTATCTACAAGACACATCCGGAATCTGATCACTCGAAACTTTCTGCCATCGATGCCTCTGGTAGCCCCTTGCGTGGTGTCCTCCCACACTCACCCCTTAGCCTGTTCTCCACACAGCAGCCGGGGCGATTCTTTAAAACTGTGAATCCAATGTCGTGCTCTCCTGGTTCCCAGTGACTCCCGCCACATTGAGCATAAAAGGTGACTTCCAGCTCCTTACGGGATCTGTCTTCCGGCTCCCACTTCCTGCCCCCCTCCCTTGGCCTTGGTTGTCCCCTTTATCTGGAATGCTTGTCCCCAGGTATTTTCAAGTTTCTTTCTCTCATTGTGTTCAGATACCTACTCAGCTGCCACTTCTCTAGGGAGACTTCTCTAAACACCCCATTTTCACAACACTTCCAGTACACTACTTCCTCCCCTTATTTGTTTCTTCATAGGCCTTCCCTTTCCCTTTCGTCGTTCTGTGTTATTTATTTTTTTGTCTGTACCCCACCCCCCCCAGCGAATGCCAGTTACCTGGTGTATCAAATAAGTGAACAAGTGAAGAAAGAAGTCGAACGGAATGGTGCCAACTTCTGGACCCACCCTCGGGGATGGCTGGCATTGTCAACCTGCCTCTCCTGCCTCTTCGCTGTCAACAGGCAACGTGGTCTCCTGTGCCACAGACAAAGTAGAAGCCCACTGGAGGCAACTTTCTCACCAAATCTACAAATAGCCAACCTTCACCCCAGTCCTTTTTCACTCCCCCCTCCCACCACCCGCACCCCCACAGGAAGTGTGTGACCCCCCCCCCCCTTACTCAGGGACTCGTCTCATCCGGTCCTCTGCCCTTCTCTCTAGGACCGTCTTCCCACCCACATTTCCTAGTGTGCCCGTCTCTCCGACCGCCCACCTTCCTCTCGCTGCCTCCTTCCCTCGCCTCCCCCCACTCAAGCTGCACGCTAGCCTAGCATCTTCCACACGCGCACCCTCACTGACCTCATCCTGGATGTTGCTGGTGGGGAGTCTCTGGTTGCTGAGGGAGACCCAGGAAGGGCCGGGAATGTTTTAGAGATGGGGAGGGGCTGCCCTGGATCCTGGGGTCTCCCGAAGCCAGAGCAACCTCAGGGGCTGAACCACGTCCTATGGCGCCACCTGCTGGCCATGCTGGACTACAGCCCTCTCGCTGCTGGGAGAATGCTGTCTGGATTCTGCGTGAGCTTTTCTGAATTAAAAAAAAAAAAAGACAACAACAACAAACCCCCAATAAATCACAGACAGGACCTTTACTTAATATTGAACAAATGAATAAAATAAGATTGTGGCTTACTCTAGAGTATCATTTATTTTTCATTCTTAGCAGTAGAAGCAGGCCTTGGCCCCTAACATGAGAGAGTTCATTCACTTATTCACTTGTTTGCCACACTTTCAGTGATTCCCTTTTGTATGCCGGCCTCTGTGCTAGAGAAGCTTAATTAAGCTTCAATAAGTAGGTGCACTAATGAATAAGAAATATGAATTTATCTCGTTCCCCGGTGAAGCTGACTGTATGGTTTTAATTCTGACTGGATGGTTTTAATTTGTTGACATTTGTTTTATGGCCCAGGATGTGCTCTGTCTTGGTGCATGACCTACGGTGCTTGCTAAGGGCATGTGTTCTGCTACCGTGGGCGGAGCGCTCTATAGATGCTGATTGGATCCTGTGGGGGTGGTGGTGATCTACATCCATGCTGACTCTGTCTAGTTGTAGCCATTGTTGAGAGAATAGTGTTGAAGTGTCCAACTATAATTGTGTGTTTGTCTATTTATCCTTTCAGTTCTATCAGGGTGTTTTTTTTTTTGTATCAGTAGACTTCTTTTTTTTAAGAACAGCTTTAAAGCATATAGAGTCTGTCCTATTTTCCCTATTATTAACATCTTACATTAAATATGGTACATTTGTTGCAACTAATGGACCAATACTGGAACATTATTATTAACTAAAATCCATAGTTTACCAGACTTCCTTAGTCTTTACTTAATGTCCCTTTTCTGTTTCAGAATTTTATCCGGGATAACACAGTACATTTAGTTACCACGTTTCCTTTCGTTTGTCCCCTCTTGGTTGTGACATTTCTCAGCCTCTCCTTGTTTTTATTTTATTATTTTATTTTATTTTATATTTTAAATATATCTTTATTGATTTCAGAGAGAGGAAAGGAGAGGGAGAGAGAGAGATAGAAACATCAATGATGAGAGAGTCATTGATCGAGCCCGCAACCCGGGCATGTGCCCTGACAGAAATCGAACCCCGATCGCCTGGATCCTAGGCCGACGCTCAACTGCTGAGCCACGCCCGGCCGGGCTCTCCTTGTTTTTTATCCCAAGTCATAAAGATGGTAGTCTATGTTTTAAAGTAATTCTGAAAGTTTTATTTTATACGTTTAGATCTTTAGTGGACTTGTGGGAAGAGGCAGGGATCCAGGTCTGTACTTAGTCCGGGTCTGGCCATCCCAGTGTTACTTGTTGGATAATCCACCCTTTCCCCACTGATTTAAAATGGCATCTGGTGATGACTGCTGGGGAATAGGAAGAATTTTGTTTTAAAATATTGACTTAGACTTGGCTAAATTACAAACTCTTTTATTAGTTTGGATTATTTATCAGTCACCTATCTTGGGTTTTCTAGGTAGATCCCATTACCTGCAAAGTTTGAAAGTCAAGTTTCTGTCCTGTCAACATGCCTGCCCCCCCCCCCCTTATTGCATTAATATGTTGCGTAAAAGAGTAACATAGAGATCGCAGCCTTATTCCTGATTTAATGGGAATGTTGATAACATTTCTAATAAGCATGCCATTTGCTTATGGATACCTTTTATCTGGTTAAAGAAATTCCCTTCTATATTTGTGAATGTTTTATTATGAATGAATATTGAATGTTATCAAATGTCTTCTGCAACTATTGAGACGATCATAGGGTTTTTCTCCTATTATCTGTTAATGTGTTAATTACACTGATAACATTTCTAATGTTTTGTATTTTTGGGACAGTCTTTGCCTTGTTGTATCAGTCAGATTAGACTAAGTCCTACTCTGGTAACAAAGAACCCCTGAATCTTAGTGAATTACAACAGAAGTTTATTTCTTGTTCATCATGTGCCCAGAAGGTTGATGTTATGTCCTCTTAAGTCCAAGACCCATGTTGATGGAGCGTCTTGTGGTAGGTAGATGGAAAAGAGAGATAATGGAACATCTTAATGTTTCTGGTCAAAAGTAGCATGTGTTACTCCCATCCACATTTCATTGGTCAAATCAAGTTAGTGACTGAGTCTGATGTCAGTGAATAGGCATATAATCCTCTTGCAGAAAAGTACACAGCAGGTTGGGGCAGGGAAGGTTTTGTCAGTAATACAATCTACTACACTGGTCTTGCTGGATTTCATGTGCATATATTTATTTAGGCTTTTGCATCTATGTGTGCAAGTGACCTAAGATTTTTTTCTTGAGCTTTCCAGGGCTTTCCCCATTCCCTCTTGAGCTTTTAAAACAATTTGGGTAGTTTTACATCTTTTTACTATATGCATTGGGAAAGTATGTATAAAATGTTAATTATCTGTTTCCTGGAAATTTAAAGAACTTACTTGCAAAACTGGCTGGACTTAGTACATTTTTTTTTTTTTGGAAGTACATCTTTGACTATTGTTTTAATTTCTTTTATGGTTAATGTTCTGTTAAGATTTCCTACTTTTGGGGGTGAGATGAAATTTTGGCAATTGATATTTTATTAGAAAGTTGGCCTTTTCGTGTTGGCTTAAACATTTACTCTTCTAAAATTGTTCAAGTATGTATTCTCTCTTGTGACTTTAGTTATATCCCCTTTTCATTTCAGATTTGTTGTTTTCATTGTATTTGCATTGACTGGGCTTTGTCAGGGGGTCCTTTTTCATAGAAGAGTTCATGCATGTTTGGGAACTTCTGTCTTTTGCCTCTTTATGTATAAATGACACCCTACTTAGCTGAAGAAACTACAGTTTCTTCTTAGAGCTCCCTCTAGTCTTCAAAAATACTTACAACAGGATCTCATTTGATTCTTACAAAGAAAGTATGAGCTGGGCCCTAGTGACAGAGGGGAAAACCTAGGGCTTGGCAGGGTGGGGTCCTTCTACCAGGCTACAGGAGTGGGTAGTCCAGTTTAGACCAGCGCTAGCTCAGGGCAAGAGCTAGATTGGTGTTGCTACTTATGGTAGGTGATGGCATAAGTGACGTCACCATGTGCTTTGCCATATGACTTTGCATCTCCTCCCACTAAAGAGGTTGTTACTCCCCCCCATCATCACTCCCCCCATTTGAAACCCTAACCCAGCTTTCTGAGCTAGACTGGAAGACTATTCAGCAAATATCCAATCACTTTCCTATCCCTCTGGAGCAGAGTATATTTTCTTGCCACACTAACTTTGGGCTTGGCCATCCCACTTGCTTTGGCCAATGGTATGTGAACAGTCCTGATGCAATATGAGCAGAAGCTTTAAACATGTTTGCACAGTTAGGTTTGGCATCTCGTGTACTCGCCATTTGTCATGAGAATAACATGCCCCCGATAGCTGATGCTTTAGGGAGAATATGGAGAAAAGGGGAATAGATCTGACTGAGTCCATAGAAGCCTGAAACCAAACCTAGGACCTGCAGACATAAACATAAGCAAGAAAACAAATGCTTGTTCTTGTAACCTGTGAATTTCAGGGTGGCTTGTTTTGCAGAATTATCACAGCAATAGCTGACTGAGATACCTCTACTTAGGGGAGCCATCCAGCCCAAAAGAGATATTTCTAAGCACTAGTGATAGAGTGAGCAGTGGACCCATAGACAAGGAAGCCACCCAGAATACAAGGGCGGCTCAGTCCCAGCGAAAGGAACTTGTAGGAATGGGCCAAGGGATGCAGGTCCCTGGAAGATGCATTTCATGGCTTGACTATGGCTCAAGGAGCTGGAGGAGACAGAAGCCAGTGGGCATCCTTTTAGTTCTGCTCTATAAGACTGAGGGAAATCTACTCCCCACTGCCCAATTCTCAGCTTATGAGGAAAAACTTTGTTCTAAAAATTCAGAGCTGCTGGCCATTCCTTTTCCATCAAATAAAGCACCTGAGAAATGATACTGTTTCTGTTCTCAAGGTCCCTTCTGACCTCAGACGCACAAGCCTGGACAGTCCAGCGAGCAGGTAGATGTCCTCAGCTACTCAGAAAGCAATTGCTAGGCAGTAGGACCTGGCTGGAGGTTAGATGACTGGCAAGCCCTTCTTGGAGTTAGGGGAGAGGAGTAGGGGACATGCAGTAGAAATGATAGAGCCTTTAATGTGGAAGCAAAACTCTGGCAGGGCCCCTGAATCTGCCTTTTAATGCAGCTTCCTCAGCTCTGGAGTCCCCACTCTTTGCAAATGGTTGACTGATATCCTTACTTTTCCAAACCATTTTGAGTTTCTCTTTTTAGGTCTTTGTTGGTGTTTTAAGGGAAGGGGTCATAAATGGCTTGGTAGGATGCCACCTTAAGTTAGGAGGTATCCGTCCGTGATTTAAAACAAATCTTTTCTACACCAATGGTGTGCATGAGCTTCATTATTGGAGTCAGGAGAACATTTGCATGTGGACAGTCAGAGTTGACCCTACATGTTTTACCAAAGTAAGCATGAGGTGGTGAAGACAGTGTTGGGGCTGGAAATGTGGATTTGGGACATGGGTGCTCCTATGGATGGCATTGGAGGAAAGGAAAGAAAAAAAGAAGGAAAGAAGGAAAGAAAAGAAACTGAGTAGAACTTTAGAAAATGCTTAAATTTAGGGGGAGGTGAAAGGGGAGCAGGAAAAAAATGTTTCCTGAGGTGTTAAGACAGGCATGAGCAGGGCAGGAATGATAGGCCAGGTACAGAATGTCACCAAGGCAGGAAGTTCTGGGTGCCCAGCAATGTGAAAAACTGGGAAAACAAGTATTATAGGGTAGAACCTTACCTCCAGGGTGACATTTCCTCCCCAAGCATGTCACTAATCATGCTGTTTACACCCTCTGACCTTTCATATCACTAGTCAAGCAGTTTAGACTCCCTTAGAGGAGGGATGAGGGGGCCAGAGAATAGCCTCATAGGACTCCCATACAGGCCCTTGCATGACCACTCCCTTAAGCATTAAGCCCTCAGGACAATGAGGTTCTGGTCAGCATCAAGTAATCTTAGGAGCAGAGCCTTGGGTCCACAGAGATAGAGTTTTGGTCAAACTAAAGATGACATTTAGGCCTCAGTTGTGTTTGAGGTCCAGGCCCAGAAAAGCAACAAAATCAGATGAAGCAAAGCCATGGCTGACATTAGGACCAGATGCAATGACTAATGACCCCCTACCTTAGTGCTGACCAATCAGTAGAGGCCACGACCCTGAAAGGACACACCTGGAAAGTTGAACATTCTTTTGAGATCCTCCCCTGATACCTTAAGGCAAGGGGCCCAGCGCCTATACCCGTCCCCAGCCTCGCCCCTCTTCTTCTCTCAGGTGTGTTGCTTTTCATTCCTCCTCCTAAGCTCCAAGGGCCTTTCTTTTGCCTTTGTAACTTGTTTCCCGAGTCCCTGCAGCCCAACTGGCTCACTTCTACTTCTGTGACTTTCTAAATAAACTTTTGCTTGTATTTGAGTTCTTGGCTCTTAACTCTTTCTTAGCCGAACTTAAGGACCGAGGTCTAATGTCTAACTCCGCCACCAGTAACAGGACTTCCGCAAATGTCAGTGTGAGGTCACTGGAGCTGCCTCTGATGCATCCCTCATTCTGGCTCCTGGCTCTGGAAGCTCAGCCTGTTGTGTCCCTGTTTCTGGATTTCTTCTTGATTCCAAATTCTTCCTTTAATTTCCACTTCATTCTCACCCAGACCAGAGCAATTTGAGAATGTAGTCTGAGTTCTATTCAGGATTCCCTTTGTTTCCCAGTTTCTGCCAAGGGGTGGGTTGAGAAAGGGAAGAAGTGCCAGCTGGGGCCAGCAGGAGAGTGAGTGCAGTGCCCCCTTCCCAAAGGTCCCACTCCCAGTACCACCTGGGGCCACCAGGCGCCCCAGAGAACTATTCTGAGCAGAGAGCCTGAGGGAATGGTTTAGCCTTTACAAGCATCTGGTTTTGTGCTTCGCTAAAGCCACAGGAAGAAAAAAAGAAATTCTTTCCAAGTATATGGTGAACATGTAACCCCCTGGGGGTGTAATAGGATGGGAATAGAAACAAGGTCAGGAGGGTACTGAGGAGTCGGAGCTCTGACAGGTCACTGAGGAGAGGGCCACCAAGGCCCCAACCTTTCCCCAATGCCTGTCAGCACCTGGAGCAGTGGTGGTGGGGAGAGCCCTGTGGGGAGGTGGGGCTCCAGGTGGGAGGGTTAGATGGGCTGGAGGGCACATGGAGCAGGTGTTCCTGCAGAAGTCCAGAGTGTAGCTGGCTCTCTGGCTGGGGGAGGATCATGCTCTAGCTCCTTGAGGATTGATGGGACCAGATGGGTTGAGGGTCTCGCAAAAATGGTGATGTTGAGCCAGCTAACAGGTGGACAATGGTGCAGTATCCCAGGGAAGGGTCAGTGGACCCACAGATCCAATATTTAATGAACACTCACACCCAGTCCTGAGCAGCCCTGGGCACGGACAGCTCTCTCCCTGATGGACACAGCTATGGGTTCTATCAGTGAACTAAGCCAGGGTGATCTTGGTGCTACCAGGAAGACCAAGGTTACACTCAGGGATTAGTTCTGGGCAGGGGATGGAAGATCTTGGGAAGACGATGAAGTGTGGAGAGGACAGGCGGCAGGCTTGAGGCCCCAGGGAGCCTGAAGCCTCAGCACTAGTGGCCTTGTCATGCCTGCATGGAGCAGATGAGATGGCTTTGCAGAAGGTGAGTGGGCTTGCATTTGGGGTGTCTGGGAGTTACCCAGGGGGAGAATGAATAAACACATTGGAGCTAGAGACAGACCCTTGGGAGCCATTTATGTACATGATTGAGGTGGTTTGGAGAGGATGAGATTGTGTGGAGTTGAGAAAAGGAAGAAGAAAACCCTGGGGGACATTTAAGGACAGAGAGAGGCGCCTGCGCAGGAGTCTGAGAGAGTGTGGTCAGGGGACGGGAAGAGGTCCCAGGGGCGTGGCTCAGCAGGGGGGGAACATTTCAGGAAGCAGGGGAGGCCGCTAGTGTGGACTGCAGCAGAGACAGATGATGGGAGGAGATTAGGGAAATGAAAGGTCCCAGGTGACTTGCAAAAGTGGTCCCGTGGAACGTTGGGGACAGAGGTCCCGAAGAGTGTGGGAAGCAAGGCAAGATGGGTGGCAAGAGCCCAGCTTGAGAGGGAGGGTGGACTGGAGCTAGAGGTTTTGGGTGGGAAGCAGGAATGAGGCTTTCTAAGTTGCGGGGGGAGGGGATTGGGCAAATGCCAGTGTCTTTGGAGACTTGCTTTTCCCCCTGTCACATCTTATAGGACCATACCCTTCTCACTAACAAACTCCCTCGTTTCTTGAGGATTGTGCAAAGGAACTCTTATTCCCATTTTGATGGGTACTGAGTCTTCCCTATCTCCCCAATCACCTTGACATTTCACAGGGGTTTCCTGGAGATATGGCCCATTTTTATATGCACTTCAGGGACAGTTTTTAACGAGTTGTGTGGGCCAGGCTGCAGGGCCGGGGCCCCTGAGGACCCAGGAAAAAGTGCAGTGAATGCACTTCTTCCAAATGCTCCAAAGTCACTGGCAAGAGACTCCCTCCTCCAGAAGGGCTGTTGCTACTCCCTCCATTCCTCTTGGCCAGTTTACAGCTTTTTGACATGTCCTGAGACCAAGGCCAGCAGCTCAGTGCTTTGTTGATGATTAGAACTGGGTCCCTGGATGCCCCTGCTCCGGCATGGCCCCATTAGGGCCTCTGCAGCACTTCCCCATCTCCCGAAGGCTCGGTGCCTGGTGTGGGGGGCACAGGAGGAGGCAGCTCTGTGCCGAAGGCTGCTGTGCCCAGGAGATGGGGGCTGAGGCCTGAACATCGGAAGTGTTTTGCTGATTGATCACTGTGCCTACAGAAAGTGCTGGCCAAACTGCCCACACCACCTGCCTCCATTTCCACTGTTATGGGGGCAAGGAGGCCCCCTCCCCCACCTAAAAATCCTCCTGATGAAGACTTCCTCCCTGTCGTGCTCCCTTGCCCCCACCATTGACCTCCTGTGGGCTTAACTGCCCCGGCCTGTGGGAACCAATGCTCACCCTGCTCAGGGACCCTCCCCTGCTATCGACGCTTGCCCAGGAGCCCGATCCTCTGATACTGGGGTCTGCCCCATTGCTGACCCCTGATTTGACCAACAGCCCCTGCCTCTGTGACACCACAGGGGCTATACCCTAGAGTCCCTGGCTTCAGGGGGGCCACTGTGCTGTATAGTGGGGCCCTCATGGGGTGTCAAGCGGTTCCTAGGTAGGTGTTCTCTCACTCGGCATGTACACCTGTCTACTTGGGCTTGTATATTTTTTCTTGTAATGTTTCACCCATTTAACTGATGGCTGCCTTCCCCACTGAGGCCCTTGGAACATCACAGGTACATCTGGGGAGACTGACAAAGCGAAAGTTTGTGTTTATGATTACTGTTTGGTTCCTAAGACTAATCATGTGAATTTAAAAGCCAACCCCCTCCCCCTCCAGAGTCCTTTGGCCATGCTACAAGTCCCAAGGGACAGCAGCCGTCAGAGAGAGAGTCAAGTTGAAACGAAAGGTGGAGGAATGCCCATCCTGTTGTGGGCCTTTAGTACTTGAAGAATTTTAGAAAAAAAAAAAAAAAAAAGTAGTTTTTTATAGGTTATAAGCTAAAGAGGGGCAGTTTGCACAGTTTGGACAAAATAGAAGTACTCTTACCAATAAATACGTCTCAAAATGACAAATAAAGCTCTCCCCATTTGACCACTCCGGATCCCAGCGAGAGGTGACGGGCACAGGCACAAGGAGCTATGTACAGAGTGTAAACAGTAAGGCCCTGGGGGTGGCAAGAGGGGCAGGGCCGGTGATGCGGTGGGCACGGGGGAGTACCGGCAGGGGAGGGCGGGGCTCCGAGTAGTACAGCAGGCTTCTAACACACTCATCCAGTCTGCCGCCAAAGCCCGTGGGTGGCAGCGACAGGTCCTCAAGGTTCCTCCAGTCGGCAGTAAGGAGAAATTGTGTCCATTGAGAAGCCCCGGTCACAATGACTTTTTCCTAGGGAGGCAGTGGGGCAGCCATGCAGGGCCTCCGTGTTCCTTTGTCCCCCCCAAGAGGAGGGACAGGCCTGCCTGGCCATACTTGGGGCTGTCTACCCAGGGCTCAAGGCATGGATGGGGCAGTGTTTCTCAGAACAGGGGTTGGGAGCAGATGGCCCCACGGAGTCCGCAGCCCCTCCCTCCGCGAGGGGGAGCTCAGGGCATCAGTGTCCAGGCGGCGGCCCGCGACCTTCCCCCCTCCCGCGCACCACCCCCGCCCCAGTCCTCGCGGGCGCTAGAGAGCAGCTGCCCTGGTCAGAACCAGCCCCTCTCCCCAGGTCCTCGCCCCACCTTCTCCGCCCCCACCCCGGCCCAGCTCGGGGTCCTTAAATATCAGTCTCCCGGAGGCCGCCGCAGTCCGCCAGTTCGCAGGCCTGACAGGTGGCGCCCTCCGCGACGTCGTGCGGGACGCCGAGGGACACGGTCTCCAGCTCCGGGCGCAGGGCGCACGCGGCCTCGGCGCGCGGCGCGCTCCCGGCGCGGATCTTGTGCGACAGGCTGGAGACCTTGGCGCGCAGCTGGGTGGTGGGCCTGCGGAAGGGCGCGGGCAGCCTCCACTCGCGCTTCCCGCGGCCGGCCGCCTGCGCCTCGGGGGCGCCGGGGGCGCCGGGGGCCGGGAGCTCGGCGAGCGCCAGCGGGGCCCCCGGGAGCGCGCCCGGGCCGCCGGCCGAGGCCCGCCAGTGGTGGCCGTAGACGCGCCAGAGCGGCCGGCGGCGCCGGCGGCGGCGGCACTGGCAGCGCAGGAGGCGCAGGAAGGCGCGCTTGAACTCGCGGCTGGAGCAGGGGTAGATGAGCGGGTTCACGCAGCTGTTGAAGTAGCCGAGCCAGAAGATGACCTTGAAGACGCCCTCCGAGGGCTTCAGCTGCGGGAACAGGGAACCTGCGGGCAGCAGAGACCCACGAGCGTTAGAGATGCGCCAGGAGGAGGGCGGCCCAGGCAGCCCCTGGGCGCACAAGGGGGACCCTCCGCGACACCCGGGCGCTCTTGCTGAGCCGTTACCTAGGGGCTCTCACGCTCCCTCTCCCCAAGGGGTCCCTGATAGAATTCCAGGGGGCCCGTGAACTTGCATGGGAGAGAAAGAGTCACCTTCAGTGTTACTCACAACTACCTGAAATTGAGCATTTCCCTTAACGAGGAGGGCAGGCAACACACCGGAGTAGAATTAGGCAAAACCATACGAAATTAGTTTTTGTAGCTCAAAACTGGTGCAACATTGGCAGTCTCCTAAGGCTCAGCCTAATATTAGCAGGGCCTGTAGGTATTCTTCTATTCAGTGGTTGCAGATGTTTTGAAATACTGTCTACGCGCCTCACTATTTGGAGAGGATGGTCGTTGGAACACACCCTAGATCTCATTTCATGCCTTAACGTAGAAGCACATTTATTACTACATCACAAATGTCACTGAAAAATATTTTGACAAGAGGTTCAGTAAAATCAGTTTCACGTGCAGTCCTTTGGGTTTTATTTAGCGCATTTGAAAGCGTGACCCTGAGAAGGGCTCTTAGACAGTCCCTAGCACAAAAAGGGCAAGAGCCCCGATCAATGGCGAGCAGGGCCTGCCCCATTCCAGGCTCTGCCCTGGGCTCAGGCAAGCATGGCCCTGCTCCCTTGTTAGCAACGCAGATCCAATCTCACGGGAACGCTGGTGGGGTGATGGTGGTGCTCAGCATGTGGAGTGGGGCCTTTCAGGGGTCTCGGAGAATGGGCAGGGGCCAGCCAGGACGGGAAGGGCAGAGGGTGTAGGAGTGGAAAGGCCAGACGAGCAAGAGGATAACAAGTCTGGGGCCTGGGAGTGTCAGATAGGATACACTCAGAAAAAGTCAGTGGGACAGAAGGGCCTTAAATTCTGGGAAGTTGAGCTTTTATTTTGTGGGCAGTTAGGCGCCATGGATATTTTTAAGCAGGTGAGAGATAGGGCCTAGAATTAAACCTCCATAAACAATGCCCATGGCTATCGCAATGCAAGACAGTGGGCTGTCCCGGTGGGCATGGTCAAGGAAGGCTTCTGCGATGGCTTTCAGGGAGCAGTGCCAGGCAAAGGGGGTAGGGGCATGGGGTCTGAGCTGTGCCAGGAGGACCTGCCCACAAACCTCCCTCCTGGTATCTCCTCCATGGACCTGAAGTAGTCATGTCTCCAAAAGCACCTGACAAAATGCAAAGGCATGATCCAGGCAGTGCAGGCCACTCTCTCAGCCTCACTCATCCTCAGCAGCAGCAGCAGGGGCAGAGGGGAGGTGGCAGGAGTGTCCTATTCTGGGCAGAAGCTGCAGGTGCCCAAGAGGCTGAGCAAGCTAGGAGTAGGGGTCCTTGACATACATGGGACCTGCTCTCCCCCTTCTCCCAAAAGAAATAAGAGCAGGGCCCCCTACTGAGGGGGCAGAGGCACCACATCCTCCTCTTGGACCTGGGATGCTTGCATTTCACCTACCTCCCACCATATAGAGAATCGCTGGTGCCAAGAGATACCGTGGAGGAAAGAGGAAGGCCACACAGTGTTGGGTGGTGCAGGCCTTTCAAACCTTGGTCATGTAGTGCCAAGCAAGTTATTTGGCTAGCTAAGTTTCACTCTCCTTTTCTGTGAATTACAGACAATATTTCTCTGGCAGGAATTTTGTGGAGATTCATAAGTTTCAGGTTCTAGCACTTAATGGATTCTTAATAAATACTTCTGTTACTCACTCCCCCTCTCCCTGTTTCTGTGGCATCTTTTTCCCCCCTGTGGCTTTTGAGAGAGGAGACCTCAGACCTGGAAGGGACCCACTTCCCAGCTCTGGAGAGTGGCCAGAAACAGAAGCATAGACCTGGTAGGTTTGGGGGAGGTTGGGACATCGGTCAGGGTGTGTTGAGGAGACGATATCCCCAGGGAGAGGAGTCAGGTAGTTGTCCCTGGAATGTAGGGTCCACCAGGGTTGACCTCAGCCTTCAGGAAAGCAGCCCTCGGAACAGCATCCCTCAATGGCTGCAAAGTAAGACAGTGCTGAAAATAACTTTCTGACTCAAGCCACAATTTTTTATATTTAGCCCAGGATGACAAATCGGTGGACTATGCTTTCAGTGACCAGCCTGAAGCCGGCCAAAGGGCATTGTTATCAGTGTGGTTTTGATTCGGATTGGTGGGCGACATGGCACTGTATGCCCTGGGCCTTGTTGTAAACATTAATATTCTAATTCATTCTCAACCAACCTGTGTGGAAGCCTGCTGCCAGCTGGGGATTCCTTACATAGAAGGAGCTGGACCCAGGCCGGTGTGGCTCAATGGTTAGAGTGTCTGCCCTCGAACCAAAGTCACGGGTTTAATCCCTGGCCCCGGTCGGGGCACATGTGGGAGGCAACCAACTGATGTGTCTCTCTCACATCAACGTTTCTCTCTTTCTCTCTCTCCCTCCTTCCCTTCCTCTCTCTCTCTAAAAACAAACAAACAAAAAAACTGGGATTCAAACACCCTTTCATCCCCTCAATTTTCCTACTGTGTCTGGCTGATGTTCTGTCTTGCTGTGGGCTCCCCCAGAAGCAGACCCTGAGACAGGATTCAAATGCAAGTTGTTCATTTGGGAGGTAAATGAAACATCAGTAGTGGGGTGGGAAAAAGAGAGGGGAAAGAGAAGGAAGCCAATAAAAGGTGTGTTGTGGAGGTCCTGGGAGCTCTGGGAGACAGTGGAGGACAGGGACTTCAGAGCTATCCCCCCAGGGGGGTGAGGGAGGCGGGGTGCCTGTACACCCCCTCCCATAAGTCACTGGTTAACTTCCCACACTGCCTGCCTGCTGTGCGGGTGGACACCGAGGTGTTGGTGGGCAGAGGAGGCCCCCGGGCGGAGAGACAAAGGAAGGTGCTGGGGTGGAAGTTAGCCCACCAGTGCACGGAAGGTCTAGGGCAGAGGCACCAACAGCATCTGCCACAACTTTGTTTATTTGCTCCCTGCCCCTGTGCGCAGACGTCTTGTCTGGAAAATACAGACATCTGCGCCTTGGGCTCCAGCTTCCAGGAGCAGCAGCTCCCCAGGGCACTGCCTGTTCCCTTCAGAGCCCGCAGCTCTGAGTCTCACACCCAGCTCTGCCCAGAGGGCTGTAGTCCCCCGGTGCCCCGCTGCACTGGGCCTCACTCTCCCTGCGCCGCACCCCACTCTCTACAGCCTCTTGCAAGGATCTCTGGGCCACAGAGGGCTGTGGGCAGGACTTCCCTCCCCTTTGCATGTCACAGATGAGACAGGGAACTGCCCCAGACCCCTGAGGATGAGCACTCTGCTCACGGGCATTGTCCCTGCAGTGCTGCCCTGCTGTGGGGACACCAGTGGACAAGCTGCTTCTCAGCCACTCCCAGCTTTCTCGTCTCCCAGCCACGCTGGCTTGTGGCTTCTCAGGTCGGCCAGCTGCCCCCGTCTTGCCTCCCCACCCCTCTCCAGCTGCCCAGCACACACCTTTGCCAGCACCTGCGGCTCAGACACAGAAAAGCCTCAACGGGCAGCTGGGGACTCTGAGACAAGGCCACTCTCTCTCAGTGCCTGGCAGCCACCTTTTCTGCTCCAAGCTGGCTCCACCTCCAACTCTGCCCACAGCCTTTCTTGCAAGCATGAAGCCCAGCTGTGCCCACTCATCTTGGCAGCTGTCACTGGAACCAGAGGCTATATGGGTTGCCCTCCCTCACCTTCCCACCTCTCCATCCAGATGCCCAGCATCAAGCCCTCGCTCTCCTTTCTCTTGTGGTTCCTGCCTCTCTCTGCAGTCTTACTTCTGTCTTTATATGCATTAGGTAAGTGGCCACACTGATTTCTCACTGTCCTCTGGCCACAGTGGACTCCTCAGTCTTGTGTTTGGGCTTTTGCACATGATCATTCTGGATGCCCTTCCTTTCCTCCACCTGGTAGTGCCAGCTCCAGTGGCACCTCCTCCTGGAAGCCTTCCTCACACCACCCCCTCCCAAACCAGCAGAGTTAGTTGTACTCCCTCCTCCCCACCCTTCCCCCCACCCCAGCATATCTACTCACTTCTAAGTGCCAAGAACACTGCAGGTAACTATTAGTTTCCCATCTATCTTAACCTTAAATGGTAAGCTCCCCACACCACGCTTGGCACATTGTAGGTGCTCAATGCATTCTGACCCCTCTCTTTCTATTGTACCCTGTATCCCATCACTGCTAACTCCTGTTATCACCCTGGTCCCAGCTATCACCAGTCCCAGCTACCGTGTGCAGTGCCCTTTCAAGTGGGCTCCTGCTCCTGCTCTGTGCCCCAGAACCCTGATCTCCACACAGCAGCTGGGGGCAGCAGCTGGGGGATCCCTTTAAAACATATCTGAACATTTTATTTCTTCACTTAGATCCCATTTCCACTGCTGATAGCAGCTCCCCCCTGCCCCGCCCCTGGTACTTTGACCTGTCAGCCCCTGGGTTTCTCCCATCAGCTCTTTCTGTTTGCCTCCTTGGCTTAGCTGAGTCTCCTACTTGCTCACAATGCTCCCACATCCACGCCTTTCTGGATTTAGGTTGTACTTCTCCAGCCAGGTCCTCACTCTGGAGCGACTCACCCACTCCCTAAACACACTTAGGGTCTTCGACTGCAGTTTAAGGTCCTGTGCGTCCAGCCATCTCGCCGCCCGCCCGTCCGCAGCCAGCCCTCCCCTATTCCTGCACCTCTGAGCCCTGACTTCTCTCTACAAGTCCCGCAGCTGCCCCTTCACCTTCTGCAGAGCACTTGACCTCCCTTCCTGTTTCATGGAGAAAACAGAAGCTAAAGCAGCTGGGGACTCGCTCAAACCTTCCTCCCCTCTCTTCCTCTTTGGTAAGAAAGGAGTCTCTCCTCCCACCCAGGGCTCATGCCCTTCCTGTGCTGTGGTGCTCTGGAGCCAGTCCCCGTGCACTTGCCTGTCACAGCTGCGCCCTCATTCGCTCCACGCTTTCCATGCACACCTGCTGCTGAATGAGTCCCTCTCTCCTACCCTACATGTCCAATGGGTCACCATGTCTAGTGCATTCAACTTTCTCTCCAGTACGGTCCCTCCCTTCACATCAGTTCTGAAGCCTGTGCTGAGCCTGGCATCTCATTTTGTTGGCAAGGCTACGATGGCCCCCAGTGGTCCCCTATCCTCTCCACTTTGCACACAGCCCCTGGGGGCTTTTTCTAAAAAACATGGTCTCTCTTTCTTCCCCTCTAAAAACTGAGTGGCTTCCAGTGGCTCTGAGGAATAAGCCCACACTTTCTTGTGTTGCATTCAAGGCTCTTTAGGACCAGTGCTGTCTTCATCTTAACTCCCTCTAAATCTGGCCACAATAAACCACAAGCAGGTCTTCTCACTGGCGCTGGGCCCCTTCTACCTTTCTGTTTGGTCCCACTGCTCCCACGGTGCTTTCTGCTTCCTCCCACCCACCCCTCTAGACTGAAGTCAGGCATCCTCCTTGGCCAAGCCTGGGTTAGGTACTCTTTCATGAATGCCTCCACTTTAATAAAATTTATGATTGCTCTGTCTCTTCTACTAGACTTCAGCTTTCTTGAAGGCAGGGATGGGATGTTCTCCTCCCAGCCTCTAACACAAGTGCCTGGCCCAGAGCAGGGGCTATAAAATCTCTGTTGAATGAATGAATAAGTGGTGTTTAGGTAGGTGGCTTCTAAAGTGAGGAGGAAGGAAATGGGAGCTAATGCTTTCTGAGTATTCAGTACCTACTAGGCTCCATGCTGGGCCTGTATGCACTTCTCATTTCATTCTCATGGCACTGGCATCCACTTGGCAGGAGGATTCTAGTTATCCCCAGAGGGCAAGGGGCAGGGTCAAGCTTTGAACTTGAGTCAGTCTAGCCCTAAAGCACTTGGTTTTCCTGTAGCATCATGTAAAGATAGAAATAGAACTTCCCCTGATTTCCCAGGGATTCTGGAAGAGCCACAAACACTTGCTTTAGCCCTTTGGTAGCTGCCCCATTCCCGCAGGCTGGCCTGGCCAAGACCGCTCCCCTTCTCTCTCCACAGTGGGTGTCTCTTCTTCAGACTGGGGCCTAGAACCACCTTCTCCGGGAGTGTTTCTGCGATTAATCCCACTGCCCTGGGCATCTGGGGAGGTAGGAGTAGTTTCTGGACTGTGTGTATTCCTTGAGCATCTCTTAATTTGGCCGCCAGCAGGCTAGGTGTCATTTGTTGGCCTTCTCTATAAACCTCAAGGGTGCCCTGTGGGGCCTGCCACGTCGAGTTTGGCTGCTGCGCATGCACGTCCATCCAGAACATTCACAAAGGCTGGGCTGTTGCCTGCTGGTGGGAGCTGCTTCTCAGGAGAGAGCATCAAACAGACCCCCACCTCCTAGGAGGAGCCACAGAGCTGCGTGGCTGTCTTCTTCCTCTCCTTCAAGTCTCTGCTGAAAAGTCACTTCTAAGGTTTGAAGTAGATGTTGGTGCCCCACCCAGGTGCCCCCAGGCTCAGCGGCTGGGAGTGTTGGCTGCTAAGGCTCATAGTAGTTCCTTCTCTGGAGAACTGCCCTCAGCCAATGGGAGCTGCTTCAACTGGGAGATGACACCTCCCCACCAAGGGGCAGCTCACAGCCAGGGACCAACTGGTGTGGCACAGAAAAGGCCAGCCCCCTTGCCTCCAGCAACTCCGAGCTGCTGATCTTGCTCCAAGGCTCTGGTGGGGCCAGGCTGAGGACAGACTTTGAGACCATATCCTGGGTTAGCTCTTTCCTGCCCTAGCCTGCTCCCTCCCTTCCTCGAGAGTGTCTCCTGAGAGCTTCCCTCAGTCCATCACTTGCATATGAAGCCCCATCTCAGGCTCTGCATCTTGGGACTGGACCCAAGACACCCAAGGCCGTGTCTTCAAGCCATTTTGCTTGCTTCCCAACCTACAATGGCGGGATTACGCCTTTGTTGCTGTGCCAATTCTTCCAGCCACTGCTGGGGAAGGCAGGGCACGAGTATGCACATCTGTGTCCACTTTTCCCTACTCAACAGGTAGGTTGGAGCGGGGCACTGGCCGAATTTACCCTCCGGCCAGGAGAGGCAGTAAGGACACAGGAAGGAGACGGCTGCACACACAACTCCTGATTGCCTCACTCTGCTCCTTGACCTCGCAGCTGAGTCTCCATCAAGCTTGCTCCCGCCTGCCTTCTCCCACTCCCTATATCGGGGCGCCTATGTCAGGAGTCTAACCTAATGTGCAGGGCAGGCAGATGTCACTGGTCAGAAGTGGCAGGGCCCCTCCTGTATCAGCAGGTGAGCTCACTCTCTGGCATGTTGGCTGGGCCAGTCTGGTCTACCCATTGTTGGGGAAACTGAGGCAGCAGCCTGTGAGGTTGGGTGGGGTGTATTTGCAGCCTGGATCATTACAGTCTAGTCCTCTCTCCTAAGGAACAGGAATGGCCAGGCCCAGGAGTTGAGGCTGAGATGCCAGTTAAGGCTCGTGGCGACCAATATGGCCAAGCCTCGTTGAGGAGTGACAGCTCTGAGGCCAAGGGATGGGCTGTGTGATTAATGGCACTGTTTTGGCCTCACCAGAAGGGAACTCGTTCTTTCTTGGCAGAATGTCAGAATTCACAGCCAGCCTTGCTCATAACTTGTAGCCAACTATGAAATATCAGGCTGCACCAGCCTTCCCCATCTCCTGCTCCTTCCATCATTAGTGGGGGTGAGGGGCAGCTCCTAGAGCCACGGAGGCTGCCTGTTGGGGGGCCCAAGGGAGAGAGATGAGTCACAGACCTGTCCTGAGTACTACCCTGGGTCCCACCATTTCCCTTCAACTCTTTCCTCTCACCTTCTCTCCTTTTCCACCTTCCTTCTTTCTCCCCTTCTTTCTACTCTTTGCTGTCACTTCTTAACTCATTATTTTCTGATCTGTGGCCTTGGAGTGGCCATACCCTAAGCTCTGAGCACCCAAGGCTGATGTCCCTGCCAAATGGCTCTTGTGCTCACTTGAATTGGCCCTGATAGAGCATGAGCCTCTCAGCTCTGGGGCTGGGCTGACAAATGGCTCATGGATCTGAGCAGGTCAGTGTTTATGCCAGAGGAGAGAAGGACCCCAGGCAGTGGCCACTGTGTCTGGGAGTCCCAGCACTGAGTTGCCAAGCATTGCCCAGGAGGCTCCAATACCAGCTTTCAAGGGCCCAGGACCCTGTTGGGTGGGTCAGTGAGGACAGACAACTCCTCCAGCATTCGCAGGAGATCTTTTCAGTGGGCATATAGCTCATGAAGCAGGATGAGGCCGAGCTCAGGCGCGGCCCGAGATGGGCTCAGGCACTCAGAGACTCTCTTAAGGGATGGGCTCAAGGGCTCTGGGGATCTTCTGGGGTCTGTGAGAGGATCAGGTCATACAGGAAGTGGCCTTGTCCCGTGGCCAGGATATGGGGCATAGGGAGCATGAAACTGAGCCTGAGGGATGAGCGCAGGGGCTGAGGGGTTCAATGAGATTTAAAGCTTAAAGCATGGCTGCCAACTGACCTGAACCCTGGCCCCAGCCTGACCTCTGACCCTGGTGGGAAGTAACAAGGACTCTGAAACCAGAGTGCTTGGGTTCCAGTCCCAGCTCTGGCATTTAGGATTAAGATTAATATCAATATATTTTTTAAAGAAGTTAAGTAGCACAGGATATTCTTGCAAGTAGGTAAAAAGGAGGAAAGATTATAGTGAGAAGATGGGGAAGGGAGGAGGGCAAAGGGGCCACAGGGTTGAGGGCGCATCATTTTTATGGGGAGCTTGGGACACATCTACATGCTGTGTGTGTGGGCAGAGGAGAGGTGGAAGACAGGGAGGGCTGAGCAGTAACACAGAATGAGACCCCGTACGGCAGAAAGGTGGTTGAGAGAGATTCAGAGCCAATAGGGAACACGCAGGATTTCCGGGGACACCCTGCGGCTGTCCAGAGGAAGAAGCCTGCCTATGGAAAACGTGATTTTTCTTTAGCAAGTGCTCAGCTAGACACTGGTTTGTAATGGCTCACAAGAGCTGATTGTTAAATTTCCAGGAACTTTGCAAGCCGGCTGAAGTCTCTTTGGTAGCTTGAAATTGATTACAGTGGGAATATTTACACCATGGAAATGGGCAGGTGCTACAAATTAGGCCCCACTCCAGGGCCAATTGTTAAATATTTACTAGCACACTACTGTGTTCCACATGAAAAAATGGCCACATTTAAGGTTTAGGGCTAACAGTAGTGTGTGGAGGTGAGGGAGTTAAAATGGCAAAAGAAGGTGAAGTGATGGATTGTGGCAGGAGCAGGAAGGCAGGCCTAACTTACCAGGGGACAAGGTAAGGACAAGGAGTTGAAGGTTTGGTTAAGGTTGGGGATCAATCAGCTTTTCCTGTATAGACTCTATTTCAAGTAACCAAGCAGGTAGTGGTGAATTCTTTTTAGAATTTTAGAGAACAAATGTAGAAGGGACGACAGAATTCAGATATCACCACTTTAAGTTCCAGTGATATAATGAGTCCAGGACATGGTTAATGGCTGCTAAAACTAGCAGCTGAAAGGCTGATGGGACACTTTATAATGGATGGATCAGGCTGATGGCACCTAAACCCTGGATCAATGCTAATATCACAAAAAAGAAGAATCCTTGCCCAAAACACTGAACCTGAATCTGATCAATCCAGTTTACAGGAAATACAGGGAACAGAGGGACACATTAAATGGCACTATGGAGATGCAAACCCCAGACTGTGGGCTACTCCTCGGGGCAAACAATGTGGTGTCCTCACCAAATAAGTCGAAAGGACAAAGCTGGGGGAAGGAGAATCTTACCAATTAAAGAGACCTAGGATGCAAACCAACCACATGCAATGTATGTACCTTTTTTGAATCGTGATTTAAACAAACTAAAAATTTGAGGCAACAGGTGACATTTGAATACTAGGTAGATATCTGATGATGTTAAACAATTATTTTTGTGTTATAATGGATTATGTGTTTTTTTTAAAGTTCTTATTTTCTGAAAAACATGTTGAAGAATTTACAGATGAATTGATGTCATGTCTGGATATTCTTCAAAATAATCTGCAGTGGTGGGAACATGGGTTAGGTTGAGATGAACTAAGACTGGCCTTGCACTGACAGTTGTTTAGCTGGGTCACAGGTGCTTGGGCATCATACTACTGCTCTGTCTACTTAGTATGTGTTTGAAACTATCCATGATAAAAAAAATGGTAAAAAACCTAACCTTAGATCATTTCTTATTCACAGTAATCACTCAGTAAATGTTAGCTGCTATGTTTAAAAAAAAATTTAGGTCACATAAATGGGGGGCCATCCCCAATGCATAACTAGTAAGGATGGTTGGGGTTGGATCTACATAGAGGGCTATTACCCTAAGTGAAATCAGCCAGTCACAGAAGGACTGCTTGAGTCCACTTGTGTGAGGCATCTCAAATACAGGCACACCTCGGAGATATTGCGGGTTTGGTCCCAGAACACCTCAATAAAGTGAGTTGTGACCACTTTGCTGGTGGAGGGTCTTATCTTCAATTTGTAAAAAAATTGCAGTGTCTGTGAAGCACAAATAAAGCACAGCACAATAAAATGAGGTCTGCCTCTGTCAAATTCATAGAATCTAAGAGGGGCTGGGGGGAGGGGGAAGAGGGGAGTTGCTAATCAACAGGCATAGTTTCACTTAAACAAAATGAGTAAGTTCTAGAGATCTGCTGTGCAACACTGTGCCTCGTTAACAACACTGCATCGTGCACTTAAAATTTTAAGAGGGTAGATCTCATGTTGTGTTCTTACCACAATAAAAACACACACACACATGCACACACAAAACCAAAGAGGGCTGTACTTTGCCACCCAGACCCTTGGCATGGCAGGATGTGAAGAGGCCATGGCTTCTGTCACTTCCTCCCTCTGTGCACACTGACCGAGCATCTACTGTGCGCCAGGTGCTACAAAAGCACAGACAGGAAATGGAATGCCAGCCCCTTCTTCAAACTTTTGGGCCAGGGACAGAATAGAATAGCCACTACCGAGGACCTGAAGCACCCCACACCTCTCCCCCTGTGTCTGTAGACCCCTGCACGAGACCCCTGCACGACCTCAGGGAGCCTGGGGAGATGGGTCCTTCGGCACTTGGCCAACACCCTTCAGATGCACGTGGTGCATCCACCCTCCACAGCCGGCTGCCAAAGTGTGCTTTCCAGTGTGGACACCCATCCTTCAGCATGGCTCACAGCCTCCTCCTGCCTCCTCCCTCTTTCTTTCTCTTTACTAAGGCGTAAGATACTGACAGTGAAGTTTATAAAGTACACACAACTTAAGAGTATGGCTTGTTGACTATACATATGCATACACCAGTGTAGTCAGCACCCAGATCAAGATAGAATATTTTGGGCTCTTTGGAAGGTTTCTTTACACTCTCTTCCAGCTAAGACCATCCACCTCTGTCTGTCTGTCTGTCTGTCTGTCTGTCTTTCTCATGTAACCACCATACTGATTTTTATCACCACTGATTAGTTTTACCTGTTTTTGAATATCACAGAATCATATAATATGCTAGCTTTTAATTTCAGATCTGGCTTATCTTGCCCAGCATAGTATCCATGAAACTCATCTACATTGCCGTGATCACCAGGTTTGTTATTTTCCTAGCTGTATAGTAGTCCAGTCAATGAATGCACCATGATTTGTTTATCTATTTGGTTGATGACATCTTGCCTCATTTTGCCGCCTGTCTTCTTATAGATTCTATATTCCAGGTCTCCCAAACCACAGGGTGACCCACAAACACCTCCACTCCTCCATGCTTACATATGTGCAGTCTCCTCTGCCCTCACTGATGGTATGTGTAAGAATATTGACAGTGCCCCGTGATAAAGTTATGTGCAGAGTGCCTGGAGCAGAGGCACTAAATCTGGCAGTGGTCAGGGAGGCAGAATATCATGGGACCTGGGCGGACACACGGGAGGGAGCCCCAGGGCTGGCTCACAAATGGCTGGAGTCCCAGCGTGTCCTGGGACTTCCACTATCAGAGCTTCCTGGTGGCTTATACACCTGGAGGTGTATCTGGGAGGGGCCCGTGGCCTCTGAGCCTCTGAGGCTGCTTTGTGTCACTGACACATCCTACACATTCAGAGGCCAACTAGGGGGCCAGAGAGGCTTGGTGACCTGCCCAACGAAAGAGAGCTGAGAGTGCAAGCTGGGCATCGGCCTGTGGTCGCTAGGAATGACAGGGTGGGATTGTGTGTGTATGTGTGTAGGTCTCAGTGGACGGGCCCATCTCTGGGCATGGCTGGGGTGTACTTGCCAGGCAGGCCAAAGCAAGACTCAGTGAGGTGCTGCTGCCATGAGAACAGCAGGAGAGATGGGGCCTCTGGAGGCACCTGGGACAAGAAGGGAGCTCTCTGCAGATGGGTGCTTGCCTGCCTGGGGCAGTATTCCTCCAGTCCCTCTGTCCCCCTGTTGCCTGCAGGGAGGGTGACTGGCATTTCTATACCCAAAGCTGTGGGTGAAAGGGGCAGAGGACACTTTGGGAAAGGGGGCACTGGAGGTGTGGGGCATGACTCTAGAGCCTTTCCAGGCCCCTCAGGATTTTAGGTGCCTGGTATCAGTGTCCTAGTGCCCCCTGACCATTGATCTAGGCCCCTAGAGCCCCCATGGTTCAGGATACCCCATCTGTATCTCTCTCTGCTGTTGCTCTGTCCTGACCCACAGCATTTCAGGTTTATAAATGGCAGTCAACCTCCCCCTGTGCCAAGGTCCCTCTGGGACTCCAGGTTCCTTTCTTAAGGCTCTCAGCGCTCTTTGGACTGTGGGGGCGACTCACTGGCTATGTCACTGCTGTGGCTGCAGCTTCCACTTGACTTGTCCAGAGGTGTGGGTAGGGAGCATCCTGGGTCTGTCTGACAACCCCTAGGTTGTGGCCCTACTGGGTGCTTTTGTTTCCATGGCCTGCCCTTTATAAACCTGAAATGCTGTGGGTCAGGACAGAGCGGCAGCAGAGAGAGATACAGATGGGGTGTCCTGAACCATGGGGACTCTGGAGGCCCAGGTCAATGGCTATGAGAGATTGGGACACCGACACCGGGCACCTAAACTCCTGAGGGGCCTGGAGAGGCTCTAGGGACATCCCCCACACCTCCAGTGCCCCCTTTCCCAAAGTGTTCTCTGCCTCGGACACTTAGTACAAGGGTCCCCTCACCCATAGCTTTGGGTGTAGAAATGCCAGTCACTCACCCTTCCATGGCCTATGGCCCTTGCTGGCACCTGCTCCTCTTTCTCAACCCCTTCACCCCTGCTGCTTTTCACAATCGGTGTGGGGACCAGGGCTTAGGAGCTGAAAGGTGTCACTCCCCCTGGCTCCCCTCTCTCTGCTTCCTCCTGATTTCTTCAAAGTGGGGGTCCCGGAGGCTCTGTCCCCAGCCCCTCTCTTTTCTTTGCCTCTCTACCTTCTTTCTGGGAGACTGTACCCCACATTCCTGCTTCTGCAACCACTCCCATCCTTGGGCCCCTTATCTAAGTTCCCAATGCCCTCCACCCCCACCACATACTGGCATCTCCTACCAAGATACGCCACCCCTCTGGATGCCACATACACCCTGCCCCCTGCAGAGTTGCTGCTTGGAATAGTCCCTGTTCCTTCAGAGGTGCTTCTTCCTCCCAGGCCTGAGCCAGAGCTGGGGAGTGTCAGGACTTCCCGGCCCCCAGGATGGAGGAGACAAGAAGAGCCCTCTCCCAGGGTCCCCACCCCAGGTGTGAAGAGCAGCAGAGATGGAGGGACTGAGAAAGAGCCACGTGTGGCAGCCAGGGGAGAAGGCTGTTGACATTTAGGAATGACTTCCTGGAAGAGGGGGACACGTGATTTAGACCTCAGAAAACAGTAGCCTCTTGCAGTGGTGACTGTAACAGTAAGGAATGAGAAACACGGACACTCAGCAGGAGACCGCATCCATGCGCCGTGGAACATTCTCACACAGAGCCCACGCTGCTGCTAAAATGAACCAGCACAGATACCGGTACATCTCAGCAACACAATGTTGGGTGAAGGGTGAACTGAAGGCTGATATTTGAGGCCCAGTTCAATTTACATAAACCCTAAAGACACACAAAACAATACTCTGTATTATTATGGATACAGGTACTTATGGGAAGAAAAGAAACACGTGTGAGGGTGATAAACACCAGATTTATCTTTGGGGAGCGAGGGAGCAAAACAGGGCACGAGAGGGAACTTAGTTGTGGCTGTGCTCTATTTCTTTGAAAAAAAGAGAGAAAAAGGGATCTGAGGCAAATATGGCAAAATGTGAACATCTCTTTCAATTTGGGTGATTATAGGTACATGGGCACTTGCTATATTATTTTCTTCTTATCTGTGCATTATTCTGTAACCAGAAATTTGAAAAGAAGTTAAAAGACCATGAAGGGAGGTGGCATTCTACACACAGACTGATCATTCCCTACAGGGGCCTGGTGTGAACCACGGGGCACCTGGGATGACAGGGCACAGCTGGGCAAGGCTGGAGCAGGGGTTGGTTGGCAGGGCAAGGCGATGGTAGTGGGCTTGGGGTGGTTCTAAATACTGGGTTGGGTGGGTTTCTAAAGGGGCACATGTGGACTTTCTCTTGTCTGCCTATTTGCTTCCCCTTACACCCTCCACACCTTTCCCTACCCCTACCACAGCCTCTGGCTGCGTGATTTTCAAGTTGGCGATTTATTCACTTATCTTGTACTGAGCATCTACTACAAAAGCAACAGCTCACATGGCACTCACCATGTTAGAGTCACACATAATATCTCACTAAAGTCTTATAACGCCCTGTAGTCTCATTATAACCATCACCATCATCCCTATTTTATAGATAAGGAAAGAGAGGAACAGAGAGGTCCTGGGATTTGCCCCAAGTTACACAGCATGTAAGGAGCAGAGCTGGGATTCCTACCCAGGCTATCTGGTGCCAGAGCCTGTGGCCCTTGCTGTTGTGCTCTATTGCTCTTCATATGCCAGGCACTGTGCTGGGTGCTGTGGATTCGGTGACAACACAACCAGCACAGCCCTGCCCTTGCAGAGCTTCTGGGCCAGTGGGGGAAGTCAGACACCAAACCAAGCAACACACAGATGTGATTACAGCTAAGGACGTAGTAAAGGAAGAGAGCCTGTGCCCCGAGGGAGAAAAGACAAAGACACACTGAAACTGAGGCATCTGGGAAGGCCTCTCTGAAGAGGGGACACTGATGCTAGGACCTCAAGGACGAGGAGTTAACCAGGAGGGGTCGGGGAAGGCAGGCCAGAGAGAGGGAAGAGTAAATGCAAGGACATGAGGGGTGTGGGCAAGGAACCCGCAGAGGGTCAAGGGGGACAGAGCGTGCAGTGAGCAAAAGGCAGGGCAGCCAAGCCATGGGGCCAGAGGGGAGGCAGCCCATCACATGGGGCCCTCCTTACAGGAGGGGGACCACATGTCCAGGTTTGTTCCCACTGTCCTGAATCATGCCTCTGGCTCAAGCATAAATATTTCTAGTGTCTCATTTTGGTTTGGACAATAACAAATTTGAAGGTCACCTTCTCATAGGCCATGGTGGAGAGTTTGGATTTTGTTCCCAGGGCAGTGAGAAAGCATTGAGGGGTTTTCATAGAGAGTGACACTCTAATTTATAATGTATAAAGGTTATTCTGGTTGCTTTTGTGGAGAAAGCCTGCAGGGGAACAGGAGGGAGGCCATTGTCCCTTTCCTGACTCAGCTGCGGAGTGTGGAGGGAACAGGCCTGGGAAAGGCAGGGGAGGCCCCCGGCTTGAGCCTGCTGAGGTTGCAGCCATGGGTGAAATGACTCAGGGTAAATTTGTCCCCAGAAACCCTGTTCTCTTTCTCCTCCCGGTGCTGACCCAGCCCCAAGGCTTCCAGGAGGGCCCGCAGGTATGGGAGGAAGTCCCTGAGAACAGCTGCCCACCTCCCAGGTCTGCAGCGACCCTTGTGGAAGAAATAGGAGAGTATTTCAGAAGTACTGAAAGACTCAGGAAAATTAAGAAAGACGATGAACAACATTAACTTTCCATTTGATAATTTGCCCCTTTCCCTTTCTTATCCACTCATAGCCCCTCCCCCAATTCCAAGAGGAGATTGCAGAAGTTAGAGCTCAGGGCATTCACAGATACCAGCTGGGCAGGGTCCCCACACGGGGCCAGCTTCCAAACTGAGTGAGTGCTGGGAGAAGGCAGGTGGCTTCTGGTGCCTGCTGATGTACATGTTGACTGGCCAGGGCTTGCTGCCCATGGATGAATGTAGGCCCACCCTGTCTGTGTGCCTACCTCTGGGGGTTGGCATGTATATCTGGGGGCGGTGTGTGTGTGTTAAGGTAGGTGAGCACATACACTGCTGATTACATACTATGGGCAGATGCCTGCACAGAGTTTCACGGACCTTTTATATTTAGTGGGGTCCAGAGTGTAAAACAAGCCCAGGCTTGTAATGACAATGAAGGGGGTGAGGGGACCCAGAAGTTAGAAGCCTGTAAAACACATCCTGCTAGCACGAAGAGCCTCTTGTTCGTCCCCCACAAAGCCAAGCCACTCATCTAAGAGTCCAGGGAGGCTGCATGTTCAGGTGGAGAGCCACTCTCCAGCAGGGAGGGCCACCCAAGCCTGGGTGCCAGGAAGGCACAGCCACAGGCTCAGGAGGGAAGAGAAGGGGCTGGTGGGAGAGGGGTCACTCACCAAGTGGCAGGACGAAGAAGAAGGGGAACCAGCAGAGCACGAAGACTCCCACGACGATGGCCAGCGTCTTGGCCGCCTTCTTCTCGCGGGAGAACTTGAGCAGGCGCACGGACAGCGAGCTGCGGAAGGTGTGGCCCTTGGCGCTGCGCAACCCGCGGTGCGCCCCGTCCGCGCCCGAGGTGGCGCCGCGGCAGTGGATGCGCAGCACCACCTCCGAGGCCTTGCCGCGCTCCCGCTTGACGCCCGCCTCGAGGCTGCGCGTGGTGCTGCGCGCTACCACGTACACGCGGCAGTACATGACGATGATGACGGCCATGGGCAGGTAGAAGGAGCACACGGAGGAGAAGACGGCGTAGCCCACCTCCTCCGTGATGCTGCAGAAGCGCTCGTCAGGGGGCACCGGCTCCTTCCAGCCCAGCAGGGGCCCCACGGACACCACGAGGGCCACGGCCCAGAGCATCGCCAGGATGGCGGCCGCCTTGCGCTCGGTCATGATGGTGGGGTACTTGAGCGAGTGGCGCACGCCCACGTACCGGTCCACGGAAATGGTGCAGAGGCTGAGGATAGAGGCAGTGCAGCACAGCACGTCCACCGCGGCCCACACGTCGCAGAAGGCCCGGCCGAAGGCCCAGAAGCCCAGGACTTCCATGGTGGCCGAGAAGGGCAGCACCGTGGTGCTCAGCAGCAGGTCGGCCACGGCCAGGTTCACGATGAAATAGTTGGTGACCGTCTGCAGGTGGCGGTTGCAGGCCACGGAGAGGATGACCAGCAGGTTGCCCGCCACGGCCATGAGGATGAAGGCGGCCAGGAAGACGCCCACGCCCACGCCCTGCGCGCTCACCACCAGACCCCCGACGGCCGCCGTGCCGTTCACCTCGCCGCCGGCGCCCGCGGCCCCCGGCTCCCCGGCGGAGCTCCGGTTGTCCTCGCCGCCGCCCGCGCCCACCACGCCGCCGCCGCCGCCGCCGCCGCCCGCGGCCCCCGGCACGCCGCCCACCGCCGGGCCCTCGGAGGCGGCCGCGCCGCCCGCACCGCTCCCTCCGCCGCCCGCGCTGGAGCCCGCGGCGCTGCTGTCCGGGCGGGGTCCCTCGAAACTGACGCTCAGCAGATCGCGGAAAGTCATCTCAACGAGCGGCCGTCGGGGGCCGGGCCCGGGCGCAGGACCGGTGACTGTCAGGGAGGGGGGCGCCGGGCATAGCCGCAGGGCTCCGGTGCAGCCCCGCGCGCCGGTACCGTCGGAGTCCTGCCCACGTTCCCGCTCCGCGGGGGAGTGCGGCGGCGGGGGCGGCGGCCGGGGCGCCGCGGGCTCCCCGAGGCGGGCGCGGAGTGGGACGGCGGGGCCGGGCCGCGGGCGCGCCGCTCTCTGAGCGCCTAGGCGAGCGGCTACGGCGGCGGCTCCCGGCCCGGGCGGTGCAGGCGGCGGCCTCCGCGGCGCTCGCGCCCGGGCGCGGGGGGCGGGACGGAGGAGGGGCGGCGGGGGAAGGAGAGGGGGCGGCCGGCGCCGGGGGGAGGGGACGCCACATTCGCCGGGGTTAGGGGCTGTGCTCTCCGCGCCAGCGGGCGTCCGGGGTCCGGGGGAGGTGGGGTGCCTGGGCGCACCCGAGCCCGGCAGCAGCTGCCAGCTTCGCCGCGGGCGCCCACGACCGCCCTCTCGCCTCGTGGTCCGCTCGGTGATCCCTCCCGCGCCCCTCCCCGGCCCCGCTCCCTTTCCCTCAGCTCCGTCCCCCCTCCTCCCGCCCTTTCCTCAGCCTCTCGGTGACTTGCTAGTGCCCTTGGGTGCGCGGAGCGTAGAAGGCGCGGTTCCCGGGTCCCCGGGCTCCCGGCTCTGGCCGCCAGAGAGCAGCAAGTGCCCGGGATCTGCGGCCTGCGGACTGAGCCGCGCAATGGCGTGCGAGTCGCCTCCTGCGTCTGCCTTGATGGATCTGTCGCATCTCTTCCTTCCCTCAGGTCGCTGGACAGGGGAAGGTCTGAAACACTTCTGTCCAATGCGGTGTCGAGGGAAGAGCCCCGGAGGGGGTCAAATGACTGTCCTGGCTTGGGATGGGCGAAGAAACCAGAGACTCTATGGTGGCAGACCTAGGAGCCTGACCATGACACATCGGTTTGCATATACTAACTTCTGTACTGTGACTTCACTCCATATGAGATGTCGGAATAAAGCTTCTTTGCCCCACGAAATAAGTGGCCTCTTTCTGGGGAAGGAGGGTTTAAGTGCTGGAGGGTGGGAAAGGGCGTGATGGTTGAGGGTGGGGGTGCAGACAGTCTGGCTCCAAATCTAGGCTCCAGCTCCTATTAGCTGTTGACTTTGTGCCTCAGTTCCTCATCTGTCAAGTGAGCGTAAGAGTAGTGTCTGCTTAATGGCATCAAGGTTAGGCCCCAGAGCAGTGCCTGCTTTGTTAGCTGAAAGGGGCTTGGAAGGGCAAGATTTGAACAGGGAGCACAGAGGGCAGGAGGGGTGTGGAGCTGATATGAGCTGTGGATGGAGGTGGAGGGGAGGGTTTGAGGAGCCTCTTGTTGACTAGGTAGGACTGGGTAGGGAGAAACAAAATGAGATTATTCATTTGACCAAAATAAAAATACTAACCAGGCTGCTGTCACGGGGTGGGCACTGTGCTGGACACTCTAGGTGGCAGGGAAAGGGGGAATTGCAGGGAGGATAGCACCGTGGTGTACATGCAGGATGAGGAAGGCTTGTGCCATGCCAGGGAGATGAGAGCCCATTTGGAGAGGTGTCCGAGAAGAGGTGGAGAACTCAGGGCCTTTTGTACCCACTGGCTGTGGATGACACGGGCAGGATGCCTGCCAGTCCTAGCTCAGAAGGTGCTTTGGAGAAAAAACAGAAAATGTTGAGAGATGGGTAAGCCCCTGGCCCCCTCTTTCCCAGCCCAGGAAGCCAAAGCTGTTATAGTCATAGTTTGGAAATAGCTCTTCCAAGGCCCTTCCCAAGTTTCCCCGTTGCATCTTCCATCTTTACTGGGGTCTTTGGTAACTGACCAGAGATGGAATGAAAGCAAGGTGAGCCCTGGAGACGGAGCTGGCTCTTGGGTTCTTTGTGATCTGGTGGCGTGGCTTCTATTTAAGATGGAAAACTAAACACCTGTGCTTACCTTTAGAGTGAGAGTAAAGAAAAAGGAGAGGTTCATCCTGCAACTAAGTTAACTCCTAGGCTGTTAAACCTGGCTCCAGCCCCTAAGGAGGAGGCTTGAAGGAACGCTACAAGAGGTCATGAAGGGCTTGAGGAGATCTGGACCGATGCCTCTCTGCAGACTGTGGTTGTCACTTTCAGAGTCAGCACGCTGCATGAAAAAGAATGCTGGTGGCGAAGGCGTTCCTGACATACCCTGTTTGTGGGGACGAGCTAGTCAACCCCCAGTTCCCTTCCACCCTACCAAACCTGAGCAACCTTCATTATTCATTCGACACAAGTTAACTGAGCACCAGCTTATGGCAGGAGCTGCTCCTAGCACTGGGGATATGACGTTGAATGAAGCAGTCCCTGCCATCCCGAAGCTCCCATTCAAATGGCAGGGAGTGTACCCGGAAGAGTCAGGAGGAAAGCTTTTCCATTGCTATGGACAAAGTTATCTCTGGGTTTGACATCTGGGTCCTGGAGATTATCTTCAATTAAATATTCAAAGAAAATCCAAATCCAAACTCTTCCAGTACCTCCTCACCTCTGAAGAGCAGCAGAGCCTGAAAGGGTACAAAATCAAGCATGTCACTGGCAAACAAGGCTCAAGCTGCCCCTTCCTGGGGTCAGGCCCTCTGACGGACAGGGACTTCCATCCTATTCTTTAGTTGCAAAGGGATCTGTGGCCCTCACCTGACCTTTAAGCTTCCTGTGGGCTGACCCTACCCCTGGCTACAACCTGACCTACAACCTAAGCCCTAATTGTGTCATTTATCCCACATGTGTACTGTGACCAGCAGGGACACTGGCTGAAGGGGTGAGGGCTCAGTGCTACCCTCTTCCAGGACAGCGGAGTGGTGCTCAGGACTGGCCAGGTGGCCATGGGTTGGGGATTAAGTGGGGAAAGGCCGTTGTCTCTGCAGGAAGGAGGTACTTGGCAGTCCATCCTCGCAGCTCCATCCCTGTGTCAGAGAGGCTGCAGGGGACTTGAGGCCAGTTTGTGATTTGATTATTTATGCTAATTTTTGCCTAAAATGAATGGAGTTAGAAGTGAGTGACTGTATTTCCCATCATAGTAGAAACGGTAGAGATCGGGCATGGGTGCCAATGGAGGGATGTTCCTACCCAGAGCCTGGCAAGCAGCCCACTGCTTGGGGGCCCTTGGAGTGACTGCTTGGTTTGCAACTGTGTTTGCTTCTGCTCCTAAGAAATATTCTTTTGTTTCATTTTTTTTTTTTTCTTTTTCCCTTCAGGAGAGGAAATAAGCTGGGAAGCAGGATATTGGATAAATGTGGAAGATCCACTAGGGTGGAAAACTCTGAGCAGAGATTAGTTTTGGTAAGTTAAAAACTTGATTTGCCATTTACTCAATGTCCAATGTGAATGTACCTGGTTGGGCAGCTCTCATGGACAGAGCTCCACGGGGCAAGGGCAACTCAGGGATCCAAGCTCCTTCTAGTGTGTGGCTTCACCGTTTCTTAGAGCCTGGGAATTCCCTAGGGACCTGGAGTCCTCTTCTGGATTCTCCACATTCAAAGGCCCAAAGAACAAAGGGGGAATGTGGACAATTACACAGACGTTTTAGGAGGCAAGCACAACATCTGTGTCCAAGACCATGCCTCCACTTAGATGTAAGGGGGAAACGTGGGTCAGCCAAGTGCCCAGGGCAGAAAGGGAATAGATTTGATGGCCATCCAGCCTGTCCATGCTGCAGGACAGCAAGAGTCCCAGGAAGACTCGACTTGGGCATTAGTTAGGCAATGCCCGATGGATGGATTGTGAAAAGAGCACATAGATTGACTGCTCTGAACTTCCAGCTAACACTCAACCCAAGCCCAGTGGACACTTGTCCTGTGGCCATTCCTTCCAGACCAGGCCCAACATGCGTATTTCCAGCATGGCTAATTAAAAAAGGGTTAGAGTGAGAATGCCATTAAGGAATGAGCTGGTGACAATGACAATTCAACTCACTCAGCTCTGGGAATGCAAAAGGAGAATTAAAGTGGGCAGTGGAGACTCGGTTGCATTGTTTTAACCTTCCTGGAGAGTAAGAAACCCCTCTGGTAGAATCCCCCCAGTACCAATGGGAATCTCCGTTAGTGCCTGAAATTCCACCCTTATAATCTGGGTCTTAACTCCAAAAACTAGTGTTTTTCGTTACATCACAAATTCTTTTACCTCCTAGCAGAGGTGACATACAAGGTTGATATCTCCGTCAGTCCCTGAGATACGATTATTGCGGGATGGAGAACTGGGCCAAGTGGGGAAGATATTCCATGGGGATATTCTGTGGCAATGAAGAGAAAGATGAGAAGGTTCCAGGGATAAACATTGCTAACCTGATAAATTCTCTGACCCTGAAATGGAGCAGCAAATGCCAATGAGGGAGATTTCCTAACACAGAATTAAAATAAGTCAGTCAATTCGGAGGAAGCGGCCTATAAGCAACTTGAGAGGCCAGCAGGGTTGCAGGCCTCCAGTCCGGATCAGGGAGGCGAGGCGGCTCCTGCTGGGATGTCCGCCCTCCAGCTCGCAAATGAGATGGCCCCGAGCCATTTTCCATTTCCTCTCTCCTGGGCCAAGATTCTCTCTCTGGAGGAGATAGTGAAGAAAGGAGGATTTCCTTTGAATGATTCCCTGGAGGAACGGAAAGATGGAAGAGGCAAAAAATCCCAAGTGTCCCAGGAAAAAAATGAGGTGAGGCTGGCCTCCTTTCGCGTTCTCCATGCCTCGTCCTTGAGATCCTACTGGTTCTCCCTCGCTCTCTCCTCTGCGAGTTCATCACTTAATCTCTCTAACCCTCCATTTGTAAAATGGTGAGAACTCTGTCCCACGTGATCATCAAGTGTCCACAGAAACACCATTTACTTCCTAATCTAGGTCCCCTCGTCTCTGATTTATTCCTCTGTAGAGCAGTTTTATAATTCCATTGTTTACCTGTGGTACCTGGAGATAGGGGCCTACTTGGGCTTTAAAGTGACTGTGGCATTTTGCCTTTTTGTACTCAGTAGCTAGTGCAGTGCTGGCCTCTTGAAGTTCAGTGAATGTTTGTTGAGTCAGGGGGTGAAAGCATGAATCAGCAAATGAAGAACTGAATGAATGAATGAACATATGAAGGGCTGTGTACCTCTAAGTGTCACTGAGGGTTAGAGTATATGTCTCTGTTCCAGAGTGTCAGCCTTTTGCAAGAGATGACTAGGGATAGCTTTCACACATTCTAGGGAGCTGCCTGTCTAGGGCACGAGTGGGGACCTTTCTCCTAGGAGGAGTGCTTCTGAGAGGCACCAACAGGGAGCTGGATTAGAGTGCTACATGCCCCTGCTCCCAAAGAGGGACTAGGAGGACCCCAGAGTCAGAATGTGCCTAACATGTGCTTATAGTTCTTGGCTTGGGTTGTTGTTTAGGGCCTCAGGCCTTTGAAGGAAGGTGGTCATGGACACTGCAGGACCCCGTGCAGCTCTGATCTGGGAAGAAGGCTGCTCTGGGTCTGTACATCCATAGTAGAGGAGCGTTGATGACTCACTCAGCTAATATCTTTGAAATCATCTGGTTCCACCAACTGGCTACCTTGAGAGTGACAGAAATTATCTGAGTAAAGGTTACAACCAGATTTTTTCCCATTTTGTATTTTCAAAACCAGAGGCTAAATGTTGGTATTTTATAATGGCTTCTTTGAATCCTTCCAGAGATCTGTTCTTTGGTGGTTTAGTTAGGATCATAGCCTTGTGTAGTGGGTTGAATGATGGCCCCCCAAAAGATATGTCCACATGCTAATCCCTGGAACCTGTGAATGCTGCATTATTTAGAAAAAGAGTCTCTGCAGATGTAATTAATTTGAGGATCTAGAGACGAGGAGATTATCCTGGATTATCCAGGTGGACCCTGAATTTACTGACAAGTATCCTTATAAGAGTGAGCCCGGGGCAGATGACACACAGACGAACAGAGGAGAAAGTGAGGTGAAGACAGAGGCAGAGGTGGAAGTGACTGGACTACAAGTCAAAGAAGGCTAAGGAGTCCCAGCGGCCACCAGAAGCTGGAAGAGGCAAGGAATGGACTCTCCCCTGGAGCCTTTGGAGGGAACTTGGCCCTGCTGACACCCTGAATTTTGGATTTCTGAACTCAGAACTGTGGGAGAATAAATTTCTGTTGTTTTAAGCCACTAGTCTGTGTTAATTTGTTATAGCACCAAAGAAAACTAATATAGCTTGGTTGAGATTGCGTAGTTGGCCCAGTGATCTGCGGAAGCATTTCCTTTACAGTGTCACAAATGGTGTCAAGACCTTTTTCGGGTGTATGCATCAAATGCAATGGAGAAGGTACAGGTATATCACAGCAGACACAACATGATTATGGTAGAAAAGTCCTTTGGAACCTCCAGAAATAGTCCCTCTGGCATATATTTGAATTACAGTAGTCCTCGCTCCCCTTAGCAGCAGAGGATATGTCCCGAGCCCCCGATGGATGCCTGAAACCGTGGATAGTACTGAACCCTAAGCAACTTTTTCAACTTCCCTGGAAATGTGGCAGCAGCTTCTTTATTGGCAGATGCAGCCTCTCCAGTAATTTTTATATTTCAGTCTAAACCTACTCCTGAATCTGTGCAGCCAGCCCTTACTTGCAGTAAATGGCTCAGTGTCACTCATTTCAGGGGATCCCTTGCTGAAGTCTTCACAGAGGCTGAATGCTTTCTGGCACAACACATTGCTGTCAACTGGAACACATTTTCCGTTAATGTCTCTGCCCAAATCTTAGCTAAGCACTCACCATGCACTGTGGTGGTGACTTTTACAGTTTGAGGTGCAAGCGGCAAAACCAGCACAATTTTCTTGTTCCCTCCTCATAATTTCACAGATGTGTTCTTACCTTATGTAGATCTTAGCAAACCTCAGCATATGATGTTTTTTCTTTTTCTCTTCTTTTTAAAAAATCCTCACCCGAGGATATTTTTTCCATTGCTTTCCAGAGAGAGTGGAAGGGGGTGGGGGGAGAGAGAGGGAGGGAGAGAGAGAGAGAGGAAGGGAAAGAAACATCGATATGAGAGAGATACATCAATCGGTTGCCTCCTGTACGTGCCCGGACAGGGGATTGAACCTCAAACCCACAACCTAGGTATGTGCACTGACCGAGAGTAGAACCTGCCACCTTCTGGTGCACACAATGATGCTGAAAGATAGATGCATGCTTGCAAAGTGCTATAAACTGAGTCACACTGGCCAGGGTTCAGCTTATTTCTTTTACTTTTATTCCCTTTTGCACTAACTTATTTTTTTAAAAATGATATAAAACACTTGATTCCAGAATTCCATACCATCTTCCAAGTTCTCTCTTTCTCTTTATTGTTAACCATTTTAAAAATTAGTTTTTGACTTACCTTCTGCTAAGGACTGAATGTTTGGTTACCTTCAATTTTATATGTTAAAACCCTAATCCCATGCGATAGTTATTGGAGATGGGGCCCTTAGGAGATAATTAGTTCATGAGGTAGAGCCCTCAGGGCAGGATAGCACCCCTATAAGAAGAGACATGGCCCTAGCTGGTTTGGCTCAGTGGTTAGAGCGTCAGCCTGTGGACTGAAGGGTCCTGGGTTCGATTGCGGCCAAGGGCACCTACCTTGGTTGCAGGCTCAATTCCTGGTCCCAGTTGGCGTGCAAGTGGGAGGCAACCAATCGATGTTTCTCTCTCTTTCTCTCACACTCTCTCTGAAAAGAAATGGAAAAAATATCCTCAGGTGAGGATTAAAAAAAAAAAAAAAGACCTGACCGAGCTTGCTTCCTCCCGCTCTCAGCCCTACAGGATGCGGCAGGAGGGCTGCTGTCTACAAGCCAGAAGTGGGCCCTCGCCAGACACGGGTCCTGCTGGTGCCTTGATCTTGGACTTTCTGCCCCCAGAACTGTGCGAAATAAATATTTGTTGCTTAACAGAGAATACCCTTCTTGTTTTAAGGTCAGCTGATTAGCAAACTTAAGGATTATTGATTGTAACACCTTGAGAGAAAAAAAATTGATTCCTGGCCGGGGCCACTGTCTGCATGGAGTGCACATTCCCTCCATGTCTTTGTGGCTTTTCTCCGTGTTCTCCAGTTTCCTTCCCCATCCCAAAGATGTGCCTTTTAGGTGAATTAGCGTGTCTAATTGTCTCAGTCTGAGTGAGAACCTGATATTTCAATGTAGCTCGGTGAGGATTTCGTATTTCGGGTATACTGAGAAAAGTAATTCAGTCTGAACTAATTTCTCCCTGATAAAAAAAGTGGGGTAAAAGCCACAGTGTCATTTCTTAAGCAGATGTTGTCTATCATTGTTTTGGGAGACTGCTATGGCTGTGCTCTGAAAGATAGACACATGCTTGCAAAGTGCTATAAACTATATACTTCCTCTCGAAATTTACAAAGCCCGTTGCTTTAGTAGAAAAGAAATCTTTTATCTTTGTTTACCCATATGTCCCAATAATAAATGTTATGCTGCTGTTAATATCCATAGATAGTTCCCACTACTTTGGGAATTATTTAGCAGCAGAATTCTTGGCTTGTGACTCAAGAATTGGGCAGTGGCATGTCGTGGAGAGAGTATGGGACCAAGAGTCAGGAAAAAGGGCGTTAAACAAAACCCAGGGTATGTCAGTTGCTCGTTACGTGATCTGCAGCTGGTTACCCTAACTTTCAGGGGCTCTATTCCCTCATCTGAAAAATGAGAGCAATTCCTATGTCCTTAGGCTACTGGAAGATTAAACAGAATAAAAAATATGGAATTTAACTTGAAAGGGTGATAAGAATATATGTATAGTTTCAGTTAGGGTACCCCAAGAAGTAGACTTGGAGACAAGGATTCAAGTACAAGTAGTTTTTTGGGGATTCAAGTACAAGTAGTTTTTGGGGAGGTGATCCCAGGAAACACGAGTTAAGGAGTGGGGAAGAGAAGGGAAGGTGAATTATCAAACCAGTTACTACTGTGGGCAACTGGGGCTCGATCCCCCTGGGAGCTCTGGGAGACTGTGGAAGAAGAGGAACCTCCGAGTTACCCCATAGTGGGGTGAGGGGGTGGATATCTATACACCCATTCCCACCAGTCATTGGTATGGCTGTTGGGTGGATGTTAATTCCTTGTCACTGTAGCCAGTTCCCTGCTCATGCAGGGAGAGCTCCAGCAGCCCAAGGGAGTCCCTAAGAAAAGAGCTGCAGGTGCTGGCAGGTGGGAGTCACGAAATAGGTGGTCTTAAGGGCATGCGGGTGGAGCACTGTCAGCATCTACTGCATTAATCATCTACCCAGTCCCATTTCAAACAGTATGCTAATACTCATCAAGATATACATTTGGATAGAGCCACTTTACTGCTTCCCCAAATGTCTTTCCAAATATTATCTCAAGACCTAGTTTGTCGATGGGGCAGCTCCAGCCCACACTTGGCTCTCAACTCCTGCCACCCTATGACGTGGGCCTAGTTCAGCCTTCTCATACTTGCTCTTCCTTTGCCCGCCTCTCCCCCACCTCCCTCCTGCTTCTAGCAAGGGGTTGGGAATGCCTGCAGTCTCAGGAAGGACTTGTTAACTGATGGAATTAAATCCAGGATGAGTCTTGGTTTTTCACTTGTATATATTCTCATTTACATCCAGAAACTTCATTTAGGAGGCAGAAACCTCCTGATGAGAATGGTGCAGGCCTGCATAGATAAAACTCATGGATGAGAGCCAAGCGTCTTCTTAGAAATTAGATTTCATCTTTTCCCCTAGCAAAAATGCTTAGTGGAATTGCTCACATGGAGCAAAACAAATTGGCTTGAGTTACTTGCCACTCTAAAGCAACCCTCCTGGGACATTTGTGTTTTCAAAACATGTTCTTATCTCAGAATCTCCTCTCCTCCCAGATGCCAAGTCCTCCTACCCCTGGTCTCTACCTCTTGGTTGCCAGCCCTGTAGTCTGGGTCAGGGCTCCTTTAGCCCTTGCTGGTTGGGCTGACTGTTCAGGTATCTCCTTCTTTCTCCCTAACCTGTGTGGGGAACTTCCAAAGCTGCTTCTCAGCTGGGAAAGGGGACCTTGCCAACAGAAGACAACCCACTGGCCTAAGACCTGCTGTGAGTTAGGGGGCCAAGAGTGACGCAAGATGGTTCTTCCCTGCGAGCATTTCTGTCTCCTTTTCTTCCCCATGTGGCCTGCCATGTGGAGGCCATACGCACTCCTGGGAAACAATAGAGTGGCTTGATTTTTTCCATTGTCTTTTTTTTTTTTTTGGTTCATAGGAGGTGAAAGCCCTAGAAAACTCAAAAACAGTGCCTAGAACAACCTGCTGCATGTTCTCAAGAGCACCAGTGATATGCTGGTGGCTTTATTTATTGACAGCTCGCAACAGAGCTGCCTGCATTTTTTCCCACTCCACTGAGTGACTTTTTGATGGATTTGACTGGTGGTTTTGGCATCACGTAGGCACAAACTTGAGCTGGGCTCCGTAGAGGCGGTGAAATCAGACATGAATAATAATCATAATAAACCTTCACAACATTTGAATGTTTCCAAAGAGATTTTTATGCATTTACCTCGTTCCATCCTAAAGTGCCAAGTGACATAGGCAAGGGGGGGGTTGTGGCTCCCATTTTCCTCGTGGGGAGCATAGGTCTAGAGATGGGTATCGGCTTGTCCCCAGCCCTGATTCCTTGTCTGGGGCTCTTTCCACATGGGGGGTGGGATGGAGAAAGAGAGAGAGACAGAGAGAGAGCGAGAGAGCTGCCTGGTGCGGCCTGCACGGCAGGAGGATGGTTAGAGACCCTTTAGAACATTTGCTTGGGCAGGGCCAGTCGGGCTCAGGATATCGGGTTCTGAAGAGGAAAGCAAACATCGGGGCTCTGGGCCACAGCCTGAGACCGAGATCCTGGTGAGTAGAGGTCATCCCAGGACTTTGCAGGGCTCAAAAGAAAAAGCCTGCAGGGCGCTTCATCTGCTCATCTCTTAGGGCTGGTGCCAGGCACAGCTATAAGGTGGGCACTCTTGCTCTTCCGGGTCCCTTCTGCCATGCCAACTTTTCGAACAGCTCCCACTGGTCTCTGGGCACATTTTTGCACCTCCTTGCCCCCAGCTCACTTGCCTTGGCTTCAGCTTGCTGGCCTCTCCCTCCCCTGGCCCACTATTTCCATCGCCTTTCCCCCCAGCAGAACTCCCTGCCCCGCCCCCTCCTCCCTGGGATCCAGCTCTCTGCTCCTGGGTGTAACACCTTCCTGGGCCCCTCTTCTCAGGTGAAATGCATGTGTTTTTACTGGAGTCTTCTTGGGACGGCGTTCCCTTTTGCCTTGGCCCAAGGTGTCAACCTATGTTTGCTTTCTGTTGACCTTCCCTTGGAGGACCCTTCAAGTCCTGTGTCCTTCAGGATGGCTTTCTTGACTGTTCTGGTCCACCCTGATCCTGGGCTTCCGTGACCTACTAGGAAGCTGGGTTGCATGGGCTGGTGGCCCCCAGCTTCTCCTTTCTACTCCTTTGGAGCTCTCCTTCCTCCACCTCTTCTCTACCCACCTCCTTGCTGTCTTCTCCCCTCCTCCCACCCGTCATCACACACACAGTGGATTTCCAGCGTCCTCCTATCGCCCCCCACCCTTCTCATCCAATCTTCTAGAGAACCGACATGCCCCTGCCTCTGGCTTTCTCACCTTGAGCCAGCGAAAGGGCGCCCTCATGGTGAAACTCTGGCCTCAGCTGGGGTAGGTCTGGGTGAGGCGGTGGGTTTATCTGAATGCTCCTGAAATATACTGGAGGTGGTGGTTCTGAGGATGTGACATGCACTGAATTGACTACTTTTATCATTTTGACATCTCTTGTCTCTAACTCTTGCCTCCCAGTAGACAGGGAGCCTCGTCCTGTTTGGGGGACTTGACACAGTGATCTAAATGGGGCGCTGTAGAGCGCTGAGTGGGATGGAGGAGGGAGCGGGTGTGGGCAGAACGGAGGTTGCTGCTCCTGTCCCTGTCCCTGCCCCTGCTGCCAGCACTGGCCTCTGGGTGCCTCCTCTGCTTGGGGATGGATGTTTCCTTATGGCCCCCTCTGCTTATGGCCCCCAAGATCCCAGGCTGCAAGCCCCCCCCCCCCCAGGTTACAGGCGGCTGGTGAGGTCAGCACTGGGTGGCCAGCTGGGACGTGAAGGCAGGTGGCACTGGCCACTGTGGCCTGACGCAGGGCACAGACTCTAGGGCGCCCCTGGGGATGTGTCATCCCCCTGGGGATCATTGGGGTTCTGGGCCCTCCCCACCCCACCCCAATTTTCTTTTGAAGGACCTTACAAAGGCAAGGTCCCTCTCTCCTGCCCACTGTGCCAAATGTGAATCATATTTCATTATGGCATTTTCTTTCAGTGAAAAACACATAGTTTGACCAATTAAAGCCTCTTTTGGACGAAGCCCCTGACAGAATTAGAGAGGCAACAGGAAAGGACGTCCTGTTCCTATGGTTTTCGTTTCTCTCTCTCTCTCCTGTTTTTCTTTTTCTTTTTTCCCTTGGTCACAAGTTCAGATTTGAAGGGAATCAACTATGTGCATTCTGGCCTCTTGGCGGCTGTAGGGATCCAGCTCCCAGCTGTGTAGTCAGGGCCCCAGAGGCTGACGCCAGGCCTGAGGGGCAGAAATGGCACAGAGAGGTCTGGGTGAGCCCCCGAGTCTGGGAGAGGAAGGAGGGAAAGGGGGTGCCTGGGGCTCATGGGCTGCTCCTACTGGGGAGGGGCAGGGGCTCTAAGGGAGCCCCACAGCGGAAGGGAGCCCACAGAGGAAGGGGCTGCTCAGGGGAGCAGGGAAGACGGGATGGAGAGGGCAGTGTGGTCTGGGTGCCCTTCACTGGCTGAGCCTGGGGGAGTGGGGGCCTGTGAGCATAAGCTAAGGAGCACTGCGACATGGATGGGACATGATTGGATGGAGAGGGTGAGATGATGGCCACATCTTTTAGCTCGTGCAATTGATGTGTGACTCCCGCTTTTCAGACCCTGCTATCAATACTAGGAATTTAGCAAAGACACAGAAGTGGTCCCTCTTGCTGTGGGAATTCCAGTCTAGGAGGGAAGACCATGAACAAGAAGTGATGAGCGCGGTGCATGCTCCAGAGGGGCCCCCTACTAAGGGTTTGGGCGTCTGGCGATGCTCTTGGACGGTTCTGACTAGCGCAGGATCTCTAGGGAGGCCAAGGAAGCCAAATAGAAGAGGGGAGGTTTGAGACAGGGGGTCGAAAACAGGACTTAGAGCAATTCCTCCTTTCGGATGGCAGGGCCACTGAGTGGGCATCTCTGGCTGAAGGCTGGAGCACTTTACTGAGGCCACAGGTGGAGGAGCAGGATTGCAGGTTTGGACACAGTGAATTTGGGTGCCTGTGGGACCCCATGTGGTGATGTCCAGACAATGGTCAGATAGATAAGCTTGGCTTTCATTAGCTGAGGGCCTATGAGTATTCCGGTTTGTGCCCATTAACACATATATGGCAGTTGAGGCCATGGGCTGGGGTCATTCAGTGAAAAGGTCGAATGGAAAAGAATGTCACAGAAATCACTGGCTTTCCCTCTTCTCTCCCCACCCCCCTCTTTTTGATAAAGCAGTACAAAATTAATTGACTTTTTGAGAAGATAAGATATGCACATGGTGAATATTTAAACAGTATGAGAGGGCACAGTGTATGGTGAATGGTGAGCCCCCTCACTCCCAATCCCCAGCTCTCCAGGCCCTATCCTCAGAAGCATACCAGTTTCTTATGTATTCTGGGAATGTCTAAGCCTGTAAAGAAAGCAATTTTATATAAATGTTAGCACATTTATTTTTTTCCTTCTTTCTTTCTACATCTTTCTTTAAAAATGTAACTAACTACTTTGGTGATTATTTCTTTTAGTACTGAAAAAAAAATATCTCCCATTCTTTTATACAGTTTCATAGTATTCCATCATATGCATGTCTCATAATTTAATTAACCAGTTCCTTACAAGTGGGAATTCAGTAAGTTCCCAGGCTTTTGCTATATAAACAATACTACGAAAATATCTTCATATATACAGGCATCATCTAGGGATTAATTTTAGCTGTAAGTAAGAGAAAGTTCAAACAACAGAGATGCAAACAATATAGAGATTTATTTTTTGTCATGTCCTGAGAAATCTGGGTAGGCAAGTGCTGGCGTTAGTTTAGTGGCTCAGTGATATCATGGTAAAGTCTCTGTGTCCTTTTTCTCATGGTTACAAGGTGGCTGCTCCAAATCCAGCCACCACATCCACATTTAACTGAGTCTGTCATCCTTTTAAGGGGGTTTTCTATAAGCCTTCCACTTCTTCCCCTTACATCTCATTGGCCAGACCGATGCCAAGAAACTACCCCTATCTCAAGGGAGGCTGGAAATGTCTTTTAGTTGGGCTCATTGCTCAGGTTCTACTGTAAAGAAGAAGGGAATGGACATTGGATATATGTCTAGTAGTTTTATCTCTAGTGCCAACTCTTAGAAATGGAATTGCTGGGTTAAACCCTGCTATACAGTTAGCATTTTGATTATGTCACGCTGCCCTCCAAAGGGGTTTTGCCAGTTACACTTCTACGGTGCACACAGTGCCTGTTTCCCTAGCTCATTGCCCACAGGCTGTTGCCAAACTCTTCACGTTTTGTTAATGTGATGGCTGAAAAATGATCTCTCATTGTTTTAATTTGCCTTCCTTTTATTGTGAGTGGGACTGAATGTCTTTTTATGGGCTTAAAAACACTGGCATTTAAAGGGTGATAGGAAAAATGTCATAAGAGAGACTGAGAAACAGTGCTTCGGGATGGAAGAGAAAACCAGGAGAGGTTGGGGCCGAAGGAGGGGAGGGAGGACCTTCAAGGGGAAGGGACGGTGTGAGATGCTGCGAAGAGGTAACATAAGGACAAAGGAATGCTCACGGCGTTTGGTAACATGGAGGCCACTTGGGACCCCAGACACTGTAGGTTGAGCTGGAGTAGAAACCAGGTAGGCCCCTCACCTTTGAAGTATTACTTTTTCTGTTAACTCAATGGGTAAATGAATTCAGAGGGGTTAAATAACTTGCTCAAGGTCATAGAGCTTGTAAGGGGAAAGCTGGGATTTGAATCCAGGTGTGCTGGACCTGTGGCACCTCTGAGTGACTTTCACAGAGGCTCTGGTAGAGAGAGAATATTTGTTTAGAACTGCTCACTTCAGGCCTGGAAGGGGCCTTTGACGCTATGGATCCACTTGCCAGATTTAACAAATATGGGAACGGAGTACCATTAAGGGGTAAGAGACTTGCTAGAAAGGGTGAGAGTTTTGCAAGAACCCAGGTCCTACTCTGATTCAAGGCATTTTGTAAGGTGACTCCTTTCTCCAGAAGGGGGCACTAGCCAGTAGCTTGCACTAAGTAGAACTCAACCGAGTCAGCACCTTAAACAAAGGAACTTACTTGGGCTCTGAGGTTAGTCCCCAGCCCCTTGAAGGAGACATGGGTCCAACTTACATCCTTAAAAAAGATCAGGCTGTTGTTAAAATTTGGGTCCCATCAGTAGGCCCATGGGAGTGGTCAGAGAGCTTAAAGCAGACCCTGTGGTCTACTCAGAATTGCTGTGTGATCTTCTCTCATGGCAGATCCTCTAAATTGCCCCCACCCGGAGTCACTAGCTTGTGGGTTATCATCTATCCTTGGCTCTCAGTAAAGCCAACCAGATGGCCATACCTCTAGCCCGTTTGATGGTTTATGCACCTATTCATTTTAAACATTTTTACAATTAGGCTTAAAATAACATTGTTATTCTAATAAAATAGGGATTATCACCCAGATAATCCTTGTTGAGGAGTTTGTTTAGAGTGGCAACGTGCCCAGCCTCTGAAGGCAAATCATGGTTGGCTAAGCCAATTACGGTAATATTTTCTTTTTTTTGGTTTTGCTAGATACTCACTTTTCCAGAAACCCTTGCAACTGGATGGTGGAGGGGGTCACCTGATATAGTTCCGGCCAGTGATTATAAGAAATAGGTGTGGGAAGAGCACACACCGGCACTCAATCTTCTGCCTTCTTCTGGCCTTTAATGTGGACAGGGTGCCTAAAGCCGAGGCGGCCACCTGGTAGCAGAAAGTGAAAATAAGACATCGAGCGGCCTGGGGATGGAGGAGCGGAAAGATAGGTCCTTGGTGACTTTGCTACTAACCCTGGACTCCCAATTTTCAGGTTTCTTGTTATATTAGATAATTAAACGGCTTTATTGTTTAAGCCACTGTTACAGTTTTCTGAGTATTTGTAGCTTAAAACATTCCTGTTATACTCTCAAGTTTTTAATTTATACAAAGATTTAAATATTATTCAAGGAGTTGCACTCATATTAATATATATCTTGGAGACTTATTTTATCATCACATATAGGTCTGCCTAATTCTTTTCTTGTTCCAGGCCTGGAGTATTCCATTACAATAGACATACTCCAACTTATTGCTCACTTCCCTACTGGTTGAAAGTTAGCTTGTTTCCAGTTTTTTGCTTCTATATAGCAGAGCTGTAACTAACATCTCTTTTTAAAAGTCCTCATCTGAGGACATTTTTTCCATTGCTTTTCAGAGAAAGTGGAAGGGAGAGAGGGAGAGAGAGAGAGAGAGAAACATCGATGCAAAAGAGACACATCGATTGGTTGCCTCCCGCACGTGCCCTGACCGGGGCCGGAGATCGAGCCTGCAACCGAGGTACGTGCCCTTGGGAGGAATCGAACCCGGGACCCGTCAGTCCGAGGGCCGACACCCTAACCACTGAGACATACCGACTAGGGCACTAACATCTTTTTTTTTTCTTTTTTCGTTTTTTTTTTTTTGGCACTAACATCTTAGTCATATGTATTGGCCACTCTTGTCAGTGTATCTGATCTGAAGATTAATTTGCTAACAGTGGAACTGCCGAATGAAATGCTGGATGTGTTGTAAAATTTGGTGGTGCCGCCAAATTGTCCTCCAGAAGAGCTCTGTCAATACACAGCCACTAAAAGTGCCCATGCATGCCTGTTTCCCCAAACTCTCATCAAACGGCTCCTGTTAAATGTTTGCATTCCTGACAGTATAATCATTTTTAAAAAGATATTTTAATTTGCATTTACTTATTTATGATTAAGGTAAAGTATTTTTTCTTATGCATATCGGACATCTGCATTTCTTCTTTTGTAACCTCCTATTTTAACACTTCCTTCCGTTTTCCTATGGGTAGTCAGGCTCCTTCTGATTTGTATCACTTTCTTTCTATGAGTTTGGAAAGTCAGTCCTCTAAAAATGTGTTGCAAATTTTACCCCTAGTTTGCTGTTCATCTATTTAAACTTTACTTTCATTGTTGATGCTATGACAGATGTACCCATTTCCCCTACCTTTGCCCACCCCCACCCAGCCCCCCCCTCCCTCTGGCCATCTCCACACTGTTGTGTCTGTGGGTTATGCATATGTTCTTTGGCTGATCCCTTCACCTTCTTCATCCAGTCCCTGCCTCCTCCCTCCCCTCTGACAGCTGTCAGTCTGTTCCATGTATCCACCTCTGGTTCTATTTTGTTTGTCAGTTTATTTTGTTCATTAGAGTCCACATATAAGAGCTCCTTCTTTTATATGGCTTCGTAGTATTCCATGGTGTAAATGTCCCACAGCTTTTTTATCCACTCATCTCCTGATGGGCACTTGGGCTGTTTCCAGATCTTGGCTATTGTAAATAAGGTTGCTATGAGCATAGGGGTGCATATATTCTTTCTGATGGTGTCTCTGGATTCTCGGGATATATTCCCAGAAGTAGGATCATTGGATCATAAGGCAGTTCTGTTTTTAATTTTTTGAGGAACCTCCATACTGTTTTCCACAGTGCTTGCACCTGCCTGCATTCCCACCAGCAGTGCACTAGGGTTCCTTTTCTCCACTCCCTTGCCAGCACTTATTTGTTGACTTATTGATGGAGCCATTCTGGCAGGTGTGAGCTGATACCTCATTGTGGTTTTAATCTGCATTTCTCTGATAATTAGTGACACTGAGCATTTTTTCATATGTCTATTGACTATCTGTATGTCCTCTTTGGAGAAGTGTCTATTTAGGTCCTTTGCCCATTTTAAAATTTAATTCTTTGTCTTTCTGGTGTTGAGTTGCATATTTCTTTTGGAAGTTAACCCCTTATCAGATGTATCATTGACAAATATGCTCTCCTGTACAGTGGGTTCTCTTTTCATTTTGCTGATGGTTTCTTTTGCTGTGCAGGTATTTTTCACCCCTCAAACCGTTTTAATTTTTAGATTGTTGTATTTATAAATCATTTCTTTTATGGCTTCTAGGTCTTTATCTTGTTTAGAAAAGTCTTTGCACTCCAGGATTGTAAAAACATTTATCAAGTTTTTCTTCTAATACTCCTGTGGCTTCTTTTTTATACTTAAAAGTTTGTTTCAACCGGATTTTATTTTGGTCTAAGGAGTAAGATAAGGATTTGCTTTATGTTTTTCCAATCAGGCCCCTGTGCTGCTGGTTCTGAGGAGCCGGACTTGCATTTGAGGATCTGGATAAGTCATGGTTATCTTCCTGTTCCCTTCAGATCTAGACAGCCTTTGGAGGTTTGAAGGCACCAGGAAAGACAGTGTTGTGACCCAAGGGAAAGACGCCCTGTGGGAATGTTCAGGTCTGAGGGTAGGTGGGGTGGGGTGGAAACTGAGCAGAGGGTCTGTTGGGCAGTGTCTACTAAAGCCATGGGTACTCACAGCTGTGACAAAGCAGTCTCACTCCTGGGTACAAACACACTGAAAATGAGCACATATATTCACTGAAAGACATGTTGAACATGTTGATGGCAGCAACATTTGTACTGGTCCTAAACTGGAAATAATTAAAGTGCCTAGTGATAAGAGAATGAATAAATAAATTGTGGTAGAGTCATACGGTGGAATACAATTCAGCAATGAAGGAAAGAAAGAAAGAAAGAAAGAAAGAAAGAAAGAAAGAAAGAAAGAAAGAAAGAAAGAAAGAAAGAAAGAAAGAAAGAAAGAAAGAAAGAACCTCACTGTGGCATTATTCATGGTGGCCAAGAAATGGAAGCAACCAAAGTGTCCCTTGATAGGTGACTGGATAAAGATGTAGCACATATATACAATGGAACACTCCTCGGCCATAAGAAAAGACGAAATACTGCCATTTGCGACAACATGGGTGGATCTTGAGAATATCACCCTAAGGGAAAATAACTCAGACGGCAAAAGTCAGGAACCATATGATGTTACTCATATGTGGGATATAAAACTGAAAGCAAAACTGAACAAACAGACAAACAAAAACTCATGTTCACAGCGATACAGGGTTACCAGGGGGAGGGAGGGGGTGGGGGGAGTAGTAAAGGGTAAAGGGGGTTAACAGAAGGAGATATGACTGTGGGTGGTGAACACACAATGCAATATACAGATGATGTGTTATAGAATTGTACACTTGAAACCTATGTAATTTTGTTAACCACTGTCACCCCAATAAGTTTAATAAAAAACAAAATAAAACAAAGAACAAATCAGTATTATATGTGTTATGGGCTTAATTGTCTCCCCCTCCCCAAAATCATATGTTGAAGTCCTAACCCCCAGTACTTAATGTGACTGTATTTGGAGACAGGCTCTTTAAAAAGGCAATTAAGTTAAAATGTGGTCATTTGGGTGGCCCCTAATCCAATATAAGACTTGTGTTCATATAAGAAGAGAAGATTAGGACAAATACACACAGAGGGAAGGCCGTGTGAAGACTCCTGGAGAAGATGGCTATCAACAATCCATGGAGAGAGGCCTCAGGAGAAACCAACCCTGCTGCCACCTTGATCTCATTAGACTTCCAGCCTCTACAACTGTGAGAAAATAAATTTCTGTTGTTTAAGCCACCCAGCCTGTGGAATTTTGCTATGGCAGCCCTAGCAAACTAATACAACATGTGACTGCAAGAATGAATCTCACAGATGTTATGTTGAGAGAATGAAACAAGATTCAAGCATACCTACTGTATGATCCCATTTATATGGAATTTAAATTCCATATAAAACTAACTGGTTAGCTTCAGGGGGTGAGTAGTGACTGTGAAGGGGCATGGGGAAGCCTTCTGGGATACTGGCCATGTTTTATATCTTGATCTGGGTGATAGTTATACACCTCTAAAAATTCATCAAGCTGTATACATAAGATTATTAAGATTTGTGCACTTTATTATTTGTAGGCTATATGTATTAAGAGAAAAAAAGACAAATTCTTGAGGAGAGATATGAGCACTTTGGGGTCGGCGTCACCTCTGCGTGGCCAATGCCATCTTTTACCAGCAGGGTGATGGGAACGCAAGCCCAGGGAGCCCTGTTCAAGCCAGCGCCTTCTGAATCTGAGACAAAAATAACCACGTCTCAAGTATGTTCTTTCCTTTTTTTCCAAATGGGAAAGGCACAGGCCTTTTTCACATCCCCAGCCAGAGGGAATCTTTCTCAAACTTTCCATAGAGATTCTCCTTTGGGCAGACACCAAACATGGACATTTTCCACCAGGGAAAAAGTGCTGGGGAGCTCCAGGCTTCTGAAAAGAGCCAGTTGGGAAGGAGATGATGGCAGAGCTCCCCGCCCCCACCGGCCTCTCGCAGTCCTCTGGGAGCCGCGCTAGGGCTGCTGTGGGTTGTCACCTCGAGGTGGCTGATCAAAGGGACTGTGATGCTGCTTCTGCTGCTTCCGGAGGACAGGGGTGGGAGAGGGGACTGGGTCAGATAGCGGCCAGGCCCCAGCCCCTCCGAGCACCTGGCCCTGTGGGAAGGAAGGTTTCCATTCTCCACCCACCCCCTCTGCCCGGACAGAAGGAAGTCACGGATATTAAAAAACAGAGTGTAATGCAACATATAAAATGCCGACAGTGGATGGAATGTCCCAGTTCTGTCTGGCTCCGTCCATCTGTCCTATGTGGAGAGGTGGGGGCTGGCTTCCTGGCTGCATCTCCTCTGTCCCCTCCCGGGACCCCTCACTCCCCTCTTTGTCCAGCCTCTTCTCCTCCTCACCACCGGAGGTGCTCGGAGGTGGGGACAGATCTTTAGGAATCACCTATGTAGGGCAGGCACTGTGACGACTGTGCCAGGAAGGAGTTATTTTTCTGATGATGACACCAAGTTTAGGGGTGTCACGATCTCTAACCTGAGATCATGCGCCTAAGAGACGTCAGAGACAGGATTTGAATCCAGGCCAGTGGGATGCAGCGCTTGGGCTCGCTGTGTCCACAGGGCTCAGCTGCCTCAGGTCTCCTTTGAAGGACGTTTCTGGACTGTTATATTCTATCCTGTCTCTCAAGATAAGTAACATTTTAATGAAATATTTTAAAAATGATGAATAAGCTATAAAAATTTTAAATAAAGACAGGATCAGTATTATTGATTTTCCCTTTTGCTTCAGGCTCTAATATGGCCCAGTTATGTCAACTTATTCCTGGGGTCCTCAACCCCCTGCCCTGCCCCCAATACACAAAGGTGCTTCCAAAACCCAGTCTTGGGCCTGTTACCCTCCCTGGCCCACCCTCTTTTCCTTGGAACTCAAATGGATAATATTGTATGCTTTCAATTATCATCTCAGTGTCAGTGACTCCAAATTCTACATGCCCAGCTCTGGGCAAACCGCTTCTCTTGGGTTCATGTCTTATATTTCTACTGGTCTGTTGGAAATCTCCCCCTGAACACTGCTGGCCTCTTAAGGTCAACGTATCCTCAACTGAACTTCTCCTTCCCCCATCTTGTCCCCAGGTCTCCTTGGACTGTCCTGTCAGTGTCAGCAGCTGCCTTGTGGTGACCTAGCTTCCCTCTCACCTTCATTTTCTATATCCAGTCTGCTATCAAGTCTTGTTGGCTTTTGTTCTCAAATACCTCCTATAGCTGCCCTTTCTTTTCTAATAACCGGACAGACTATATTTTGAACTGGTCACTTGCTGGGGGTGGGAAGGTACAGAAGAGATGGCGTAAGCACTATCATGAGTCTGAGGACTGCAGATGCAAGGGGCGGGCTTGATGGGAGAAAGGGGTGTGCTCACTTAGAGCTGGGCAAGGGCAAGTGGAAGTTGAAGGCAGAAATAAGCTCCATGTGGTTGAAATCTCTTCTCAGTCTTTTATTCTGTAAGTGAATTTGAAAACCCTCTATCTTCTAGGCACTTGCTGGGTGCTAGGGAGACAAAGATGGAAAATCAGTTCAGTGCTTGAGAAGCTCACAGCCTGTTGGGAAGACAGACCCACAGATAGACCCCCCAGGGCCATGCCATTTTGGGGCACTGAGGAGGGAGCAACCAGCTGTGCCTGAAAAGATAGGCTGGAAAGGTTGCCCAGAGGAGGGGATACTGAGCTGAACTTCATTGTTGGGTGGAATGGGAGAGATGACTGATGTCACTGGTGATGATGTTGGTCATTATGAAGGGGACAGAGATGATGAAGCTCAGCAAGGTGATAACGATGCACAGGGGGACCACCAGGATGGAGGTATGGGGCTGAGGAAGGTACTCCACTTTGGTACCTCTGATGGTAATAGACGGGACAGAAATATCAGCCATTTCCAACTCGCCCAGGGAGTCCCATTGCCTGCTTTCAGGTATCCTCTCGCCATCATGGCTCCTGATTCAAGGGGCGGCTTAACTGTGCCTTTTTCCTTCTTGAATGAAGAAGCATTCCGAACCCAGACATTCATTTGGCTTGCAAGCAGGAGGACTGGCCTGCTCTAAGGTTGTAAAGAAATATGCTTGCAACTGGTCTTGGCTTGAATTTAATCTGAATCAAAAGCCACAAAGAACTGAGGAAAGGGAAGTTTCACACTAATTACTAGTTAATCAGCTGGCCCAGATATCTGACATCTGGTCCCCATTCTACCTCCCCTACAGCAAAGTCCACTGATTCAGTATCCACAGCTTGATGGGCCTGGGTCCCAAGGGAGCATTTGCTCTGTGTCCGGAGAGCTTGTGGAAGATTAAAAAGGGAGCTATACTCCCTACACTCTTCCAGTTCTAGAACCACTAGCTCTGGTGACTGATAACTCCAGAGGAGTTTCCTCACCCCAAACTCTCTCTCCTATTGGCCTGTCACATGCTCAGACTCTCTCAGTTAACACATTTCCTTGCTTTGGTCTTGCATCTCCAGGCAAGGATGGAAGGAGGAACATATAAAGACATTGCTGCTCCCAAACATTTCAGTGTAACAGAGTTTACAGCTCATGATGTCCTGGGCCACTGTGTTTAATGGAGGGGAGGAGGGAAGACCTGCTTCTGGGCCAGTTCTCACTGAGCAGGAGTGGGTGAGGCTATGCAGTAAGAGAGTTGGCAGCTTTGGGACCTCTGAGGACTAAGGATGGGGTCTGCAGGTGATGGGAGGTGGGAAAAAGCCTTGGGTTGAGCAAGGTTTAGAAGTGGACAAAAAGGACCCCTGTTTACTTGAAGGCATCGGCTGGGGGACCTTCCAGGGGGAAAGATCAGAGACCCTGTGGACATGCTGGAGTCCCCGCCTCTCACCTGTGCCCTTCTGCCACTCTCCACAGCTAACTCTTTGAAAGGCGGAACCTGATCCCATGATGTGATTCACGGCAGACAAGGCCTCCCAGGGGCAGCCATCGTGGCAGGTGAGCAAGGCCTCTCATCGCCGATTGCTGTAGCGGCTCCAACCAGTTTTGGGTTTGCCCAGGTTCCTCTGGTTCCCCATCTCCCACCCTAGCTCTTCTTCGTCCAGAATGCTGTCAGTGTGGAGACATCAGGATGCTTTGGAGATTGATGTTTCAAAAAACTCAGAAGAAACTCAGACACTGCTTTGGTTTTAACAAATTTTAGAAATGCTTTTCCAAGACCCACTTTTCTGCTGACATAGAGGTAGTCTTGGTTTTTCTTCATAATCAGCCATGTCCCCTAACTGTATCTCCACATGAAACACCTTGTCCTATCTCCTTTTCAGTGGCAAGAAGCCAGGCCTTGGGGACTTCAGAGGACTGAAAATCCAGGGCTGGAAGTTCCCGGAAGCACACCACCTGGCTGAGCCAGCTGTCCTGTTGCAGACGGTGGCAACCACCTGGGAACCTCATACTCGTGTGCAATCAGTTCTAATTTTAGGAAATTCTGAGAACTCATTGGGTAACTCTGAGTTATCTTTTAAAAACATGACATAGAAATTGGGAACCAGACCTTAAATGTTATGTCTCTGAGACTGAGTCTCCTAACTCGCCAGGCATGTCTGTCATTGGTTGCTTGCAGACCCATTTCATGCCCTTCTCCCTGCTCTGCTCTAGGTCACAGAGAACGACGTTTCCCAGGCTCCCTTGCGCACAAACCCACTTTATGTACAGAGAGCAACTTGGGACCTGATACCTGGGGGCTGCTCTTAGCTAACGAATGACAGGTGTGAGGGTATCAATGGGACGTGACCCTCTGAAGGATTAACCCAAAGTTACTCTCCTGCCACTTTGGTTGATATCACACTGTTACCTGCCCCCTTCTCTTCCTACTCCCACTTCCCCACCTTCCACCAGTCTTCTCAGCCCCCACCCAGGAACATGGCTAATGAGCTCCATTCACAAAAATTCTCGTCTCAGGGGAAGATAGGCAACGGCTCTGATTCCTTTTCTCTTTTCTGACTTCCTCCGGTCAGAACTAACAGGGCACCCGTTGGGCACACTGTTGTTTGAACCACGTCTGAGTCTTTTTAAAGGAAAAAAGCATCTTAGTTAGGTTCTCTTACAGGAGGCAAGAAAATCTCTCGTTTAGCTCTTACTCCTACTTAGAGAAAATATCTCCTTTTTTCAACAGCAAGCTTTCCTACCCCACTCCCCCCAGGAGTGCCCTTCTTTCCTGCTATTTTGAGTCCAGCCCTGGGCAAGGAGTCAATGGCACTATGGCTGAGGGTGGGAGCTTGGGAATCAGCCAGCAACTCTGAGTCTGAATCCCAGCCCTATCACTTGTGAGCCGTGTGGCCTTGGGCAAGTCATTTTGCCTCTTCAGGTTTCAGTTTTCTCATCTGTAAAATGGGAATAATATTATCTGCCTCTCATCATGAGGATTAAATGACACTGAGTGCTCAACACATGTTTGCTGAAAGAATGAATGAATGAATGAATGAATGAATGAATGAATGGGCAAAACAAATGCACTCAATGGTGGATTGGACTTTGCCAGTTTACTTGTGAGCATTGTAATGTTAAGGTAAACACTGACTAGACTGCATGGTCTCTCCTTTCTACTACCCTCAAGTAAAAAACCCATGATTGTCTATAATTGCTTTTCTCTCTACTGTGGGTTGGTTTTATCTTATTTATCTGGTTAATTCTCCAAGGGTGTGGACTGGATCTCCTTCCTTCTCTCAGCTTGGCAGATGCTCAGTAAATGGTCACTAATCATTGTGTCCTATTTGGCCAAAATGATTCCTGAATGCTGGCTTGGAAAGCACAGAGGTCAGGCCTGAGATGAGCCCTTGGAAGTTGGACTTTGGGAGCAGCTTCTGCCCTCCTCAGCCATCTGGAAAACTCACTCTTGTGTCCTCGATTTGGAAGCAGCTTGTTGTTGCTGAGACATTAACCTACATGTGGGGTAAAGACAGGACAGCCAAGGGACTGGCTCTCAGAATCAAACACACAGGGTCAAAAGAAAAATACCAAAGGAAAGAAAGTGGGTGAAAAGTTTATATCTGGTTGGTTTACTGTGCAAATGATTGACTGTTGTGGACAAGATTGCGATCCTGATTTATGGGTGGGATAGTACATTCACTGTTTCCTGAGTGCGCAATGACCCCTTACTCATAGGTACAGTTAAGTCTCTACCAATCACATACAAAAGTGCTTTTAGGAGAGTTTTCAACAAATTCAGTTCCATCCCTGGGGAAAGAACTCAGATCTCATGCTGTGATGGACCTCAGTGCTGTCTTTTTAAGCATAAGAACATGTGTGACAATACTTGGCCCTTTCATACCCATGGGTCCTTCTAAGTGACACTGTGTCACCCTTGCTGATAAGGGAGGTGACCAGTGGTGGTGGGCCCACAATAGACCCGGGGAACAGGGTGCAGAGACTGACCATGAGGAAGCCTGTGCATGAAGCTCTTCTTAACAGAGTGAGGTGGGTTATTAGGGCATCAGACAATCTCTTTATGGAATCTTACCAGAAAGTTATGGAAAGAACCGGTCACTATGTATTAGGGGCAAAGTAAGATTCGAAGAAGTAGAGACCAAACAAGGGGCTGAGTCGCATTAACGGTGGAGAACAAAGTGATGGCTGGGGACCTCCTCACAGCGAGAGGGGCACCGCACAACTCCCCCCGGGAGTCGGGAGTCGGGGGTCGCTGCAATGCCTCTCAGTCCGCTTGAGTGGAGTTACTTTGATGGGTCCCTGCTCCTCTGTTATGATGAGAAGACTACTTTGCAGACAGAATTTATCAAAATGGGAGCTCTAGCCAAGTCAAGGGGTAAGGCCACGCCGAAGCCAGCGCTTCTCAGACTTTAATGTGCATCTTGTTGAAATGCACATCCCATTCAGAAAACTGGTGAAGGGCCTGAGTCCTGACTTTCTAAAAACTCCCAGTTGAGGCCGATGCTGGTGGCTAGGGGACCACACCCTGAGGAACAAGGGCTTAGGCAACACACACACACACACACACACACACACACACACACACACACACACAGAGGCACACATGTATATACATATACACCACACATCACCAATTTAAAAATTTTACGCAGAAGTTGAGATTTCATGAATAACCACAAGTTGGTTGGCTAAACTTGTCACTTTTTACTTAGCTCTACTCTAGAGCTGGGGGGAAAAAAAAGATGACTTCAAAAAACCAAATACTTCTAATTTATTTTTGGTATGGAAATCCAGGATAGGTTAAAAATTAATAATAAAGATACTTTAACTTAGCAAAGATTTCTTTTGTATTTTAGGGCAATAAAATACAGTTTTGCCCTGGCCCCTTTGGCTCAGTGGTTAGAGTGTTAGCCCGCAGACCAACACTCCCAAGGTCAGGGGTTGCACTCTGGTCAAGGGCACATGCCTTGGTTGCAGGCTTGATCCCCCGCCTCGGTTAGGGCAAGTGCGGGAGGTAATCGGTGTTTCTCTCTCTCTAAAAATCATGGAAAAAAATATCCTCAGGTGAGGATTAACAACAATAACAACAACAACAACAAAATAATAATAATAAAAGAAAAAGAAGCCTGGCCAGTGTGACTCAGTGGTTGAGCATCAACCTATGAACCAGGAGGTCACAGTTCGATTCCTGGTCAGGGCACATGCCCAGCTGGTGGCTCAGTCCCCAGTAGGGGGCGTGCAGGAGGCAGCTGATCAATGACTCTCTCTCATCATTGATGTTTCTATCTCTCTCTCCCTTTCCCTTCTTCTCTTTGAAAAAAAAAAAATATATATATATATATATATATATATATAAAGAAAAAGAAAATACAGTTAAAAAGAAAAAGAAACAACTCTAAGAGTTTATTTAGCCTCCTGAAATTGTACCTTTAAATATCTCCCTTGGGTGGACTCACAGAACAGTAGGGGAGAAATGGATTATTCATTAAATGATTCTGGAATAATAGTTTAGCAACTTGAACAAAAAATCAATTTAGAGTCTCATCTTACTGTACACCAAAATAAATTTTAATGGATTAAAGAATCAAATATAATATTAAAAAGACTATAAAAGCATGAACTAATCTCTAGATTGGGAATACTTAATAAGGTTAAAAGAGTTGGAAGAAATCATAAAAGTTACAAATTTTATTAGATAACATTTAAAGTTTCTGTCTGTAGTCCATCCTGTTCCCATCCCACAATAATTAAACAAACATCAAAGTAGTTACAGAAGAGTGTAAACATCACCACAATCAAGAGATAGGACAATTTTATTAACTTTACATTTGCTGAAACTCATAGAACTGTACCTGCAATGGAGCAAATCTTACTCTATGTACATTAAAAGATAAATTGCAAAAGAGATATGAAAGAAAAAAATAGCTGCTGAAAACACACAAACGTTAAAATACCAACAAATCAACTGAGAGAAAAAGACAACACACACCACAAATTAAACGTTGATGTTCTTACTATATAAAAAGCATTTTAAATTTGGTAAGCATAATATTAATATCTCAGTAGACACATGGGTGAGCAGACAAGTCATAAAATAGAACATTTAAATGGCAAAATAATAAAATGAAAATTCACTTGTCATTGACATTTTAATGTCCCACCCATCAAATTAGTCCAAAATAAAGGAAAACTGGAAATACCTAATGTTGGAAAGGGTGTAGTGTAATAGTCTGAATAATGACCTCTAAAGATATCCATGTCCTGATCCCTGGAACCTTTGAATGTCACCCTATAGGACAAAAGAGATATTGCAGATGTAAATAAATTAAGGATTTTGAGATTATTCTGGATTATCTAGGTGGGCCTTAAATGTAATCACAAGTGTCCTTCTAAGGGGAAGGCAGAGAGAGATTTGTCTGCAGAATAGTAGGAGATGTGAAGAGATTGGAATGATTCGAGGAGGGGTCACAAGTCAAAGAATGTAAGTGGTCTCCAAAAGCTAGAAAAGGCAAAGAAATGAATTCCTCCCTCAAGCAGCCTGCTGACACTTTGACTTTACCCCATTGAAACTGATTTTGGTCTTCTGGCCTCCAGAACCATAAGAGAATAAATATGTGTTGCTTTAAGCTCCCAAATTTATGATAATTTGTCACAGCAGCAATAGGAAGCCAATGCATGCAGTTTAACAGCCTTTTTCATAAATTGCAAATGGGAGTTTCAGTAGTGCAACCTACTTTGCAACATTTTCACAACATATAGGAAAAGCTATAAAAATTTTATGTCTAGTGATTTAGTGATTCTATACCTGGGGATCTATTTCAAAGAGACAATTTGGTGATGTAAAAGGCTCTTGGATGAAAATGTTTATCAGCATCAGTACAGCAACAAACTGGAAACAAATGAAATGTTCAACAGAAACGGAAAGATTGAATAAAATATAGACTGAGGATAGATTATCAATCATTAAGCTATAAAGTATTGTAAGTATTTGGTAAAAATATGGGAAATGCTATATTGTATAAATATTAAATTAAAAGTCAAGACATAAAGTTATATATACCCCATGATCTCAACTACGTAAAAATTCATAGAAATAAGGCTAGAACAATATAGACAAAAATATTTATTGACTTGGATGTTTATTTTCATTCATTCAACTGTTGTGTCTTTTCAGCTTTTCTATGAGTGGTCATTAATTTATGTTTATTTATCTTTATTGTTTAGAGCATTACAGATGTCCCCTGTTTTTCCCCCATTGCCCTCTCCACCCAGTTCTTACCCCATCCCAGGCCTTCACCACACTAATGTCTGTTTTGCATTTGAAATCATTATTAAGAGCAGTAAGTGGCCCCTTTGGAAATGGAGGGCAAGGGGCCCTGGACCTTGACGCTGGTGTCATGGCCAGACCTTGAAGGAAGTAGGAGATCTGAGGAGGCTGTTTAGGGACAATGCAGAAAGAAAGGGCGGAGGGCGCAGGGGTCTCAAGGGCTTGGCTGGTGGAAGTGGGGGTGGCAGGATGGTGAAGGGTCACCACCTGTTAAGGAGGGGAGTTTGGTTTTGATCTAAAAGAGCTGGTTAGCAAATTTTGAAAAAACAGCTTAGATCTTTTGTTTTGTTTTTAAAATATGTCTTTATTGATTTCAGAGACAGGAAGGGAGAGGGAGAGAGAGAGAAACATCAATGATGAGAGAGTTATCAATACGGCTGCCTCCTGCACTGGGGCTCAAGCCCGCAACCCAGGCATGTGCCCTGACCGGGAATCCAACCTTGGTCTCCTGGATCATATGTCCATGCTCATCAGCTGAGCCACACTGGCCAGACAAACAGTTTAAATCTTTATCTGCTTCTAAATGAATCTCTTTAGAAAAAAGAGTAGAATAGGCACTGTTGGTTTGCAGCCCAGTATCTACTCTCCTTTCCAGTTCCTGGCAGAACTCCACCACTGTGCTAGTACCACCCCCACTCCCCACCTACTCAATCTGTGCAAGTAAAGAAGGCATAGCCCAGCCCCAGGGGGGTGGGAAGGGGGGTGGTTCTGACTAGTCTAAGCCACTTCGGGCAGGCCCATTCTACCTCTCTCAACACATGTTTGCAGAAGCTTGATTTAAGCTTCTGCAATCACGGAGTTTCTAATGCCCACACTCAATAAATGCTCAGTAAATGTTGATGAATGAAACAATCAGCACTTGACATTCCCCTAGCAATTGTTAGTGGTCCAGAATTGGAGACATGCCCTACCTCAGTTCAATGAGGCTAAAGAGAAGAAATTTTATGGTCAAATGAAAGGTCCTTTTTGTTCTCCAGACTTTGAACAAAGAAACCCGCTTCCCCCTGGCTGCTGGGTGCCATCTTGCCACCTTGAGAAGCCACCCTGAGAACAAAACCCTCACAGAAGAGGAGAGAGTTGAGGGCATCTCTAAGAGATGGAGCCAGAGCTCGCCCTCCCTCTGTACTTCCAGTTCTGTGAGTTAATACATTTTCTTTTTGCTTAGGACCCGTTGTGTTGGGATTCTAATGTAGAATTCGAGTCTAAGAGTTTTTAATGGAAAACATCAATGTATTTAGAATGTCTAGAATTAATTACTGGGAGCTTACCCTGGGCCAGACACTGTGCCGAGCACTAAAGTTATACAAGTGGTTCAATACTAAGTACAGGTTTTTATCTAGAGAAGAAGCTAGCTATTCATTAGATTGACAGGATGGGACAGACAGTTATCTTTTTGGAAAATAAGTGGCAAGTAGGAACCTACTGTCTTGGGTTAGGGTGTGCTTCGATCAGAATGAGGTACTTTATGTTGCAATAACAAACAAAGCCAACAACAAAGGCCTATTTGTTGCTGTGCTACATCTCTAACGTGGGTGGGGTGCGGACGGGCTCTGCTCACTGTTGCTCTTAGGGATCTAGGTTCATGCGGCAGTCACAATATCAAATGTTGCTGGTCTTTTTGTTAGAAGAAAAGATAGATCTTTGGAGTGTGTCGCGTAGGTAATTGAGTGTTCCCACCCAGAAGTGGCATGCTGAGCCACCACAATGGGCATGCAGTGTGTGCAGTTGTACAAGGCCCCAAGCTCAGAAGCACTCTATGCTTGATTTAATGCTCTGCTGTTTCCGTCTTGTAATTACTAATAATTCTTAAACATGGGACCCTCACATTTTCATTTTGCACTGGGCCCTGTAAATCATGTAGCCAGCCCTGGTGATAAGTGTCACTTATACTATATCTCATTGGCCAGAGCTGATCACATGGCCCACCCCACCAGAAGGGGGCAGAGAAGTGCAATTCTATTTTGTTCTAGAAAAAACCAGAACACTTATTGAACAGCATAGAAGAGAACCAAAGAGTGTCTGACACTAGTCTTGTTTTGTGAGGCTGAGGGAAACTTCCTCTTGACACGCAGAGCTCTGGGTGATGGAACAACTTATTTGCAAAAGGGCCACAGGAAGTTTTGTGAGAAAAAGCACAAAGATTTCAACTTCTATTCCTGGAGATTCAAAGTTAGGGAAATCTGTTGGTGTGGACCAAACCCAGGGGTTGGGAAGAGCAAAGAGGTTCCAGAAGTAGAATTAAGTAGGCTGAAGATGGTGCTCAGTATGAAGACCGAGGGGTCTGTGAGGGAGAACTTGCTGTGATCCAATGTATGCAGGCCACAGTGGTCAGCTCTGTGATATGATGAGTGAGCCTGGGCTGTAAACCAACAGAGCTGCAGCCTCGGGTCCTAAATGGGGCCATCACTGTATGTGGGCCAGGGAAGTCCAGCTGTGAATAGGGATGCATAGGCCCAGTCTTGGACACTGACAAAAACCAAGAAGTTATAGTGCCAGAAATTGGTGAGACTTTCATTCTTTCTCCAGTTGGCATTTAGAAACGAGAATGAGTCCTCTTCAAACTGATTCATACTCCAAGGTTCTTAGAAAAATTGCAAGGAGGAGCCTGTTTGGGGGAGAGAGGTGATGGGCTTCTACTAATAGGACTTGAATGAGTAATTAAGGCAATGTGAAGGGAGGTACCTATATCATATCCTGAGTTGGAGAAGCAGCTCAGGTGGCTACTGTTCAGCTTGGCCAGAAGAACCATACTCATGCAAAGCTCTCTGAAAGCTCTCTCAGCTCGGGAGGAACATCTTCCCAGTCCTTGGGGCAGCCTTGCCAAGTGCCAGTGGGACCACAGAGCAAGTTCACGGAACTTGGTTGTAGAGCAGCTGACATGGCAGGGGGGTACAGTTTCCCGGGGTCTGGTCTCAAACAGACGGTGGATGCTGGGAGAGGCTGTGTCCTAGAAGACCTGCTTGGATTCATGGCATACCCATGGCCATGAGAAAGAGGCCTATGGGACCACTGTGTCCCTCACCTGTTCACATTAAGGTCAGGTTCCTTTGGCTTTTACAAGGAATCTCTTGGAAGACAAGGGCATGGTGAAGAGAAAGCATGACAAGCCAGCAGAGCAAGCTTGACAAAATGAACATTTCCCTGCACTGGATGCTGTTGGACATTGACTTTTGACCTGTGGCCTCTTACCCTAATCCAGCTACACGAACCACTAAGAGCAGCTGTGCTTGGAGAACCTCCACCCTTTCCCTGGGACTATCCTGCATGGCCTTATGGTTCTGTCCTTATGGTCCTGTCCACTCCCCATTCCTGTCCCTCTTCGTCTCTCTCTCTCTGGAATCTCCTGGTCCTGTCATTTGGATTTCTGGATTGCCTTTGCAGGGCTCCTGACAGCAGTCTGGCAGTGTCTATAGTTTTTTCCTGCTTAAAATCTTTCACTGGTGTCCCACGGACCTTCTTAGGTCTTCTGCATGGCTTAAGAGACCCTGCTGGACCTACCTCTCCCCATCTTTGCAGCAGATCTCCCACACCCCCGTCACCTCCTGCCTTGGTCCTGCATGTCACAAAGGTATGTGTCTCAAATTACTCCTCACCCATCTGTGCCCTTGTTCATGCTGTTCCTTCCCTTAAGATTGACTTTCGCCCTAATGAATCAAGCTTGACCCAAGCTATTTTTTCTCTCTGGACTCTTTGTCATCCTCAGGACAGCTGCCTACACCCCTGCTTTGCGCTCTTTCTGGCCCATCTTCCCCTCCATCTTTCAATATTGACTTTTAACTGGTAACAGCACCAGTATATTGCACTTCCAGGCTACACAGATAGACTGTAAGCTCCTTGGGGACAGGGGTATGTTCTGGATCTTTTTGAATCTCTGGTGTTCTGCACAGTGCACAGTGCCTGGCACAAAGCACCTGGGATGGACACACTGCACTGGATTCGTCATCCATGCCAACTTTCTTCTCATGCCCTTTTAGGAGGGGCTGGAAAAGCAAAATCCACATTTCCCAGACCCCTAAAGCCAAGGGCCTGAATAGGATTGAGACAGAGTCCAACTTTCTGCTGCTTCCGCTGCTTCTGTTGGAGAGCAGGCTTGGCCATTGAGGTGCTGGGTTTTCCTGTCGTACTTTCCAGTGGCTGGTCACTAATTTCATGGGTGTTGAGAGGCAGACCTCTGAGCTCTGTGCTTTGTTGGTGGAGGTCTAGAGAGTGTGGCCTTACTCTAGAACAAGTGGTTGCACAGGGGACCCGTGACCCCTGGCACCAGTGAGATGATGTGTCCCTCTGAGTGTGGCATAGGATGCAGCTCCCCTGCTGAGCTAGTTCCGCCAACCTTCCCCCAAATTTTCTCTCTTTCTAGTATCTTGTATTAAATCCGTTTTTGCTTAATACAGTTAGTTTCCATTTTCAGCAACTGGTCCCTGGCTGATAGGTATGTTTGCTGATTACTGAAAAACCAGCTGGTTCTCATCTGATAAGTTCATTTCACCACAAAGGTCCTGAGCCCAGAAAGAGTATCGACGTTCAATGGCAGAGCCGGGACTGGAACCCGGGCCTCTTGCTTGCCCACCTGGTGCTCTTTCTCTTGCGCCACAGTGGATTCTGCCTTCGCTGCCCTCACCCTTCCCCGCCTCATTCTAGAGAGTGAATCTCTCCCTTCAACAGGTGGGACTGGACCATTGTTTTAAATATGTACATATTACCTATAGAATATTTATACTTTAATATAAATAAGTAATATTGACCTTTTCCCTTTTCATCTCACTTCCACACCCCATTACTGTATTTATCAGAATTACTTTTTAAAATAAACTGCTTGCTCTAGAATTTTCATCTTAGGGTTTGATTTGGGGAAATCCAAATAAGATAGAGGAATTACTTTCTTTCAGTAGGATGGTAAGTCCACGGAAAGGCTACAGGCCCACAGAGGGTAGTTTAGAGAGCAGACTGGCAAGGGAATTATAGACAGAGGGGCCTTGCCAGAGTTCACTGAATTTGTCCTTGGGGATGGGCCACATGTGGACCCCAGGTTCCTTGCAGTTGTTGTCCCTCCATGCTGCTGCCAACTGAGACCTTTAGACTCCAAGGTAGGCTCCAAAAAGTAGATTAGCTTAGTGAAGTCTCTACTGCCAAATAGGATCATGAAAGAAGATGAATATCTGGTCCCTTTGTCAAACAACAAGTCCTTCAGAAAATGGAATAATTACCTTGAATGTACTGTTTGAGTCCATCTAACTTGTAAAATATAAGGTTGGCTTCGAGGGGTCCCACCTACATTTTGCCAGGCCTAAAAACCTCCTGCAAACTAGCACAGGGTATATAGTTTCTCTGTCCTCACAGAGCAATGACATGTGGGTGAGGGCCCAGGGGACACAGAAAGACGATAGTGACCCACAGCCTGGGCCTCCTTCAGCACTCAGCCCTAGGCAGTTTTTTTTAAATCTCCAGAGAAATGATAAGGAGTTTTAAAAATAAAAGCCAGCGGGGCAGCCTGCAGCATCTTACTCCCTGGCACCTCGCAGATTCTACCCTTGGCTCAGCGCACGGCAGGACCCAAGGCCCAGTCCCCAGGGCCCTGTTCTCCAGCCTCCTCAGGCACCTTGGACCTGAGACCTCTGCCCTAAGGTCCAGCCTGGCCAAGAGTGGTCAGCAGAGCCGAGAGAGTCAGAGTGACCCACATACTCAGAGATAAGGCTGCAGTTTGTCGATTCAGGGGCTTGGTTACTCTCTAAATAAACTATCCTGTTTGAAAAGCTTCTCTTTCAACTTGAGCTGAGTGTTTCCCTCTTCCGTTCCCAGGGGAGGAGCTTGTGTTTTCTTTTCATAAATTTCTATAAACTGTTCCCACACTCGCACCCACCAGATACCAAGCTCCCTTGACCCTTCCTAGCTTGGCCATGGAGGGTGGGTGCTTGGGCTGTGATGGAAGTCACACATTCTCTTGGAGTCCTATGGGGTTCAGTGGGGGTGAGGGAGGGGAGGGGGTTTCTGCTACAACAACCCTGTAGTGAAGCTGTTGGTGCCCAGGCCATGGGATTCATCCATAGTAGCTGAAGGCTTGGCTACTAACAGCTCACCCCCGGGGCCTTCTCTGGGACACTGACTCTGGCTGATGGGAATGTGGCCTCATAAGGCCTCAGCATGTGGGGCTGAATGCTTCGCGGGTGTTATGCTGTTTAATCCTCAGACCATTTCACAGGTGAGCAAACCGGGGCCCAGAGAGGGAAGGTGCTTTGGTCAAGGTCACCCAGCTGGCAAGTGGCACAGCAGATACTCAAGTGTAGGGGCCTCTGTGTATAAAGTACAGATGCCATCTGCAGCAGTTCTTCCTCTCCCCTCTGTGCCCCAGGTGGTCCTTTGGGGAGGGCCTAGGCACATGCTCTGGCGCCCTTCTCATCAGGGCAAGCCTCTGAACATCCATGGGAGGTCAGGCTGCATGTTCCCCAGACACGCCTCTGGGAAGTGCTGCCCTTCGACCTGGGCAGGTGGGGCTCCCGATCTTGTTCTGTGTTTTAGAGCAGAGCTTCTCAAACTGTTCATGCTGAAGGACCAGATTTAAAATTTTCCAATCTGTGGACTAATGCTTTTGCAAAATGCAATACTAGAATAATAAAATATAAAATGCATTACTAGAATAAAATGTAAAAAACAACAATAATGCACAACAGAAAGGCCAAATGTGTTTTTAAATATTAGATTTAAAAGACATAAAATTAGGTGGTCAAATTGCTATAATGTTCCTAAATGCTTACTCAGTTCCTGTGCTAACCTTGCCATGGGCCCACGCTAGAGGATAGGACAACTTCTCTCACATCCCTCTGGCTCTGGGACAGGCCGGGGGTCACATGCACAGCCTGTGGAAGTTCTTCTATCTTCCTGACTCTGGTTCTGAACTAAAACAATCCCCAAGTATCCCAGGGTCTGAGCTTTTTGGTGTGTGCCCACTTCCTCCACAGGGTGCATGCTCCCTGAGGGCAGAGACCACCGGGTTCACCTTAGCTCGGCCTAAGGGCCTTGCCAAGGGTTTGGCTCACTACTTTTTTTTATCAGTAATTCCAGCTGGGTTTTCAAATCCCAGGTATACTTGAAATTGGCCTTCTGGGGCCCATACACACGTGCACACACCTCATATATCTTACCTACACATATCTTATACACACACACTCATGCTCACTCACAAACACTCACAAATTCACACATCTATTTCTGTGCAGTTGCATAACACACACACACAACCATAGTTGTGCCTGCGTTACCTCCATTTGGCTTTGATGGGGCTCAGCAGGCGAATCCCCAGTGTTCCCAGATGCTGTCTTGCCACCTGAGAGGCTGAACTACACTGTAATTTCCAGGGTCCATTTGCTGGCTTTCTTGGTAACATGAGCTAAGGTAACATTACCTTCTCAGGGCTATAAGCCATAGCAGACATCCTGGCTTTTTGGGGACAGTGACAGTTAAGTGAGCACTGGGGCATGGCTTGCTTCTGTACTCTGAAGAGCAGGCTGGCAGCCTGATACTTCTTTGAGGCTGGGGACTGGAGGGAGTCCCCAAGGTTGTGACCTTTAGGCCTCCCCATGATCTCCCACGTGTCCATGCCACCTTGAGCAAGCATGGTGCATTAGGGCAGCCTCTGGACCAGCCAGCCAGGGAGATCTGAAACACTCCATCTTTGGCTGCCCGAGGCAGCTACCAAGGCTTTTCTCAGATTCTTTGGGAAAGATCACATTGATAATGGATGTGAAACTGCTTTGCAAACTGTAAAGTGCTGAGCATTGTGAGAGGGGATGTTTATTTTTAAGACCACAATGGAAGATCTGCTGTCTTCTCAGCAAGTGGCAGTTGTATCTTCTGCCACTGCCCTTCACAGTACCAGGCTGGCCAGGGGCACCTCCTGGGCAAGTCAGCAAGATGCTGGGTGCTCAGCCCTAGGCTTGGCTGTATGTGGTCTGCAAGGCAAACAAAAGCCACAGGACTTTCTCCTGGGAGCTTCCTTCCAGGAAAAGAGTAGGAAAGCACTTCCTGCATAGTTGCAGGCACGGCTGTAGATGCCAGTGGTCAAAGGGGGAAGAAGTGGCTTCTTCTTGGGCTACTGTGCCTCCCACAGGCCCTTGCAGCAGCTCAGCGCTTAGAGAACCAGCAGTGACTGTGCTCAGACAGTGGCGGTTATGGGTTAAGATCATGCTTATGATTCAGTTGGCAATCAAATTCAGGAGATGCGACTGCCTTATGTTTACTGTGGTTACTCAGTATGATGACTATTTTATATGTCAATTTGGCTGGACCACGGTGCCCGGATATTGGAACAAACATTTTTCTGAGTATTTCAGTGAAGGTGTTTTTGGACGAGATTAACATTTAAATCAGTGGACTTTGAGTAAAGCACATTGCTCTCCATGTGGGTGGGCCTCATCCAATAACTTGAAGGCCTTAATAGAACAAAGACTGACCTCCCCAGTGAAAGAAGACATTCTGCCAGCAGACTGCCTTTGGAGTCAAGCTGGAGCTATTCCCTGAGCCTCCAGCCTGCTGGCCTCCCACATCCGATTGGGACTCCCCATTCCTCCATAATTGTGTGAGCCAATCAATTCCTTAAAATCTCTCTCTTTTCTCTCTCCCTCCCACACTCTTGCCCTCTCTTTATAGAAGGATAAAGGAAAGGAGATACAGGCTACCCAACTTCTCTTTACCCAGAGTCATCAGCTTCCCAAGTACAAGCTTCAATGTCTCCACATGGGGCGTGTATGGGCTGCCACAGCGGGGGGCCAAGATGTTTGCCGGTCACCTTGACATAGAAACCACAGCTTTTGCTTCCCATCAGCTTTTTATACTGTGAGTCAGGTAGGCCCAGGGCCTGCAAGCCTACTCACAATGTTTCATATTTATTGTGTAGTTTCCAGGAAACGGGTAGTGAAAAGAGGGAGGCCGAGGTTATTCCCAGGGAGGCCCACATCGGCCCAGATTTGATGTTAACTGTTTACACACAGGGCTGCAGTCCTTGTTGCTGACAGTTCTTGTTTCTGAGCCTCCACTCATTATGATTCATGGGTGAAGGCAGAACCCAGAGGAAGACAAGGAGTCAGCATTTAGCTTTTGATATTCAATACAAGCTCTCAAGGAAACCCTTTTGGAATGAGAATTGTGGAAGGCAAGGATTTGTGCTTGCTGGAGCTGGGCTTTGTTGAGACACAAAAGGGCTTTCGAAATGCCGCTAAACTTCTCTTTAAATATTGGGAAAGCTCAGTGTTGTCCTGTTCAGTGTCATGGCATGGGGCCACATGGTGGGAGTGGAGGGGACAGGAACCCTTTCTGGGCTCAGGGAAAGGAGCTATAGGTGGGAGAATAAGGATGGGAACGTTGAGACCTGCTCCCTGCCCTCCTTCTAGGTAAAAATCCAGGGAGTGGGGGATATGTGGCTGATGAGACAGGCCTGGAAACTCCAGGTGGAGGGAGCCACCCTTCTGTCTGCCTGGAGAGGGTGCAGGACTTTCCTTGGAGAATGGGCTGCACCACTAGGGAGAGGCCTGATGGAGTAGAAACAGCGGCGAGGCTTGGTTACACTGGGAGGCCCTGAGATTTCCCTGCCCACCCCTGATCCAGCCTCCCCTGGGAGCTGTGAAGCTTGGAGGAGATCCAGGAACATGCCTGGGGCCCCCAGAGAGCAGCAGGGAAGGGACTGAGAGGCAGCATGCCAGCCAGGGGCCACTGTGATGGCAGGCACGGGGGCTCTCTGACAGCACCCCTGACAGAGGCTCAGGAGTGGGCCACCCAGTGTCAGGAGCTGGGCTGAATGAATAGTCGAGCCTCCTCCAAGGGGCTGCAGCCCCAGTGACAGCTAAGACAGCTGCTGAGACCCCACTGCAGGGCCCTGCTCATTCTGGGAGAGACTGAGATTGAGCTTATTAGCAGCTGCGTCCCACTCACTGGCCTGGCATCTCTTATTTGCATTCAGACTGGCTTCCCCTCACTGTACTAATTTTCCATAAGGCCCTGGAGTCAGCACCAACTCCCCACGATTTGAGAGCAGCCTAATAGCCCATGAGTTTTTTTCGCAGCAACAAATTAAGCTAATGAGTAGATGCTGGCCATTCATCTCCTTGAGGCCGGTTGCAGGGGGGAGGCCAGTGCTGTCACGAGCAGCACCAATATCACCCTGGTTTTCCTCTTGGATTAAAATAATAAATTCCTTCCTCTCTGCCTTAGAGTTGGGAAGGAGGGAGTGTTGCTGTGGTGGACAGACCGCACTCAAAGCTCTCAAAGACCCCAGTGTGATGAAGAGAAACTAAACAATCTGGGCGTCATGACAAGTTAGTAAGAGGACCCCACCTGCCCCCAGCAGTGGGAGACCCTCACTGTCCAAATCCATGCCGCTTCCCTGGAGCAGGGTGGGAAGGGGCCCCAGGTCCCTCAGGCCCTCTCTCAGCTTTGAATTCTTGCATGGCCATGGTCGTGGAGGTAGGGCACATGTCATAGTGCCCTGCCTCTCAGGGGGCCCCTGTGTCCATCTCCTCCCCTGGCTGGGTTAACCAGGCCAAGAAGGACACAGTGAAGAACTGGGGGGAAGGGGAGACCCCAGGGCCAGTGTTGAACACCTTGAGTGCACACCTAGTGGCTCTGGTTACACACTAAGGGGAAAGCTTGTTGGGGGGTGGCATGGGGGGGTTCAGGATGACTGTGTCCTCATAGTAATAGTCGGGCCATGAGCTATGGGTTGGGCTCCCTGGAGAGAGGCCAGAGGTGAGGATTAGGTCGTGAAGAATTGAGCTGGGAGGTGAAGGAAACTCCAACAGACAGGGAAAAGAAGGCAGCCGGTGAAGAGCGTGTCCCGAGTCAGCTCCTGCGTGGACTCTGGCAGACAGTGTAGGACACGCACCTCGGGGTTTCCCCTCCTGTGTGGTGAGGGAGTCGGATATTTTCCACACTCCTGTGCGTCATGTCGGAGGGTTGCTGTTGGAGTAATTAACTTTCAAGCACTTCTGGCTTGTCCTGTGCGTGGACTGAGTGGGCTCCCACAGTCAGGAAAGCCCACAGTCCGTGAACGGCAGGTCCCCAGGGAGCAGCCTTCAGTGTGGAGAGGGCGTGGGCGCTGAGAAATATCTGCTCCATCACCCAAGCTAGTTCTTTAGCTGGATGTCCCTTTCTGTGACTTGCTCTCCCATTGTCTCTGTCCCTCTATGCCTGGACCTTGCTCTCCTCGGAGACCTTCCTCCTCTTTATACCTCCAGTCACCAACCACCTCCTTTGAGTTGGTTTTTCACTGGGTTTCACCCACCAGCTCCCTGGGTCCCTCCTTTTCTGTGGTAATGGCAGAGCCTAGACCAAGGAGGTCTGAAACTCAAACCACAGCAGGTCTTTATGATCAAGCTCTTACCTACTGAGAATAATTTCAACTGCTCTTACACCTGCCATGGCTCCCATTTTCTTCAGGACAACACCTACTTCTCTTATTCTGGAACCTTCATTTTAACCTAGTTTCCTCTCTTCAGGTTCATGTTTCAGAGCTTTTTTATGTCCCACTCCAAACAGTGAGCCCTGAGCATTAAATCTGTAGTTAGCTGCCTCTGTGTCTTGCCACATGCTGTTCCCTACTAAGGATAATTTTCCTCCCTTTTCTACTTAAACTATATTACACACTTCAGAGAACTATAGAGATGGAATCAGAAATCACATGAGCCCATGCTGAGCACCCAGGTAGATATGAGAGAGAGAGAGAGAGAGAGAGAGAGAGAGAGAGAGAGAGAGAGAAAGAGAGAGAGGGAGGGAGAGAGAGAGGGAGGGAGCACTTCTCTGAGCTGCACAGATTTTCTGGGGGTGGGGGGCCCGCCGGTCAGCCTTGCCTGGCTGGACACACCAACAAGATAGCAAGGAGCCTAAGCCAGATAAGAAGACAAACTTTTCGTTAGAAAGAACCATCCTGGTCATTGTCCTATAAGCAAAAATAAGATTGGAAATTAGAGGGATGCAACAAAGCAGACAGTTGTTGAAAGTTAGCCAATAATTCCACTTTGATTCCCAGTCAAAACCTAGAATATTAATGCCACTGAACTGTATAGTTCAAGTGGTATATTTTATATATGTATATATATATTTTTACCATAATTAAGAAATGCTCAAAAGGAAAGTAAAAAAAGAAAGAAAAGATCTGTATATTGACTCCCCCTGCCCCGAATCGAGACTAGCATAATTGTTGGGGGTTTGGAGAGCAGGTGGTTAAAGAGGAAAACTTCTGAGTGATGTTGATAAATACTCTTTACAGTTTTTCAAGACCCAGGGTCCTGGCACAAATTTGTAACCTGGACCAGACAGAAGGCAGTTTCTGAAAGAGAAATAAGCATCTGGACGATTTTTATAAACACCCTCTCTGGCACCAGAATAGTGAGCTTAATGCGGGCATGTTTTGGCCAAAACACTAGCAGCCTGGAGAGAAGCCTGCCGGGCACGGAGGCCGGGTTTCTCCTGCGTCCCGCTGGGTGGGGGAGGAGGGAAAAGCTTCCTTGCTTCCTACCGAATCCTGCAGCAAAGGAACGATCAGTTTGGTTGAGCGAGAAAGCTTGGAGGGGGTGCAAGTGCTGTAGAAATTGTCCAGCCTCCCCCCAGTGGGAGGAACCAGTCCCCGCCTCAGCCTTCCCGCCAGGAGGAAGGCATGCCACCCTCCCAGCACAGCACTCTGTCCCCTGCGGGAGCCCCTGGCCCACCTTGGCCAAGACTTTTAGAGTGAACATGGCACCTGTGTTTAGGGGTCCTGGGGTCAGATGTGGCAGAGCTCTCACTGTCCTCGGGGGCCTCTGGGAATTAGAAGTGAGCTGGGAAATATCACTGGGGGGGGTAGGAGTTTCAGGGGAAGAGGGGGGAGCCAGGAGTTGCCTCCTGTCAGAAACAACCCGCCAGCCTGCACCTTCCAGGCAGCCTTTGTGGGTGGGGGGACTACCCTCTCTCCGGCAATGTAAGGAGAGGCCCACATGGAGCCCACTCCGCAGCTGAGGCCTTTCCGCCCCCCAGATGAAAAGAAGCTCAACCCACCTCCCCAGCTGCATGGCCCAAAAGCATTCCCTGCATGATTTCTGTGGACCCTAGAGGACAACCTACCTCATGGTCCCCTTGGTCCTAGTTTCTGCATCCAAACATCAAGTCTCTACTCTGTCCCTATGTTACAACCTGGGCACCCTCAGACCTTTCACTGTTCCCCCCCCCCCCCCCAAATTGCTGTAACATCCATAAGTTTATTACTCTTAAGGAAAGTCATGGAACATCTGCAGCTGATCTTGAAAGCTCTCCTCTCTGCCCCTCCCTCCCTCTCCCTCTCCCCCTCCTCCCTCTCTCTCTCTCTCTCTCTCTCTCCCCCCCTTCCTCCAGGAGCCGACTCCTTCCTTGTTTTAGCAAAGTGCTTTTCCTCTGCCACTCAAGTTTGGCACCTGCTGACAGTCCTGCCCCCGGTGCTCTGTTCCAGCCCAGCAGGCTTCCCCAGGCAAACAAACATAATGCTTTCCCCAAGAGGACTTCTGATAAATTCAACTTTCTCCATCTCCTTAATTAGAAACAATTTAGCCAACCTAAGGAAGAGACATTTTATCACCAATTAGTCAAAATAGCATCTCCTATTGATGAGGTGGATCAAAAAGAGAATAGAAATGATTAAACATGCAAATATTTGAGATACAGCATCCTCAAATGTTCAGATCAAAGTTTTCTTTTTTGGTTTTTTTTTTCTTTTTTTGTTTTTAAAGGAAGGGTCAAAATGAAAAAAACCATCAAAGTGTGCTTTAAACCAATGCTTCTCAAACTTCAGTGTGCACACAGATCCCCCGGGTGTCTTGCTAAATGCACATTCTAATTCAGCAAGACTGGAGTGGGGCCTGAGATTCTGCATCTGTAACAAGCTCCCAGGTGCTATTGGTGCTGCAGGTCCATGGGCCACATTCTGAACAGCAAAGTCACAGGGTCCCCACTCCAAGATTCTCATGTAATGGAGAATGGCTGAGCACTGACTTTTTAAAGGTGCTAATGTGTAGCTAAGGTTGAGAACCACTGTTCTAGAGTGTAAGCCTATGGGTTAGAGGTGGGCAAAAAGTAGGTTTATAGTTGTTCGAATGGAAAAATACAAATAAATAAATAATAATACAAGAATCAACACTCTGTTTTGCATACTCACAACTGTAAACTTACTTTGCTCACAGTGAAATGAGCACAGTCTTGACTTGGGTGGCATGTGGCAGATGCTTGATGAATCACTCTTCCATTTGGGCCCCCCGCATGAGAGTGACCTAAAGAGGGGATGGGGTGAGGCAAAGTTTGGAGACCAGGCAGTTTGCAATAGCAGAGGAGTCAATGGCTGCTTGGTACAAAGGAGAAAAGGCTCTGGGGTGAAGGCATGGAAACTGTCTTAAAATGGATCTGGAAGGAAGGTAGAACCAGCCTCAATGGAGGAAAGCTTTCATGTCAGTATCAGGCAATAGTTTCTAACATAAGAATTGCTAGACAAGAGAGTGGGGTGAACCTCTCTTCTCTGAAGATGGCTTAAGAGAGGTAACATAATCAGGGGGAATTTAAAAATTAAACAGGGAGACATTTCTAGAGATTTCTCGACCTTACCTTGTAGTTGGGGACTATGATGTGATAAAGGAATGATAAGAGACTTTTACAGATTTTCTGGAAACTATAAGACAGAGTGGGGTTGGGGGAGTTTCTGCAGAAGACAGTCACAGAGATCCAAAGGGGAAGGGTTTGAGATATGGATAGAAGGGAATTAACTGATCCCATATGTCCAAGATATTTTTGGGCACAGCACCTGTTGTTGTATATAAGCACAAGGTAATCCCACGATGAGTCTGCTAAGGCTCTAAAGAAATCACCTGTGAAAGGGGACCCGAGGGAGAAGTTCTTAATTTTCTTTGTTCAGTGGACCCAGTTGGTAGTCTGGTGAAGCCTAAGGACTTATCTGAGTATAATAATTTTACATGCATGAAACAAATACTTAAATTACAAATATAGTTGTCAAAATATTAGAAAAACAAATTTGTGATGTAGTATGACATTAAAGAATGAGATCTAGCAGTGGATCTAGTAACTACTGCATTTCAAAGTATTGCTGAACACAAATGATATCTCCAAAGGTATCTACACACATCATGTGATAAGAAAAAATGTGTGATTTCTATTGGTGACGTCACAGGTATTGCTAATACTACTGTGGTTTGTTACATTCACAACTGAAGGAATGCTAAATGTTAGTTAACTAAATATTAGTTTAGTTAAACATCAGTTAACTTTTTCCCACCCAAGTTCAAAGATCCCCTAAATTCTATTCACATTCAGTCTGAGGACCCCAGGCCAAGGATCCCTAGAGTAAACACAGTAGGAAGTCAGCAGCCACCAAGGCTAAGGACCACTTGTTGGGTCAGATGTCAAAGAGAGTCTCTGATAGTCCCCACGCTCCATAACACTAATCCTTCCTTCTAGCATTCAAGGCACTTGCTTTTTAATTGGATAGTAAATAAAATTTCTTGAGTTAGCTGCTTTTCCTGCCATTTACTACTATTATTGACCTGCAGAACTGAGAGGATTTCCCAAAGGGGAGAGTTAAAAGCTTTGGGCAAGGATGGAGTTAGGACTGAGATTTGGAACATGGTAGGTCTGGGGGAAGTGTGAATCCAAGGCACATCTCCATCACCTTTACCCAACATATGTTGTTCATTCCAAAACAGAGGAATGTTTCCCAGACAGAGGAACTCTTGAGGTTTGGATAAAAGGGAAAGAACAGATCCCATATGCCCCACTTTCCTTCCTTGTGGCAGTTTGCAATGTTTAATAGAGTTGTACTGATATCAGGAAATGGCCTGATTTTACATTTGGTTTTTTTTCAAACCTAGTGTGATAGAGCCAATCATTGGTCTCAATTCTCCATTTCCTATCGTAGACATTCACCTCCACGCTAGGGCTTCACGGTGGACAAAGTGTGCTCCCTGACTCCTTGGCTTTTAGCTTGATCATGTCACTTGCTTTGGCCAATGGGACGTCAGCAGACAGAATGCAGACAGAGGCTTGAAATGTGCCTGCTCGTTGGAGTTGCTGTCTTTGGCTATGAGAAGAACATTCCCTGGATTACCACTGGACAGGAAGATATGAAAACAATAGAGCAGATCTCTATCTGGCCTGCAGCTTGGAAACAAGCCCAGCTGAGCCTGACTTAGATTAGCAAGTTGCAGATGTGTGAGCATGAGAATCACTGCTTACGGTTATATGCCACTGCATTTGGGAGATGGTTTTCATTGAAGCATGATTCTAGAGAGAGCTAACTAATATACCTAGAAATATCATATTTTCAAGGCTTTTATGGTTTACAATAAACTCATGTTGTAATTTATCCACTGCTTAAAATGATGTATATAAAGTTTACTCTAAAAAAGATGACCATTAGTTTATTTAAGTCCATTATTTATTTTTTGTGATCTCTGGCATATTTCTGTATATTAAACACACATAAGCTGATGAAGCTCAGAGTAAATAGTGGGGTGGTGGTAAGGTGAAATAGAGAAGGCTATTAGACATTAAATTCAGCAAATATTTACAGAATTCCTATTAAATGCAAGCTACTTTTCTAGGTACTAGAGATACACAAATAAAAATCTGTGCCTTCGTTAAGTTTTTCTTTTAAGAACCATTCACTTGATATAGGGGTCATTCCCTTCCATAGCAGAACAGGTTTCTCAGTATCAAACATGGATTATGGGATAAAATGGACACAGAAACGACTTCAGACTTTACTATGTGGAAGGGACCCTTTACCATGAAGGGAAAAAGTAAAGCATGGATGAAAATCTGGGAAATCAATAGCAATGAGTTTTATTCAAAATGGGGAAAGAATTTCATCTGCTAAGTGGGGAACCTAAAAATAAAGTCAAGTCAGGGCAAAAAAGGTGATTTTTTTCTTCCCAGAAGCTGACCTTAGGGTTAAGAAGAGGCAGAGAAATGGACTCTCGGTTGCTATTAACAATTATATAAGGTCCCTTTGTCCTCGGTAAGTCACACTCTCCTCTGTTGCTGACCACGCACACACCCTCAAGTAGCCTCTGCTTCTTCCAGTATGTTTCTGCTTTAAAAACCTTGTCAAGCTCTCCCAGGCAACCTGACCGCTCGGTCTAAACTCTCCACTCTCTAAGCGGCCCTGGGGCTGATTCTGGTCTTCTTTGCAACTCATTTCTAATACTCCTGCAGAAGAAGTGAAGAAGCCGGATAATCTACCAGATAGGCACTTGGTTGACATGGCCAAACACCTGAATATAGAAAAGAATCTGGAAACAGCAATGGCTTAAATAAGTTCGAAATTTATTTCTCGCTCACACAAACATTTGGGCCGGCTCTCCACGGTTGGTACAGTGCGCCATGCCATCAGGGACTTTAGTTTCTTCTGCTGTTACCGCTCTACTTGTGGCCTTGACCCCCCCATCCAAGAGGACAGCATCTCCTTGCCAGGTCACAGAATAAAGACAAGGGCAAAGAAGAAGAGCAAAAGATACATTACTGCTGCTTCTTATAGAAGAGGCCACACTCCCATTTATGTTCCACCAGCTGGATTTTAAACACATTGCTTCTCCCGGCCACGGGGAAGGTTGAGAAATACAGTCTTCATTTTGGGTAGCCATGTGTCCAGCCTAAAGTTAGGGGACCTAACACAATGGAAGAAAGGGTGGAACCTGGGCCTGGCTGGTGTGGTTCAGTGGTTGAGCATCGCCCCATGAACCAGGAGGTCAGGGTTCAATTCCCTGTCAGGGCACGTGCCTTGGTTTCGGGCCCAGTCTCCAGTAGGGGGTATACAGAAGGCAGCCGATCGATGATTCTCTCTTATCATTGATGTTTCTATCTTTCTCTCTCTCTCCTTTTCTCTCTCTGAAATCAATAAAAACATATTAAAAAAAGAAAGGGTGGAACCTGGGGAGGAATTAGAATAGAGTAGGCTATTCTGTGGTACTAATGAATCCTAATGTTTCAGTGGCTTAACATAACTAAAGTTTATTTCTCACTCAGAAACCTGAGTTGATAGATACTCGACCATCTCTCAGCTGATTGACCGAGAACCCAGGGCTTCCAAGATAGCTGTAAAAGAGAAAGAAAAGAGAAAGTACAGAGGGAGGACTATGGCCCCTAAATGCCTCAGCCCACATCACTTCTGCTCTCAGCTACTTGGCCAGAACTAGTTATATGGCCTCCACCTAACTACCAGGGAGCTGGGGAAGGTGGAGATTACTATTAATGAACAACAAGCATCTCTGCCATATGGGTTAAAACTGTTAAATTCAGTTAAAAATGTGTGCATGTGTCTATGCATATACAATGATTAATTGCTACAGCAAGTTGAAGTTTGGTGGAACACTTTGTCAGAATTTAACGCTCCTTTCTTCCTCCCAACTGCCTTATTTGTGGCTCAGAGCCTCAGTTTACTTCTCGCCCTGTTGATTTGTGCTTTCTTCTTTGTATCCATGGTCTTGAAGAAAAGCCATGGGAGCTGATGCTAGATTTTTCCATCTGACACAGAGGAGGCCTCCTTTTAAACAACAATAAAAATAGCCCTCCATTTATGTTGCTGTTTTCCCCCCTTTGTCTCTTCTGTTGAAGGAGCCAATTAAACAAGTGTGTGCTTTTGGCGCCTGCTCTGTGCTCACTTTAAGATTTAATCAACCCTTTGAACCTGCAGCATAACTGCTTCATAATGTCAAGTTAATATATTGAGATCAGCTCAAACCCACCATTCCCAAGGGTGGTTTTGTTTAAAGGCAAGTTGTAATTGAATTTCTAAATAACCGCCAAGCTTTCAAGGTACCAAAATAAACATTATCCAAACAGAAACTTACCCTGGAGTCTTCAGTTACTTTACGTGTACTTTAAGAAAATAGAGGTTTTTATGTTTAAAAAAGTGAGCTGAACTCTCTGATGTCCCTTTAAAAATTAATCATTCCCCATTTCTCAAGGTACCCAAAGCCAAATACCCTGATTTACAAATCAGGTAAATCAGCAGCTGATTATTCATTGAAACAGTTTGCTTTGCTTTGTAGGAAGTTGCCTTTCAGCCACCTTTAACCCCTGAGCTCTTTTATTTCTCAACTAAATATCTTCAGGGCTGCTTACTGCCTGCAAAATAAAGTCTGAATTTTCTAGCCTGGAATCCAACACTCTCTGTGATCTGTCTCCAACATAGTTTTCAAGGCTTATCTCTAAATACAGAACCCTTCATCCAAGCGTGCACCCCACTCATCAGTCATATTCCACAGTTCCCCTCTTGCAAATGTGCTTGACACTTTCCACTTGGGTATTTGTGGATGCTATTACCTCAACCTGGAATGTTCTTCATCCCAAATTCATCTGTTAAAATGCTGCCCCAGTCAGTAGCCTCTTCTAGTTCCTCTCAGTTGTGTTAAATGTCACCTTTGTGTTTCATAGCACTTGGGGACATGTTTATTGTTCTACCTTCCTCATCCTGTCTTATTTCAGAATAATTTGCCAGCTTCCACTTGAGATCATAAGTTTTCTAAAGCTAGAAAGCATGCCTTCTGATTGTCCCCCTCCTTTGTTTCCATGAACATTTATTGAGTAGCTACTAAGTGCCTGGCACTGTGCTAGAGGCTCTGAGAATTCCATGCCACGCACAGATGATACCCTTAAGAACCCCATAGCAAAGACTGGATGCAATATCGAAGAAAGAGAGGAGATGGAGTGGAGAGTGAGGTTAGGGGGAGCAATAGTATGCATAATGCACATAGAAAGTTCTAATATCTGATGGACAGTATCTGTGGCATGACTGGTGTGTGACAGAGTTGGAAGTTCCAAGCTGATAGGGGAAAGCTAAGAAGACAAAAAGTTACCACCCCTCCTGACACCTGCTTGCAGAGCAAGAGTGTCACTCCAGGAGAAACGGGCCACTGTCCACACTCAGGTCCTTTACAGTGGTGCAAAGATTCTCCCCAGGGGCAGAGACAGGCCGTAAGGATGAAGGCCTTCACAGCACTGCCCGAGGGGACTGGCAATGCCGGGGAGAGATTTGACAAAGGGAAGAGAAAGATGACCTTTTCTCCAGAATGAGAAGCACATGAAAGTGCTGACAGGCAAGAGGTTAGAGCCACAGAGGGAGACGCCAGTGGGGAAAAGGCAGAGTGGGATCCTGGGGGAGGGGGAGGGTGGAGACAAAGATGCAGGTTACAGCTTGGAAAATGATGAAGGGAGGGAGCTTGGCGAGAATCCAGGTAACTGTTTAGGTAAAAAGAGAAGAGTTGCCCGGCCGGTGTGGCTCAGTGGTTGAGCATTGACCCATGAACCAGGAGGTCACGGTTCCATTCCTGGTCACGGCACATACCTGGGTTTCGGGCTCAATCCCCAGTAAGGGGCTTGCAGGAGGCAGCCGATCAATGACCCTCTCTCATCATTGATGTTTCTCTCTCTCCCTCTCCCTTTCTCTCTCTGAAATATATATATATAATATATATATATATATTTTTTTTTTAAAAAAAGAGAAGAGCTGATGGACTCTTGGTTGGATCTCTTTGGCCGTTTGAATTTCCCACAATGCCTGGCATACAACAGAACACTGTGTGGGCACCAACCAATGTTTTTTGAATTGAAAAATTCACCCACTCAATTTATACACTGAGGTCCCCCACAGAGCATTTTGCTTTCAAGCTCCAGGACCATGTGGGATAGGGAGGGGCCTGAATAGTCTTATTCCCACTACACGGCTGGGGAATTGTGGCCGAGAGGGTCAGTTACTGTCCCGAGGTCACCAAGCCTGGAGGCCTCCTCAGCTGGGGCTAGACCTCAGGCTGTCTCTTGGAGGTTGCTTAAGAACTTCAGAGGCCGGGGGGTGGGGCTGGGTTTTCCACCCAGGAGAGATCGCTCTTAGTTTGTGTTGACTGCAGAGGGCCTCCAGTTATCTTTTTCAATGAATCAAAACACAACTTGAGGTTTTTAGAGGCCTCTGGTTTTGCGATGCCTGTGCCCAAAAGTGAGGGTTGCATTTCTGCATCAGACTTGAGCTTTTGCTGGAATGAGAGGTGGGGTGGGAGCCAGAAAGAGAGTGGGTGAGAATTTCTGCCAAAGGCCTAGGCCTCAGGGAAACCAGAGTTGACAGGAAGGGAGGACGCCAGGGCAGTCTTCGTGGCCCTTCTCCTTTTCTGGGGCCCATCCTCGCCCTCCCTTCCTTTTCCCATATATCCTTGGACTTGCACTGTTTCCCCAGCTGCTTGAGGCCTGTTCCCCAGGGCCGAGGCTCTGCTGCATGCTCCGACTGCCTTCATTCCTCTTCCCAGGCCCCATCTAAACTTCCCTGGGCTGCGCCCCACCTCCTCAGAAACATTTCCTAAAACGCCCATTTGTGCTGCCTGCCTGCCTGGGTTCCCTGGAAGCAAGGCCCGGGCAACCTTGGGCGCAGGTGGTGTATTTTGGAGACAGTTCCAGGAAGGAGGACTTGGGGAGGTGGGAGATGCATTAAAGAAGGAGGAAAAGCCATAACAAGTTGTGTTTTTAAGGTCACTCTTGTTGGTAATGGGGTTTCATCCTGCTAGGACCCCAATAAACACTAAGAAATCTCCCAGAATTGTCGGTCCAAAGGGCAGGAGCTGGGAGCACTTATCACTCACTTCCCGACCCCTGCTGGTCAGGATTATTCCCGGGGACCTTGACTCTCCCAAATGTCTGGACTGCACTTGCCCACATGTTGAGAAGACTCAGGGCATAAAAGTGGAGGGGTGGGGGTGGGCTCAGGATAGGATGGTGACAATGTGAGTCTGAGCTTGCACGGAGCTGTCCACTGCAGCTGAGGCTCGGATCAAAGGTGGGCGAGAGGCTGTGACGTGGGCACAAGTATGCCCACTTTGCTGCTGTGCTGCAGAGGCAAACGAATTTGAAAGAGTTCATTCTCCTGGTGAAATGAACCTTGCGTCAGTCACACCAGGCCCACCTAGTCCCAGTCAGGTTATCTGCCTTGAATTATCCTGGGTTTTGTATTGATAGAGCAACACTAACCTTCTTTAGTTGCTGTTTGCCTGGGGCATGTATTTCTTTCCTTTTCCTGCCAATATTTCTGTTCCTATGTATTGGTTGCAAATAATATGTAGTTAGATTGGAAAAGGATCCAGTTTTGTTTTTAATAAGATATTTTTACTTTATATTCACTTATTGTTATTTGTGTAATTGCATTTTTCTACCATTTCATTTTGCATATTTTACGTATTCCACATTTTCTATTTTTTTCTCCTTCTTGCCAACTTTTGGGTCGGTAGAGATTTTTACTTCCCCTTATTCCAGTTTTTTCTGCTCAGTTTTGAAGTTATTTTTTCCATTCTATTTGAAGTTAGCCTCGCTAACTTTAACAGGCATAGTTAACTCAGTGAAATCTCAGATTAATCAAGAATTTTACCTTCCTTCTGAGCAAGATAGTAATCTTTGAGCACTTAATTCTGACACCTGCATCCCGACTTATTTGTAATTTTTGTCCAGAATTTTAGTTCTGTATTTTTATTTGGCACACAGCTCAGGCATTCATATGATTATTGTTTTACGCATCAATTTCCGATTCAATTTTCTTACATACTTATTTCATTCTCCTTGTGCTCCATTCCTTCTTGCGTCTCAGACCTTCTTCCAGGGATCACGTTTCTTATTTCAGAAATATGACAGTGAGAAGTCCTCTCAGTGAGGGTCTGTGATAGCGAATTCTCTCCTCATTTTATCTGGATGTGCTTATCTTGTCTTTATTCTTTACTATAGCATTATAATTAATAAAAAAATGTCTTGGGATATGTCTGACTCCTTCCCCCCTCCTTAATATAGTCAGTAATTTGACATTTTACATACTTTTTTTTTTCTTTTACATATATTTTAGAAGCAGCTTGTCAGGTTTTCTAAAAAAGAAAGAAATATCGTTTTGTGGCTGTGCTAGAGACCAGTTTGAGAAAGAACTGCCACCAGTGTTGAGTTGTTATGCATCCGTGGGCCCTAGGAGATCTGGCTGCACTGGCCTCTCAGCTGCAGGTTGGGCCCACATGTGTCTCTCCATCTCTGTAGGTCTTTTTAATGCCCAATGTGTTCTTTTTCTTCAAATTGTCTGGCACATTTCTTGTTAGATTTATTTCTAGGCAATCACTGAATTTTTTTCCTTCTTAGTTACTATCATAAATTTGGGTCCTTTTTTTTTTTCTTAAATCATTGTACTTTGTAATTTTCTATTTGTTCATGTAGAAGAAATCTTTTGAATTTCATGTATTGATCTTGTGTCTGGTCATTTTGCCGAATTATTGTGTTAGTTTTGGTTGACTTATATTTTTTAGATGAACAATTGTATTGTTGTAAATAAGGACCTTTTCCTCTCTTTTCTCCTAGCATTTATGCCTCTTATTAATATTTTTTGTTTTAGTCATTGTCTAGAACCTTTTATTGCAAAATATCCCTGAAGGCTAGCGTCTTTGTCTTGTTCCTGACTCTTACGTGACCACTTTTAATGTTTTACCATTTAGTATGATGCTTGTTTCAGGTTTCTTGTAGCATTGTTATATTATTTTTTAGATTGAGGAAGCGTTTTTCTGCTATTAGCTTATCAGCTTGCGGGTAGTTGTGCAACAATGTGTGTGACGGCGTCTTAGATCAAAGACCAGTGTTGAATTCTACCAAAGGCCTTTTTTGCATTGATTCAGTAAGCTATTGCCTTAATAATATTGTATAACAAGCACTCCTGTACTCAGTGGATTAGTACAATAATTATATTTCTCACTCACATGTTGGTGGGTTGACTAGGGTTTGGCTAATCTAGCTTGGCTTTAAGCTTCAGGCTGAATTTGGACTGTTTCAAATGTCTCTTATTTTTCTTGGACCAATGATCTAGCAAGGGTATGTCCTTCTATGGTGGTGGCAGAAGTGTAAGAGGGGACAGGCAAAAATAAATGATACCTTATAAGATCTAGGCTTGGAACACCTCCACTTCCACTTCCACACAATTCTCATTGGCTAAGGCAAGTCACATGGCCAACCTCAACAACAGGGAATGTGGGGGAAGTATACTGGGCTCTGGAGAAAGGAACTCAAAGCCACATGGCAAAATGCGAAGGATGCAAAAATAAAATAAAAAAAAAAAAGAAACAAAAACAAAACCAAAAAGCAAAAATTAAATTAAAAAAAAAGGGGGGGGGGAAGGATGCAAAACTGGGGAGAGGAATGCTATTGATTACATGCATCTATTGACATATTTATAGACTCTATCTCCCACCCTTAATATGGTATGTAATTATATTAATAGATTTTCAGTTGTTGCAACATCCTTATATACCTGGAATAAACCCAACGTGTATCTTGATCCATTATTATTGTTATAATTAAATGGTTAGTTTTGATTTTCTAAAACCATTTATGTGATGAATAAATAGGTGTCCATTGGTGATTGTGGGGAAAGGGAAGATAAAACTCATTTCTGAGTGGGTTCTGCTAAAAGTGTGTTTCATAGGAGTGGGGCATACCCATTTTTCTTTTTCTTTTTTTTTTTCTTTTTTAATATATCTTTATTGATCTCAGAGAGATGAAGGGAGAGGGAGAGAGAGAGAGAAACATCAATGACAAGAGAGTCATTGATCGGCTGTAGCCCGCAACCCGGGCATGTGCCCTGACCGGGAATTGAACCCCGATCTCCTGGATCTTAGGTCGATGCTCAACTGCTGAGCCACGCCCGGCTGGGCCATACCCATTTTTCTTGAGGGGGAAATATCCACCTGGGACTTTGCGCTCCCTCTGGCTGTTGTGTGTAATTCCCTGCTTTGGTGCAGGAGTAGGCGCTCTCTTCCTGCTACTTAGCACAGACAGGGGAAAAGGAGGGTCCAATTACTGAGTGGTTCTGACTATAGCTCCCTGTTAAGGGTTGAATTATGTCCACTTAGAATTCATATGTTGAAGCTGTAACCGCCAGTATCTCAGAATGTGACCTTATTTGGAAATAGGGTCACTGCAGATGTAATTAGTTAAAAATGATGTCATTAGGGTGGGTCCTAATCCAATATGACTGGTGTCCTTGTAGAAAGGGGAAATTTGGACATAGACATGTCACATGAAGATGAAGACAGAGATCAGGGTGATGTTTCTACAGGTCAATGAACATCAAAGATTGCTGGCAAACCACCAGAAGCTGGGGGAGAGACACAGAACAAATTCTGCCTCACAAGTCTCAGAAGGAACCACCTTGCCAATACCTTGATCTTGGACTTTTAGCTTCTAGGATTGTGAGGCAAAGCAATTTGTGTTGTTTAAGTCATACAAGTGTGGTACTTATGGCAGCCCTAGAAAGCAAAGACACCTTTTCTCCCAAAATAATCACACTAGCAAATGCTTGAGAACCCTCACTCACTTCTTGTGTCTATTAATTCTTGGCTTGGAGCTCCCTTAAACTTCTGCTCTGTCGTTTTTTTCTTTGCTTGTTTTTGGTTGATGTTATTTCCAGTCTTGTTGTCCTTCATAGATTTGATACTATCATCAACTTTCTAGTCAATATTTTTAATCAAATGATGTCAGTCTCATTTTCCAGGTTGTTATAGATCCATTCAACACTGTGCATATTTTTCTGTCACTCTTGCAGTTTGGGGCCATCCATTTTCCTGAACCAATTTTGATATAGATATTATAAACTCCATTTTACGTATGAAAACAATGATGCTGGAGGGTAAATTACTTGTCTCTAATCATACAACAATTAGACAGAAAGGTTGGGACTAGAACACAGGCACCCTGATTCGTAAGTCAACATGTATTTCACAGCCAAGAATGGCAGGATGTCTTGTATGGTATGATATTCTGGAAAGTTAGTAGAGTCTACCTAAAGCAATGTGTTGAGAAGGGTTCTGAGGCCTCATCCAAGTTCATTGTTAAACAGAGATATCTGCCATGGGTGTGGGAGGGAGAAGTGGCAGCAGACTGTCAGGAGCTTGCTTTGTCTGCACTAGGTCTTGTCATTCCTCAGAATTTTGGTTCATGCTCTAGAGACTTCAATTTGAAAATAATGTAATGAAATCCCCAAAGTATTAATTTATGTTAATAAAGATTAACTAATCTATAAAGAGAAGTAAAATGTGCTTTTTAAAAAATCTTGTATTTCAAGTAAAAAAATGTTCTTAATGTAGGTAGCAGTGGTGTAGACTAAGAAATGAGAGTGCGAGCTAAGTGGTTTTAAACATTTATTTCTTATTCAATATTTTTTCTTATAGTATGTGGTTTTTTTGGATCAGAGAAAGTGTTTTGGATCCATTCTACTCCCACATTCCTCCAGAAGTTTTCATTTCTCTAGAAGTCTTGCCTCCCCTGACCACCGAATAGAACCAAATAATTGGTTAAAGTGGTGGCAGTTGCTTCAATAATTAACTATCCTTTCAGCTTCACTCAAGATTTTCATTTTAGAACATTCTTACAAGAAGTGAGAGAATTTAGTCCTATTTCTCACCATTTTTTACCCCTCCCCATCTTCTTCATTTCTCCCATCTTCTTTTCAGCCTTGCCAATAGATACTCAGGTGATCCTGTAGAAAAGCAATACTCTGAGAAGATAACTGTCTACTGAGTAGGATTTGGGGCCATAAAACTTTTAATTGGCTTGAAGATCTCTTGCAGGATGGGAAGGGATGGGTTTTGAAGTTAGGCTCCTCAGGGTCCAAATCATGATTCTGTCATTTACTTGCTGCACAAGTTGTTTGATGTCTTTGATATCAAATTTCCCTTTAATATAATGGGGATATTAAAGGGTTCCCAGGCCCATTCCAATGTATGTGGGGATGGAGACTTCCCCCTCCAATGGGCAATTCTTAGACATCAGTGATGTCCTGACACTACCTACTAGAATCAGATTCCACAAGTAAAGGATTCAGTCTCACAAAACCATTTTCCACTTCAGAAGCCAGTGGCAATCCCAGGTTGTTACAATGACCAGGAATGACAGGCTATAAATCAGAGGTCCCCATAATCCCGTCTTAGATTAATTTGTTAGAACAGCTAACAGAACTCAGGAAAGCCTGTTAATTTACTAGATTATGAATTTACTATGAAAGATATTAAAGGATACCAATCAGCAACCTAATGAAGGTTACATAGGATACATAGGGATTTCAAGGTCCTAAATGAAATGAAAAAGGCCAATGAGCTGTCCTTTTGGGTTTTTATGGAGGCCTCATTACAGAGTCATGATTGACCAAGTCATTGGCCATTGGTGACTGGCTTGGAAATAGGGGATGGGACTGAAAGTTCCAATTCTCTAATCACAGGGTTGGCTTCCTGGGCAACTAGCCTCATCTTTGGGTGAGGCCCAAAAGTTACCTCATTAACATAACAAGAGATACCATTGCTGCTCTCATCACTTAGGAAATTACAAGGGGTTTGGGAGTTGAACCAAGAACTATAGATGAAGACCAGATATATCTGAGAGATATATTTCAGTCATCTGAGTGACCAAATATATAATTAATCACAATATTACAATATCAGAGGATACAATGGGGATAAACATTCCCATTTGTAGACTTGTTATAATGAATTAACATTATAATGGATATAAAGAACATGAGACAGAGTATTCATTCGTTTATTCATTCACTCATTCAGAACATGTTTATGGAGGTCCTACTATGTGTTAGGCTCTAGGAATCCAAAGTAAATAAAACATGGCTTCTGTTCACGATGTTCTCAAAGTCTGGGGGGGGGCGACATACACATTCCACTAATTTCAAGGGTCATGTGTCAAAGTCATGGACCAAGGGGTACACAGGGTGCCACATGGGGAAAGGGGTGGTCATGGGGAACTTCTCTGAAGATAAATCTGAAAATCTGAGGTTTGAAAGACAGAGGAGGTGCTTTCAGGAGGTGACAGGAGAGGAGCAGCCATCAAAGCCTTAGGAGTTTTCCCTTCACTGTGTAGCAATGTTGTCTAGTGGGAAATGCTCATTTTCTCCTCTACTTCATTTCTGGGGACTTGGAATTTGAGCTATCCCTGAGGGATCCTCTGAGACATAGCCCTTCTCTGTGTTAAGGAATGATGTTATCTGCTGGATGAGATAAAGCAACAGCATGTTGGCAGTTGACTGAACCAGTTCCCCTTCAACCCCAGGACTTGTGTAGTTGGTCCCACTAGGGCTGTTTTTGGAGAGGGAGGAGGCAGGAGGAGTAGGGGCACAATCCCTTCCAAGGGAGGTAGATAGAGGTATAGCGTAGGCCTCCCTGAAGAAGCCTGCTGCTCCCTGTTTATATTTAGCCAATAAATAAAATGCACTTGTGGAGGGTAGGTATAAATTGTTATTTGTTGCCTTGTAGAAAACTCCCACACAGGGTTCTCTGGTAAGCAAAGCTTTGCCAAGAATTTCTGGCAGTAGCAAGGTATGCTGGAACACTTTGCCTCCAATGTTTGTCAGCGTGTCGCCATTAAGAGGGAAAACAAAATTGGTGGATGCACTTCTGGCCAAACATGTTCATTGGTTAACAGATTTATTGAGCACCCACTCTGTGCTAGATGCTGGGGGTCTAGTGGTAGCCAAGTCAGATATGGTCTCTCTGTTATGAAAGCAGTAAGACAAATGACAAACATTAATTACATTTGGAGGTGTGGGCTGAAGAATCACCTCATCTCCCATCTGGGTGTGATGATGGAGGGTCACAATACAAATGAAAGCTGAAGCCTTATCAGTGACCGGGGAACATCCAACAGTCCACTAAACTCAGACTCAGATAGACTGGAGAAATGGAATGAGATTTGAATACAAGTAGATCCTTCTCTCTCTCCAAATCTAGGCCTTGGGACCTATCTGTGCAGAAAAATCCCAACCTCTCTCACCTAGCCAAGCTCACACCTATTGTCAGCTGATTAGAGAAAGAAAGCAAGACCCTGAGAGATAGGCCAGTTGTAGCCTTTTGTTACAATGACTCTGCACTCTAGCAAAATGTGTCTCCAACAACATTCTAAACATCTGAACACCCTAAACTTCCATAGGTTATTTGCAGAAATGGCCCTAATTCTCTACCACACCCTCTGCAATGTAACTTGGCAGCTCATCACATCAACAGGTATATCTCTTCCCTTGAATGTGGATTTGTGACTTGCTTTGGCCAATAGGATGCAGTGGAAGTGATGTCAAGTAGATGCCTTGTGCACCTGCACTCTCACTATTGGAGGTCTGCCACCACCCTTTGAAAAAACCCAGGCTAGCCTGACGGAGGATGAGAGAACAGAGGATGGGGACCGGGTCCCAGAGGGTGAGAGAACCCAGCCAAAATCAGGAAAGCAATTTCCAGCACACAACTGATGACAGATGCATGAGCATCTGAGCCCAGCCCAGATCCGCAGAACCACCCAGCTGGCCCACAGAGTTGGGAGAAATAATAAATCATTGTTTTAAGCTACTAAGTATTTTTATTTCTTGGAAGGATGGGGGGACTTATGCAGCAAGAGTGGAATGATATCTTTGTACAGAGCTCTATCTCAGCAGGGAGGTTCTAAGAGATTAGACACTTTTTTTCTATGATTCTCAAATCAGAGTGAGAGCAAACCCCCCCAAGCTATGAGAGAAGTGGGGGGAAACTGCCCCCTTCCCTTCTGAAACCAGAAAATATTTCTTATTGACTATTCAAAAGGGAGAGCAGAGGAAGGCAGATAGAGCAAGTTGTCCTTAAGCTAATTTAGGAGATGAAAGAGCCCTCCTTGAGATGTGGAAGATGAAGAATTTGCATGACTTACAGGAAGGTCAGGGGCAAGTCAGCAAGCCCTTTGATGGGCCAGAGGATGAAAGGAGGGTGAGGACCAATAACCCAAGTGATGAGACAGCCGGGTGAGACCAGGGAACTTTGGAGTTCACCCTAAGGACAATCGGAAGATGCTAGAAACTTATAAGTAGAAGGATTTCAGTGCAAGTAGTTATCTGAGAGGTGATCCCAGTATGTACTGGTAGAGGACTGGGGAAGTGAGACAGGGAAGTAAAGACATCAAATAAAGCTAGGTTATCAGCCAGTATCACTGTGGGCAACTGGAGCTCAGACCCACTGGGAACTCTGGGCCCCACGTAGAAGGTGTCTCACAGGCAACTCACTGAGGTGAGTGAGCTGGTGTGTATGTGCCACCCCTGTCAGCACTGGATGGGTGCTCCTCCTGGGGGAGGGGTGTAGATCACCCCACACCCAAGCATGCCCACCATGGGCAGAGCAGGCCTGGTGGGCAGAAGAACCTCAGGCGAAGAGCCTCTGAAACTGAAAGCTGGGGTGGGTTGGCGTGCACTGCAGTGGTCAGGGTGAGCGGAGGCGGGCAGGGCACGGTCCTATGTTAGGGGCCTGCCCTCCAAACCTCAATGGTCTAGATGGGGCCGCAAGTTCTAAGAAACAGAGTTGTTCGGCCTCACCCCACACACCAGTCTGCTCCCATTCCCCTCTGTATACCTGTTACAGATCTGATTTTGTCATCAGGGCATGAATCTCCTGTCCCTTCTTGGTGCCATCTACAGGTGATGCTATGCCTGCCACCTAGGTCTCCATCATGCGGGTTGAAACCAGACCCAGTGGTGCATGCACAGTCCTGACTTTATTGTTTGAAGTTAAACAGAGTTCACTGAAAGAGCAAGTGGTGGCCAGAGGTGAAAATGTTGGGTTCTCCAGGGACCAACACTTCATTTGTGATTCCTCAGGCTTCATTGTGCAGTAGGATGGGTGAGCTCTGGCTCTTTGAGTATTTATCTGATACCACTGCAAATTTTCTTACTAAAACAGAGGTGGAAAAAATAAAATTCAAACCAGAGGAAACAAATGTAGTGATGGGAATGCCTCCCATTGGTCTAGAATAGAGAAACGTCCCAGGATGAGCTCATGGTAGGAAGCCTTTGTAACCTAATTTTCCTCTTATCACCTAATGGACCACTGTGGGCATTTGAGCAGCCTAGTAAGCCAGGGAAACTGAAGGCCATGCTGTTTCACTGGAAGTCTTAAAATGCTCATAGCTTTGACATAAAGCAAATGTCTGGAGCCTCTGGGATATGTTGATTAATCAATCCTAAACTCTACAGCTAATTAGAAAACAAAATAATGACACTGTTGCTGCAAAACAAGCCAGTCTCCCTGGTCACAGGGCTGATCTGTTCTTGTTCTGTCTGTGTCAGGTCCTCACTTTGGGGGAGACTGTGCATGATTGTGGAGACTGGCAAGTGCAAAATCTGCTGGGGTAGTCTGGCGGGTTGGAGATTCAAGGAATTGTTGCAGTTTGAGTCCAAAGGCAGTCAGTGTCCTGGCAGAATTCCTTCTCGCTCAGGGGAGGTCAGTGATTGTTCTATTAAGGCCTTCAATGTGTTGAATGAGGCCCACCCACATTATGGATAGCAATGTGCTTTACTCAAAGTTCGTCAATTTAAATACTGACAGCATAAAGGGAAAAAAACACCTTCACAGAAACATTCAGAATAATGTTTGACCCAACATCTGGGCACCTGGCCCAGCCAATCTGACACATAATATTAACCATCACAGCCTTTGAAAGCCTGCGCTGGCCAGTCCTTGTGTTAACATTATGACCACCTGGTTGTTATTTAACAGGAAAGGAGTAGAGGGAAGGCTAGATGATACAGCCTTGCCATGTATACAGCCTTGCCAGAAAGCTGCATTTAACATTCTCCAAGTTTGTTCCCTGCTGATCGAGGGGGAAGGGACTGGACAAAGGCAGTTTGGTTGCAGGCCCAGTACGGTCCAAGTGATGTGGGAAGGTACTTACCTGTCTGTCAGTCACACCTGGAAACAAATTAGTGACCAGGATGGGCGTGGCCACTGCAAGCCCTCAAAACCTGAGTATTTCAACCTTTGAACAAAGGTTTACTCTCTCTTGGTTTTTACTCTCTCACTTGCCAGGTTCCTGACTCCTGTTGAAGGGGACACGCTCCCCTGCGCCTACGTGGCTCACGGCCCCTGGGGCTCCACACAATGGACTGATGGACTTTAATTAGCATGAATACTGAACTGGACCAGGCTGCAACATGGAACAGAAACGCTGGACACTGGCCTTGCTTTTGGCTCTATTGGAACCCATTGCACCTCTTTCAGGACTGGCTTAAAAGGGAGATAGGACTTTGGAGCCCAAGGAATGTAACTCCATACACATAAAGCCTTTTACCACATTTTATTCTCCTGTGTGGGCTTCTGAAAATGCTTATTTCAGCGGCACCCCAAGAACCCCACTCCCACTCGTGTCTGGGAAATCTGGCCCATTAATTCCTCCCTGTAACACTTGGTTTTGGCTGCCCTCAGAGAAGGTTGTAACCTTCGGGGAGGTAGCCCCCTTGGACCTGAGTACAGTTCCTAAGGAGGGGCTCTTATCAGTCCACACTCCTAGCAGCTGAGGGAATAAGTACCTTGGTCCTGAACAAGAGTCTGGCTAACACATCCTAACACCACTACATCTCCTCACAGCTCAAGTCCTGGCTCTGTCTCCTGACTGACATCCACTCTCCAAGGCAGCGACCAGTATCCCCAAGGCCCAGGCCATTGCAGCGCTCACTCAGTTCACAGTTTTGTTGTTTGCAGGGGTTTCCTGTTAGGATGTTTCCACTTTCTCAGCTCTTTGAGAACATGGTAACTTCTTAAAAACTAGAAGACATTCTGCCTTTTCTCTGGCTTGTCAACAGTTTTTTTGTTTTTTGGTTTTTTTCAAAAGAAGGCTTAAAATATTTTTCAGTAAGAGCCTAATCTTTCTGGATGAAGCCACTGGTGGTAACAAGCTTCCCACAGAGAAATGACCCCTGACCTCACTTGTTTTGTAGATAGGCCTCAGCTGGGCCATCTGCTCCCTGCAGTGAAAGTTGCTAATGAGCTGCAGCATTCCAGGAGGGAATGGGTGGCTTCCCCGCCCTCCAGTCTCTCTCCTTCCCTCTTCTCCACTCGCCTGAAATCTTAAAGTCATCAATAGGTTCTTGGAAACTTCAATTTTAAGTGAAACGACGGATCACTGTTGATGAAAGAAAGTCCAAACCTGTAGAAAAATTTTATGAGTTTATTTGAGCCAAACCTGAGGGCTGACCTGGGAGCAAAAATCTGAAGGATCATGCTCTGGAGAATGGCAGTTTCACCGTTCTTTTTATACATTCAAAATCAAGGGAGAAAGCTTAAGGAAGTTTACACGAAATCCACTGGCGGTAGATTAAGGAGGTGGGAGAAAGCGAAGCGGGAAAATCTCTAGGCCTGGATAAAAAGTAAAATGGAGAAATATATACTTCTTTTACATTGGTGAGTACAGTATAGTTAATAATTAATGTTTACAGTAAATAGAGATGGTATTAGGCACCAAAATAACAATGAGGAGTTTCACGGCTCTAGTGTCGAAGACCGGGCCTCCAAGGGTCAGGAAAAGTAAATTACACTGATAGTTCAAAGGTTTGTTATCCTAAGCACGTAAGAACAATGAACAGGGCCCGCTCACAGTAAATATTGACCTTCCTGAGGAAGCTATAGGCCTGGGACGGGACGACCCACCCCGGTCTGCCCAGTTAGGAACCCATCCGCTGTGGTTACTCTGGGTCACTGAACTTGTCAGGTCTGCTGGCAGCCCCACTTTCGTCCCCATAACAAAGCCAATTTTGCCCTAGGCTAATTAAGTTCCTACACCCTATTTCTGGTCACAAAAACATGACCAAACTTCCAAATATAGGCCCCCAAACATTTCTAATATTAAACACTGAAATAAATGTGAGCTATACAAACCTTTAAGAAAGATTAATAAAAACAAGTAAGAGCGTTACTTTGCAATCAGCTTTTTCCAGTTCAGGGTCATGGGTGGCCAGAGCTTATCCCAGCAGCTCAGGGTACAAGGCAGGGACCCACCCGGGATAGGATGCCTTTCCATCACAGGGCCACTCACACACACACACACACACACACACACACACACACACGTACTCACTTAGGCTCGCCCCCGCCCCCCCGCAGGAGTCATCTGCTTCCCAGGGTATCGGCTACCTATGCCTGAAATCCCTCCGTTAGGGCAAACTGTGGCTGCCATTCCGTCCCGGTTAAAATGCTCCGTTCTAACTCTTCCAATACACCGTCCTCCTCCACCCTTTGCTTCCCCTTTTCCCTTCTCAAGGAAAAGCTTTTGAAGAGAAGGTTCAGGCATAATGAAAAGGGCAGGGATTCCAAAAACTGGGGTGTGTGGTAACCATGGTGGTAGGAGCTATTTTAGATTCAAGATGCTTAGGTCCCAAGGCAATGGCTGTAGGTGACAACTGACCTTAGCTCATTGGTCACATACCTAAGGACTGAGCCGCTGTCTTACACCTGGCTCTGCTACATCGTCCTAACATCTGCCTGGACCCCGAGGACACTGGAGTCTCTGACCTTGCATTCCACGCTAAAGAAGCCTTTTTTTGGAACCCTCACCCAAGGGTATGTTTTTATTGATTTTAGAGAGTGAGGAAGGGAAACAGAGAGAGAAACATCAACGTGAGAGAGAAACAAGGATTGGTCGCCTCCCCTACGTGCCCGGACTGGGGATCAAACCCACAACCTTTTGGTGCACAGGATGATGCTCGAACCAACTGAGCATCTGACCAGGACAAGAAGTCCATTTTTAATAGTAATTAAATTAGCTTTTAAAAGCTTATTGTATCTTCTGCTAAATGAGAGGAAAGCCACCAGTTTGTACTTAGGTTTCCCTACATGTTTTAAGAGCATGCTGGGAACACACCAGAGCCTTGTGTGCCTGATGATTTAAAAACAGAACCATTCTGGAGGTTGGGAACGCATTCCCATAGCCTCCTAGTGCCAAGCGCCTTGGACCTGTTCTTTCCAGCAGGGTGGGGCCTCTGAGCAGGACTCTGAAGGCAGCTGTCCCGGCCTTGCCCACCAGTGTGTCCAGAGTGGGCCTCAATTAACACCCAGCATGACACTGGCACTCAGAAGTGGTAATTTCTAGAATTGTGGTGATTTCCTCCCATGTAGTGCAAACTGAATAGAAAATTACTGCCCTCCAGGGAAGGGAGAAGCTTTGTGTTTCAAGGGCTCCTTCTGAAGAATGTTGGGTTGTTTATTAAACCAAGTGGTGCACAAACTATTCAAAGAGCTGACTGAGTTTGTTGGAAATAATGCAGTTAGGTCAGGTGTTCCAAATTCAGAACTGGGAACTAGTTATTAGGCTTTGAAGATCCTTTTCTTGTTGCCCATCTTCCATGTAAAAATTTAAAAGACATTTGGGAGACTAACTTAAGGTGATAAAATGCTAATGATATTCTGTTGCCATCATTTTGTTAATAAAATAAACAAAAACTTATGAAGGATCTAACCTCAGAATGAAGAACAATTTTCCCCAGGAAAAGACAACTGGCACCTACACTCACATCTAAAAAGGAAGATATTTAAATTATTTGAAAATAGACAAAAAAATTATACATTTTCTTACTTTACACTGCATATGATATAATTCTTTCTTTGATGCAAGTGGATCAGTGTATGGCAATATATTGGGTAGTAGATAACATGTGGGTGATTAAATTTTACTATTTATTTATTAACTATAGTTACTTTATACTTTTCTTACACAATCTAAAGCCAAATCAAGCTCTCTTCTTGCCCTTACTAAGGCAGTTATCGTTAATGCTCCTCCTCTCCCCCTCCATCCTGTATGTTATTTCTGTCTCATAATTAGATTCCACTCTGCTTTTAAACATAAAAATGGTTATTATTGAACAGTCAATTTTCTTTTTAGATTTATGAACATATTTTTACCAATTTTTTAAACCCCTTTCTCGCATCCCAAGTCTTCTCTCTGGGCTTATTTTCGCACCTGAAGAATGTGTTGAGTAGATTTTTTTTTTTCAAACTTTGTGTGTCTGAAGATATATCCGATTTGCTCGATCCTGAGTGAAGACTCAGCTGGCCATAGACTCCCTTTCCCCCCGCACCTTGAATACACTACTCCTTTCTTTCCTGGCATCTGCAGCTAATGGTGAGAAGTTCGTTCCTTTGAGTGCACAACCTGCCTGCTCATTTCTATTCGCCCCCCGCATGTGCTTCTGCTGTTCTTCAGCCGCACCATGAACGGTCCGGGTGTAGCACAGACGGATATCTTTCTGGTGCTGGGATAGTTTTGTATCTTGAACGCAGAGGTTAACGGATCTACACATGTGCTAAAATGACATAACCCCACACATACACATTGTACCGATATGTCAATTTTCTGGCTTTGATGCTGTACTAGAATTATGTAAGACGTACCCAATTGTGGTTGTACTATAGTCGGGTAAGGTTTGTTTAGCCCCGCACCCCCTTAGGACTGCATATGTTTTTTCTATCTGAAGCTTAATATCTTGTTTCATTTCTTTAAACATTTTAGCTGTTACCTCTCAGCTTTGGCTCTCCTTTATTCTTTGTTTTCCTCCTGCGATCCCTATTAAGCAGGGCTGCAGCTTCCTAATCCGCCGCGTTTCTGCCCGGCCTCTCGTCATATTCCCGCCTTTCTATCTCTGTGAAGCCTGGGCGATTACTCCCCACGGCTGTTAACTAAGCTCCACTGGGCTTATATCTTCCGAACCAGTCTTTACACGTATTTCTCAGTTTTCATAGCTGTTATCAATACCTGAAATTATCTTATTTGTTTATGGGGTTATTTTCTGTCTCGGGGCAGCAACTCTGTTTTGTTCTCTAAAGTGCCTGGAGCAAAGTCTGGCAACTGGTAGGTAATTGAGAAATACATTTTCATTGATAAAAGACTCCTGAGGAAACAAATAACTCAGTGAACAAAATGAACTACATAACACCCTACAATCAACACATCTATTTGACAAGACATGGCAACCACAAAGTAAATATAAGTTGTCATAAAATGGAACAGTCAGAGAACAAGAAGGAACTTTTTAGAAATTAAATGTGTAATTGGCAAAAAAAAAAAAAAAAAATCAATAGAGGAGCTGGAAGTTAATGTTAAGGAAAATGTCCAAAATGGAGAGGAAAAAGACATGTCTTTCTACTGTTCAGTAAAGAGAGCAGATCAACATAACAGAGTCATGTAGGAGCTCCCACGTCTGAGTGACGCACCCTCTTCAGGCACCATTTTTGCTGCATCCTACAAGTTTTGCCTTCTTTCACAGTCATTGCTCTAAAGAATTTCATGATTTTCACGTTGAATTTTTCTTTAAGCAATGAGTCATTAGAATTGTGTCTTTTAATGTGTAAACAGTAAGTGTTTGCTTTTCTTTTTACCCCTGTACTGCCAAGGGGCATGGGAATCCAGGCTCATGCCCAGGCTTGGCACAAAATCAGGTTCCAGTCACTCACTGGTGACTCTGTTTCTGTTTCCTCATGTGGCTTCGAGAGGATTAACAGGCAGAGCTTTCCTGTCCTCATTCACAGACAGATCATGATTTTCCTGGCTCCCTGTGGTGCACAAGACCTGAGGCTCAGATCCTAAACCAGTGTGATCACAAATCCCCACTTTCTTGCTTCTGCAAAGCAATTCCTCAGAAACAAAACACCGCTGTTTTACAGTGATAAGTATTATGCCCTTTCAAAGAAGTCGAGAATAACATTTGTGGTAAAACTGTTGCCAGTCCCAGATTCCCATGGAGCAAAAGAAAATCCCGCCCCCATTAATTAGACCCTGCTAGAGGAATGTGGACTCTTGGCACCCGATTCTGAGTGTGATGTCTGTTGGAGTTGCTGGGGCTTCTGACAGCTGCTACATCCTGGTGGCCCAGGCCCAACACAGCAGCCTTGGGATCCAGAAGCATCCCAGGACTGGATCGCAAGTGATTTGGGGACTAGTTTTACCTGTTACCAAGAAGTTGGGAGATCTAAGGGGAATCTTTTACTTCTTTAGGACTCAGTGTTCCCACCTGTAAAACGGGGACATTTATATCTATTCCTCCATACAGGGAAGCTGTTGAGAGTGGATGAGGTGGGAATGTAAGCATGTAAAGTGCAATGGAAGGGATTATCTCTACGCTATCAGGCCAGCGAATAGCTTTCAACATGCCAGGACTGAGAAACCATCAAGCTTTGGGGGGAACAAGGGAAAAATGTAAGGGAATGTTTATTAACTGCCCCGTATGAACAGATAAAACTTGGCAAACTCTCCTTTAAGCAATTTTGAACAGCCCTCTCCACCCCCAACCCTTAGCCCCCTCTTCATCGCTCCCCTGACATTCTTGGGGGACTAGGTAGCTACCTCCACAGAGTCCACTGTGGCAGGAAGCCCTGCTTCTCCTGGCATGGCAGGGCCCTCAGTGGGCTCAAATACAAGAGCATGTCTACCTCCTCTTCTCTCCCCGTAGGTGCAGACAGCAGAGCTTGGTACATGGAGAGGTCTATCCCCTTTGTTGACTTAAAAATGGATCTCAAAATCATGATAAAAGGCAATGAAAGCAGTAAGCATCCCTTCAGATAATCCTTCACAGCTTTCCTTGAACTATTTGAAGCAGAAGGCCTTTCCTGTAAAAGGCATGAGGTCAGAGAGATGCAGTTTGACGGAGAAGAAGAGGTGGGGGGTTGTCCTCCATAAACCTGGGTTCGTGTCCCATGTGGAAGCTGGTGGAGGCCCTGGGCAAACAGCTTATCCTCAGTTTTCTCATCAGTCAAATGAAGATAAACACAGTGCAGTCCCCATGGGTTGGTGGCGAGGTACGGGGCCTGGCATTCATGTAAGAGTGCTCATAAAACAAGTGTGTCTGTATTTAAGAGAGAGAAAGTTATTTAAAACCAAAACTGATGTTAGCAACTTCTCCCTTTTAAGGGTTGGGGCAAGGGAAGGCAGCGGTGCCTTTATTAGTGGACACATAAATCTCTATATTGCTCCTTTCTACTCATGGAAGGGTCCAGGCTGGGGGTGGGAACTGGAATTTCAGAGCCTCTGCCAGGTCTTTGGAGCTACTCAAGACCCATGGTGGATGGTGCTTTGTTTAGCAGACATTTTGAATGTCTATCTGTGAAGATATATGCCTGGGGCCAAGTAGAGAGTGAAGAGCTAAGTTACCATCCATAATAAACAGTGGGTAGGAGCTGACAAGAGTGGGGATACCCATGGCAAGGAGTTTCCCCCCAGAGCAAAGCCTGAGAGAAGTCCCCAGTGGCAGAGTGACCCGAAGACTGGAGGACAGGAATGTCTGATATTTATCCTTAGATTGTATGTGTTTCTGTGATGTAGGTCTCCTCCCTGTCCACACCTTCAGTGAAATCTGCTCTGCACATAGATGCTTTGTGTGAGTAAATTTAGAGGAAATCAAGGAAAGAAGGGCTGTTTTCATGTCAGAATGGAGCAGGGGGGAGAACAAAGCCATTGTAGGTGACAGGCAAGTAAGGGCAAGAGTTGCCGGAGGTGGCCCTGGAGGTGACTCAGGGGTTCGCAAAATGCTTGTAGCAGAACACTGGGCTTCCTCCAGGAAGAGACATCAGGACTCAAGCCATTTTTATGTAGATCTCAGACAGGGTGACATCGGTCAATATCTGGGTTATATACACAGAGCTGAGAATCCACATCGTCGGAGGAGTAGATGAAGGGGCAGTATTGATGATTGCTGCTGGAAGAAGGAAACAGTTAATATTTAAAAATATTAAAAGTGTAAAGCATAGTTATCATCAGGGCTGTTTGCAAATGTTCCCTGTTTTTCTCCTTCCAGAAACAGGGTAAAATTGCAATTCCATGCCTGTCTGGAGTTAAATTTGGTCACAGACATGCGTTGGCCCATGGAAAGTTAGTGAAAGCGTGTCCCTTTCCAGGCAGGAGCTGTAGAGCCAGTGCGTGACCTGCCCACTCTCTCTTCTTCCTCTGCCTCAATGACTGGCAAAAATTTAGAGAGTGACTACTCTGTCACCCTATGTCCTTAGTGAGGACAACACCAATAAACCTTAAACACACTTTTTTGGTTTGTTTTTCGAGCGACTGAAGTTTGAGAAGGAGGGTTGTTACTAATGCATAACCTAGCCCATCCTGAACGATAGAGGAATTCATGCAATGCCCTGCTTTATTAATGAGGAAACTGAGGCTCAGAGGGGGCCACTGACCTACCTAAGTCATCCAGAGAATTTGCAGAAAATCTGCAACTAGGACCCAACTTTCCTGCTCTCCAGCAAGCAGCCACCCCAACCTTGAATGTGATACCTGCTGGGAGTGTGCTGGAGTGATGCCCAGACTTCTGCACACTGGGACTGATAAGAACAAACTCCAAACAGACAGCAGAGAGCCAATGAAGGGAAAATCCCTGCCTCCTACCCTGCAGAGTGCTCCACGGATGGGTGCCCTCCACCTGGCTCCTCCACTCCCAGGCCACTGGGCCTGAGAATGCATGTTGCCTTTCTGATGATAGCATCTGTCAGTTCTCTTTGACACACTCTGCCTCTGCCCATTGTGTTCCTGGTTGATCTAGGTAATGGCCTATCATGCGAGTCAGATCCACAATACACTGCATAACAAAAATCACAAAACCTCATGGAATTCCACAGTAAATGCTTATTGTTCATGCATCTCTCTTCTCCTCTTTCTGGGAGCAGTGTCCTAGCCCAGGAACCTCATTCTCCTGGCGAGAGCAATGGCACCAGAGAGCAAACAGAAACAAGCGAGGCCTCTGGAGGACCACACTCATCTGTCACTTGTTCCTTTTCTTAGTGTCCAAGGAGAGTCATGTGACCAAATACAAAGCTTATAGGTGGAAAAATATATTTTTCCCAAGTCCCACTGCAAATGACGTGGATACAGGGAGGGGTAAGAACTGAGGCAATTAATGCAACCTGCCACATTCAACCTTTCTGTCTGACCCCTGAATTCCTAGGCCAGACAGTCCATGTGGACCCCTCTCCCATGGGAGCCTCTCCGAAGGCTCCACAGAGGGCCTTATCCCCTCTTATCTCATGCCTGAGCATTCTCTGCTGTGCAGACAATCTGTAGGATTCTCAGAGTCTCAGATGGTATTACCCAGTGCATTTAAACAGCAAAAGACAAGCTGGGCAATTATGCTGGATGACAAGGCCTTCATCAAAGATTTATTGGCTCCTGCAGAAGCAGCCATTAAATCACCCAAGACCTCTAATTGCACTGGACATGCCAAGTAAATGCATCTATTCCAACCCCTGTGAGCCAAGTTCACCTTTGCTTCCTCTTGCTGGCAGAGTATCCATTCCCTCACTTCTTGACCACCTAATAGGGGTCATGCACTATGCCAGGCCTTGGAGATACAAGGAGGATTCTCCCCTTGAAGATCTATAAAGTATAGAGATGGATAGATGTGCAGTGTTGTTAGGACTAAGAACACACAGAGAAAATAACTTTTAGTGCTATAAGAAGGGGGCACGAGGAGGGCTGGACATTAATTGAGCTTTAAAGAGTAAATAAAAATGGTGTCTCAGTCACTTCAGGCTGCTAAAATAAAAAATACCATAGATTGAGTGGCTTAAACAGCAAACATTTATTTCTCACAGTTCTGGAGGTTGGAAAATTCATGATCAAGGTGCTGGCAGGTCCAGTGTCAGGTGAGAGCTCTCTTCTTGGTTTGCATATAGCTATTTTATTATTATATCCTTTATGAGAGGGGTGGGGGAAAGGGGGAGGGGGGAGAGGGGGAGAAGGAGGGGGAGTGGGAGAGAGGAGAATCTCTTCCCTGTCTTTTCTTACAAGGACACTATTCCCATCATGAAGACTTTACCCTCATGACCTAGTTACCTCCCAAAGGTTCTATCTCCAAATACCATCACACTGGGGAAAAGCATTTTAACACATTAATCTGGGAGGGACACAAGCATTCAGTCCACAGCACATGGGAAAAGACATAAAAACAGTGTGGCCGTGACAGTATGTCAGGGCAAAGGGTGGATGGGGAGTCAGTGGGCAGCACGTGGTCCTAGGAGGACAGGTTTAGGTCTGGTGTTCTAAGATCTTAAAGGCCAAGGGAAGGACTTTGCACTTTATCCTGTAAACATGTGGAGCCATGAAGATTTTTAATTTGAAGAGTAAGAGTAAGGACGTGTAGAGGAGAGGGCGAACAGTTTAGGGACAACTCTAAGTGTCCAAGCCAGAAACAATGAGGTTCTGAGGGGCAGGCCACAGCAGAATGAGGTGGGGAATGGAGCCAAAGAAGATCGACGTTTCTAAGCTGAGCACCTAGACCGATAACAGTGCCCTGCACTGAGGGACAAAGAATATGGGAGGAAGAGGGCCAATGAGTTTGGGTTTGAGATGCCTGAGGGATGTGTGGGCAGCAAAATTTAGGAGCTCTGGAGCTGTGACTCATAAATATGGAAGGAGGCTGGGGGATATGGAGAAGATTGGGAGCTGATTAGTTTCCTCAGCAAGGATGTTTAAATTGAAAGACATGAGAAGGAGTAGTCAGAATGGTAGGAGGGGAATGAGGAAAGTGGTGTTGAGAAAGTCAAAGAACTGTGCAAATAGAACAAGGCTGGATGTACCATCCCACCATATACAGTTTTGAAGATTGTGCATGGCACAAATTTAGGGGGAACTATTCCCAATGTAGATTATATGAATGGAGGTTTCTGAAATTATGCAGTGTACAGCCAACATGGCTGTAAATGTCAGACGTGGCCATGAGACTGGTTGGAAGACACCTCTAAATTTAATGCATGAGCTTTATCCTACTCTAATTAAATCAGGAATTCCAAGGATTAGATGCTAACACCACTTTTGTTTTTAAAGGAGTCATTGGGGATATTTAAAAGCTGTCTAGGTGATTGCAGTGTTCAGCCAGGGTGGAGAACCATCATTTCCTGGCCCCCTCTCCATCATCTCAGCCCTAAATCTCAGTAGATTAACATTGGTTTAACAGACTAGATTCATGTCCATTTCATGACTGACTACCGCCAATGGACATTCAACACTGCTCAGGGGTCAAACATGTTTCCTTAATGAGCTGTCTTCCCATCATCCAAGATGACCACTTTATAGCTCCCCCTCAGTCCTCAAACTACATCTCCAACTCCTCTTCAACTGATGATCTCATCTCAGACATCACTGAGAAAAAACACCACCATGAGAATGAAACTTCCTAACCTTCACATCACCAAATCTGCAACCCTACCTCACCCTTCTTCACCTTAGACCACCTCTTCTTCATGCGCTCTGGGCCCCAAGTCCTTTCTGTTTCGTGTCTTCAGTCCTTTCTAAGGTAGCATTCTTATCAGCACCCGGGCAACTCCAGTATCTCATTGTTGGGAGTACAGGCAGGTTCAGTTATCTATTTGCTTGGCACGCCACTCCTAAGTTTAATAGCTTAAACAACAGCCATATTATTACTCAGGAATGTGGGCAGGGCTCAGAAAGGGGTGGCTTGTGTTTGCTCCACATGATATCAGCTGGCACAACTCAGCTGAGGCTGGGGGTTCTAATCACATGTCTGACACTTCAGCTGGGGACATTCAGTCAGCTGGGGCTTGGCTGGGCCTCTCTTTCTCATGGGCTCTCTCATGTACTGAGGCCTTAATTCTCTTTCATGTAGTCATTCTTTCCATGTAGTGTCTCACCTACCCAAACCCCTCTCTGCATTTGACATCAGGATCAGAAAGCAGGATCACATGGACTCCACACATAGCGAGGTTCCCTCTGAGTGAAATCAGAAATTACAAGGCATCTTCAGGGTTGGGCTCAGAAATCCCAGATTTTCACTTCTGCCTAATGTCAAATCAAGTCTCAAGACCAGTCCAGATTCAAGAAGGGTAGCACAGATGTACAGGGAAAAATGGTTGGCCAGCATACCTACACAAATGATAATTAATCTTATCTTCACAGCGCATCAGGATTCTGAGCAAAGTAGGAGTATTGCAGGAGGCACTCAAATGGAGATCAAGGTACAGAATACGTTTTATCAGAGGTAATGCTCAATGGTTTAAGCTACAGTGGGCCTCCTCTTGCTTTATCTCTGAATTAGATAGATTTACCCATTTGTTTACAAGCAGTTATAGACCTTCCTACCCTTAGGGGCAGAGCCTTCCTGGGAGAGTTCACCAAATGAAGGAAGAAAGAGCTGGGCAGAAACTAGACAGAGGAAAGGAGTGAGCCACCTGCTTCCCAGTCATCTTCCTGACGCACAATTGTCAGTCATCCTCCTCCCGTGGGAAGAAATAAGTTGGGGCAGAGAGGAGGGCAGAAGACTTCTTCCTGAGAATGTGCTTGCTGGTCTCTTTACAAGCTCAAGGACCCATCTTGGGACGATGGCAGGAAAGCAGGGGCAGATGGCACCCTCTAAAGTACACAATTTTGGTCCACTGTCACTGGGTCTAAACTTACAGTGAACCAGGGGTGTGACTGCCTCCTCGGGGTAGGAGACGAGCAGTCTATTCAGGAGCACTCAATGCCTTAGTCCTGTGGCCACATCCCAATATCAACCACTATTTTTTTCATTGTTCCGAGACCAAGGAGTAATATAGGTTTTTGTTATTGTTTGTTTGTTTTAGATGCCCCGACCCAATTTTGAAGTCCTAGCTAGAGGTTGGTCAGTGGCACTTTTCTGAGCAGCTAATTAAGTTCATACTCCAATCACTTACTTCACAGGGTTCTCATACTCCAGGCCACAAAGTACCAGCCCTAATTGCCCTGGGGCCAGCTCCCAGACAAGTGGGGACAGTCCCTATGCCCAGAGCCCAAGATCCTCTTCCAATGAGCCAGTCTACAAAGACCTGAAGAAACTGAGCCAAACTCACACTGGTTTTCATACATATGCTGCTCCCTACAGCTCAAGCCTGCTATTATCCTGGCCAGATGTGCAGCACCCTGTGTGTGGCCCGGCCTGGAAGCCTTTCATTTGGAGCTGTAAGTAACGAAGAGTTCTTCCTTTCATCTCTCCGAGTGTCATTGTTGTATCCTGACATCAAAAGACTCTTTAAATCTTATAAAACACTAAGGTGGGCAATTTAGCTCTTTCCCCAAAGGCTCTGAAATGTGTCAGCACTGCACATTAACTAAATCAACTCTAAGACCTACATCTTATACTAACAGTTCATTCCCTCCTGTGTTCCCACCTCAGATGATGCCTCATTGTACAAAATGGCTCAGCTGAAGCCATGTAATGAGCTCAAATGATAGATTAAAAAAAACTCTAATATTGTAATGGTGATGATAGGACACTGTTCTAAACTAAATAATGGGATTCAATTCAACCTCCGTTTATCAAATATTCAAACATCTGCTTACACATGTAGTCTAAGATATTGAAAATAAAATGAAGAACTCCACAAAAATTAAAACTCCAAATCACCCTGGTTAATGTTAACTCTGTGGTCTCAACTGTGGGGTCTCACTCATGTGCCTGGATAAAGTCTAGCTCCGTCAGCAGTCACAGTCTGTTGTCTTTCACTGGGCTGGGTACAGTTCCTTCAGGATGTCCAAGCTGATTCACCCAATCCCAAGGCTAGTGCCTCACATTTTATAGAAAAGAGAATTAAGAGGACACATGAGACTATGACAGCACTGATAGTCATGCTCACCCATGAGACTCAGAAATACAAGGGAAAAGCCCCACATGCAGCTATCTCAAGCAGAATTTATCATTTACATTAATCCAAATGTACATTTTCATTGCTGAAATGTAGCTTTGACTCAGCAGTGTCTGAGAGAGGGAGAAAATCTTGCTTTCAGCTCCTTGGGCTATGCCTGTTGTTCAGTGTCATGAGAACTTCACCCAGCTGGTGAGACTTCCCACTGCAAGGCGGGCTAGAGCACTTGGTTTCCAAATGTCATAGATGCTGTTGGTGCTCTCCCTGCGTTCTCTGGGCACTCACCATGACCATGGCGTTGACGGCTTCCTCCCACAAGCCCCGAAGGCTCCCCCTGAGGGAATTCTCTGGGTGTGGGGCTGTGCTCAGAAGTGCTGGTGAGCTGAAGCCCCAGGAACAGTGAGTGCCTCAGTGAAGTGATGGACAGGAGGAGCTGGTGGATAAACAACCCAGCCTCCTCGCTGCTCAGGCAGGACACATTTAGTTCCTCAGAGGGTCCCCACCAGGCCTGAGTCTCAGTTGCCCATAACAGCACCCATATGATCATTTTCCTTCTTTCCTCGCCCCACTTCCTCACTCCCCTACTGGTGCTTCTTGGGACCATATCCCAAATAAACTGCCTTTACCAAAATCCTTGTCTCAGGCTCTGCTTCTGGGGGACTCCAACCTTAAACCCCATACCTGTGGGAAGAGGTCCTACATACTCTCTTCTCTGTCATGGGGTGGCTTTTCAGATACTTCAATTTTTTAGCAAAATTTAAAAATATATGGAATTGACATAGCCAGTCACCAGGATAGATTGAGGTGTTCCTCTTTAGCACCTTACAGATAGAAAACGTCTTTATTTTGAAATCTCCTCTGAATTTTATGCTCCTGGCACCCAGAGATGAACTGAGTAAGGGTTTTTTTTTTTTTTTTTTAGAGAAACAGCCTCCAACATCTCTTGTGAGCAGCTGTCTTGAGTTTCTTAAGCCCATGATACCTGGCTCAAGGAAAGGATGTCCCCTCGTCCCCACATGAGACGCTCCTTCTGAGATTCCATGCCTGGAGCTACCAGCGACACATTGAGTCCTGAGGTACCGGGAGCCTGGTAAAGACCAGCACTGTCAGCTTATTTTTCCCAGAGCCTTGAATGTATGCCACTTGGATGGCAGTAACACATCCTTCTTCTGCCACTTGGCTCTCCACAGCACTGCAACACCCACATGAACCTTCAGTGCTCATCTCCCTCTGCTTTTTGTCAGACAGTCTTGATAAGCTTTTAGCATTTTGATCTGTTTAACTGGAACCCTGTCCTACTCCACAGACAGGGCTAGCAGCGTTTGATGGCTTCTTCCTCATTTATCCCTGGTCCCTGTTCCTTTCAGACTTGGGTTTACCTACATATTCTTGCTAATTCTGTCTGGCAAAGTCTCCCAAGTGAAGAGGAGAGCAGAGTCACTAATGAGTGTTATCGTTATGAGAAGTGTCTTTGTTTTTTTAAAAAAATAAGAATTAAATCTCAAATAATAGTGGAAGGAGTTGGGGAAGTAAAAATCCAGGAGAGCTGAGGAACCAGAGAATGAATCCCCAGCTGGTCAATTTGAGAAGCAAACCAAGCATGCCCAGCTGCCGTAGTGGAACTGTGAAGGGGAAGCTCATGGGGAGTCTAAGGGAAGCTATGCCTCTGGGAAGCCCCCCCTCTGTGGGTCTGCAGCCACGCATTTGGCGGGTGATCCTACAGCCGCTCTTGGTCATCAGAACCAGCAATCCGGTTGAATAGCTGGAAGTTGAGTGGGAGATGTAAGAACAATCTGGAACTTTCTGGCACCCTTGTGTCTGGTTGTATCTATCTGTGATCATAAAAATCTTCAGAGATCATTGGTCACTGCTTAATTCCTGTTATCTCATTGAGTGCACAGTTTTCTCTGGCTAACTTTAAACTAGAACCATGTAAGGAAGGAAATTCTGGGAAACAAAGTTCCCAGTTTAACCAAACTGACCCAATACAAACCACCATGGAGATAAAAAGTGAATGGCTCAAGCAGGCCTCATTTACCTTCTCCTCCATGAATTAGATATTCCCAGCTATATAACCAATATTTTACTATTATGGCTCTTCCTGGCTTCCCTTGGCATGTCTCATCTCTCCTGTGTCCTCTTGTGAGTTCAAGTTCCCATGTTTTCTAGGCATATCCCAGGGGGCACATCCCTGGGGATCCCTAGTGATATTCCACCTGTTCCACGTGCTCTTGCCAGGGCCCTCTCACGTCTGTGCATGCCATCTGTAAGCGCTTGGAAAAGGCTGCTTCCTCACTTACTTTATTAAAGACTCTCTACCTTCTGCTTTAACAAGTTGAGGACCCTCATCACTCTCTTGTTTAGAACCTCTCAGTTGGACATTTTAATGCAGTGAAAATAAAAGTTTATTTTATTTTAAAACAGCCTACAAAGCATCTCACTGCTTCTCTAATGTCATCTTTTATGACTCCTCTCCAGTCCCTGAGTCTTTCAGCCACAGTGGCCTTTCTCCTGGTTCTTTCCTGACCGCGACCCTTTGTCCATGCCTTTTCTTTTGTTCTACAAGGTAAATTGTATCATTGTTCTCAAGTGTTCACTCTGTTCCTGTAATAAAGTGTCCACCCATGCCCTGTGCAGAACCTCTCCACCGAGGAGAGAGGACATGTTTTTCAGCTCTCATATCTTGAGCTTTGACTGACAAATGTGAACAGACTTGATGCTAGTAGAGGCTTAAAATGTGCTGAGAAGTGTCTCGGCCTCATCTACCTCTATCATCCACCATGAGAAGAGCATGTCCCCATAGCTGTTTGGCTCTGAATGAGGCCCTTGGAGCAGTCCCGTAACCAGCCTGCAGCCTGGAGCCAAGCCCAGCTGGGCCCAGCCAAGATCACCCAGATCCCAGACAAATCCAAGACTTGTGAGTGAGGAAAGTGTTGTGAGCCACTGAGATTTTGATTATGATTGGAATGCAGCAAAACCTGACACAGTCAGAATTATTCTCCTTCCCACTCTTTTTGTTAGCTTTTATTTACCTTTGAGTCTCAAATGAAATGTCACTTCCTCAGAGAGCCTCCACCTGTACTTCCAATCTTGGTTGTGCTTTTTCTCTGTACTAAGCTTTCTCATAGCATACTGTTCTGTTCCCTTGTTAAACCTGATGTAATTTGTAATTTTATTTTCACGTTCATTTGTTAAAAATGCACCTACCACTATGGACTGTTAGCTCCTTGGGGGCAAACCTGTGTGTTCATTACTGTACATTTCAGCACAAAACACAAGGCCTGTGTACTTAAGTACTCAATAAATGTTAGTTAGTCCTGGCTGGTGTTGCTCAGTGGTTAGAACGTCAGCCCAAGCACCAAAGGGTCTCAGGTTTGATTCCCGGTCAAGGGCACGTACCTAGGTTGCAGGTTTGATCCCTGGCCTAGTCAGGGTGCCTGTGGGAAGCAACCAATCGATGTGAGATTGATGTTTCTCTCTCCTTCTCTTCCCCCTCCCTTCCACTGTCTCTAAAAATTAATGGAAAAAATATCCTCGGGTGATGATTAACAACAACAAAATATTAGTTATTTTTTTTTTTATTGAATAAATGTATATCCAATGGGAGAAATATTATTTTGCTATTAAAAACTTTGTTTTTGAAGACTTTTCAATGACATATAACCTATAGTTATATAATTATGATCCAAATAGTAAGAGTGAATGTGAATGTATTGGTACAGAAATACTCAAAGGAAATATACCAAAGTATTAACAATGCTTGTCTCTGTGGAAACATTATAGTGTATCTTTATTTTCTTTTTTAACTTTTTTTGTAGTTTACATATTTTTCCAATATATTACTTTTATAATCAGAAAACACAATAAAAGTTATTAAAAAGAGAGGGAGAGATTAGTGCTTAGTTGTGCTTCCCTTAGTGATGTAATGAGAAGATTCTAAAGAACATCAGAAGTAGGAACAAAGCCTGGGCAGCTGGCCAGAACATTCTGAGTTGCAAATAACTCCTGGGCTCCTCTGTTCTCAGGGTTCCCCAGGGTCTGTTGTTCCCTGCCTGAGGGAGGGTGTCTGACAAAGTACAAGGGAGACCAGGGTCAAGAGGAAGGAGAGTCCCTCGGGGCTGGGCTGACCAGGAGGACACAGCAGAGTGAAATCTGACAGTTAGGTGGGAAGTTCAGACTGAAGCCACCTTGATGAGTGCACCAAGTGAGCAGCTCAAGCAAAAATGTGAGGTGCAATTGCACATGGTGATTTGCCTTCCAGGGGAGGAGTCCATGATCTTGAAACAAATGGGCAACTAGACTGCTGTTTGGATTTCACAGGCCAGAGGTTTCTGTGTTGGATTCCTTAGATCCCAGAGTTCCGTGAAGATATCTCTTGGGAGCAAGGGAGGTGTTGGAAGGGCCTTCCCATCCCCTGACTTCAATCAAAACAGATCTACTATTTGTAAGAGTCTATTAGAAGCAATGGGTTCCATTACTTTAAAAAGGGGGTGAGGGTTAAAATCAATAATAATTACAAGGGAGAGGAGCCACTGAAGACTTTTGAAGGGGGAATGATATGTTCAACACAAGTTGCCACATTCACAATGTCCAGTGGGGCAAGTTGTAAGGCCAAGAGCAGTGAAGAGAAACGGAAGGACAGGGAACTGTTGCAATAGGAGAATACTCTAATGCTGATCATCATCATCATCATCATCATCATAATAATAATAATAATAAACCAGACTCTATTTGAAAAGTACTTTATCTATGTTAACTCATTCATTCCTACACCAACCCTATGAAATAAATACCATTTTAATCTGTTTTATAGCTGGGGGAACTGACGCACCAAGATCTTAACTAACTCACCCCAAGTCACACAGCAAGAAAGAGGAGAAGTCAGGATGTGAACCCAGGCAGGCCAGCTTAGAGACTGGGCCCTCTGTCCTTGCCCAGAGGGGGACTGAGGAAAAAAGGCCCATCTGGCTGAATAGGTTGACATGACCTCCTCCACTCTGCCCACTGTCACTTTGTCTCTTGACCTTTTATCCATGTCTAGTGGCTTCAGGTTATTAGTCAGACTAACAAACTCCCAGAGCGTGAGGGCAGATGGGATGTGTCAGACAGTGTGGGGAGAGGGGATCAAATGTGGTGTCAATGCTGGGCAGCACCAGCATGGGCATGGATGGAGTCAGGTAAATCTGGAGGAGCCAAGGCTGAGCGCAGTGGGGAAAATGCTGCATCTAGTTTGGGGTGGTGAAGGTCCCCAAGGGACATTCAGTGATTATAATAGCATCAGCTGGTATGTGGAGCAGTTCTTCTGGAATCAGAATCCCCTACAAGGCATGCTAAACCCCAGATCCATAGACTCCTCTGCAGAGTTTCTGACTCTGGTCTGAGTGGAGCCCGAGAATGTGCATCTCCAACAAGCTCCCAGCTGCTGCTGGGTAGCTTAGTTTAACAGCATGCCCCCGTCTGCACAGCCCTTTTGCAGACACAGTATCATGAATCTTCTTAAACACTGCCCCATTATATTTTTGACATTAGTGTTCTGAGAAATACACATAAAAAACTCATTTCCTGTTGTTTTTATCTGATGTTCTTTACTTTAGTCATCAAAACACTTGGGTAGCTGTTGTACATCTGTGTCTGTACATAAATTTTTCCTACTGTCTGCTATGCTCTCCCCCATCCCGCTTCCAAATTTATCTAGTTTCTTTTCTTCCTTAAAAAAATTTCTTTCTCCCCAAGGAAGCCTCCTTTGGCGCTTCCCCCAATCTTATTTGCCCCTGTTCTATACTCATGGGGTGTTTCTACCTTCTTGTGCTGAGCACAGTGCCTGGCATAGAGTAAATTCTCAATAAGTATCTGAAGAATTAAGTAAATGATTAAAACAATCTCTCCCTCATCAAATTACCATATAACCTGTATCTCTTTTGTAGTACATTGTTATAGCTCACTTTAATCTCTAGAACAGGGATGAAAAATGTACTTCATTTTAGATTCCAGCTCCTATCAATTACTGTGCAGAAGGATTTTGAGGCCATATCTGAGCTCAGTAGAAAAGAGCAAGTGGTTGATTTATATTGTCTGTCACAGGGAAGATGTGGGGCTTGGGGGTAATAGTGTCATATATACGTCACTCGTACTCTAGAGTGAATTGATTCTCCTCCCCACATGTCCACACTAAAGATGAGAAGTCCCATGGTATAAAGATTAATGCTTAAGACACAACTTGCCCAGTACATTTTGCAAAGGTTTTGAAAAGGGAACACTATGGGGCTGGGATAATCAGGGAGGGCTCTCTGGAAGGGGTGCCTTTAGCAAAGGGAGTTCTTGGTCTCTGGGTTAGCTGCTCAGACACCCCAAACTGATCCTTATCAGATGGATATCAAGTTGGCTGAGGGGATTTAGGATGTGCAGCTTGAATGCAAGTGCCAAGTATATAGCCCAAGCCTCTTTCCCAGGGTAGAGAGCCCAGACTGGGTGTTGGTCCTAGGGAGAGTTAACAGATTTTGGAACCTTTTTAGACCAGAGGTAGTTTTCTAATAAAGACCTCAATATCCTGATGGGTTGCCAAGTGGAATTAGAGACTTTGGGTTTAACTTGTTTCCCACTAGAGTTAACACAAATGGGGAATGTTCTGGCACCAGAGGGAAGGCCAAGGGGCCAGGGCAGGGCCATTGGAGCAGAGTGGTGAACAGTTTCAAACAAGGCTGCTGGGGTGAACAGAGGGGAACTCCAGAGAGTTCAACTTCCTCTGAGAATATTTCTAACCCAATGAATTTAATTTTTCTTTTAGGACTCAAATAAAATTTGGGGATCAGTTATTCTTGCTATATAAAGATTTTTTACCTCTTACCTGACTGGGACCCAACTGAACTTTTTTAAAAGTTCAATGATGGGGGCATGCAGGCTGCAGAACAAATTTAGGGCAGATGACATGATATTGGATATAGAGAACCCTAAATATTCCACCAAAAAAACTACTAGAACTGATACATGAATTCAGTAAAGTAGCAGGATACAAAATAAATATGCAGAAATCAGATGCATTTTTATACACCAATAATAAACTCTCAGAAAGGGAAACTAAGAAAACAATCCCATTTACAATTGCATAAAAAAATACCCAGGAATAAATTTAACCAAGGATGTAAAAGACCTGTACTCAGGAAATTATAAGACACTGAAGAAGATACAAATAAGTGGAAGCATATACCATGTTCATGAACAGGAAGAATTAGCATCCTTAAAATGTCCATACTACCCAAAGCAATCTATAGATTCAGTACAATTCCTATCAAGATACCAATGGTGTAGTCCACAGAACTAGAACAAATATTCCAAAAATGTATATGGAACCACAGAGATCCCAAATAGCCACAGTAAACTTGAGAAAGAAGAACAAAGTTTTAGGAGTCACACTACCTGATATCAAACTATACAAGGCCATAGTAATCAAAACAGCATGGGGTTGGCATAAAAAAGACATTTAGATCAGTGGAGCAGAACAGAGAGCCCAGAAATAAACCCACACCTTTATGATCAATTAATATTTGACAAAGGAGGCAAGAGCACACAATGGAGTAAAGATAGTCTATTCAATAAACAGTGCTGGGAAAATTGGACAGATATGTGCCAAAAAGAAATAAAGAAATTAGACTACCTTCTTACACCATACACAAAAATAAAATAAAAATGGATTAAAGATTTAAATGTTAGACTTGAAAACATAAAAATTCTATAAGAAAACATAGGCAGTAAAATGCCTGACATTTCTCTTAGCAATATTTTTCTGATATATCTCCTTGGGTGAGGGGAACAAAAGAAAAAAATAAACAAGTGGGACTACGTCAAACTAAAAAGTTTTTGCACAGCAAAGGAAACTATCACCAAAATGAAAAAACAACCCAATAAATGGAAGAACGTATTTGCCAATGATACATCTGATGAGGGGTTAATATTCGAACTTTATAAAGAACTTATAAAACTCAGCACCAAACAAAGAAAAGGTCTTTCCTTCTAGCCTCTAGAGATCATGTATAATGGAAATGTCCTCTTGGCTTGGCCATGAGGTCTCTCAAACCTAGATCTTCCTCATTAGATGCCCTCATGACCCCCCAAACACACTGCGCTCTGGGTCCTTTGGAGAGGGCCTCTCTCATTCTTCATGATCTAGTTTCTGCTCTAGCCTAGATTACTTATAGCTAGGATATAAGGCAGATGTCTAAACATCTAGGACATGTTTGATATACAAGTAAATGTATGTCTTCAAGTAAATGTTTGATGTTAAGGGACACAGGCATGTCGGACAATATCATCAAAATCCACACCAATTATGGGTCATTGTGGGCCTTTGGGGTAGCACTGAGTGGAGGTATTGTGAGTTGCTCCTATGCAAAGTAATAATAAAGATTATTTCACGAATATAAACAAGCGTTCAGTCTATGGAATTTATCAAAAGATGACTATTTGTCACTCAGGGATGTCAAGGTTCCTGAAAAAAGAATAATACAAGTAATAACATTCTATTGAATCAGTTCTAGGGCCAGTTAAGTTTGGAAGTTCTACATGCCATGCTCCTTCTTGGGAGCCACAAGGCAGATTGATCTATAAAAGGCTCTGAGATTTCCTGCAGGAAGGGACATTCTCCATAGAACAACTTGGCTTGCTTTGTTTGTGTCCTAATTATTTAAGTAGAATAGATGGTCCTTGAGGGCAAGAATTAAGAGTTTGAACAAACGCACCTCAGCATTCAGCCTACACTCAAAATTCTGAGAGGTTAATCCTTGCTGTCCACAGCTTCCCTGGAGTGCCCAAGACACCCTCCTCTCCCAAACAGGCCCCCTTGTAAGTGAAATCTTAAGATATAACCCCTGTTCTCTTGTGTGCTGACTTCCTCCAGTGGATATCAGAATGTGCAGCCAGGCTCTGCTTTTCAGTCCCCGAAAGTTTGAAAGAAAAGCTATTTGAAGAAAGAGGCCAGTCAGGGTGCCTAAAGAAGATGGGTTACCATGGAGACAAGATAAGACTTTGTCATTTTGAAAACTAATGACATTTTCTTCCGTATAGGAAAACCATTCAGTGGGTAGAGAAGGTGAACCTGACAGGCTTTTGTCAGCTACAGTTTTTTTATTCCCATGGGTGTTGGTCTACCTGTTAGACAATGCTAAATATTTGTCAGACAAAGTGTTAGGAGGAATCAAGTAAATAGTCTGGGAGTTGTGATACCTGGAATCATTGTTATCCAGACATAACTGGCATCCCGAGGTAAGTCACATGACTTCCTTTAGGTCTCAGTTTCACTGTTAACTAAATGCATGGCTGAAAATTAGGAGCAGGAGTTTTGACATGCTCACAGAAATGCTGCATCATTCAGTTATCATCCCAGTAGGGTTATTTTTCCTTCCAGAAATCAATTAGCTGATTTTTAAATGGAAAGTCAAAGGACTTAGAATATCAAAGCAATCTTGAAAGAGAAGAATAAAGTGGAGAACTTATATTACACGACCTCAAGACTAACTATGAAGCTACAATAATCAAGACTGGGTGGTACTGATATACAAATTGACAAAGTGATCTATGGAATAGAAGAAAGAGCTCAGAAATAGACCCTAACTTACATAGTTATTAATTTTCAACAAAGACAGGAAAGCAGCCCAATGGGAAATGGAGAGTCTTTTCAATAAATAGTCCTGAAACAACTGGATATATATATGGGGGAAAAAAACATCAACTTTTACCTCACACCTTATGCAAAAATTAATTCCAGATGAATTATAGACCTACAATGTAAAAGCCAAAACCATAAAGCTTCTTAAGGAAAATGTCCCATTAGCATGTAAAACTTTGTTCTGTGCATGTTCCCTGCAGACCCCCCTGAGCTGTGTCCTCTTGCCCTTCCTGTCGTTGATGTGCCCCTGGCCTTCATGAGGGTATCTGTAGTGGTTCGTGTTATCGGGAAAAATTTTCTTAAGATGAAAGTGTAATAGTCCATTGTTTGAGCCACATCAAAATGCCCCAGGGTAGATGTGGCTGTACCTGAATGTCTGTTACTCATAAAATGAGGGGCTGGTCCACTACATGATCTCCTGGGCTCTTTCTGACTATAAATGTTCTGTGTCTATTAAGTGATGGAGGGAAGTGATGGCTCCCAGGCAAACGTTCAAGATCCAGAAGCAAGTGGCCCAAACTCTAGTATAAAACTGGGGCTTTTGACAGACTGTAGGCCTATCCATCATGTGGTCACTCTGGGCTGGGCACGGTGGAACACAGAAGAAGGGGTACTGGGGCTGCTTCCTTAATAAGATGCTTGTTCATGTACCGCCATCTCAGGGAAACACTTCTGGAGAACCCAGCCCAGGATACCTGTTCCATGCTAAGCACAATGGGGAGGAAAAGAAAACCCCATCTTTCAATGCGACTGTCCTTAGAGAGATGGCCCCACACAAGGCAATTCAGAAAAATATCTCTTAGACAGTAGCAAGTGGGTAAAAATATTGTGGCCCAATTATACCCCACCTATATCATTGAATGCCTGTTATGGTGTCAGCACAGTGTAAGGTTAATGTGAATGGAAAGGAAGAGTGGCTGGAGAAAGAAGGGAGATAAGGGAAACGAGTTCCTGAAGAGGTGGCTTCTGAGGTTTGGGTTGAACTTGCAGATGTGATACTGATAATATCATTGGATCCGAACTGCGTTTCTTTTTATCTAGAACTCTGCTCAGAAACAGGTTCAGGGGTGAAAGAGAAACTTCCCCAGGGGTCTGCCTACCCTCTTCACAGCTGCCTTATCCAGGATGGGAGCTGCCTGTCAGAGTTCTGTTTCTTGTGAATTATTTGTGTCCAGACAAGAGTATGCTCGCTTTGGTCATCAGCTTTCCCCCAACATTCTGTGATTTAAATTCTCTTTGGGAGATAAGGACATGATATGAGGCATGTTACCCAGGGAAGTGTGAAAAGTGCCTCCAGTTTTCAGCTTCTGAGGAAATAAGCAAACCTTGCTCTTAATTCCCATGGGTCCTGATTGATTGATGCCCTTGTTCATTCATTCAGCAATTATTATTGAGCACCTACTATGTGCCAGTCAATGAGCTAACCTCCAAAAGCTCAGCATCTAATAAAGGAACTCATGGGAGTACAGATAAGGAGACCCTAACTCACCACTCAGTCAAGGTCAACAATTCAAGGGCATTCTTTGAGTGGCCAGGCCTTCTTCCTGTTACACATTTCACTGATTCTAGTCGATACTGTGGCTTTCAAAATAATCATTTACTATATGGAAAATCTCTTCTCTTATAGCCTGGGTTTTCAAGGGTAAAGGGAACAAATTATTTAAGCCATCTCCCACATATATGGAAGTGATGTGCTTTCAAGGAGCAGACTTTTGCTCTGTGTGTACCTTGTTGGTTTGATCCCAGCAGAAAAACAAAATGTCAGCTGGCGCACACACAGGTAAGAGAAATTCACCTTTCACATTATATCCCAAAGTGATATCCAAAGTGACAGTAAAACCTCATTCTGCTCCCTTTATGAGCATCATATTTGTGAATAACTTTGCATCTGGTTTTATCAACTTGGTAATTGTATGATCACTTTTTTGTGTGTCTGGGATGCAACTTTGAATGTTGCTTCTTGTGGGTTTGATCTCTTCTTAACATTTAGGAAGAAACCACATAATTTCATCTTGAAAACGTTATTTTGCACTTTTTCTGGTTGGAACTGTGAGACTTAATTAGTTTACTGTGCTATGTTTGAAAATCCCGTAAATGTTTAAACACCTTCACGTTACTGTTTAGTAGAATGAATTTGAGGAAGTCACCTTGAGAAACTCCTTCCTTTAGAATTAGGCATCCCAGGGCCAAAAGGCCTTTTAGGAAAGGTAACTCTGTTCAAGACAACTTTGCATGCATACATGAACCAACAACCAGTAGTCTCCTTCTGGAAAATATGGAACCTAAGATGGCACGAGTTTTAATAGCACGGTGGGGTGGGGGTGGTTAGTGGACGTGGAGCTCTCTGGAGCACGGTGCCTGATTTATCATTGGCGCTCCATGAATGTTGGCTGAGTATCCATTGTCATTGGTTTAATGAAAGGTTTTCTTTCTTCCTTTCATTTTCCCTCATCTTCTATTTTTGGTCTGTTCACATGAAATATTTAACTTGAACCCCTGATCTAAAATTGAAAACTCAGGTGAGACAAGTCTGCAGATGTGAATCACGCCCACTCAAGTGTTTCTTAGAGTGGCTGACCACGGGAAGAAGTTGTCGCTCAGGAGAACAATTCAAGGTCACAGTGAATTGCTTTCCTTTATTTCCATCCCAGTTACAATGACCCTTGTTCCTTGTTCCTAGAGAAAAGACTGTCCTGGTGTTTCCCAATAATTCTGCCTTTTTACGCCTCTCCAGTTATTCGTATTTTTGAACCCCGTCTTTTAGGTGTCAACAAAGGGCCATCTTTGCCATTTCACATAGCACATGGCTTAATAATCTCATAATGTTTTCCTGAAACCAAGTTTTTCCAAGAGGTCTTTGACAGAGAGAAGTGAGTTGTGGGAGAAAAAGAAGCAGTGGCCGGAGAGCCATGTCACACTCAATAGTTCATCCCTATATTTCTTGGTTGTAGGAGTGAGGTCCTTGGGCGGGTCTGTTGCAAGCCACATTGGACAGCGGGGATGGTTTATTTTTAGTGGTGAGAGAGAGAAGAAAAACTTCCAAAGATAGAACTCGTGCCCACACTCTGCTCTGCCAGTTCAGACTTGGGGGCAGCTGGCAAAATGGGCTGGAGGTTCTGAGCCAGAACAAACAAGTCTGCAGGCCAACTCAAGTGGAAGGCCGGGGGCGGCAGCTGGTCCCACCATACTGCACAAGGAATGAGCTCCACAGGGTTCTGGATTTGGTCCTCAAATCCCTTCCAATGGGATTTATAGCAAGAAAGACCCATTTCCTTTCTTATTTGTCTTTTCTCCCTAACCAGTGACCCCTTCTTCCCGCCAGTGACTTTGATAACTTTTCCCAGCTTCTCACTGCTGATGACAAGCCGTGGCCTCACAGTGTGCTGGAGTTGGATGGGGGGGAATTCATGTTTGGAACCAGATACACATGAGCAGAGTAGACAGCCCTTATGGAGTGTGGCTTTAAAATCACAGAAAGATTGTACATTTTCCAAGCGTGACCCTGCACCGGCTGGCATGCTGCCTGCTATCGTCCCTTAAGAATGAAGCATTTCCACAGAAAGCCAGTGTGCATGTGCAGATCTGAGACCTGGAGATCAGTGCCTTATCTGGGAGCAGTGGCGAGCCGAGACCTAGAGAATTAGCCTTGGTGAGTCAAAGGTTTACCGTGCTGGGTGCTGTGTGTCCTGGGTCTGAAGCCCGGTTCAGATCTGTGTCTCTCTCCCTGCTTCCTGCTCTCAGAAGAGACTCTGACAAACTCACACACAGAGAGGGGTAATGACCCTGAGGCTCCCTCCCTGGGGCCTTTGCATCGCAGCAGATGTTCTGTGGAATGCGAGATGCTCACATGCAAGGTTTTTAGGACTATAAAAGAGGCCAGGAAAGGCTTTTTGGTGGTGGTGTTTGGGGGGTGGGAGGGGAATCCAACAAGAGACCTCTGACTTCTTTGCTTAGGTTTAAGGTTGCCTCCTTTGGGGTCTCAGGAGGGATGGGCCTCTGAGAGGCAGACCTTAGAACGAAGTCTGTCCAGTGTATGTGTTGTTTTTTAATAGACTTTATTTTTTAGAGCAGTTTTAGGTTCACAGCACAGCACAGCACAATTGAGTGGAAGATACAGAGATTTCCCACATACCTCCTACCCCCACATACTCACAGTCTGCCAACTATCAAAATCCTGTACCAGATAAGTGCTTGCATATCACCTACATCGATGATGAACTTACACTGACACATTATTGTCACTCAGAGTCCTTAGTTTACATTAGGTTCCACTCTCGGTGTTGTACATTCTACACTTTTGACAAATGAATAACAACATGTATCCACCATTATAGCATCAGAGAGTAGTTTTACTGCCTTAAAAATCCTCTGTGCTCTGCTTATCCATCCCTCTCTCTCCTATAATCCTTGGCAACCACTGATCCTTTTAACTGTCTCCGTAGTCCTATTTTTCCCAGGATATCATATAGTTGGAATTATACAGTATGCAGCTTTTTCAGACAGGCTTTTGTCACTTAGTAATGTGCATTTAAGTTTCTCCCGTATCTTTTTATGGCTTGATGGCTCATTTCTTTTTAGCACTGAGTAATATTACATTGTCTGGATGTACCACAGTTCTCCCATTCACCTGCCGAAGGACATCTTGGTTGCTTCCAAGTTTGGGCCATAATGAATAAAGTTGCTACAAACATCTGTGTGCAGGTTTTTGTATGCACTTAAGTTTTCACCGTCTTTGGGTAAACTTTACTAAGGAGCATGACTGCTTGATCAAATGGGAAGAATGTTTAGTTTTGCAAGAAACTTCCAAAGTGGCTGTACGCTTTTGCATCCCCACCGGAGTGAATGAGAGCTCCTGTCGCTTCACGTCCTCGCCAGTATTTGGCGTTAGTGTTGTAGATTTTGGGCATTCTCATAGGTGTGTGGTGGTATCTCATTGTTGTTTTTATTTGCAGTTCCCTGATGACATATGATGTGGAGCAGCTTTTCACATGCTTATTTGCCATCTGTATATCTTGTTTGGTGAGGTGTCTGTTAATGTCTGCCCATTTTTTGAGTTGTTTGTAAATTGTCAAGTTTTAAAAGTTCTTTATATATTTTGGGTAACAGTACTTTATCAGATATGTCATTTGCAAATATTTCTTCCTAGTCTGTGGCTTATCTTCTTACTCTCTTGACAGTATGTTTTGCAGAGCATAAAAATTTCATTTTAATGAAATCTAGCTTATCAGTTCTTTCTTTCATGGATAATGCCTTGGTGTTGTATCTAAAACATTATTGCCAAACCCCAAATTATCTAGATTTTCTCCTTTGTTATTTTCTAGGAGTTTTATAATTTTGCATTTTACAGTTGGGTCTGTGATCATTTTGAGTTAATTTTGTGAAGGGTGTAAGGTCTGTGTCTAGATTTATTTATTTTTCTACATATAGATGCTGAGTTGTTCCAGCACCATTTGTTGAAAAAACTATTTTTGCTCTAGTGTATATATAGCCAAGTCTAAACCTCTCTTTGAACGAGGTTAAATTCTTTGCTACCCAATAACAATCACATGATGTTTTAAAGCACGGATTTTCCTCACCTGTAAAAAGAGAATAAAAGTTCTCACCACTCAGGGACAGTACAGCGGCTAAAGGATACATATGAAAAACAATGTGGCAGTTGTTACTGTTATTTTCCTTTAACACAAGGGGTGGGGGCACAGCTATTCATTGGCAGAATGGGCATCAATCTGAACCATCATATTTTAAACCTCAATTTTCTGTTTCTGTCCTTCCTCCCTCTTGGTGTCACTGGGTCCCTTGGCCTTGGCACTCACTGGCAGTCTCAAGCCCTGGGTCTTGTTCTGACAAAGGGAACAGGCTCTATTTGGAGCTCAGTGTGTGCCTCCGCTTTCATTTTCCTGTGTTGCATATTTTAAAATGTTTCTAACTGAGATATCTAAACAATGCATAGAGCAAAGAAGAAATCATAATAGCAATTAGAAGGAATTTAAAAAATAGAACTAAAACAAAAAAAAATCACATATTAAAATTTTAGTTATAGCTAAAGAGATATACTTAATGAAAGTTAATATTTTAAATGCTTAATTAGAAAAGGCAAAAGGCAAGAACTTCATTAACTTAGCATGCTACTTAAGAATTACAAAGAACAGCAAAATAAATCCAAAGAAGCAGAAGGAAGGAAACAATGAACATAAAAACAGAAATTCTTTATCTAGAAAATATACCATAGAGCATTAACAAAGCTAAAAGTTGGTTCTTTGGAAATATTAATAGTCAAACTTCTGGCAAAGAACAAGCTTAAATAATAGGAAGAAGGGGGAAACTACAGGGGAAGGAAAAATTAAAAACATAGGAACAGTTAGGAGTAACATTTAAAATAATAAATTAGAGAACAGATATGAAATAGATAAATGCCTTTAAAAATGCCACTGAACAAAATGGACCAGAGAGGAAATAGAAAACATCAGTATTCTATAACCAACCCTTGAAAAAATTGAAGTAGCAGTTTAAAATTTTCCTTCAAGAATCTACTAGACTCTGATGCTTTAAAAGTTCAGTTTTATCAAGCACTCAAATAATAGATAATTCTAATCTTACTCCAAACTCTTTCAGATAATAGAAAAACAGGGCCTACTTCCCAATTAATTTTATGATGTGAGTATAACTTTGATATCAAAACCAGGCAAAGAAGTTAAGAAAGGAACATTATTGAGTAGTCTTACCCATGAACTTCTTTGCAAAATCTTAAACAAAAACTTATCAAGCCAAGTTCAAGGAAATGTTATGACCAACTTGGTTTTACCCCAGGAATATGAGAAGATGTAACATCACAAAACCCCTTAGCAAATTAAAGGGTAAAGACCATGGGATCACCTCAATAGATGCAAGGAAGGCATTTGATAAAATTACAAATCTATTTATTATTAAAAGCTCTAAGCACACCAGGCACTTCCTTAGCCTGATGAGAAAGCTTCTGTAAAATGGCAAAATGAGAATGTTATGTCTCTCTTCTCGTATTCAGTATTGTACTGGAAGCCTTAGCCAGTGAATTAACTCAAGAAAAATAAAAGTTTAACAACTGGAAAGGGAGAGACAAAACATTATATTTAAAGATATTTAAAATTGTCTAGCCTGACTCACTATGCCGTGGGAACGAGGCACGGGAGGCAGGCGACGTGGAAGATGGACAGCTTCCCACCTGGCGGTGGCACTCAGCGACAGGCCGCTGCAGGTGTGACAGTGCCAGGTGGGGACTGCAGTGGCCTGCGCCCAGCATCGCATCACCCGGCTGATAAAGGTGGGGACTCAGGCGAAGCGCGCTTTTCTGAAGCGCATGATGGCAGCTCTCTTCGGAAATGCAAGCGACAGAAATGTTTTCATTCCCGCTCCCAAACCAGAGCCTTTTCGGCGGGGCCAGAGCAGCCGGAGCTGGCCCTCCGGAGGCGGGAAGGCTGTCACGCTCGGGGCGCTGTGCTGCACGAGCAGAGTCACGGGCCTGGGCCGCTGGACCTGGCGTCTTGCAAAAGGAGGCACTGTTGACAAAAGCAGACAATCTGAGACCTGCAATTATTTGCTTGCTCAGAAGTTTAATGGGGAGTCTCAGGGGCATACAAAATAATTAGATGAAGAGCTACATGAATATATATATGCGAGGTGGCAAGAAAACAGGCTCAGGGGAGTAGGAAAACGGGCAAGGCCATCTCAAAAGGAGTCGACCTGGCACAGTCGGGCTCGGGGACAGGCTAGAAAGGAACTCTGAAGGCTGGGATGAGATCACGGAGGACCATTCTCAGGAGAAAGTGGCTGATGAAGTTACTTTCAGGTTGCGGGAACCAAAGAAAGATCTGAGAGCCCGAGCAGTGGGGAGAACTGGAAACAAAAAGGCAACTTCTGAGGGGAACTGCTGAAGTCGGACAAAACGGCGGCCTTTTTAAAACGAATGGCAGCAAGAGCACTGGCCGGGCTGGCGCCAGACCCCAGGCAGCGGCAGCTGATGCCCTACAATGAGTTTGCAGATCTCGTTTAACTCGGCTTTCCAGAGCGCCAGTGAAGAGCAGCAGGTGTTTTCCCGAACCTCCTGAAAGACGCTCCTAGCATCAGTGAGGAACAAATTAAGGAAGGACATTTTCTACATTGAAAAGCAAAAGGAATGTGAAAATGGAAAAGAAGCTGCTTGGAAGAGGAGAACACAACTGCTGGGGGGAAAGATGAAACAAGCTATTGAAAGTCTAAGTTGTCAAGAAGATGATGATACATTATGAGAAATGTTTGCAAGTGACACAGATGAGACCCTGGCCTCCCTTGATGGACCTCAGGAAGCACATGGAGAAACAAAGTTGGGTGGAGAGGAGGCCACTGAGGTGATCATTCTCATGATTTGAGCATTTTTTAGTACATTTTGAGGAATAAATCCTTCTAAAGTGATATTGTAATAAACCATTTCCACTGAATTGCTTCATTTTACTTTACACTGGTAAACATGGAAATCTGGAAAGACTTGTTTTCTTATTTTAAATAAAATTGAATTTGTGGAGAGATTAATGCGATCGATAGAAACATTTAGAATTTTCTCAAGATTGATAAAATACTTAAAAGTATATAGCAGAGGACTTAATTTCTCAATTTACTGCATGTGCTAATTATAACTAGTTGGCAATTAGTTTTGTCCAGATCTTTATAACTTACCATTCAAAAGTTTGTTTTCTTTTTCTGATTTATCTTTGCAGTGAATTATGACTGGTTTCAAAATATTCCATTAAAAGATCCTGATAAGACACATAAACTGTTAAACAATTTATTACAAATGCATCCAAGTTTTAGTTTGTCTGTGTTCTCAGAACTCTTAGGCTATTTGAAGGACCGTGATTAAAATTCAAATATGTTTATACTGATGGCTCTTCCCACGTATTCGTTTGCCCAGAAGTAAATAAACAGCAGAAGCTTTTCCAAGTGTATTGATTCATAACATTAAAAAATAAAAATAAAATAAAATTGTCTATGTTGAAAAAGTAAAAGTGTCTTTAGGTAACAGATTATTAGAAATAAGAAGAGTATTTGGAAAGGTTCTGAATATATAGTTAAAATACTAAAGATGCTAATTATGAAAGCAACAGCATCTAGGAATAGGTCTAACAAATGAAGTGCAAAAGTGTGGAGAAAATATGAAACTTTATTAAAGATATTATTATATTAACCTAAGTAAGTGGACAGTATGCCATGTTTATGGATAGAAAGGCTTAATGACAAAAAGACAAAAATTCTCCACAAATTATTCTATAAATTCAATAAAATTTTAATTCATAGAATTTGATGATTCTAAAATTTTTATGCAATAACAAAGGGCAAAGCACAGCCTACATTTTCCTGAAGAACAAGGCAGGGAGAGTTGCTCTACTAGGTGACAAGGTTTATTCCAGTGCTACAGTAATAATGGGAGGGCGATGTTGGTTTGGGGACAGAGAGTCAACCAAAAGGTCAGAATGGAGAACTGAGAAGCAGACGCACAGTAATATGGAATCTCATTCACACCCACAGTGACCACTGGAGACTAGTGGGGAAAGTCTGAATTCCTAAATATGGAAAAGTTTTTCCATGTGAAAAATATAAAATTGGATTTCTACCCCCATACCATACACAAAAATCAGTTCCAAGTAGAATAAAACTGTAGTTGTGAAAAGTAAACTATACAACATTTATAAACAATATAGGAAAAACATTTCATGATCTGGGAGTAGAAAATAATTTTTTAAATAAAAAAAGTTGCAAAAAACACAAACACTAATTGAAAAGATGGATGAATTTATCTGTATCAAAATCAAAACCTTCCTTCCATTAAAAAACACTGTAGAATGAAAAAAAAACAACAACAAAAAAACAAAAGCTAGAATTAGGTATTTGTAACTCATATAAGCTACAAAGGATTAGTATCTAGAATGTATAAAGAATTTCTACAATCAATAAGAAAGGTAGGAGGGGTTGGGGGGGGAAGAAACAATAATAGGCATTTCATAGAAGAGGAAACTTAAATGATTCATAAACTATAAGTAATGTATTTATCAAATATTGAGTGCATAAAAGAGGTAAGAATATAAAGATGGCAGTTTCGATTAATAAACACAGTTCAAAGTTAATATATCAAGAATTTTAAGCATATATTATTTTGATTTATAGAATTTAGCACCACAAAAACTGCAAGTAAACTTAAAATTTTTGCTCCTGGGGAGTGTGGGACTGAGGATCAGGGGAAGAACCAAGTCCTCTATATTCTCCTAAAAATATACACATATGTTACTTAAAAAAATAAAAGAAAATATAATAAAAACATTTCATTTTAACAAGAAGCAGAATGCTAAATAATCCAGAGCAAATATGCCCAAATAGGCAGCACCTACATATGAATATAGCTAGAAAACTACCAAGGGATATAAAAGAAACATTTAATAAATGAAAGGCTGTATAATGTTGTGAGGAAGAGAGGATAATGTTGTAAGGATGCTAGTTCTCCGCAAAATAACCTATATATTGAACATCTCTCCAAGCAAAAGTTTTTTATTTATACCTCAATAAAATGATCTACCAGCCTCTTAGAAGAATATCAGAAAATAGCCAAGAAAAGAAACAATAAGAGTTATGAAGATTTTATTTATCCTAAAAATTAAGATAACATAAAAATTCAGTAATTTAAGGAGTTTGCTCCTAGTGGAATGATAGACAGATCAATGTAACAAAATAATACGATCAATTGAGCTCATCAAAGAGCATAAAAGGTGACATCCAGTGTGGGGAAAAGTACATAGTTTTGGGACCTGGGTTTATTTGGAACTAATGTTAAAGTCTTATAACAGGCAACATATTATTAAGTGAAAAGAAAGTTATAAAACAATTTGTAAAGTATAATTCCATTTTTGTAAGAATAACTAAAGTTACATTTGGACACAAACACACAGACACTGACGATAAAAACAAATAGTAATACTGGTTACTTCTGGTAGTTGGCCATATGCCGTTTTTATTTTCTACTTTATCAGTATTTTCTAATTTTTTTAAGAAGAAATTCAATTTTTAAAACTCAGCTAATTATTTTAGGAAGTGTAAAGTAGACCTAAACATTTCTATTATATATATTGAAAAAAAAATTTTTTAAAGATGTCAAATCTCTGGAATGCTACCCCCCATATTTCTTTTCCATTGTGTGACAAAAACATTAAACATGAAATTGTGGTCCCCAAATTAACAGAACTGTTCTCCTAAAAATACTTGCCCTGCAGTATTTTAAAGTTAACAACAAAAACATTGATGAATTTCCAGCCAAGACAATAATAGCTTATGCTTCATTATATAGCATCATGTGTGTTTAAAACAGCCCATCCCCACCCACGTCAGCCAACCTCTGGCTACACGCGCGCCTTCTTCCCACCACTTCTGCGAAATTGCTTCATGATTTTACAGAGTCATTCTTTCGAGCTGAAAATTTCCACGCTTGGTTCTCTACCAAAGGTGATTTCATTTGGGAAAGAGTGAAAACAATGTATAGCCCAAAGTGTCCAGTCATTTTCGCAGTTATATAAAAATGAAGAAAAACACTCTATTTGAAAACCAATTTCAAAGGTATTTATTTCGTCTTCCCAAACACTACATCTAAGAGGCTTGTCTGCAGAGGTTTAACATTTGCATCCTGCCAGGCCCGAACGTTTCCATCTTCAGAAACAGCCCGCCGTGGGTCCCAGGGCTCTGCGCTCTTGCCCTCGCCCCTCCTGTTTCTGAGGGAGGGACCGCGGCGCGTGGGCAGCGCGCGGGCGTGGAGCCGCCGGGCCGGGCCTGGCTGGGGCGTGGCGCCTGCTGCCTGACTCGGCGGCGCGCAGTCCAGGGCGGGCCGGCCCGTCGGTACCCCGAGGCCTGGCGAGCGCCCCGGGAGGCGAGCAGGAGGGAGCTGGCGGAGCTGCCGAGCTCTGGGAAATGCAAGCCAGGCGCACCCAGCGGCAAGCCACCTAAAGATCCCGGGGTCCCTGTCTGACGGCTGCAAAGCCTGTGCAGACAGCATCTGCCGCACGTTAAGAGAAACAGCCCCAAAAGCCAGTGAAACGCATCCCCGGCAGGGCAGCCCAGTGAGCGTGCCAGTCAGCGTTGCTCTAAATGCGTGGCTTTGCTTTTTTGACGCAAACTTACCTACACTGCCTAACACTCCTAAGGCTACTGTGTATGGCTGCACTGTACAATTTTAAGGGGCACCTTTCACAGGCCCCTTGGCCAACCTATTCCTCCCAATCCCACTTGCCAGTGGAGAGGAGAACTCCACCAAGCATTAGAGAGGAAAGAAAAATCCAGAGTTGCCATTTACGCTTATATCAAATTTCACATTATAAAACTATGCTCCAGGCAATTAAAAATATTCCAGTAATTTTATTACACATACCTTGAGATTTTGCTGGAAGGTACTCACATAATACAAGTTTGGCGGAAGCACATCTAATAAAGTGACACTGAGCAAGAAAATTCAAGGGAAATTACACATACACCTGTTTCAGCAATGTTAAAATGGGTGATTTTATACGAGTCCAAATGCATATATATCTTAAGCTCTGACTGTGGAAAATAGTCAGCCAAAGCATTATTGATGAAAGTATGCATCACTATCTACTGTAGGGTTAACCAAGCAACCACGAAAATAGATAATTAAACAAAATCAAGGAAAATATATAACTATAAAGCAAGAAGTCCCTTAATTGAAAACTGCAACCAACTCAAACATATAACAATCAAACATTTATAAAGTGCTCACTGGGTGCCAGGCACTAGTCTCAACGTTTTGTATATGTTAACTCATTTTTTACATATATTAACTCATGACAAAACTCTGAGGTAGGTATTATTTTCTCTATTTTACAGACAAGATACTTTGAGGTCAAACAATAGCATTGATGGCTTTAATCAGCGGCCACACTGTACTCCTAGCTTTTGCCCTATAACTCTGTAATTTTCACCCATTTGGAATACTGGGCTAGTCATGCGACTCGAGAATAAAGAGAAAGTGAGAACAAGCCTGGCAAGCCCCCTGGAGGAAGGAGGAGGTGGGGGAGAGTTGAGGCAGCCCAGCAACAGGCAGCCCAGCGGACCCTGAAGCAGAGCCACCGAGCTCTCGGCCACTCCCGATACTGATGCTGCACAGACAGCAAAGACGGCCTCTCAGCACGCAAGGGCAGAGCTCCGCAATTATCAATGTGCGAGCCATATTTCAGAGAGGAACCCCAAATTTGGATCCTCAGAATGCTCTAGCAGCACACCAAATTACTAGGAGGTCTGTGACTGGTAATTAGCCCGTATTAACACAAAATATTCAAAGTTGCTCATCAGTTGGCTTTTAATAACTGAAGAAGTGACATCTTCAGGATGTTGAAGCTCACCTGCCAAAGGCCACCAGGAACATACCTGCGGTCAGACAAAGTTAGGTTTATTTAGCTCTTGCAGCAAGGGAGAGAGCACACAATGGGATCCATGGGATGCCTTGTTGACAGGCTTTTATTACAGTTTTAGGATTGGTACTGAGTGATTCTTAGGAAGGTAGAAGGAAGCTGGGGGTCAGGTTTGCACTGGGTATGTCAGGAAGTAGAGGGCAGTCCTGGAGCCAGTGCCGTCAGAAAGCGCAGGCAGTTTGATGAATGAGTGTCTTGGTAATTTTTATCTAGTAGGCGTGATGACTGAAGCAGTGTTAGAGAGTTGTCATTGGTAAAGAAACAGCAGTGACTCTTATCAGAAAGAAAAATTTTTGTGTGTGATTGTGTTATAGCCTTGTCTCTGCCTTATGTCAGGCATGGTCTCAGAGTGGCCTTGTCTAATCTTTGTTTATATTCTGTGAATGTTGTTTATGTTCATTTGGGAACACTTTGCTTTAGCATTGCTATTAGCTGCCAGCTGTTGGGGCCATTTTTTACTTTCTGGAGCATCACTTGGAGTCCATCGGTAGGGAGTCCGTCTGGCAAAATGAGGAAATGCCCTGAGAGCAGTGCATTCTGAGGCACGTGGGTTGCTTGTAGGTATGTCCTGATGTCCAGAGACCAGATGATGGAAATAGGAGGGGGAGAAGCTGGGGGAGAGGGAGGCATAGGGGAGCAGAGGCTACTGGAAATGGAGAATTTGACCAGGAGCCTACAATATCAATCTTACCCCACCTGTGATGCTGAGAGGGGACTGAACTAGCAAAGAAATAAGTAGAGAAACATGCAGACTACCTGTGGCTAAAGACGGGATCAAGCAGTCAGAAAAACGGGAAAGAGAGGGCTACGAAAAAAACAGAGCAAAGCTGAGAAAAGGGAGCAATATACCCAGAAGAGACAGAGGACAAGCTTCGTTCTGAAAATGATCACCGGCAGTATCTTGAAGGAAATTCTGGAAACTGTGTGGTATTCTCTGAAACATGAATAAAGGCATGGCTTCTGAGTATTGAGACAAAAATCATGAAGAGATTATAGGCAATTATGCAAAGACACCTGGATGAGAATAGCGGAAATGTATAAGATTGAGAAGGATTTAAATCTTTTAAACAATTCTGCAAATGCTGAACTTAAAATTATGTTTGAAGGTGGTAAAGAGCTTATTTAATTATATGAATAAGTGATGCAATGTACAAATCTAACAAAACAGACAATGAGGTGAAAATAACAAAAGAGAAAAAATAGAAAAAGAAGATGGAGAATGGAAAAGCCACGCAAGGGAAATCCTAAAGGAAAGGCCAAACCAAATGGAGCTAAAATCAAGTCTTCAATTTTCCTCAGTTATAGTGTTTCCTCCATTTCAGTCTTTTTGTTATTATGATGCATCTTATATCTTATAATTCGTCCCCCCCAAAAAAAACTAGTCAATAATATATCTTTTCAATTGACATCTTCTTAGAATCAAGGAAGTACGTTAATAAAAAAAAAATGTCCTTAACTAAAGACAGATCCAAGTATTGCAGATTGAAAAGGCTAACTTCAGTTCTAAGGAATATGAATGGAAAATGCCCAAAATTAAAGACTTGTTGGCAGAAACGTTTAACTCTTAGAGAAAAAAAATTCTGTAAGCCTCCAGGCCTAAATATTAGATTACCAACAAAAGAGCAAATGCTAGGCTGCCTTACTACTGCCCTCCAATACCAAAGGTTAGAAGTTCACAGAGGTTGAAAGTTGTGGCCCAGGAATTTTTTTACTCAAAAAGTTGTTCATATTTAATAGCTATGAAAAGACATTGCTGGGACATGAAAGGTCTATCACTCAAGGTTTATTTTAAGGAAATGGCCCATGAGATTGTGGGGCATGGCAAGCCTGAAATCTGTAGGGCAGGTGGCCAAGCTGGAAACTCAGGCAGGGTTTCTGTTACAGTCTTGAGGCAGAATTCCTTCTTGGAGAAACCTCAGTCTTTGCTCTTCAATTGATTGGATGAGGCCCACCTGTGTGATGGAGCGTACTCTGTTTTACTTAGCATCTGCTGAATGCAAATATTAATCACATCTACAAAATGCCTTTATAGCAACATCTAGACTGGTATTTGACCAAACAACTGGGCATCATAACTTAGTCAACTTGACACATAACATTAGTTATCACACAAAGATTCACAAAATATGACAGCCTTCTTTAAAACAACTGTCTCAATGGTATTTTCTAGATGCAAAACATAAAATTGAGAAAACCATGGTAAAAAAAATATTGGTGACACAGAAATCATTGAAAGTAAGAACCTAGAAACTGTACATCTGTTTCTAGAATTGAATAAAAAGACAAAAATATTCTTGAAACGAAAGTGCTCTAATATAAAAAATAGTGTAATAACTATAATTGACATATAAAGACCCGGATTATATTAACAAAGAAAAAGAAAGAAAAAGGAAAGGAAGGTCTTATCTAAGATTGAGAGAATAAAATGGTACCAATTTATATGCTTGACTCTGAGAGTTGTTAGGAAAAAATAACTTCAATAATTATTTCAAAACATTAAATTAGCAACTATCAGTAATTCATACCTGATAAGATCAGCAACTCATGGGTCTCAGCCCTGGGCGGTGCATTAGAATCACCTGGAGAGCTTGTGCACATCCTGATGCTCTGGCAGCACCCAAGACCAGTTACATCAGGATGTTTGGGGATGAGGCCCAGTCACCAGTAGTGTTTTGAGAGCCTCAGGTGATTCTAAATTTGTTTGGCCAAGTTTGAGAGTCCCTGGCCTTGGCCTTTGTCCTATTTATGTTTCTTTAGGAGAGGCATTTTACTTTAGCATAACATTTCACAGTTACTTGCCCCTCTCCTTTTCCCCTTAGTCACCTTTATAGTTATCCTTGGTTATTTGATTACAGTCTACAGCTCACTGCTACTAGAAGTACAGTACAAGGACCAGAGGTCTCAACATATCTTAGGAGTTTGTTACTAATGTACCTGTTCCATGGCCCCGCCCTCCTAAGTGGACTTCTTGCTTCGTACTCTTTCTTTCTTCAAACTTTTTACAGAATGCTCTTTCCAAAACACAAATCTGATAATGCCATAAGTCCCTCAAAAAAACAATCAGAAACTCCATGTGTCCTAAAATCGAAGGCCCTGAAAATGGAATTCAGGGTTCTTGAAGGATTGTCGTCTTTACTTTGTGTCAAACTTTTTTCTTGACCTCATTTCCTGACTTCCTAACTCCAAGTATATCAGGCCATTAGCAATTCACCAAATGAGATAGCCCCTTTCACACTTCAGTTCTTGGGCTAATGTTTCCTTCAGCTGTGAATGCCTCTTGTCCCACTTTCTCACTAATTCTTAATCTTTCCTTGAGGTTCAGTTTAGATGTCGCCTCTGCTGTGAAGTCTTCCCTGATCTCCCAGTCAAAAGGAATTTCTTTTCTTTCTTGTAGCACTGGTTTCATTCAATCTTATGTGCTAACTTGTCTGTTTTTTCTCCAAGTTTGTTAATTCTTGAAGGGGAGGAACTATGCCCTTTAGCCCCTGCTCCTCCAGTGAGTGATTGTGGGTCACATTCCAAATGCCTGTACATGAATTCTTTTAGCAGGGTCAAGCCACTCCACATTCCATGGGCACTTCAGAGGGCAAACCAGCTCACACTTTAACAGTATTTATTGCAAAGTGTCTCTAGCTTTAGCCTGTTAAGCAACTCCTTGATATTTTATCGAAGTTCCATGTTCTCTCGTTACCTTCATCTTGTATTTCACATTGGTGCAGTGGTTGCCCTGTCCTGATACTTTCTTCATTTCACTCACATTGACACTTTCTTTCTGGGGGCCTAGTTTATCCAAGTTGGAGTTAAGGCATAAATCAACTCTTTAAGGGTGATGACTCAACTTCTTTTAAATTTGGGGACAGTATTGGAGAAGCGCAAATAAATGCCTAAATAATTGCCCAGGAACTCAGCTTGGGAAGGGGGTATGGAATTTCAGTGTCAACTGATGAAAACATCCATGCCTCTTAGAAGTTTCCAAAGAGAATAAGGCTGTCTGCCTGCCTGCGGGCCTGCAGGAGTACTTGAAAAACAATTAAAGGATTTAACAGTAGAGCAAGGCTGTCTCTACTCAGGTATCATACTCAAACAGTCACAGATTCCTGCAAAAGCCTCTGTAGCCCAGGGCTCTGAGCTACACAACCCAAACAGTCCAACTGTGACAGGAAGGTGCTTAGTGCTTGGACTAAACATACCAAAAGTTGTGTTTAGTTGTGTTTAGTTGACAGACAGAGCTGGCCCCAGAGGTGAAAAAGCCCCAGATGAAAGCCATCTATGAGGACAATATATTTTCCCAGATGTTTTTGCCTTTCTGAATAACCCAATCCAAATACTCTATACACATCATGTTTCTCCCTCTTGCAGACAAGCTGTTTACTACTCAGTATAACAATGTTATTTTATCTGTCCCTAGCCCACAGGCCAGTTCCCAAGCACCAGAAGTCAGATTTTGTGCTTGTCCTCTTGATCAGGCCTCTACCCTGTTCTCCAGCAAATGGAGAATAAGTCAAGAGAGGGGGAGAGAAGAGATCTAAGAAACAAAGAATCCGGCTCAGGAGAAAGGCAAAGGGAACTTAAAAATGACAGTAATGAGCAGTCTCAGTATTAAGACTGCTCATCAGGCCTAATGTGTTACCAACTCAAAGAAAAGGAGAATGGAGGTTCCCAGGGGGCACATCTCCGAGCAAAAAGTAGAAACTATAGGTTACTTGATGTGATTGGTCTTTTGGAAAACCATTTTGAGAAGATGTTGTAAGATATGGGGAGAGTTAGCAAAAGGTAAAAAGAAGTCTAAGCAAATTAAAAGCAAGGCAATTATTAACTTCAGAAAAAAACAAAAAGTTAAAAAAGAAACATAATTGTAGTATGCGCATTGCTCTGTTGTGATTAATATTTTTATAAGCATAACAATGTGAAAACAGAATAATATTAAACTCAAAATAGTGATGATATGGTAAGAGTAACACACAAACAATAGAACATTTCAATCTAATGTTCTTGGTTCAACACGGATCAAGTGGAGAAAAATTAACTAAGGGTATAAAAATATAAACAAAATAACCAGTAAGGCAGATGTAGATGAAATTCTGTATCCTAACAAAAGTGAGTACATCTTCTTGACAAGTACACATAATCATTCATGATAATTGGCCTCACTTCATAAGAAAAAATAATAAATTCCAAGAAGCATAAATAATACAGGTAGCATTTTCTAATCACATTGCAATAAAACCAGAAATCAATAACATCAGAAAAAGCCTGAAAATTAAAAAAACCCCACAACCTTATTTTAAACTCTTTCTATTCAAATAGTAGTCTGTAGACAAAAGCATCTGCATCCCTTTGGGACTGTTAGAAATACAGAATCTCAGATATACCAGACCCACTAAGTCAGAGTTTGCATTTTACAAAATACCCAGGGGATTTGCAAGTGCATTAATGTTTATCTATTGCTATGGACGGAATGTTTGTGTCCTCTCAAAATTCTTATGTTAAAATCTAATCCCCAATATGATGGTATTTGAAAGCGGAGCCTTTGAGAGGTAATTAGGTCATGAGGGTAGACCCCTCATGAATGGGAGTAATGCCCTTAAAAGAAGAAGCCAGAGAGCTAGCTCACCCTCTTTCTGCCATGTGAGGATACAAGAAGTCAGCCATCTGCAAGCCTGACCATGCTGGCAGCCTGGCTTCAGATTTTCAGACTACAGAGCTGTGAGAAATATAATTCTGTTGTTGATAATCCACTCCATTTATGATATTTTGTTATAGCAGCTTGAGCTAAGACACTTATTATTTCCAGAAAATAATGATAATTAAAATAAACACTAGAACTATGGGTCAAAACCAGGCTAGAACAGAAAGAAAAATGTTAGCCTTAGATATTTATATTAAGAAAAGTAAAACAAAAATATCAATGCATTAAATATTCAACTCAAAAAAATTATGGAAATACACAAAATAAAGTAAAAGAAAACTTCATAATTATAAAATCAGAAATTAATGTTAGAAAAACAGTAGAATTAACAAAGCCTATTTCTCTTAAAAGAAAAAAAATCAATAACATAGATTGACAAGTAGAGAATTTAATCAAGCAAAAAGGGAGGAAGTGCAAACACAAAGTAAGAAAGGACAAAAGAGAAATAACCTCAGCAACAGAGTATATTTTTTCAAAATCAGACTATTTGCACAATCCTGTGCAAGTAGATTTAAGTATGCAAATGCAAATGAAAATTTAAAACCTGGATAAAATAAGTAATTTTTGTGGATAAGATAATTCACTAAAATACATCTCAAGAAACACAAAAAACCATATGGACTAAAAATATATGGATCAATTTTTGTTAAAGAAATAAAGAAAAAATTTGAGGAATAAGCCTCCATGAACTCATAGAACATACACACCAGCCCAGATAGTTTCATATAAGAATCATACCAACCCTGTAAGGATTGAGCATTATAGTGCTGTTTGAACCTATCTAAAACTTAAGAGAAGAAGAAATTCAAAATTATTTTTATAAAATGAATATAACATTGACACCAAAACCTAGAATAAATTTTACAAGAAAAAAAAATTTCACAGTAATCTCACTTGTAAAGATACATATTAAAGTTTTAAATATAATGACAGCAATTAGAACCAAGCAGTTCAATAAGAGAACAGTAGTATAAACCAAGAAGGATTCATTCCAGAAATGCAAGGATGGTTTACTATTTTACTAGATTAATAGATAGATTTTAGGAGAAAAAATTTTAACATATTGATGCTAAAAAGGCATTTAACCCATTTTTAAACTTAAAAGACTTTTGAAAAAATAAATTAATAAATACTAAAATTAGGAACACAGTAAGGATGCCCACTTTCATTTAATATTGTATTGGTGCTATCAACCACTCCTTTTGGACAAAAGAAAGACACTTCAGGTAGAAACATTAGAAAAGAGAAGGATAAGTTATTGCTCTTTGTAGATGGTACGACTTCAGCCTAGGAAATCAAGGAGAATTAGCTAAAACCTCTCTGAACAAAAAGAGGCTACAGTAAATAAATAGGCTATAAAAATAAATATGTAGAAATCTTTAGCTTTCATACATAACATCAAAAACGAATTAGAAAATATGACAGACATGATTTGTAGTATAAACAGAAAATATAAACATCTAAATATAAACTTAAGAAATATGTAAAACTCATATGAGGAAAAGTTTAAAAATGCTCATGAAACATGCAACATAGATCATAGATTCTCTATTCCAAGAATCTGTCTGGGATTGAATAATTGACTACCCAATGTCTGTGATGTCTAATCATGGTCAATGCACTCTCTTGTTGGTGAGTTTTGGGATGGACATGTCTCTGGCACCCTGCCCCCCACCCCACCCCAGCCATTGTCTCACCTCCACCAGAGCCCAGGGTGATTGCCTACAGGCAAATGAGTCTGTGTGGGGGCCCTTTAAGAGGATGCCTGGGCTTCCAGCAGCTTTCCATCTTACCAGTCGAATGGAATGTCTGCTGATTTACCCAGCCCAATGTTGTGGGGACTCCTTTTCCTGGCACTGGCTCCAGGCTGCAAAGCCTGATGTGGGGCTGGGACCCCTTGCTTCTAAGGGGGCACCTCTGCAGCTGAGATATCCCTCCCCATTCTCAATAACCACAAGTGGGTATGAGGCCAGCCCATTTCGAATCTTCACCCCTCCTATCAATCTCCACGTGACTTCTTTATATGCTTAGTTATAGGACTTATGTTCAGCTAGTTTTCAGATGATTCTCCAGGTTGATTGTTCTATAAGTACACTGTAATTTTGATGTGGTCATGGGAGAAGGCGAGCACAGTTTTTCACCTACTCTGCCATTTTGATGGGATTGAGGAGATAATTCTTTAACAACTTTCTTTTTTTAAAAAATTTATATTTATTGTTGAAAGAATTACAGATAACAACTTTCTTAATTTTTTTAAAGTGATTTAACCAGAAAATTCCTATTGAGTTAATTAATTCTGGCCATCTAAATTTCTTAATAAACTTTATATTTCAATGATTTTCAAATTTATTAACAATCAAATATGCATTTTATTGTATTACAACTTTTAAAATTTCCATATACATTCTATTTCTTTTCTTTTCCATTTTCGTTATGGGACTTTTAAAATTAGATATTCCAGCAGCTGGTCCATTTTACTGATTCTTTCAAAGGCACTTTCCTGGGATTCATTATCTAGTCACGTCATCACTTTTCTGCTGCTGGTTGATTTATTTTTTGCTTTTATGATTTTATTTCTTTTTGCTTCCTTGGCTACTTTTTTCTTTTCTTCATCTATTTTTTTAGTTGAAAGAAGTATTTTATTGCTTTAACTTTAAAAAATATAATTTGTTCATTACTACAAATTATTTGATAACAACTTTATGAATATCCCATAATTTTTAATATGAATTATTCTGATTCTCACTATTTTCCAGTCAGCTGTCTTCATTTCCTTGATTTGCTCCCTAATACTTATTCAAAATAGTATGCATAAAATTTATTTTCTCTTTTGTTATTAGTTTCTAGTTATGTCATACTTTTTTTGAGAATATCGACTGCATATACTCATCTTTCTGACTTACGACTTTTGTCATTTCCTTGTGGCTATTTTAGATTTTTAACTTTTAAAAAAACTGTGGTCATTTAGAAGTCACAGTTTACAATGCAAATACAATATATTTTATGAAACAAATAATAATTTTATAATACAAAGTTGGAAATAGTCATGAACTCCACTCATTTTATTGTTTCAATCATATGTGCCATAATGCCATATTTAATGAGGACAAATATAACAGTTTGAGGAATTGCTGTTGGGAAAGTCCAGGGGTAGAACCCACAGTTAGGCAAACGGTAATGGCATGAGTGCCCGCGACCGTGGATTTGTTGCAATAGGAATCTGCAGAAGCAAGGAGGCCATTTGTAAGTGGTGAAAGAACACGAAGAGATACAACTGTACTGGGTCTGACTGCCTTGCTGGGAGCAGTATTCAGTGCCTGGCATACAGAGGAGCTGCTTAATAACTGTTTTCCTCCATGAAAAGAATGAATTTTTTTCCCTCAGACTGGTTGGAAGCAGGCCATGCCAAAGGCAGTAAAATTAGTTAGTTTAGGGGCAGAGGCAGACTAGCTAAGAAAAGATAGCCCCAGGGACCATCTTGGATTACTTGTGAATTGCTGCGTAGTTCAGGGAGAGGGCAGAGATGACAGCTTGAGCAATTCAAACATGTTTTTTGCTCAAGGGTCCAAAAAGTGGGATGGTTTTTTTTTTGTTTTGTTTTGTTTTAAAAAGCTTATTCTATGAGGACTGGTGTATGTTGGGCACCAAAAAGTGTGAAGAACCACAAGTGAAACTGGCCTGGTCCATATCCATCTGGCTGTCCAGTGCAGAGAAACCCAGCCCACTACCAGCTGCCAGTATCTGCACCCCTCTGTGTGAGGGCTTTCTCCAGGTCCCCTGGGGGCTCCTCTGCCCACCCCCATTGCAGGCCAGTTGCAAGTGTAACCCCTCTTGGCTTGGAGGCCAGCTGCAAGTGCAACTCCTCAACTGAAGACTATATAAATACCCCAGATCTCATGCTCCTTGGGTGAGAGAACTCAGGCATGTGCCCCACACTTGCCATCAGAGTTCCTCTTTGGGGTGAAGCTCCAGTTGCCCACGGAGGTAGCTGTCCCAGTAAACTCCCCTTTACTGGTTGCCATCCTTCCCTATCTCACTGCCCTGTCCCTTGTTGGTGTTCTTTGTACTTTCTGAACTCACCATTTGCACTTGAAACCTTATCTTCTTCTGGGAAAATCCAAATTAAGGCAAACAATCTTTTTCATGATTTGTTTTGGCCTCATCACTCTTTGTAAACAAGAAGTGCTGGGGGAGAGAGATGAGAAATATGCGCGCTAAGAAGTCATGTTCGGTTGGCCAAAGAGTATTTGAAGACCTTATACAAGTCATTTATCACACTCTGCTTGATCAGGCCACAGAAATGCGTTTCAGCAAACCTTTGGAGCGTGGAAGGGACTCTCCACTGTTCAAAAGCCCTGAACTATAATCGGCTGGAGGTACTGAGACCATAAAATAATCTTCCAGTCACTAATTGCCACAAATCATATTAAATTACAACTCCTCCTGCGGGTAAAACTTGGAGGTCCTCCACCAGGCTCAGGTGAGCTGGTTAGGGGTGCCAGTCATGGGCACAAGGGTGTGTTTGTCACAGTTACGATCACAGTTCCCATCAGAGGGATGGAGGTTAGATTTATGAAGAATAATAACAACAATCACATCCATAAATTATTAGGTTTAGAAAAAGATCTTAGGTTTCCTCCAGAAAACATTACCTGACACCCCATCTGGGCTTCGTGTCCTTCTTTTGTGACCTCACACTTCCCTACCTTTCTCATATCATGGTCCTTAGCCCACTAAATTGTAATGGTATTTTATTTATCTAGCCCCCAAGTATACTCCTCTACACTCCTGGAAAGTAGTAATTTTATCTTCCCCTGTTATATCCTTGGCATAGAGCTTGTCACTTAGAAGGCACGAACAAATAAATAAATAGAGCAATGAGAAGAAACCCCCACCTAGACAAAAACTGGCAAACATACAAATTACAATAATAAAAAACTCTTTTAAGTCTCATAATTAAAAACAAAATCATACTATTATTAAAGGTTAAAGTTTGTAAATGCCACACTTTATATTTAGAGAAGTTGTCATTTATGAGGGAAGGCAAGAGACGGCCAATTTTATGTATTGAGAGGCTCGGAGAATATACCAACCAGAAATCCTTGAAAAAATTACTTTAAATTGTATGCCAAATAATAGAAGGATAAAGCAAATATAAGCACATAAAAGAATGTGATATCCTAAAAAGATTAGTAATAAAAATGAAAAACAAGTGTAAATATTTTTGAAAACCTGGTAAATAAAATAGAATACTGAAGAGGCAAATGGGTAAAAGTGTTCTAAGGTCCCTGAATTGTCCAGGGAGTGGCAAAATACTATTGTGTATTAGATTCTAAAGCGAGAATAAATGGTGCAATTTTGAGGATAACAATAAAAATAGTAAAAGATGGCATAACTAACAAGGACAAGGAGAAAATGAAAATAAAAAATACTCTTATAATAAAATAATAATAATGCTAATATTTCAATGTGATCAGAGAATGGCAAGAAAGGTAGAAAAAGGAACAAACAGAAATGAACTAAGTAGAAAATAAACTGTAGGATAGCACATTTAAACTCAAGTATAATGTTAAATATAGGTAACATTTCAATTAAAAGACAAAGACTGTGAGACTAGATTTTAAAAAACCGAAGCTATTTATTGCTTACAAGAATCACACCTTAAGTATAAAGATGCAGAAAGGCTAAAAGTAAAAGTATATTAAATATAATGATGTATATCTTAAATAAAAGCTAGAGTACGTGGGTCTATAATTGTCCTGCAAGGTAGACTTTTAAGATAAGAGAATGACTAGAGATAAAGAGGAATATTTCATAATGATAAAAGGGTCAGTCACCAGGAATATAAAACAATTCTAAATTCCTATGCATATGATAACATAGTTTCAAATTATCTAAAGGAATATTGAGAGCACTAAAAGGAGAGCTAGACAAGTCCATAGTTATAATGGAGGTTTTAACACAGCACTGCATCCAATAACTGAAGAATGCATGTCCTTGTTAAGTGCACATGGAACATTTGTCAAAGTTGACTATCTGCAGGGATGTAAAGAATTTTCAACAGAATTCAAAGCACCAATATCTTCAAGAGTATGTTCTCTAAGCCTCTTAACACAGGGGAATTAAGCTAGAAAACTAAAATATTCATCTGCCAGCTGGATTTGGAGTGGAAAGTGGAGAAATTAGTAGGAGCTGCTCGCTGTAGTGAGTCACAGAAGACTCACATCAGATTAAAAAGCAGCTTTTGACCAACAAGTATCCAAGGGCAGTGTGCTGTTGACCTGAAAACAGGGCACCTGGAAGTAAGGGATGGAGCAGAGGACAGGGCCGAAGTCCCTCAAGGCAAACTTCATCAACTTTATAATTTTGTGGTAGGTCAGCCACTACTGAGAAATGCTGGAAATGCTTCCACATTGCTGAAATTACCTAGCAGATAAGTTTTCTTTCCACCATAAAGTAAATCTTTGCTTTACTCAATGCCCATTTGCTGAATGGAAAACATCACAATATTGAATTCTTCTACTATCTAAGCTTGTCCCTGTTGAATATTTCTGATAGCCATTAGTATGAAATCTTTTGGGCCACTTGATTGTAAGCTACTGAAGAAATAAATGGATCTTCAAAATGTGGTTAACAGTCAAGAAGTATCTTAGGAACCAAGAGAAGCTAGGTTGGAGTGTAATTTGTTCCACCAGGGCTGCAGCATTTTAGGAAACAGGGACTGCAGAGAATGTCATGGTAGGTTGCAGCATGTTTTCATTTTTAAGTGTCAAATTCCAGCTTCCCTTGATTTGGCAAGCTAAAAGGAACTACCACAAATGGAAAGATACCAGAGCTGTGTTTGGGCTCCCTCTGCTCTACATCCCCCACTGCAGGATTTTGCTGAAATTCTTTTCACAGGATGCCATGCTCTGTACAGAGTAGGTTGCTAAGAAATATTTCCTGAGTTGACTTAAAGAGTGAAGAGCATATTTGCTCATTTCATTAAAGATGTGGAGGCAAATTACACCCAAAGAAACAGCATCAGCTTAACCATTTGAGTGTCTACCCTGGTTTGACAGAATATTTCTTGTTATTTGAGTTTTTGAGAAATTTCTGAATAGGTCTTCTAGTATAATAAAGAAAAAACCTGACTCATATTTGCATAGAGCTTTCTTTTTCAATGGTACTGAAAGGTCACCTATGGCTCTGGGGGTATTTCATGCTTAAATCAGAAAGGTTGTAGATGGTCAAATCACAGTAAAGGCCCCATTGGTTTGCCCAGAGGCAATGGGGCTGGTTGTTAATAGAGACATCAGAAATGCAGAAGGGTGACGAATCTACACCTGGCCTGCTGGAAATTTTGCAATTAGCAATGCCCAGACTATTTTAGCTCGTTTTAATTCAAGTGTGATTCCTATGGCAAATTTCAGGGCTAAGAATGTGTCCCCCTGGCCCTGAGCTGTCCTATCCATCCCTAGGACTCAGGTCTAGCAGCTAATAGGGTTCTGGCCTCTGCTACTCTTTTCCCACAGGGCTGGTTCCCTCCTGTGGAATCCCTCTTCTTTTTACAGTGTTACTCCCCAAGTCATATCTGCTCCAGAACGGGGATCTTTTAAAATGAAAAGGCTTCTGGGGTGAACAGGTTTCCACATCCTTCATCTCATTCCTCACCCCACCAACTTCCCTGCACAGTAAATGACATCACCCTGCACATGTGAAGGCACCAGTTCATCAACTGCTAACTCTGGTGGGTCCACAAAGTTATTTGGTATTAATTACCCATAGGACTGTCTACACTATGACCAATTTATCTACCTTCTTTTTAGCTCCTACTTGATAGTATCTTGGGAGACTTGTAGCCAGCAGAACATGATCAAATAGGCAAGGGTCATTTGGCAATAATCACCTTAAGAAAGGGGCTTTGTCATCTCCATCAGTCCAAGTGTTCCATAGAGTTGTGGACATTTCAGAGTTTGGACTCAGTGTTGGGGGTTATTCCTCATCTTCCCTCTGGCCAGTGCTGGGTTACCCACACAGCTCTTAATCCCCACTCCAGACCATCTAAAGCTTTGCCTTGTGTCCCAGTTAGGTTCCGTGTGCAGAGGGGTAGGAAAGTGGAGAGGATGCAGGGGTGCAAATACTCTGCTCCTGTGTGCTAAATAAAGTGAATCCGGCATTTTCACATAATAAGATCAATGCCATAATCCAAGTTTCCATTCCACAAAGCACTGACCTCCCAGCAGAGCAGGCAAGCAAAAGGAAAAAGGAAGAATGTAAAAAGATATCAGGAATAGGAGGCGATGAGTAACTATAATAGGCAGGGGCAAAAGTGTGCTCCAACTGCCTAATAGAAACATTTTAAAAATTCAAATGTGGTTACGCTCAATTTAACCTTAGTCAATCCAATTAAAAGCCCAGTTCCAGCATTTTCTCCAGAGCTAGTTAAGTGGTCAAATTGCCTCATGGCAACCATAATAAATTCAGTAAGCAAGCAGCATAATTAAAACAAGATGCTAGTCAAGGGCCTTAGGATGGCTTAAAATAAAATCTGACTCCTCATCAAAAAATGTCCAGAAAGGTGTAGTGTGGCAGGAAGCAGGAAGAGAAATTTAGATCTCTGTTCTATTCTTGGCTGTGCTCTAACTTATCCAGGACTGCAGGCCGGTCACTTAACTCTTTAGGCTGTGCTCTATTGCCTCATCTCTGAAAAATGTGATGCACTATTCTTGCTTGTCTCTAGCAGTATTGTAAGGCTCAAAGGAGAGAGCATATCTGGAATTATGTAGAAACAAAACTGCATTTTATAGCACAGGGTAGTATGGTTATAATTACAAATGCAGGTTATTAATGGTAATGGGAAAGGTGATATTTGTAAAAGTATTGCTGGGCTATCACTGCAGGGTATGTAGATGTGAGCCAGGCTTGGTATCTGTTAAATCCCAGGAGAGTATGAAATGCCAATATTTTATTGACGGAGTAGATAGTTTAAGTGATATAGTGATGGAAGCAGTCTAAAGTAGTGGGAAGAATTGATTTGGCTCCTGTGAATGTAGCTTTGTAACTTGGGCCATGCCGGTGAATCAAGGGGGAGATCTGGCATGGGGACTTTGAGATTGGAGAAGGAGGGAGAAAAGGAAGGAGGGGTGTGCTATGCAGTCTTAGCCAGTGTGGAGGACAAGTTCTCCACAAAGAGGGCAGGGATGCAGCACACAAAAGCCCTGGTCCAGATGGCTTCACAGGGGAGTTTTACCAAATATTCAAAGAAGAACTAACACCTATGCTCCTCAAACTATTCCAAAAAATCCAAGAGGAAGGAACACTTCCTAGCTCTTTTTACGAGGCCAGCATTAGCCTAATTCCAAAACCAGATAAAGACACTACAAAGAAAAAGAATTACAGGCCAATACCCTGATGAACATAGATGCTAAAATCCTCAACAAAATATTAGCAAATCAGATCCAGCAATATATTAAAAAGATCATACACCATGACCAAGTGGGATTTATTCCAGGGATGCAAGGCTGGTACAATATTCACAAATCAATAAATGTGATATATCACATAAACAAATTGAAAGACAAAAATCACATGATCATAACAATAGATGCAGAAAAAGCATTTGACAAAATCCAACACCCATTTTTGATAAAAATTCTCAGCAAAGTGGGAATAAAGGGATCATACCTCAACATAATAAAGGCCGTATATGACAAACCAACATCATACTCAATGGGCAAAAACTAAAACCATTTCCTATAAGAACAGGAACAAGACAGGGGTGTCCACTTTCACCACTCTTATTCACATAGTACTGGAAGTCCTAGCCACAGTGATCAGACAAGAAGAAAACATAAAAGGCATCCAAATTGGAAAGGAGGAAGTAAACTGTCATTACTTGCAGATGACATGATAGTGTACATAAAAAACCCTAAAGCTTCTACAAAAAAACGACTAGATTTAATAAATGAATTCGGCAAGGTAGCAGGATACAAAATTAACACCAAGAAATCGATGGCATTTTTATACACCAATAATGTGCTCTCAGAAAGAGAAACTAAAAAAACAATCCCAGTTACCATTGCAACAAAAAAATTAAGATGCTTAGGAATAAACTTAACCAAGGAGGTAAAAGACCTGTACTCACAAAACTATAGGACTTTGCAAAAAGAGATAGAGGAAGATATAAACAAGTGGAAGAATATACCGTGTTCATGGATTGGAAGAATCAACGTCATTAAAATGTCCATACTTCCCATCATTAAAATGTCCATACTAGGTATTTCACAGACCTAGAACAAACACTTAAAAAATTTATATGGAACCAAAAAAGACGCCAAATAGCCTCAGCAATTTTGTGAAGGAAGAACAAAGCTGGAGGGATCACAATACCAGATATCAAGTTATACTACAAAGCCACCGTAATCAAAACAGCCTGGTAGTGGCACAAGAACAGACATATAGATCAGTGGAACAGAACAGAGAACCCAGAAACTGACCCAAAGGAATTATGCTCAATTAATATTTGACAAAGGAGGCAAGAACATACAATGGAGTAAAGACAATCTTTTCAATAAATGGTGCTGGGAAAATTGGACAGGTACATGGAAAAAAATGAAACTATGCCACCGACTTACACCACACACAAGAATAAACTCAAAATGGATAAAAGACTTAAATGTAAAAGTGAAACCATAAAAATCCTAGAGGAAAATTTAGACAGCAAAATCTCAGACATCTCTCGTAGCAGTCTGCCAATACATCTCCTAGGACTAGAGAAACCAAGGAGAAAATAAACAAATGGGATTGCATTAAAATAAAAGCTTCTGCACAGCAAAAGAAACCATCAGCAAAATGAAATGGGAGCCCATTGTATGGGAGAATGTATTTGCCAATGACACATCAGATAAGGGTTAATATCCAAAATATATAAGGAGCTCATACAACTTAACAAAAGGAAGACAATTCAATTTAAAAAATGGGCAAAGGACCTAAATACACACTTTTCCAAAGAGGACATACAGATGGCCAAGAAACATATGAAAAAATGCTCAAAGTCACTAATCATCAGAGAGATGCAAATTAAAACCACGATAGGATTCTTGAACAAGATGGCGGCACAGGGCACCGAGGAACCACTGCCACAGGCAACCACATCAAAATCACAACTAAAGTACAGAACCACCATCACTCTGAGCCTCCTGAAATCCAGCTGAACAGAAGCCCGACAACCAGGGACCTGAAGAAGCACCGAGACCAGTAGGAGGGGCGGAGACTCCGGCGGATCGGGGCTGAATCGCTGAGACGCGGCCACGGTCCCACCCCCGATGCCGCGGGGTAAACCCGGGAGGGAATCTCGGCGGTGGGGGTTTTCTGGAGGAGTGAGGGGTCCCAGCCCCACAGCAGGCCCCCAGCCCAGGGCTCCAGGGCTGGGAAGAGACGTCCCCACAACTCCGGGCTGTGAAACCAGAGGGAACTGTCACTGAGGGTCCCGGAGGCTGGGGGAGGCCCAGCAGCTCCTCTTAAATGGCGGCGCACGGACTCACTCGGACGCTCCCTCTGAGCCCAGCTCCGGGCAGTGGCTTAAAAGGACCTGGGACACTCGGGGAGGAACTAACCTGCCTGAAATCCCAGCGAGAGCTGGAGGGGCGGCTTCCTCCCAGGCAGAAGGGCTGGCGGAGGCCATGGCTCCTTTGGCGAGTCCTCCCTGCACACAGCCGGCAGGCAGGCGCCATATTTGAATCGCCAGCACCTGACTCACACCTTCGGCCCCGCCCCGTGATTCCCGGAGGCCCCGCCCCTCCCCACCTGCAGCTCATCCGGGCCATTTCCAGGGGCTTTTCTATGCAAGTGGCCTCTCCAGCCTCATGCTTAGGACTTTCCTAAAATCTCTCAAACAAGCAGCAGCATGCCCCACATGGCTTGATAAGTGGCCCCAGGCCTGGCACTAGTGGCAGCCTGCATTGGCTCATAGCTGGGCCTCTCCTGGACAACGCCAAGCCCAGCACAAGTAGCAGCCAACTACGGTTTGCTGTGTAGCTCATGCTGGGTGGCTCTGGGCAAAGCACTGGCACAGGCTGACTTTGCACCTCCAGGGAGGCCCCGAGACAGTGCACCTGGTGGTCAGACTTGACCACGCTGGATTACAACCCTACCACATCCATGAGTGACACACTCAAGGGCGCACTTTGTGAACACCAAAGCTCCACTGAAGTAAATCCTGCTCCATAGGGGTATCTCCAGCACAGCAGCTCTTTGGCTGTAGTTGCAGCTGGTCCTCACAGCCGATTGGCTTGAGGGTTGATTCCTCCCAGGAACGCCAACAGCAACCAAGGCTCAGGTACAACAGGACAGTGCACACAGCCCACACAGGGGAACATCTAGAAGTCCCAGCTCAGGTGACTGGGAAGGCTAAGCCACTGGACTCTACAGGACACCTACTACACAAAGCCACTCTACAAATTCCAGGAGACATAGCAGCTCTACCTAATACATAGAAACAAACACCAGGAAGCAGCCAAAACGGGTAGGCAAAGAAACATGTCACAAAGTAAAGAACAGAAGAAATCTCTAGAAGAGGAACTAAATGAAATAGATCCAAGCAAGCTAACAGATACAGAGTTCAGAATTTTGTTTATAAGGATGCTCAACCATATTAGTAAGAGTTTTACGAAAATAACTGAGAAAACCGATGACATAATAAAGTACCAATTTGAAATGAAGGCTACACGAACTGAAATGAAGAATAATTTACAGGAAATCAACAGTAGAGTAGACGATGCTGAGAATCAGATCAGCAATTTGGAAGATGAGGAAACAAAAGACACCCAACCAGAAGAGCAAAAAGAAAAAAGAATCCAGAAATATGAAGACAGTATAAGGAGCCTCTGGGGCAACTTCAAGTGGCCCAACATTTGTATTATTATGGTGCCAGAAGGAGAAGAAAGAAAGCAAGAAATTGAAAACCTATTTGAAAAAATAATGACAGAAAACTTCCCCCACCTGGTGAAAGAAATAGACTTTCAAGTCCAGGAAGCACAGAGAGTCCCAAACAAGAGGAACCCAAAGAGGCCCACAGCAAGACACATCATAATTAAAATGCTAAAGATTAAAGACAAAGAGAAAATCTTAAAAGCAGCAAGAGAAAAGCAATTAGTTACCTACAAGGGAGCTCCCATAATACTGTGAGCTGATTTCTCAACAGAAACTTTGCAGGCCAGAAGGGAGTGGCAAGAAATATTCAAAGTAATGAAAAGCAAGGGCCTACAACCAAGATGACTCTGCCCAGCAAAGCTACCATTTAGAATTGAAGGTCAGATAAAGAGCTTCTCAGATAAGAAAAAGCTAAAGGAGTTCATCACCACCAGACCAGCACTGCAGGAAATGTTGAAGGGTCTTCTTTAAGATGAAGCTAATGAACAAAAGGATCTCACAAACTAAATAGATCCAGAGACACTGACTCATGCAACAGATGATCATATTTCAGAGGGAAGAGGGAAGTGGGGATGGAGGGTGGGAAGAGATTCACCAAAGAAGTTATATGCATATATGCATAACCCATGGACACAGACAATAATGGGGTGAAGGCCTGGGGAAGGGGTGGGAGCAAGGTGGAGGAGGTCAGTTGGGGGGGAAAAATGGAACACCTGTAATACTTTCAACAATAAAGATAAATAATAAATAAATAAATAAATAAATAAATAAATAAATAAATAAATAAACAAACAAACCACAATGAAGTATCACTTCACACCTGTCAGAATGGCTACCATCAACAAACAACAAGTTTCTCCACATCATCAAAGGGCACACTGGTGGTGGGAATGCAGGCTAGTGCAGCCACTATGGAAAACAGTATGGAGTTTCCTCAAAAAATTAAAATTTGAACTTCCATTTGACCCAGTGATCCCACTTCTAGGAATATATCCTAGAAACCCAAAACACCAATCAGAAAGAACTTAGGCACCCCTATGTTCATAGCAGCACAATTTACATTAGCTAAAATTTGGAAACAGCCCAAGTGCCCATCAGTAGAGGAGTGGATAAAAAAGCTGTGATACATTTACACCATGGAATACTATGCAGCTGTAAAAAAGAAGGAGCTCTTCCCCTTTGGGACAGCATGGAGGGAACTGGAGAGTATTATGCTAAGTGAAATAAGCTGGTCAGAGAAAGACAAGTACCACATGATTTCACTCATATATGGAATATAATAAACAAAATAAACTGATGGCAAAATAGATCCAGAGACACAGAATCATGGAATAGACTGAGGGATCTCAGAGGGAAGGCAGGGGCGTGGGAGTGGGTGGGGAGAGATTAATCAAAGAACTTATATGCTTATATGCATAACCTATGGACACAGACATTAGTATGAGGAAGTCCTGGGAGTGGGGTGGGTGAGGGGTAGAGGAGATTGATGGGGGGAGGGGAAGGGGACATCTGTAATACTTTCAACAATAAAGATACATTTAAAAAATGATAACAATAAAAAAGAGGTTAGGGATGAAGCAGAAGGTGGGAGAAAAGTATGATGTAACCAAAATGTGTTTATGCACAGCCTCTGTACCACACTAGGGTTCCTCATTTTCTAGGATCATAACCCCTTTGAGAATATTATGAAAACCAGAGCGCCCCCATCATAGGGGGGAAATGTGCACATGCACAAGTCCATGAAATTCTGCACCTGGAAGCACAGGTGTAGAACATTGTTTAGAAACCCAGAGCTAAGGCAGCAGCCAGAATTCCTATTTGTTTTTCTAGCATTCTTTTTTTGAGCAGAATTCTGAGCTGCTCATGGAATGAGTTTTGATAAAGGTGTAACATAGGTTAGATGACAGCATGAACTGAATTCACCAAGGTAAGGCTGGACTTATTGATTGTCCATAAAGAGGGCAAAAATGTTCATGTGCTAGAATGTTCATGCAGACTTCTGAACATGCTCCCATGTAGCATCAGGTTTGGTCCAAACAACACCCCACCCTTTATGTGGATTCCCATGTTGACTGAACCAGCTCCATACTTAGGCCTCAAAAAAGGCCATCACATGGCGCCGTTGGACTACTTCCCAATCCTGGTCTCAACCAGGGACCCAAGGTGAGCAAGTAACTGGCAGAACCAATCCCACAAGAGTCCCCTGTCCATCACAGACTAGTTTCTATCCCCAGGCCTTTGCATGGGCTGTTCCTTCCATTTAAAATGCCATCACCTCTTCTGAATCTGAGTAAAAGTGGGAATGAATGAGCATAAATGTAAACATAGTGCTTTGAGATGTGATATATTATACTGTGGGGGTAATTCAAATATAATAACACAACATCATAAATCTTAGGGCTGGCCTGCTCCTGAAGATTGTTCATTCCAACTGTCTAACATTAATACTTACAGCAATTAAGAGTGATAATAACACTAATACCACTACCACCAGTAACAGTACTAACACAAGCAATCACAACTCTTTGAATACTGATCTGATCCATCTACTTTTTTTGCAGGATAATTACTTCTCACACACACACAGACACTATGCACATATTTAGACAAAGAAACATAGTGTGAGGCTAAATTTACATTCTTAACTTTCACTTAAAAATTATAGAATCAAAATAGTCACAATTTGTCTGTACCCTGGATGACTGAAGAAAATAAAGACAAGAATCACAGATGATTTAGAAACACACACACACAAACACACCCTCATTTTGTTCTGAGAAGATTGCCAAAACCTTTCAGCTTTTATGCTAATATGGCCCAAAAAGATGGGGGCGGGGTCTTAGTGAAAACATTGTTTTGTAATCAAAAGGATGAAATTAGACCCATCTTTTGCATATGACCTTGCATGTCACGAAGTCCCGTCTTATCCTTCGAATGCAAAGCCTTGATCAAATGCTTGCTCACCTGCCATCTAACCACTTGGATTTTCTTCCCAGGAACCTTCTCTCCACCACCACTCATTTTTCTAATTCCTCAGGTGTTTCCAAAGATAAGACTTGCCTCCTTCTCTGATCCTGGAAAGCCACCCAGAGACTTCCCTCCATCTCTGCATCTCCCTGGACCCTTCCTGAGATCAAAGAGCACGGAATGTACAAGCTCCCCAATATCCACTCTGAGAAACTTTCCCTGCAGGGTTGGATCTCACCAACAGGCCCTTTATTAAGAGACATGGTCCAAGCTGGCAGAGATGTGGGGCATTGTACAAAGTGACAGCTCTTTTTTCTAGCTCCTTTTTTTTTTTTTTTTTTTACTGTGAACAAAATATCTGGAAATGGCTTAGGCATCACATTATTGTCAAAGTTCTTGTGTAAATGGCTGACACATTCTTCTTCAATGACAATTTAAGGAAGACAGCAGAATATTATGTGCTATATGTACGGTGCACAGATGCATATAAATCTATGTCTGGAGGTCATTTCCGATGATGGAGAGACATCCTATTCCATAAGGGAACAGTCTAAAGCAAGGGAAGAAATTACTAATGTAGTCCACGTGGATACAGTTTCTCTGTTCAATTATATTTTACCTGATGTTTTACTATGCTACCCCCAAGATGTTGCACCCAAGCCTTAGCATTTCAAGATGTGGTCCCACAACATTGTCTCACCTTCGCCTCCCTGTAGACCTGTGGGGCCTTCACATGTTACAGATGAGGTGTCTCAGAAAGGGGGACTGCGGCAGACACTGCTTGCTATTTACAAAAATCAGGTTCTTCTTCTTGGGCACACAGCTAAACTACATTTCCCAGCCCCTTCTGCAGTTGCTGTGGCCATGTGACTGAGTTCTAGCCAATGGAAGGCAATCTGAAGTGATGTGTGCCACTTCTTGTCCTGGACCATAAAACCCTCCCACATCTTGTTGCCCCTTCCAGCTGTGGGGATGATGGGATGGTGCCGTGGAAGCCCTTATGAAACATCAGTCCTTAAAACGACTGTGTGGAGCAGAAGCACACACACATACACACCACCTCCCTACTGATCTGGAATCTCCTTGAACTGTTCTGTGAGTGAGAAATAAATGTCCAAGTGTAGAGCCCTTACACGTTTGAGTGTGTTTGTTACCACAGCCTACCCTAACCAACCAAGCACAAAAGTTTGGACCATGAAGTGGACTACTGCTCTATTCAAGACTAAAATTGTGTGGCACTGACGGACTCAGGAAGCAGTAGTGAAATAGCACAGGTAGTAAGAGGAAAGGTGGTGACTCAGTTATGCGGTGGCAAAACACTCCTGAAAATGAAACCTGCAATGACCTGGAAGGCAGACCACGTGCCTGCTGAATCTGTGGCTCTAAAGAAGTTGTTGCAATAATCCAGAGTCACAGTGTGCATTGGTCAGCGCTGAGTTTAGCAAAGTGTCACAACAAAGAGATGAGCTCAAGCAAGTTTGTCTGGTTTACAGATAGAGTGAAAGGAGTAGAGAAAGTTGAGACACTAAGGGCCTTAGGGTACAATTTCATTAGAACTTTCCAGTAAACCAAAGGAGCTTAGACCTGTGGTGAAGGTCAGGCCGCGAATGTTGCCCTCTCAGACCCATTGCTTCAGTTGGTCTCAATATAGGCCTATTACACTGAGGGAAAGATAGATATGGGATGGGTTTGGAAGCAAAGAAATAAAGCACATTTGAGGAATATGGGAAAGAACGTAGGGTGTTATTTCTGGCACATGGAACCAACTGGAAGCAAATTGAAGAGAAGTCTACCACATTTTGAAGGACTTGTTAGAGAAACAATGAACCTGGACTTAAAAGGATATCATTGTAAAGCTACACTGAGGCCTTAAACTTGCAAGAGTGGGGTAAGTCCTGTGGAAGTTATGCTCTCCCCAAGAACTGCATCCCCCCCAGTAGCCCCTGCAGACGGGCCCTTGGGGGAAAATGGCCAAGTCAGAAGCTCCAGGCTCCTCCAGGGCAGAGGCTTCACAAGGCCTCCCTGGGAGGGTCCCGTACCTACTGTGGGCCAGTGACTACTGAACGTTTCCCTCTCTCCTCTATCAAACGGGAGTGTTCACTGTATTTATTGAGTTCTTCTTACATCGTTGTGTAGTGTAGAGTCATCAACTTCTCCTGTGATCTGTCAATACCACGTGAAGGTAGCAAGATGGGTACTTTTATCCCCGATTTATCAGTGAAGAAACTAGACCCAGGGAGAGTATGATCATGGCTGTAGTTTTAGACACACTACACCCCAAAATCTCATCAGTTCTATTCTAAGGGGCTAAAAATTGTCACTTTCAACTAGCAACATTGGTATTCTACACCAACAGATTCTCTGAATTCAGTCAAAGATCCAGTCAAACCCCCAACAATGACACAACACATCCAGGTGGCTGGCTGGATTTGGGACAGAATTCACTGCATTGATTTGCTGCCAGAAGTCTTGGAAGCATAGTCGGAAATGAGGTTTAGCTCCAGAACCTCCAAGCCAATGGCCATATTGCTCAATTCATTCCCCGAATCAATCAATTTGAGGCTAATAAAGCTCACTCAAATTAAATCTCGCCTCCAGTTCTCTCTGTGCCAGGGAGATTATTGCGCCCTTCCTTGCTCAGCGTCTTTCTGCCCCTGCCTCAGAAGAATGGCCTTGGACAGATCCACTCTGAGGAGAGCTGTGAAGGTGGTAAGGTGTCTCCTTGTGTTTTCCACTTTTCCTTTCGCGTGCAGAAAGAGGTATCACTCCTCTCCTTGTATCCCTGTGGTGGCCTTATAAAGAGATTCAAGTAAAAATATGTCTTTAGGGGACTGATTTCATTCTCATAATTACCTTTTGGGCAAGAAACAGATTCCTTTAGCTGAGTCCAAACAATGATTCAAGTTGACATCAAGCATTGGAACAGAAATACGGCCTAATGTAAAAGGGCAAAAATCCTTCAGAGTGTGGGGGGAAGGCCCAGCTCACGGGGCAGGAAATGCCAGACAGAGCAGAGGCGACACAGAGCCGTGCTGCAGGGCAGCCTGTCCTCCAGGTGGCCCGTCGCCACAGTGAACGTTAGGTCCAGCGAACGTGCACCCCCCTAAACAGACCTTGGGAGAGCCTGCTGGATGAAGCTCCACTGTGACACTGAGAGGTCATACATTCTTTCATCTAGCTTCCAAGTTTGGGCTAATTTTTCATAATAGCTTTTAATTTAGTCCTTATTTGTAAAATAAGGAATTGGAATTATTGTAAAAGGAAATCTATAGTTCTGACACTAGTTACATTAAATGACAGTAAACTAGCCTCTGAGCTCAGACACTAAGGAGGGGGCTCTTATTGATCTGCATACCCAGGGCCTGCGTGGGGAGCTGTGCATGCTCCAGGCATCCGGCCTCAGACTCCCTGGGGTTAGGGACGCGGGGTCTCTGTTTGGCAGAGCCACAGGGGCTTCTCTCACTGTCTCTGAACTTTGCACTGCCTGGAGCTCCTGGCAGGAAACCCAAATTGTCCTGACTTCCAGCTCAGAAGACGAGCAAGTTTCTCAGGGGGCTGGCCTATGGTCCCCCCCCCCCGCCAGAATCCCAGCCTCAGCCAGCTCTGGGAATGTGGGGGTCCCCCACGGGGCTCTCCTTGCAGGATGCAGCTCTCTCATCCCCAAACCTTGCAATCCCCTTCAGTGTCATACGAGGCCTTCTATGATGCCACCCAGCACTCAACACTTCTCAAGCCTTTTCTCTCATTTCCTGTCCCACCACATGCCTCTCCCCTCCCCTCCCCTCCCCTCCCCTCCCCTCCCCTCCCCTCCCCTCCCCTCCCCTCCCCTCCCCTCCCCTCCCCTCCCCTCCCCTCCCCTCCCCTCCCCTCCCCTCCCCTCCCCTCCCCTCCCCTCTCTTTTTCTCACTTCCCTTTTTCCTATTCTCGTCCTGTCCTTTCCCTCCAAACCTTTCACATTTGATCATGCCCCACTCTCAGGATAAAACACAAACCCCTCACCTGGTCTCTGTACTTGCTGTTCCCTCTGCCTGAAACATCGCTCCCTTTAATCTTCCTGGGCTAATTCCTACTCTCTATCATTTTCTTGGAAAGAACTTAACCCAAAAACTCATTTTCTCTGAAAGACATTATTTGAAATCTCATTTTCTCAGAAAGAACTTCCTCTACCACCACTACCCTGAATCAAAATTGTCTCCCTTTTATTTTTTCCCCAAACACCCTATATTCTAAAAGTATAGTAACACTTCCAGTTTTAAATCTATATTTGTGTGTGTGTGTGTGTGTGTGTTCCCCTCACCTGGAAACTGCAAGCAGGTAGTAGGTCTCTTACCACCGTAATGACTCATAGTAGATGCTCAGCACATAGTGAACTAGGGAGCTTGCCTTCTCCTTCGCTGTCACCTTCTCTAAGCCTAAATCTTTCTCCTAGAGCAGGGTAGAATGCCTGACAGTAAGGGACATGCAACTTGAGGAGTTTGGCTCCTGGTTAAAAACCTATGTTTTTCCAGAACTGATCACAGGCCTTTACCAAGGCTTCCCTGCCAGCCTCCCACGCCAGCCTGGGTGCGCAGCTGAGGGGAGTTGCAGCCAGGTGTCAGGAACCCCCGGTTAGCCGCCTCTTTCACATGTTTGCATTCCAGCTTCAGAGGCCTTCATTCCTAGGTCTCCATCTGAGGCCTTGGGCAGAAGTTATCTTCAGGCCTCTGCTGAGTTTCTTTTTGGGGGAGGAGGGGAAAACCTTGAAGACACTTTCCCCACTCTCAGTCCCCAGTGCTTTTCCACTCCCAGCCCTTCCCTCCCCCCCACCCCAGGGTCCATAAGAAGCTTTTGCTGAGCCTTTTATCTGGGCTCCCTCAACAGGGAGAAGACCCCCACCTCTGTGCTCATCCACGTGATGCTCGCCCAGTGTGCCATTCCAGGAGGGCACATGGAACAGGAGCTGTCGACACTTTCCTCTCTTTAAGCCTCTTGCTTATGTTCTGTGTTCACTCGCTCTCAGCTTATTGCTTCCACAGGCTCCTCTGGGACCTGGCAGCTCAGCTTGCTCTCTCCCCCTCAGCTGAGCTCCTGACATGACAGAGGGGCCGCCTTTGCCATGACACTGGGGCAGATCTCAGGGGTGGCAAACCCCAGCCTTTACCACCCACCATGCTGCCGCCATGCCAGCCTGTGCTGCAGGGGCTCTGCCCCGGTGCACGTCCTGCCATCCCTACCCCGTCTGCTTACCCCCTCTCATCCTCGAGGTCTCAGCTCACCTGTCACCTTCAGGGAGCCTTCCTGACTCTGGGTAGACCGTGCCAGCCCGCCATCGTGTGCCCTCATAGCACCCCGTTTCTTTCTTTCACAGCACCCATCTTGGTTATAATTCCAGACTTCTCTGTGCTGTCTCCCTTCATGTCTTTCTAATGACTCTGGCAACTGGGAAAGAGATTTTGAACCACTTCTAGATCCCCAGTGCCTGGCACAGTCCCTGTTTTTCAGTTGGTATTACTAGTTCCCAGGAAGTGTTTATGGAATGATCGATATTAGTCTAACTAAAGCACAAGTTCAAGCAGTTAAGCTTACCCGCAGAAAGCTAAGAATAAAACGATGTGACACAGACATGAAGGTGATGCCTCTATAGTCTGGACAGCACAGCACCCAGGTTTCGAGGCAGGACGCATAGTCAGTTATTCAAGCGCCAGCTCCCACGGGGGAGGGCAAACAGTGGAGCCACGGCCCGTCTGTGCAGCAAGGCCGACGAGGCTGGGTGGTTTGAAGAAAGAGCACGACCTGGAGGCAGTTTCAGCTCCTCCACCCGCTCTTAGTGACCCTGGGAACCTCACCACATTTCCAATTGCATTTCTCAAAGGACCGCTCTGAAGAGCAAGCGAGATCTAGGTTCAAGGTATTATTAAAGCCAGCAGTGGAAGGCGAGAGCGAGTTCAGGTTGACCTTCAGGCCTGTGGAGCCACAAAAGGAACTGCGAGAATCGCCAAGTCGGGTAAACATTCCCTCACACCCAGGGCTTCCTGTGACAGCTTGACACAAAGTGGCTCCTTTGAATTTTCAACCCATTGGCCGCTTGTTTGGAGTTCACGGCAAGCAAGCTCCAGGTGCTTATAATGCCCAGAGCTCAATTATTGTCTTTTCCCTTCTTGGTTTGCCAAGCTTCTCTTCTGTCAATAAGCCCTGCGAGTTGGCCACCGCTTGCCATTCTTCACCTGTGACATTCAGTTTGGTCACCCTTTGCGGAAGAAGAGGCAGGAGGGATCTGAGTTCTCACTCAGGCCCCAAGGGAACTGGTAACCAATGTGTCTGATTGGTTAGAATCGGCTCAAATTCAGGTGTGTGTGTGTGTGTGAGTGTGTTTGCCTTTGGGTTAGATTTTGTTTTTTAAAAAGAATCTGGGAAAGTGACCAAGAACTCTATAAAAAAACTTTTCCTAAAGGGACACCTCAAATCTAGTTCCCAGAGCTCAGGGAAGTGACTGAAGGTAGCATTTGTTCCCCATCGATTCTATCCCCTGATGAGCAAACCCCACATTCTCATCTTTTTTCCCGGGGGAGGGCATTCATGGGGGAGGGATTCCACAGGGAGGGGTTTCCCCTCTTTCTCCGCCCCTCTGGGTGTCAGGAAAACAACCTTCACTTTTCCTCATGCCCTGGAATCACCACCTTTCCCGATGCACTGCAGCTGTGTTGGTTTTGCAACGTAAAAGGAGGGGAGGGTGTCAAAGCCTTGGCCCCAGGAAAGTTACCCTGAGATGCTGTGGCTGCAGAGGACGGCGGGGCTGGCAGGGACCCTCTTGGCTGGGGCCGGGGCCCTGATGCCACATCTCAAGCAAAGAAAGCGGTGTAGAGACAAAGCCGACCCCAGAGCAGGGCCAGAAGCCTGAACATCAGGCCGGAAGAAGGAAGGGATTGCAAGCACCAGGCAAGGCCAAGACTGTCTCGGGTTCAGCTCCAGAGGAAGAGAGGAAAGGCCCCGAGGTGGGCTCTGGATGCGGGAGGCCTCAGAGGCCAGACCGGGCAGAGAAGCTCGGTGCGTGAGCAATGCCGCAGCTGCTTTGTCTACACTTGGAGCACAGTCGGGCTCAAAGCAAGTATTCGTCCTACTTCCATCTGTGTCCACTGACTGCTTTCAGGCTGTGAGGCAGGGTGCCCAGCCATGCCCCCGAGGCAGGAGGGGGCTGCTCCAGGCTGGGGCTTCTGAGGAGGCCCCAGGGGACCCTTGAGGGTCAGCTTAAGTGGGCTAGCCTGTCACCCTGGAATGTGCCAGAAGCATCCAACTAAATAAAGCCTTTGACTCTCCCCAGCTCAGTGCTGTGGCCACAGGAGACCACAGGAGACACAAACCTGAGAGCAGTTTCCCTGAGGCCAGCCTGGCAAGGTCACTCCCATGACCCTCCTTCCCAATTTCTACTTTTCTCAGAGTTGGCAGGATTAGGGCAAATAAAAGATGCTTATAGATTCTAGTTAAACAAGGGTAAGTCGACTTGCCAGTTTGTTGGGGGATTTTTTCTGTTTTATTTTTTCTTAGCTGTATACATTTATCTTGCTCTACATGAATTTCACAGGAAGAATATTGATGTTTCAGCATCAAGACTTTTAATTAAAAGGCTTTTTAAAAATGTTAAAGATGAATATTAATTGCCTGCGCTTACTTTGCCCAGCCCTCAAACTAGAAAGGACCATCTCAACCACCCATCCCTTGGGTTTTAGGAGCACAAAGCACTACACTCTCCAAGCCCCGCATTGGAGGAAGTGTTTTCTGTGACACCAGGTAGGTGCAGTGCAGGCATGCGACAGCGTGTGTGCGCGTGCCCATGTGTGCGCGTGCCCATGTGTGCACGTGCCCATGTGTGCGCGTGCATACGTGTGTGTGCGTGTGATATCAATATAGTTCTCTCTGCCTAGAGTTTGATGTGATTTTCATTTTCTATTCCACATTTGTTCTCTTCACTTTCCTCAGTTCTTTGCAATAATATTACTTTCATAATCAGGAACGAAAACAACAGCGCTATTTCCATTTTGAAAAAAATAGATGGTGACTTCCCGGCCAACAAAATTATTCTTTATTTTTATCTCTGAGAGTCGTGTTCATGGATGGCTGAAATGTAATGTCACTGGGCATAGTGACAACAGAAACGCCTGAGGCCCACAGCTAGAGTCAGCTCACTAAACTGCGCCCTAGCCTAGAGCTTTCCCTGTTTCTCTGGCCTGGGCCAGGTGCTCTCTCTCCCCTCCACCTCCATCCCGACACCTCTCCCACCCCCATCCTCAAGACATCATTTCATATATTTTTTTACATTTCAGAGTTTTTTTAAAAAATTAAATTTATTGATAATAACATTGTATAAATATCATGTGTACAACACTGTAATTCGTTATCTGGATACTCTATTGTGTGCTCACCACGCAAGTCTAGTTTCCTTCCATCATCATATGTTTGACCCCTTTACCCACATTGCCTTTCCCTCTCCCCCTTCCCATCTGGAAACCACCATTCTGATGTCTATCTGTGAGTTTGTTTGTGTTTTGGTAGTTCATCTGTTACTTTTTGTTTTATATTCCACATATGAGCGAAATCACATGGTTTCTGTCCTTAACACGCATTTCCTTGGGTGTGGGATGTCACAAAAGACAAAAACTACCCTGAAGCCATTGAGCCTCGCTCGTGAACGAAGGGATGGTGGACTGTTATTCAGCTCAGTCTAATTTTGTGCCCACCAGATGCAACAGCTCTCATAGGTCTTCAGTCTTTTTCATCCTGTTTCAGAAATAATAGATTCTGCTTATAATTTTACCAAGAAAAAAAAAAATCTCCCTGAGCTAAACTTTAAATTATCATTTTTTATCCTGAGAGAAAACAATCCCACACCACTTTTTTTGCTTCTTTTTTGTCTGAGTATAGCTGGTTCTGGTGTGTGCCCCCACCTTCTAGAACCTTCTCGGGAGCCTGTTAGAGGCAGATTCTGATTCAGCAGGTCCGGGGTGGGGCCTGAGATACTGCATTTCTAACATGTACCCAGGTGAGGCCAGTACTGGCCTCCTGAGACCACACTGGGAGCAGTGAGGCTGTGGCTCACGCAGGGGCATATGGAAGGTTAAAGTAGGTACCACGTTATACTCAGGTAGTCTTTTTATATTACACCCTGTTAGCTCTTGTATCTCCATATTTAGCCAGCTCTAAATGAAGCAGTTAACTAATGCATACTGTTATTTTAATAGTATTAGGCAAATAAAAAAGCAAAACTTAAGTGGCAGGATTATTGAACATCTCATCCCCTCAGTTGTCCAAGCTCTGGCCTTTCTTAGAATGTTTATCCCTGTAAACCTACTTTTGTTACACCCTGTAGTTAATTTTTCAACTTCAGTTGATATCCAATATTATTTTATATTAGTTTCAGGTGTATAGCACAGTATTATTTTCATATATAAAAAATTCAAAATATAAAAGTCCAGTGATAGGGGACAGGGTGAAATTATGACAAATTCACACAATGAAATAATATGCATCTATTAAAAGTATTTCCACAGAATGATTAATGGCAAAGGAAAATATTTAAGCATATTAGTAAGTGAAGAGAGCAATGTTTCAAAATTTGAATATGCAATGGGAGGTAAAATTGTGGCTGTTAGTATTTAATATTTTTCTGTGATTTCCATAATGATTTTATTATTTTTATAATCAGTAAAATGTCATTAAAAGGGAGCTCTTTTTAAACCACTCAGGGCCTAACTGAAAACAACATACAAGTTATAATCACAGGTTATTTTTTCTCATTCATTATTACTTGGCACCAACTCCTTCAACATTAATTTAAAAGTGCAGCTTATGGATAGAACAATAAAGCTTCCAATTTTTCCAAATTTCACATTTCCACAAGCTACCCTCCTCCATAATTTGTTCAGATGAAGGATTCTTGCCTGCTGCCTGTCATTGCTGGCAGCCTCGGAGAAACACGTGCCAGCCCGTGCGTGGCAGAGCTTGCCTTCTGCGCCCTGGCCCCCTCTGGCCCTCTCGGCCCTGGCAGGCTGGCAAAGGGTGGCCGGATGATAAGGCCCGTCACTCATCGCCTGCCTTTGGTCCCTGGAGAGCCCTAGAGCACATCTAGGAATCACTTTCAGCAAAAGGCAAGCTCCTGTGGATGGTAAACTTGAGCCTAATTCAAAGACATAAACTTTCTCCCCAACTTAACAGAAACAGAGCCCTTACTCTGCATTTTAATATTATCTCTCATGTCCTCCCAAGTCAGCCTTTCTAGGACTGTAACAGTCTACATGCCACGATAACCAGAGTCATTTCCTGTTTCTGGATTCCTGGCACCAGCCACTCCCAAAGTCCCTCTGTGACAGGAACGAACCTTTTTCCCCCAGTCCCTCATCTCCACGCCTCACCAATGTCTGACCTGTGCTATCAAAACTCCTATGCTACACAGATTTTGATATAACTATGAGCAGGGCGACCACACATTGCAGTTTGCCTGGGATGGTATTGGTTTTAGTATGTTGTTCTAAGATAGTTATTAACGGTGCCCCCCTTTCCTCAAAAGCATCCCCATCTGAACAGCAAATTACATCTTGACCTATCAGTAGAGGAAGTGTATGTTCTTAATTTTCATAGGTCTCTAAAGATCCCCTAAGTAAATGTCTCTAGGAAAATTTAAAATAAAATAGAATTGGGGTAGAAGAGAATTCTCAGCTGAGGAAAGAGAAAGATGAAAGGGAGAGTGTGAAGGCTTGGTGGGCTGTGCAACACCAAAGCAATGATAGGATACGGATTTTTGATCATGGATTTTAGCAGGTAACAAAAACTGGCTTGATCTTTGAGGCTTGGTGGGAGGGAGGAGACTTACAGTCTCTTCCTTCCCGCGATGGTTCCTGACACAGGCGCTTTTGTTTTGAGAGAGGTTTGAGTTGGATCCACTCCCCAGCAAACGGAAGCCTCAATCTTTCTAGAACCACCTTCTAGTTTTGACTACATCTTCAGAGCAAAAAGAGGCTGCCAGTTCTGGCAAAAGGAAGGCATCCTGACTCTCCCAAGGGTCTCCAGGTCAGCTCTGCTCCGCCTCGCCCCCGGCACCTCCAGAGCCCAAGTTCTCTCTGGGGTTCAGATTGCTCTACAGAGACCGTCGCAGAGGCCCTGTCCTCGCTGGTCTCAAGCCTCTTCTCTACATCTGTGTTTCACAATGTCCCTTGAGAGGCTGCGATAAGAACCCTGAGATGAACGTATTTTAGAAACCTCCCTTCTGGAGTCTGACGATGTATAAATACATAAAAAGCTCCAAGAAGAAAGAACTGCAACCAAGAAGAATGTTTAACTGCTCAGCCCAGTATTCTCCATATTGTTTGACAGTAGATCCCCCCATTTTTTCTGTAATACCAAGTATTCTCAATACTAGGGAAATTCTGCCCTAACTTCTCTCTCTCTTCTATTACGTTTGGTTAAAATAGAATCACTGTCCAACTGCTAAGGTGGTTTCTAGCCTCTGATGAAACCAGGGGGCCTCGTAACTTTTTCTCCTAAGCCAGTATTTATTGGGAGAAGCCACGTGGCCTGGAGCTGGACACCATCTTTTCCTGGAATCTATTGGTGTCCCAGTAGCTGTCTCCAACAGCCAGATTCCCTCTATGTTCCTTTTTCTGTCATAAAGAGATTTGAATTAGTAGTACGATGAGACTTAAGGCCAAAAAAAAAAAAAAAAAAAATCACTCCTTTAGACCTGTCCTGGGAACCAGAGGGGAAAGGGTGGTGCATCTCTATGGGACATGCCCCATAAATGATGTTACAGTTAGGTGTGCACCTCATTTTAGCATGACAAAGCTGTGAGGTTGGGGGAGCCCAGGGAGTGATCTCCATTTCCTCCTGAGGCTGAGAGAGGCTAAGGCTGCCCAGGTCACGTTGCAGCAGTGACAGTGCCGGGCCAGGGCCTGCTCCTCCCAGCCCCTCGCCCTGGGTTCCCTCTGCCCTCCCAGCTGCCTCCTGCAGGCTTCACACACTGGCCCTGAGGCATCCTTGGCCACCCCACTCCAATGCCAGCACGGAGGCATCTGTAGCACCCAGCTCTGCCCCCTGGGAGGGGACAGCTCCCTGCTCCGCCAGCCTGGCAGAGTCCCCACACGCGAGGCCGCAGCTGGAGCCCCACCGGCTGAGAACAGCTTTAGGAGTTGAACGAACGCAGCTTGTCTTCAGGGGACACTTATTTCATTTGTACTTGTTCTTTTGCCAGCTTCTTGGGCATCTGTCATGCTCACTCTGGTGCATTTTTAAGAGATGCTAATGACACTGCCGAGGGCGCGGAGAGCAAGACGTGGCAACAGCTGGTCATAGGGAAGATGCAGGGAGAAGCCCCGCTCTTGCTGCAGAAGCTATGGAACACCACCACTCCCACCCCAGGGGAGGAAACCCCAAAATGAGAACATCTGGAAACTTCCAGGCGACGAAATAAAAATGTCATCACACTGTATCAATGGCTTACAGAAGGGGCAGGGTAAGGACGTCTGGACAAGAGAATCACTTGCAGCGGTGACACCCTGCCCTTGCCACCCACAGACATCTCCTGGCACCAATTTGAGGTAGAAAGACCTGTACACCGCCCCTCCTAATCAACAGATTTAGCGCCAGAACATTTCTTCTCTAAGCCCCCTCTCTATTCACATGGTAATCTAGCAGCCGGAATCAAGGGCCTTGGGGTAGGGCCCCTGGGCTCTTCTTCGCCTATTCATACTATCTCATTAAACCTGCCGGGTTTTCTGTGCTTGCAACTGACAGCACTCCTCATTTCTAGCAAGCCCACTGGGAATCGAACTGTAAATTCCCACTGGGAATTTGAAAATAAAATTCTCTGTCAAAACATGTCTTGGGACACACCAGCGAAACAACACTTATGGCCATAGAGAGAACAGAAACTCTAGGGACACAGGGACAGTGGTAGTCACAAAAGGAGCAAGTGTTTCCCCAAGATGGCTCAGCAGAGGTGGAACCCAGGTCTCCAGGCAAGCCGAGAAGGGCTTAGTGGAGAGCAGTGCTGTTCCATAGAGCTTTCTGCAGTGCTGGGAACGTTCTAGACCTGTGCTGCCCACTGTGGTAGCCACGGGCCACATGTGGCCATTGAGCAATTTAAATGTGTCTAGTGTAACCAAGGAACGGAATTATTAACTTTCAGAATTTTTCAGTGAATTTAAATTTAAATAACCATGTGTCGCTAGTGGCTGCCACATTGGACAGTGCACTTCCAGAGTTTTGCTTTCTCTACTACATTGCATTTCGTTCTATTGCATTCACCAGTGTTTCTTGTGTCCACTTAAGCTGCTTGGAGGGCTTGGCTGTGTTCTCCCGCTGTGGCAGGGGCTCCAGAGTGCGGGGTGGGTGGGGTAGCTGTCCCTTAGGAGGCAGTCAGGCTGAGGGGGGTGAGCCTGAGCGTAGGAAAGTTTGGGACCAAGCTTATAGGTGCTTGCAGGCCGTGGTAGTCACTCCTGGTTCAGAGGGAAAAAGAGAAGCTGAAAAGGAAGATTTCTAGATTTTTGGAGTCTACCTTCGTTGGAATGTGTCCTTTATGGACAGAAAAATGAATTGGTCTATGAGGAGGAGGAAAGAAGAGTTCATGAGCATGTTACCTCACAGCAATAAGAAGGGGGGGGGGGGGGAGAGCCACGTCCAGCAGAGGAGCTGCGCAAGGCCTTTCAGAACACAAACAGGATGGGTCAGAAAAGATGTTCTCTCCCATGACTTTCTACTCCAGGGGAAGTGACCCCCTGGCTTCAAGGCGATTCTTGTGCAATAATGCATAACGTGCTTTTGATTAAATATCAAAACAAAACCATAGAATTGCTGGAAAAACTTGGCCACCGCCTGAGGTGAATTCTAGGGTTGCTGAGCTTATGTCTCCAAAGAGGACACAACCAAGAGCCCCATGTGAAGTCCCTGTTGGAAGGGGGTCTGTGGAGATAATTCTTATCACTCCATAAATATCCCAGGAGGGGACAAATGTGGGAATGGGAGACTGGAGGAAGGACACTGACACACACAGTAAAACAATTCCTAGATGGGTTCCCTGTATTGTGATGGTTTCACGGTGATTTCCAAAGGAGTTTCTCAGTACCTGCTCAAGGATGCATTTGTGTGACAGCTGGTGGCTTGGTGGGGCAGCAGGGCCATGAACCCCGTGAGCACGGCTACGGGGACAGGGCTTGAGGGAGACACAGGTGCAGAAACATTGTCTCGGACCCTTATTCAGAACACTGCTGATTTCAACACAGTCCCAAGAAGCACCTTCAAGCCACATCCTGTCCATCTCAATCCAGTCACAAACTTCCTTAAACAACTTAGCCTCATGTTTAACAGAACAATATTTTATTTCTAAACAAATGCCTGAGTCTAATATGTAATCGAGCTCTCCTTCCAAGTCGGTGGCAGTAGGGAGGAGTTGATAACATTGGCTGTTCATTGGGAATAAGAGAAAAAGTGTTGCATTCCTACTTATCTGGCTATAGGAGTTTAGCCAACTGCCAAGTTAGGGGAATAGTCCATGTAAGACCACTCTCACTCTGACAGCAACTATAAGTTTAGGTGATTCCCAAAACCACCCTCAGTTTTGGCCTAGCAAGATTCATAGAAGCTATTATACCCATGGTTACAGTTTATTACAAGGAAAGGAAACAGATTAAAATCAGCCAAGGGAAGAAGCACGTAGGGTGGGATCTGGGGGAGTAACAAATGCAGAGTGTCCATTGTCCTCTCCCCATGAAGTCAGGATGTAATAATTTTTCAGTATCAACATGTGACAATACCATGGAGTACTGTCAACCAGTGAAGCTCACTCAAGACTTGGCGCTAGCCCCTAGCCAGTTTGGCTCAGTGGTTAGAGTGTCAGCCCGCAGACAGTTCAATTCTGGCCAGGGGCAGGTACCTGGGTTGCAGGCTTGTTCCCTGGCCCCAGTTGGGGTGCATGCAGGAGGCGGCCAATTGATGTGTCTCTCTCACATCGATGTCTCTCTCTCTCTTTCTCCTTTCCATTCTCTCTGAAAAAAGCAATGGAAAAATTATCCTTGGGTGAGGGTTAAAAATAATAATAATAAAAATAAATAAATAAATAAATAAATATAAATAAATAAATAAATAAATAAATAAATAAATAAATAAATAAAAAGACTTGGTGCTCTTTATGGGGGCTCCGTTACATAGACATGAGTGATTGCCCATGCGGTTAATTTCAGTCTCCAGGTTGCCTGATACCATGTGACCCAAAGCCCCCACCCTAACTCTCCTGGTTGGTCTCTGTGGTGTGGTCAGTCCCTGCTCTAAGGTTTGTCCAGCCTCTACCGTAAACCATACTGTTAGACTATCCAGTCTGACACCAGGCTCCCAGAGAAACCAAGATACTCCTACCAGGCATGACATTCAAGGGCTTAGGGATTATCTCCCAGAAGCTGACGCCAAAGGCCAGATGTCTCTGTGGCGAGGTTAAATTCTTTACTACACATTCAAACATAGCAGTAAAGTCCAAATGACTTAAAGATCTAAATATAACACAAATTCAAGAACAGAAGAAAATATGAGTGAAAGTTTTACAATCCTGGAGTATAGAAGTTCTGTCTAAGTGTGTCATTAAGTCTATAAATCATAAAGAAAAAGATTAAATACATAAAACTAAAAAAACCACCACAAACAAAATTAAAAGATAACCAACTGAGAATGCGCCCACATTATATTTAACAGTCAACAAATCATTATAAAAAGATAAATAATGTATTAGAAAGTGCACTGTAAACATAATCCACAAATAACAGAAAATTAAGAGAGGAGATAAATGTACATGGTTGATAAACATGTTGATTAGCACAAACTTTTGGGGGGACAGTTATGTTGAGACATTAAATGTAAGATTGTACATGACATTTTACCTCTAGGAATACGGTTTATAGAAATTGTTACAAGCTCATATATGTCTTATATAAATCATTGTTTGCAATAAAGAGACATAGGAAACACTCTCAAGTCTCCATGTCACATAAACAAATGCTATGCTATAGTCTATACAACAACCAGGTAGGTAAATCTCTATGTACTGACATGGAAAGGAGTCCACGAGATGTTCAATGAATGGGTAAGTTCCAAAAGGAGATTTATAGCCTAATTCTGTTTTTATATCTAGGAACTATGTAAATGTATATAATCTATACATGCATAACAATAAATGCACATATCTATGCTGTATATATGCGCAGAAAAAACAAAGACTTAAGTCCTTACCCCAAGATGAAAATGGAAATATTACTGTCCTCTTTTGTTTCATAGCATATGGTTTTATTTGAATTTGTTTCAGCAAGCGCAGGTACCTGTGTGAATTTTGTAATTAAACACGTATATACAGTGGTTTTGTGCTATGTTGACTGGGCTACACTGGAGCTGCTTCCCAGAATCCCCCTCTCAGTGATTTTGGGTTAGCGTTGGCAGAAAGGGAAGTTTGTAGGAAATGTGGAAAGCAGTAAGTCAGTGGCCTTTATTCTCTGAAAGCCAGCATGGTCACATATAGTGACAAAGACCAGCACAAAAGTGCGGGCAGGTTCTACACTGTCATAACTCTCGCCTACCCAGCACCCAGGTCTTCATGCCAGCTAGGGCCCTGCGACCAGTAGCACCCCAGGTCTTCCCTCCCAGGCAGGGCTCCAGGCTCAGAGGCTGTGGGAGGCAGCGGCCTTCCGTAGACTCTCCACGGCCCCTTCGCAACTCTGCTCTGGCAGCTGGCACGCCGGCCGGCTTCCCCACTTTCCCCGCAGGCCCCCAGGTGCCCTCCCACTCCAGTGCTCCAGGGCAGCTGACGAACGATTTCCATGGATTTTTCAACTCCCCTGCCTGGGCTTTTACTTCCCAAGCTCCTCCCACCTTTGTGTAGGTTTAATTTCAACATAAATCTCTTATTTCATAAATTCCTACTGGTTCTGCTTCCCTGATTGGACCCTGACTGATTATATATATATATATATGTATGTGTGAGTGTATTAACATACACACACATATATGTTGTATATACACATGCACATATAGACACACATATATATATGTTGACATATACATATGTCATGTATAATGTGAGGAAATATTTCTGATGGGAAAGTTGAGTTTCAGTTTTCCCCTTAGAGTCTCTCATGCTATCCCAAGGGCTGGGATGCTCCTCTGTCACACCCTGGCCCACTTGGGAACAAAACTCCCCTCCTCTTAATCCCCTCATTGTGCTCAGATAGCCGGAAACATGAAAAAAATGCTAACTCCTAAGGGAAATAAGCAGAATACTCACAGAATCAAAACAAGGAAAATTCCAGAGAAGGCTGGGATTCCACTAGTGCTAAGTTGACTTGAGGGACTCTTGGATTCCGTCACACATCCTGGATGTGGTGGATGTCATCTTGAACTCCCTTCCTAGAAATGCCTTGCGTAGGCCTTTAGACCCATCAGAGTACCAAGGGGAATAAAGTGAAAAAGGGGCAATAAATATCTCAGCTTTGCCTGCACATGTTGGGTACTTAAGTTGCAAACACTGTCTCACTTAATCCTCACAACAACCTGCGAGGGAGATTTTATTACTCATTTCTAAGAGGAGAAAACAGGCTCAGAGATGTTAAGTAAGTCTCCCGTAGTCACACAGTTCTTCAGGAGCTAAGCTAGTACTCAAGGTAGTTCAGTTTGATTATTAAGCATGCGTTCATCCAAATAACATGCTCTTTGAGATAAAGATTCACTCCAAAAATTAAAAAATGAATGAATAAAAAGATTCACTCCAGCTGCCTTCGGAATCAGTCTGCCACTGCTACAGAAACAAACAACCCCGAGATCTCAGTGGCTCACAGTAATAAACACTTATTTCTCACTCACATGAATGTGTGTCACCTGGGTTCAGCTGAGCTCAGATGGCCTCAGGCTTCAGGTCTGGTCAAGGTCTTTTATGTACCTACATTCTGGCCCTGAAGCTGAAGGAGCAGTGATGACTTAGGCGTGTTCTTCCTACGGTGGATGGCAGGTGCTAAGAGGACAAGTGGGGACTGGCCATGTTGCTCAGAGGCTAAGCCCAGATCTGGCACGCTGTCACTTCCACCTATTTTCCATTGGTCCGTAGCCAGTTGGCCCACAGTCAAGGAAAGGCAGGGAAGCACTCCTTCCACAGTGGGCAGGAAAAGAAGTGAATGTTTGACAAACATTCCCTCCTAATGTCCTGACTACAAATTTCAATTTCTCTTCTAACATGTATACTTGCATCCAAAGAATGAGTTGCAGAAGAATCCCAGTCAGCCAGCATCAGTGCGGGTTGGTCCTTAGATAAGCATAGAGTATAACAATATGACCATTGTATACATTGTCTATTTTTGGGTAATAATCCGCCCCTCAAATTAATGCCTTAAATAACAATGATTTATTTTGCTCGTGAACCTATAATTTGGACAGGGCCCATCTCTGCTCCATGAAGCATCAGCTGGAATGTTTTAAAGGTTGGGGGTGACTCAGCAGCTGGGGCTGTAATCATCTGAAGACTCACTTCACTCACATGTCTGACAATTGGCAATGGACTTGGCTGGGACATCACCTGTTGATCAGAATACCTGCATGTGTCTTATCCATGGGGCTTCTTGGGATTCCTCACAGCTTGGTGGCTGGGTTTCAAGTGTGAGTGCTCCAAGAGAACAAGCAGTAGTGCATGGAGGTTTTATGAGTTACCCTTGGAAGTGGCATAGCTTTACTTCGGCTGTACTGTGCTGGTTGGGTAGTCACAGGGATCCACTCAGGTTCAAGGGAAGAGAACACGGACCCCCATCACTTAATGGGAGGAGTGTCCATGTCACATTGTAGGAAGTACACATGGGATGGGATATATTATGGTGGCCATCTTTGGAAAATTTAATCTGTCACAACCACACAATAGCAATTCATGCCATCAAATGGGGGGAGAACATTATTCTTCCTCCATGGATCAGTGAAGAAAGGCCACAATAATTATAGTAAGTGTTTCAGCTACTCTTAAGGAAATAGAAAAATCCCTCCTTCACATTTGCCATAAGAGCAGCCATACTCACACCATGTGGCCCCAATGGTCACAACGGACTGGACTAGAGCTTTGCACTCAACCCAGGTAAGGCCTGTCAGAGTGAGTCCCAGATAGATTCCACTTTGGTCTGAGTGCTCTCCTAGACTGAGATGTAAGCTGGGGAGCTACTGGCAGTCACTGTTTTCTACCCTGTAGCCTGGCAGAGAAAGTCAGCCTATCATGAGAAATAACAAACAGAAGCTGGGACGTGAGGCTGAGGGAAAGACTTTCTAGCTCCCTACAGCATTCCAGCTCCTGGTCTTGGCCTTGCCTAAGGCTCTGCTGTCTTCCTGCCTTTGGGTTTTACACACACCTATGTGCTCCTGACGTTAAACCCGTTTCTGCTGAAACTAGCTGCAGAGGGTTTCTGTTACTTGCAAACACAGGAGTCCTAAATTCTATAGAAATAAAAGTTTTCAGATCCAGGACCATTATATAATAAAAAAAAAAATCTATGACATTTGAAATAAAATCCTGTACAGGAATTGGATGCTTAGCTTATTTTTTTAAAAGAAGCCCCAGGGAAGGGTGGTGGTGTGAGAACACATGCGCCAAACTCCTCTTCCGGAGACATATTAAAATGAACAAAAACAACCAAAACCATAAAAGGAAACTCCATATGTGAGGAGACTACAGAATCACCACAGCCTCATTCCACAGATTCTTGACAACTGACAGATGCAGTGATATCTGGACCCCATCAGTGGGAGATGCTACAGTCTGAAGCAGAATTCCCTGATCTTGAGAAAGATGATGTATTCATAGGAAAGGGGTGAGTTTTTCAGGGCCCTATGTGTTCCTTAGCTTGGAAAAGTGGGCACTGTGGTAATGGCTTGGTTGCTGGAACCCACAGCCTTTGCTACATGGACTTGGGCACCATTTATATCGAACAGAACAAGAATGTGGAGAGGATGCTCAGTGATGGACTACATATTCTTACACTCCCCCTTCCCTATTAAAAAACCCACTCGCCTTTCTATCTGATAGGAGAGGCTGTCAGAGAGAAGACAGGAAGAAGCAGCTTGGGATTCAGCTTTGGAACTCTGATCAGAGTCCAGAAACAGAGATAAAAATCGCCAATCCATTAACTAAGATCTGTGAACCGTCACACCTTGTGCTGCGATGACCTCCAGCAATAGCCACCCACCTACTAAAGTGAGGGGAAGGGAGCTGAAATCAGAAAGGAGCCAGTCCCACCCCACCAACACTCCAACTCAGACACAAGGGCGTCCTGGGGCTGAATAGATTCGGTGGATGGAGGCTTAAATTCAGTATACCCACCCGGCTACCCACTGCCCCATCTCACCACCTCCCCCACCTTCAAAACATCTCCACCAAGACAACAGTCTGTCAGTGTCTACCCTGTTAGCTCCTGTTCTGAAGGGTCTATACAAACAGGTCCCAGGTAAACTTGGAGGCAGATCAGAAAAGAATGACATGGCCTTGGACCACAGGCAGAGGACTTTGGGTAGAAATACAGGGAGGTCTAGCAACTCACAGGCTTTTCTCACTGAGAATTTTTGGAAAATTCTATGCACAACTCCAGTGATTATTTTAGGGGTCATGTGGAGTAGGAGCCTTAATATTTGTGAAGCTTATGTGCCAGGTATTCTGCTTCATGCTTTGCATTTAACCCTTCCTCGTGGGTGTGATTCCAAGCAGACATCATTATTATTTCCATTTTACAGATGAGGGAGTAAAGGATGGAGGGATTCTGTAACCTTCTCAAGAACATGCATCTAGCAAATGGCAGACCTAGAACATGGTCTCAAAGCAGGGAGATTGCAACAAATTCTAATATTCTCTGGTTTGGAAAAAGTCATCGTCACAACACAGAGGAGGAAAATATGTCAATTGCACATGTGAGCAGATGGTGGGGACACAAGGTAGACATTGAGAAGGCAACTAGCCACCTGCAAACAGAGCTTTTGGGGAATTCAGCTTCAATTACAGCTTGTCAAGTAACTAGTGACCTAGCACAGTAAGTCACCACAAAGTCAAATGTCACAGTAGCAGCACATCAACCTTTCTGCAAACTGTTTCCTGACTCTGCATGTTTGGAGGTGAGAAGAGGGGAAACCTAAGAGGACACTCCTTATCAAAGATGGGCCTAAATCCTGCTCCTCTTTTCTAATGCCAAGATCTTCTAGAAGATGAGAGGATTTTACAAAATCCCGATGCCCAAGCAAAACCCCAGGTCAATTAAATCAGAGTCCCTGGGATGAAACCTAGGCATCAGTATTTTAAAATATTTTTTTTCAATTACAGTTGACATTCAATAATATTAGTTTCAGATGTACAGCATAGTGCTTAGACATTTATATACCTTATGTAGTGTTTCCCCCAATAGACATCAGTATTTTTAAAAACTCTCCAGGTGATTTCAGTTGCAGCTAAGAACCATTTTATAATTAATGTTATAATTAATGTTTGTGGAAATCCAGAGGAACTTATATCCAGCAAACACACAGAGATGCAAGGCACTCTCAGGAAATTTCACCAATTCTCACTTTCCATAGTCCCTCATGCTCTCACCTTTCCCTGGGTTTTTTATAGTCAGGATAAACAGGAAGACCTTTGAGCCACTCTTTTTTTTTTTTTTTTTTTTCATAGCCCTAATATAGCACCTGATGACATTCTATATTTAATCTATACTTATTTGTCTACCATTTGATATCTATTTTCTCCATTAAAGGGTAAAGTCTACGGGCCAACACCACCATAGAGATGAACGGTGCTTCCCAGAGCTGTGCAGCAGAGCAGCCCTGCATGGGAGCAGAAATTTTCTCTTGTTTACTATTGTTTCCCAAGTGTCTGGAGTAGTACCTGGAACATAGGAGATGCTCATAAATATTTTGTAAGTGACTAAGTAAATGAATGAATGTAGAATGTAATGAGGATTCTCTCTGTGGAAAGGCCTGGCTTCCCTCCAGTCTGGGACCTTGGCTCTTATGCTATCCTCTTGCTCTTTCCCTTCTTCCTCTCCTCCCTTCTTCCCCTCCTCTCTCCCTCCTCCTCTTTCCTTTGCTTCATCAAGTTTCCTTTGGAAACAGGATTCCATGATTAAAAATAAAATTGGAAAATGAATGCCCTATTGAATATAATGTTCACCTTGCCCCAAACCCAACCCATCACCCACCTCAAGTCAGAAAGACTTGGGTTAAGATTCTGCCTTCATCACTTACAAGCACTGGGATCCAGAGTAAATTTTTATCCTCAAAAGGTTATTATAATAATTTACTAGATTATTATAGATTAAGAGAGTTTTTATGTAACATACCTGTGACAAAAACAAACATATGAAAACATGTCCCACTTCACTAGCATCCAGGAAATTGCAAATTAAAGCAAAATAACAATTTTTACCCATCATATTGGCAAAAATGTTAAAGTGAGAAATATGTTAATAAGGTTATATTAGCTGTTGTTAATAGATAAGCCCCCCAATCTCAGCAACTTAACAAAATAGATATATATATTTTTCAATTAAAGATCAATCAGCAATGATGGGGAGGAGTGAATACTCTGTTGCACTAAGTATGGATTCAAGCTAATTCCCTCTTGTGGCTCCTGTGGGCCTTGGAGCTCCCCACTAGATCCTCTGCCTTCCTTCAGAGAAGGGATTGTGCCAGAGGTTTATATGAGCCAGCTCATTACTTCTACCCAATTTTCTTTGACGAGAACCAGTGACATGGCCTCACCTAAGGGCAAAGGCAAGAGCTCCTGGAAAAATGCAGATGTTGGCTGGGTGCCTGCTTCTCAGCAACAATTCTGGAAGACAGAACAAGAGTATGACTCTAGTGAACAGCTGGCTGTCACTGTCACAGGTAACGGCACTTTTGGTGAAGATGGGCCTAAATGCATTCTCTTTTATGCAACTGGAAGAAATGTGAATTGGTTACAGGCCTTTGGAGGGCCTTGTGGAAATAACTTTGAAAATTCAAAATGTGGTTGTGATGTGACTCAGCAACTCCATTTCTTGGTACCAATCCAGAAGGCACACACTAGCATGCTTATTACAACTCTGTTGCAATCATGAACCCACCCTAAATGTCTATCAAGAAGGGGAAGTCTAAATAAGCTATGTCTATCCATGCTACAGAATGCTATACAATTATTTTGAATGCAGTAGGTCTATGTGTGTTGGCCTAGAAAGTATGCCAAGCAAACTTGTAGAGTGAATACAACAATTTGCAAAACATTACTTACAATATGATAGTGCTTATATCAAAAGTAGCTATAAAATACTATGTATTTTCTGAATGGTTGTAAATTTAAGTAATGCACAGGAAAAATGTCTGGAGACACATGGACCAAAAAGAAATAATGGTCTACTCTAGGGAAAGGTAGGGCGAGGAGGGGTGAAGAGGGGAAGGAGGGCTTGGCAGACACAGAAACATGAGGATCTTATGGCTGACCAAGTACAGACCCAAGCAGGCCTGCACTCTTGTAGAAGGGTGTATTAATTCCACCTCTGGGTATATACCCAAAAGAATTAAAAACGAATAGTTGTATGCAAATATTAATAGCAGAATTATTCACAACAGCCAAAAGGCGGCAACAACCCAAGTGTCATCAACAAATGAATGAACAAAATGTGGTATATACATACAACAGAATTATTCAGCCATAGAAAGAAATCAAGTTCTAATACCTACTACAACATGGATGAACCCTGAAAACATTATGCTAAGTGAAATAATCCAAACACAAAAAATATTGTATGATTACACTTACATGCAGTATCTAGAACAGACAAATTCATATACAGAAAGTAGAATAGTGGTTACTAGGGACAGGGGGCAGAGGAAATGCAAAGTATTGCTTCATGATTACAGTCTCTGGTTGGGATGATAAAAATTTTGGAAATAGATGGTGTTGATGATTCACAAAACACTGGGGATGTGATTAATGCCACTGAATTGTACAATTAAAAATTATTTCACTGGCAAATTTTATATTATATATATTTTACCAAAGTTTAAAAAGTGAAAGAAAAAAAATAATTGAGTAATCCACACTGAACCTCAAAAAAAAAAAAAAAAGACTTAATATATTCTCAACTTGCCTTCAGAGAGAGTCATAGCATCTTTTTAAGTCAAAAGAAGAGGAATGAGGATTATAAGGGTCTTTTCTAGAAACTAAATTTTCCCATTTTCTACCCCAAGACATGGTTTTTAACATTTCGGGTCTACTTTTGCCGTAGACTATTTAAAAATGATAGCCTTGCTCAGGGAAAGGGAAGAATGTAATTAAATCTGGTGAGGAATATGCTGCTTAGGTCCCTTTCATAAGCAGTCTGGTGAGTTTAGTCACCTACTGTGAGAAGCTGATAATGGGGGTAGGAAATGGGAGGGAAGTTGTAAGAAGTTTGCCTTTAAATCAGATGGATGGAGCTCACTCTTCCTCCTTGGGCTAATTATTGATGCAATTCTAGTAGTACCATGTGTATTTTGACCGGGTGGAGGGAGGGTGATTAAATGATTTATGTGTTTAATTTCCCTCCATGCTTAGAAGACTGCAGTCCTGCGCTCTGAACACAGGGAAATTGATTAAAATAACAATTGTCCAGAGCACAACCGCCAGCAATCAGCATGAGGAGCTGTTTTCCTCCCCTGGAATTGGAATCATGATCCCTCCCAGCTGCTTGGGGTCATCTCCTCCGCCCTTGGGGCTAGCATGGAATTTTCAAAGCTAACAAGATTTAACCTTAGCTAACAAGGTCAGTAGGAAAAGTAACAGATTCTCCAGGCTCCAAAGAGTAGAGCAAATCTTGTCTCTTACTGGACTCTGCTTTGTTCCTGCTTCTTCAGGGCCTCCAGTTAAATAAATACACTTGTAATCAAGTAAAAGTTAACAAATATTTATTGAAAGTGTGGCGGAGTGTGGGAGGGGGAGGCTTCTTCGTGGGCTGAGGGGACAGGGGTCAGAGGGAACAACAGAAGAGGGAGAGAATTTCTGTTTGGGAGGCAGGGTTGTGCATGGAAGGGCACAGGTGTGAGGCCAGCAGGCCTTGCCACTTATTAACTTCTGTGACCTTGAGCAAATGACTCTTCCTCTCTGAGCCACAGCTTCCTTGTCTACGCCACAAGGACAATAGTAATGTCTACCACGTGGTGTTGCATGCACATGAAGGAGAGATGTGTGAAGTCCTGGCACAGAGGAAAAAACTCACTAAGCGTTTGCCATTTTCAATGTTGTTGGCTGCAGATCACAAAAGTGGAGAACTGAGGTCCCAACACTCAGAAGAGGACACTTGGGATGAGACAAGGCAAGGGGCATTGGCATGGGCACCAAGTCAACTGACAAGCTAGGAATTGGAAAGGAACTCAGTGAAAGTGTTATGCTTATGGTTGCACTTTTATAATAAAGGATACATGCAGGACGAGGCCTGAAAGGGTCTTGGCTGCAGTTTCCAGGCCCGCTCTCCGTGGATTTAGGGGGCATCACTCTCCCTGAATATCAATGTGCTAGCCAACCGGGAAGCTTGACCAAGCCTCAGTGGCCAGAGACTTTATCGAGGCTTCATTCCATAAGCACAATTGATTGAATCATTGGCTGCAGGATTAAACTCAGTCTCCAGCCCCTCTCCCCACCCTGGAGGTGGAGTGATGGAAAATCCCAGTGGGCTAATCATGTGCTTGGTCTTTCCGATGACCAGGTAGGGGCCCACTCTAACTGTCTCATTAGTGTAACACACTCTCCAGTTACACAGAGAATTCTAAGAGGTTTTGAAGTTCAGTGCTAGGAACGAGGGATAAAGATCTATCCTATTTTATGCCGCAGGTTTAGAACTGGGAACTGGGATTGAGTCTCACTGGGTCTGACCAAGACCTACCTTGGTCTGTTTCTGCTCTCCCCCAAGCCTTGTTATAGATGACACTGACGTTCAGGGAAGGTTCGAGAATGCTGCACAGCCAGATGATGAAATGTATGGAACTAGAAGTTGGGGTCTTTGCATTCCGCTCTCGCCTAGATATGCTTTTCTTCTCCATCATCGTCAATTAGTTTTGCCTGTACTTGAATTTCATGTAAATGAAATTATGCTACATACACTCTTTTGTATCTGGTTTCTTTTGCTAAAACATCCGTCCATGTTGTTGAATGTAGCAGTAGTGTGTTATTTTTCATTTCTGAGTTGTAGTATATAGTAGTATAAATATATCCCAATTTATTTACCTATTCTGTTGATGAATACTTGGGTTGTTTCTTGTTTAGTATATTATGCACAATGCTGCTGTAGACATTTTTGTAGGTTCCTTTGGTGAAAATATGTACTGATGTCTGTTGGACACTCATTTAGGAATCATAGGATAGTTAGGTCTAACTTTATAAGAGAGTATAAATATAATTTTTCAAAGCATTTGTACCAATTTTTACTCCCGCCTGAAATAGATGACAATTCCAGTGGGGTCTAGGAACAATGCTCCACATCTTTGATATTTTCTGACTTTTTATTTTAGTCATTCTATATTCTAGTGAATATACATTGTGGTTGAATTTGTTATTTCTTTTTAAGATTTAAAAAAAGGTTTCTGTTTGCTCTTATGACATTCAGAATTAGAATTGAAAACAAAATAACTGAATTAATTTTGTTGTTTTTAAATGTTTACTCTCTTGGATATGTAAAGTAGTGTTTGATGGATTGAATGAGATCATCTAAGGTTTGCAAAAATATAGCAATTAAAGTAATGGACTCCCGTAATCATTAGCATTTCCATTACTAAGGGACCCTTTCAAAACCTTCAGTCTCCTCTTAGTATCTGGACTTTTGGAAACCTTGTGGGGTTTGTTTTCCATGATTTATACTTTGGGTAAAGGAGCTCACTGCAGAGCCATTTAAAAATATATATTCTTAAAGGCTCAATATGGCAAGAAAGATTAAAATAAAAATGACCTAGTTGATTTCTGCGGGAATCAGTTTTCAATAGCAAATTTACTTAATTTTTAGATAATCACTTATTTGATTTTGGAATAATCACTTAATGTATACATGTTCTGTGCAGGGGGTAAAAAACAGTTCAAGTGTGGTCTTGAACAGTTATTTACTTGTTTATGAGGTTTTGTAATTTAAATGACTTAAAACTCTTCCTGAGGAGGGTCTGTGTTTGGTACACTGGCATACTGACCAGTATAACAACTAGGACAGTGCCTGGCACACAGTAAGTGTTCAATAAAATGTTTGTTAAATGAATGAGTTAAAACTGTTCCTTTTCATGTATATTCAGTGCCTAGAATAAAGCTTTACAAATGACAGATGGCCCAGAAATGTTCGTGAAAGTAAAGTAGAAAAGCTGGAAAGAAAGAAGATTGCAGGAGCACAAGGAAAGAAAGAAAAATTAATCGTGGCAAGGTTCCCTTTAAGCCAGGGCTCTTTTCTTTTCATAATGTGCTCTCTACACACAAACATCCAGATATCCATTTGTATGTCTCACAGACCTCTCAATTCAATGTCTCAAGACTGAACTCTCCACATGTATTGATATAACCTATTTTCAAGACCTTCTCCTCTCATATATCCACTTAGTTAATACTGTCCCAACCTAGCACTGTCCCTCAAGCCAGAAAACTGAATAATCCTCAGTTCCTCTCTCTTCCTCACCAACCTGTTCATTCATAAGCTGGCTCATTCAACAAATACTTATTGGATGCCTTTTATGCACTTGACTTTGTTGTTAGATTGCCTTTTGGAAATCTCTTCCTGAAAAGTACTTTTCTTGGTCAGGAACCCAACTATTATAATCTTGATTCCCTAGGCAACAACCTGTCATTTGAGACATGTTCCAGACTTGAGAACAAAGGCTGGAAACTTCATTGCATGGCTGAATTTTCCATTCACTGAGGGGTGAATGGAGGATGACTCATCTGATAACCATTTCTATTGAACTGCCTCATCTAGATGAGATAAATGTCCCCATTCACAAAATTCTTCCTTATTTTCTATTACCACTGCAGTAGACAGGAGTCATGTATTTCATCAGATTTCTCCGTGGTGTGAGGACTCAGTAACTCAATTAGAGACAGAATTTGGTGTGGATCAACCGGATTTGTGATGCCCATGGAAGGTCATTTTTACATATACATGAAGTCATGGAACACACTGATCCAGGGGAAGGGAGGAGGAATGTCCCTCAGATCCGGAACTCTCACTTGCTGGTGATGTCAATGTCAAACTCTAGACAGTGGGAATGACAATGCAATGAGATATCACAAAAACATTTAATTTTATAATCACTTGATGAGTGGTTATTATGGATAAGGCAAATATAGGTATACCCTGACTTAGAAATATCTGACCCTCCAAAGACTTATACTTGCAAAATTTAATTCTCATGCAGTCTCCCTTTTTTCTGACCACTCTGAAATCCCCTCCACATTCTATCCACACTCTCCCCTCCAGCCCCAGACAGCAATTAAGAAAGAAGCTGATACAAAGACCTGCCTGGCCTTCTATTTCTTTCTAAACATTCCCTTTTCTGTTGACTTTTCCCATTCATGGTCAATTGAATTTACAGCAGACAACACATTTCTCATTTGTAAGCCATCTATAAACATTCCCTTCTCCTCCCTGTTACCTTCTTCATTCTCTTTATTTCCTCTCTTGTGCTCTCACCCACTCTCTGTGGTCTAAATGTGAGCTAAAAACAACCTTAATCAAGGTTGAGATGAGTAATGCTTGGGCTACACTTCAAGAAAAACTGAAGTGTTTAATACTATTTACTGGCGCCCAGATATTATAAAATTCTTTGTCAACTCTCTTTTCCTCCTCTGATAAGCTTTCTTGTTATCAACCAGCAATAGTCAAGAAAAAAAGGGCCTTTCTCATACTCAATGTTAGCATTTGGTGCTCTGTTTATGAATATTGAAAGAGTATAGCTTTATATTTTTATTGTGAATGTGCAGCATTTCAGCCATATTTAGTGAAACAGACTTTTATGGGGCTACGACCATCATTAGGAATATTACTATTAAGGAAAATTTCAATGGAAGTTTCTAATCTTCAAACCTGAAACACCCTTTTGGAACCCAATCTACAAATTGGAACTTCCAGATTGGTAAGTATCTTGTTTTTTGGGCGTGTTTTTCTGTTTTCTTATAGATAAAGCTATTCAATTTTTGTATAGGTTTTGGAAGAAAAAACATTGACCCCTTTCATATATAACAAGTCTATACAAGCATTATACACTCTTGTGTGCGTGTGCACACATGTGCATACACACACACACAAGAGACAATGAGAAGGTTAAGAGAAATGGCTCCTTTCTGTTCCCAAACCCCATCTCCCTGACCACTTATAGGAGCGGGTAGGTGGGAGATGTCCTCCAATCTGGCCCAGCAAAGCCCAGAAGGCTTCTGATCCAAACCAATTCTTTTGTAATCACTCATTGATCTTAAATTTCTCCCAATGTAAAGCCAAATCACACCATTTACTTGTAAGAAATGTATTTCTGTAATCATATCTAGCCTTCCTGTTTCCTTCCTTTCTTTCCACTTTCAGTAGGACTCTTAGGCACTTGGTAGATACTACATTATCTTTATTTATAAATGAGGAAATCGAAGCTTATAGAGTTTAAGTAACTGGCCCATAGTCCCATGGGTAATAACAGAGAAAGGTTTGAACCCAAATCGTCTGACTCTTGAGCTTAACCTCTTAATCTTCATGCTATACAACCTCTCCAATAAGAAAAAGAGCAGTATAATTGCATATGTCTCATAGGAACCATGAGAGAGTTAAATAAAATAGCTTAGGTTCAGCATCTGGCACATAGCAAGATGTAACAAATGTTCATGATGGGAATGGTAATAAACATAATGATAATAACAGTGAAAGAAGAGGAAAAGAAGGGAAAGGAAGAGAAACATCAAAAGTTCCACTCATTTGTCTCCTTTAATAATGATGCCAGCCCAGCCAGCGTGGCTCAGCGGTTGAGCATCGACCTAGAGTCCAGGAGATCGAGGTTCGATTCCCAATCAGGGCAAATGACCAGGTTTCCGGCTCAATCCCCAGTGAGGGGAGTGCAGGAGGCAGCCGATCAATGACTCTCATCATTGATGTTTCTCTCTCTCTCTCCCTCTCTCTGAAATCAATAAAAACATATTAAAAATAAATAATGATCCCAACTGCTTATTATGGAATGTGGGTAGTTGTCATGGTGGGAAAAAGCAGAGTTAGGAGGGATTGGAGAAGATACTGTAATTTGGAGAAAAGGCTTAGCCTATATGGAATTTGAGGAAGGGTTTATTTCTGAGCTTGAGATGTCCTATTGCTAATCTCCTTGCTTCCAACAGACATCCCAAGGGCTATGTCATCCCCTAAAATTTTATAAGTCAGACTTATCTTGAGTTCAGTTCCTTACTCTGGAAATCCAGAGAGACCTCGGTTTCAGAGGGCGGTGAGATGTGAAAGTGGAGTGGTGTTCGAGGAACCAGAGGCCAGTGGTCTGACATCAGTAACAGGTCTTCTTCTAACCCAGACCTTAATCTCAGAAAGACTTAAGCCAATTGGTTATGCTCTAGATACCACGCTGTTGATCCCAAACAGTAGTGTGTACAGTTAGCCCGTACCACTGTTAAAGGTCTCTCTAGGGAAAAGATAGGGGTAGATATTAGGGAAAGATTCACTAATCTAGCCATCAGAAGACATCTAATCAAATGTGCTGAGCTCTACGCCGGGGGTGGGGTTATTTGGATATTAATTACCAGAGGCCACCTAACACTGTTTTGGAGAAAGCAAATGTAAGGCCAAAGCAAATATCGACGTGCTAACATGTCCCTGTGATAGTTGGAGAGAGAGGCCCACCACACGAGCAGGAGAGAGGGCCAGAAATGCAGACCTATGCATGAACAAGACCCTTAATGCCAGGGATTCTGACTCATAAGTAGGTGTGAGCTAATCAGGTCTGCCCCGAACAGTCAGAATACAACTCTGCCTTTGTTAACAGACTGACACTAGTGAGAGGGCGAAACCCAACCAGAAGTAGAAGCAAAAGGAGATATTTCCCTCCTCCACAGGACACATACCTCTTAGTACCTCCAATTCCTCATCTATAAACTGGAGATTTTATTTAACAATCACTTACCTCTTTAAGACTTGGCACAATTTGACATTGCTTAGTCAAATGTTCCCTCCACTAGCCCAGCTGTGTTGTGGCCCCAGCTGGAATGGCTGCAGGTATCTAATAACTCTAGACACTATACCACCTGCCCACAGTCTTATGCCCACCCCGCCGGGTCATGACCACATAGGCGATCAGAGGAGGAAGATTTGTATGGGATGGACCTGTCTCCCTGGTCTCCTTTGACAGGGCTGGATCTTGAAACATGGATGAAATTAGGCAAGTACAAATTTTAGGAGAGGGTATTCTTAATTTTGGAAATGGTGAGAAATGACATAGTTAATGTGGTCGATGAGCCCAGAAAGATGGGTGACCCATTCACAGGTTTAGAAATCTGGCTGGACTGAAAATCATGGTGTCGAGGGAAGGATGGGAGGGAAGCTGAAGTTCCTGGACATCCTGGCAGCTCGTCATGGCCAGGAGATGGGGGGAAAGGATGTTCGCTCATGTCCCAGGGCTCAGATGAGGGATAAGCCTGTCTCCACTGAGACTTAGGTGAAAACCTATGAGGGGTACAGGGGTTCCCAGAGTGCCTACTCAGGCATTCCTAACCTTTTCCTATCATGAATTCCTTTGGCATTCTGGTGAGGCTAACTGAGCCTACCTCAGAATTATGTTTTAAATAAGATAGTAAGAAATACAAAAGAAGCCAATTATGTTGAAATACAGTTATCAAAATATTTTCTTAATGTGTGCTTTCTTGTTAATGCATTAAATCATGCTTCTCACACTATCTGTGAGGAAGGACCAGTTTATTTTTCCAATCTATCTTGGACTAACAACTTTTATAAAATAGAATAAATATGTGAAATAAGAGAATTTGAAATACAAACCCCAATTTTTATTGTTTGAGTCAAAAGACATTAAATTTTTCTAGGGTTATTCAAAATTATTTAATTATTATTAAATTATTCAAATTGTTGAGAAAGTTTCTAAATGTTTACACTCACTTCCTGTATTCCCTTGTCATGAACCTATAATGATTCATGGGCTGGAACCAGGCCACAGACCAATGCTCTGAGTAGCTCTGTATTAAATGTAGGATCTAGCTGTGGGTCTAATAACAACCCTAATTTTGAAGTCATGGTGAGCATAAACAATCTATCACTGGCATAGGAAAAACCTGTTAACTGCATTGGTGACAAAGTCAGTTATTACTCATTCCATTAGACTATGTTGACTACTTCCATAATGAAAGAACATACTAAATTCACCATAGGTTGGTGAAAATTCAGTTGCAATTTTTCTATGTTAGTCCATAGCTCCTGTAAATTCTATTCCCAGGCCCTCCTGGAGCTCCCTCCTTAAGCCACGGCAGGGGAATGAACACTAGAAAAGGAGTCTGGAACACTTGATTTTCTAGGAGTCTGGAATAGAGCCCCATGACCACAAGGGAGGTCTCCCCAAAACCTCAGCCAGGCAATGCCTTTTTGCTTCTTGGGGTCCCAAGGTCATAACGTTTGCGCTTGTGGCTCAGAGCAGGGCAGGAGGCTGCCTGCACATGCACAGGCCCAGGCCCAGGCCCAGGCCCAGGCTCGAGGTAGGAGGGGCCTCAGAACATCAGACCTGCATTCTGCGGGGAACAGAAGCCCCAGAAGGAAAGGAAAGAGAGGTGACAGCCACAGGGGCAGATGGAGGAAACGGTCAGCCTGAAGGGGAGGTCTGCCAGCTGCCTGGGCTTCTGCGGGTTCAGAGGGGCATGGGACCCTGGGGGGGCTGTAGGGACTCTAGTAGAGTCCCCTTTTCATTTTCAAGATTGTGTTTTTTACATTGTGTTTAGCCAGGCCCAGAGGCCTCCTTGGCTTATTCATGGCCCCGCATTACTGAAAGTTACCTTGTGCCAGACGTGGAGGTGAGCACGTTGCCTATAATTCAATCACAAAAGCCACCCTGTGGAAGATGCGCCAACATCATCCCCATATAACAGGTGGAAAAACAAGCTGAAGACAGCCAGCCAGCTGGACAGTGCCCAGTGCTGGGACCTGATCAGGACCCTCGGAAGGCAGAGCCTTTGATGACTGCATGCCCCCAGGCAAATCCTCCAGGACTCAGTAATACAGGCAAGTTCTGGTAAGCTTCAGGGGAACTGGATCCACTGTTTGGGAAGTGCAAGGAAAAACATCTTTCACTTTCAACATTTTTTGTATTGTTTGCATTACACAATAGCGCACGTTTCATTTTACTTTATTTTATTTAAGGAAGAAATATCCACATGAGGCAGGAATATGACCTGGCTGACTGCAGGATGACCCTGCGTTGGCATCCAGGCTCCCACTTGGTCCTGGAATGTTTTCAAGGGCGGCAAGGGACTTGGTTTGGTTAAGAGTCTGCAACTGGGGCCAACAGTGCCCCCTAGAGGGCTTCGGGCTGCACTGCCAAGAAATAGGGACGGCCCAGCCTCCCAGGCCTCGGGCTTTTCCCAGTTGGCCAGTTTTGGTGGCTGTTGAGGTGGGCAGCATTTTGTTTCACAGGAAATGGCCAGCACCTGGAAGTAGCCATCAGAAAACCAGAAAATGGGCTACCTTGACCAATGGAGGCCTAGGGAAAAGGTGAAGGGGAGGGTTTTCCTGGAACCATGCTTGGGGAGTTTCTAGATCAGGGATTCAGGGCTAAGCTAAGACCTGAAGGACAAGGTTTAGGTTCAGTTTTCTTAGTCATGGGAACTGGGTAGTCCCTGCCTATAGGATGCCTAGTTCTACATTTGCAAATGCGAAACTATTGAGTGGATTAAAGTAAAAGAATTTCATCTACATGTTTGGGTCTTATTGTCAAGAGCCAAAGCACAACCTGGCTTCTAGACTCTGTCCCTCTGTTTTCTCACTGATCAGGAATAGGCATGGTTGGGCTCTGTAAAGGCAAAGAAGTTTCTTATTTTAATGTATAGCAGTGGAAACCCATACTGCTCTAAAAGCTTGATTTCAGAGGAAGCTGCTACCCTCTATCTGGGAAACAAGGTATCCTGGACCAGAAGACCCTTAAAACAAGGGCTATAGGGTCACATCATGGACAAAGAACAGGAACAAGACAGGGATGCCTCCTTTCACCACTGCTGTTCATCACGGTGCTGGAATTCCTAGGCAGAGCAATTATGCAAGAAAAAGAGGTAAGAGGACCTCCTATTGGAAAGGAAGAAATAAACTATCTGTACTTGCAGATGATCCTGTGTATAGAAACCCCCAAAGAATCTACATAAAAGTTAGCAGAGGTAATAAATTTAGCAAAGTTGCAATGCAGAAGATCAACAGCCAAAAATCATTGGTGTTTTAATGTACCATCAATAAACAATCTAGAGAGGAGATTATGAAAGCAGCCTAAGAATAAATTTAACCAAGGAGGTGAGTGATTTATACACTGAATACAATAAAACAATGTTGAAAGAAATGAAAGACCTAAATATATGGAAAGACATCTCATGTTCGTGAACTGGACGAGTTAATATTGTTCAGGTGTCAGTACTATCCAAAGAGATCAACAGATCCAATGCAATCCCAATTAAAATCTTAATGGCTTTTTTTTTTTTTTTTTAAAGAAATGGAAAAGCCAAACTTCAAATTCATATGGAAAAGCAAAAACTCGTATCGGAAAAACAATTGGATAGACACGGTGAAAACGGATCCCTGTTACGCGCAGGGATCCAAGCACCATCCATGACACTGGCAGCCATGGGACTGTAAAGGAAGCAAAAACTCTAAGAAAGGGTAGCCCTCCTCTCCAGTCTAAGGCGCTGTGGTTCGAAAAGTGTGGGGAACCCCTATGGCCTTTGTTCTTTCTCTGTTCTTCCACCGCTTGGCCCCAGAAAGAGGCCCAGTTGCAGGAAGCACGTAACAGAGTGGAATAAAGCCCCATCTTTCTGGCTGGAAGGCCGAAGAGGGGATCCTCAGGCAACCAGAAAGTTCCAGGGAGGTTCCAGGGAGAGAGAGCTTGGGAAAGTAACCCCCATATCGTTATGGACTCGGGCTCATCCCCACGCTGCACACGAGCGGATCCGATCCTAAACGGCATGCCACAGACTCTGAGAGCTGGGCTACGGGGTCAGCCACAGCGCAGACCCCAGACTGGGCCTGGGTGCCACACGCACAGGACAGACCTGCCTGCCACTGCAGAGGTTTGAAAACGAAACTGACCTTGGAAGAGCCCGGATAGTTATAATTTCTCTCATTCTTCCTTCTTTCCTGATGTTCAGTGTGAGAGAAAGTGAGTGAATACGGAAAAGTATGACCTACTTTAAGACGCATGTGTCACGGGTCTTAATAGCAACTTGGCTATTGATTATTTGTGTCTTAGAATTGACTAGACCACCTGGTCACCCTTCTTCCATTTAGTAGCTGTGACCTTGGGAAAACCCCTTGAGCTCTCAGTGTCTTTCTTGTCTCTCAAATGATCAAATATCCAAGTCCTAATGGCATCAGACATTTGGAGCCACAGTCGCAGAAATTAGGGATGTGAACATGCTTTCACAACTCTAGTCTACTCTAGCAAGAGGTTATTATTACAAGTTCCTGAATCACAGTGTAAAAAACATAAAAATTGGAAACAGAAGGGCCTGGGAGACAACAAAGCTGAAATCCTTCATTTTATTAGGAAGGGACTGAGGTCACAGCGAGTATGAAGGGACTTATTCAAGATCATAGTGAGGCAGGTTCAGAGCTTGCTCGGACCTGGGGCTCCTGGCGCTTTCCAGCATCTCATTCTCTTTAGCATTCTCCAGTTCAACTTGGAAATGAGGATTCTTTTCCTTAGTGAGACCTTTCATTTCTTCTCCCCCCTTCCCCCCCCCCCCCCCAGCCTGCTTCAAGAAGAATAGTCATCTTTAATTGTCCTGGATCTTTGTTGATCATGAAAACCAACCTCTGTGCATGCCTACACCATGTCCCCGATGCCGTGGGCTTTTTTGGATGGGCATTTACTGTGTCAGGAGGCTCATGGTGATGCAGAAAGCCCATTAAAGCACCTACTCCAACCAGACCCAGGGAAAAGCAAAACTGGGTTGTCTTTTAGGGATATTGTCTTTCAGGGATTAAGTTACCATTGCAAGCAGGACTCCACTGCTTTGGCTCACAAACCATTCTCCTGCAGGTCTTCTGCAGGCCAATTGCTCCATAAAACTGCTGTTTAAAATTGGGTAACAGGGTAAAAGCTTTCATAAAATAAAGTCAGAGGAAGAGACAAACCCAAACTGAGTTTTCCAGGAAGCCAGATTTAAATCTTCTTGGAACATTATGTTACTTTTCCATTGCTCGAACAATGTTTTTTGTAAGTCGGTTCAGTGGTGGCTGTCACACTCCGTGAAGGAGGCTGTGTGGCATCTCATCAGAGGGCAGCCCAACCAGGGCACTCAGATCAGGAAATTAAACAGTGTTTTTCTGCTTGCCCACCAGTGGCTAGACCCAGTTTTGGTTCAGATGTGTCCCAGAATTTTAGCCCATCTTAGAATTCATTGGAGCTAAAAATCAAGCTGTACAAATGTCTTTTCAAAGCATCTGCTATGCCTAGTCCTGTGTCAGACCAACATTATCATCGCCTCCACTTGCATGCTTTCCTATGCTAGGCATCCTGCTGGGCACTTTGCATGCATTTGCTAATATAACAACCCTTTGAGATAAATGTCATAATTCCCATTTTACAGGTAAGGAAAGTTAGCATCCCCAAACCAAACAACTTGCAATCTTACAATGTGTGGTCTTTTGTATCTGGCTTCCTTTACTTAGCATGCTTCCTCCAAGGAATGAGTCAGAGAGATTGATGCCAAATAACCTTGCCTCATTTATCCCTCTTTCATCCTGTCACTTTCCATCTTCTGAAGACTTCAGCACTTTAAAGCTTAATCAGTTTGTATCCAGAGTTAATCCCATGCCAATGTTTCGGTCTTTAATGAATTTCTCTATCATTGAGCTTGAAAGAGGCAGGTACTTAGCTTTAATTTCTATTGGCTTCAACTTCCTTTTTCTTCAGAGAAATGAATATAAGCTGGGGAAGATAAACCTAAAATTATTTAGAGACAGGGCTCAGATAATTTCTTATATAGGCTATTTTGACTTTGGCCCTCCAGGAACTTTGAAGTTTTGTGTGAGTTCATGTTGTTTGGAGGTAAATTATCCAAACTGACTCTAACTGAAGCAAAAGGAGGGTGTATTGGAAGGGTGCTTGGTAGTTCACAGAACTGAAGGAAGAGCTGAACAAATCAGCCTCTGGAACTCTACAACCAGGGAGAGAAATTCATCGAGAGAAACTCACAGACCTAATAATTACAGAATTGTCTTCATGTAACTCAGAGCATCCATCTTCCATCCCTGTGTATTCCCACTCGGGGATATGTTCCCAAGGGCCAGAATCTGATTGCGCCAGCTTGGCATGTGCTCACTCTGTGATCAGGGAGCGGGGGGGAACTTACCCTCTGATGAGCTGTTCTATCAGGACAGAACGTTGGGGAGCAATTCTCCCAAAGAGGCGCTGGGTGGGTGGAAGCTGTAGATGTTGTCCACCGCACTGTTTACACCTCACATGCACTTCCGAAGATCTCACAGCTACTGTACCCAGAAGCAAGGTCTTAGGGCCCTGTTCTCCAAGGACATGCTCTCTAGGCATCCCTCTTATCTCTGGCATGTACTGTTTCCGTGCATGCTGGCCGTGACCTCCAACTTTCAACACCTGCAGCTCTTTGCCTACGGACTTTCTGTGGCCACTGGAGACCTCGCTCACCATTCTTGCGGCAGGCAGAAGTATCAGAGGATATTACTTCTTTTGGATCAGCCCTCAATCAATGACTAAAATGATTGGAAGATACACATCTGATTTTCCTCACCCTTATGAGAGTCATTGGAATGACCCTTAGTTACCTATTCTACAGTCTTTCAGTTTAGAGCTTTTAATCCTTTGGGATTGAGCTCCAGTTGCTCACACGGATGAGATGTAGTACTATACCTTTCGTTGCCTGGTTTCCCTTCTCCAGTCTCACTTTCCCACTCTCCTACTAGTGCATCCTGGGGTCACCTCCCAAATAAATGACTTGCACACCAACTTTTGTCTCAGTGTTTGCTTCTAAGTCACTGCTTCCCCACCCCCATGGTCTGCTCCCTGACCCTGGAGTGGCAAGGGCAGAGAAATAATGACATGACACGTGAGAGCCTGGCAACCATGTAGGTCAGTCCTTTGCTATCTCTAGGCTAGCACTGGGAGGGGCAGAATCTTCAGGGTCAGCAAGGCCCCAGATGTCAAAGTATCAGAAAATACAAGAAATAAAAAGTCAGGCTTAATACATGATGTCTGTTATATCTGTATTGATATCCTTTTTTTAAAAAAAAATTCTTGGTATTTGTGCCACCTCTCTTTTTTTCTTCATTATTCTTGCCAAAGGTTTATCAATGTTATTACTCTTCTCAAAGAACCAGTATTTGTCTGTGCACTAATACATCCCTAACTTTCTATGGCACAAGTTAATGGCCACCTGAACTCCATCTGGTTGAGTCTAGAACCAGTGAGGAATAATGAATCACTTGTACTGGATGCCACCGTGTACAGGGCATTGCTGTGGCTACTCTGGGCCTTGCAAGCACAGGTGACAGTCTATCCTCTCCTTTTACAGACACACAGGACCTTAAGGAATCCACGGCCTGGGGCCATGCCTTCAAAGGGTGGCCCTTAGCGTACCCGCATCAGAATTACCTGGGAGCCTATTAAATATTCCATTCTGGATCCTCACCTCGGAACTACCCAATCGAACATACAGCCAGGAATATGCATTTTTAGAAAATACTTTAGTGAGTCTTTTGCATGATAAAAGTTTTAGAACCACTAAAAGTTTCAGGATAACTGGTACAATATAAAAGTCATAGACTCTACTCTTAAGTGTTTGCCTCATTTAAATGGGAAGAGTGAAACATGGCCACATAAGATGTTCAAGAAAAACAAACCAGGGCATGCAGAAAGCCAGATGTCAGGAGCTACAACATGATTCTTCAGAATCTATCACCACTCCTCTGACACTGGCTATCTGGCTGAACTCAGCACTCCTGCAGTGCTTCAGATGAAACTTATTTGTGCAGTTCAAGTGACTGAAGCTTCAAATTTGTGCCTGGCAATCAGAAAGTTAGGGTTGCTGAGTCTGCTTCCAGTTCCCCAATCAAGAATCTCATTTCAATCCCTAGAATCAACTGATGAAAAAGAAGCCTAGCCAGACCTGAGTTTTAGTGGCTTCCATTAATTTCCTAAATGGAGGGTGAGATTTCACCTGGACAAGAGCTGGCATAAAATTCTGCTGCAGCCTTTTACAGTTGACCCATAAATCAGAGGCCAAGTCCAAGAATGTTAAGATTGAATGGAGTCATGCACGATTCCATCCAACAGCAATTTTAATGAAATCCCATCCCGACTCAGTAATTACCAGGCAGTGACAATTAATTTCTTGCTTTGGATTAAAATGCTTCAGTGCTAGATGGATATTTTAATCTGGCAAGATGAATTGTGCTTCATTTTACCTGTGTAAAGCTATCAGCTGATGGAAAATTATAAGCAGAACAAAAATGGTTTATTAAAAACAGTTCAAGCACAATTAATACCTAAACAGCCTTCAGATTTTTTTTAAAAAATAGTTCTTATGGCCTCACAGAAGGCTGGAGTTCTCAAAATCCTTACAAAAGAACAGCTTCATCCAGCTCCTACATTGAGAACATAGAAATAAGAGACAAGCCCAGTTTTAATACAGACAATAAAATAATACAGACAATGTGTTAATATGGTCAAGTCCAGTCTTCAAAAAACTTAAGACACAGAAATAGTTACTCATTACAAAGTCAGTCTGGCTTACTAGTTGGCCCCTGTTTCCCACAGATGCATTCACTAAGCTATTTCCCTGCTGGCTCTTAGAATAATGCATTTGGGATGACTTTAAGGATTCCCTTGTGTCCCCACATGGTAGAGTCGTAGTAGTAGTAACAATAATAATAATAATTAATAATAATAATAATATTTATTGAGCACTTTGTTGTTACCGAGTGGCATTTTCAATACTTTTAGGCATTAATTCATTAGATCTCACAATAACTCTATGAGGCAGGAACTGTTATCATCTGTGTTTTACATAGGGGAAACTGAGGTACAAAATGGCCAGCTAACTTTCCTGGGACCGCTATATTAGTTATCTATTCCTGTGCAAGAAACTACCCCACATCTAGTGGATCAAAACAATAACCATTTACTTGGCTCATAATTCAGTCTGGGCTCAGCTGGGGGGTTCTGGTCTTGCATGTCCAGTGTCTGTAGTCAGCTGCATATCAGATTTTCTGTCTTGAATAGGCTCTTTCACATGTCTGGGGCTTCAGGTAGGACAACTGGGCTGACATCTCTGTTCCAATAGGCTAGCTCAAGCTTGTTTACGTGGCAGCTAGATAGGACTCTTTAAGAAAAAGTATCAAGGCCTCTTGAGCTATAGGCTGGAGCTGGCAAAACATCACAATTTGGCCCCATTCTTTTGCCCACAGCAGGGTACCAGGCCAGCCCAGATTCAGGGGGTAGAAAAATAGTTTCCTTCTCTCAATGGGAGAGAATAGAGGGCAAGGTAAAGGACTGAGGCCATTTTCTTGCCATCTTTCTACCCAGTTACATAGCCGGTCATTAGCAGAGTGAGCCCTGGCACCTAGATCTTCAGATCCAGCACCCTGACTGCTTTGCGAGACTGCCTTCACAACAATATCTTGCCTTCTTTCTGTAACTGGACCTTACTTTTATTATTTGAATGGAGTCTCTACCTTGGTAATCTGCTACTCCAGTTTCTCCATGTCTTGAGATCTGCCTGCCATTTGCCCTTTACCCCAATGCCATGTTGCATTTGGACCCCACTGAATTCTGCTAAGAGGCCCACCCCATCTTTCTACCGAGGGGTATGCTCTGTGATGGCCTCACACTCCACATCTGCCCAGGGCTCTCATCTCCACTCATGACCAGGTTGCTTGTACACACTGCCTGTCACCTCCCAGGACCTCCACCATCTGGCCCAGCACCTCAGTGCACATGTTCACTCTTCTTTGGGCCCAACCTTGTCCATCGCTGAGCTGCATCTATAGTCTTTCACTTTAGAAAAGAATTCATTGCATTATTCTTCTGAGTGACTAGTGGCAACTCTTTGTGTGTGTGTGTGAGCAAATAACCTTTATTTTGTTGAATTTGGGACTAAACATAATTATCATGCAATTTGGGTTCATAGTGCTATTTTTGACAGTTATATTATGAGCTTTTTGAGGAAAATTGAGCCCACATGCTGTAAGAGGCCTCCTATTTCATTACCCTTCAAATTTTGATGTTTCTGTTCTCCCTTCCCCCCGCCCTCCGCTCTGGGCAGCCTCTGGACTAGATGTTGCTGGAGGCAAACCAGGTGATCCGGTATGGTCACCGTCAAGCTCCAGCATTGTCTCCTCTGAAAAGACCCTGTTTCAAGGCAGCGTGTTTTCCTGGATGACTCCAAGGACATGAGCCTCAAGGGATGCTGCCATTTTCAGTTCTGGAGACCGAAGTCTGAAATCCGCATGGTCTGGTTTGGTGAGAGCTCTCTTTCTGGCTTGCCTGTCTTTCCGAGGCAGAGAAAAGCAACTAGTGCCAACTCTTTTTAAAGAGTTGGTTCCTAAAACCAAATAGGCAAAATTTCTGGAACACATCTGTTGCACCAAGTAACATCCACTGTTAATTATGTATTCAATTCAATATTTTTCTTTCCTATTTGGAGCCAGGTATTGGAAAGGGTCATATCTACCTTGTCTCTGATCCTAATTACTCCTTTTATCCCACACCTGGACTGTCCCTGCATTCTGCCCTGAGCCGTGCTGGAGCTAAGAATCACATGGCTGTAACTTCTGGACAAGGAACCTCGCTATCCTCACGATAGTGTAGCAGAACAAGATGTTTATCTGTAGTTGATATGTTGCTGTTTCACAGAGACACTCTCCATTTTGGAAACTTTCAGAAGTAAAATGTTAAAGACATTGAGTCTAAGCAGAGTCATAATAGTTCAACACGCCTTAATGAGTACTGTCACCTCTGACAAATTACTCCCCTGTCCGGCGCCTCCGTTTTCTCATCTGCACACTGAGATAATGAGATTAGCTAATGGCCCAAGTTTCATTCAGTTTTACATTCTGTGATTCTAAAAATTTATTTAGCGTCTATTATATACATGTAAGAATCAGAGTCAGCAGCAGAGGAGCTACTTGAGTACAAAACCAGAATGTTAGGCCACCCACAGAATCGGTAGGATATTCATAAAACCATCAGACTGTAGGATGTCTGAGATGGACACAACAGGGGTAAGAAGGAACTAGCAAGGTGCAAAGTATTCAGACTGAAAGATAAGAACAGATCCGCAGATATTCTTTCCCTCCTTGTTTATACCCTGACCAATAACCTATGTCCTATGAAAATGCCCGGCAACGTCTATAGTATTGCAAGTCAAGTTTTTGAATACTTTCCATTGGCTGGATTCCATGTGCAGACAATAAAATCTCTGTGTCAGCATTTTTAAAACAAAGATATATCTACCACTCTTTCTAAGATATGAATAGTTTTAAGAGAATCAATTGCTAGATTCTTACTTCCCATATATACTCTCCTAAAATTAACCTTCCTGAGCTTGGAGTGTCATGCTGGTTTTTCATTTCTACCTTCCCTTTCAAAGCTGACCTTCGACTATTTTTCAAAAGAAAGTTATAGCATTGCATCCATGTACCAAACGCATTGATCCAAGATCTAAAAATTCCCAGGGCATCGATCAAAGGTAACAATTTTTATTTATTTTTTAAAAGATTTTTTTCTATTGATTTTTTAGAGCATGAGGAAGGGAGAGGGAGAGAGAAACATCGATGTGAGAATGGAACATCTACTGGCTGCCTCCTGCAAGATCCCTACAGGGATCAGGCCCATAACCTGAGCATGTGCCCTGCCCGGAATCCAACCAGCAACATTCTGGTGCACGTGACGACGCCCAACCAAATGAGCCACACTGCCCAGAGAAAGGTACAATTTTAGATATTTGTATCAGGAAGGCTCTTTAATCCAAGGTATATCGACACTGATCCTTTCTGTCTTTTTTATATGTCTCTTAAGGGGTGACTATGGCATTTAAAACAGGTATTTGGCCTGTGTTGAGGGGTCCTCCTATACTGTAAAGTGGGGAGGACTGTTATAACGATGTCATTACTTATATTCTCTGACTCCTGGCAAAGGATGGAAACTTCCATGACAACAAACCAAAGACCGTAAGTGAGAGCTGATGGAGGTGGAGGCCTCTGATGTCGCCTCGGGGTCAAGATCCCAGGAGGCTCCATGCTGTACCCTAGTCCCCCTCTGTCTTAGGTGGAGAATTCAGGAATTAAGTGGCTGTCACAGGACCGTATAACAACAAGCTTATTTGAATTGAAAAATTATGTCAGAGTCTTTCTGAAAGAAATTGGGTCTGACTTGGCTGGTTATTTGACGGCGAGCACTGGCTTTCCAATTAGGATAGACGGCAGGCATTTGCCATAAACTGAATGGGTTTAATCTGCAGTTCTAAGACCTTGATAAGAAGGTATTTAAATCACATGATTAAGATAAAAGTAGTTTACCAAAAAAAGTATTGATAAAAGTGTATTGAAATGAAGAATAATTTTTATTCTCCCAAACCTTTCTGAATTATTAAGTTAAATATGGTTTCTTTAAGTAAAAAGGAAAAGCTATGAATAATGGTCATTTATAAATTTTAAAGCCTTTTTGGTATATTTCCCAGAAATTGAGAAAGCGAATGAATGTGATGACTGGGCAACAATTTGTTTTCTTTCCTTTTGCAAATTATGAGGTTTCCACTTTTTTGTTTAAAAAATTTGAAGTAGGACCATTAGAGTTTTACAATGATCATTAAAATAATTTTAAGAAATATTTTATTTTGATATCCAAAATTTATAAAGAACTTATAGAACTCAACAGCAAGAAAATCCAAACAATCCAATAAAAAATGGGCAAGGGACCTGAATAGATCTCCAAAGAGGACACACAGATGGCCAAGAGACATACAAAAAGATGCTCAACATCACTAATCATCAGAGATGCAAATTAAAACCACAATGAAGTATCACCTCACACCTGTCAGAATGGCTCCATCAACAAGTCAACAAGGAACAAGTGCTGGCGAGGGTGTGGAGAAAGGGGAGCCTGGTGCACTGTTGGTGGGAATGCAGACTGGGGCAGCCACTGTGGAAAGCAGTGTGGAGTTTCCTCAAAAAATTAAAAATGGAATTGCCTTATGACCCAGCGATCCCACTTCTGGGAATATATCCTAAGAAACCTGAAACACCAATAAGAAAGAACTTATGCAGCCCTATGCTCATAGCAGCACAATTTACAATAGCTAAGATCTGGAAACAGCCCAAGTGCCCATCACTAGCCAAGCAGATAAAAAAGCTGTGGCACATTCACACCATGGAATACCACTCGGCTATAAAAAAGAAGGAAATCTTACCTTTTGTGACAGCAGGGATGCACCTGGAAATTATTATGCTAAGTGAAATAAGCCAGGCAGAGAAAGACAAATGCCCATGATTTCACTTATATGTGGACTCTAATTGACAAAATAAACAAACAAACTAGAAACAGACTCATAGGTATAGAAAACAGACTGAGAGCTGTTAGAGAGGAGGGGTGTTGGGTGGCTGGGAGGAAAAGGTGAAGGGATTAAGCAAAAAAACCCCCAAACTCATAGACCCAGATAACAGTATGGTGGTTGGGGGGAGGTAGAAGAGAGTATGGGAGATAAATGGTGATGAAAGGAGACAGGACTTGGGGTAGTGAACACACACTACAATACACAGATGATGTGGTATAGAATTTACACCTGAAACCTATGTAATTTTATTAACCAACGTCAGCACAATAAACTCAATTTAAAAAAATTTTTAAAGAAATATTTATTTGGGATCGAGTTAAAAGAATTTAGTGAGGCAGGATAGACACTTAATCACAAAAACACTTAAACTGATGTATGGCTACAATTAGAGTAACTGATGAAAGAGGAATACGTTGGGCTTAGAAAATTGTAATATGGAGACTTGGTCGTGCCTGGCAGGGCAAAGAAGCCTCTGAGCTGGTAGTGATATTGGAGGATATGTAAGAGTCAACCAGGTAAGGGGAGCTCAGGGATACCAATTTTAGGCAAAATAATAACAATCATAATAATAAATATGCTTATCTTACAACCCAGCAACTTTACCCCTATTTATGTTATAGAAACTCTTGCAAAACAAAATAATAATAATTTAATAAAATTCTTGTTAAAAAAACTCTCTATTCTGTCTACTCATTTATGTGAATATGGTTTTTCAGTGGTTACATATATAAAAATGAAAATATAATTGATGTTGAAAGTGTCTCATTCTAGTAAAAAGTAATATTCATTCATGTGAACATAAACTAGATGGAAAAACTTAGCTTCATTCATCTTATTGAGAGAAATGTTTCCATTAGTATCTTATTTTTATGTTTAATAATTACTTACTTAATGTATAACATATTTATTTATATCATTGTGATTAATTATGTCACTAATAATTGTAATAATAACAGTTCATAAGGAAATTCTAAAACTTGAGGACTTCTATGACAACCAAATATACAAAAATTTTAAATTTTATTTTTTAAGTAACTTACTGTTTTTTATTTTTATTTTTTAAAATTTATCTTTATTGTTAAAATGTTACAGATGTCCTCTTTTGTCCCCATTGACCCCTTCCACCCCACACCCACTCTCCACCCCAGGCCTTCACCACACTATTATCTGTGTCTGTGGGTTATACACATATGCATTTAAATTCTTTGGTTAATCTCTCCCCACCCTGCCACCCACCCCCACCTTCCCTCTGAGATTCGTCAGTCTGTTCCATGCTTCTATGTCACTGAATTTATTTTTTTCATCAGTTTATTATGTTCTTTAGATTCCACATATAAGCGAGATCATGTGATATTTGTCTTTCTCTGACTGGCTTGTTTCACTCAGCATAATTTTTTCCAGGTCCATCCATACTGTCGCAAAGGGTAAGAGATCCTTCTTCTTTACAGCTGCATAGTATTTATTTTATTTTATTTTTTTGGTTAATCCTTACCGGAGGATATTTTTTCCCATTGAGTTTTAGAGAGCGTAGAAGGGAGAAAGGGAGAGAAAATGAAACATTGATGTGAGAGAGACACACTGATCGGTTGCCTCCCACACGCACCCCGACTGGAGCAGGGATGGAACCTGCAACCCAGGTACTTGCCAGGAACTGAACTGGCGACCCTTTGGTGCATGAGCTAATACTCTAACCACTGGGCAACACCGGCCAGGGCAAAATTGTATTATATAAACTTATTTTTTGGTAGAGAAGTATATTAGGGCTAACAATAAAGTTGTTTGCACATAAAATACATTCTATTAAGACATAATTTATAGTAGATGTGAAATAGAAATACAAATTAAGGAGAAAATGTAAATATTATAAAATTTCTGCTAAAGAATGTACTTTTAAAAGTGGATAATTGAGGGTAATAAATCACCAAGTTAGCTAAATTTCATTTGGATACATTTTTAAAAGTGCTGAAATTGTCATATTTTGAAATCTCAATACAGTATTTACAATATGCTAGAAATTATATCCTTTTATTTTATTTGTCCTATTTCAGTCTCTAATAAAGAAACATTCAGATGTCAACTTAAAAACGTGCCGCTGTGTCTTCAGTGTCTTCAAATCTAAGCAGGGACAGTCAATCCCAGATTCCCATTGCCTTGAAATTGCCTGTAGCCGTTTCTGGTACCAATTACTGAACTGCTTTGAGTTTGGTTGCATGCAAAAGAATCCACTTTAGCTGGCAAAAGTGGATTAGAGCATTACTATTCACGCTCTCCACGAGATCCTCATTAACGCGGAAACATCCCCGTGCTAGTGAACACATGAAGCTGTAATTCATTATTAACACCTACGCTGATGTCAGTTAGCAATTAATTGAGAGAGAGGAAGCAAGGAAGGCGTTGGAGAGAAGGCAAGAGCCCCAGAAGGTGGTGGGATATCAAAGCAGAAGGCGAAAGACCACCAAAGGCAAACTGTGCACCTACACAAACACACTGCAGGACCCCCTGGCTGGTTTTTAAACAGAAAGGCAGTTGGTCTGTGACAGGGGTGGACATGACTAAGAGGCATGGTAAGAGCCACAACCAAAGCGTTGCCTGTCTCGCAGCAAGCCCTGGCTCTCAACCTGTCTCCCAGAAAATACGCGCCAGGCAGCACTCAGAATACAGAAGTCGTCTGACGCACGCTTTTCCAAGGGCAAGAGGGCTCCAGAGATTCACATATTGATCGGGAGCAGAGTTAATGCAATGAAAATTCAAAGACAAGCCAATTCCTCCGCGTTTGCAAGGACTGGCAAGTCCATCAAGGTTATTGATGATGAAATTTAGCAGAATGCAAGGCAGCCTCCGCTCTCTCATAAAAAATCTGAAACCGAAGCACGTCTCCCGTTTCCACAGTGCGGCCTGGCAAAGGCACCCATGCCTGGTGGCTCTCGCCGGAAGGGCACTGACTGCCTTCCAAGGGGGGCTGTGGTGACAAGGATTCAGGGAACTTAAGTTCTGGTTCCACACTGACACTAGATTGCTGTGTGACCTAAACAGGTCGCTTATCCACTCTGAGTTTCCCTGTTTTCATTAATAAGGCCATAATAATAATATTAATCTTGTCCGTCTCTTGAAGAAAATGGTCTTAATTTAAGGCGCTTGGATATGTTTCAGGCCTTCTTGGAACCCCCTGAAACTCTTCTGGTCTGGGGCCTCCTTCAATGATTTTGAGATAACTTTATGTCACATCTCTTATTAAGTATTATAAATATATACATAAAGAATATATATATATATATATATATATATATTCCTGAAAAAAGACTATGCTTTTTTCTTCTTTTGAGGTACCCATAGGATAGTCATAAAATGACTCCATATTAGACCAATGGACTCAAAAAAGTACTATTAGAGCAAATGACATTCTCTAATAGTAATGCAATACATCTAGAAATGTAAAAGAAATGACTTAATTTTAAATTTTTGAATAGATTTTAGCTAAAAAAGAAAAATTGAACTGAGAACTGAAAGATGTCTAGACAATGAAGATCACTATATACAACAACATATGGTACATGGCTGAAGCAGGGTTCAGAGAAAATTTTAGCCTATAATATTTGAACAATTGAAACCAAATAAAAATAAATGAGTTAGGGACCCAAGTGAAGAAGATTGAAAAATAACAAAATAAACCCTAAGATTGCAGATTGAAAGAAAAAAATTAATATAAAACAGAAACTGATGAATTAAAAATAGAAGAACAAATAATAAAATTAATAAGTCCATTATTTGAATTGTTTAAAAAAATACTAAATTAAATAAACAGCTACCTTAGTTCAAAAGGGGATGGGGAGACACAAATATGAAAAACACACACAGTATAGAATTGCCACTGGAAAGGGGCTGTCCAATGGACTACATTTCTGAGAAGCATCTACGTGTGACCACAGAACTAATTCTAGCTAGTGAATATGAACAGAAGTAATGTGAGTGTGTAAGAGGACTTGCACAACAATTCACAGAAGAGGAAATGCAAATGATTGTAAACAATTGAAACAATGCTTATTCTCACTTACAATAAGATCAATGCTAATTTAACAATTACTCTAATAAAATACCAACCAGATTGACAAATATCAAAAAGCTTGACAATTACTAATACTTATACTTCATTTACTATGTGCCTGGCGCTGCTATAAGCACTTTACATGTATTAACTCATTTAATCCTACCAGTAACTCCATGAGGTGGGTCCCAGTATTATCCCCATCTTACAGATAAGGGAACTGAGGCACAGAGAGTTCAGTGACTTGCCTATGGGTCCACATTATATTGACAAGCATGTGGAAAACAAGCACTTTCATGCACTATAGTGGGAATGCACATTGAAAGGGCAATTTGGCAATATCTACTGAAATTACAGGTGTGTTCTCCTTAGGCCCAGCAATTTCATCTTAGGGAACATCCTTGACAGATCTAGTTATGGACTGAGCCATGATCAAGGAATGTAATATTAACTGCAGCATTATTTTTAGAGGAAAGACTCCAAATAGTTTAGGGAGACTGAGAAATAACACAGTGTGTAAACTTTTTGAGACTGCCTTTTTGTCACTCACCATAATTTTCTGGAGACTCGTTCAGGTTGCTGAGTGTATCAGGTGCCATCCTTCTTTATTGCTGAATAATATTCCATGGTATGGGTGCACCACAGCACGTTTAACTTTTCACCCACTGAAGGACATCTGGGTAGTTCCCAGTCTGGGGCTGCTATCAACATCCATGTAGAGGTTTTTTGTCTCTTTTCTTGGCGTTGTGGGGCCTCAAGATTTGTAAGGATCTTATTACCACTTTTTATATTCCTTTTTTAAATAAGTCTTTAATAAGTCTTTTTAATAAGTCTTTATTTCTCTGGGATAAAGGTCCAGGAAAGCAACTGCAAGATTGTGTGGTAGTTTCATGCTTAATTTTAAAGGAAATTGCCAACTTAGCCATTTTATATTCTTAGTAATGTATGAGTGATCCGGTTTTTCTGCATCCTCAAGTTGGAGCAATTTGAGCAACAAGTAATGTGGTATTGGATTATAACCCAAAGTATAAAATAAATATCCATGACTCCGTACTTACATAAATAAATGATTGACTAAATTAACCAATGGGAGAGAATAGACAAATCTCCCATACAGAAGAAATCCAAATAATTTATGTGGGCATTTCCTCTTCCTTGAGGTGCAACATAACTCCCCACCACGTAAGCGCTGGGTGCACACGGTGACTTCCTTCCAAAGAGGACGGTATAGGGATGGGAGGAAAGTAACTACAGTGGAGGAACCGGACAAACGCTGTTCATGTGCTCATGCGATTATCATCAGATCAATCACGCTGATAGCAGGGACCTGTGACATGAAGTAGTGAGAATGGCACTTTATCTCTGTGACCTTTCTCCCCCAAGCCTATAACCTCAGTCTAATCGTGAAGAATCATTCTTTAGGCCAAAATTGAGGGACATTCTGCAAATATGTGACCAGTACTCTTCAAATCCATAAAAAACAAGAAACGTCTGAATAACTGTGAAAAGAGAAGCTTTTTTTTGGGGGGGGGGGGAGACACTATAAGTAAATGTAGTGTGGGATCCTGGATGGGATCCTAGAACAGAAAAAGGGCATTAGGTTAAAAAAAAAAAACACTAAGTCTAAATGGACTATGAACTTTAGTTCTTAATATATCAAAATTGTGTCATTAGTTGTGACAAATGTATCATACTAATGTAAGATGTTAGCAATTAGAGAGACTGAATAGAATTCTCAGAGATAAATGGAACTCTCTGTACTATCTCTGCAACTTTTCTATAAATCTAAAATAAAAAGCTTATTTTTAAAAAATCTACTAAAGTTAAAAAGGGAATAACAATTAGTCTGGCCCCTAAAGCATTTTGTTAGAATTACATAAATACTATATACAAAGCTCTTTTCTTGGCATTGTGGGGCCTCAAGATATGTAAGAATCTTATTACCACTTTTTATATTCCTTTCTTTAGGTGGAGAGAATGAAGAGGCACCACTGAAATGTATTCCTAAGGATGTAAAGGGAAACCACGAGAAAACAAAACTCGCCTTGCAGAAATCGAGCCATTTTCACTGGGACTCGCCTACCCCGTAAGTGGAGTAGCTCCACACCTACCTGCATTAGACACATGCATTGTTCCATACTCATTTTTTAATTTGTGCCTTCGGATTTTTTTATTGCAATAGAAAAAGTCAGGCCTTTGTGATACAAGAGAAAATCGGTCACCTTCAACTGGCAGCTTCAAAGGGCGTCCAGAAAGACTAGCATAAGCTGCAGCAGGCCCCCGAGCAGACTTTGTCCGGGAGGGGACGGCCTCAGCGCTCTGCTTTTTTAAAAGAAGGGATCAAGGAGCACAGTCCAGGGACATTCATTTTGCTTTACTGACATATACTCACATTCCACGAGTAACACACCGAGCTAGTATTTTTATTATGCTCATATATATTTATTATTGTTTATTTTCACTATATCCATATGCTACTAAATTTCCTGGGAAACTCAGGGTTTCATCCCATAATTTTTTCTTTAAAGGTTATAGGTGACCTCTGGGAAACTGGATTATATTGTAAAAAAAGTTACGCCAAAATGGCCAGTGAGTTTGGTAAAAAGAAGTTGGACAAATTGTTTGACAACATGAAGATTCATCAATTCTGGGCTGAGTCCCTCGGTATCTATGCTGCTACTTCACCCAGGGTAGACCTGGCTCGGCAACGATTTCCCATTAATTCCAATAAAATGCCAGAAGCCTCCTCCGGGCAGGCCCTCTGCCTGGGAGACAGAAGCCCGCAGGCAGCTTAGGCGCCGAGTCCACCTCTTCCCCAGCGTCGCACTGTGCCCGCTGTCGCCAAGCCCCTCTCACCACAGCCCCCTTCTGGATGCCGCCACCTGGCCCTCCCCGCCCTTGTCCCCCTGCCTGGACTGTCCTCCTTTATTGTTCTTCGATCTCCAAATCCCAACCTCTGCTCAGGCCCTGGCCTGTCCTCCATGAGGCTCCTGGGATCGTTCCAGCTGACAAGATAACTGCTCACTGTCCCTCCAGCTATGGCATTTGTTACCTTCGGTCTTGAGTGTGCCCACATTGGCGCACTCACCAAACTGGGTGAGGCGCTGAGCTTAATACTCCAGGGGCATAAATATATGAGCGACAGTTCTGGCCTTCTAGTAATTTATATTCTAACAGGTTTCCAGTAAGGGACATGTAGGACAGTGTCATACCAAACCAGGATACGGGAAATGTTCGAATAGAAATAGCAAATGCTATAGAAGAGGACAGGGTAGCCCCTGGGGGCCTGGAGTCAGCCAGGACTAGGTGTGAATTCAGCCAGACCACCCGAGCGACCTCAGGGGAGTTACACAACCTCTCTGCGTTGGGTATGTTTTGTTTGCTGCTCAGACCACTCACTCTACCCAGCTCTTTGAGGCCAGCCAGTAAGGACACCACAGTGGGCTCTTTGACCCTCTGGCCTCAGGGGGTTCACCCAATGGGAAGCCCCAGCAAGAGGTCGGAGGCAGGGAGCAGAATTAGCCAGGGTAACTGCACCCTGGGCTCCCTCCCCGCAGGGCCTCTCTGGCCTTGCTGTTCCCTCTGCTGAAGGCAAGAGTGCTCTCTGGCCGGTCCCTCCTGCAGCTCCAGCAAGCATCTCTTCTCCGGCCCCTTTAGTCTAAGGTTGGTAACAGCTCTCTCCACTTACCAGCCTTGGGTGCCTCACTACTCTTTTTGGCTTCTTTGACCCAGGCCATTCCTTCGTAAGCAGGCCAAACTCTTATCAACTGCTTCATGTGAGGGTACCATCTGTTTCCTGGTGGAACCCTGACTGATAAACTCTCTAACCTCCACTTCCTCAAATATGAAAAAACAGAAGTGTAGGGAGGGATACTAGTATTATCTGTCTTGATATAGAGTTCATGCTTATCTCTCAAGGGGCCAGGGCTGGTCCTGCTCCTCTGGTTTGGGGCTGGGTTACCAGGGCCTCAGGCCCTTCATCTGTGAAATCTAACCTAACTCTGGGTAGTTAGCGTAAGATTTGCCTTGCAGGTGGTTTGACTGGTATACCCTATGAACATGAAATGATTAAATAAAATATGTATATAAAAGTGTTTACAAACTATAAGTGCAGATATAAGAAGTAATGATGCAAGCAAGTGTTGCTGTAAGAAATCCTAAGTAAATGTGTTCACAAGATTACCCTTACTTCAGACACCAGCCACCGCTACAGGGTTCCCAGGCCATCCACACTTCTGACCAACTGGCCACAAATTCAGGGACTCCCACTACTTCCTCGGTTTTAATAATTTGCTAGAAAGAGTCACGGAACTTGGGAAAACATTATACTTATTATTATAGTCTTATTACAAAAGATACAAATCGGGATTAGCCAACAGAATAGACACACAGGGTTCTGACAGGGTCCCAAACATGAAGCTCCTGTGTCCTCAGGATGCATCACCTTCCTGGCACATCGATGTTATCACCAAACAGGGAAGCTCTCCTGAGCTTCAGTATCCAGAGTTTTTATTGGAGTTTTGCTAGGTAGTCTCGATGGACTGAATCATCAGTCATGTGATTTAACCGAATCACTAGCCCCTGTCCCCTCCCAGGAGGTTCGACTGACATCACAGGGCTCAAAGCTCCAATCTCCTAATCACGAGGCTGGTCGTTCTCAAGTGACCAGCCCCCGCTCCGAGTTATCAACACAAATTTGAGTGCGATCCAGAAGGTCCACCATGAATAATAAGTGTCCTCCTATCACTCAGGAAACTCCAGGGATGTAAAGGCTCCCTCCCAGAAACAGAGGGCAAAAGCCAGCCAGATTCTCTGTTACGCAACACCACTCCAGGACTCGGTAGCTTAAAAAAGCGAGTATTTATTCTAATACACTGGTGGCTCAGCTAATCGAGGGTGGCATCAACTGGTCCCGGCTCCAAGCTGTGATAAGGTCTAGGCCAGCCCCATTGTCTCTCATCTTCCTTGGACCAGGGGATGAGCCGGAACATGTTTTTTTATAGGTCTATAGCAGAAGCACAAGAGGGCAAGCCCCAACCTGCAAGCACAGTTTAAGCCTCCCTTTGCATCCTATCGGCCAGCATCCCATTGGTCCAAGCAAATGATCTGGCCAAGCTCACTGTCAGTGGGGGATGGGGAGGAGGGGTATGCTCTGCCTGTAATTAGTGAAAGGAGAGTAAATATTTCCTAAATAATATGAACTATCACATAAAAAAGTATTATCTACTTCTTTTATGATCTTTCAGCTCCTTCTTGACAGAGCCTGCCTACAGGAAATAATTTTTGAATTTCCAGGACCACCACATTCCTCCCCTAGTCACTGGTCATTCATATCTTAAATGTCCTCCGTAGAATATTATCCTCAGACTTGAGGCTTTAGTTATGGCAAAATGGACTATATTTTAGTCTGCTGCTTGACAAGTAATGCTCACTAATTCAATTAGATTCTCAATTTACCAGCAAATAAAAAACAGCCATGAAAGAAAGAACTCACCGATCTTAAATTCTTGATCCTTGCTTCTCTCTCTTGCTTTCCTCACTCTCATTTTCATAGTTTGCCCTTAAAATCTTTCTGACCTCTTGATCTCCAGACGTGAACCATGCTATGTAATTTGAATAATAATGAGTAATGACAATAGCTGAAAAGATGGATAATCTGGACTCATTTCTTATCTAGAAAGATACTAAGATAGCTTCCAGGGAACATTCAGGGCCTTTACAACCCATTCCATAATTCATGAATGCGTGAGTGTTCCCCATGAGCGGCCTAATGAGTAAGACATTATATTTAGGCTGCCTTAAAATTAGAACCAAAGGAACTTCATTGCTGATCTTCTGGACAGTCTCATAAAGGGTATTCTAGCACAGAGGGGCCAGAGTCGACCCTTCTTCATATGCACTAGTAGGCGGAATAAAATACAGACGTTCGTAATGTCTGTAAAATACCACATTCTTGTTTTGCTCTTTGGTTTTGAGGTTGAAGAATTGTTACAAAGACCTGATCAGGAAAGGTTTTTTCTCTTACGTAAAAGTTACCTCAGTGTCCTCTCCCAGGACACACTGGGAGTGTGTAAGGGTCATCTGGGATCTTTCATACAGTAATCCATATAAGTGATAAAAGATCTGCTGAAAAATGAGAAAAATCTATGCTCTATAAAAGAGAAATATAGGCAATTCATGAATCCTCATTCATGACATAAGGTCAAACAGGTTCCTTCACACTGATTTATCAAACAAGTGTATGCCGAGCATCGGGTGCCTGGCACTGTCCTTGGTGCTGATGTTAGAGCCCTGACAAGAGGAGCTTCTGCCTCAAGGAAGTGGTCTTGCGGAGGTGCCAGATATTAATCAAATTAAATGTAACCAGGTACTAAAATGGAACTTTTAATTGAGGTATCACAATATGTTCCAAAATGAGTTTCCAGATTAACATGTGAGTTTTAAAAGGTTCTGTCAAGACTCTCTCCTAACGGGCACAAATAAAAAAACTCTGGATTTGGGGGGGAAAGAAAAAGGATTTGAGGTGGATAATTTCTTATAAGTGAGCATGACATCGCTTCCCCCCAAAGGAGAGAAAGGTAGTGGCCCTTCTCTCTTTACCCGAGACAAATAAGTGTTTCTTCAATACAACTACTTGGAGAACGGATGTGTATTCCTGCAATGGTGGGGAACAGCAGTGCATTTCACAGGCTTGCAAAGGTGATCTAAGCTAGAAAAGAGAGGGAGAGAAGGGAGAAAAGGGGAGGGGAAGAAAGAAAGAATTGTTGCTATTTTTGGAACTAAATGCTCTCCCTTCTAAGAGTAGGTCAAAGGTAAATAAATCCCAGTGACTACAGGTAAAGTCCTTGTGTATCAGTTACCTATTGAAAAAATAATGCTGCATAACAAACAACCACAAAACCTCAGTGGTATAGACTGGTAAGTATTTATTTGGCTCACCAGTTAATGAGTCACCTGGAGTGTTTTTCTAGTCCGTGCTGGGCATGGCTGATCTTGGCTGGGTTTGCCCATATATCCACAGTCAAGATCCAAGTGAAGAAAAAACTCACAGGGGGTGTTCCTCTGGAGGAGAGTGCCAATTCTGGGAAAACTTCTGATCAGTGTTTTTAGCTCCAAGGGGTTAAAAAGACAAAAACTGAAGTTCATATCCCAGTAAGAAGCGAAACCCTAACTTCTGGTTAGGAGCCTGAGGGTAAGGGCGAACTGGAAGTAGACCAGCCCTCTATGACTAAGTCTGACTTCAAACCATTTCAGTCCCTAAAATTGGTCTAAGATAACCTCACATCACCAGGGAGTCACCTACCAGAAGAAGATATAAATTCCTCAGAATGAAGGTAGCATTGCCCTAGTCCTCAAGTTATTTCTATAATTTCTCATGAACAATGTCCGGCTGTCAGTTTTTAAAATAACCATGTAAATGAGAGGACACAACATGAATGAAAAAGAAACACCACAGACAGTAGAAACAGACCAAAAGATGTGCCAATGACAAATTTATTAGACATGTATAAAAAAATAACTACACTCGCCACGTGCAAGGAGGTAAGAGATCGTAGTTTTGGCAGAGACCCAAATTAACTGTGAAAAAAATTAAAATTCTAGAAATGAAAAGTAAAAAAAGTGGAAGAACTCAGTGCATAGATTAAACGGACCATAACTTAGTCCTGGCAGCTGTTCAAATTCATAAGAAAGAAACTAGAAAAGGTGAACCCATTTTCAAGTGGGCGACAAAGTGAAGGCAGAGGTTCCTCTCTTGGCGGAGAGCAGGGCTTCACCACCAGGGCATCTGGTTCTACTTATTATTTGGGTCTCTGTTTCAATGTCATTTCCTTGGAGAAGCCTTCACTGAAAGTCCAGACTAGGTCAAGTCCCTTATAGAAGCTTTCTTAACATCTCAGTTTTCCCTAAAAGCACTTATTATTTGTAACTGAGTCTTAGACCATGGTTCTCCAGAAAGCGGAGCACTTAGTTTGTTTTGGGGAGGGATCCTAGGGAACAGGGAACAGGGAGACATGACAGGAGGGAAAGTCTCTCCAAGGTGTGTTAGTGAACTTGTCGCTGCTGAGAACAATGGGGCCTGTCCTGCTAGGGTGTCTCTGAGGAGCTACGCAGAGTGCACCTCAGAAGTGTGCACCTATGAGACAGAAGAACTGAGCCCTTAAATGGGCTCCTGGACCCTATTGGGCAAGAGTTGTCCTAAGGGGGAATACCTCCCCCCTCCTCAGGCTGGCACGTGCACCAGAGTGGAACCCTGCGCGTTCCTTCGCTGAGAAACCCTGGGGTGGAAAGCGAGTGATTCACGGTGTAGCTGAGGAGAGGCGCCGTGATCCCAGCGGTGGGCAGTTGGTTGCCACAACAATAGCTGGTGAAAAAGAAGTTGGCAGAGAGGATGTGAGGAGGGCTTCAAGAGCTGTCTGATACAAATTATCTATTTATTTTTGTGAGTACCGAATCATGTAAAACAGCTTCTTAAGGGACAGAGAAACCATGCTGTTTTTGCTCACACTCTCTTCAGCACCAAGCACATGGTAGGTGCTCCATAAATAGCTGTTAATGAACGGATAGACAATCTATTGGTTAGACAATCAAAGCAAACTAATTCTGAAAGCAAACCAGCTATAAGTAGTCTTAAAGGCTTCTCAGTGCCACCTCATTCTGGTCCCTCTCTTTAGGTAGGAGTCTGGGTGAACCATCCAGGGCGTCAGGAGGAGCTACAGCCACTGGTGGATTTGCTGAGCAGTTGCTATAAATGCCTGCAAGTTCCACGGTGGAGAGAGGACTCTGGGCTCCTTAATACAAGGGCAACGAGAGCCACGCAGAAGGAAGGGACTGAGATCAAAAGACAAGCTGCCCCTCCCCGGCTTTCCAAAGCCCTTCTTATCACACCCCAGAGCCCAGAGACCATGTTTATGAGGCCTCTCCGAGGCAAGCCGTAAAATGAGTCGATGTCATTCAGAAATACAATGAATGTATCTGAAAGTTACAGGGGGCTTAACAAAATCAAAGAGAAAGATGCAAACCAGTTTCAGGAAACAGTAGTCGCTTCTGAATACTGAAAACTGGGCGATGTTCATTTTCCTCTTTTTGCTTATCTGTGTTTTCAGCAGGGAACTTGGATTTATGTCACAAGAAAAAAACAATAACAAGGTCTTTGAAGAAAGGCTCTCAAATTATTGGGTTGAAACAGAGACTAATTATATGCTGCTTTCAAGAGACAAACCTACAACAAAATTGTTAAAAATAAATGTTTAAAAAAAACACCAAGAGCCCAGATTTATCAGGAAAACACAAAAAGAGCAGGCTAGCAAAATTAATTTCGGACGACACAGAATTCAAGGCATTCAATGGAACAAACAGATTCATTCACATCAAAGGAAAGTAGAATCCACAGGGAAGACATAACAGATCTAGCAGGTGGCCCTGATGGCAGATAAACATGTTTTATGTCTAGTGAGAGAGGTGTCAGAATTACCGTCGTCCCTTTGAAAGGATTATTCATCACTGAGTCACAGACAGTGACAGGGGAAAATAAAATTATAGGTAGATCTCATAGTCCTTTTGTAAAAAGCAGACACAAGTTAAAAGGCATGTGAGGAAAACAGGCCTCTGAAATATGGAAGGGACACTCCAGCTGCCAAGTCATGGTGGCCTGGGAATGGGAGGAACCAGAAGTGCTGCCCCAACAACCCCGGACTAGGTGGCACCTAAGGTGCCCTGCGGGGAAGGAGTTGGGATTTAGGACAAATGTGTACATCCAAGTCTGCAGGAACGTCCTGTGTTCTGATGGTCCTGCTCTTTCTGGTCAAGCCCGGGAAGGCTTGGATCACAGCACAGCTCGATTCTCCCCTATTCCGGAGTCATGAACACAACCATTTGCCCTGTTTCCTGTGAGTTAAAACACAAAGACAGACTTCCAGTGGCCTGGAGGAACTGGGATGAGAGGCTGGGACCCTGGGGTCACAATAGCTGGAGGCACTGAAATCAGGGACCATGGGTAGAATTCAGGGGATCTATAAACTTGGACAGAAAAATAATACTCTTTTCTTTTCACTGCTGTCCAGCTGAAATTGAGCATTTCCTTCCTTTGTGAATGTCTTGAGCCCCAGGAGTGATAGCAGGATCCATGACTTTGCCACCGAGAGAAATCACAGGTAGTTTTAAGCCACAGGACAGCTGGGACAGATACCTCAAAATGCCAAAATCGTAGACACCCCGGGCACTGGATCTGTTGTTTAATATGTTAATAAAAATGCACAAGTGATACTTACTATGTCATCAATTTGGATTTTGTAAAAGTATTTTGATAACTGTATTTCAATGTAATTGGTTTCCTTTACAATTCTAAGTATTCCATTTTTTAAAGATAAAATTCTGAAGAGGCTCCATAAGTTTCACCAGGCTACTGGCCTGTGGGCCAAACAAGACCCCTAAGACCCCTAATGTCTCCCCCATTCCCACTGCCCCTGGGGCCCCTCAGAAAGGAGAGGAGAGCTGAGAGCTGGAATCAGCGCACCCCATGCCACCCCACCCCAGGCGGGACAATGAGCCCATAGTTTATTATGGTTTTTTAGAATTTGTGAATGTTTCTTGTTTTCTCCGTCTCCTTTCCTGGCCCCCAATTCCACTCACATTATAGCCGCTTCCAAAGTGACCCGGGTTGAGACAACCTGCTACATAACCACATCTGTCCACATGCTCATATTTTCATATGCAAACATAAACGGGTTTTCCAACCTTTTTGCATGCATGGAGAGAGATCAATAATAAATGGAGAAAAGATGGATTTTCTGAGATAACATATTCATATAAAATATATTGCAAAAAATGGGACTCAAGACACGCAGGGCAATATACTGTTTTCTTCTCTTTGATGTCATATTGTATTTTTCCATGTTATTAACTTCTACTTAAATCTATTTGTAATGACTGTATATTTCACATAAGAATGCAATAATAGCAGCACCCTTCTAGTTGCTAGATGGAGTGCTATACAATTTATGAATTGTTTAATAAAGCCAATTAGATCTTCAAATTAAAAAATAATGCAATAACACATATTTAATAATCTCCCCATTGGACATTAACACTTTCCAATTTATCTTTATGAGAAACATGCAGTGATGAGCCTCACCATACACACATCTTTGTGCAAAATTCTGATTATTATTTTAAAATAAATTCCTGGAAGTAAAATTAATGGATGAAAGAATATGAACATTTTCAGACTCTTGCTGCCCATTTGCTTACTGGAAAGGTTATAGCAATTCCACCACACTCACCAGAAGAGAGTGAGGAGCCTCTAGCGCCTCCCTTCCTAGCAACAAAATTGATTACTTAAAAAACCTTTGCCAATTTTATAGATAAAATTATCTCCATTTTAATTTCTATTTCTGTGATTGGTAATGTGAATGAGTCTTTTAAATATGTTTATTGGCCACGTATATTCCTCATCTGTGATTTTCATATTCCTGAATTTGCCACTATTTACACTGGATTGTTAATATTTTATTCCTAGCATGTTAAGGACATTAACTGTCATCAAGTCTGCTGCACATACCTTTGCCCCACATCCTTTTTGCAAATCCTGATGGCCCCGTGTCCCAATTGACAATATAGTTCCTATTACTTGGGGACCTCAATTGAAATGTCCATTTTAATATTTTGTCATTCTAGTTTATCCATTGCTTTTAAAATTTTGTTTTGAAGATTTTTGATGCACAATTTTGTGTCATTTCTTTTCTTTGTAATTATCTAACGTTTATGCTAAGAAAGGACTTTCTCATTTGAGCTCAATTTATTATTCATCTGTATTTTTTTCCTAACGTTTTAACACTTCTATTTTTACATTTTACTTTTAATCTAGTTACCACCTATTTTTGTGGCCTGGTAAGTAAGGATCTACCTTGACTGTTTGAATACATCGTGAATATTCCCACCATCATTTTTGAACAAATACTTTCTTCCTACCAACTTGCATCACTTGTTATTAGGTCCAGCGTGTGCTGAAGACCATAGGTTGTGGAGTCGAGGCTGCTTGGGTTTAAATCCTGGCTCCACAACCCACTGGCTGTGTAATTACAGGAAAGTCCCCTAAACTTTCTGAGTCTCAGCTTCGTCTTCTAGAAGATGAGAATATTAATAGCACCTGTTATGAATTAAATGAGATAATTTTTTAATTATATATTAGGTTGAACCCTAGGAAATCAATGTTTTTGTAAGTCAAAGCGGACTGAAGAGCATCACTTTCATGAGCCAACCTTGAAAGCTAACTTTCTTCCTGGAGTTATCTTTTTGCTGCTTCCGGTCCATCAGTCCTAACCCAGATTCATACTGTTCTACTTACTATAGCTTACTTATTACTTAGTACTTTCAGATCATCAGATTAAAAAAAGGCTGCATTCTGGTTTTGCCTGTTTTAATGAGGACGCCTTTTAAAATTGGTGTTCACTGTTAATGTAAGTATTTTTATGATCTTGTAGAGTATTATTCTGCTCCTGGTTTTTCCTCTTGCTAATGATGACGGAATTACAATTAGTTGTGTTTAGGATCTACTGTATTGAAATGACTGTTTATTTCCTAAAGTTTGCTATGGATTTGATGTAAACAATGTTCAGGTTTCTTGGTAGTAAGCAGCCCTACCATTTGGGGGATAAAAGCTGTTTATTCATCAGAATTGTTGTTGTCCCATTTCTGTGTAAGAAAACTGAGTCCTTAAAGTGACTGGCTGGGTCAGAGCATTTTATTAGAGGCAGAGGCTGGTCTGCGCACATGTGCCATTGGTCTTTGTGCACACCCCCCCCCCCCATCACACCACACACTGCATAGCATCACCATCTCACACACAAAGAAATGGAGGCCTCCATGGTACAAACCCACTGCCCAACGCCACACAGCTGCCCAGGGGTCCAATCAACGTGTCTACATCTGAATTATGGTTGATTACTTGTGTGACCCTGGCTTGGGCAGTCTCCCATCCTGTGACCCAGTTGCCCCATGTGACCTTATTTCTCTCGTGTAAACACTCACTCCAGGAGCCAGCAGGTGCCTGGGAGGGACATGAATCGCCCCCACCTTCACACACATACCCCCCACTTTGCCGAGGGCCCCCCTGCCAAGGGCCTCCACCTGCAGCCCCCTCTGACCTAAAAGCCAGGGTCCAAATGGCTCGAGGAATCCGAGCTGAGTGACTGGCCTTCCCTTTTCCACGTCGCCTCCAACCTGCATTTCCAAATGGGGGAAAGAAACGCCGCCCTTGGTCCCGACACGGAGAGCCTGGGCCTCTGGTCAGCTGCCAGGGCAGGGGCCTGGGAGGGTGCCCCTCGGCCAGGGGCCGGACCTGGGGAGCAGGCGGGGCCTGGCTCCTGCCGGGTGTGTTTCCAGGGCATTGCCACCCCGAAGGGTGCCGGCCAAATGGGCAGGCGGGGAGACCCTCCTGCGGGGGGGGGGGGGGGGCCTCCCGAGGGGCTTGCTTCAGACAGTTGCGGGACAGCGCCCCCCGCAGAGGGAATCCCCCCTTGCGAAGGGAGTGAGCCACAAAACTCGCCTTTAATGTCTATTTCACCATTCTTCCCCTCCCCCCCCCACACCCCTTAAAAAACTGCACTCAATCCAAAGCAAAGAGAAGCGCGGCGAGGCTTTAAACGCAGCCTTCAGCTTTTATTTGTCCCGGGACGTTCGGGGTCCCCAGCGAGGCCAGCTCCTCCCGGGCACCCGCAGACTTCGCAGTGAGACGGGGCGGCGCGGGAGGGGCGGCTGCCCGTGTGAAGGGGGTGGGCTGCGCGGCTCCTGGGGAGGGGGTCCGCTGGAGGGAGGCGGGGGTGGCAGGCTCCGAGGCGACCCCCGGGGCGCCCCAGCTCCGGGACCGCCCGGAGCGCTCTCGGGGCGCCCCGGCCACGCTGGGGGAGCGAGGCTGGCGCGCCCTCTCGCGGCCACGCCGGGCACTGCGCTCGCGCAACCGGGGGCGGCTCGGCGGTTCCTGCCCCGGCGGAGCCCGGGTTCGAGCGCCAGGGAAGGGGCACCGCGTCGTCCCCCGCGGCGGCCCCCCTGCAGCTCACACTGGAGGAGGCTCTGGTGGGCGACGGAGGGTTTCACGGGCCTCCTCCGCTTTCCAAGCTCTTCTCCGCTGCCCGTCCCCCTCCCCTCCCAGCTCCTCCCGCCTCTTTTGCTCCACCCTGTCCCACTCTCGAATTAGCAAAGCTCCTCTGGGGTGCTAATGACTGTTTCTCCCTTTCCCTTAGCTTAGCAGGATATTTCACACCGTTCTTCCAGAGTCAAATTGCCTGGGATCTGCAGCCAGCGAGTTGCCTAGATCTGAACGCCAGCGCTGACTGAAGTCTGAGCTGGTGCCACGGATTACTCTCCTGGTGCCTCAGCTTCCTCATCTGTGGAATGCCGATAATTGCAGTATCTATGTCATAAATCTGGTGTCAGGTAAATGAGTTATGACATGTGTAGCTGACCTGTGCTCCTCATATTTTCTTGATGCCCTCTGTATTAGTCAAGGTCTTCCAGAGAGACAGAACCAATAGGATAGATAGAAAAATAGATGATAGATAGAGGATAGATAGATAGATAGATAGATAGATAGATAGATAGATAGATGATAGATAGATGATAGATAGATAGATAGATGATAGATGATAGATAGATAGATGATAGATGATAGATAGATGATAGATAGATAGATATAGATAGATAGATAGATAGATAGATAGATAGATAGATAGATAGATGATAGATGATAGATAGATAGATAGATAGATAGATAGATAGATAGATAGATAGATAGATGATAGATAGATGATAGATGATAGATAGATAGATAGATAGATAGATGATAGATAGATAGATAGATAGATAGATAGATAGATAGATAGATAGATAGATAGATAGATAGATAGATAGATGATAGATAGATAGATAGATAGATGATAGATGATAGATGATAGATGATAGATAGATAGATATAGATAGATGATAGATAGATAGATAGATAGATAGATGATAGATGATAGATGATAGATAGATAGATAGATGATAGATGATAGATAGATGATAGATAGATATAGATAGATAGATAGATAGATAGATAGATAGATAGATAGATAGATAGATGATAGATGATAGATAGATAGATAGATAGATAGATAGATAGATAGATGATAGATAGATAGATAGATAGATAGATAGATAGATAGATAGATAGATACTTTAAAAAATTGGATCCAGTGATTATGGAGATTGACAAGTCCCAAGATCTGTAATTAGCAAGCTGGAGATGTAGGAGAGCTGATGGTATAGTTCCAGTCTGAGTTCAAAGACCTGTGACCCAAGAGAACTCATGTTATAGTTTCAACCTGAAGGCAGGAAAAAAAAAAGTGATATTCCAGCACAAAGGCAGTCAGGCAAGAGGGGTTCCCTCTTATTCTAAGGAGAGTCAGGCCTTTTGTTCTGTTCAACTGATTGGGCAAGGCTCACCCACATTAGGAAGAGCAATCTGCTTTACTCGGTCTATCAATTCAAATGTTAAACTCATCCAAAAACACCCTCACAGAAACACCAGAATAATGTTTGACCAAATATCTAGGCTCCCTGTGACCCAGTCAAGTTGACACATAGCCCCCAATGGCAGAGCTTAAATAACAGCCGTCAGTTGGGGAACAGGAAAACAAACACTCCGGCTTCTTTCTGCACTGTCGTCTCCTCCTTCCCTGCTCAATCCCATTTCCTCGCCGCCTGCAGGCTTTCTTTAGACTTGCTTCGCATCACTTTTCCTGTGAATCTTCCTCTCAGGGGTGCTTCTGGGGGCCCAACCCAAGAAAACATGTAAAACACTTAGGCAAGTAACTGAAACATAGTGGGCACTCAGGTGTTTTGTTATTAATGCTATTATTGTAGTTACTTGAGGTGTTTGGAGGCTTCATCCACAGCACACTAAGGGCTCCACTCTGACCCCTGCCTGCCTCCCAGAACCTGGCCCTGAACTGGGAGCTCCTCACCGCTTCTGCAGGCCTGGCATCCATCCCTTGCCTGGACTCACACAATTTCAGGTCAGCTAATCCATCTCCCCCCAGTGCAGGAATCTGCTCTACAATATCCCTGATCCACAGTCTTTTCACTTTGACTAGAACTTCTATTGCTGGAACAATCCATTTCTTTCTCAGGACTCTCAGAATGTAAACTATCAAAGTAAAAAAATATATATATATAGGGCTTGACAGGAGAGATTCCTTCAAACTCACAAACATAAACTGTCCACCAAAAAGGGGAAGTTGCCTATTTTTTCTGCTCATCTCCTGGGCACACAGGAACACTGAGCTTAGCCCACCATGTCTCACTCGCAGACACTCCATTTGCATGACATCAAAGAGCCTGGCTGATAACAGGATTGCGCGACTGTAATTAGGAGGATAATTATTTGTATGGAGAAGGGTTTAATGAATGTGGCTTAGTGAATGTTGAGCTATAAATACAGATATTAGGAAAGGACCCCATTAAAAATGAACTTAAAGCAACTGAAATGCTTCTGATGGATTAGTAGCCATTTAAAGAGATATTTCTAGTTAAAATGTTATTGGCTCTTTTCACTTTTTACTGAATGGCTTCAAAAATGCAATCAAAGCATTTGAAATTATAAGGGGGTGAAGGCATTACATTGATACAAATTCAGTTTTTATGCAGCTTCTCCTGTACTCAGCTGTGACACAAATTGAAGTTTACCGTGTTGGCATAAAGTGAGGACCATTATAAAGAAGTATGGTAGTAAATCCAAAGTGCGATGGATGCGGAATGAATATGGCAGCCAGTTACTTGTACCCTTAGGAAATGGGTTGGATTTTCCAGAAGGAAATCTGAAATGAACATGAGAAACTGATACTCCGCTGCAATTAACCAGACACTCCTTACAGAAAGGTTTGCCGGGCTGGATATCATTTCTTTTATTTTTCACATATCCAACTGATCACATTTGCCCAGCCCAGGCTTTACAAACCATCCACAGAAGTGGAACATCCAAAGTTTACTTATTATTGATGCCATGAACAGCCACGAGTTGCATTAAAATAGGCTTCTGGTTCAGGAATCAGCCAGGAGCAAGACTCCTCAGCAGATGCATTAAAAAGGGGACTTTTGTTTTAAAGGTGAATCTGTTATATGCACATGTGGGTGTGATGTATATGTATTTAATTTTACACTCATATGTGTATCTTATACATTGTATAGCGTAAATACATACACCAAATCTTTAAAACATTACTTTGAAAAATTATTTTACATGTTCAGAGTGCTTTCCTTTCTCACGCATGAATCATCTTGGATTTTGTTGACATTTCTAACAAGGGATCTTTGGTTGTTTGTTTTTCATTGTACATTGATTTCTAACAAGTTTATTTTAGAATAAAAAGTTTACCTCCAAGGACCAATTTACAGTTGCATCTCACAAGTTTTGGTAAGTAAAATTGGTGTTACTGCTTAATTCTAAATATTTCAGATTTTCTTTTATGTCTTCCGTTTTAACCCCTGATCACCGTAATCAGAAAAACGTAGGCTGCAAAAGAATTCTTTAGAATCTGTTAAAATTTCTTCCTTAGCTTAATACACAGTCACTTTTGGGAAGGGCTCTATGTGGACTTAAAAAGAAGTGTGTGCTCTCCGGGGAGTCAAAGGTTCCTTCCTCCTCGCGCTCTGTCCAGCCCCACCCTGCAGTGTGGCCGGAGGCACAGCCTCAGGCTCATGTCATTCATTCATCCATTGTCATCCTGGCTGCTTCTTTCCTTTTAATCTATTGTAATCTCTCCTAATCTGTTCTGAGAGATGAGACCTAAATTCCCTATTTCTGACCCTGTGTCCATTTCTCTTTGTAACCGTGTGACTTATGTGTCACTTTTCACACTTTGACACTAAACTCCGAAGAGCAAACGGTGCTGTTTCTTCTTGATGGGCCGTTTCTCCCATCAGTCTTTTTTCCTACTTTCCTCCTAAAATACTATTTTGTCTGGCATCCGGCCGCTGCACCCCCTCTCCTGTTGCTGTTAGCGCTCGCCGGGCCGTTATGGCTCTCGCTCCGCCTCGTGGTGGCCTCTGGTTTGTGCGTTGCTCCTGCACAGCGCAGGGCTAGGCTTCGCGGACGCAGTTGCTGCTTTTGCTCTGTCTGGACGTCTCTGTGCACACAGATTGGGTGGCCGTCAGGTGCCTGTCGCCTGCTTATTTTTATCATGATTGCCATTATGCGGGACTTATTTCTCCCACGTCTCTGCCGATGCCTCTCCTTCCCTGCCTCCTGCTAGATGCCACGTGCTTCCTTTATTCCCCTTCTCTGTCTATTTGGAGAGCACGTGTTTTCTTTTCATTCGCTTAGTAGTTATCTTTATAACATTCTTCTCATTTTCACATATTTCTCATAAAAATCAAAGCAATAATCCATATCTTCTTCTTGAGCAAAATACATAATATCCAGTTCTTTAAAGTCTCTTTTAATTTAGCGTCCTCCCAACGGCCGTGCTATTCTGGACGGAAATTTTAGCTCTGACTTCTCCTGAAGTACGATCGTTCCCATCTTCCTCGTACAAATCCCCGTCATTACGGCTGTCTGTTACCCCACAGGATAATGACTGTTATTCAGAGTGAACACCGAGCATTTTCGTCTCAGCGGTGCGCACAAGTCTCCTTCCTGGCAAGCAACCAGGTGTGCCGTGGCGTGGGGGAGAGACACCGAGTTGGGACAGGAGTCATGCCTTCAGTGGGTGGCCTCAGGCCTCAAGCCTAAAACAAACACTATGGACAAGTCGGGGTTCTTGGGCCCAAGTGAGATCCCCGTTTGCAGAATCTTGGGTGCAGAAGGCAGATCTGTGCCCAGCGTAACAAACTCCAAGAAGAGGGGGAGTCCAAACGCCATCAGCCCGCTGCCTCGTCTTGGGCCTGTGTCATCCTCACCGTCTCTCGGGCTGCTCTTCTCAACCAGACCGGGGCGCGGTGGCTGCCCGGCTGCCATCCTCTCGGGCCGGCCTGGCGGGCAGAGGCCTGGCTGGCTCCACTCCAGGGTGGAAAGGCTCAGGGAAGGAGTTTAATTGCCCGGCTCTGGGTTTCTCGCCTGGTTTCTGACTCTCCCTGCTGTTTACTTTCGCAGTTCATAAGTCAGAGCCTTATCAATGTTATAATCTACTCTGTGGCAGTGCCTAATGCAAGTGCGTGGAGCTGAGCGGTCTGCGGGGCCTTTCTGTTCTTTGTCGTCTCCCAGTCCTTGCAAGTGCTCTGTCTTAACTCTGTGCGCTCTGACCCACAGCCTCCCCTCGTCTGGGGTTTGCAATAACAGTTCAGTTCATTTCTCTTCTTTGGCTGTTTTCCTTTATTGTAAGAGATGGAGCACAGGACATTGCTCGTCAAACACCTAGTGACATTTGCCAATTAGAAGGATGGTTTTGTTGCTGACAAGCACGTCCTCCGAAACCAAAAAATTTTAGATAACAATCCCCACGCACATTAGCGCTCGGTTTCCGTCTCCCAGTTTTTAGCCACATTTCAGGGGAATCTCGCTTGATTCCAGCTGTGTGCAACATGAAACGGGCTGTGCTCCCACAGACTGTGTCACCTGTGTCTTCCTCTGCCATGTTGTGCCCAGATTCTTCTTTTGCTTCTCACTTATCTCTGGTGACTGGACTTTGTCAGTCATTTTTTTTTATGGCTTCCAGATTTTGTGTCATACTTTAAAAGGCTTTTGTCACTTTGGTTCTACAATGAACTAGATGTTTGTGTGTCCCCCCCCAATTCACATGTTGAAATCCTAAGCCCCAATGTGATGATATTAGGAGATGGGGCCTTTGGGAGGTGATTGGGTCATGAGGGTGGAGTCCTATGAATGGGATTGGTCCTTAGAAAAGAGACTCCACAGCACTAGACTTATTGGGGAATCACTTAAAAAGTTATATAAATGTCTAACCACTATGCTGTACATCTGCAACTAATATAATATTGAATGGCAACTGTAATTGAAAAGTAAAAAAATTTTAAGTTAATTCAACAAGTAAAAAATTAAAATTAAAAAGCTATAAAGAAAAAAAAATACTCGAGCTCAACAGCCAAGAGTTCTGGAGCTGAATAAAATAAAATGAGGCCACCGAAATATGTCTTTAGAAACAAACAAAAAAATGAGACACTGTGAGTTCCCAAGCCCCTTCTGCCAAGTGAGGACACAGTGGAGACAGCCTCGCCAGACACCAAGTCGCCAGTGCCATGCTCTTGGACCTCCCAGCTTCCAAAACTGTGAGAAATAAATTTTTGTTGTTCATAAGCCACCTAGTCTCTGGTATTTTATTTTAACAGCCCAAATGGACTGTGATAGGCTATAAAAGAGCTTGCTCTCGCTTCTAGTACTTTTATGGGTTTCCATTTTTAGATTTAAGTCTGATCCATCTAGGATTTATTTTGGTATAAGAGGAGACTTATCGCTCCAATTCACTCTTTTCCAGGTGGCCTCCTAATTTCCCAAATGCCATTATTTGAATGATACTCACTTTTTCATTTGAAACCTCATCTTTATTACGTGGTCAATTTCCATATGTATGAGTCTATTATCTTGAATTTCTTTTTCAAATACATTCTATTAATCTGACTAATCTGCTTAAATAATTATAATTTTGTAGGATATTTTCATATTTGGTAGAGTTATTCTTTCCTTCATTATTTCTAGCAGTAGTTTCCTAACTATTCTTGCATGTTTATTTTTTCACATGAACTTTAAAATCAATTAATTTAATCCCCTACCCCCAAAGGTCCTTAGTGCAGTCACCTTAAATGTGTAAATTAACTCGGGGGATTTTGGTGATGCCGAGTTTCCCTGCCTAGGAACACGGTCTGCATTCCCATTTGTTTCCATCTCCTCTGTCCCTCTCGGAGCACTTGGGAGACTTGTTCAGATAGTTTTTTCACACTATGTGTAAGCCTCTGTCTTCCATCTTTTTTACTGATGTGGTAAATGGGGCCTCTGCTGCTCCTGTATCTTCTAACCAGCTGCTATTTAGAGGCCATTTCGTTCTGTATGTTAATTTTATATCTGCCACTTTACTGTCTCTCTACCTGTAATATTTTTTCATCTGATTTTCTTGGGTTTTCGGGTTACATGATTGTATACTATCTCTAAAATATTGATTTTACCTTCTACTTTCTAATTTTTAAATAACCAGTATCATTCTCTTATCTAATTGCATTGACCTCCAGAAGAACATTAAGTGACATGATGCTGATGAACGACTTGCCTCCTCCTTAACTTAAACAAGGGTGCTTCCAGCGTTTCCCCATGAGGGCTGATGCTCGAGTCTGGGTTGAGATGGGTGCATTTTATCCAATTAAAGATGTGCTCAGCCATTCCTTTTTATTCAATGTTAAGTAGCAAGTTTATCCTTGGTTTAAAATGCATAATTTCCATCTGGTTAAGAAAGAGCCTATCATATTTATTTCATCAGAACTTTAGGCTTGGGACTAGATAAACCTTAGTTCAATACCCATCTACCAAGCTACAGGATCTTTATTATCTCCTTGAGTCTCAGGTAACTCATTGATAAAATGGGTATAATACTTCCTTCACAGAATAGTGAAAATTTTAATTGAAAATGATTGTAAAGCACTGCCTGACACATAGTAAATGCTCAGTAAGTGGCAATTCTTTTCATTCTTATTAACAATGCAGCCCTCTCTGAGTTTTCTCCTTCATTCATGTGACCATGATGATAATTTTTCTTGCATCAAGGGTGTAAAATTTATTTATATAAAACATATTATATAAATATGATTAATACATACAATAATTATAAATATAATTAATAAAATATAATTTTACTTACATGTTTGCAAATTATGAGTTTTTTTAAAGATTTTTTCTTATCCATGTTAGATTTGGAGATATAAAACAATATTTTTTCTTTGTCTTGGAACATTTACTGTGTTGATGTTTGGGGATGTGCAGGGAATTCTCCCCCAAGGTTAGAGCCATGGGCTCTTGAATTCTGGACCACTTTGGAGTGTGTTGGCCCTGCACTGCTCCTTCTGAGCACAAGGGGGCAGCATTGCAAAAGTAACTTGAGCAAGGTTTTTATGCAGGTCACGGTATGTTAATTTGAGTTAAAACACTGTTCAAGAAATTTAGCTCTTACCATTTCAACCTTTTTCAGAGGCATATTTATAAAACAGTGGGTGTATAAAAACACATAGTAAGCCCTCAGTAAATGGTATGAGTTAGTACAGCTGATTCCCCCACCTCCTTCACGCGTTTACGCAGATGCTGTCCCTGACCACCCTATGAAAATGCAGCCTGTCTGCTTGCCTCGCCCTCCCAACGCCCTTACCATGCATGCTCTACTTCTTTTCCTACCATCTACCAAGTCCAACATATTAGATAATTTAATTATTTGTTATATTTATGCTTTATTGAGTTCCCAGCTTATCCCCCTTAGAAAGTGAGCTCTATGAGGACTTTGTCTGTTTTGTTCAATGATGTACCCCAAGTACCCACAACAGTGTCTGGCACAAAGTAGACGCCCAATAAGTGTTTGTTGATTGAGTGATTTCATGGTGGGAGTGGTGATGGGGGGGCAATGCGGGGCTTTGATGCTAGTAGTGATGGTGGTGATGGTGGTGATGGTGGTGGTGATGGTGGTGATAGCGGTGGTGATGGTGGTGATGGTGGTGGTGATGGTGGTGGTGATAGTGACGACAGTGGTAGTGATGGTGGTGGTGATGGTGGTGATGGTGATGATATTTGTAATGATGGTGTGAAGGCTGGTAGTAAGGGAGAGGTATTGCAAGTGGTGAGGTGGAGGAGCTAGAAGTGGCAATGGTACTGATCCTGGCAATGACTAAGCAGGGCAATGGAGGTGGGGGGAAGCAAGTGACAGTGGTTGAGATGGTGATGGTGTAGCAATTGTCATGATGTTCACTGTGTTATGGTTAGTCTGGGTCCCCTGGGAAGTTGGATGATGATTTCTAGAGATTTCTAGAGGCCCCAACACTTTAGAGAGAGCTTGTCAACATAAGAGCACAAGCCCTCAGTTTCTAGGCTGAGGTGGGCAGGATTGTTCACACACACATGCGCGTGCACACACACACACACACACACGCACATGAAAGTCACTATTCCCAGCCCGCAGCAAGGGTGTGGTGCAAGGAAAGGGTGAAAAGGAAGCTGGAAAGGCCTGCCAGCTGTCACCTACCCAGCTCACCATTCAGGTTTTTAGATCCTAATAAGGATTTTCTGACACCACATTTCAGGCTCTAAAGAAAAAGAAAATATCTTGGAAATTAGGACTCAGTCCATCACAGGCTAGCCAGGAGGAAGCTGCAGCCAGGCCTGCTCCTGGCATTTTGAGGGCTCAAGGCTCAAGGGCCAACAAGAAGCTGCTCCTCCAGGAGTCGCCCAGTCCTGGTGGTCCTAGCTGGATGCCCGGCCCTCCTCCAGTGACCATGGGTCTGCCCCTAAGCCTTCATTGGCGGGCCACGCACCCCTTGCTTTAAGTGAGCGGGGATGGTGGCCTGGAGTCCTGTGCCTGGCCCCGGGTGACCTCCTTCCCACTTTCTCAGCATCTCCAGCCGCCGAGACAGGGCAGCTGTAAGGATTCTCCTCGAGACACGGAGGCGTGACCTCGCTGTCTCTACCATCCGGCCGTCTCGTCCTCGCAGGGACACACCCCTGACAAGGGAGGCCTTGGGGACGAGGCGCTCCTTCAGAAGGCAACATTGCGCACTCGGTGACCGCGCCGCGAGCCGCCTTCCCAGGGCTGCCCCGGCGCCCACCGTGGCCAGGCTGTTCCTGTCCTCAGCCGTGCAACGGGCCGTATCGCAGTTCTAGCTCTGAGATAAAGGTGGAATGGACACTCTATCTCTGTCCCACTCCTCCCAGTGGGGACAATCGACTCACTGGACTGCTTGGCAAGCTGCAGGAACCCTGCCTGTGCCCTGAGGCAGGCTGTGAGGCTGGTCCCTGCACCGTCCCCCCTCACTGCGTTATTAGTTGCCCATCACAAGGCCAGCTGGCAGAAGGATTAAGACACACCATGTCTGTGTCCAAGGGCCCCGTTTTACTGTGGGGGCCGTGGCCTTCCCTCTGGCAAGTTTGGGTCTGTGAAGATTAGTCTACCAACCAGCTATTGATAAGCCTAGACTCTTCGTTTCTCTTTTGGTTCTGAGTAATTGTTGCCATAACACTGTGCTGCCAGCCCAGGGCTTCTCAAACTTCAACTAGGGAAAAAGAATCACCTGGAACGCCTGTCAAAACAGATTCCTGGACTCCACCCCTGGAGATCCTGAGACAGAGGATCGGGGGCAGGACTTCGGAAGGTCCATTCTGAAAGCTCCCAGGTCTGTTGCTGCAGCAGGTCCTCCATCCAGGCTTTAAGCTACATGACACGTAGATGTGCTGAGGCGCTGAGGGCTACCGCTCACTAAGTCCTTGCTGCGTGCCTGACACTGAGCTAAGAGTTCTTACTAAGATGACCCGTTTTACAGACAAGGTACAGAAAGGTTAAATGACTTGCTCAAGGTCCCAAGGCTAGGAAACGGCGGAAGTGGATTGGAATCCTTGTCTGTAACCATGATCACTGACCACAGGTATGGCCTGGCCGCTCCACACCACCTGGAGACGTGTGCAGCACCCCCTGGGTGGCCGCTCTTGCCCAGCCTCCCCACTCCAATACAACCTGCTGTGAAGATAACATTCTCTTTCTTCCTAATTGCAGCAATATGTATGTGATGTAAAATTGACCATTTTTACCATTCTTAGTGTACAGTTCAGTGACATTAAGGACATTCACATTATTGCACAACCGTTACCACCACCCATCCACAGAACACTTTTAATCTTGGAAAACTGAAACTACTCTCATTAAACAATAACCCCCCATCCCATCCCATCCCCCCCCCCCCACCCTGGGCCTTGCAAACCATCACTCTACCTTATGTCCTTCTGAATCTGACTACTGTAGGTACCCGACGTAAGTGTCATACAATATTTGTCCTTTGGTGACTGGCCTATTTCACTTAGTGCAGGTGTCACAGTTTCCCTCCTTTTTAAGGGTGAATCACATTCCACGGCATGACTTCGCCACATTTTGTTTACCCATCCATCCGGCAATAGACACCTGGTTGCTTCCACCCTTGGACTATTATGAGTAATGCTACTGTAAACATAGGCGTAAAACACCCCTTCGAGTCCCCGCTGTCATTTCTCACAGATGTATACCCAGAAATGGAGTCATTACTGTCAAATGGCAGCCCTATTTTTAATGCTTTGAGAAACTGCCGTACCATTTTCCACAGCAGCTGTAGCATTATCCAAGTCTACCAGCAAGGCAGGAGCGTTCCAGTTTCTCTATCTCCTCAAATGTGTGTTATTTCGTTGTTATTTCATAAGAGCCATCTCAATGGGTGTGTGAAGTGGTACAAGATAACACTCTTAAAGCAAACTCTGATCGCTCATCTGCTCCTTGGGCTCCAGGTGTGTGGACAGCACAGGGTAGGGGCACAAGGGGGTACACAGATGCCCCAGACTAACTCCTAGGTCCCAGAACCTAATGGCAGAGCTGAAGCAGGAGAAGAAACCGCCATGATGCTGGGGAGGGGGTGTCTGGAGCATGGAGCGAGGGCAGGCGGGGAAATGGCCCTTCAGGGGAGGCCGAGCTGCTCTGCCCACCTGGGAGGAAACAGGCCGGTGAGCGTGGCCTGGCTGTGGCGGTGCGGGATGGACAGCTTAGCACGGGGCTGGTGTCAGCGAAAGCCCAGCGTGGAAACTCTCAGGGGGGCGGCGGGCTGAAGGGGGGCATTGTGGTTGAAGCTGCAAAACTGCCATTCTCTGGGGCATTTGTCACCTTCCTCCCCGGGAAATGTCGTCAGTTGGCTCAGATAAACTCTTATACAAATTCCCTACAGGTCTGGATGTTCTTCCTTCCGCAGGGCTGAGCTCTGAGTAGCAGTCACTCGGGCAGGAGGCGAAAGCTCCAAGGCCCAGTGAGATGGGGAGAGACGAGGGGAGGGGAAGGGAGGGAGGAAGGGAAAGCAGGGAAGGAAGCCTGAGGAGAGAAGGAAAGAGGAGGGGAGAGAGGGAAAGACAGCTCTCGGGTGGTGTCAGATTGGAGTTTAAGCCCTGCTCTGCCACTAACTAGTTGTGTGGCCTTGGGTAGATGACTGGATCTCTCTGTGTCTCAGTTCCTTAATCTGTACACAGAGAATGACAGTGAAACCTGCCATACAGGGGAGTTAAGACAATTAAATGAGTTAGTGTCTGTAACGCCCAGATTACAATGCCCAGCACCAGGGCAGAGCCTAAGCAAGCGCAGTTAGCAGCATCGTGATTATCATGAAATCTGGGGTACGTGCACAGAAGGAAGAGGAGCTGGGGAAAGAGGTACATCGAGTGGGGCTGCTGTTTAAAGGAAAACCAGGGGGCGGGGGCGGGGGAGGCAAGGCAGGGAGACGGTCAGGAAAGCAGGACTGGTGGGCAGGTGGGTGACAGGTGGCAGACGGTGCAGATGCCTCTAGGAGGACAGTACTTCGGGATCTGGCAACGATCACACCTCTAGTAACTTCCAAGGAAGCAGTGTGATTTTTACATAAAGAATAAGTGGGAAAGGTAATTGGATAAGTAATTAGAGTCACCTGCGGGGAGGAGTCGAAGGGAGTAGGCGGGTTTGAATGCCTGGCTGACGAATCTGGATTTTATATTTAGACAGTTGCACAACCTGGGAAGAACCTGAGTAGGAGACATCCCGGTGCTGGTTTGGGATGATGTATATGGGTGAGGCAGAGGGAGCAGGCCGCTGGGGCATCTGCGGCCAGGGTGCCACACCTGCCCAGGTGAATATTAGTAGAATTTGATTGGCAAGGGCCTAAAATTCCAATGTTGAGATTTCAACCACTCAATCACTCCAGAGACTGAATAATTCAGGTTGACTTATGTTACACACACACACACACACACACACACACACACACACACGGGTGGGGGGAGGAGAAGGGATGACGGGGAGAGGGGAGAAGGAAGAAGGGGAGAGGGGAGAAGGGGAGAGGGTGAGGGAGAAAGAGATTATGCAGAGCTTCAAAATCTTACACTTCTACGAACTGGAGTGGGGGGACCAAAGGCAAAGAGTGGGCTGGAGCTATTGTAGGAAGGAGCCTGTCCCAGGCAGCTGTTGGGATTCTTCACATGAGAGCCCCCTTGCTGCTTACCCGAAGCTCCCATAAATAAAGCTGGAAGACCCTGGGAACATATAAATAGTAACTGTGCTTTGAGAAGCCACCTGCTACAACCACCACTGGAGGGTGCTTGCTGAGCATTTAATCTCCGCAGATGACCTCACCCGAGCCAGCTCGCCAAGTCTTACTAGAATCCTTCAAATAATCACAGGAGAGCCAACCAGAGATGAGTCATGACCAGCCCAGTTCACTGGAAATACCTGGGGCCTGCGAGCTGGCCACCTGGGCAGCTGACACAACATTCGAGGGCTTTTTAAGACACTGCATGGTGTTGCTTAATCCCAAAGGAGGAAGCAAAGCCAGGCCTCTGTTTATTTTATTTTACTTTTTAGTGTATTTTTCAATTAGTTTATATTCAATATTATTTTGTGTTAGTTTTATATGTACAGCATAGTGGTTAGACAGTCATACTTTACAAAGTAATCCCCCCTAATATTTCCAGCACCCACTTGACACTATACACAGTTATGACGATATTATTGATCATATTCCCTATGCTGTGCTTTATATCCCCCATGTCTATTCCTTCACTTTTTTTAGGCTGTTTATGATGAGCAGCGGGTCTCAAGTCATCGGACCTGAGTCAGGCAACTTCAGAAGATGCCCTCTCCCCACATTTCCAACATCTTTCCAACTTGAAGTTCTGGGGGTTTGTCAGACTGGGGGTGTGTGGGCAGGGGTGTTGTTCGGGATGCAGTTGTGGGCTCTTTGGCAGGAAGATGACAGTGTTGCACACAATGAAACTCTGTCTGGAGAGCAAGCCTCTCAGGTCACTGGCTGGCGGGGCTAAGGAATTCGTCACATGGGATGAAAGATCTAAAGAGAGCCGGGATTTTGTTCCTGCCTACGAGACCTCCAGAGTCACTGTGTTTCCAAAACAGGGTTCGTTTCGCTAGACTGCAAGAAAGTGGGCTCTGTGTTTCCAGTATGAGGAGGAAATATCACGTTCTTTTCCAGTTGTGTTTGGACCACTGTAGTCTAACTAGGTATTTTCTATTGGACGATTCATTCCCTTTGCATCTTTCTGTCACAGGACTGCAGGGTACCAGATGTGATTTCAGTAAAAAGTATCTAGCATGGGGCCTGGAACACAGTAGGCACTCATTAAATACTTTCTCCCATCTGCCCCAGGTGGCCCTGAAAATTCCCAAATCAGATCCAGGCAGGTTGTGAGTAATGTTTTACATCAAGGTAGGGGCTGTGGTCTTGAATTCCTCCCTCCAAACTGGCCCCCCGAATGCCCTGGTTCTGTAGCAACTTTAAGAACATCTGTGATGCATTCATTTGAATCTTTTCATGGGGAATTGAGAGAGATCCTCAGCTTTCAGCAGAGAGTGGCCCTGAACGGTCCCCCCAACTTCTGAGTGTATTCCTTTCTAAAGTGAGGATTCAAAATGAAAGTACTTGTGAAAAAATGTGAAGTATAATATAAAGGCACATTCTTCTGTTTTTGGTAGTGGTTAGGGGAGATATTTTTCCTGCCCAATTTCTTCACTTGAAGGTACTTTCCAAAACAGGGTGGAAGGTAGAGAGCAAAACTGGTTCATGTGAATCATCTTAACTAAGGAAATACTCGCCTTAAGCCATAACCCCACACTGAGATATTGGTGACGTCATATGGTAGAAAATTTCATCCCAACCATTTGGCGGGGGGCAGCTTCAAGATTTTGAGGGTTGTACAAGAATCTAAGGGGACTATAGTTCATTGTTTGCCCAGCATATAGAAGGGGGTGCCTCTTCCTAGTCCACTATAGTTACAGGGAGATGCCCATGGTCTCCAGGCACCAGGTCCCTGCAGTCTAGCCTCCCTGGTGTGCCTCAGGTCAGCAACCACACCTTGCTATTAATTCTCTGTCCCAGAACGTTTGCCTAGACGGTGGGTCCTGACTTTGAGTCTATATCCCTAGTGTTTAAGCATACGTTCTAGGTCACTAGTTCCCAACTGCTTCATTTCCTAAGGCTGCCATAACAGAGTACAAACTGAGTAGCTTAATACAACAGAGATTTGTTCTCCTATAGTCTGGACAGAAGTTCGCACTTGAGGTGTCAGTAAGGTTGTTCTTTTTGAGGCCTCTGAGGGATGCGCTGTCTCATGCTTCTGTGATAGCTCACAATCCTTGGTGTTCCTTGGATTATAGGTGCATTGTTCCAACCTCTACCCTCTGTTTTTACCAACAGTCTCTTCATGTGGCTATCTTCCCTCTGTGTCTGTGTCCAGATTTCCTTCTTTTCATAAGGACACCAATCATTTTGGATTAGGGACCCATCCTATCCAGTATGACCTCATCATAATTTAATTACATCTTAAGTGACCCTATTTCCAAATAAGGTCACATTTTGAGGTACTGGGATTAGAACATCAACATATCTTTTGGGTACACAATTTGACCCATAACACGAACTGGGGATTTTCTTACTATTTCCCTCTATTAGGCCCCAGGTTTTGAGATATTTTGTTTACCAAAACAAAGTACATTTAGTGATTATTCATTTTCCTGGGATTTAAAAATCCAAATAGGCTTTCAATTCCAGAAGATGACTTAGAAGCTCTTTTCCCTGCTTCTCCCCTCTAAACACAACTAAATGCTCTGGAAAGTATTCAACAGACAATGAAAGAAGGACTCTGAAAGCTGTGAGAAGGCAGACTGGATAGGAGCCTTAAGACTTGAGGAACCACAATGTGATGTGTCCCCTGGGTTTTCCTCTTACCTTCCATGTACTTTCAGCCTGGGCACTGGAGAAGCCTGTAACTCTGAACCACCAACAGGCCTAGACAACACACACCAAGAAAAGCCTGCATTCTGGGCAAAGGGGGAGCCCACAGAGACCTAGGGGACAACTAGATCCAAGTAGACCAAATCCACAACCACAGCCTCTGGAAGCAGCCTGTTCCACCAGAGCTCTGTGTTTCCTGCTCACAGCCATGAGGTGGTGAAACAACATCAAATGTTTCATGGATGTGCTCCAGCCCCACAAATGGCACCAGATAAGATTAAGTGGGAGGCTCAGCAACCTCCGAAGAACAAAGCAGATAAAAATAGAATTCAAAGGGCTCAGAAAACTAAACTGTCATTGATACAAATGCCCACAAAAGTAGACCAGAAACTTTACACCAAACCAAAACAGGGTGACTGCACATGACTGCTCCCTAAAAGAGAAGATTTAGGATCAAGAGTCTCCTAGCTTAAGAATCAAAATTTCTAGGATGCAGTTTAAAAAACCTTTCCCATCACACCAAGAACCAGGAAAATTGCTATTTAAATTGGAAAAAACAACAAATGCTAATACTAAGATGAATCAGACATGGGGCTAACTGTTAAGGACTTTAAAGTAGTCATGATAAAAACACTTCAACAATAAATTACAAATGAAAACTAGGAAATCTCAGGGGGAAAAAATAGAAGCTATAAAAAGAACCAAATGAAAGTATAGAACTCAGAAATCCAGTAATCAAAATTTTAAAACTTATTGGATGGGCTCAACAGTATTGTGGAGATGACTAGAATCAGTGAACTTGAGGACAAATCAATAGAATATACTCAACCTAAAGAATAAAGACAAAATAGACTGAAAAAAAGTTTACAGGCCCTGGCCTCCTAGCTCAGGTTACAGCAATGCCCTGATATGCCAAGGTTGTGGGTTCGATCCCCAGTCAGGGCACACACAAGAATCAACCAATGGATGCATAAATAAGTGGAACAAAAGGTCAATGTTTCTCTCTTCTTCTCTCTCTCAAATCAATAAATTAAAATTTAAAAAAAAAGTTAATGGAACTTCAGGGAACTGTGGGATGATAACAGGATGCATCATTCACATCATTAAAGTCCCAGGAGAGTAGAAAGAACACAGGACTGAAAAAACTATTTGAAGAAATAAAAAGTTCCTAAATTTGACTAAAGACATAAAATTGCAAGTACAAGAAGCTGAACAAATGTCCAATAGAAAAACCAAATAAAAGTCGCATCAAGACACATCACAATTAAACTTCTGAAAGCTAAAGACAAAGAAAGAAAAATCTTAGAAACAGCAGAGAGAAACAGCATATTGCCTCTAAAGGAGCATCAATTTAAACAAGAGCAGGGTTTTCATCAGAAACCATGGAGTCCAGAAGGAAGTGGCACGTTTTTCAAATGCTGAAAGAAAGGCCTATCAACCACAAATCCTACACACAATGAAGCTATTTTTCAGAAATGAAGGAGAAATAAAGACGTTCTCAGGCAAAGTGGAACTAGGAAAATCTGTTTCTAGCAGACCTATTTTTAAAGAATAACTAATGTAAGCTCTTATAACAGAAAAAATAATAACAATAGAAGTCTGGGACTTTCAGAAAGGAAATAACAGCAGAATGGATGAAAGTAGAAGTAAACATAACAGACTATCTTTCATGTCGTGACTTTCTTTAATTATACTTTATGATTGAAGCAAATGTTATAACACCAATTGATGTGTACACAGAGAAAACATTTAAGAATTAAAATTTTAAAGCATGGGTGTACAAGGATGAAAAGAAAGTCATATTTCTATGCTTCGCTCAAAGTGATAAAAAGTTGACACCAGTCAGCTGAGATGACTTAACATATGTATACAAGAAGAGCCAAAGCAACCACTAAGAAAACTATACAAAGTGATATAATATTAAAAAATTATAAGTAAATCAAAATGAAACTCTAAAATATGTTCAAATAACTGCAGGAAAGGAGCAGAAAGATAACAGAGTAACAAGAAACAGAGGGAACAGGCAGTAAACAAATTAAACTCTAACATATCAATAATTAGTTTAAATGTAAGTGGTCTAAATATACTGGTTAAAAGATAGACATCAGCAGAGTGGATTTAAAAAATGACCAACTATATGCAGTCTATTAAAAAACTCACTTCAAACATAATAACATAGGTAAGTTGAAAGTAAAAGAATGTATCATGTAAGCATTAACTTTTGAAAAGGAGTAGTGGCTACATTGATATTAAACTAGATTTCAGAGCAAAGAAAATTACCAGGGACAGAAAGGGATATTACATAGTGATAAAAGATCAATCCACCAAAAGAGGTAACAATCCTAAGTGTATAAGCACACACCCAAAAACGCAGATCTTCAAAACACTTCAAGCAAAAACTGATAGAACTGAAAGGAAAAATTGACAAATCCACTATTATAGTTGGAGACTTCAACACTAACCTCTCAGTAATTGATAGAACTACTAGAGAGAAAATCCACAAAGACATAGGAGAACTGAACAACACCTTCCACCAACAGGATTGGATTGACATTTATAGAACACTTTACCCCATAACAGAAGAATACACATGGTTCTCAAGTGCCTCTAGAACATTCAGGAAGACAGATCACATCCTGGGTTATAAATTAACCTTAACAAGTATAAAAGAAATGAAATCAGACAGAGTATGTTCTTTGATAATAAAAATAAATAAAACCAGAAATCAACAGCAGAAAGTCAAAATGAAAATCTCCAAAAACTTGGGTGTAAACAACATACTAAATAATCCATGGATCAAAAAGGAAATCCTAAAGAAAAGATGAAATCTTGTTTAAAAATATTTCATAAAGAAATCTTCAAGAGAAAATGAAATTGTGTTTGATGAATATGAAATCACAACATACCAAAATTTGTGGGATTCAGTTACAGTGCTGTAAAGGAAATTTATAGCACTAAATGCTTATACAAGAAAAGAAGAAAAAATCTGACATCAGTAACCTAAGTACTTACCTCAGGAAATTAGAAAATGAAGAGCAAAATAAGCACAAAACAAGCAGAAGGAAGGAAAAAATAAAGAACAGAAATTGATGTGATTGAATACAAGAAAACAATAGAGAAAAGAAATGAAACAAAAAGTTGGTTCTTTGTAAAGATAAATCACAAATCAACAATACCAGGAATGAAATAAGGGTATCACAACAGATTCTGCATCCATTAAAGGGTAACAAGGGAACAATATGAACAACTTTACATTTATACATTTGACAAGTTAGAATAAATGGGCCAAAATTCCTCACAAACCACAAACTGCCTAAGCTCAGTCAAGATGAAATAGATAGCCTGAATAGCCTTAAAACTATTAAAGAAATTGAATCTATAAAAGAAGAAATCTCAGGCCAGTATGGTTTTGCTGGAGCATTTACCGAACATTCAGAGAAGAATTAACACCAATTTTACACAATATCGTCCCAAAAATAGAAGAGGGAACTTACCAATTCATTTGATGAGACCACTATTGTTACCTTGACACTAAAACTCTACTAAGAAAGCATAGTAAAAAATAAAAATAAAAGTCCAATATCTCTCATACACTTAAACACAAACTCCCCAATAAAATTTTAGCAAATTGAATCCAAAAAAAGTATAAAAAGGATAATGAACCCTGACAAAGTGAGATTTATTTCAGGTGTGCAAGGCTGGTTTAATATGTGAAATCAATGGATATAATCTACCATATTAACAGACTAAAGAAAAATCACATGATCATGTCAATTGATGCAGAAAAAGCATTGAACAAAATTCAACACCCATTCATGAGTTTAAAAAAATTATCAACTAAGAATAGGGGGGAAATTCCTCAATCTCATAAAGTGCATTACAAAAAATCTACAGCTAATATCATACCTGATGATGAAAGACTAAATGCCTTCTGGCTAAGACTGTGAGCAAGACAAGGGTGTCCACTCTCACCACTCTTATTCACCATGGTACTGGATCTAACCACTGAAGTAAAGCAAAAAAATAAAACAGAAAAGAAAAGAAAAAGGCATACAGATTGAAAAGAAGAAAAAAAAAAAACTGTCCTGATCACAGATAACATGATTATTTTGTATAAAATTCCAATGTATCTACAAAAACACACACACACCCAACCTTCTAGAACTAATACATGAGTTCAGTAAGGTTGTAAGTTCCAAAAATCATTGTGTTTCTATATACTAACAACTAACAGCACATAATTGGTAACTGATTTAAGAAATTTAATACCATTTAGAATTGCTCCCAAGAAAAGGAAAGACTTAATTGTAAATTTAACAAAAACATTTACAGTGTATATAATGAAAATGATAAAATGCTAATGAAAAATCATACAAGATCTAAACACTTGCAGAACATACTATGTTCATGGATTGGAAGATTCAATATATATATAGTAAAAATGTCACTTCCCTTGATTCATCTGTAGGTTTAACACTTTCTTATCGAAATCTTAGCAAAGTTTTATGTAGATATAGAGACGTTCATTCTAAAATTTATATGGAATGGGAAAGCCCTTGAATAGCCAAAATAATTTTGAGAAAGAATAATAAAATGAAAGGAATCACTCTTCCCAATGTTAAGACTCACTATATAGCTGCCATCATCAAGACAGTGTGGTACTGGTGAGAAAGACACATAGATCAATGGATCAGAACAGAGACTCAGAAATAAATCTACACAAATATGCCTAATTAATTTTTAATAAAGTATCAAAAACAATCCAATGGAGGAGGGATAGCCTTTACAATAAGTGATGCATTGAACATTTATTGGCAAAAAATGAACCTCCACTTAAACTTCACACCTTACCTTATATAAAAATTAACTCAAAATGGATCATGGACCTAAATGTAAAACATAAAAATATAAAACTTTATAAAAAAAAACACAAAAAACTAGAGAAAATCTTTGGGACCTGGGATCCAACAAAGATTTCTTGGGACTTGCCACCAAAAGCATACCCATAAGAGGAAAAATTGATACATTGGACCTAATTAAAAATGAAAACCTTTTGTTCTATGAAAAACCCTGTGAAAAGGTTGACAAGAGAGGAAAATATTTGCAAACTACATATCTGACAAAGAACTAGTATCTGGGATATATATTTTTTTAACTCTCAAAAATCAACAGTAAAAAAGCAAACAATCAAATTAAAAAATGGACAAAGACATAAACGTTTCACTGAAGAGGATACATAGATAGCAAGTAAGTACATGAAAATATGTTCAACATATTAAGGCATTAGAGCAATGCAAATTACAACCACAATGAGATATCATTATACGCCTATCAGAATGGCTAAAATGAAAGATGGTGAGGGACCAAGTATTAGTGAGGAGAAACTGGATCACTCACACATTGCTAGTGAGACTGTAAAATGGTACAGTGACTCTGGAAAATAGTTTGAAACTTCCTTTTAATACTAAAAACTGGGTTTACCAGCAATCACACCCCAAGGCATATATCCCAGAGAAGTGAAGATGTATTTTCACTCAGATGCCCTTCAAAGAGTGACTGGTTTAACAAGCTTTGGTGTATTCATACCACGGAATATTACTTAGCAACAAAAAGGAATGAACTATCGATTCACATAAGAACTTGAGTGAACCTCAAGGAAATTATACTGAACAAAGAAAGCCAGTATCAAAAGGATTCAGGTTCAGGCTCAGGCTCAGGCTCAGGCTCCCAAAGGTGCCCAGGCCTCCACGAAGGCTCCAGAGTACAGGCCTCTGTCTGCCAATGTGAGGATGGAAGGACTGGTGTGACCCCTGGGCTGCTGTCAGCACGGGGCTGGTGTCCTGTGCTATTTGCACAAATAGACCTGAGGCAGGATCTGTCAAATAAAAGGTTGTCAAATAAGGCTTCTGGTCTACCTGTTGCACTCACTGATTGAAACAATTCTAATCAAAGTAAAAAAAACTTGACAATTTGGGGAAATCTTGCTGTTCTGAGTTTTTCAGAATCTTAGATTTTAGAGAGATAATGTACTACTTAGTGGTTCTCAGAATGTGAGTATCTTTTCCAGACATCAGCATCACCTAGTAATTTGATAAAAATGCAAATTCTCATTTCCCACCCCAGACCTACTGAATCAGAAAATGATATTGGGGCCCAGCAATCCTGGTTTTAAAAAGCCTCCCAGGGCATGCTGATGCTCAAGTTTGAAAACCACCACTCCACTTGTGGTACTCCATAAATGTGGTGATAGTGATGACACATTTTGTATTTTAATCACCTTTCCTAGTGGAGACCCTCTGGCTACCTCACCAAATCACTGTCCTCTTTTCCAAGCTGCCTGTGACTCCCACCCAGACATTCTCCTTGTATAAGCTTTTGGTAGGGGAGAGTGATAAAAATCTTTCAAAAACCACCATCCTAGGTCACTGAAGCCCACAAGCCAAAGACATAATTTCCCACAAAAGCCAAACTGTCAAGGGAACCCATATGCCCATTAGGCCTGGCTTAATGAGCACTTTAAAGTGGAGAAAAGTGACTTATTTCCTAAAGCCTTTATTCTCTGCCCAGAAATGATGCTATGAGAAGTAAAATTACACATAAATTAAATACTTTACAAAACCGCCCCAAATGTAAGTTACACTAAGTATAAATAATAACGTTAATAACATCTCCCTCGTCTTGTCTTTATCTCTGGCCCTGGAAGGATCAAAGCCATCTGATAGTTGTAACTTCAAAGGCCTCTCACATCCTAGTCTGGGAATAGGCATGCTCCAACAGGCCTCTCTGTCCTCAGCTTCCACGTTTCACAACCAGAGAGGCACCAAATCATCTAAAGTGGTTGTTAGAGCCTTTCTGCCTATGATACCTCTTTTATAAAACTAATGCTACTAAAAAAAAAGAGGTGTTCTCTGCTGAAGCCACAATTGGATTATGGGCAGGTCACCTGCTCCAGCCCTCAGTGCAGGCAGCTGGGATGGAGTTGGCCTTAAGGAACCAAGTATCACCTACATATGGATGACCAGCAGACAAATTTCCAGCACAGAGCAATCTCCTGAGCTCTAAACACATCCTCCCAACTGCCTGCTCAACATCTGCCCTTCAGAGAATGGCACCTGTATCCATTCAGGCCTGTCTCCCCACCACCACCACCACCCCTGCCACCCCCAAATTACCAGCGAAATGTGTGGCTACTTCTTCCCAAGTCTATTGCCCTGCTGCTTCTCCTCATGTCCACTGCCACCACTCTAGTCAAGTCATGGGCATCTCTCCCTGGACTTCACCTGTGAGCCCCTCACCTATCGCTCCTGCCTTTTCCAAACTGGCCACCTCCACTGAGCTGCCATAGTGATCATGTCCCTTCCCTCTCAAAGTCTTTAGTGGATTTCCACTGAGCTTTGGCAATAACCTAAGTCTTCAAAGTGACCTGTGAGGTCATCCTATGTTGTGTGTCCCTGTGTCCCACTGCTCACTGTGCTCTAGCCACGCTGGCCTTCTTCCATTCCCTGAACTCACAGAGCTCTTTTCTGCTTCAGGACCTTGCACATGCTCTTCCCTCTGCTTGGAGCGCCCGCCCTCCCAGTTGCTTCTTGGTTAATGCCCACTCATCTTTCAGTCACAACCATAAATACCTGTCCTCAGGGAGGCCTTTCTCTCCACCCCAGCATGCATCTGGCCTTAAGTTATAATGTCTTGACACTCCTGAACTTCTTCTTCTCAGAAATAATCACATTTGTATGAATAGCTGCTTAATATCTATTTCCTCCACTTAACCACAGCTGAGGGGAGTCGTCCTGTCTGTTCTCATCACAACTACTAGAACCACGCTCTCAGCAGAGCACTGGACACAGAGCAGGGGTTCAATAAATGTGTTTTGAATGAACACTAAGTATTTTATAATAATAAACAGATGCACACCCACAAGGACATTTATTAAACACATCTGAGTGATTATCCGCTGTAGCCCTTGGCATCCTACCCAGTTCCTTTACCCTGCAGAGTCCCCCCACCAACTGCAGTGAGTATTAGCTGCTAATGTTGCACAAAGACCCCCCTCCTTTGGAGAATTATCTTGAGCTGAGGAAAGCTGAGGAGAGCTCTCAGCCAACCCTCAGCCTCCAGATTACAGGCCTGCCCCCCTGCTTCAGAGTAAGGTGAGCAGCACAGGAAAGAGAAAGCAACGCTCTGCGATGCCATTCATGCGCCGGCCCTCCCCACGGGATCGAGAGGAAGCCAGATGCCACCCGGACCCTCTCTGTCCTCAGCGCCTTCCTGAACCTGCTCACCTAACCAGCCCTTCCCGAGAGCTGCCCCTTAGGAAACCACTGAACAGGAATCTTGGTCTCAAGCTCTGCTTCTAGGAAACCCAACCTAAACACCAATCATGGGGAGGAAAACATTGGTGGGGTCAGGGACAGGCAGCAAAGGGCAATGAGACGAGAGAGAGGCCCTGTGTGAACAGCACACACCCAAGAACTGAGGTAGCTGAAGCAACTCTTCGCATCTTTGGTGCCTCCCCAAAATTGTTAAAGGAAAGAGAGGGGAGAGGGAAAGAGAGGGGAGAGGAGAGGAGAGCCCTGCTTCCTCCCCCACTTCTCTCTTGCATTCTTCACTTGTTTCAGCCTCCTGGCTCCCCCAGCCCGCTGCTCTGTAGGGGATGGATGAAAGTGCACACTCTCCAGTCCCTTTGGCTTTCTCTTTGAGTGTCCCTGGGAGGCCAGAAGGAGTCTGCTGGTCCCCAATCCTTTCATGGAGTCTCAGTCCCTTCTAAAGGAGAACTGGACATGAGGTCCCCAAGCCTTCTTTGCCCTGGAACCAGCCAGCCTGCCCTGTGTTCTACAACATAATCCTTTGTTAATCACTAGCTAGGGCATCGGGTAAGGCAGTGTTTCAAATCCTGACTCCCTGGATTCATGGCATCTGAGAGACTTAAATATGTTGCTATGGTGACAAATCCTCCTGCGACAGATTATTTCACAAATCCTCCTGGAGCGAATCTGCTTTAACCAGGTGAGGCTCTGCCTAAGGGAGACAGGGCAAATCCCACAGCCCTCTCCGGACAGAGTTGGACCGGTGGATCCTAGAGGAGCTGGAGCGGTGGAGCAGCCGCCACTCCTATTTCAGGATGACGTTTCCTGGGGGCTCTGGGCTCCCTGAGTCAGTCCTGCCTCTAAAAATGGAGCGTCTAACCCCAAAGCTTGTCACCGAAAGGTACCCGTGTGGTTCTTTTATCCAAGGCTTTGCCAGTTACCATGCTGCTTGCATCTCTGCATAATTAATGAGCTAATCCTCACAGCCACCCTACCCGCAAACACCAAGCCATTCTTAACTGGCAGAGCCTTTGACGCAACTGGTTCACAGCACTCTGCCCAGAAAGATTAATAGTGTCAAGCGTGTGATTCCTTAAAAGAAGGAAAATACTCAAGGTAAACGCTAGTGATGCGAATCTAACCAAGGGACACGAGATGGAACCTGGCCCACAGTTTGAAGTAAACAAGACTGGAAGTTACGTAGTTCTCAGAAATAAGTCTCCCCCTTCTCATTCAGAGCAGACTTTTACAAATTCAGTTGGGCTCTCAGGTTAACCTTGGTGGCTTCCATTTCTCCCAGATGATTATGGTCCATCAGCTGAGATTAAGGCATATTTGAGAAATCCAGAGGGGTTGGGTGTGTTGTCTTGCAGGTAACCCCTTGTGGCTACTCAAAGTATGGTCCTCAAACCAGTCATCAGCATCACCTGAGAGTTTGTTAGAAATAAACTTTCAGGCTCCACATCAAGCCTATTGAACCAGAATTTATATTTGTAAGAGAGGAAATAAAACCTTTTCTCTACATTCTTACAATCTATGGCTGGAAATTAAAATTAAACTGACAAAAGACAGATTAAGAAAGAAAAATGTGTTTATTAGCCTATGTAATGTGTATCTATATATATATGACAAACTCAGTGATGAATGACTCAAATGGTTGAAACTGGAGCTTATATAACATCTAAACAAACAACAGTCAAGTTTTAGAGAAGTGACACTACAAAGGAAAAGGGGTTTAGGCTTTTAGGGGTGGCAAACTGTGGGAAGGTAAATATATGGGGGGAAACTAATAGAAGATAAGGGTTGTGTTTGTTGTATAGATTCCTCTCAGCATTGGCTCTGGCTGATAAGAGTCTAGTCATCTTCTTCCTGCTACGGGAGAGGAAAACACCTTGACAAATGGAAATTTACACCCTACTCTTAGGCAAATGGAGGCAGGGCAGAGAGCTTGTTTGGCATCTGCTGTTTCTCAACTGTCTTCGGTTCAGAATAATCCTTATGCCTAAGGGGCATATTTTGAGTTGGCATCTTCTGATTCCCTAAACTGTTTACCAGATTCCCAGGCAACTCAGATATATGATAAAACTTGTGAGATACTAGCCTTGAGCCCTCAAGGCTTCGGGGGGTGGGGGGTGTTCATGTGTGCAGATGCTTGTGCAACTCAAAGAGCAAAATGGGCCAGGTCTCTCGCTCACATCTCACCACCCACCCCACTCGCTGCTGTAACAGGAACTAGCTTGGGTTTCTAATGACAATGTAAGTATGAAAGCTCTGCTATCATATAAAATGGAATTGGGACTAAGAATTAGATTAGTTACTACCTGTCAAAATAAATAAAAGTGCACTGAACTTCAGTGAGGCCAGTCCTTGATACAGACAGTGCTTTCAAGCCTGTTAAGTAATGTATTTATATTCTCAGGTCTCTCTGGAAAATATTTAAGGCCTCTTAACATGGTGTATAAAATTAACAAGATGACCTTGTTAAAGCAGGAGCTAAAATAGAATGAAAATCAAGGCTATGGACTTAAAATGGAGCCAGGGTTGAAAAGCGCACACTGTCAAGTCCTAAGCTCTTGTCACGGATTGGCCACAAATTTAGCGCTGCGCTCTAGAAGCCAAACACGAGAACAAAGTCCAGTAACTTAGACTGATTCATCATTCTCACGTGATAAAAAGAGGCCAGTTGCTTGGAAGGAATACAATGTTCTCTGTCCCGCTTCATAGTAAAACTTCTCTGAGGTGTTGTTTACACACACCGTCTTCACTTCCTTGCTCCTCTCTCCACGGAGAAGTCAAAATAAGCTTTAAATTCATACATCAATCTAGGCAATGGTCATCAAAAACGTAGAAAGAAGGAAAAGAAAATAGACAATCAGAATTATGGTTGTTTACACACACTGACCCCACCTCCTCTCTTTGACCTACTCCCGGTCTGGCTTCTGTGTCACTAGTCCACAGGATGTGCCCTTGGCAGGCTCATTACGGTTTCCATGGCTACCAAATACAGTGGCCAATGGTCATTTCTCTGTCCATACTGCATCTGACTCTCGCACTTCTCCTGGCTGAGCATTCATTAGACAGTCATCCTCTCCAGCATCTCCAATACCATGTTCTCCTGGCTTGCTGGCTGCTCCTGCCCTCCACATGCTGTGGCTCCTTCAGACTACTCTCTCCTGGCACCTCCTCCCTTCTATGTCCCCACTTCCCCTAAGTGATCTCATACCCGCATGGCTTTAAACACCATCTGTGTTAAAGTCTCCCAAATGTTCATATGGACCTCACCTCTCCTCTGGGCTCTAGACGCAGATCCAACTGCCTCCTCATCACCTCCACTGAGATATCACAAGTGACATTCAAAATGGTATTCAAACAGGATTCTTTGTTTCAGTCTCAAACCAGGTTTTTCCCCAGTCATCTCAAGAAACAGCATCACCATCTAGCCAGTTACTAAGACCAGAAGCTGGGGGTCCTTCCTGGCTCCTTCCTTTCCCTAATCCCCCACATCTGACCCATCCTTAAGTCCTGTCATTTCTGCCTTGAAAGATCTCAAATTCATCCTATTTCTACCACCACCTCCTTCACCCGACAACTACCAGAGCCTCCTCAACTTTCACTCGCACCTCCTCCAAGCTTCTTGCCATGGAGCAGTCAAAATAAGCTTTAAGTTCACACATGAATTCATACAGGCAATAGTCATCAAAAGAAAGGGAGAAAGAAAGACAGAAAGAAGACGAAAGAAAGAAAGAAAGAAAGAAAGAAAGAAAGAAAGAAAGAAAGAAAGAAAGAAAGAAAGAAAGAAAGAAAGAAAGAAAGAAAGAAAGAAAGAAAGAAAGAAAGAAAGAAAGAAAGAAAGAAAGAAAGACAGGAAAGACAGAGAGAGAGAGAGAGAGAGAGAGAGAGAGAGAGAGAGAGAGAGAGAGAGAGAGAGAGAGAAAGAGAGAAAGAGAGAAAGAGAAAGAGAGAAAGAGAGAGAGACGGAGGGAGGGAGAGAAAAAGAGGGAGGGAGGGAGGGAGGGAGGGAGGGAGGGAGGGAGGGGGAGGGGGGAGACAACCAGAATTATGGCTTCCTGACCTAATCAGAGAGAAACTGAGAAAAGGACCAGCCCAAACATCCTCTTGCTTGTCCTTCCTCAACTCTTTTTTCATCCAGGCCTTTGATAAATACTGGGAAACAATGCATTGGTAACATGGTTTTCACCCACACACCTGGAGGCAGCTGAACTGTGTGTTCAGGAGCCTCAAAGGACAGTTAGGGGGTAAAAGAACCCAACATCCTGCTGAGAACATTCTGGCCAAGGAGGTTTCCAAAGAACAGAAATATCTAATTCAAACTCCTTGTGTTACGTACGAGAAAAATGAGGCCCAGCTACTGTAAAGTCTTAAGCTTGAGCTTGTTTCTCGAAGAAAATATCAGTGTTACTAAGATGAGTAATCCTTTATTTTATCAGTTTTCAGAAATACAAGCTCCATGACCCAGAGACCAAGGAAATAACTGCAGTCACTTAATTCCTCCCCACTTTGCTCATCTATAGGAAGAACACACATGAAATTTGAGTGGTTGTGGAGTTCAGATATTCTCAGTGGATGGCAATGAACCAAAGTGACTATCATCACACAGGAGTGAAAACAGTCCTCAATTTTCCCCAAAGCCACAATCCCCAGGCGAGCCTAACTCAAAGCAGGGAGGAAAGTAAGAAATGAAAGGAAATATTTACGAGCTTTGGGAAGGTGTTCAAAAAGTTTTTGAGCCCATCCAACAATCATCTCTGTGTGTTTTGTCTCCTTTTTCTGATATTTAAATACAATTTTGATGTCTGCCAGATTAAATTACTCACTTCACCAATTTATGCCCTTAAGGTTAAATGCTATAATTATCCTTAATAAGCATAACTACCAGTGTGTTTTTTCTTAATGGTTATAAAGTTTTATGCCTTTTAATAGTCCTCCTACAGGTGGAACATGCATTTTTTCCAGAGAGCTGACATTCGGCTCTGCAAAAGCATCAAACCAAATCAGTCTTGCTTTTATTTGCCAGAACACCATGAGCTTAAAAAATGTGGGGTTGGAAGAAAAACGCATGCAAAAAATGTTGTTCTCTCAAGAAAACTGGCAAACCAAGGAAATCCTACACAGATTTTGCAAGAAGGAAGCTTGTCTCCTAAAACAAGAGAAATGATTTTTGCTAGATTTAAGCTTACATAGAATGGATCATTTTTTTAGTCAGCATGCTTTGTTCATCTTTCCCAACAATAATTAGAGTCGGATTTCGAGACATGACGCCCTGTTCGTTTTAGCTTGCAGCCTGGCATTCTTCACCCCACATCCCGTATCTCTCCACCCTGGGTTGTTGTTGCTACTGGTTTGATCCAAGAAATGCCATGGATTTCAGGGAGGCGAGGAGGGCGTCACATGAAGAAGAGAATTAGATTACAGTCTTAACGGGAATGGAGGGAACAGATCTGAAGCAAGATTTAACTTAACTTAAAATGTAATATTTGTTGGAGGAGGGAAGCCATTTGAAAGCCACACATTCATTTTTAGTCTTTCCATTTATCTGTCCTCTCTGTACCTGCCCTGCCCCCTTCATTGAAATATGAAGTGAGTTACATTCAACCCCATCTCTAGCCTTTCTAAGGTTCTAGCTCTAAGAACTATTGACATTTTAATAATATTAAGACTTCCAGTTCATGAATGCGGCATTTATTTCCACTTATGTTTCCATTAGCTCTAAGTGTAAGCTCACCATAGAGACTGGAGTTATCTACAATAGAAATCTTGTCCATGACAACCACAAAACCCAAGGCAGTGGCTGATTTTAACCATCTGCTTCTAACTTTGTTCTTTAAATTCCTTTTTTTTCTCAAGGGCTTAACTTATTACTTTATATAAAGGGCAGGCACACTGCTACACAGGCAGACAGGAAAATATCCATGCTGCCTGCTGGAAGAGATGAGACAAGTATCAGTTTGTGATAGATACCCTGTGAACAGCTGAGAGGATGAGACCACTTCCTGCTAAAGAAATCAGGAGGGCTTCCTGTAGTCCTCATTTGACCTCAGCTTTCGGGATTGTGACTGAGTTTTGTTGGGGGAGGTCACACAGGTAGGCATTTGAGGGAGAATATCACCAGCTTGCAAAGGTGTGGAGGAGGGAGAAAGGGAAAGGATGTTCATGGAATGATGATGGACTCACACTGGATTTGTTTAAGACCAAAAAGTGGCTTAGCACCTCATTGTGGAGACTTTTGATTGGTCAACTGAAGAATCTAGACTCGTTTCAGAACCAACTATTTTTTAGTATAGTATTAAGATACTCGGTCTCCTTGAGTTACATGCCTACTTTCCCTGGATGGGAAATGGTCTTTTTTGTGCCACATTATCTAATATAATGCCTTGCCTAGTGATGGTCCCAAAATAGTTGCTGATTTCTATTGAAAGTATTAAATAGATAATGAGTATTTAATAGATTCTGAACAAAGAAATAGCTACATAGGGAAACCAGGACCTACAACAGGTTCTATTGCTTTTTTCAACATCCCTCACTCCCCTACTTACTAAGCTTAGATTTTGTGTTTCACCATTATAATCACTCCCTTGCACACACCTTCAACTGTCTGCCCCTCTCTCACTTGGCAAAACCCCAACCCTGGTTTTATCCAATTCTCACCTGCCTATTAACATGTCAATGCTTACTTGGGAGAAAAAAGAAGGCATAGTCCAAGGCTGAACAAATTGGAATTAGAGTTTGGATATAACTCACTCACCACTCACAGGGGTTTCAGCCTGAGAAACATACACACAATGCTCTCCAGCCTCCTAGTAAACAATTAGTCATCTATTATTCAAGCAATAAAAGAAAAAACAAACACCAAGCTCTAACATGTAAAGAGCTTAGAGGCCATACCCATCTTTACAAGAAAAAGCTAGACAAATGGAAGATAATTGACTTTTCTTGGAACCATCAGAGGACTGAGGTCACAGGCGATGCATTATCCTGAACTCTGGAGAGACTGATGTATCCAGAAATATAGCTCCTGAGATTTGCTTACATAGAATAGAAGCCATTGGAATCAATAAGCTGGTAGGAGCACTTAAATCATTGTTTTGATGAATTTCAGGCATCTGAGTGCAGACCTGTGTGACAGTAAGACACTCTGGTGAGTACCTGTGGTCATGGGATGGGGGAAACCATGCTTACATGGGCTGTCACTCCAGAAACCACATATTCCCATAGGGATAATCTGAGAAAAGTCCTCTCTAGTGTGGATGGGAGAAGACAAGAGTAAATATCTCCAAGCTTGCCCAGGCTCTCATCCCTAACAGAGGCCTAGTCTACAGGGGCAAAACCACCTTGCCCCTTGACCAACAAAGATGACAGCAAACTTATCAGAAGCCAAACAAGCAAAAAGAATGTGGAATGTTAAAAAGAAATTGCCAACCTAGAATTTTATATCCAGAGAAATTACCTTCAAAAGTAAAGGAGAAAGGAGGGAAGATGGCGTCGCTGTGAGAAGCAGCAGAGGCCCCCGCTCCCAGCCACGGACTCGATTTACAACTAAAATCCTACGTAACCAGCTTGAAAAACCAGAGAAACATACCTGAGTGGACGGAGTGCGAGTGGGGAGCACTGAAGAAACATCATGGAGTCCGGTAAGAGAGGGGGCGTAGGAACGGGGAGCCCCCCGAGGCCTGTGCTGGGCTCCGAGCCTGAGGCTTGGAGGCTGCGGAGCTCCCTGCCTTTGGGAGTGCGGACGGCATCCAAAAGCCGGGATCCCACACCCGGAGCGACGAGAGGGGAAGGAGCGCCCCGCACAGGGCAGGGGGGCCCAGGGCAGCAGTGAGTCCCAGAGGGGCCGGCGCCTTCCTAGGAAACAGAGCCTCTAATGGCGGCCGGCGCCTTCCTAGGAAACAGAGCCTCTAATGGCGGCCGGCGCCTTCCTAGGAAACAGAGCCTCTAGGGGCGGCTGCGACCGGCATCTAATGCTCGGGATGCCAACCATAGGGAAGGCTGTCCCAAAGTGTGTGGCACCCAAACAGTAAGGGACCAGAGGACTGTGCTGAGCACCTGCACACGGGGACCCTCTGCCTCCCTGTGGGGCAGTGTGTTGAGCCCCAGAAAGCTCGGAATCTGCGTGGCGGGGGAGGGGAGGAGCCTTCCGCCCTGAGCTCCAGGTGCCTAGAGGCTGGGATCTGTGACCAGCCCTGGGGGCACTGTGGTGGCGCGTGAAGTCGCCCCAGCTTTGCTGACACCAGTGGTGCCGGGAGCTGCGTGGAGCTGACTTTGGGTCCCCTCCCGCTGGGCACCTTGGCGCCCAGGCGGCAGGACCACCTTGCAGGGCGGACTCTCTGCCTGTGTGTTGCTTTGTGCGTTTGTGAGCCTGATCGCGGAACTGGTTCCCACCTCCTGGCGTGCACTGCCCGGACAGACCAGCGGAGGCTGGAATTGGGGTCTGCACAGAAGATGGTCTGAGGGGTGGGCCTGGTGCAACCAGCCAACCAAAGCTGAGCAGGGAGGGGCGGAGCCTGCCGGCCTCTCCTGCAGCTGGGAGCACCGCCCCCAACAGGTAAGGGGCGGGTCCCACTCACTGAGGCCCCAGACATAGTCCTGAGGGGGAAGGGAGAGCAGCTCACCGGAGGACTTTACAGGAATAAGACTCTCAGGGGCTGTTGTCTGGGAGCTGGAGGAAACGCTGAAAACCCCTGCTGGGGGCTGGGCAGGCAAAGGGCTCACCAGAATGTGTTCTTAATTGAACCCACTGAGCCCAGGCTGCTGAAACAGCCCATATAGAAAAGGCAACAGGCTGAATTCAATCTGAAGCTGCAGCAGGACAGAGCCTGGGGACTTAGAATCAGAGGACAGGGAAGGGACTGCGGAGCTGGCAGTGAAGCAGAGACTAACTCCCGCAGAGTGAGCGCCTGACAGCGACACCTCTAAGGGGAGTGACACCCTGGGCTACACTAGCCACCCTGCACCCTAAAGACTCTACAGAAGACTCTGGAGCAAGACCAGGCAACTACAAGTTTGCAAAATAGCTGACAAGAGGAGGTGGTCCATGGAGAGCCTCAGATCAACCATCTACCTAAGGACACCAGAGAGAGAAACTAAAAAAACAATACCCTTTACCATTGTAACTAAAAAAATAAGATACCTAGGAATAAACTTAACCAAAGATGTAAAAGACCTGTACTCGGAAAACTACGTGACACTGAAAAAAGAAATAGAGGAAGATTTAAACAAGTGGGAAAATATACCATGCTCATGGATTGGAGGAATTAATATCATTAAAATGTCCATACTATCCAAAGCAACTTATAAATTCAATGCAATTCCTATTAAAATACCAACAGCATATTTCACAGGCCTAGAACAAACATTTCAAAAATTTATGTGGAACCAAAAAAGACCATGAATAGCTGCAGCCATCTTAAGAAAAAACAACAGAGTGGGAGGGATCACATTACCAGACTTCAAACTATATTACAAAGCCACTGTAATCAAAACGGCCTGGTATTGGTACAACAACAGGCATATAGATCAATGGAACAGAACAGAGACCGCAGAAATAGACCCACACCATTATGGTCAGTTAATATTTGACAAAGGAGGCAAGAGTATCCAATGGAGTAAAGACAGTCTCTTTAATAAGTGGTGCTGGGAAAATTGGACAGATACATGCAAAAGAATGAAACTAGACCACCAACTTTTACCATACACAAAAATAAACTCAAAATGGATAAAAGACTTAAATGTAAGTCACAAAACCATAAAAATCTTGGAAGAAAACATAGGCGGTAAAGTCATAGACATCCCACGTAGGGGACTTTTCACTGATACATCTCCTAGGGCAAGAGAAACAAAAGAAAAGATAAACATATGGGACTATATCAAACTTAAAAGCTTCTGCACAGCAAAAGAAAACAGCCTCAAAATACAAAGGAACCCCACGGTCTGGGAAAACATATTTGCCAAGGATGAATCTGATAAGGGGCTAATTTCAAAAGTGTACAAAGAACTCACACTACTCAGCAAGAGGAAGACAAACAACCCAATTAAGAAATGGGCAAAGGACTTAAATAGACACTTCTCCAAAGAGGACATACAGATGGCCAAGAGACACATGAGAAAATGCTCGATGTCGCTAATCATCAGAGAGATGCAAATTAAAACCACAATGAAGTATCACTACACATCTGTCAGAATGGCTCCATCAACAAATCAACAAACGACATGTGCTGGCGAGGGTGTGGAGAAAGGGGGACCCTGGTACACTGCTGGTGGGAATGCAGACTGGTGCAGCCACTATGGAAAACGGTATGGAGTTTCCTCAAAAAATTAGAAATGGAGCTGCCATTTGACCCAGTGATTCCACTCCTAGGAATGTATCCTAAGAATCCTGAAACATTCGTCAGAAAGAATATATGTACCCCGATGTTCATAGCAGCACAGTTTACAATAGCCAAGATCTGGAAACAGCCCAAGTGTGCATCAGTAGATGAGGGAATAAAAAGCTGTGGGACATTTACACCATGGAGTACTACGCAGCTACAAAGAGGAAGAATCTAGTACCCTTTGGGACAGTATGGATGGGCCTGGAGAGTATTATGCTAAGTGAAATAAGCCAGGCAGCGAAAGACAAATATCACATGATCTCGCTTATACATGGAATCTAAAGAACTTAATAAACTGATGAACAGAATAGATTCAATGACATGGAAGCATAGATGAGACTGACGAATGTCAGAGGGATAGAGGAGGGTGGGTGGGTGGAGGGGGAGAGAGTAACCAAAGAATTTATATGCATATATGCACAACCCAAGGACACGGACAATGGTGGGGAGAGGGACTGGGGAGGGGGAAGAGACAGGGTGGAATGAGTCATTGGGGAGAAAAAGGGACATCTGTAATATTTTAAACAAAAATAAAATTAAAAAAAAAAAAGTAAAGGAGAAATAAATATTTCCCCCGACAAACAAAAACTGTTGGTATTTAATGCAGGAAGAAATGATAAAGAAGTTTTTCGGAAGAAATGGTTTAGGTCAGAAACATGAATCTAGCCCGGCCGGGCGTGGCCCAGTGGTTGAGCGTCCACCTAGGATCCAGGCAATTGGGGTTCGATTCCCCGTCAGGGCACATGCCCGGGTTGTGGGCTCGATCAATGACTCTCTCATCATTGATGTTTCTATCTCTCTCTCTCCCTCTCCTTTCCTCTCTGAAATCAATAAAGATATATTTTAAAAAAAAGAAACTTGAATCTACACAAAGAAAGGAGGATCAGAGAGGAATAAGTGAAGGTAAGATAAAATATTTCACTCTTTTATTCTCAAATGTTCTAAAAGAAAACTGTTTAAAACAATCATAGTAATACTGTATTTTGTCCTTATAGCATAGGCTAAGTGAAATGAATGACACTGATGTCACAGGGATGGGAAATAGGAATTGGGGCTACTATGTTATGAGGTACCTGTACCGTTCAGGACACTGGAGGGAGAAGCAGAGGCACCTGTGCTCTCAGGAAACAGCTCATTCACTTTGTATTAGCAGCTCTGTAACAGAGCTGGTCCCGGCAGCTCTGTCCTCTGAATCAGTTTTCCTTCTGGTCTCCCTCCCTAGAAGCCGATAGGCTCCTGGCTCTTCCCATAAGGACACTGTGTTGACCTGTCCCACCATGCTACACTGGCAGGTCAGACTTAGGATTTGAGTCCAACAGCAGCTACCAGAATTCTTGAATATCGTGAAAATGCCACACTTACTTTACATCCTACAATCGGGCTGCACTGGAAGCCTGTTTCTCAATCCTTCTAAACAGGCATGAGTTTCTCAACACCCTGTTTCTCAGATGAGACTAGCTCCCCTTTGAGTACTGACCTGGAGGGTACACTTGCAAAGCTCTCCCAGAATTAAAAAACAAAGAGATAAGAAAGATGATAGATGTAAAAGGACAGAGACCAGAGATCAAACCCAAGAATAGAGGGCTCCTGAGTGAGAAGCAAGACAGTTAGCTTAGAACGAATGAGCACAGGCATAGCTGAGGGAAACTGTCCCAACTGTGCCAAGACAGGAAAAAATAAATCTGAATATTTAGATGAAAAGAACTCTCTACATCACAGGAAACCACCATGAAAAAGGAACTCCATACCTAGGACATCCTAGCAGAATTTTGGTTACTTTATTTTTAAAAAATTAACTTTCCCATTATAAAAAGAATAAAGAATATGCAAACATATTCTTGGAAATTCAGATTAACAAAAGGAAGGTGATAAAAATCATCTACTGTACCACTACTCTGAGAAACACTGGTAACATTTTGATAGTTTTTTATCGTTCTGTTAATGTGCACGATGTTTTTTACGTAATAGTGATTTACATGGAATGCACAAATTTATATTTTTCTATATTTTTTAAACACTTTTTTAATTTAACAAATGAATACATAGTATAATGGCAAGAAAGTTGAAAATTAGAGGGAAACTATGAAGAAGGAAAAAGTTTACCCAGAATCTACTTATTCAGAATTAACCACAATTAATATTGAGATTATGTCCTCAGAGCCTTTTTATCTACAGCTGTAATTACACTGTATAATCTAATTCTTAAACATAGCTAACATTGAACATTTGGAGATTTAGATGGTAAATGATACAGAGGCTTATAGATGGTTTGCACAAAGTGATTCAATAGTCTTTCCTAATTAATAAAACCAAATACTCAGACCACTCAGGATGAGTTTTAAAGTGCAAGAGCTCATAGGATAAACATAGCAATTCTTCTGTTAGTCCCTGAGGTTTGAATAGTTTGGCCACTATATGCCACACTGGAATGTAAAGTATATGCTATTGTTTTGAGTTCTGTGGGGTAGCAGAGCTTGTGTGACAAACACATTTTCTGGTTCTGGGAAAGCCACAGAAATAGAAAAGGAGGAAACCTAAGGTCCAGGCCTTATTACTGCAGCAGACCTTACATTACCCAGTAAGAATCTGGACTTTGGAGTCCAGGCTGAATGAGGTCTTTTGTACTGCAACATCCTTACTGGGGGGGAGAAGCAGATGGAGGCTATGCTCAAAAGTTATAGCTCTAAATGCTCCTGTTGTTCAATGAGAAGAAATGGAAAAATCACCCAAGTACTCAGCAAAATAAGATAAAGAAGATTGAAGGAATAAATTAGTAATGATAAAAGCAGAAGCTCATGATTAATAAAATAAAAATATGTGAACTAATAAATCCACCCAAGAGCTGGTTCCTGGACGCTGGGTCAATTTGCCAGAAACCAATTCACTGGGAGTCAAGTCCTCCTTCTGCACAAGCTGAGGGCCTTGTGTTCACTTCAGAGAGAAAACAGAAGCAAACAAAAGAGTCATTCCATGTGCTGCCAGCCTGCTTCCACCTGAGCCTGTGCTGTCTCCTTTCCTATTAATCGGAATGAACTATCCACACTCCTAGCAAAGGCCAGCCCCCCTATCTGTATGCTCCATCTCTTTCCTTCTCAGTTTCTCAAGAACATCCCTCTCATGCATCATTATTATTCCCATCAGTGGACAAACATGCTATTAAAAGAAGCCCTCTTAGACCCTAGGTCTGTCCCCTTCCCCAGCCACTGCCCCACTCCTCTACCCTCCTTTACAAGGAGACCCTTCAGATGTCCATGATGTGTCTCCAGCTCATCTCCTGTCCTCTCATGAACCCACTACAGTCAGGTTGGGTCCCAATACTCCTCCCAAATAGCCCTTATCCAGGTCTCCAGTAATCAAGGCCATGTTGTCAAGGCCAACAGCCATTTCTCAGACCTCATTCACTCTACTTAGTGGCATTAGGCACAGTTGATCTCTCCCAGCTTCCTGAAACACATTCTTCCTTTGGCTTTGGAATTTTTCTCCTGCTCATCAGCCACTCCTTTTCAGGCTCTGCTCATCTCCCTGAACCCCCAATCTTCCCTAAGACTCAGTCCAGACACTCACTCCCTTGGACACTCATCATGCAGTCTCATGACTATAATACCATCACTCTACATGCTGACAGTGCTCATGTTTAGATCCCCAGACTGGACCTCCCCTCTAAACTCCAGACATGTACCCCCACCTGACTACTGGACACCTCTACCTGGTTGTCTAATGGGCATTTCAAATGTAAGCTCCAAACTTGAACTTCTGAATTCTTGCCCCTCACTCCCACTCCCAAATCTGCTCCTCCCTCAGTGTCTCTGAAATAAAAAAAGGCAACCTTCTACAAGTGTCCAGGCAAAACCCTTATGGTCATCCTTGACTCACTGTTTTCTTTAACACTAAATCTAATGCCTCTGCCATTCCTGTCGGTTCTACTTTAAAGTTATACCCAGAATCCTACAGCTTCTCTCCACATCTACCACTTCACCCTAGTCCAAGCCCCCATCATTTCTCACCTGCATAGCTTCCCCCACCCCTCACAGCCTATTCACGGCACGGCAATCACTCCATTCTTTTTAAACCAAGTCACATCATGTTGCTGCTCAGTTCAAAATCCCCCAATAGTTAGTTTCCTGTCTCTTTCAGAGTTGAAGCCAAAAAAATCCTTACAATAGCTCTACCTGCTCTGGCCCCTGAACTCTGACCTGACCCTTTCCCTCATCCCGTAATCATTGACCTCACCTTTGACTCCCTGCCTTGGTTCATGGTCCTCTATGTTACTCCTTGAACATATAAGGCAGGTTCTTTGACTGGTCTAATAATTAAATTGACATAGGACAGATTAACAGGAGAAAAAGAAATTTTTATTTTATATATATGGGAATCCCACAAAGACATGAGACTCAAAGGCAGTCAGGCAACTGGAGCTTTTATCCTGAGCTAAGGAATAGGACCTGGGCTGCAAAGGGGAGGAGGGCCACTCGCGGGAAGCTAAGAACAGATGTTCCGTGATCAGATGTTTGCCCTGCCAAGCAGGTCTCTCGGATAAAAAAGTTCTCCCTGGTAATAGCTCTGTTTGGTGGATAGGCACCCTATCTAAACTCATTTAGGCAGTTAAAGGGGGAGGTAAAGAGCTTTTCCTGAGTCTGCTGGGTCTTGATTGCCTTAGTCAAAGTGATCCACGTGCCAAAGTGGCACATTTGGGCAGGTGTGTTCTGCTCCCCTTCACTAAACTGGATAAACTAAACGAGATTTAAGATATTACTTAAAAATACATAAACAGCCATTAGTGGAGCTAAAACCAGGCTTATATTTTTCAAAATAATGAGGAAGAAGACAAAAGGTAAAGCAAAATATAGACCCCAGAGCAAAACGAAGAAAACAAAGGAAAGCACTAGGGTGCTATGTTCCTGGGACCTGCCTGTCTTCACCTCGCACAAATTTCAAAGCGAGACTCAGTACCTTGGTGACTTACTGAAAAGTAAACGCTCTGCAGAGCTTTGGCAAGGAATAGATTGTAGACCAGACTTTGTGGGGAGACGGAGGGAGAGCTTACACTGCGCTCCACACAGCAAATAACCTAATGCATTCTAATCCCTCTTGGGCTCCCAAGCACCGAGTTTCACACCGTCTCAACAGTGCTTAGCAAAAACGAATAAAATATTAACAGACCTCAACAACGTGGATGAATCACAAAGACAGCATGGTAGGCCAAAGAAGTCAAAAACAAAAGAGCCTGTCCTGTGGGATTCCACTGATGTGAAAGCCTCAAGTAGGATAAAGCAGCAATAGAAAGCAGATCAGCGGTCGCCTGGGGTTGGGTAGAGGGCAGGGACCCAGAGCAAAGTGCTCAAGGAAGCCTCTTAGGATCTCCTGAATCCCGCGTCAGTGCTCAACCGCTGAACCACACCTGGCTGGGGGCATCTTAGGGTAAAAGGCTGTTCTACAGACTGATTGTGATGATGTTGACACAGTTATGTACAATTACCAAAGTTCATCAAAACCATACAATTAAAATTGGTGAGGTTTAAAGTATGTAGGGGTACCTCAATAAAGAAAAAGGACGAAAAGCTTCATTCTCAGATTACCTAGGAAATAAATATGTTATGTATCAAAAATCTATGGACTACATCTAACGCTTTCATTTCCAACAGGAAGAATAAAAATGAATTAGGCAATAAACTTAAGGGTGACAGAAGAAAACAACTACAAAATCTGGAGAAAGTCATTAAAGTCAAAAGTTAGACATTAATTTGAAGTAAAGAACCATAAGTAAGCCCAAAAGTTAGTTACTGTTAAAGAAAAATTCCTGGCTAACTTAATAACAACAGAGAAAGCACAGATATACAAAATTAGACTAACAAGGAGAAATAAACTATAAACAACAACAAAATCAAAGAATTAGAAGCATACTATGCACAGCTCTATATAACTACTTTGAATCTTCTTTAAAATGAATAGTTTTCACCCTGACCAGTTTGGCTCAGTGGTTAGAGTGTCAGCCTGCAGACTGAAGGTCCTGGGTTTGATTCCAGCCAAGGGCAGGTACCTCAGTTACAGGCTCCATCCCGGGCCCCCGTCAGGGCTCATACGGGAGGCAACCAATCAGTGTGTTTCTGTCATATTGATGTTTCTCTCTCCCCCATCCCCTGAAAAGCAATGGAAAAAATATCCTCAGGTGAGGATTTTTAAAAAAGAATAGTTTCCTATGAAAACATAGATGATCAGAACTGACTCAAGATTGAAAACAGACCAAGAACCACAGAAGTGTAGAAAGCTGTCAAAGACAGCCAGCCCTGCCAGTACTGGCAGTGAATTCATTCCTTTTGCACGCTAATTAGTCTCTTGCAGCAAAATCCTACTCTGAAACCTGCCAAAGACAATATAGGAAAAGAAATCTGCAACTCAGGCACTCTTAGCAATATTGAAGCACATTTCCAAGTTAAATATTAGCAGATATAATCCAGCAACCATTAAGACAATAGCACATTATTTGTTAATTGGCTCAATATTTGGAAAGGTATTATAAAGTATGTGTTAATAAAAGGATAAACAACAAAATAGTACTTGATGAAATCCAATATCCATTCCTACTGGGTGTTTTTTTAATCTTTAGTAATGATAAAAGATAGATATTTCCCATAACATATCCCTCTGCCCCATGCTTCATGATGCTGCCCTAGAAACAGCCCCAATTAGATGCAAGGAAAAGCAAGAGTGGCAGTTATTACCACTTTATTCACCAGGGTTCTAAAGCCTGACACAATCCAAATGAGAAGAGATCCAAATGACAAACCCAATACACAAAGAAGGAGGCCCTCTTATAACTTGTGGGTGCTATGATCCCATTCCCTGGATTTGAAAGGATCAACTGAAAATGTTTCAGAAACAATTAGAGAACTTAGTAAGGTGACAGGTTATGAAATTAACCTATAAAAAACAAAGGCTTGTCTATACTCAAACAGAAACCAGTTTAAAATACAATGAAAGAAAATATCCCCCATACGAGAGCAATAAAAACAAACATCATTTATATGGGCAAATTCTTGATATGAAATGTACATGATCCAGAGAAATGTAACTATAAAAACTCTGAGACACAGAAAATATTTGAATAAAAAATAGTATTAATAATTATTAAAAGATAAGCTGAGGTATATTAAAAATTTTTAAGAGTTTATTTGTGAAAAAAATCTGTTGGAATCAGGCAATTCCAAACTGGAAGTTGTTAGGAGCGCTGCACTGAGGGAGCTAGAGGAGAGACTTACAGAGAAAAGGTGAAATCAAAGTAAGGGAATTACTGGTTGGCTATAGCTTAAAGCACAGTTGGCTGTTTGTGATTTGTTGTCTTTAGCTTTTGATTTCATAACCTTGAGGCATTTACGGGCTTAGATTTTGGTTTGCTTATGAAGGTCACCACTAAACTTTATCAGTCTAATAACCTCCTCTTTTTTGTAATTATGGTCCAGGCACTTGAGAGGCTCTGTCGGGGGTTGTCTCGGGTAATCCTCCTATTAAGCCAATGAAGCAGGTTAATCCTGCTCATCACGGGGAGACATAATGTTATAAAAGAGTTAATCGTTCCTAATACAGACTGTCTTAAATGCAACCCCAACCAAAACAGCCAGTTGCTCACCATCTCCGCACCTGTTTCCTCACATGTAAAATGGAGATCATAAAAGTTCTTATAATAAAAAATAAATTAGTTAACACACGAATTTATAACAGCACCTGGCAGAGAGCAGGTGTGTAAATGTTAGCTCTATTATTATTATTGCCTACAAGAATAAACATATGTGAAGAACCAAGGAAATTCTGGGTTGGGGTGGGGAGAGAAGGGCAATGTACATGAGCTAGTCCTACCAGATATTAAAATAAACCGTAAAGCTATGATAATAGTTGTTTAAAAGAAAAGGTTGAATTAGCAGAGATAAATGGAATAAAGAGTATAGCACTAAACTCAAGTACGTATGAGAATTCAGTACATTATTTAAAAGTGGCATTTCAAACCAATGGGGAAAATGTTATATAAGAAAATCTGTAGGGATAATCTCTTAGCCATTTAGAGAAAAGAAATCGAAAGGATTCTTAACTTCTTTTCTTTTAATCAAAATTTCTTTTACATGAAGCAAAGATTTAGCTCTTTAAAATCCAAAGAAAAGCACTGTTTTCATGGGTGCATATATTTTTACAAATTAGGAACAGAGAAAAAGCTTTCCTGAATATGAACATGAAATCTAGAAACCACAAAGGACAAGAGAGATATGGCTACATAACAACTTTACATATCTATACAGCAAAGGTGTGCATGTCTCAAATTAAATCAAAAGAAAATATCTGTAACACATAAAAGAGACCAAAATTAACTTCTTAACATACAAAAAGTTGATGCAAATCAATAATGGGAAAAACATCTCGTTAAAAATTTAGATAAATATATGAAGAGATTAATTACAGAAAAAAATACAAATGATCACAATAGAAAAAGAACTTTAATCTTCCAATAATGTAAATTTAAGCTACTAAATATAATTTTTGTGTGTGTCCAAATACCAAAGTTTAAAAGATTAATAATAAGTAATGTTGGCAAAAGGCTGGAGAACATGTATTCTCAACACTGGTAGCAGGAATACAAATGGAGGTTCTTTTTTGTTCAGAAATTTGACAATAGCTACTAAAATTTTAAGTGTGCCCACTTGTAAGGATTTGTCCAAGAGAAACACTAGCACAAGCAGGCAAAGCTATGTGAACGAGGAGGGTTATTGTATGGAAGTGTAAAACCTTGGTGTTGAAGAGGAACCTGAGGGGCGCCTGGTCCAAACTTTGAGGTCCACCCTAGCACAAGGCCCAGCAACACATCCCTGACACTCTGCGTGAGTGTTCCTCAGATCTCCATGATCAGCTATAGTAACATATAGACCTTTTCAAAGTATGAGTAGAAAATCTTTAGCAACTTATAAATATTGGACACACACTCCTCTTGAGTGCCCAAAAGCACTTCATTTGGAACCCTTAAAACAGCGTTTTTCAAGCTTCAATGCCCACATGAATCATCTGAGGATCTTGACAAAATGCAAATGCTGATGTGGTCAGGGATGGGCCTGAGACTCTGCATTTCTAACAGCTCCCAGGTAATGCTGGTGCTGCTGGTCCATGGACCACAGTTTGAGTAGCAAGGCTATCACACTCTACTTCTTACCTGTGGTCTGGTTATTTGCAGACTTGGCTTCACTGAACCTGTAGGCATCACTCCCTTGACTCTCATTTCCTACAGCTAGGCCCCACAGCCTTGCCATGCCCTTAGCATTGACCTCTTATATCCTTGCACCCAATCCCACTGTTTTCACCATCTGGTCTCCCACCGTACAGGCTACTAGGAGGTGGCTGCTGCTGCAGGTTCCCCTCTAACTTCTAAGTTCAAACTGTAGAAACTTGATGCTTTGGTGACAGAAAGGGCCTCAGATTGCTATTCAGGTTTGACAAATATATTTTTTCATCTAGAGGGCTAATGTCTCTGACCTTAATTATGCTATATAAAATTATTTCTTAATTCCCAAGGAATTTCCTCTCCTGTGTTCCCTCTCCCTCTTCCCTTTGAACTCACTACCACATAAATCTGTGCCTTAAAGGATTCCTTTGGCAAAAGTGAAAATAATTCTAAGTCAAAAGTAGGTAGCTCTGTTGGGTTTGAGTTTCAAACATGTAAACTCGGGTTCTTAATTATTTCCTTGGTGGCCATTGATTTTGCTACAAGACTACTCAGGACCAAGAGTAAAATGTAGGAGTGAGAGGTTGTGTGAAAGGGTTGGGGAGGAGAAGGAAGAGGGCCCAAGAGGGCTCCCCAGGGGAGGAGGCAAACCCACACCTGGTCCGGACTCGTGGGCAGAAGGGGGGTGAGCAGGAGCCCCCCCACACCGCCCACTCCTGAGTTCAGGGACCACAGAAATGCTCCTTCGGGTGGTTTGTCACCTCGACTGGGGATCGTCTCACATGACAAGAAAGAAGGGGCCAGAGACTCTCCCCAGGTGTCAGAACATCACCCAGGGTGTGGCTTCCCCTCCCATCTCTCCAGCACTCTGGCATGTCTGGACCAGAAACAGTCATAACCATGTGCAAGGTGGAGGAAGGAGCCCCAGGGAATGAGGATTTTCTTAGAACCTCTCTCTAGCACGGTAATTTTATGAGACCCCCTCACACATCGGGGGTAATATGTCACCTTCAGGAGAGGGAACACAGGAGAGGAAATTCCTTGGGAATTAAGAAATAATTTTATATAGCATAATTAGGGTCAGAGGCATTAGCCCTCCTGTGCCCTGTTTGTACCTGCTTGGCAAATGTTCACAAGTACAGGCTCCTCTCCAGAGCAGGCTGCAAACACAGCCCCACGGCTTCTAGAGACGAACAGTCCTGGCTAGAGTTGTGCATTTGGGTGACACCAGCAAGTGTAGATATTATTTAAAGCGATGAGTCTAAGTGAGGTAACTTGGGGAGAGGAAACAGAGGCCTTGGCTGTCGTCCTGGGCATGGATCCATGAACAGTAGGGAGGAGGCAGCAAGGGAGGCAGAGAGGCCCATGAGGATGAGAGAACCAGCCATGTGTTGCTCCAGAAGCCACGGGAAGAGCTTGGCTGGAGAAGGCCAGAGTGATCAGCACATGCAAGCAAAAACTGCACAAATAGGCAAACACAGGGTGACTGGGGGAGGAGACCACAGGATAACATTTTCAAAACTAGAAAGCTGATGGATGAGATATAAGTAAAGACTTTGATCCTAAGTGGAATCCTCAGCTCACACTGGGGAAAGCAGAGAGCTACCTGGTTACACTGCTGAATCCCCAAAGGCTGAGAAATGGTGATACCTGGTCCCCCGGGGCACTGGAGATGAAGGAAAAGCTGAAATTTGAAAATACTACATAATAAGCGGTCAGATCCCCAGATCTCCCTACTCTGTTTAGCCAGATCACTGACCTCTCCCCTGCAGGAGATGGACATTTATTTCCTGGAGAGGCTGACCAGAGGGTCCGTCAGGAGACACCAAACTCGGTGGACAGCAGGGTTCCCACACTGAAAATAAAGGAAGTATGTGAACATGAACGTGGGCGTTCAGAATGCCCAGATGGCCCTCGCCCGGCCTTGTTCCTCATTCAGGTCCCAGGATGCCAGCCACCAGCCAAACCAAGAAATGTTCCCAGCAAAAGGACTCAGACAGCTGAAGCCGCCAAGCCCCACTTGTACGGTCAGGGCTTCCAGTCAGCTGCTAGGTCCCCACTCTTAAATGTGAGCAGACAGCCAGACATCTGAGCAAAGCATCTACCACGAGAGACAAACCAAAACGGACTCAAAATAATCTACTGGAGGAAATGGAAACTGTGCAAGGAGAAAAAAACTTTAAAATAATATTATCCATGAAATGATAACAGAATCCTATGAAGGGCATTGTTTCAGAGAACAAAAAGAATACTTAGAAATTAAAATCACAACAACAAAACTGAGGCCCAAAAGAGAAGAAATGCAAGATAAAGTTGAAGAAATCTCCAGAAAGTAGAGGAGAAAACACAAATGGGAAGCATGGGGGGGGGGGGGGGAGTAGCCAAAGAGATGCAAGCTGTTATATACATATTTTCAAGATAAACAGTAATTCTCACGTAAGAGCACTTGACAGCACCCCTTGTCACACATAGTTTATCCTAAATTCACAGGGTAATTGGCCTGGCCATCTATGTTTGCTAATTAGTTTATTCCGAGGAAAAATTAAATTGTCCTATCTTTATGGCAAGTGCTAGTTTTGCAGCTTGGAGTGAGACACCCACAGAAGTTAGGCTCTTGCCCTCCCACAGAAACTGGGAGATAGAGGTGCTATCTCCCTTGATATTTATGTTTCAAAGAGATGGGTCTCATGTATTTGTGAAGACATTCCTGGGTCATAAAGCTGACAAGAGGTTTGTGTAGTTTATAAAGCGAATTACATACATATAATAGAGAAAAGGGAGAGAGTCTATTATTTTCAATAGATAGGATTAGCCTTTTATTTAAAATTTTTATTTGTCCTTATAATGTCCTCCATCAAAATGAGAGCATAAACCAAGGAAGAGGAAAACAAGATGCACCACAAAGAGGAGCCCAGCATGGAAGAGGCCCAGGGCGTCCTCAGGATGGTGGAAGAGGGAGAATTTGGGATAATGGCTGTGCAAACAGGAGCAGTCAGAAAGTTGCAGGAGAGTCTTTTTCAGAAAGAAGGAAATGAGTTCCAGTTGTACCTGGATGCATTGACAGATTTAGACAACTGAAGAACACTAAGGGGTTGGATTCATGATAACACAAGAAATACATGCAAAAAATAATAAAGCAATTATTAACTCTTGGAAAACAAAAAGTTGAACAGGAAAAGAAAAACAATCATAGTTTATTACATGGCTCAGTTGTGAATGGCATTTTCAGATTATGGTAATTTTAATTGTAAATATTATAAAATTATATCTTCACTGGGATGATGAGTGGAGTCAGGAAGAGTAAGGGTGAATATGGGGGGTTGGCAAGGAGGAAGGGCAAAGAGATAAATGTTCATTTTCTATAATGAGATATCAAAAGGTAACGTTTATAACTGAAAAGTCAAGGAAGAGCAATGGAAGCATGTTATTAGGAATATAGGGATAAATACCAAAAGTAATTAGCTAAAAGAGATAAATTTGAGCCCAGTTAACCACGAGGGCATCCTTCTTGGTAGGTATCTTCTTTCTCAGAGTCCACAGAATAAAAACAATTTCTCATAAAGTTCTGACGAGAAAAAAATTATCAACTTTCTATACTTTCCATTCTTTCTATCATAATTCCACATATTTCCCTGGCTCATTTACAAAGGAAAATATCTTTAGACTATTCCAGGTGACTACAACAGCATTCACCAAGATTACCAGAAACACAGGGGCTAAAATCAATAATAGGAATAGCTGGATTTCTTATACAAGTAAGCAAGAGAAAAGAGACCAAGAAACCAATAGGCAATGACTTGAAAGAGTTTTAGGAAATGGCTTCTTCTCACTTTGTCTCTTGAGGTTCTTTGTAAAAACCAAGATTTCACATTTTGATTTTATAGCTATCAACAAGCTTTACTCATTAGTTAAAATAATTAAATACCATTTCGCTGATCAAATTTGCAATGATTAGAAAAAAGTAATACTATGTGAGGAGATTCAGAACTTACTGGGAGTATAAATTTGTAAAACCACTCTAGCTGCATGCTTCAAGAGCTTACTTAAAAAGGGGTGCCCATCCTTTGTGCATGCTCTACCCCTGGCAACTTATTTAGCTGCAAGAATGTTCTACGAGCCACATAACAGAATGCTATGCCAAGTGGTATTGTGTAATATTTTGTTATGTAGGGCAGGGGGTGATTCCTAGGGCAAAATTATGGTTATATTTGGATAAGTAAAATATATATATAAAAGTAATTTGAAAGGGGTAGAATTATTAATATTTTTATTTTCTTTATGCTTATCTATATTTCCTATAAAAATTATATTTTCTATGGATATAATATAGAGAGAACATTATTGCTCTTGCCAAAAAAATTATTATTAAAAACTATTTAAAAATTTATGATCATAAAAAGGAAGAGGGAGAAGTAGCTGTTCTAAATGCTGCTGTACGAGGCCTGGCTGCCTCCTGTGCGGGTGTTGTCGCCTATTGCTGCGTTATAACACAGCGCCTTTTAGTGGAGCTGGGCTGAGTTGGGTTTCTTTTCCTTGGTCTCTAATACTCTATCTCAACTTTGCATCATCTGGGGGTACTGGCCAAAGAAAACCGAAGATTGATTTGTAGTGTTCCAGAACCTCCACCTCCACCATCTGAAGCTTTAAGACTTGCAGGGATAAACTCAAATTCTCAACATCTGGACTGGTTAAGACCATCTTCTAGTATTGGTGCAGCAGGGTTAAATAGGGCCTCCTTGCCATCTCAGACCATTGCCAAGAAAGCGGAGATGGGGTTTGGGTTTGAGCCACAGGGATGACACTCCACGCTCATGTACAAGTCTTTACTTCCCCAACATAGGATTTAAATCGGTCTGGAGACCTGACTTCATTCCACACAAATGATGGTTTCTGACTCTTTCTTTTCTAACCCTTGAGTCTCTGGGCCCCTCCTACCCCAGGGATCACTCCTCCTTTTCAATCTCAAGGTACTTCTCCCCGTCAGACAAATCAGAAGCCAAATATGACCGAGCGTAAACCAGAGTTTTCAGAATGATTTTTTAGATTGCTTTACATGCAGCATTTCCAATCCTGGTTTGTCTCATTTCACTTACTCAGTAGAATAAGAACTAACACTCCTGAGTAGGAGCTGTGACACAACCTCCAACCATTTTTACTTTCAAATTGTTAATTTGCCACTCAGTTTTGTTTCCACTGTATGCCAGAACTGTTTTGTGTCTTTTGTCCCTCATTTAAAAAATGTTCTGGCATTTTCCATTGTTGCCCCAGTCAAGCAATTACAACTGACATAAAGCTAGTCCTAACAGACTCATAGACACAGAGAACAGACTGATAGCTGCCAGAGGGGAAGGGGATCCGGGGCTGGGTGCAAAAGGGGAAGGGATTACCAACTACAAACTGGCAGTTACACAACAGTCACGGGGCTGTAAAGCATAGCACAGGGAGCATAGTCAATAATATTGCAATGACTGTATGGTGCCAGGGGGACACTGCAAATACCGGGGGGATCGCTTTGTAAAGCATATGATTGTCTAACCACTATTCTGTACAACTGAAACTAATGCAAAATAGTATTGAATGTAAACTGTAATTTAAAATAAAGTGTAAAGTTTATTAAAAAAAAAAAAGCCAGTCCTGTTTCCAGTTCAGTCTTAGCATAAAATCACAAAGAAATAACAGTCCATCAGAAGATGAAAACAATTAAGCTCTTTCTGTGCCTCTCAAGAAAATACCACAGGAGGAGTACACAAAATTCCTGAAAACAGAGTAGTGAATAGACGCTGGGAGAGTTAGAATTCTAATGCGTGAGACACTGACAGTAAGTCACCAATGTGCCTTGAGGAAAGGAACATTGCGTTCAGAGCCACTGGCGAGGAAGCTGGCCCTGGCTGGCAGCCCTCAGAGCAGAAAGAAGGTTCCAGCTGACCGGGAAGGCACAGAGGGGGCTGCCAGGTGGTATGCACAGTGCTTGAAGATATGCTTCCCAAACCCAACATCGGAGAAAATGACACTACAAAACATATTACAAAATGATTGTTTGAAAAGCTAATACCATTTTGACATATTTTCACATATTTTCACACTTTTTCACATAAAAAATCTTGAATTGCAATGCAAATTTTCAGAAACCCATCAAAAGCAAGGTCCACTCATAGTGTCGTTGAAAATAACCTCCACATGATGACAGCATAAGCAAAATGTGTTATTATTAGAGGAGATGGGGAGAAAACCAGAGAGGAAATATGCTTCCTTCATAAATGCTTCTTTATTTTTATTGGCCCCACTTAGGCAAGTAAAGAGCTGAAGGTCTTGAATGTGAGTTAAAAGTTGGAGCACTGAAGATAGATTAGGGGAACATCTGTGTTCTTTGTCTACTAATGTAGGACTAGTCCCCTGCAAAGCACCTTCGCCTGCCCAAGGATTTCAGGAACACAGGAGGTATGTTGTGTGCATTCATGATGATCAAGTTTCTTTCTCAGGCTCCAAGGCTGTGGGACCTGGGGCCTCCTCCAGGGCCACTTCAGTCCCCACTGCTGAGGTTCTGGAAGCCATAGGATGCCTGAGGGCCTTCCAACACTATGGCTGCAGTGCCCAAAGCAGAAGTAAGAATACCTGTTCTTTTGCCTGTTTCACTAGAATCCCAGAGACTTTTAAGGTTCATGTAGTAAAAATACTTTCCATTTTACCATTCATAACACCCCCAACACAGAACTGAGACAGACAAATACAAGGGACAAATTCTCTGCGCTACTAGGCCAAACTTGTCTGGTTGGCATTTCTCCCCTCAGACAAACCTTCTCCCTGGGGGTTCCTGGCAGGCAGTGCCCGCCAGGGTGTCAGGCCCCTAATGGACTCAGCTGTGATCAGACCAGGACACAGCCCAGGCTAAAGTGAGACACCCCACCCCCTGCCCTGCCCTCCAACACAGGGCCCTCCCCCAGCTGGACAGACATGTCGAAGTTAAACCCAGGACCATGAGAACCCATGGAACCTGGCAGAAAGAAGCAAGCATGGCGTCAGAGGGCCAGCTTCTTGGGCTGCAGCTGAGAAAAAAGTGCTGCTCTCAGAGCAGAGTGACACAGAATATGTCTTGGAAACAAGACAAGGGTGTTTTTGGCAAAGATGAACAGATTAGAAACAAAAGGCCAGACACCCTGCTCTGTACCATTTCCCAGGACAGCCTCAGAAAAGCAAAATAACACTGAAATCCTTTCACACTTGCAGTGGGACCCCGTGTGTCTCCCTACCACACCCATGCCGTATCCCAGATAGCCACGACATCATTTATTCCCACAACTACATGCTACAGTACCTTTCCCCCTTAATTGGCACTTGAGTATTTCTTGGGGAATGCTCAGATGACTTTCTCCTTTCCTAGTGCTTGCTTTCACACTATCATTCAGAGTTACAGCCTTTCTTCCTTCTCTCTACAAGCGTCAGACATTTATGAGGCATAAATAAAAGAAAAGTAGGGAGGGAAAAAGCAGTTCAGTATTTTATCATGCTTCTAATTCTATTTGTGCAGTGTTTGGGGATTTTCTGCAATGTGCCATTTTTACAAATCAAATTTTTTTTTTACAAGTCAATTATTTATGTGATTTTTAACTGCATCCTTTCCAGGAGTACAACAGAGTCTTGCCTAGTTCAAGGCTGTCAGTAACCGAATATCCTGTTGTATGTATAATGTTGAAGCACCATGGGCATTTGAAATAGCAACTCTTAATAAGAGAGGAAAACTACAAAACCAGTCTTACTTTGGGGCTCACCGAAGTGGTCTATTTGGGAGGTAATTTCAGGAAGCATAATGAGGAAGTGGGAAACATGAGACAGGGAAGGAAGAAAAGCCGGGAAAAGTGGGGCAGTTACCCCTGTGGGCTACTGGGGCTACATCCAATGGGGGACCTTCTGGGAGATGATGGGCACACAACTCAGATCATCCAAACACAGGATGGGGAAGCTGAAGCATTGGCCCACCAACTCACATCTTCCAGTAGTGAGAATTGCCCTGGGAGCCCTGACTCCCTACATTTTGGTGGTGCTCCTGTTGAAGGCAAGGCAAGCTGACATGGTACCAGAGAAAGACCTTAGGCAGAGAAGAGAGATGCGGGCCTTGAGGTGGGAAGGTGTGAGCATCCTGAAAACCTGTAGAGGTGAACTCAGGTGGACCAAATGGATGTAGGACGGAGCATGAACAGCATCTGCCATGACTCTATTGGAAGGTACACAAAACCTTCTGCGTAAACAGATTCATATTTTCCTGATTTGGGAGTAATGTATTTTACGTAATGCCTTAGCTCAGGCTGCTATAACAAAACACCACAGACTGGGTGGCTTAAACAACAGAAATTTATTCCTCACAGACCTGGAGGCTGGGAAGTCCGAGATCAAGGTGCTTGCCAATCCAATTACTGGTGAGAGCTGTCTTCCTGGTTTACCTTCTGGCTATGTCCTAACTTGTCTGAGGGAGCAATCATCAATCTCACATCTCTTCTTACAAGGTCACTAATCCCATTCATGAGGGCTCCACCGTGACCTAATCAACGCCCAAAGGCCTCACTTCCAAATACTATCACATTGGGGATTGGGGATTAAACCAATCCCCAATTAAAATATGAATTGGGGTGGGGAGGGACACACACATTCAGTCCCATAGCACATAAAGATGCCAATCTTGCCCAGCCGGGTGTGGCTGAGCGGTTGAACATCAACCTAGGATCCAGAAGATTGCGGTTCAATTCCCTGTCTGCACATTCCCCAGGTTGTGGCCTTGATCAATGATTCTCTCATCATTGATGTTTCTCTCTCTCTCTCCCTCTCCTTTCCTCTCTCTGAAATCAATAAAGATATATTAAAAAAAAAAAAAGTCAATCCTTCACACATTTATTCATAAATGCAATGCCATTCCAATAAAAACCCTAACCATTGAGTTTCTTGGAATTCAACATAATTATGAAATTAATCTGGAAGGTGAAGTGAGTAATGTGGAAAAAGGGGCCACATACTAAACCTGACAAGCTCAGGGGAGGCCTGCATGGTGGCCTTGCAAACTCAAAGACCTAAAGTAACCACATAGGGTGGTCCAGATTAGTGGCAGGTAGTATGTCCTAGGCCTGTAGCTTCCTTGACAAAGGTGGATCTTTACCTTAAGAAAAGACAACAGAGCCTGCCTGTTGTCTTTTCGCACTAAGATAACATACCTTTGAAATGTCAGAGTGGTTCTTTTCCAGGCCCGTTGAGGCACAGCTGCCTGCCCCAGAGCAGGAGATAAGAGAACCCCTCATTGCTATCTTGCTTCCCGCAGACCATCTCTACATGCTATAACTGTTAATTAACTATCCTGTACCCACCAATGTAAAAGAAGTATGTGTTTCTCTCTTTTGCCTTTTTATCCAGTCCCAGAGATTTCCCCACTTTGCTTTGTCCCGCCTGCTTAATCTACCATTAATGGATTCTGTGTAACCCTCCTTACATCTTCTCCATTTACTCTAATGCAGCAATTTTCAGCCAGTGTTTAAACACGCAATACCCAACTATTTAGTCAGGGGACTGACCTCCTTTCCCTTAGATCGTCAAATAAAAAAGTTGCAACAACCAACACAATAGCCATCCTGTGTGAGTGAATCAAAAGTATACTGATATTTCTAGTCAGATTGGCAAAAAATATATATTTTTGATGTGCCACAGAATTTTAGTAGTTAATTTATGTGTTTCATGAGATGAAAAGGTTGAAAATTGTTGTTCTAATGTATAAAGTAAGTTGCAAATCTGCCATTCCCTGGAGAATTTTCTCAATCCATTGAGATTTTGCTTCCTGGCAACTGTCATCAGTTTGGCTCAAATAAAGTCATAGATTCTCTATAGGCTTGGACATTTCTTACATCCACAGTAAAAATATCAGATTCTCAAGCAAAGAGATATTTCTCCTACCAGGTGTTGAAGTACCTGATAAAGCTGTTACCTGCCTCATATATTAGTATGCATTTGGGTTTAATAAAGCATGAGAGGAGAAGCCTCTCCCCAGTAGCATCCCTCCCTAAGCTGTATCAGTTTGCTTTCTTATGCCTTATGCAGAATCGATGTAAAAGGAACGTAGCTGTACACACCAGGAGAGGGCTGAGGGTGGCAGCTGACTGTTCACCAGTGAGATATTATGATTTATAAGAAATATAGCCTGGCTGACGTGGCTCAGTGGTTGAGCATCAACCTACAATCCAGGAGATTGAGGTTCAAGTCCGGGTCAGGACACATGCCCGGGGTTGCAGGCTCCATCCCCAGTATGGGGCATGCAGGAGGCAGCCGATCAATGACTCCCTCTCATCACTGAAGTTTCTCTCTCTCTGTCTCCCTTCCTCTCTCTGAAATCAATAAAAATATATGTACATATTTAAAAATAAATATATATTTATTCATTCAGATGACCAAAATATATGTATCATATATATTTGGTCTTCATCTATGGTTCCCGGCTCACAGCTCCCATAACTCTTGGGATTTCCTGTGTGATAAGGCAACGGGAGCAGTTTTCATCATAATACTTGGTCTCTTGGCCTCAGTTCCTAAAATCACTTCAGAACCATAAAGGTGAAATGGGTATCTCATTAGTCATAACAAGCCCCCTTCCACCACAACTGGGTTTATATTAATGAGATGACTTTTAGAAAGCACCTAAGGATAGGAGCTGGTTGCCAAGGAAACCAACTATGAATAGAGGATAGGAACTTTCAGTTTCACTCCCTGATTTCCAGGGAGGGGACTGGAGATTGATTCAGGAAACTTGTGGGTTGGTGAACCTATGGAGATTTGGGGAGAGTGTCATGCCTGGAGAGGGCATGGAAGCTTCATACCCTTTCCCCATACCTGGCCCTATGCATCTCTTCCATCTGGCTGTTCCTGAGTTATATCCTTTTATAATAAACCATTGAACCAGTAAGTAACATGTTTCTGTGAGTTATGTGAGCCACTCCAGCAGATTAATCAAACCCAAGAAGGGAGGGGTGTCAATGAAACCTCTGATCTATAGCAGTTGGTCGGAAGCACAGGTAACAACCTGAATTTGCAACTGACATCTGAATGGGGTGGGGGAAGGGCTGAGCAAAGTCTTGGGCGACTAAACCCTTAACCTATGGGATCTGATGTCAGACTTGAGTTGAATCATAGGACATCCAGCTATCATCAGAGCATTGCTTAGTGGTGGTGGAAACCACACCACACCCATGTTGGAACTAGGTGTGTTGGAATCATTTTAGTTGATGACAAGAAAAATTACTAATGCTGCAGGAACTGACAGTCTAAATACAGGAAAGCTCCAGTTTCCAGAACAATAAAACAAGTCGGAAGCCAAGCCTTGGTGGGAGACAAAGGAATGCTAATAAAAATCAAACAGTTTGTTCTATAAAATCTGTGATGCAGAAGAAAGCAAGTAAAAGACCCCAGTGTGGCAAAGATTCTCGATGACCTCACACATAACTAAACAGAGAAAAGGGAAAAACCCTGGTGGAGCCAAGGGGAAAATAGGTACAAGAGTAAAGCGAATGGCTGGGGGAGGCAACCACACTTAGGACATGTTCTACTGATTTTCCTGGGCACCTACCAACTGCAGAGCTCTCCTCCCAAGGATTTACAACCTAGTTCAAGACTGAAAGATAAATAATGGGGCCAACCAAAATGAGGCTGGATGGTACAAGCCAGTTGCTGCCAGAGCAGGAGTAAGATGGTTGAGTTTGGTGGCACAATATGGAAAGATTTCACAGAGGAGGACCCATCTGAGCTAGAACCTCACAGAAGAGAGACAGAGTGAAGAAATTCACGGCTGAGGAAACAACTTGAGCAGAGCCTCAACATGGCACTTTCTTCTTTGCGGTTATCATCCAAGCCCCGATTTTGAAAACCATCTATATACTGACAACTTCTAAATACACATCTTCAGCACCAACCCTCCCTCCATCCCTCCGAAACCTTCTATATTGAGTTCCAGAACCCCCAAGGTCACCCATTGGGGTGTTATATACACATCTCAAACTCAACATATCCAAAAGGGAAGGAACTTCCCTAAATTTTATTCCCTCTAAAACTTGGTCTTGCTCCATTTTTGACCATTTTAGAATCCACCTCCCCCCCCCCCACACACACACACCCCACCACCACCACCCCAGATCAAACCATTACTTTCTCTCCTTAGACCACTGCAAAAGCCACCTACCAGGTCCTGCTTCCATTTTTGCCACATACAACAACCAGAGTGGTCTTTTAAGAAGGCAAATCAGATCATGTCACCCCTGCTGAAAGCTTCAAGAGCTTCCTATCACACTTAATTAAATTCTAAACACCTTGACATAGGCTCTTAGGACCTGGTCACTTTCTATGTGGTTTCCTATATTCCCTCTGATGTCTGAGGTCAGACTGAACTGTCTGATTCACACCAGGTGCTCAATAAATTATTTGTTGAATGAAATAATTCTCATTTTGTGGGTAGGTAAGATAAATTTCAAGTTTCACTAGTTTAGCTTCTTCATATTTGCTGAGGAAACTCTAGGTAACGTTGACAAATAATTTTGAGGCAGGACACAGGAGATGAGAAGTGAGTCTTCCAAAGAATGGCTTGATGTGGAGCTGACCACAAGGCCGCCAGACAGGCCCCAGAGGACAAACCCTCAGGCCTACTCCAGAAGTCCAGAAAATGGCCTGCCTTGTTTATACTGGGATACGGTGGTTACGGTGACAGGAGAGGAGATTGTAAGTGGGGTTGGGATGAGGAATGATGTGGGGCCATTTGCGAAAGCTTCCTTCTGCGGGCCGCCCACCCTGGTGCTGTCCATAAGGTCAATGGAAGCCCCTAAGGACCTGCAGGCCAGACCACAAACCCTATTATGGCAGTTTTTAAAAAATCACAAATTCTCTGGTACTCTTGCCGCTGAGAGATTCAACCTATGTCCCCAGCCCTTGAATCTGGGTGGGCACGTGACTCCTTTGGTCAACAGCATACAGTGGGAGTGAGGCTATGTGATTTCTCAGACCAGGTGGGAAGGGGCAACATAGTTTCCCTTTTGTCCACTGAAGCTCACACTCAGAGGCCCACGAAGCCATGTAAGAAACCCATGGAACCTGAAGCAGCCAGGCAGGGAGGACGCCAGGCCACGGGGGAGGCCACGTGGGGAGGCCACGTGGGGAGGCCACGTGGGGAGGCCACGTGGGGAGGCCACGTGGGGAGGCCACGTGGGGAGGCCACGTGGAGGCACTCTGATCAGCAGGGCTAGTCCTCAAGTCCAGGTGTCAGTCATGCAAGCAAGGGAGCCTTCAAGTGAGTCTGACCCTCAGCTCTCCAGTCACCCTCAGATTCAGAGTCTTCAGGCATCGTGGGCAGAGTCAGGTCCCCACTGTGCCTGTGGGCATCCCGGGCCTACACAATCCGCCAGCAGAAGGAAGTATTGTTTGTTTGGGGGGAGCTGCCACCCAGCAGTAATACCCAGAATCGGGCATAGGGCCATCTCTTTGGGCTCCTTCATCCCTGCCTGTTTGAAACCCTCCCTGCTTTGCTTTTTGAGCCCTTTCCTGGTGAGAGGAAGGAAGCAGAGCGTTCAGCCAGTAGGCACACGGTTCTTTTGAGAAAAAAGCTGAGTTTTTCCAGAGGTTTGGAAGGCAGCCCCTCACCTAGTCTGATCTGCTCACTCACTCGCTCCAGACTCGGGGGCTGCGCTGCCCCCATTTCGCCTCCCAGCGAGCCATCCCTGAGGAAAGGCCGCAGGGCTCTAAAAGTCCTGTCAACATAACCGTTGAGCGAGACGGATGGAGAGAAACGCAGGCCGGCAGGGCTGCCCAACGCTTATTTCTAACCGGCGGAAGCCCAGCTCTCTGCGACGGAGGCCTCTCCCGGCAGCGGCCGCGGTCCCGGCTCTCGCTTCCCGGCGGGTCTCTCGGCGCCGCCCCCGCGGCTGCTGCCGCCGCCCCCGCACCACGCGGCCCCGCCCCAGCAGCGGTGGCCCCGGGGGACGCGTATCTCACCCAAATCCCATTTTGAAGCCATTGGCCCTTCATGAGGGGACTCGATGTCCCATTCTTCCTAGGACAGTGCTGGTTTATGCCCCTTTCACTCTCAAAAGCACCCCAATTTGGATAATAATTTATACGCCCCCCCCCAACCCTACCGCCTGTCTTTCTGTCCCCTCACCCCCGGCCATCCTCTACAGGAGCCGCTCCCCTGATTCCCCGGCAGGGGTAATAGCAAGACCACAACAGCGTTGTAGCGCGCGGAGGGGGCTTGTTCCACGCGAGCACGTTCCTCACTCGCGACTACCGTAACCTAAGCCACCCGTTTTGCATGTAACAAGGGGCAGAAGCGGCGAATGAAGGAACAGGTGATGGCTAGAGCCCTCCCTAGGCCTCCGATGTTAATGATTTATATGAAAATTTGTAAATATCGGGCTCAATCCAGGGCAGCAAAAATGATTCCTCCTCAGAAATCTCTGGTGACCAAAGCTCCAGAAATTGCTCTCGTTCCCCAACGCTCCCTGCCCTCGAGTATTCCAGGAGGGAACGGGGGCCTTGGGCAGAATTCCCCGAAAGGTGACTCTTACAGTCCAGGAGCAGCGTCCCGGAGCCACGCCTCTGGGAGGAGCATCAGCTGACAGAAAGGTGCAAACGAATCGCAACCTCGTTGCTTTTCAGGTGACTCAGAGCCCGCGGCACCCCGCAGAGCGGCACCTTCTCTGGGCACCCGGCGGCCCGCCCCCTAGAGCGCCGCGCGCTGATTGGGCCGCGCCGCGATCAGGCCGCGCGCTGATTGGGCCGCGCGGTGACGAGGCCGCGCACCGCCCGCCTTCCCCGCCCCCCGCACCTCCTCCGGGCGCTGCGCGCCGCCCGCCCTCCCCGCCAGTCGCTGACAGCCGCGGCGCTGCGAGCTCCTCGTCGGGCAGAAGCAGGTAAACGGCCTTGGCATCCTTTGAACTGCCGGCGGGGCACTGGGGGCCGGGGGCCTGAGACCTGGGATGCGCGGGCGCGCCGCGGAGTCCGGGAGTGAGAACCCGGCACCCGCAGGCCGCCCCTGACCGTGGGCAGGGCGGGGGGCTTAGCGGAGGGCGCGCGGCGCGTCGGGCCTGCCCGCGGGCGCCTCGCTTTCGGTGACGCAGCTGGACCGTGCCTTTCTGGCTCGGAAAGCCCCTTTCATTCGGAATGAGGGCTGAGGGCGCGCCGGCCGAGTCCCCTCGGGAGGGCTGTGGGTGGTACCGGGGTGCCTCCCCGCTCGCCCACACACATCCACACACGCACAGGCGTGTCCACGGCGGGAGCGGGATGGGCCAGACTCGGGGCTAGAGGGGCTGCGGGTCCGGGGAATTGGGGGCAATCACCACGCGCAAACGCGGTCGGGGAACCCGAGCCTCGGCTGGGACACCAGGTGAGGGGAACCAGGGAGAGGCGCTGGGGTCCTTGGGGCTCCTTGCTCCGCGCCCGGTGACCGCCCCTTAGAGCCGGAGGGCAGAGGCCCGGGCGCCGACTGGGATCCCCCCTGGCCAGGCCCCGGCCTTCCAGACGCCCAAGGGTGCGCGGGGTGGGAGAGGGGCGCCTTCTGAGGCCTGGGCCTGGGCGCCCCCAGCCGCCGCGGAGAAGCGGCGCCGCCAGCCTTTCACCTGGCCAGGGCGGTCCCCGGGGAGGCCTCTGCCAGTGGGGCTCTGGCAACCGCCAGGCTACCTACTGGGGCCTCGGCGGGGAGGGGTGGAGGGGCGGCCCTGCCCTACGTTTGCTGGCGGAGGACGTCAGGCCCCCGGGGACCAAGGGCCTCCTACGCGCCCCAGGCGTGGCTGACCCGCAGCCTTCGCTTTTCATTCTTTCCTGCTTATCTGGAAGGGGAGAAGTCGACCTGAGGTGGGGGGGGGGCTCCGAGGGAGGGGATCCGAGCCTGGCGGCGGCCCTGGAAGAACCATCTTCCGCCACCTGTGCGGGAGGTGCCTTCACATTTGCTTATTAAACAGTGGGGAGAAATCTGTCATTACTGCCCCTTTTTTGTTGTTTTCCATTGACTCTTTGCCATAGCAATAGCAAGCAGATTTTTTTCATTGTAAACCTACCGCCATCACGTCCACCCTAACCATCTCAAAGCATCTGCTTTCTGGTTTTCATTTCATTTCCTTATCTTTAGATTCATACACAACAGAATGCAATTGCCCCGCCCTGCTCCTGGTCATCCAGGATCATCTGATGTACTCAGAGCATCACGGTTTAATACGCAGTTCTCTGCATGCTGAACATTTGAGACGTTTCCCTTTCCTTGCGAAAAACTCCACATAGCACAGGATTAACGATTTTCACAAATCAAATTACCCAAGTAGGAACAGAAAATTGAATAAAAATGTCGGAATTCTGGAAAAATTAACCACTTGCTCAGATGTAAAGAAGAAAGTCAGTGAAAAGGAACGTTTTTACCTATACAAACACTGAGGAGCTCTTATAATGAAAAAGTACTAACTGGAAGGGGAAAGAAAGCAGAGCTAGGATGTGATTTGTGTATTATTTGTACCTGACACAAGTTTTTCATGCTTGTGAAAGGAAAGTGCCAAGATTATAATAGATAAATGGTGAAATGATGAGTCATTTACAGAATAAAATACAAATTAAAGCAAGTCTGGACTATCATTTTACATATGTCAACCACAATAACTGCAACCCCTGAAATTTGCATATTCCAGTTATCAGGGGAGGTGGCAGGGCTTTGAGGTGACAAAGCTCTGCAACTAGCTTCATGACTTTGGTTACCTAATTTCCTACTCCTTTTATCCATTCATAAAATAGAGGAAATGATACCTACTTCCAGAGTTTGTTAAAGATTAACCATCTATGCAAAATGGACCATTGTTATATATACCTTTATTCTTTTCCTGGTGACATCCCACTGGGGACATTGTGAATCGGTACAAACTTTTTGTAAAGCAATCAGGCCATGCATTAAGAAGTTAAAAGCCGTGACCCAGAAATCCCATTCCTGGGAATTTACTTGCAATGGAAGAACCAAATGAGAAAAATAAAATGAAAAGCTCTATGCAGGCACATATTTGGGGAAGAATTACCTAAAGTTAGAACCAACTAGGAAACAACCTGAATGTGTAACAGCAGAGCAGTAGCTAAGAAATCATGACTGAAAGGAACTTATGTAATCATCAGAAGTCATGATTTAGAGCCTGTTGTGGTACATGGGAAGAAGCTGACTGGTCCAAGTGCAGGTTACTAAACTATCTACTTATTCATAATGAATGCATATGTGAAAAATCTGAAAGGAAAAGCAAAAACAAGAAAGTTAATAGAAATCATAGGTGGTTTTAATTTTGATGATGTATTGCCTTTCTAAATAAGTAATTATTAAAATGAAGTGAGTTCAGTTTTCTGTGTGTGAAAGAGAGGGAGCTCAGGGTTGTTTGCTTTTTTAGCTGACTTCATTTCTTTTTTCAAATGTTTTTCATTGTTTTCTGAAATAGGTTTATTAGTGGCTTAGAAACTTATATAGTAAGCTTTTCTTTTAATGAATCATATCTTAGATTTACTTATCAATTCTAGTTGTTGTTTTTTCTTTTTGTTTTTAAGGTCTCCTGAATATATTTAAAGACAACAATTTCAGCCAAGCCGAAGCATTGTCTTCCTGGAGGCAAAAATCCAGCTTAGCTGAGCCACGACAGATGTACGTACCCTGTGGAATCTCTTTGGTCTTGTGATGGTTGATAGTCACCAGTTGTCTCAGAAAATAAGGGCCTGGAAAGGCTATGATCACAAGCTCCTGCTCTGGAGGCCTAGATGTGTAACTCACACCAATTGCATCATCCTTTCTTGGAAAATCAGCTTGATTTTGCAGAGAAAGGGCCACAGTTTTCTCTAGAATCATGCTGACTTATATAAGGCAGCAACCATTTAAAAAATACAGTAAAACAATAACGTAAACATTTCTGCACCAAATTAACACTGAAAGTGACTATCAACCAACTGACAAACAGTTTTATGAGGGGAAAGTTTTTCTAAGCTGTAGTTTTAACTTACCTATTCCATTCTCCATTTTCGGATCTTATTTCCTCTTCCAAGGCAACTATATCAGCTGTGAACTACTGCATATTAAACATTCAGAACGCGCCTGTGTCTAATGAGATGATGGCTACAGCATTATAAAGTCGTCCTTGAGTAAATAGTATGTGTAGCAGTTCTTACAATGGGAGAATTTTTTTTCTCAGTGTGTTTGTCTTTTTTCACCTGGTAGTCTGCTTATTACTATCATAGTATTCTGTGATCACATCAAGGAAGGCGTGCCCTTTTATGAAAAGCATTATAATGTTAAGTGTTGGTCTTCTGAGGACCTAGCTCTGAAGCCTGGCTAGGAGTGCAATTCCCTGGGAAGTTTTATTATAGATTCTCAAATCCCATCTAGAGACACTGCCAGGCTGCTGGCCTGGGATAGGCTCCTGCCATGTTGCTTTTTAAAAGTTCAAGTAATACTGAGATGAATCAGATTGGGGGCCCTTTGCCCTATTCAGTCCAGACTGGGCCTCAGAGTAGCAGTGAAAACCCATCACCCCAAAATGTTTTTCAAAAATCTGTATAGTGTGCATCAGATTCTGTAAAGGGCAGTGACCTCAATAAAATTAAAATATAGTAGTCCCCTCTTATCCGAGGGTTTGCTTTCCACAGTTGGTCTGTTCTTAGACTTTGACCATATGGTCTTTATTCTATGCCTTGTAGAAGAATTTAACATCTGACATGGCACATTCCTTCCTCTTTTTTCTTTAATGTTGAGTTTGCTATTCATGGACATTTCTTTCCACTTGTGAATTTATAGAACTCAAAAAAAAATCCAATTGGAATTTTTATTGGCATTTTATTGAAATTATAGGTTCATCTTTATAATACTAAGTTATCTTGATCGAGACCATGGAAAACCCTTCCATTCTTATAGATCATCTATGTTCTTTATTAGAGGTTTTAAAACATTTCCCGTCTTTTTTTCTCTTAGTAAAGTCAATATCTAGATACTTTACAGTTTGGGTTGCTATTATGAATGTCTTATTTCCTAAAAACAAAACTTTCTAGTCAATTATTGGTGGTGTAGAGAAATACTGTTGATTTTTGTAGGCCATTCTTGTATCCCATAACCTTTCTGAGCTCTAGTACTGGGTCTCGTTACCTCTGTTGAGTCTGGTAGATTTTCTATGCATATGATTAAATTAATTGCAAATAATGACAGCTGGAGCTCTTTCTTTGCAGTTCTTACACTGGTTACTTCTTTGTCTTTGTATGTGTCCTGAGACAATGGACTCATTGTCTTGTTTCTGATTTAAAGGGAATATACTCAGAGGTTATCCATTATGTTTGCTGCTTTTGTTATATAATCTTTATCAAATTAGGGGAGTTCCTCCTATCCTTACTATGCTGAGAGTAATTTTCTTAGTGACAAATAGGTATTGACTTTTGTCAAATACTTAATGCCTTAAATGTACCAGAGGATTGGGCCACAACCTGACCCTTCACATAGAGTATCTTAGATGATTAGTGTCATAGCATAGCCAGGGATTCAGAAACCCAGTCTCCATTCCCAGCAATTTTACTAGCCAACACTTGACCTTTCTGAATCTTGGTGGTCTAATTTGTAGAGTAAGAGGTTTAGGTAAATACTATAAGATCTTCCTTATTTTATCACAAATAGAAAGAGATTCCCCAAGGTCTCATGTAAGTTTTGAGTCCCTCATGTAAGATTTGAGTCCCTTTTATTTAACCTTAGCATTGATTCTCTACCTCAAAATGTAGTTGCTATTTTTAATGCTTTTCATAATTAAATGTTGCTTTTGTTCTCAACTAATTTTAAAATGACCTAGTCTTAATATATTCTATGAATGTATCAATATCGTGACCATATTAATAATATATAGAATATTCTCTGTTCTATCCAACTTTATTCAGTATTCAATTTTAAAGTACTAATCAGCAACACAAGCCATGGCTCTGGCTCCCTATTGCCTTTTTCTCCAGTCCATGGTCCTGCTTCAACTCTAGACTCACCAAGCTGCCTACTGGTATCTTTGTCTCACATGTAGCTTGATAACAGCACTGTGAAAGCCACATCCCTCATTAATCTCCCTCCAGACCTGCTCTACCTTCTGCATTCTGTCCCCACAGTGGCCCAATCCAGAAACCTCAATTTTCATGACTCTCAAATATACTTTTATTTACTTCCGACCTCCAAGACAGTTCAATGATAGTAAAAACATAAACAGGATGTTAATTTATTTCATTCTTCTTTCAGAATATTATCCAATTTATTCTTTAGCTCTGCCGGTTATGAAAAATAATTTTCTAGTACTTGGTGCCACTTTTGTTTGAAGATAAACAGTGCTGGAGATAAGGTTAACATCAGCATTACAGTGTATGCCTTTGGGTTTTATGGCACATAATGCTACTTTAGAGCATATGGTTTGATGTGGGGTACAGTAGAAACTGCTTAATAATCATTCTACTATGTGCTTGTGAGCTCTGCCCTTGGACCCAAGCACCCAGGATAAATGAGATCTTTAGTCTGAAAGGAGATTTACTATACATTCTGCAAAGGGGCATAAATTATTCAGGATATTTGGGTGGTGTGTTTTTTCTTAAGCCCTTTTATATAGGACATGTCTTTTTGTACCAAAAATTAGAAGAAAATACGTCACTCAAACCATTACCTGCTGAACTAAGCTCATTCAGCCAGTGAGTGACTACAGATCTTGTGAACATAGCCATTCTTACCTCCCTTTGACAGCTCCATCTGTCCATCTATAAAGAGAAAGATGAATTTATAAGTGGGCTTGCAAAATCCAGCATGTTTCCTGTTTCCAAAAAATTGTATTCCTTTGAGGAAATTCTTATTGGCATTTATATGTTTAGGGGATATTAATTCCTGCCCCTAACAAATATCTATTGTGTGCCTGCTCTGTGCCAGGCACTGCCCTAGCCCCGAAGGAAATAGCAGCAAACAAGACTTCTTTCCTGCTTACAGTCTCACAGAGAAGACAGAAACCAGCTATTTACAAAGTTATTTCATTACAGCAGCACCCATGGGGGTCTTCCAAACTAGACATTAGACTCACAAGACTTCATAGAGGCCACACCAGCGTCATTGAGGGGTCCACCCAGGAGCCGTGGGCTTGTCTCCACCCCCAGGTTTATGGGCACGAGATCCATATTGGTGGATAACAGGTTCCCCTTGGCATGGAAGCCCCAGGCCCCACAAGAGCCAATGTTCCTTATAATAGTACAGTGGGCACAGCTTCCAAGGTTCCCCAAAAGGATGTGCCAGGTGCAGGGATCACTGCTCTAAAGCCCAAACTGATGGCAAACCCATCAGGTATTTATAGGTTTTCCCAGTCTGGTTGCAGTTTATAAAGCAGAGGTTATTTTTACCATAAGCAGTGTTGCTGACATTCCACCTTTATCAAGTTTCCAGGAAACGGAGCCAGAAATTATCTTAGTCAAATTTGTCCTTAGAGAAGGAGAAAGTGGTGTGTTAACCCTTTACTTAACAGTCGCTCTGTCATCGGGGCTTCAAAGAAGTACAGAGTGAAGAGCATTTATGCCTGAGGTGCTGATGCCACTGCTGTGCAGTCATTTGTTCTGCAGATGTTAAGTGGTTTCAACATAGACACAGTACTCTGACACACTCTTCATTTTGCAGATAAGTCATCATGGTGAAAAGCCAAGTAGGCGGCTGGATCCTGGTTCTCTTTGTGGCCACATGGAGTGACGTCGGCCTCTGCAAGAAGCGACCGAAGCCTGGAGGAGGAAGCAACAGTGGAGGGAGCCGATACCCAGGGCAGGGATATCCTGGAGGCAACCGTTACCCACCCCAGGGCGGTGGTGGCTGGGGTCAGCCCCAGGGAGGTGGTGGGTGGGGTCAGCCCCATGGAGGTGGGTGGGGACAGCCCCATGGAGGTGGGTGGGGACAGCCCCATGGTGGTGGAGGCTGGGGTCAAGGTGGTGGCTCCCACAACCAGTGGAATAAACCCAGTAAGCCGAAAACCAACCTGAAGCACATGGCAGGAGCTGCTGCGGCCGGGGCAGTGGTGGGGGGCCTGGGAGGCTACATGGTGGGGAGTGCCATGAGCAGGCCCCTCATGCATTTTGGCAATGATTATGAGGACCGTTACTATCGTGAAAACATGAACCGTTTCCCCAACCAAGTGTACTACAAGCCTGTGGATCAGTACAACAACCAGAATAGCTTTGTGCGTGACTGTGTCAACATCACCGTCAAACAACACACGGTCACCACCACGACCAAGGGGGAGAACTTCACCGAGACTGATGTCAAGATAATGGAGCGCGTGGTAGAGGAGATGTGTACCACCCAGTACCAGAAGGAGTACCAGGCTTACCAGTCTTACAATGGAATGAGCATGACCCTCTTCTCCTCCCCTCCTCTGATCCTCCTCCTCTCTTTCCTTATTTTCCTAATAGTGGGATGAGGGCAGCTTTGTTTTCACCAGGTTGGGGAAGGGGGTATCCACCTGCAACCCTTTAGTGGTGGTGTCTCGTTCTTGCTTCTCCCTTTGTCACCCATAGGCTAGTACCCTTGGCACTGATGGCACAGGGAAATATAGAGCAGGCCTGGCACACTGTATATTCAGCCCTGTTTGATTGAGTCCTTCATGGGCCAGTGTAAGTGCCAGGCTGGTAAGAGTGTAACAGCAAATAATCATTCCATGATCTAGGCTTATTTTTTGTCTAGTGCAAAAGATTGAGGCTAAAATATTCTACAGTCTTCAAATACCTTTGCCTACATACCTCCAGCTCCTTGCCCAGCTAGAGCTCAGTACACTAATTCCCCATCTTAGTTAGCAGTGACTTTGTAGCAATTTGGACACATTTTCTCATTCATTTTAAGAAAAGCTGATTACATTTTCCTGTTTAAATAGTATTTCTGCCAAATTCAGAAGGATACTCATTCAGAAAACAGAACTAGAAATCCTTAGTTTTTGAGCCCAGGCTCAGCCTGCTGGAAAGTGTGTGCCTTATGTCTGCAGAGAACTGTGACAATGTTTTACATTTTGCAGTACAGGCTACACAGCAGCTATTGCATCAAGAGAAAATATTCATGCAACATTACGCCTCTGGGCAGAGGATATTTTCATAGGAAATGAACGTAACAATAGGAAAGTCTTCTGGGACTAAAACTATCCAACATTTGGGAGTGGTGCCTTTGGAGGGTACCTACATGTTGCATTCCTTTCTTTAGTAACATAAACCGTAGATAATTAAGGCAGTTAAAAAATATATTACCTTTTGGACACTAAGAACAAAATTCTCCTTTGTTCATTTACCTGGAAATGAATAATTTTGACATTGGGTAAAGCCAGGAGATTTTAATATAGAGGGAGCTGCAGCTGTAAAAACACCATTATCGTAGAAGGTTACGTAATGAAGAAAGTGATTAGTGTACAAATGTTTGTGTTTGTTCACTGCTGCCTCATAATTGTCAAAAGCCAGAATCGGGTTGAGTCCTTCATCTCAGTAGTTGGCTTTTGAATTGAATAAGGAATCAATCCAGAAAAAGAAATCTTAGACTGTAGATGACAGAAATATGACCTGTTGGGAGTCAGAGAAGAAATTCTGTTCCTGTTATTTAAGTAAGGTAAAATTATTCCCTGGATCATTCAATATTGTCACCTAGCAGATATATTACTATCCTGCAATGTTATTGGCTTGCATTCTGTGGGTTTTCTATGTAATATATATATATATTGCATATGACAAACTTAGAAATTTTGGTTAGAGCAGTTAACAGCTGAAGTATCTAATGCGCTGCCTGGTTTTATAAGGTACTAAATATGTGGGAACCCCTTTTGCGTGGTCCTTAGGCTTACAGTGTGCACTGAATAGGTTTGTATAAGGATCCAAAGTGGTCTTCGAAATATGCATGTACTTTATATTTTCTATATTTGTAACTTTGCATGTACTTGTTTTATTGTATAAAAATTTATAAATGTTTAATATCTGACTACAATTAAACAGGAGCTGAGATGAGCCTCTTCTGTGGAGTTTGCTGAAGGCCACCAGGGTGCTTGGGGCCACCAGGGTGCTTGGGGCTGGGGCCCTTTCTCCCTAACTGTCCTGGCAGATCTGCCCCTTTCCTCCCTCCCTCTCTAAAAACTAGCAATAAACACACACAGTCATTATCTTAAATTTTGTATTGGGCAGAGATCAATTTTCAGTAACTCCAACCCTTAGCACCCTTACTTGACGCAGTAACTTCAGAAAAACTTATAGGACCTCATTTTCATTCCTTCCTTGTTGATCATACCATCTCTGTTAGTTTGTTAGGGCTGCGATAACAAAGTTCCACAGGATGTGTGGCTTAAAGAACAGAAATTTATTTTCTCACAGTTCTGGAGGCTGGAAGTAAGAGATCAAGGTGTTGGCAGGGTTGGTTTCTTCTGAAGCCTCTCTCCTGGGCTTATAAATGGCCGTCTTCTCCCCTGTGTCTACACATAATCTTCCCTCTATGTCTGTGTCCTAATCTTTTTATAAGAACACCACTCATCATACTGGATTAAGGCCCAACCTAACAGCCTCATTTTAACTTTAACTCATTAAAGGTACTATCTCCAAATAGAGTTATTTTGAGGTATTGGGGACTGGGACTACAACATAAGAATTTTGTGGGAACACAACTCAGCCCGTAATACCATCTTTCTAGGAATGGTGTGGCAGTGTGGCAGTGTCACTCTCAGCAGAGTTCAAAGGCATTCCCAGGACTGTGCCTTGTGGGGACCCCACATTCACAAACTGTCAGAATTCTCCTAATAAAAATGCCATCTGGATTATTCTGTGTCCTCAACAGACTATACCACTGCCCTTTAGGATTGGCAAGGGTGCCTACCTCAGTGTCCATTGTAGAGCAAAGAGAAATGCTTCCATTCTGGGTCCAGCACCTGAAATCTGGCCACCACACCCCCATGGCTGGCACAAAGTAGTTTCATGATCAAATTTGTTTAGTTTGGCTTCTACTTAGGAGGATCTAAAACCCTAAGCCAGATAATGTACCTCCTACACACAAATACACTGCAAACTCACCTGGCTTTGAGTTACACTGATTGAATTAATTAACATAAAACTGAGTGTTAGCTGTAATTCTGTGGGTGCTATAGAAAACTGGCAAGATCCTATCCTATCATGCTGCCAAATTCCAAATGCTAGGCATGCCTATTACCCTGCTCACAGTAGCTGCCCACACATGGAATGTGTCCACTCAGGTTTCTCTATGGTCCCGGCTCACCTTCCCAAGTCCCCAACTCTAATGAACAGGGAGAGCCCTCCCAGCTGTGTCCCAGGTAGCCTTGCCCATCATTGAGACTCACAGACCAGAGAACCCAATGAGGAAGGAGACATTTGTTTTTCTAGCCAATGCCCATTTCCTCCTTTCTCCTGCAAATCTCTGAATCTCCTTTTATTCTGCCCTCTGATGAATGAAGAAAAGAATGAATAAATGGTTACATGCTCAGCCAAGCCCAGATTCACCACCACCACCCAACCCCATAAACTCTGTCAGAGATCATTCTTAGCTTTGAGAATTTTAGAAGGAAGATTTTTCTCTCCTACCCAGAGAAGAGGCCCATTATGACTCTGCTACACATCTAATATCCACCAGCTTTGGCTGCTCCCTTCCCCAGAACATGATAGGAAATGAACTCATGAAATAAATCAGGACAGGCTGTTTTGCTCTGTTGATCTAAGTTATGGAAAATCCCCACTGAAAACCACCATCTTGCTTTTGACATCACCTGAAGAGTAATTGAACAGCAGAAACACAGTTTTATTAGCCATCTCCTAGTGTGTGAAAGTAAAACCACAACATCAAATGAGAGAGCATGTGTGTCCTTCAGGGTAGAGGGTAGACCATACAATATTATACAGCCATAAAGAGGCTGGATGAAGTTCTGATCCATGCTACAATATGGTAGAACTGTGAAAATGATGCTAAGTGAAAGAAGCCAGACACAAAAAGGTAAATATTGTATGATTCACTTAAAATGAAATATCCAGGTTAGGTAAATCCATACAGACAGAAAGTAGATTCGTGGTTGTCAAGGGTTGGAGATAGGTGGGGGAATAAGAAGTAGCTGCTAATGGGTATGGGGTTTCTTTCTGGTGTGGTAAAGATATGCTCTAATCAATGAATAACTTTATGAATATACTAAATATCCCTGAACTGTACACTTTGAAATGGTGAATCTCATGGTATATGAATTATATCTCAATGAAGCTTTTATTTTTAAAGCAGAGAATTACCTACCTAATAATAGAAGAGATGAGAGGGTAGGGGGAAGTCTAGGCATTGTTTGAGATTTAATTGTTACAAGAACATTTCTGCTCACTTGTTTTTCTCACAGGTGTTCCAGGAAAATGTACAGAAGCACTAATAGCCTCATGTCCACCATGTTTGTAAGCACTTGGCCCAAAGACTCACCACGCAACACAATCAATGAAAGCTGAAAACTAATGTGACACTCTTGGCCTTTAAAAAGGTAACCACAGCAAAACTATTTAGCCACAGACTCATTGAGTTTAAAACCTGCTTGCCTGTTTTGAGACATACTAGAAGACCAGCTGGTATCAAGAGCTGATGGAATTGTGACCAGGTGAACAGACGTGTTAGCCATATGTGGCAGAAATTCAGCCTCCTTTACTCAGCTTTAAATACCAAAGGTTCCTCAGAAAAAGCTATGGATGATGGATGGATGGATGGATGGATGGATGGATGGATGGATGGATGGATGGATGGATGGATGGATGGGGGTTCTGGGAAATTGCTTTGTTATTACCGTTTCTACTAGATTACAAGTTACTCAGCATACAGGCTATTTCAACAACTTTCATCCACCCAGTGGAACCTTTACCCCTTGCCCCAAAGAAGGCATTTCTCCTAATTTCTCAGCCTGTCCAGTGGAGGTATCCTCAGCTATTCCTTCCCCACCTCACAGCAAAGTTAGGCAGAGCAGTAAGGACATGCCCTTGCCCGCTATGAGCTAAGTCTTTGGCAAGCCTGGGCTGTGTGAACACCAGGCCTTGAAAAATGGAGGCTTTCATTTGAGCCTTAGCTTCCGAACTGCCCATATTACATCCCTGTCTTACTCACCTTGACCTGTTTTCCCTGTTTAGAGGCCTTGCTGGATCCTTTGAGAACCAGATGCCCCATCTGCATCACACATGTGATGTTTCGGCTTTCCCTCCATTGGTTCTCCTTCCACCTGGTTTTCCCTCAGGTGTTTATACCTGATCCTCCTTCCCTGTGTGTCATCTCATACGAATGTGTCACTTCCACTTGGGGTCAGGAGATCAGAGAAGCTGGGACAGGGGCATTGGTTCAAGCCCAGTTGGAAAATCCAAAATGTTTGCATATGGCAGCTAAAGTGAAGGGGCAAAAGGATCCAGTCAACCCTTGAAATCAGGTACACTCATGGTGGCAGTAGATGTAATCTATCAACTGCTACTAGAGACTATGAATGAATTGTGCCCCCGGGCTGATTGTTATCCATGGACAGCCCCCTCCCAGGTTAAGAATCCTTGCAATTAGTGGGACAAATTTAGGCCTAATCTCCCCTAATCTTTATAATTTATTCTTCGCTTTATTATAATATAGCGAGCTGTTGAAATTGTTTATTTAAAAATTAAAAGAAGTCTTGCCCTGGCTGGGTAGCTTATTTGTTTGGGCCTTCATCCCATACACCAAAAAGTTTCAGGTTCAATTCTAGTCAGTGCACATAAGGGGAGGCAACCCATTGATGTTTCTCTTTCACATCAATGTTTCTCTCTCTCTCTCTCTCTCTCTCTCTCTCTCTCTCCCCCTCTCTCTCTCTCTCAAATCAATAAACATACCCTCGGGTGAGGGTTGAAAAAAATTCAAAGAAGTCTTCAATACAGAGGGGCCACATGCAACAGGTGGGTGGGGAGCATTGGCGCCCTCGCTACAGCTGAATCTAAGTTAGCTGAATAACAATTCCACCCCTGAGGATTTGCCCAATGGAAATGAGCGCTTACATTCACCAAGAGTTGTACATAAGAATTTTCATAGCAACTACATTCATAATAGCCTCAAACAGGAAACCACCCAAATGTTCAAGTGATGAATTTAATCGATATATAAATATGGTCTATTTGTACAGGAATGAGAGCTGGAAAAATAACATCTCTAGGCAACAGTATTGATGAATCTCACAAACATAACAGTGAACAAAAGAAGCCAGCCACAAAAGAGCACATATTGCAGGATTCTATTTGTATAAAATACAAACAGAGGTGAAGCTGGCCTGGGCACTGGAAGTCAGGACAGTAGGCATCCTTTGGGTGGGTGGGGAGCAGGCATGAGAGTTTGAAGTATTTTGCTGGTAACATGGTGGTTCAGTTTGTGAAAATGTACTGAATTGTGCACATGCAGTAAGTGCACTTTTCCCCGTGTTAGTTATATTTCAATAAAAGCATTTCTTTAAAATGTTGGGTCCCCCTTTCCCATCTGCTGCCAGATCTCCTTCCTGCAGCCATCAATATCAAGAAGCGACCTCACCCTGCATTTTTGAGTTTTGTTGGCTCTAGAACTTGATTACTACTTTCCACACCAACTGTGACCTGTCTTGGTGATGCTCCAATCTTTCTCCTGGCTGAAGCCATCACAGACCCAGCCTCTGGCATGAACCCCTTCAGCCTTTGCTAGCTGCCATCACGAAGGCAAATCCTCCATTAGCGATTCAGGCAGCCAGTAATTAACATGTTAACACATGCCTGTATGCGCAAAGCAGCTTTTAGAACTTAGAGTACTTCCCTTTATAATATTTTGGAGGAAGGACTTGTATTGATGCCTATGGTTCCAACAGTGCCAAGGCACATTTGGTAAGCCCTATGAATGGTGGGGGGCATGATACCTCTTGTCCAGATGTGAAAACTGATCCTTAGCATGTACTTCCACCTCCCCCAAAGATGCCTGTTAGGTAGACCATCTATTGTATGAGACGGAGGGCAGCTACGTGACAGAGAAGGCTAAGCCCTCCTCCAACAGATGAGAACTGAAGTTGCTCGAGGCAGATAATAGAACCTGGGTCTCTGGTCAGCACTCTGTCTCTTTGCAGCATCCCCAGGGCCTCCCCTGGAATGGAAGCCACCATGGGTAACAAAGGTGTCATTGCTTTGACACAGTAGCTGGCCTTCTCACCTATTCCCAGTAACCCCACCCTAGGGAAGGCCTTTCTCCTTTTGGACATTTTCCTGCATGTTAGGGAGAAAAGAAACCCACAGATAAAATGATCAGGTTAATTAGGCTTTTTAAAAAAATCAGAGATGATGAAAAACGTGGTGGGAGGCTGAATGAGAAACTTCAACCTGGTGGTGAGTCTGGCATCTCTGCCCTTCTTAGGGTCTTCAGGATGGAGTGTGTGCCCTTTTTCAGTCCATTCCTTTCTGGGTCAACTTAAATGACAACATTCTGCCTTTACCCCGGCTCTAAATCTTCAATGGCTCCTTATCTTCTCAATTACAAACGTCCTATTCCACAAACATTCAGTGACACCCAAGATGAGTCACTGCCTTCAGTGGTCCCTGATAATTGAGGAGGAGATGTCTCACTTTCCACCTTCCTCGCACTCCATCCCACCTCCTTGACTTGAATCAACCGCCCACAGCCCAGCTCCCAACACCAGCTGGGTCTGAGCAGGGAAGAACAGAACCGAAGGAAAAATGACCTGCAATGAGTACAGCATTCGCGTCTCTAAGCAGTGATTGCTCGGAGGGCTCACGTTACACCTCCAGACAACTGTATGCCACACAGTTGCAGCCACCACTATGACAGGTCTTCACCCACCATGCTGCCCTGGATTTTTTTTAACTAATAGCAAAACTGTTGCATTTACCCCTGTTAATTTCCTAGGCTGCTTTTATATATCCGGACCTGCTGCCACTTGCAGTGTTGAGCCTGCCATCTGGTGCACAGCCCACCTTGGCAGCTTTGATCCATGTGCAGCTCTGACAACACTGTCCTCAACCAGGTCACTGAAAAAGATGGGATAAAAGGAATCTGGGTGCATCTAGATTCTAGGCACTGGGCTAGGTGGAGGGCAGACAGGTACAAATGAAACAGTCCAACTTCTGTGAGCTCAGCTGGACGTGTAAACAGTAGGTATGTCAAATGCTGTGGGGCCCTACCTAGAGGCCTATGACAGTCCTGGGAAGAGAAGTGTGGGCATGCTGTAGAGGATAGTGGCACTTAAGATTTGCACAAAGCAATAATCAAAATTCTCAGACTATGAAAGCTGAACACAGCCATATTCTATGACCCAGCAAGGCTACCTCTCAGAGAGCACATCCAGCAGAAAAGCCATCCTGTGTCCACCGAAAGGCGCATGCAAGAATGTTCACAGTAGCACTGTTTGTGCCAGAGATCACCCAAATGCCCACCAGCGGGGGGATGGAGATGTCCGTTGTGGATAGTCTCACAATGGAATGAACAGTCTATAACGACACACTATGTGGAGGAATCTCACAGGTGTAATTTGAGCAAAACAGACACAAAAGATTATGTTCTATATAACAATTTAAATGAACCACAGTACAGCCCGGCTGGCGTGGCTCAAACGTTGAGTGTCAACCTATGATCCAGGAGACCGAGGTTTGATTCCCGGTCAGGGCACGAATATGGCTATTTGGACAGCTACACAGCTTTCTAATCAGTATTATTTTACAAAACACATTTCAATTATTTCTCTACCATTAGGCCAGGAACTCCTTTAGCTGTCTTATCCATCTCTATGTTCTGCCTTGCCTGGCACAACATGGTCCCAAGCACATAACAGACTCTTGATAAATCTTCAAAAAGCCAAGATATGGTGAGTGATCTTCCCACACACCAACCCTTCTGGGTACAGTTTGACATTGTATCTTAACAATCACTATATTTATTTATAAATGTTCTCCAAAGGTTCGAGTTGTAATCAAACTAGAAACGGTACAGTGATGACCTACTGGTGCATTCTAGAACTCAGCCTCTCCCTGTTGCTTTTTGGTTAATCCACATCATTTCCTACTGTTTCTCCACTTGTGCAAAATATACCATAGTCCTTTGCACCATGGAGCACCCAGCCCTGTGGAATCAGTCTCTTTCTCCCTGTTATCACAAACATGATCAACATTAAACTATATTCCTAATATAATTGTTGATCCCAGAAGACACAATCCACTGGGCCCTAGACTCGCAGCTCATTTAAAGAGACTAATGTGGTGGTGCCCTCGGCAGTCCCAGATCAGTCTCTTGCTTCAACAGTGTTTGGACAGACCCAGGGGCGCCCGTTTTTCCAGCCTCCAACCACCCTCCAAGCTCTTTTCCAGTCACCACCTTTGGAACCACCTCAGCCGTCCTCAGCCTCCGAGACCAGCCAACACCACTTTTCGACCTTAACTCCTTATTGCCGAACAACCGTGAGCTCCCAAATTCGTCAGAATTGCATCACCAAGGTGAAGCTGCTGTCAGCCGCCTGGCCAACCTGCATCTGCAGGCCTCCTACACCTACCTCTGGGCTTCTATTTCCACCGAGAGGATGTGGCTCAGGAGGGCGTGAGTGGTGGCTGAGCTCTCTTCTAGGACATGCTGAAGCCTTCTCAGGATGAGTGGGGCAAAACTCTGGGCACCATGAAAGCCACCATGGCCTTGGAGAGGAACCTGACCCAGGCCCTTGTGGATCTGCAGGCCCCAGGTTCTGCCCGCACAGACCCGCATCTCTGTGGCTTCCTGGAAACCAAGAAGATGGGTCACACCTGACTCACCTCCGCAGCTGGCTGGCCCCCAGCTGGTCTGGGCAAGTATCTCTTTGAAAGGCTCACCCTCAAGCATGACTAGGAGCCTTCGGAGCCCAGAGGCCTTTGAGGAGCTCTCTGCATTCCCCTGGTGTCTGGCTTTTACCTGAGCCTCTCCCTGAAGCCCCTGGCCATTCTTTTAACCACCCTGGAGTCCTCTCCCATGCATTGGACCAAATGGAAACAATAAAGCTTTTTGCAGAAAAAGAGAGAGAGAGACTAATGTTCTCACACTAATTCCATGGCTATTTGTCCTTCTTTGCAGGGGGGATTGGACTTCTGCACTCTCTGCATCTGCTTAACAGTTTTCTTGTCTTGTTTGCAGCTTCCAGAGCTCCTCCCTTCTTCTGAGCATTTTTAGTCTTCCACACTCCTCTGTGCCTCTGAGAACAGCCTTTTGTTCCCTGACAAGAAGAATCTGCGGCCTCATCAGCTCTAAACCAACCTCCCACCGCGCTCTGGGCAAAGTCCTGCTCAGAAAGAAATGGAAAGAAAGGGGTAGAGGAGGCCGGGAGGTGATGGTAGCAGATGGGGACACACAGTTCAGAACAGGGCAATGGGCCCACAGGGACAGCACTGCTCTCATGGCTGGGTGGCCTTGGGCCTATCTGGGTCCCATGACCTCACAGTGTGAAGGCTGGACTAGAGGATTCTGAGTCCTTTCCAGCTCTGGACATCCCAAACCCTAATTATGACCCTAAGCATCTAAGCAATGAACAAAATTGTACTGACACTTGTCCCTGGATGGCAAAATATTAAAAGATCTTTTTTCTTTTTCTTCTGCATTTTGCAAGTAGTTTATACTAAGTTTGCACTACTGTGTTTGTGCATGTGTTCACAAGACCAAAAATCTGATTCTAGATAAAAATGGTAAAGTGGTGTGTGTATTTTCTTTGAAGAGGAAAACGAAATAAAATGGAAAAAGTAAAGGCAGAGGAGAAAGAAAGTTCCAGCTGGAGGCCCCAAATCTAACTAGAGCACAGCAGCTCTGCAAAGACAACGTTAGCTATGGGGTTTCCTACCTCTTGGGCAAAGAGTCTTTGTAAGCTCTTCTAGCACCATCTGCTGGTCGGCCCAGAAGCAGTCGCTTAATTTGGTTGGCAAAAGGGCTTTGAGGCAAATCTGGAGACATAAATGGAGCCACATTCGGGCCGAAGATCATATTTTGTTTACAGGCAAATCTCCATGCACATCTCCACAATTCACTTTTTATTTCGAGTTGCAGTAATGATCGTAACAGGGACACCTAAACAAAACCCTTTTTATAAGGAGTGGTCACCCCATATCTATGCACAGTCCCTATGTCCCGAGGGACTGATTCCCCAGCTCACCTCCTGGTTACACAAGGCATCACGTAGAGACAGAGGCACCCTGAAGGAACTCACTCTCAGCCCCCTCCATCTTTAAACTGTGTTGGTTTCATCTCCATCTGTCTCTGTTCCCTGGGTTGCCACAGATCTTCGGCTTGTTGACCTAATTCAGTGGTTCAAACTTTCCCACATGACCTCAGCAGCCCAAAGTGCTGGGAAGTCCTCTGATTTGGCCTTCTACCCACCATTAGCCCTGTTTTTCCCACTACCCAATGAAAGCCCTGCCCCTTGCTCCCTGTGAGTTCAGGTTACCCGGCATGTGGTCCAGCTGAACACTCGCCCTCTTCCTGACGCGACCCTTCCCACAATGGGTGTCCAGAAAAGGCCCCTTTGCACTCTGAAGCTGGTCGTAAGGTGCAGGTCAGTATGCATATCGAGCAGGGCCTATTTAAACCACCCTCTGTTGTAGATATCGATGAGACAGCATTTCCCTTCTAACACTTCATTTCCATTCTAAAGGACACCTCTTAAAATACCAGTCTTAAAAATAGCCCCAACTGGACTCTTCAGACAGATGCACCCATCCATCTGTCCAGCTGGGACACTGTCATATAGTAAGAAATATATGTCTGATCTTTAGCCTCAGTTCCTGGCACAGAGCTTCTACAACATTGTAACTTCCTGAGTGGTAGGGGTGATAGGAGCAGCTTTTGTTATAATACTTGGGTTTTGTCCCCAGTTCCTGGCACAGTGGGGTTCGAAGAGCTCCCAGGTTGGTGAACTCATCCGCATTCCAGGAGGGTGGTGCACCCCAAACTCTTTGGGGCTTCTGCATTTGGAATGCTTCCAGACCTTGCCCTCTACACCTCTCTCTATATCTGGCTGTTTACCTCTATTCCTTATAATAAACTGACAATAGTAACTAAATAAATGCATAAATAAAATAAAAGGCAACTCAAGTTTTGTTGAACTTCACCAAGATCTTCACGTGATGCTTATTAGTAGAAAGTGATGAGATGCTCCATCCTTCTCAAGACAAAGGAGTGCCCGGGAGCTCCTGATTGGTCCGGCCAGGGAGGGAAGGCTGCCGTATTTGGGGAGAGGCAGGAATGCCACTCCCTCTCCTGCTCCTACATAGCTGGGCAGGCCTGGCTGCCAAGAGGGTGTGTGTGCTGGAGGACAGTGTGGCCCGTGGCTCCAGAGGCACGCTCCCAGACAGAGCCCAAGGTATGTGGGGAGGCAGAATTTGTGCATGGAGTCCGTTTCTGTGGCTGGGGTTGCTCATTTCTAATCAGACTGCAAACCACGCAATGATTACTTGACTCTCATCTCCTGGGGTGGGACTCAAGTCAGGGGACACTTGTGAGTGTTTAGTCATCCCTGGTGCTGCACGTCTATGTTTTGGTGCTATAATAAAATGCTATTTTAGGGTTGGCTGGTGGGGATTTTCTCTTGCTTTTAAGCCCTTGCCTAGAAAGACTAATTTCTTTCTCAAGATCTCTATGCTTTTATTTAATTTGATGTGCCTGTACTTGCTGTTATTATTCTCATTTAAGATTTCTCCCACCAAGGAGTAAGGGCTGATGACATGGGGTGTGGCCCCTGCTTAGGAGGTTAATGAGTGTTTGCTTGAAACTCTTTGGAGAAAGCTGCTCTGAGCTCACCGTGTTCAGGGGCGGTGAGGGGTGGGGTGCTGAAGGTCTGGGTGCACAGGCTGCTGCCCGGCAAATTCCTGCCCACCCTGGGGCAGCAGCCAGGTGATGCCTGCACGGTAAGAAATGTTAGCAGAGGCCTCTTTGCTAGTGCCCAGAGGAGACTAGAAATACAATTAGGTTGCATTTTCCCTGTTTTTCTACTTAAGAATCAGTGTCTCACTAGAGTTGAACGTTTTAACAGAGGGGTAGTAACCACTTTTAGGAACACTGCAAGGGAATGATGGAGGCGGGCTGGGGGCTAAGCAAGGTAACTGGCCAACCTTTCCCAGCTCTGGCACCTGCGGACTTAGAGTAAACCTCGTCTAGAGACCGCTTAAGTTTGCTCAGCTAGAACTTCCTGCATCCCTGATCCGCAAGGACAAAGGTCCAGGTGCTGGAATGCCCCCAACAGTTGGCCTTGGGAGGTGGAATGCCACAATAACTATTGTAGTTTCAGGAGCCAGATGTGACAAACTCCCGGACTGTGGGGTTGGAAGGGAGAGACATTCCATGATGTCATCTGCAGCCCTCCAGATGCCCTAGGGTCACCTCAGCGCGCCCCCAGGCCCTCCTGTCCTCCTCTTCATCTCATGTCCCCTGAAATGCCTCTGAGCGCTTTGCTCACCTTAGGGGCAGCTCTTCATGCCCAGTTAGTCAAAAGCACAAAATTCGAGCGCCATCCCCTCCTGCAGCCCAGAAGGGCAGTGGGACTTGGCGGGAACAGTGTCAGGCAGAGCGGCATTCAAATCTGACACCTGCCATTGTGTGGCCTTGGCTAATTACCTAACTTCTCTGATTCCCAGTACAACTTTTATAAAATGGAAATAATATTATGCCTATCCCATGTGAAAAGTAAGTTAGGCAATGTCCGTGGCTGACACATAGTAAGTGTGTAATGAGTTGTAGCGAGAAGCTAGCTGGGAGAGGCCTATGGGGTCACACTGTCCCTGGAGGTGAAACATGAAAGGATTACTCCTGGACACAGGGAGAGGCAGGAGTCTCTCCATACGTCCCATCTCTCTCTCCCCACTTCTCTCTCCCTCCCTCTCATTACTTTAAAGGCCTTAGGATCAGCAGCCAGTGACTTTCTTAGAATAGATGTCAGAAAGTGCCCAAGACAGTGCCAGCTCAGAGCAATAAAGAATAAAGAGAGGGAAGATTTAATACTCAGCCTATGTAATAGTGTCGACAATAATAAAATAAAAAAGAATACATAAATTAATAAAATAATAAAAACACAGCCCATGCATTTTGTAAAGCTGCCCTGATTGGCAATATATACATTCGCTTTTTGTGTTAACACTGGTTAACAAATTTATTTATTTTTTTAATATAGCCTATGCCCGGGAGCCTGTGATTCCAGCTCTCCTACTGTCTGCCTCCCGGGGACCCCGTGGTTTGAAAGACTCGGGAGCACCGAAGAAACCCTGTATGTATTAAGTCATTACCCACTGCTTTTCCCACGCGCGTTCAAAGGCTGTGTAATTGCGGGTTGCGGCTTATCTGTCTGAGAAAGGCGGGGCCGCCGCCGCGGAAGGCTCTAGTTCCAGCAAAGCGGGAACTTGGTGTTGACTTACACCCCCCCACCCCCCCACCCCCCCCACCCCCCCCACCCCCCCACCCCCCCCACCGCCCCCCACCACCCCCACCACCACCACCACCCCACACCCCCGCGCAGCCCAGGGCCGGGAAACAGTTCCGCTTCGCAAAATGTAGCGGGGGCGAGCGTCTGGCTGCCGGTTTCCAGGCTCCCCGCGGGGGGCGGGGGGCGGGGGGCGTGGGGCGGGGCGCCGGGAACCGCACCGAGCCGCCCCCCGCGCCCTTTGCCGTTGCAGGTCCCGGCGCGATGGGCAAGCCGCGGGGCGGGCGCTGGCTGGCCGTGGTCTGCGTGCTGCTCGCCAGCCAGCTGGCCGCCGCCAGGGCGCGGGGCATCAAGCACCGGGTCAAGTGGAGCCGCAAGGCCGTGCCCAGCCCCGCGCAGGTCACCGAGGCGCAGAGGGTGGAGGTGCGGGCGCGCCCCGGCGCCTTCATCAAACAGGGCCGCAAGCTGAACATCGACTTCGGCGCCGAGGCCAACAGGTACTACGAGGCCAACTACTGGCAGTTCCCCGACGACATCCTCTACGACGGCTGCTCCGAGGCCAACGTGACCAAGGAGAGGTTCGTCAGCAGCTGCATCAACGCCACCCAGGCTGCCAACCGGGAGGAGCTGTCCCAGGAGAAGCCCGACAACAGGCTCTACCAGCGGATCGTGTGGCGGCTGATCCGCGAGCTCTGCTCCGTGAAGCACTGCGACTTCTGGTCGGAAAGCGGAGCGGGCCTGCGGGCCACCGCGGACCAGTCCGTGGCGCTCTGCCTGCTCGCTTGCGTTTGGTTCGCAGTGAAATAAGCTCGCGAGCGGGCGGCGAGCACACCGCAGAGCGATCCCGGTCCCCCGCCCCCGCCCTCAGCCCTCCCGGTTCCCGAGGTACCCAAGAGCCGCGCCTCTCCCGCGCGCAGCGCCGCCCCGGGGCCCCGCCGCGTCCGCCCGCAGGGGACTGCTCGTCGGTGCGTCCCCCGCAGGCCGGGCTGGGCCGGGCCCGAGGGCGCGTGTGCGCGGCATCCTGCGCTCCCGGTGGGGTGCCTGGCACACCTGCTACACAATAATGTTTGGTGAACCGATAAAAGAACGCACCAAGCACTTCACAATACTTCCCAACAATTCTCAGAGGTAGGTGTCATGCCCATTGTATAGAGGAGACAACTGAGGCTCCCCGAGGAGCCTCAGAAAGTAGCAGAACCACCTTCTGAGTAGCTAGAAAGTGGCAGAACCGGAATCCAGCCCAGACTGTCCGCTTCTATGCAACCCCAGAGCTGTCCTGTGATCCCTGATGGCTCTCAAGGCCAAATCCAAACGTATCTCTGATGAAACTATGGAAATTCCATGTTTAGAAATATGAAAAGACCTGAGCTGATAGTCATGTAGTCTGACACCTTTGTTACATGGAGGCTTCATTTAGTTCTTCTAATTAAACTAAAATATAAAGAAGGGATTAAACTAAAATAGAAATAAAGCTAGACAAAGGCCTGGAAATTATCTTGTAAGGAAATATTGCCACGCTGATCCCCAGAGCAGATTGGAGCAGGATCTGTCTATTGTTTTTTTCACTAGAAGGATAAATGTTTGCTGTTCCCATCTCTGAAACAGTCCGTGTATTTAAGGAAATATTTTTAAATGGCGTGCTTGCTTTCTAATGTTCTCCTAACTCTTTGTGCATGGTTTTAGGTACATTGCATTTGAGCATCTTTAAATACACTTCCTTTACCCAGGGATTCTATACAATCTCTAGCAGTATTTTTACCACCACTTTGGGGATGGGCCATCATTTTTGTGAACCACTTATCACTAATTCCTACTAGCCAAAAAGGTTAAAAAGAAACTGTCTTTAGGAAGAACTAATAAAGAATTCATCCATGCTGTACAGCATAGGGAATAGAGTCAATATTGTTGTAATAACTATGTACGGTGCCAGGTGGGTACTTGAACTATCAGGGGAGAACACTCTGTAAAGTATATGATTGTCTAACCACTATGCTGTACACCTGAAACTAATAAAAAAACAATAATGAATGTAACCTGTAATTGAAAAATAAAATTTTAAAAATAATAATTAATCCATGCCATAAGCAAGAAGAGATACACCACTTCATATCTGTTTATTAGTTAAAATATATATTACAAAATATTATTTGTTAATTTTAGTTTAAAATATGCATTTAAAAATATGAATACAGTTTAAATAAAACTGATGAATGCAATGCTCTAAGATGCGCCCCCCCCCCCCCCCAGGCCCTCTGGGGCACTCTCAGAGACCCATGGGAGTTATTGAACCATATTTGGAGATAACAGCTGCTCGATTCTCCTGTAGAGTCTATAAGACAAAAAAAAGTGTGTTATCACACATTTATCCGAGGTACTTTAGAACATGAATGTTGATAATTGTGCCTCTTGTTCTGAGCCTTCACTGTTATCAATGTTCTTTTCAAGGATACACTGGAAGGTTTTAACATAGAAAGGGGGTGGAGGGCTTGGGAGTGGGCCATTCCAGGGGAGCAGCCTGCCCCTAGGTCCATGGGGAGATGCCCACTCTGCACTGGAACAGCACAGGGCACCCCCCAGAGGGTTTGGTTCTCATGCTCCCAGCACCTCGCTCACCGCCCACTTCCAGGGTCCTTTGAATTCTTTCGCAGAGCAAAATTAAAGTACAGACCACATGGAGGTTATTTCTTACATGTCAATTTTTGATTTTGATTTTCTAAATAATAACAACAGCTATACAGGCAGAAAGAATAAATACTTATAAGTGGATGTTGAAGTTTCAGGCCCTGGGTCTCCCAAGTTTAATTACAAGGGCACACACAGCCACATAAGCAAAATCACTTCATTTCTGATATGAAAACACTTAGTCCATATGTGGTACATTTTCTAAAACTGCTGTCATTTCTCGTTTCTTTAATAGTTTCAGAAACCAGATTTAAGCAGGGAGTGAAGTGAACTTGTACATGGTGATTCAGATGCGAACTTTATTCATGGAGCTTTTAATCAAAACTGTGTACTTGAACATCCTTGCTCATGCTTAAGAGTTCTGAGGTCGAGCCCAGGCCATGTGAGTCTGGTTCTTCATTTTAGCAAAGGGCTGTCCAGTGCCTGCTATGTGGACGACATTATGAGGAGCTTCTGAATTATCCTTGAGAGGCATTTTAAATTTGAATAATTTCACCAACCATCGCTCTTATTCCTTCTGAGTGATGACCATTTTAAAAACTATTCCCACAATCCTAGCATCTGATTAAATCGGTGTTATTTTTTCCTATAACCTCCTAGCCCTTACCATTTGCATATACAAATGTGAATATTTGCAATAATAGTATAGGTGAGCATTTATATTCTAAATTTTCCCTCAACTTTATTGTACGCTTTTTAAAAATTTTTTCCTATGATTTTTTGTTCTTGCCTCCCCTCTTTCCTGCCTGAGATGTAGCCTGCACTTTTATGGTGCTCAGATATACAAAGGAGAGTTTTTGTTTGATTAACTCTTTTACAAAATACTATAATCATACATATCACATTTATTTCACTGCAATTTGCCTCTGTAACTTAACCCTACATCAAGACCCTCGTTCCAGTTCAGCAGCTTGCTAGCCAGCTAACTCGTTTTTTTTACAGCGCTGTGTAATATTCCATAGTGCAGATGGACCCTAGTTAATTTAATCATTTCCATGTTGATGGACCTTCAGGTTGTTTCCAGTTTTTCACCACTGCAAACAATAAACATCCTTGTACATACAACCTGACAATCTGTTACTTTTATTTCCATGGAATATATTTATACAGGCAGAATTTCTGGAACAAAATTGTGTGTAATTTAAATTTTTCTTGACATGACTAGATTATGTTCGTGCGAGTGGAGCAGTTCCCATTGCCACCTGCAGTGTGTGGTGGTAAAAACTGTGAGCAATTCCCATTCTAAACCTGGTCCTTGGCCCAAAACATCTGGATGAGAAGCCTGGAAAGCAGGCAGTGTGTGTGCAATCTTCCTGCTCAGAGGGTGGTGTGTTTGTACAACTCCACACTCCCCAATGGCCAGGGGAGGCATAAAGTTTGTGTTTTTAAATGAATCTTTAGTAAAATTACACACGCAAGTATTTGCCAGTGAGAATGTCCTCTAGGTCATAAAGATCCAAAGGAGCAGGCATCAAGCACACTTGGTTAAAGCAGCCCACGCTGCCCCTGAGCCAGCATCTCCCTGGAGCCCCTTGTACCCCAACCTTGCTTAGGATGCGCCTGGTAACATTTAGACACCTCACTCTCTGGTCCTATTGAGGTACATCCCAGGTAGTGGCCACTAGTTTGTCTTGAGCTGCCCACACTACCTCAAGCTTTCTGATAACAAGAGACTGACCTGGAGCAGTGGCCCATTGGGTCAGGGACCTCTGGCCCTACTTCACATCTGCAGTTTGGTCATATCTTGCATCTCCACCCAACACTTTTCCTTCATGTGTTGTGTATGGCTGGACAGAGACGCCCTAAGTTGCCCACATGTTGCTACATGGCACATTCCAGAGTCTGCCAGGGTATCAACTGAAATGCTGACAGCAGGGTCCATGTGCCCACATGCAGGCAGTGATAACACACTGGCAGACCACACATGCTGGGCAAGTGATGGAGATGACACACAGATATGGCATCATGACAGGTTTAATTTCTCCATCTGAAAGCTTAGACATTGCTCTGTTGAAGAGGTCTCTGGCAAACAGCTCATGCCAGCAGCTGTGTGTTTGCTCTGTCTGCCCCAGGACCATGCCATCAGACTCAGCACAGGGCTTATTTTTCTCCTACTCTCACTGCTGGCAGGAGACCTGGTCTCGGTTGGGTGCCATATTCCCTGGTGGAAGAGAAGAGAGTCAGACTCCTATGCCACTGGGAATGACAAGCACCTGCAAAACAGGAAGAAATCAGAAATTCCTTGAAAAATTGGAATAAAGTGCTGTGTCTCTGAGGCATCTGTAAGCTCACCCCAGACCATTGAAAACCTGCTCCAGAAAAACTGACTCAGCTGTTTCCCTTGGCAAATGAGAGCTGTGGGGGAGAAAGAAATTTTCCTCTACCCTTCTAAGTTCTTCTACATGAGAGATTAGATTAACAAAAGAGCATAACCAAATTTAATTACATTTGTATGTATGGGAACCCCACTTACATGAGAAAGTCAGAGATCCCACATACATAAGAGGTCCAGAGACAGAGAAAATGAAGTATATGAGACATTCTGAGCTAAGGGTGAGGGAAGGTGCCTTGGGGCTTCAGAGAGGAGGAAGGTCATTTGCAGGATGACAAGAAAAGCAGACGCTCGGTAATTAGATGCTTGCCTTGCCCTATGGACAGGTGATTAAAAGTTATTTCCAGTGATAATGAAATGGGTAGAATAAAATGTTCCCCAAAATTGCTCCATGGAGTCAAACCCTGCCAGAACTATGACAGTTATCAATAGGTAGCTATAAAACAATGGTTCAGGAACTAATCTGACTCCTTTTAAGTTTGTTTTGCAGATCTAAAGCCAAGCCATGTCCCGTCCTGCATCCCATAATAAGTGCTGTACAATCCCAGAACCTCTCTCTTGGCTGACATGTACCAGGACACCAGTGTTCCAAAAAAAGGAAGAAGCCAGCCAACCTACACCCTGATTGATTAACCCCAGTAACTTCTGTGTTCCCAAGGGATAGAAACCCCTAAGCCCCACATTCGGGGCACAGGTTTGAGGCCCTATCTCAGTGTTCTCACCCTCTGCAGAACCTCAATAAATTTGCCTTTGCTTTTATCAGTGTCCCTGGTCTAAATTCTTTTATATCAGGAGACAAGAACCCAAACTCATTGGTAACAATCACTCTTATTATGAACAAGGCCCCAAATTTAAAATCTTTGAGGGAGAGGTAAAAGTTTCTCATGAGCTTGCAGGGTCTCAGTTGCCTTCAGCTCAAAATAATCCACATGCCAAATTAGCACATCTTGGGAAGGCCTGTTCTGAACCCCTTCAGAGCCTTCACCTGGGCCCATGGGAGGCCTCATACTGAAATAGGTGCCATGCACTGAGAACACCCCTTCTAAAGGAGCCTTCCTGATGGCTGTACCCAGCCCAGAGCTGACCCCACAAAAGAACATATCCTCCAACACTTAAGTGTCACTGCATCCCCAAGGTGCTTCCCTCTACTCCGGTCTGAATTTCTTATCTCCATCCACCCACTCACCCAGTCTATCCTTGGAATTCCCAGATCTTATTTTAATGCAAACATTTTTGTGGGAAAGCACTGCCTTCTTAAACAATACAGATTGTTTTAACTCCAACAGGCTTGGCCATAATTGTGAAAGGAAATTGGCAGAGGGCCAGAGAGGAACTCAAGGAAGCTGGAAATAGGACGGGTCAGGGCCAGAGGACCTAACACAGCTGGTCTCCCTGGATGGAGGGAAGTGGACATGGATGGGAGGATATGGAGAGGGGGGCCCAGGAGGAGCCCATGCTCAGAGAGAATTACTCGCTCCCACACTGCACAGTTGTAACCTATACATTCCCCATCACGCTGTGAGCACTCGGAAGGCCCTGGTGGTTGCTCATTCATTGTGGTATCTGCAGAGCCCGGATGCTCAGACATGTAATAAAAAGTCAATCTCGGTTACTGCTAACCAATCCTGAACACCAGCAGCAGCCCCAGGCACCGTCTCTACTCTGTCCTTGGCTCTTCCCGGGGCCACATACTGTTGGGTGTCCACCCAAGTCACTGCATGCGGGGTGAGAGATTTGCAGGGCAATCTTCAGTCCATCTACAGCCTCCGACCTCAGCTCTGATGGGAGAAGTCTAAAAAAATTGTGTATTGAATGAATGAGTCTGAGTAAAATCTCACAAAGTAAACAGTTATATTAGTGGTGGGGCCATCACACACGCTCCCCAAAGGATTGTGCACATAGCTGCCACCTCCAGTCAGCCACAGCACGTTGGTGACTTGAGATTGGCCAGGTATATTAATCATGATTCTTATTTTCTGTATTTTGTGATGTTTTGACATCTTAAAAAATCTTTCTGGCTGGGAAGAGACTACCCATCTCAGGGCCTACCGATATTTAGAGAGCAAAGGGCTTCACTGGGAGCCTTTCATATGCAAACTAGCCAATCCAGAGCCTGACCTCCAATAGCAAGCATATTCACCCCAGGAGGCAACAGTCCTCTACTTTAAGGGGACAGATACCAGAAAACCAGAGACTGAAATTATTCAAATTAGCCAATCCTGAGCTGTTTACACTACCCTGCCTCCCCCTCCCCATGGAAACCCCCGTAAAGTCTTCTGGCCCAGGCTCTCCCTGGCCCTGGGTGACTTGTCATGCCTCTCATTTCTAGGGGAACTGAATAACATTAAACTTTTCTCTCAATAGCATTGACCCCTTTGTGTCATCACTCAGTCGCCTTTATAAATTAAGATCTGGGCACGGAATGCCAGGTTACTATTTATATCATCGGAATTGGGAAATGTTACCAATCAGGGTTCCCCCACACACTTACCTCCCCAACCCTGAGGCGTTCTGGCAGCACACTAGCACACTTCTGCTACACGCGCGCACGCACATGCACACCACCAGAACGTAAACACCCTAACAGCAAGCACACGCCTTTTTTGCCCACCATTGTAGCTTCAGCACGGAGTAGACTGACACTTAGTAGGAACTGGATAACTGTTTGCTGAATGAAAGCATAGATGAACCCACAAAATGCCCAAGATGAGGCAAAGAAGGACATTAGCTAAAATGTTGAACATAAGTTAGGAACTGAAATAGTGTCCAGAGGAAAAATTATCTGCAATTCTAAGTAAAGACATCTGCGAAGGCGAGGGCGAATGACCTTGAAATACAGATGTGGAGGCCCCACAGATAGGCTCAGGCCCTGCCCGGAGTGAGAGTCTGGAATCTGGACTTCTGGAAACATCTGTCCGCACAGCTGAGCATCCTCCAGTTAAGAGGGAACAAGTTTGCAAACCACACTAAGTTTGAAACTCTAGGAGGAACTTTTTAGGCTCTGCTTTTGTGAAAATGAACCCAGAAGAGACCCTTAACTTTGGGTAGGCGGGAGGCCCTCTATCCTTTGGCTATGCCATGTAAGCCAAAAGCTGAGAAAATCCCACCAACCTTTGCCTCCTGCTCTCTGTATATTTTTTTCAAGGGAGCAGAGCTGGTGATGGCTTAGGCACTGGGATGAATGTCTTTTTCTTCCCACCCCTACAAAAGTCCAAGAACTACAGAGTTTACCTGCACCATAAAAAAGGCAAAGAACAAAATTGTTGAAAGGAGATATGGCAGATTAGTGAGAACATCCTTCAGATGCATCAGAAACAATCCAGGTTGTAAACACTTCTGATTCTACGAGGAAAGCAGAATAAATTGCTCCCTGTGGTCTGTTTTGCATCTGCTGTTTCTTGTTTCTGAGGGTCCTCCAAATCAGTTCAAAATCCTTTAAGCGTATTCGGCCATGCCCAGAAACTCATCACACCTCAATGAAATGCAGGTGGTCCTTTATCACCAGCCTGCCTTATTCTCCAAGCTCACCTTCCATAATCCCCAACACATGCCTTAGTGCCAAACCCTCTCAAGCCCTTCCCCACCCTGCGGATCTCCTGCTCACACCTACAGACCAGCTCAGACATGACCTCCGGAGGACCTGTCTTAAGATTCTGGGTGAAATAACTAGCTTCCTTGCCACTTTGTGACATAACTATTCATTTACATATGTATCTCCCATAGCGTACGGCGAGCACCCCCAAACCCAACAATGCGTTTTGGTCACCTTGTGTTCCTCTACACAGCAGCTGCCCCAGACTATCTGCAGGGACTGGAGCCCTCGGGATGGGGTCCTCAATGCCCCTCTGCCTGACTCCCGAATCCCACTGCTCTTGAATCTCTTCCACTAAGATCCTATGCCTCTGTCTTGGAAGCACTAGCAGGCTCTAACATGCCTTAGAGAAATTGTTCCTTCGCTGCTGTTCAAACCCACATCCCAGGGCTGGCCTTTGTTGATGGGAGGGTCTCAGCCAAATCCAACTGCCTCTGGCTCAACACTTGCCTTGAGGCTCCCCTACCTCTCAAGAGCAACAATATAGCACCTTCTTAGGTGTTCCTAGAGCCACAGGAGGAATCAATGTTCCAGCATCAGCCATCAGGGGGCAGTGCAGAAACACAAACTAGGCCCTTTTCCAGGGACAATCTTCCCTGATGGTTTCTCTCTCTGTGAAATGGAACTGCCTTATGACCCAGCTCTTCCACTTCTAGGTTACCAAAGAAACCCGAAACACTAAATCGAAAGAATATATGCACCCCTATGTTCACTGCAGCATTATTTACAAAATCAATGGAAAAATATCCTCAGGTGAGGGTTAACCAAAAAAAAGAAAAAAATATGGACCAGAAATGATTGTGGAGCTTTCTTTCAGTGTTATCAGATCAGAGTCAGCAAGACTTTTTTTTTTTTTTGCCTGTCACATGCAAAAGTAGGAATGTTGAATATTGTGTTTAAGCTGGGAGATGAAGACAAATGGGTTACTTTTTTTAAAATCCTCACTCAAGGATATTTTTCCATTACTTTTCAGAGAGAGTGGAGGGAGAGAGAAAAAGAGGGAAAGAGGAACAGCAACGTGAGAGAAACACACCGACTGGTTGCCTCCCGCACACACCCCGACTGTGTGCTCCTTTCTCAGTCTGAAACCAAGGTACGAGCCCCTGGGCTGGAATCGAACCCAGGGCCCTTTAGTCCGATGCGCTAACCACTGAGCCAAACAGGCTGGGGCTAAGTGGCCTCCTTTTTTCAGCTTTACTGAGGTAATTGCCATATAAAATTGTCAGATATTGGAAGCGGGCATAGTGGTAATTTGCTACACGTATGCATTGTCAAAGGATCCCCGCGTAGTTAATTAGCACGTCATCGCCTCACATATTTATCTTGTTTATTTTTATTTTGGTAAGAACATTTAAGTTCTACTTCCTTAGCAAAATTCAGTTATACAATAGTTTTGTCACCATGCTTTCCATTAGCTCCTCAGACCTTAATTCATCTTATAGTTGAAAGTTTGTGCCCTTTTAACCAACCTCTCTGACTATTTCCCCCACCCCCAGCCCCAGAAACAAGTGGGTTTCTAAACCTCTCTGATGCCTTGAGTTCTAGAAAGCACTTATTCCTACCCCATTGGGGTGTTTGGACATGTCTTTTAAACATGATTTTAAAGGTACCATAGATTTCTTTCTCTGATGAATGGAAAGAATTATCTAAGGCTGGGAAAGTGTCAAATTCTCCGTGTTTAACCATTTGCACCACCACAATGCAGGTTTCTTAAGAAATGCTATTACTGAATCCACAGAATCTAAAATCAGGCTATTTTGGCCCTAAAGTTACAGCTTCAGCTGTTCTGGCTACTGAACGTGTTGCTGAGATCGCGTAAGCAAGCCGCCTGGAAGCGCACACATTTCTGTTGCCTTATCAGTCAGTACCAGGGGGAAAAGTGTCTGTCTCTTCCTTCATTTCAAAGACATGGGTGAGCACTTGGTGGAGTGCTTAGCGTGTGCCAGGCCCTGTTTCAAGAGGTCACCTGCAGCTGCTTTAACTCGCACAATCCTCCCAGGTGGGCACGATAGTTATGCCCATTTCACAGAAGGAGAGGCTGAGGCTTAGGGACTGGCATGATCGCTAGTAAGCGGGGAGCCCAGGCAGCCAGCCTGGCTTCAGAGGCTGGCTTCGCACTCTAACCTCCACATCTTGTTCCCTCCTTCCAGTGAATTTTAGTATTTTTAGAGTTTCAGAAACAAGATCAGAGGTCATTTTCTGCTGCTGGAGTTTTAGCTGAAGGTCATGGCTTTCCCGTAGGGGGAGGGAGGAGAGGTGGGGTGCATCCTCCTAGCTCTGTGTCATCATAATACCCTCCCAAAGCAAGACGACGTGGGGATGGCATTCCTAGTCCCAGGTGTCCCACCAAAAGCTTTGGAAACCCTGGGGTCTGCAATCAGGTTTTCTGCTTATGGGTCATATGAACAGTCCCTCTCCCTGCTCTGTCCCTTGGTTTTCCTGTTTCTATTTGCCACATTTTTTCAGGCAAGAGAACCCCCAGGACCCCTCCTTCTCTCATTTAGGCGTTTCCGGTTCACCTGAGACCTCGGCCCAGCCTGGCTGGGGGTGGCCTGGGCTGTTGCGCTGCGAAGGGCTTGCTGCAGCTCTGAAGGACGGGGCGGGTGGGGTGGGCCGGGCTGGGGCTGCCCGAGTGCCCAGCGGCCGCCGGCTCAGCTCTGCACCAGCACTGCCTCTCCCTCTGCCCAGCAGAGAGCCCAACAGCCTGAAGTTCCTGCAGGCTCCAGTTCCAATTCTGGGTAGAAACCCGTAAGAAATGAGTGTCGGGGCCACCGAAAGACACAAGAACATTCACGGCTGCTCTGTTCCTAACAGCTGCAAACTGCAAACAGTCAGGCAGAGGGAGGAGGGAGCCCTGCTGTGGCCTCCAGGCTGGGCGGAGAGCCTGTGGCCAGGGGCCTTAGAAAGGTCAGCAGATGCCGTAGCCGGTTTGGCCCAGTGGTTAGAGCACTGGCCCTTCAACTGAAGGGTCCCATGTTCGATTCTGGTCAAGTGCACTTGCCTTGGTTGCAGGCTCAGCCCCATAGGGGCACATGTGGGAGGCAGCCAACTGATGTGTCTCTCACATCGATATTTTTCTCTCTCTCTCTCTCCCTTCTACTCTCTCTGAAAAGCAATGGAAAAAATATCCTTGGTGAGGATTTAAAAAAATAAATAAAGGTGTGGCTCAATGATTGAGCATCGACCTAGGATCCAGGGGTGTGCAGGAGGCAGCTGATCAATGACAACTCTCATCATTGATGTTTCTCTCTCCCTCTCCCTTCCTTTCTCTGAAATCTATAAAGATATATTGGAAGGAAGGAAGGAAGGAAGGAAGGAAGAAAGGAAGGAAGGAAGGAAGGAAGGAAGGAAGGAAGGAAGGAAGGAAGGAAGGAAGGAAGGAAGGAAGGAAGGAAGGAAGGAAGGAAGGAAGGAAGGAAGGAAGGAAGGAAGGAAGGAAAGGGAGAAAAGAGAGGGAGGGAGGTCCGCAGGCACATGTGAGAGGAAAGCAAGAGTTGGCTTGCCTTGAGCTCTGCCCTCTCACTTGGGAAATGAGGAACCATGGAGCCATAGAAGCTGAGAGAGTCAAGTTCACGGACTTTCCTTCCCTTTTTTAGCGCACTGTGCCTCTCTTACCTGCCACGATGCAGAGGAACCTCGCCCCCACCCCACCCCACTCCCAGGGCACTTCCAACAGGCAACGTCCCATGAGGATGGACCCGAACAGCTTCACCAGCACAAAGGCATGAAGATGGTCCAGGGGGAGCAGCCGCAGGCGCTCCTGAGCAGCCACAGCTGCATTGTCCCGGCAAGCTCGGGGTGTCCCGGGAGCCCCGTGGGCAGCTGAAGGAAGCAGCTCCGGGTTTTGTCCTCTCTTCCTGCTGGGGGGAAGGAGAGCTGGCAGGAGGGGAAGCTCGATGAACAAAGGCCAGAGGAAAGCCAGAGGCTGCCTGCGGAGAAGTTACAGCTGGCCCGGGGGGGGGGGGGGGGGGGGGGGGGGGGGGCTCACTGTAGGGGACAGGAGCCACCTGGGTGAGGACAGACCACCGCCCTGGAGATGCCCAAAAGCCGGGAGAGCCGGTGCTGCCACCACTAAACCAGAATATGACTTTACAGGTCTCAAAAGAGACTTATAGTTTAAAAAACTGCACCTTTTCCTTATGTATTTGAAACAAAACTCAGTAAAAAGAAAAAAACCCACAAACAAACCCACATTACTAGCCAAGAAAGAGGTTGCTCGAGTGAATTAGCCACCATCCAGAGATGGGAGCGAAGATGAGTTTGCAAGTTGGGGTGGGGGTGGGGATATAGGATCCGGAGACGCTGCTGACATGAGATGAGACGATGTGTGAAGTGCTCAGGGGCCTGGAGCATCCAGGTGTCCTAGCTGTGGTGCCGCAGGGTAGGGGGAGCATTGCTCCCATCTAAATGAGGGGCCTCTGGAGGCCTTAAAAGGCAAACTCCAACCCCATTGTCCTGGGGTGCTGCCCTGGGGCCTGGCCAGCACAGAGTCTGTGCCGAGTCCCAGCTCCCTCTGCTCTTCTCACCAGCTGTATGTGCCCTTGAGCAAGTAAGTCACTGGTCCTCGAGGTGTCTCTGTTTCCCCCTCTATAAAGTGTAGATAATGACCTACCTCTTGGGGTTGGTATGAGAATGCCAAGGGCTTAGGCCAGTGCCTAGGACACAGGGAGCACTCAGCAAGCATTAGCGACTACGTGCTGCTATTGCTTCTGCACTCTCGCTCCAGTGCCACATGCACACTCACCATCTACTTTCCTTTCCCTCCTCCCGGTTCCCAGGAACGGTTTTGTGGAGGAGAGGAATTGCTAGCTGATGATAGTTTTTGTCATACCCCAAACCAGAAATGTTGACCCTATAATATCTACTCTAAAAATGCATTATTAGTCCACTCACTTCTCAGCACTGCCCCGCCTCTGCCACCACCTGGTCCTGGCTGCCATCGTCTCCTCTGGATGTCTACAACGGACACCTAACTGATATTCCTGCCTCTGTTTAGGAACAAGGGTGGTCTATTCAAAACATAAAACTCCCCTGGCCCCCTCTCCTTTTAAAAGCTTCCTGTTGAACCAAGAATAAAATCCAAGCTCCTAACTTCATCTTGGCCCCTCTCTCCCTGACTGACTCTGTTTTAGCCACTCAAATCTTCTGCCAGCTCCTGACACACAAGTTCTCTCCAGCCTCAGGAGCGTTGTCTGTTCTCACTCCTCTCCCTTCATCATGTGGGAAAGCTGAGCAAATCCAGGGAGGTGCACAGGGCAAAGCCCATACCTCTACTGGGGATCACTTGTCCCCATCCAGGTTCAGAACCAGCGGTCCTCAAACTTTTCAGATGGACACCCACTCGGTGAGCATCCTTAATAGGTGCTGATATTTATTTATAAATTATATACATGTACTTTTAAATGTCATTAGTTCTAGTTGGTCTACCTTCTCTACCTCTTGCACTTGCATTATTTTTTTACCTATATTTTTACAGTAATTGTTAAGCTTCTTAGGATTTTTATGAGGGTTTTAGTCTAAGTAAAACTAAAAAATAGTAGTTGCTGACACTTATATAGTCCCCACCAAAGCACTTTTCTAAATGTTTTAAAGGAATTTAATCCCTGCAGCAGCCCCATGAGATGGGTCCTAAGATTTTCCCCATTACACAGTTGGAGAAATGAAGGTGGGCAGAGAGTAATCCAGGGCTCACAACAGTGGAACAAGGAATTGAACCTGAGCAGGGTGGCCCAGAAATCATCAGAGCACATCAGAAACGTGTCTAAAGCATTATGTGCAAACCACCACCAGCCTCTCCAAGGTAAGAGGCTCTCATGGGTCCCCAGGGCTCCCCTTCCCCCTTTGCCTTATGCAATGTGATACGGGGCTGACACACAAGCCACCAAAGTCAAAGGGTCACTATTTTTAAGATTTTAAAAATTCAATTATTTTCATTAAAATAGAAGTTGTAGTCTCTTCCCACCCCACTTTGGCGGCAGCCACAGCTCAGAAGTGGGAGAGTGGGAGCAGCACAGCGTCTGCACCACCAGGGGGCGCCCTAAAGCCACTGACTGGCGGCCCAGGGCCGATGCTGCCAGGACTCAGGACCAACCGGACCGCCTAGCCCTAGAACAAGGTCTCCTCCTTAGAACCCTTTAAGGTTATTTAGCATTTGGTGTCATTTAGAGCTTTTTAATTATGTCTTGACGTCCTTAAGGTTATTTATGGTCTTTTTCAATTGTTACGGTCATTTAGGGGTACAGCCCTTTGAACACACATGCTACCTAGCTCTAGAAGAACCCCACAGTCCCGTGTTACATATGCCCCGAGCTTATTAGACAACTTCACATTCATAAGAAAATCAGTAATTCTGTATCCGCCTTTTTTCTATAAAAATAAAGAGCATTGTTTTCAAAACCAAAAAAAGAAAAAGAAAGAAACCCCACAGCCTTTAAGAAGTGCCTGCAAGAAATCCACCCAAAGCAGGTCTGCAGCCGAGAGCCCCGCCCCGGGCTGCCAGCCTCTCCTTGTGTCGTCTCAGCGTGTCCTTAGGTGGCCTGTTTTTCCTTTTCTGTACAGGACTCTGAATCTTAAGCTGTGGTGTCATTTTTGTTTGGTTTCTGTTTTTTAAATTGTCTCCAGTTGAGCCCATGAGGAACATACTAAACAGGTACACTTGGGTTTATCTTTTTTGAGGTGCACGAGGCAGGGAAGGGGAATAGTGAGTGTCCTGTGTGCCCAGGCAGGGTGAAGCACACATCCAGAATGTTCCGCACCAGGCCTTGCTTAGCCTCGCAGGCGCCGCGTCTGGTACCGAACTCATAGCCCAGCGAACTCCAGAGTCTAAGACACTGAAAGCAGGATAGTCTGACGACATATTCTGGCTAACCTCGGGTTTCCAGAATATGATAGGTACTTTTTCTCCTTTTGAAAGCTTTTTTTGTCCAATGCCTGATAGCATTGAGAGTACAATTTAGAAAGTGGGTTTGGTGTCCAGGGTGACTGAGTCTAAACACAAGGAATTTCTCAATTTCTCACGGGGAGACTCCATCCTTCAGGCTGCTGGGCACTCAAGACGTCAGGGTGACTGGTTTTCTGGAGCTATGGATGTGATCCCCTCATCCTAGTGTGTGTGTGTGTGTGTGTGTGACATATGTGTTTGTATATTACATGTACACACACATGGTTTGGGCACATAAGGACTGCATTTCAATTGTATGTTGGGCCTCCAGGGATGTCGATGCCTTTTCCTTAAAGAAATTGGCCCCAACAGTGAAATGAAAGCCTGGCTGGCTTTAATCTTTGTTTTTTGTGTGTTTTTGCATATATATGTGTTTTTGGAACTTTAATATTTTTGGATGTACTAAGCAGGAAATTTTAATGCAAAAGCCAATGTGGAAACATAAAGAAAAGAAAGCTAGGTAGAAACATAAGGAAAACGTAATCCCCCCACTCCCAGGTAACTTTTTTCACTTTAATAATATTTTCTAAGTTTTCAAATAAACTTTATATTATACTTTTAATGGCTCAATAATCTTCATGATTATGGTTTTTATTTTACCTGTAGCCTTATCAGAAAAAGACGGAAGAAGATGAAAAAGTCCTACTTTTTTTTGGTTTTAATTGAGGCATACCTACTTGGCTTGTTATTAGGATTACTTACATCAGTTTGGGGAGCTGCTGTCTTTGTGATCCACAAATGAGGTATGCTTTTTCATTTTATTTTTTAATCTAATTTTATTGCTGATGCATACAAATAACATGAATGTGTGTATACTCACATTGTTTTAGCAACCTTGCACAATTTACTTAGTATTTCTAATCATTTCTCTCTAGATTACTATGACCATTTTAAATTCAAGTTTTACTTGTCGGTTCCTCTTAATGGGTCATGGATGTTATAATTTGCTCTTTTTGCTTAGCACAAGAGCTTTTGGCCAAACTATTTATTTTTGCCACAACTCGTGTTATTGCCAAAATTTGGTTAAGGAACTTGAACATAATAAGTGAACAATACATTACATTTCTATAATTATGTCCCCTACCTTTAGAATCTTTCCTTGGGAACACTTTGGATTCCAGACTTTTCATAATCCCACACATTCAATATTTGCTGTGCATGGGAGTTCTCATCGGCAGTTTGAACCTGAAATTATACCCCAGACATCTATCTCTGAGACATAATGCTGGCAAAACATACCCACACTGTTCCATTCATTCTTCCCCAAATTTGGCACCAACTACCGTCCTGGGAGCCCAGGTTTCTCTCAGTGGCGGATATTTGCAAAAGACTCAAACCTGGGTGCTATTGACCCCTAGATGGTTCTGCGGGCATGGGCAGGGTGACATTCAAAGTCACAAATTAATATTACTGTGCCCAATTTTAAAACTCCACCAAGAAAAATGAATTTCTAATGCAAGAATGTTTAAATCAGCGTTATCAAAACACTGACATATAATATATCCGTATTATCTGCCTTCCATCAAAACATGTGTTTAGATATCCTAAGATTTAAACTTAACCCTTTAAAAAGTTTAAACCTTATAAACTTTTATACTTTATAAAACTTGAACTTTTTCCAACCTATGGCTTCATCTTAAAAACCTCACATAGGAAAATTACAATAAGCTGCGTTTTGGCCAGTGTGTAGAGCACACGTTCATCACCCACCCTGGGATGTTTTGAGAGCAACAGGGGTGCTGTTGACAATTACACCAGAACAACAGGCAGCTGGAACTGTCCCGGCCAAACTAAGATTTACAGCCCCTACCATTGGGCCCGTAGTTTTGAAACTCTTGAAGTTAACTTACCTACTTATATAAAGTTAACTTACCTATTTATATAACATATACTTCATTTAAATCAGAAGTAATAATTTTTATATTGCGTGGTTTTAAAATAAAAAGAGCAAGTTCCATTTTCAGTAGGTTTGTGTGCATCTAAGCATCTCAGCCAAACCTATTCAAATGTATTCAAAACTTCACGGCAAAGTCTTGTGCTCACAGCAAACTCCACTCAGTAAAAATTTCATTATCTAAAATAAGCAACACCAAATTATTTCATGGAATCTGTCGCTATAAAGCAAGGCAAGAATTTCTGGTTTAGCATTTGTTGGACGGTTTTAGACACTCTAACTTCTATATGACTACATGACTTACTGCCTGACTAGGGGTCTCAGTGGGGCCCCCAAATGGACCATATATCATATTTTGTCTTTGTCACCTACATAGATATCTACATCTACATGCTGTATGTATAAGATCTCCCTGCCTTTGAAAGATTCAACCATCTGCCCTTCTGTTGCACACAGCTTCATTAATTCAGCAACTAAGAAGCAACTGCTTAGAGTGAAAACTCTAAATGTAGGAAATCAAAACAACACTTAAAGGGAAGAGTGATTTATCTAAACTTTTCTCTTTTGAAAAAACATATAAGCATTTTTTGAAGGCATTGTTCAAAATCTTGTCTTGGTTGTTACCTTTTTCTAGAGATCAAATTATCTGGGTCATTGTTTATGCTCCATGGCCAGTTTCCTGGGAAGACAACTGTCAATCACATATTCAAATATTATAGACCAACCATGTAACTCCTCTGTTTGCCAGAGTTTTCCAGAAAAACAGAACCAATAGGATGTGTATACATATAGAGAAATTTAGTTTAAGGAATTAGCTCACACAGCAGGGCAGGCTGGCAGGCTGGAGACCCAGGGAGGAACTGGTGTTGCAGCTCAAGTCCAAAGGCAGGCTGGTGGTAGAATCCCTCTCCCTCAGGGGATCAGTCCTTTTAAGGCCTTAAAAATTGTGCAGGCAAATACGCTTTACTCAAAGTCTGCTCATTTACATGTTAATCTCATCTTTACAAATACCTTCCCAGCACCACGAGACTAGTGTTTGACCAAATACTTGGGTACCATGGCCTAGCCAAGGTGACAGGTTCCAACCATAGGGTGGAACATGGGCCCTAGTCGGAGGTCTTACACTTCGTGACTCTTAGAGGGCTACCTCCAACAGAGGCAAGCCGAGGCCCCCACACCTCCACAAGGCCATTTTATAGATGAGAAAACCAAGTTCTAGATAAAGATTCAGTGAGTTACTCTCAACAAGCCAGGACAAAAATCCAGCCTCATCGAATGATCATTCCCAGCTCTTCCCGCCATAACTCCTGCCTCCACCAGGGCTGAACTCAAGACTTACACAGGGACATTCTCATTTCACTTATTTGGAATATTACAGCCAAGTCTGAGTCCATTCAAACCATAAACTCTAGGCCAAGGAAATCAAGTTTTCTCCGGGGTGCACTTTCATCTTCCCCTCCCACACCCTCCCATAGCATAGAGCTCCCCACCCAGCAGACACACACAGACCCATCCACAGGGACTGCTCTCTGAAAAGTGCTTTATTTAACAAGCTCTAAGTCAGGTACATTAAAACATATCAAAATGTTACAGAAATTCACGGCTCCCTATTAGGCCTTGTCAAATTATGTTAAGATACCTAAACACATCGATTTATAAGTTCAGAACCAAACATTAAACCAGGACATGTACCTTTGCTAAAAGTCAAGTTATGATTAAAGAAGAACACTTCACAAAGCTAAAACAAGTGGGAAACCCTTCAGAAACACTAGCAAAAACACGGGAAACCATCAGCCTGGGAAACAGGTCTGCGATCTGCTGGGAAGACTCAAAAGTAAATGGAGGCTTTCCCTTCACAGCTTGTCCATGTCTTGTGCTTGTTTAAAACACAGGGGCACTGTAACCTCCCGTGACAAGGTAAAGGCTTTCAGTTACATCTGAAAGAACGGGTGCCACAATTATTTTTCACTTCTGCCTCGACAGAAAATCATTTCCCATCTCATCTGGTTCAAGCAAGACTTTGTGTAAAACAATTTAAGATTTTGGAAAATTCATGCTGCTGCATCTGGGGCTCTCAAGATCTCTGTCTCCTATCTCAGCTCCACCATGGTTTGGTCACTATGAGACTGACATTCCCTTGTTCATATAGAAATTTATATCTTGGAGATGCATCTATGACACCACATTCTCTGTGCTACAGAGCTTTGAAATAACTGGGGTTTTTTGTTTTTAAAGACAGCTCTTTTCTTAAAAGAACTTTTTGCCCTTCTGTGGCCCATTCCACCCTCCTGACACTCAGGTAACCTCGCAACTCCGCAGAAAAGAATTCCTGCTAAGACATTTTTGCATCAGAGAACAGTTATTATTTTTTGTCATTTCATGCCAAAGTCTTATCTACCCTGATGATAAAATGTCTTTATCTGGAGACTTCCAGGAGTATGGTTTTCTTTCCAGTAGGGAGAAGGGTGAAAATATTTCTCCTTGAAGTCTCAGACCAAAATCTCAACCTCAGGTCTTGGCATTTTTCACGTGGATAGGTGGCTAACCTGAGGTCCTCACACCTCAGCCTCAACCCCCAGTTCAAGCCTGTCCAGCCTGGAGCCCGGTGGGCACAGTCCTCACCGCACAGCCACACCCATCCATTGTGCCTTTCAGTCCCTCCCCAGGTAACCCATCACCTTCCCACTAATGTGATCAGAGGATGTGGCCTTGTGCTTAACTCCACCAGCACCTGGGGAACAGGACCCCCCTTCCCAGCCAGATGGACTCAGGTTTTTCTTCACCTGATCACCCTGTAACATAAGCCCCTGGCAAAAGAAAGCAGTTGTGGCTATACTGCTTTTCACAAGTTAGGAAAAAACGCTAAAAATTGGCCTTTGTTCTTCACACGATTTCAGGCTCATTGCACGCAATTACATAAACCCACACAAATCGGGGAGAAGTTCAAAACTGCAGGGCCATGTGATACCGATGAGAAAATCCAGCTCCACACCAGGGAGAAGTGTCTGTTTCAGCTGCTGCTGCTCCAAGGAGCCTTTCCAAAACTCCTGATCGGGTTATCGAGGGCCTGAGAAAGGATCTCGAAACAGGCTGACCCAAGACAAAAATGTGCGCCCGCATTAAATGGAATGTATTGTGTAAAATACGGTTTTCCCTCATTTCCATCTGGACCCCTGTCTTTAAAGAGCCAAGTCTATATTTGCACTTTCTTAGAAAGTGATCTGGCGAATCTGACATTTTGCATTTCCACATTTAACACTATTGTAGTGCTAGTGCAAATTAAAAGAGAACTTTTATAAACCAGAAAAAGCTGTCCAAGAAAAGTTAGTGGCTAGTATTTGCTGGGTGGAAATTCTTCTCCCTGGCCCTCTGAGAATTACTGGGGCCAACAAAGGCTTTGTGTACTCAACATAAAAATAACTGGAGTTTCCCAACTCATTTTCTCAAATGCAAAACTCAGGCAGTATGTTTGCATTCACCAAACCTCTTTCTCATCAGTAACAAAGGAAGCCTCCCCTCCGCCCCTTTTCCCCAATTCTGTGCATTTTGCAAAGCCCACAGAGGTGTTTGATTGAGACTAAGGCCCTCCGGATTTCCAGTCCACCCCCACTGGGCCGGTGGTGCCGCCCCAACAGAAGCAGGCTTGCTAAGGGACCCCTGGCAAAATGCCAGGTGGCAGCATGCCATCTTTTTGAAAGTCAACAATAAGACCACAGCTGTGAGCCATCTAGAGAAGCCTGGAAGGCCACAGGGGTGGGAAGGGAGCAGGAGGGTGCCTGGGGCAGGACCGGCTCTGCTGCAAAGCTCCACCTTCCTGCCAGGGACGGATCAGTGGCTCTCCTTTCCTCAACTGGCGATGGGAGCATCCCTACCCCAGCAGGGCTCACATGCCTGCTGCCAGGAGCTCCTGGCCTTGCTTGGTTGATCCCACAGCCAGGCACCCTTCTCCAAGCATCTGCCTGTTCCGCTCCAAACAGTATCAGTCGCACTGGTGTCCAGCTGCCGGCAATCTTCCCAATGGGGGCTACAGGGAACAGACTGTGCCTGCCCTTCCCCCCCACAGTGGGGTCTCTGCTCTAAAGATCACCAAGGTGGCTGCTCAGAGAAGCGAAAGAGAGGCTCCACCCCCCCTCTGCACCTTCACAGGGCAGCCCAAACGCCTTCCCGGAACCCCACACTCGGTCAGCAGCAGGACAAGTCCTCGTTCTTAGAGTCCATCTCTACAAGGCGAGGGCAGCGTGCAAGAATCCAGCCTTGGAAAGAATAAAGCCTTGACTTCAAACACACAGTAGTGCAGCTTCAAGTGCAGGAAGACCCCTTGATGATGTGAAATGGGCTGGGCTCACAGGTTCCTGCCGTGGCTGCAAGGAGCCTCTCCATTTCCCTATCGAGGCAGTTTCTGGCCACCACCTCAGAGCAAGCCCAGGCCGGGGTCACACTCGCCAGTCAATGCCACGTGCAAACCAGTGAGGCCTGTTTCATGAGATCCTTCCTTCAACTCAAGGAGGCACCAAAGAGTTGGGGACATCAGGCTCCCCTCCCATCTCCTAGAGGTAGCCATGGAGGCAAGGACAGAGGCAGGCTCCTTTCTCTACAGGCATCCACAGATCATCACACACATCTTTGTTACTTAAAATCCAAGATTCCAGTGTAAAAACTTGTGGGTTTATTGCATCTACCCCACTGATGGTTTATTTTTCCCTTCCCACCAGACCTGCCCCAAGTACATGGGGCTGCCATTTTGTTAATTTCCAAGGATCTCACATTAACAGATCCTTTTAGGCATATAGGGAGAATCTCTAATATAAATACCCCAAAATGGGAGCTTGCTGAGCCCCTTCCCCTTCTAAACATGGGCAGATTATGTGTGGCTGCTCCCAGGCACTTGAGGGGAGAAACTTTTTCTCTGCATAGGAACTTTTTCCTCAGATTAGTGACTCCCCTGATTTTTCTGCCCACGGCAGCACATCCGCCAGCCTCATGGCACTTGTGCTGGTTGCTTGGAATTTAATTGCATGTGACTATGTCAGGTAGGCACATGGACATGTATGTGTGTGCAGACGTGCATGCCCATGCACATGCACACATTCTGGCTCCTCCTTATAACAAAATCAAAAGTCCGTGTGAATGAAAGAAAGGAGAAGAGCAGGGATCCAAGGATGGGGAGCTGTCTGCTGGCTTCTCCATCCAGGCAGCAAACGGTGGCTTGTCGGGAGCTGGAGAGGTTTTTAAATGCTTGTGTGGAAGGAAGGCACCCAGCTTCCGGTGGGTCTTCTCAGGTGAACGGCGGCTGTTGTGGTGTCTGGATCCCCTTCTTCTGTGGCTCAGATTGTTTCTGGGGTCTCGGCTATCTCCTCCAGCCTCTGCCGAATCATCAGCCGGAGCACAGTGTACCTGGGGGACAGAAACAGCTGCGGTGGAGAGCAGAAAGCAACACACAACGCCTCTCGACCCCGCTACCCAACCCAGGCCACCGCGGGGTAGCTGGCCTGTCCCTTTGCTGCTCTCAGTGTCAGTGCACTCTGTAGCCACTTTGCTGCTTGTGTTCATTCCCACAACAGGAGGAGAGGGACTGAAGAGGCTAACTCCAAGCCAGATGATTTTACTACAGTTAGAATGTCTGGCAAAGAAAGATGAGAGGGTGAAATAACAACAGAAACAATAGTAAGGGTCCCATTAGCTGAGCGCTTACTAGGCCCAAGGCATTGTGCGTAGTCCTTTCTATACACAGTAGCATATAACCCTCCCCTAGGCTGGGCCATATGAAATCACCATCATTGACTATTATTGGGGGGTGGGGGCTACAAAAAATGACAACTTCATGTGGTTCAACCTGATACTGGTTCCTGCATTTTGCAGAAGAGGCCACAGCAAGTACCAGGCCTGGAGGTCCATGGCTTGCGGGTGAGCGCAGTGTGCCCACCCCTTCCCTGAACTATGGCAATGCAGACACTGCAGTGGGCTAAAGGGGACATTGCTCATGTTCAGGGCTTGGCACTGCACAGCAAAAGCTATTTTTAAAGTCTGGTGCATAGTAAGTGTTCAATGAATGTTAACTATTGCACCTGTTATTATCATCGATACAGCAAATACAGCATTGGCTTTATTGTCTAGTGACAAAAATCACTCAATTGTTCTACTGCATCCATAAACACATTCTACTTTATGGCAGTGCAGAGCAAATATGTATTTTATATATATATAAATTTAATCCTCTCCAGAGAGTTTTCCTGGACTTGTCAACCCAAATGCAATTTCCACAGGAGAAATGTTACAAGGGAGGAAGGATACGAAGAAAGGACTTTAGAGGTAGGCTGCTCAGGCTACTTGTCACTGCTAAGATAACCTTCCTAAAGTCTCTAGAACATTTTTTTAAATATGTTTTTAATGATTTCAGAGAGAGGAAGGGAGAGGGAGACAGAGATAGAAACATCAATGATGAAAGAGTCATTTATCAGCTGCCTCCTACACGCCCCCTGCCCCCTGCCCCCTGCCCCCTGCCCTCTGCCCCCTTGCAGGGGGTGGAGCCCGAAACCCAGGCATGTGCCCTGACTGGGACTGAACCATGATCTCCTGGATCATAGGTCGATGCTCAATCACTGAGCCACACTGGCTGGGCTCCAGAACATTTTTATGTCTCACATCAAAATGAGAAGCTGGCCTGAGAAGCAGAGAGACTAAGACACTGAAGTTTCATGTCCCCATCTGAGATGTGGACTCATCGATGGGAAGGCCCCTGAAGAAGGTCGAGAAGACCCCGGCCCACGCAGCAGCTCGGCCCCGTGCAAGGCACCTGAACAGACAGCCCTCCCACTGAGGCCCCAGGAGAAGCCCCCCAGCCACCCGGGGCCAAGCTTACTTGCGCATCAGCTTCTTTACTTCCCGGTCTTCCTCCTCTTGGAGCTTCTGAATGAAGCTTTTAAGGACAGGCATCTCGAACTTGATATACTGGGCCACCTGGGGAGGAAGAAGTCTGGGTGCCTGCACCTCCCAGCTCTATCCCAAGGCCTTTGGGCATCTCTCACGTAAGGCCCAGAGCCTTGGGGTGTCTATTTCTGGCTTAACCAGGATTTCCTCCAAGGCAGGAGCCAAGCCTAATTCTTCTCAAGGCTGGTACAGAGCCTGCAGTGAAGATCCCTTCATTTACCTGACACATATCACCTCTCACTTCTCGTCTCATGTGACCAATCCATGTTGAGGTGATGTCAAACATGGAACAGCACTTTCTCCTGATTCCATGATGCAGAGAAAGATCTGAACCCATGACATTTCACACACCCCTCTGCTCTCCCCTAGGAGAATTTAAGGAACCATGACTCAGAATGATGACTGTGTCTCGGGTCTCAAACAGGCATCCAAATGTGAACTTGATCCTGAGAGGCTGCGGGGATGGGGTAGCTCCCAGGTAAGCTGAAGCAACCATTCCTTCCTTCCCCACCAGAATCCCCACCCAACTCTTCCCGCTCTTCTCCACAGAAGAAGTCTATCTCTCTGCCCTCTTCATGTTGTGACTTGCTTTGGCCAACGGACTTGCTTTGTGACTTGCTTTGGCCAATGGAATGTGTATGGACATGACATAGAGCAAATCTGAGTAGAGGCTTCAGATGCGCTTCCATGGTTTGGCCTGGTCTCTTGCACCCCAGCCATTGGCCATGAGAAGCACACCCCAGGGAGCCACTGGCCCCTGAGCCTGGGTCTCTAAATGAGACATGCAGTGCAGACCCTCAACGCACAGCCTAGAGCAGAGCTGCTGCTACCAGTCTGCAGAATCCTAAGCAAAAAGTAGATGTTTGCTGTTGTCAGTGGCCAAGATTTGGGGATGTTTCTTACTGTAGCAAAAGCTGACTAATACACAAGATAAGGTAAAAATCACTGCTACCTTCTTGAAGTTGCTAAGAGAGGGTTTGCAGAAACTTCTCAGCCCTCTTACAGTACCCCCAGAAAGGCTCAAGGGTTTATTCCTTCTGTGGAAATCACTTTGTGTCTGAACATTCCTCCAACAACTCCCCCAGGGCACACCCTCAACCTGGTCTCCGCATGCACTCTCCGAGCCCCATGGCCATCAACAAAGACTCGTATTGAGGAGTGGCAACAAAATGGGGCATGGTCCTTGATCAAAAAGTCAAGCTCTACCCCAGCTGTAGTAACCCAAACAAACCCCCACGCTCCTGAGGACAGTCCATAGACTGCAGGGGACTCACGTCATAGGTGACTTCCTCCACCTGGTCCTTCTCCATAAGGAACACTTTGGAGACCTGCTCACACGGGCCCTGGAGGATTCGGGCAATCAGCGGGTAGTCGGTGTTCTTCAGCTTCTGTTTTTCTGGAACCACACACAGCCCTGAGTTCGGCCTGAGGCCTTTGTCACCGTAAGCAGGGATCAACTCAGGGGCCCAAATAAACCAGGCATCTTAGGAGATGCGGCCATACAAGTCAGGGGTCTGATTTGCAAATGAACAATTTAACAGTATTGAATGCAAGTGTTTCCTCTCCTCTCCCAACCATACTCCTGTGCCTCAAACCCTTTGGAAGATGCCGCAATGGAGGAACTGTTTTTATCTGTCTCTCGAGAAAACCCAGTCCCTTTTTTAATAGGCAGTTAGGTTTAGGGCTTGACTACTGACCACACCTGGCACTCCACCAGCCTTGGAGGCAAAGAGCATTTGAAGGTTTCCAAATGATAAACAACAGGCAAGTGAGGCAGAGAGTGTGGTTGTTTTTTGTTAAACTTGCTATTTTGAGTTAATTAAAAGTCTTAAAGCACACTGTGTTCTTCAGACTTACCACCGCTGGTATGGACCACGTACAAAGCAAACTCCTCCGCGGAATTCTCAATCTGCATGGGGAGCAAAAGATGCCTGCTGAAAAGCACTATTACACATCGAAGCTGAGTCATTCCTGCCTCATCGCTGCAAAGCTAAATCGATTGTAGGCTCTTTTGAGGGGAGAGCTATTCATCTGCAGCTTTCAGAAGTGATAAGGAAATGGGGCAGCAGGTAATTAATTATCAAGTAATAACAGATAAGACCTAACATTTATTGGACCAGGTGAGGTGTTTCTACACATTTTACATTTTAACTCACTTAACACGACAACCCTGTAATGGGGTCCTGTTATCCTCATTTTACAGATGAGGCAGCAGGAGCACAAGGAGCTCAAGGAACTTGCCCAACTCATCCAACCAGCAGGTAGGTGATGGACAGGGATGTGAACCCAGAGCCCGTGCCCTTAGGCCACTCGGTGACACTGGCTTCCACTAAAATAAGAGTACCTGGTCTCCCAAAGATTTACCATAAGGCGACTGTGGAAAACATAGAAACAGGAATTTAAAAATACACATGTGCTATAATTTGCACATCTACTGAAGGATCATTTTCAACATAGGTTCCCCAACTATGTTCCAGAAATCGATCTGTGCACAGGACCCCAAACTAGTTGTCAGGACCGCGGCCCTTCCAGTGGCCCATAAAGCACCTGCGGGCTGGTGCCTCTTGGGCTTCTGTGTCCCCAGAATTCCCTGCAGGCCTTGCTGAACAGATTCCCTGGCCTCACGTCTGGGCTTCGGATTCAGCCAGTCCGATTCAGGGGTGGGGCCCGAGAACCTGCTTTTCAAGTGAGCTCCCAGGTGATGCTGATGCCTGGGGTCTAAAGAGCCCAAACTTCTGCCTGGTGCCCCCCTCACCACGCTCTCTACAACCCTCACCTTACACCTCTGGGGTCCCCAAGGCACACATGCTGCCATCTGAGGCCAGCCAGCACAGGGAACTTGCCTTAAATTTGTTGAGCAGCAGCTTCAGGACCTGTGGGGTGGTCATGGTGCTGTTGATGCGGACATTGGTGACGGAGCCATAGGCTGGGGTGAATACCGACGTCTGTCAAAAGAGGGGTCCCGTTCAGGGTGGGAATGGGTACAAGAACAGGGTCTAAAACTGAGGAGTCCCACCTGTTCCCTGGGCTAAAGGGCACAGGGACAGTCACACTCAACCTGTGCTCCCTGACAGCCCCCAAATAACCTGACAAGCATTGTTGTCAGCAAAGAGCCTCAGCTGTGCCTAACTCGGGAGCTCGAGGGGTCTGAAATCTCCAAGTGGCAGGGCTGGGGAGGGGAACAGACTAGATAAGGGAGGCCCTCTCTCCCAATAAAACACACTAAGTCCCCTCCACTGTGACTTCAACACGAGAACTCTGACCACTCTCCCATGATGCACTGTTTCTGGGGCCAGGTTTGAACCAGGCATCAGGAGGGAAGGAGGGCCAGCTAATTGGAGTGGGGTGGGCGGGGTCCTAATGCTCCCGATCTGAGTCCCACAGCTCTGCTTCGGGGGCTGCCCTTAGCTCATGGAAAAGTCAGACCACACAGCAGCTGGGAGGCACATGGTGCACGAAGAAGGTAACGCAGGGACTTGCTGGTATCTGACGAGGGGTGTCTGTGGGGTCATCTCACCCACCACCTGGGGGGTCTCCTGATCTGGGATCCCTTGTTCCTCACAGAGCCAGCAGCCCACATGCAACTCAAAGGCTGAACAGCAAACACTTGGCTTCCCCGGTGTCTATAGCCCTGAGGTGGCAGCTGCCTAGGAAGAGGTTTCGCCCCCTTTTAGGCTGCCCCCTGCCCCCACCACCCTGTCCCCTCTACCTTGTGGTTGTAGAAATGGCCATTGATGGAGAAGCGGTGGCGTCGGATTCGCCGCTGGTCGCTGGGTGTCCTCACATTGCCGCGGCGGCGCACCCCCACATCACTGCGTGTGCGCATCAGCTGCGGGGTGTCCTCCTGCACGGGCTTCAGGCCCCTGGAGTCTGAGGGGGAAGGGGAAAAGAGCTCTGTCTGCCTGGGCCCAGCATGTGGCAGTTTCTACAGCACCTACCACCTCCCCAAAAATACATTTTATAAAATCAGTATTTCCTGCTGGGGGGAAAACACAATGCATAACGTACTGAGATGCAATACAGTGACAAGGTTCAGAGCCCAGACTTCAGAGCCAGACTCCCAGATTCAAATCCCAGCTCTACCATTGCTATATATATCACTAACCCCTCTTGCCTCAGTTTCCACATCTATAAAATGGAGATAACAGCACCCACCTCATGGGATTGCTGTGAGGGTTTAAATGAGTCAATTCATGTAAAGCACTTAGAACAGTGACTGACATAGGATAAGCAATGATAAAGGGACTTGCAAGATACTGCAAACTATCAAAATTAAAATGCTCATAGCCTCACACCCAGCAATCCCACTGAAAGAATCCCACAGACACAGACAAATGTGTGAAATGACACATCAACAAGGCCACTGACTGCAACCTTGTTTATCATAACAAAAGACTGGAAATGACTTAAGCGTCTATCAATAGGGAACGATTACAGAAATGGTCATTCTCCCAAACAATGGGATATTGCGGAGCTATGAAGAACACAGAAGTTCTTTCTGGATTTGTATGGAACAATCCTCAAGACAAACTTATAAACAGAAACATTAATGTACAAATGCTACCACTTATATAAAAAGGGGAAGAAAAGAAATGACATCCAGCCATAAAGGTTTGTGGGTGTGTCTTCGCTTATATTTGCAAAAAATATCTCAGGGGGAATGCCTTAAGGTTGCTCCTATGGAGGGAGCTGCAATAATGAGTAGATGAAATGGAAAACTTTTAATTCTTTTTAGTATTTCTGAATCTTGAACCATGTGGATTTTAATTATTCAAAAAATAAATAACAGTTTGCAATATCTATCACATCAGTCTTCTCGCAGTTGGCCCCAAACTGGAGGCTCCTCCCACCATGCAGGTACCTGTGGGGCTTGAAGTCTGGTCACTCTCAGCCGGAGCGTCCACCTCTGTGATCTGAATGTTGGGCATGGTGAGGGGCGGCTTCAGAGCGGTGCTGGGAGCAGAAAACAAACAGAAGAGAGGCTGGTTTAGCCCCTGTGGGGAGATGCGCCACCCCGACCCCACCCCACCCCTGCATAGGAAACACTCTGCTTGTGCCAGGCTGGGGACCAGCCCACATCAGGTGATAAAGGATTTGGGTGGGCTGTGCTGAGTGTCCCATGAGGCTGGCCCAGCTCCAGGCCGGGAGGAGGGGGTCTGAACGGAGAAGATGCTTGTTCCCAGCAGCTGCAGCAACATAAGCAGCCAATTCATCAAGCCCAGAATGCATAACAGCAAAGAACAAAATCCGGGTGTTCCCTGTTCTGAGTATCTATTCTAAACAAGTGTGGGTTCCATGGCTTATTTGGAAATCCCCAATAATCGCCATTTATTTCTCGGGACAAGATTCCAGTTCTGATCCACTTCTGTTGGAGGAATAACTTAGGAACTGCTTCTGGCATCTAAAAGGAATGAAAAGGAACAGGCTGGCTGCCACAAGGGTCAGGGCAGCTTTGGAAGGGGCACTGATGACAGTGTTCTCCAGGCTGCAGGGACTGAGTAGTGCTCATGAGCCACACTGGAGAAAGGGCCACAAGCAGGAAGTCTGAGCTGAGACCTGGTGTTGCCATAACTGGCAAATAACTCCTCAAAGCCAAAAAGGGAAATGGGAGCAACTGAAAGAAACACGCCCGAAATCAACAGAGGATTTTGTCAGAAAGGAGAATCATATTTAACAATTAGGACAATCCCATGGAGAAGAGCGTGCACTCCCTGGGACCCAGTAGACAGATAGGACTCATGTCAGGGAATGATAGTTTTAAGGGAAGCCAATTAAAATTAAAAATTTAAAGGAACTTCCTATTGTAGTATAACTTGTGGACTTCTGACCCCAGAATGGAACTGGTCAGAGCCTCTCGGGAATGGTCAACACTCGGCCCCCACTCCTCCTTCATTCAAAGGCCTCTTCCTTGCTGAAGCAGAAACTGGCCTCAGCATCCTTCTTAACACAGTGGTCCAGGCACCCACTTTACTATCGCAGGCATCTGGGATAACATTATTTACATTCCTTAAAGCTTTTTTACAATAGCTGCAGGTTTGAAGAACCAGCCAACACCAGCTTGATGCCACAGGGACAGGAAAAGAAACAAGTGTGCCGAGCGAAGGACCCTTCAGCAGGCCCAGCCAAAGGCCACACGGTCTGATAGAATTTCAAAAATCATCTCACTTAGGGAACGGAAAGTAACCTCATCTAGGGGTCGGGGTGGGGCTGTGGAGAGGGTTTGGCCCACTGGAAATCAAGCACAGTGAAAGTGCTGGATGCAAAGCAGAGTGTAAACCAGCAAAATCAGACGAAACTGAAGAGCCGTGACCACACATCCCAGCATCTGATGGGAGGGGCAAACACCTTCCTCCTTAAGTCCTTGGAAAACAACCAGATCCGCTCCAGGGCTTGGCCACAATGTAGGTTCCTCTCAACTTTAGAGAAAGATAGCTTCAGCTGAGGAGTCTAACAAAACGTTCAACGTGGCCAGCAGAGAGGGCTTGGTTCTCATTTAAAATAGAAAAAACATCACTGTGGTTTTGGCCGAGAGCTTGGCATGCTCCACCCATGCTCTGGCCAGAAGGCAGCCAGCCTCAGCAAGTTTCAAGATGTAACAAGGCTGGTCACTTGACCCTAAAAACTGAAGTCCCAGGAAGACAGCAAGAAGGGTGTGCCTTACTAGATGCACTCGGCTACTCATTTGGCGGTGGAGGGAGGCGAGGAACAGGCTCGGTCTCCATAGATCTTCCAGTGGGGCTCAGAGGAGGGGACCTCCCAGGCTGCTGACTGTCACGCCACCACCCACCTCTCTTGGCTGACTTGCACAGGGTCTGATGCTCTTTTTCTCTTCCAGGGTCCCCCAAGGCCTGGAAAGCTCTGGTCAGAAAGTTTGAAGCCTAAATGTCCTCAAGCAGGGTCTCTCTATCAGGTGGTCCCAGTGGGGAGGACACTGGGGCATCAGAAATCTGCAGGCGGGGCCTGGCTGGCCGCTGCCAACACCTCTCAGAGACCCAGGAATTGTCCATGAGGGAGAACACTTTGCTCACCCAGGCTCTGGCGCTTCTCTCTGACTCAGCACCTCCCTCCTCCCTCTGATTGTCACTCGGTAATTGTGGTGACAGGTGTGGAAGCCTGATCACAACAACGTCGCCCCTTTCTCATGGCCCCAGAGCAGAGCAGCTGAGCAGTGGAGGTAAGAACGGGAGCGGGGGTCAAGGCTGGCTGGAAGAAGGTGGCATCTACCTGCTCAAGAACACACAGAACCCCCGGACACCCCAGGCAGCCCAGGTCCCGCCTCTCCTCACTCACCCCTGAGCCCCCAAGTTGCAGCCGGAGTGCCAGGAGGAGGAGGAGGGTGGGGGGCGGATGCGCTCGTTGTCATCTTGCATCTGCAGACGGATGGGCCGCCGCAGCCCCCAGGAGATGTTCAGCAGCCCCTCCACGATGAACTCACCCTCCTCCTGCGCAAAGCAATGGGCACCGTGAGTCCAGAAGCAAAGCCCTGCAGGAGTCATGCTCACACCCCAGCCCCCAGGCTCCCCCACCCTGAGGCCCTGAAGGTGACCTCGCAGGCCAGCACTCAAGTTGCCTCGAAATTCAAGTACACATGTGCAAATTAGAAAAATGGGGTGCTCTTTTATACCAACGACTTTAAAGAAAGAATACATCTCTTAAAGTGAGACTAGCCTTGCTAACAGAATTAGCTATTTTCCCCTCCCCTACTAGGGAAAATGATGTCTTTAGCTACAATATATGTTTAGCAATCTCACCTGCTGGTTGAAGGAGATTTAAAGTAACATTTCCCCAAGTTTATTCTATAGAATATACAGAATACCTAGCAGAATAAGGAATCCTCTAGCAGATCAACTGTTAACTTTAAAAGGCTGACACGTGATCATGCATTGGGAGATGCTGTGTTAATCAGATTTCTTAACAGCAGAACTTCCCTGAGTCTATAATAAGCTAATGTAGGACACTCTGACTATCCAAGCAGTGAATCTTGCAAGAATTCCAAATTTATACTCAAGGGTTGTTCATTAATAGGAAGTTAAATGTGAAAACCTTCTAAGGGCATTTGCATGATCCAGAGAAATGGATCTCATTCATGATCATGAAACTCTTTAATCACCAAGCATTTTGAGAATTTATTCTACAGGATACACCCTGAAAAAGCTGTTTAAGGACTAAAATTTTGTTAATGGCCCAACCACTAATTAGTAGAAGCTTTGAGATCAGTGCCTAAAAGGGTCAGGTCTTCTCTTCTAAGTCTCAGAAAAATCTTTTTGGGGGCAGGGCCCACAGACATCAGATCCGAGCCATGGACACAACTTCAGGACAAGCCCCATGGATGGAAATGACACCTGTCCAGTGGACAAGTAACCTGAGCCCCAGGATCATCGTTTGAGAGGGAGGGGGAATAAAAGAACGCAGGAGAAGAGCTGAGCAACTTTAGGACATTTGTGGATCTTGGGAAGAAGGCTTTAAGTACAGGCTATATATATATGGCCTTCTAGATGGCCAAGGCTGACATCATTACTTTACATTACATTCTCATAGGACAGAATTTAACCCAAAGTAGGCTCTGCCTAAGTGGACTTATTTGAGGGACACAGAAAAGGCCACTCCATCCACATACTACCCCCAACCAGCCTACCTTAGTAGCTTAAATTCTACCATCTGATATCTTTTTCTATGGATTAAATCACCATGGCTTGATAAGCTGAAAATGTGTTCAGAAGGGTATTACACATACCTTCTTATCAGTCAAGAACACTTGAGTATAAATTACTCTGCCAGGCTCCTATATAACTCGCCATGTATCTGATAGCAGGTTTTACAGAAATGGATACAGGATGAGTAAGCTTAGATGCAGGATGGGGGCTGGGGAAAGACAGGTGGATAACAAATGGCATTCCAGGAAGGTACCCTAGGAAGGCTGCTGCAGTTGTGGAGAAAGGCGAGGGGCACCAACCAGAGCGTTGGGTGATTTGCCCGGGTTGCCACAACATAAGACATGACCCTAAATGTGTAAACATAGAGGGCTGGGAAGTACCTGAATTGCCCAAAGTGAAGAAGCCTACTTGAGAACCATCTGAAAGGCTCATTTCATAAAAGGCTCCCTTCGGAGGATTCACCCCAGTGAGGCTGGTGCTAGCCCAGCCACATATCCAAGGAAAGTCTCTGGAACAGAAAAGCTAACCTTTTTGGAACAACTTTGGACCTGGGGTCTCCTGCCAAAGAACTCCAGGATGCCCCACTAATATCCTAAATGACAGGACAGTCACTTTGGCAGGAGGGACAATGAGCCAGGACATAGCGCCCCTCAGACCCAAGACACATGAACACAAAGACTAGGCTGGTCCACCAGAGAAGGAGCCTCACAGGCCTTCCCTGGGGACTCCTCACCTCACGGTGTCGGAGCTGCAAATTCTGGCCTTCATAGTACAAGTTGTAGGTCTTCAGATGCAGGAGAAGTTCATTCCTTTGGGGGAAAAATACAAGAGGTAGAACATTCTTGGCTGAAGCCACTTATAACGTTTCCTCCTCTTCTCCCCTCTAACCTGGCCTCAGTCACTCCGGTCTAGGGGCTTGTCCACACGTGTGAGCGCGCACACACACACACACACACACACACACACACACACACTCCTGCCACCTTCCCACACCGTCTTCCCCCAGGATCAAGAGTATGAGTGAACACCACCTAGAGCAGACTGAGCATCAAGAGCAGGCCTTGTCTGCGGACGAAGGCGGGCAGCTCTCGCCACACTCCTCAAACCCGAGCTCAGTGACCTGTTCTTAATAGTCACAGGTTCACAGAGGCAGACACTCCGGAGCCCACAGAAAGGGCTCCTCCCTTGTGCATGCTGGGGGTCAGGAGAGGGCAATCACCACGGGCTTTTTTCATGAGACTCAGAAACTTCTGGGCTTTGGAGAAAGTTAAAAGGGACTTTCATTTCATGGACATGACCTTATCATGTGTTTAAAACCTTACAAACTCCCATCAGCAGTGGAATGGATGAATAAAGGCAGCCACAGTCACACGACGGAATGTGAGATGGCAGCGAGAATATGAATGAACTGCATGTGACACAGACGGGCCTCACAGGTAACAGGCCGAGCAAAGGCCAGACACAAAGGGCACATATTCTATGATTCCATTTCTGTAAACTTCGAAGTGGCTGTTAGAATGAGGGTAGGGCTCACCTTATCCCACTGGGGAGCAGTGACAAGAAGCAGGCATGCGGGGGCTTCTGGGCCCTGGCAATGTTCTATTCTAGGTGCTTTTCATATAAAAAAAATTTTTTTTAACTTACAAGTCCCCTCTGAAGACTGGTACCAGGCCTTCCTAGCTGCTAAATACTGGTTTCCAGGTGCTCCCCCCGGGGCCCAGCTCTGCTGAACATGGGAGAGTGATGGGGCTTCATCCCGCTGTGATCGGGGAGAGCCCTCCTCAAACCTGAGAACAGTCTGATGGCGTTTTGTCTAAACCGTGTGGCAGCGAGAACACGAGGGCCGGGAGGGAGAGAGGCTGGAGGAGGCTGCTCTGTGCTTTGCCTGTTCCCAGACGGGGGCAGTGGAGTCTGGTCCCTCTAAATCCAGCCCCTCAATGGGGATATGTGGGGCTGGAAAGTCTAAGAAGCTCTTGACAAGCTAAATCCAGATAAATTGGAATAATTCTACTCAAGCCAAAATGAATTAGTGAAAAATGTGATTCCAAATAACCTAAAACAAAAACTGTTTGGTACTTTTAAACACGCAGATCTGAAACTAGGATGGAAAATTACTGGTCAGTAGAAATCCCTGGGGAAATCCTTCAATGAAGCGATAAGAATCATCCATATCTCACACAACATGTGTCTGTAGATGGCCAAGGGTGTCTAAAAGAATTAATACAATTTGTACTCAGAAAAATTAAATATTTAGTTAAGATAGAGAACATCCAGACTGTGCAAATCCCTGTGGTGGATATAAAGATATATCCTGAAACTTATCATTCAAAAAAGTCCATTTGGGCTCAGCCCCGTCACATTAGCAAAAAGCTGAGTTCAAGAGATTTTATTGCCCGTAAAGCAATGACATTGTCTCCTGTTCACGGGGAGCCTGTGATTTAACCAGAACCACAGCAGCACAGGGATGCAACTCAGCTGACACTCCCCAGGAGACACCACACACAGGACAGTGAGCAGCCACCGCTAACTCCTCCTGGAAGCCCTCTAGGACACCATCTCTTCTGAGTTTTCAAAGGTGCCATATGTTAAAGGCCCCCTTTAGTTCCCTCTCTATGGCCAGGCTCTGGGGACATGTGATCTAGAGCAGCAACCTAGCTGACGCTTTAGTAGTCCACGCTCAGCTGCTTATTTAGCTCTTTCTCACACACATGAAGCCCAGCTCTCTCATATACAGAGGAAGCATCTCTGCCAGTGGCTTCCATCCACATGGGACAGGCCACTGGGGACACAACACTACAGCCAAAAGTCTTACTTGGAAATGTATTTGTCTTTTCCACACGGGACTAGGGAAGTCTGGTGACTGTAGTCCATTCTTCTTTTCTCCTTTTATCAGAAGGAGAGACCTGTATTTGAAAGGAGAAGACAAAAGTTAGAGTCAGGATGTGTCCTTAGGAGTCAGCAGAACGGGCCAGGCGACAGTGCCTCGTGGCTCTCTGTCCCCTTTCCAGATCCACAGCTTGGGCAGCACAGCGGTGACCCGGGGCTAGTCAGATGCCACACTGCTGTCTGCGCCTTTGCTTGCCACAGCCTCTGAGAAAAAAACACCCAAAGGAAAGGGGACAACCCTTGGACAGCTCCAGAACAAGTGCCCTATCACAGAGAATTTTGACACCCGACCTGGTTCCAAGGATAACCAGTGAGTCTTCCCTGAAGGGACCTTCATAACATCTGACAGAGACTCATCTGACAGGGCAGGCTCAGATTCTACTAGGGCATACTAAAGATTGGTAAACCACCTAAAAATGCCCAAAGAGCCCAGCTAGTGTGGCTCAGCGGTTGAGCATTGATCTATGATCCAGGAGGTCCCAGTTCAATTCCCAGTCAGGGCACATGCCCGGGTTTCAGGCTCGATCTCCAGTGTGGGGCATGCAGGAGGCAGCTGATCAATGACTCTCTCATCATTGATGTTTCTATCTCTCTCCCTCTCCCTTCCTCTCTCTGAAATCAACAAAGACATATTTTTTTAAAAATCATTTCCAAGTGCCAAGCCAGAATGTGAGCTTCTCAGGCCCTAATCATGCTGGAGACACGCTGGGGCCACCAACCAGTCAGTCTCTGGAACCAACTCCACAACCTGGCAGAATGTTCCTCAGCTCCATTAAATGCCTGGGTGATGCCGTCCAGCCTGTCAGTGGACTCTAATGTGTCCCACGTGGAGGCCCATCCATACTTCCTGACTGCTTCAAAGACCCCTTACCACAACCCTCCCTAAGGCCTAAGAGAATATCTTGACAAAGGGAAGACTCCTAAGCCATTGGGTATGGTGACATCCCAGCCAGAGAACTTCCTGGGCCTGCATTTCACGTGCTGTGAGTGTGCCCACGCTCCGCCTCACACCCAAGCACACTCACATGTCTTCTGAATCCTGACGCAAAACATAGGTCTCCCTACAAACTGTCCCCGCTGCCCCTGGCTGTGTTGGGGGGGCAGGGGCTCACACCTCAGCCTGTATGCTCCCAGCACTTCCCACCACACAGAAACCACCTGGTTTTCTTCTCCCTCCCAGACCTGGAGCCTCCTCCCTCTGACCCCCCAGCTCCCAGACTGAGCCTCTCTCCTGCAAATACTATTCTCATCATTATTTCCTTGAGGGAGGGAGTGGGTTCAACAGCCCCCCCAAGGAAAAGCTAACTTGGGGTCTTAGGTCAGGGGATTCCTCGAAGCACAGCCCGAAATGAGGACTCTGTGCACGTGACTTACTGAGGACATGCTCTCAGGAGAACCCCCAAGGGAGTGAGGGAAGCAGGACCGGGAGGGACGGGGCTCAGCTGGAGTCCGGGCAGCCTGATCCCACGGGAGCTGCAGGGTGTGAATAACTCAGAGTTGTCCCACCTTCAGACAAGCAGGCCAGGCCTTTGTTCCCCTGTGCCCATCAGTCATTGACTACAGGCCACCCCACAGAGGAGGGCTGGGCTCCCAGGCGTTTCCCTGCAAGAGCAATTCTCAGGACTAGGGAGCAGCTAAGACCCCCCACAGTCAACGCCCGTAACACACAATAGATAAAGGGGATCCTGGTGGGTACCAGCATCGTCCACTACACCTGCCCCATGTCTGGGCTTGAAGCAGCTCCTGGCTTTGTCACCTTCTCCCACCCACCCTCTGGTTGGGAGGATCGCCAGGGGCAGTGCAGGGCTGAGCTGTAGGAATGGGAAATAGACTTGCCCAAGCTCTGGACCAGTCAAAACCCTGAAGCTGTTGCAGGAAGGATCCCTTCCCCTTCCTTTTCACAGACCCTCCTACTCGCAGGTGCTTCCAGCCTCCCTCTCCAGGCCATCCAAGTAAATGAAATTCATGAGCTCAGTTTCCTGTGACCAGGACAAATGTCAGGTCCTCAAGAAGCTCCAGCAGGTGGGAAAAGCCATCCAAAGCTCACTCCAAAGAGAGCAGAATCTCCTGTGTTCCTAGCTCTTGGTTCCTCCAAGCTCCAGTGCCCTCACTCCCTTTCTGGCAGGGAGCCTGGAGAACACAGGGCAGTTAAACGGCGTCAGAGCATCCCAGGACTCGGGCTAATAGCACTATAGTTCCAGCCTAGAGACAAAGTGTCTCTCAGCTTATTTATCAACTGGAAAGTCCCCAGAGACGGGGGCAAATGCAGAACAGAAAGGTATGCAAACCCTGGCAGGAAAGTCCAGGGTGAGATGAAGAAACACCCCCCCTTACTTTGGTGGTTTATTTGTTTTTTTGTTGGCTAAACTGTCTTCCTGGTTGTATAGCAGGAGCCAGGCCCCTCCCCACTCCCACCTCAGCTCCCAGTGTAGGGTGGAAGGAAGGTGGGGACAACAGCTAATTTATAGGACGCAAGCAGTCCCAGCGTCTCACAAAGTATAGCTAGGAAAAGAGACAGGCTCGGGGAGGGGAGGGGTTATTTCCCACAGAAAATATCCAGGGGGTCACCCCACAGAGCCACCCCCTGCCCAGTGAGAGGGCTGTGCACTTGGCAGGGCCTCAGCTGAAACCAAAGGGGGAAGGAGGAACAGCTGCGCCTGAGACACCACAAGACATCTCAGAGGCTCTAATTCTGGATGCTCTTTTGACTCTCCCAGGGTGGAGTGGGGAGTGGGGGGAGGCAGGATGGTAACAGAGGTTGATTTAATATTCCAATGTCCAGGCTGTAACTCGGACCAATTACATGAGACCCTCAGGGTGAGGCCCGGGCATGAGCATTTTCACAGCCTCCCCAGGTCCTGCCAATGTACATCCAGGGCAGAGAACCAGTGTGAAATCTGACAGGAACAGAGACTGAGACACCAACACCTGCCTCTCAAAGCAGTTTTTCAAGAGTGAAGAAAACAGAATTTTCTAAAAGCAAATTGAGTTTGGTCTTTAGCGCCCCCTTCCCCATAACTAATATTTCAAAGGGGTAAAGGGACAATGGAGAGGGCCAGTGTCCCCAGGCACAGAGCCAATCCAAAGGGCCCTACACGCAAAGCAAGGCCCCACACCACAGAAGCCAGGAAGCCAGCCCCGGGCCCAGATGCAGAGGAAATGCTCGCTGGAGGCCCGAAACTTCCCCTTTTGGGGCCTGTCCCCACCTCTTCTCTGAACCCTGCTCTGCCCTCTAGGGACAATCTATATCTCCCAGGTTGGAGAAGAAACTTATCTGACACAGTGCTTCATACTACAGTGTTAAAGACTGCCCCACCAGGTCTCCCAAAAGACTGCTTTGCAACCAAGCAGCTTTGACAGAGGAGATAGTGCTGACCCCCCTGCACTTCAGTCCGCTGGTATCGGGGCAGGAAGAAGTGTAGATGGCAAACAGGAAACCCCAGCCCTGTTGCGCCACACGAGGAGTGAGACTTGAGCTGTGGCCTGGGGCCCTGCCAAGATCTAGAGATTACAAGAGATTCCACCTCCTGATTCCTGGACACGGGCAAAATGCAGGCTGCCTTGGAAGGAAACAGGACACAATCTGCCTCCTGACTGCCTGCATTATCCAACAAAGGGCCCACTTACTGGCCAGGCCCCTGTCCGCCCTGAGACCTGTTCACTCCGGTGATTCCTGATCTTCCTTCCCAAAATGTACCTCCATCCCCTTTCCCAACCTGGATGTCCAGGGCCCCGCAATCCACCCGCACAGTCTCCCAATCACTCTGCTCAGGAAAGGGTCTGCACCAAACTCCACCGGAGGGAAAGTTAAGGTCAAGCGTGCTGGGTGTACATACCTCACTTTCTCAGCTTTACTGTGACTAGGAATAAAAAGCTTTGCCCCTCCCTGCCCTAAAGAATGTTAAACATCATAGAAGAAGGAAGGGAAGGGCCCGTGAAAAAAGTTGGCTTGCCCTGCCTGAAAAGACGGCACTTACCTGAAGGCGGGTAGAAAGGGCTTAGCTCAAGAGATCTAGCAGAAGACTAGCTGCAGGAGGCCCTGGACACCTGTTTCCCCCACAAGTCAGGAGCAGAACAATCACAGTGTTATTACTGTGCTCATAATAAGACAATAAATGTGAATAATAGATAGCTGCCATAAATGTGAGCTTACTATGGGCTACTATTACCTGCTTCGACTATCCCCACAAACCACCCCAGGAAGAACAAAAGCCCAACACTCCCATTGTGCAGATGGAACAATTAAGGCACAAGGAATCGAAGTAACTTGCCCAAAGCACACAGCCAGGAAGGGGCAGAGATGAGGAAACAGAAGACCCCAGAGGTCAGGCGGCTTATCCCAGGCCGCAGAGCTGACATGAACCCGTGGCATGAACTCCTTCCACGGTGTCCAGCTAAGCGCTGGACATGAGGGCTCCATGCAAGACGGGCAGGTGCAGCCAGCTTCAGCCGCCAGCACAGCAGGCCCGGGTCCTGGGGAAGGGAGGTGAGTGACTGGCCGGATGGACAAAGGGTCAGAAAAGTAGGTCCTTCAGGGGCCAGGGATAGAGACTCTCTTCAGAGACCGGGGCACTTACAATGTCACAGAGCTGTGGACCTCAGTCACGTCTCACCCTCTGCTTAAAGAACAAGCTACCCCTCACACTCATAAGACCCGCACACGGCCTACACCCCTACACCCTCCCGCATCCCAGAGAAAGCCTGGGGGCCTGACTGATGGCAGGCCCCTGCTCCCCGGAAACCTCACTCCCCTCTCAAAAGGCAGGTGAGGGACTGCGATTCAACAGGTGGCCGAGCTGGGGTCCGCTGGAGTCCCCCACCTGCTTGGTCTGCGAAGCCCCTGCTCTTTCCTAGGGCGTTTCCTGCTCAGGCTCTCCCACACAGGTCTGAATTCCCAGTGGGATTGGGGAGATCTGAGGAAATGGTCCTGGGATTCCTGCCGGAAGGCCTGCCTCCTACTCCCGCGCCAGCCGGCCAGGTAGCCAGGGGAGTGACCTGGGACGTCACCACTGAGACCCACCCAAGCAACTGCTGCACAGGCCCAGATGAGCAGCTACTTGTTTATAGGGCAGAACCAACAGCGTCCACAAGCTTTTCACCTTCCGGATGGATGTTTAGAAGGAAACCCAAAGGCCCTTAGCCTCATGTCAGAGAACTGGGCTGTTGGAGTGAGACCAAAAAAATGTATAAAGGAAGTAAAATCTCCAGACAGAAAAAGCTGCGCATGTGTGCATGAATGTGTAAATACAACTGTGTGCGGGACAGTGTATGGAGAGCGTGCGTGTGTGTGCCCGTGTGTGCAATTTAGACTCTGGCTCAGAGGAACCAAAGACCTAGAAAGCCAACTCTCTAATAATATCTACAGAGCCCCAGGGAAGGGCATGGTCACAGCTGCCTCCCTAAAGCAGCACCTACATCACCTTCAACCAGAGGGGCCCTGCCAAGATGTACGCCTGGGCCAAAAGCCAACGACAAAGTGTGAAATTCCGTGAGACGGAGAGGCAAGAATGGGAGGCTGGGGGAGGCAACACTGGCCCTAATGAGGCAAATAAGGCTAAGCGGTCCTTGACCCGCATCTCTCACAACTGAGGGCTGTTTTATTGGGCAGTGTCATGTCCTAACTCGGGAAGGGCACATTAAGCTTTTCTCCAGCCCAGTAATTTTGGGTTTTAAGAGAAGCCCCATCTGACCGGGGCAGAGGCCTGTATCACCCCATGTGCTCCAAACCCCAGCCGGCGGCCTGTGGGTTAGAGTCGCAGCTCTGCAGGAACCCCGCAGACCTATGGGGCAGGTGTGGAGGGGCCGCGGGGGGGGCTCCCCCTTCCTACCAGCACAGGTGTCTCTGCCCACACTTCCTGTTTACTGAGCGCTTTCTCTGAGACTCATCTCTGACCTCACATCCCCTTCCTCAGGGAACCCCAGCAGTTCTTCCTTTTTTGGTGCTATAGGCTGACACTGACTTTGTGTGCTGAGATCTTGGGGGTTTCCCCTCCTTGCTACCCGGGGCCAGATTTGGAAGCCCAAGAGCCAAGGCCGCTGGCCTCCTCCGGCCCAGAGCAGAGGTTCCTTGCACTTGAGAAGCAGCCGGGAGGGAAGGGCAAAGGAGGGGTCCCCATGTGCTGAGCCCTCCCCTGGGCAGCCACTGGGGGGCATCTTACACCAGCCCCCTTAACCTCGTGTACACCCTACAGCTGCACAGGGCAATTCACCCTCGCAGCAGATCCTTTACCTCCTGGTACTGTCAGGACAGATGGCACATCTGGGGGTTTCCAGAACACTTCCAGGAGGCTGAGGGGAAGTTTCCCACAAAATCACATTTACACCCTCCCCTGCCTGCCCTGTACCCAGCTGACTAACCGTAACAGAAAACCAGCACCACAAAAAACAGAACTTCTCCTCAAAATGGCCTTCAGAGGCCATCTCTGGAAACTTTTTTTTAAATATATTTTATTGATTTCAGAAAGAGGAAGGGAGAGAGGCAGTTGAAACATCAATGATGAGAGAGTCATTGATCGGCTGCCTCCTGCACACCTCTGACTGGGGATCGAGTCCACAACCCGGGCATGTGCCCTGACCGGGAATCGAACCTCGATCTCCCGGATCCTAGGTCAATGCTCAGCTGCTGAGCCACGCCCAGCCGGGCTCTGGAAACTCTACATTTCCCTAACTTTCTGGGGGTGAAAGAGCAGCTCCTGCTGGGCAGACAGAAACCAGGCAGAGCCTGGCAAAGAAAGCTCTGGAGAGCCAAGGGGTGGGTGTGTCCCTCCCAGACCTCCACTCTCTCATCAGCTCAGTGGAGGCCCGCAGGCCCTCACTTAATGAGGAACTTAAAGCATCTTCCACAGAACTAGGTGCCCCAGAGCAAAGCTACTTGGCCCACACCCGTGACCCCTGAACAGAGCCACATGGCCTGGTTTCCTGGTTCTGGGTTCAGAAGCTCCCCAACCCGCTCTCACTTCAGACTCGACCTGAAGTGTACACACCACCCGCCCTGCCTACCTCCCCCCCAGCCCCACTGCAGCAGGTGTCCGACTGCCCCGTCACATACACAACCCATCACATGCACAGGAACAGCAATCCTTGTCCCAAACATCCATATGATCAACTGTGAGGTCCTACGTGAGCTTTAAGAAGAGTGCACCCATTATCTGAGGCTACTACCCATCTGCCTGGAGTACTGGGGGTCCCCCAGGCCCCACCAACTGAAGTCCTCCCCGCACCCCAGCCAGATGGACCCTGCCTGTGCACGAAATGTTCAGCACCTACACCCACAGCCAGCATGCGGGTATTTAACAGAGTCTGAAACACACAAATAGAAATAGAAAGATGAGGTTCTCGTTTTCAGTCTGCAGGATGGTCTCAACCACCCACTTCACCTCGTTTGGACCTGACTCACTGCTGGACAGCTGTGAGCCCCAAGCACACTCTCTCCCCCCACCACACACAAACCCTGGGATCAGACATTCCACAGGAATAACATTTTGCCACATATCCTTTCAGAGGCAAATATAAATGGATAGTATGATACATTTTATAAAAATAGAGTACTATTTGAGAACCAGCTCTTTAGAAATATATATTTTTACATGTTAATATATATACATGTCTGGCCTATATTTTTTGTAGCCACATGGTATTCCAAAGTATACAGATCTACCGTAACTAACAATTTTACTATTATTGGACATTCTGTCTCCATTTTCGTTGTGGTGGTGATTATAAATAATGCTGCAAAGGACGTCCCTGTGCACATTTTCTTCTGCACTTGTCCAGTTGTATCCTTAGGATAAGAATCTCTACAGGATGAATTGCTGAGCCTGGGACTCCCTTGGGAGGACTGTCAACAAAAAACCAAAGCATGGATATTGAATTCTGTCATATAAAAGCCTATTTCTCCAGGTGGGCTATTCTTTTTTTTTCTTTTTTTTAATATATCTTTCTTGATTTTAGAGAAAGGGAGAGGGAAAGAGACAAATATCAATGATGAGAGAGTCATTGATTGGCTGCCTCCTGCACGCCCCCTGCTGGGGACTGAGCCCACAACCCGGGCGTGTGCTCTGACCGGGAATAGAACTGAGACCTCCTGGATCCTAGGTCCATGCTCAACCGCTGAGCCACACCGGCCCGCCAGGTGAACTATTCTTGAATTCCACTTGGCTGGTTCGAGGAAGTAGGGACTGTCCTTTCCATGAGAAATCATCTCCTCCCTCCCCAACCCCCAGGCTTCCTCTGGGGACACACCATGCCTTTATCATGATGTGAACTGGTACACAAGGAAGGCTGGATTTTACTGGGTTAGTGCACACTGAACTCACTGTGCCAGCAGGAAAAGACTAAAGCAAAACTCTAGGATGGCCCAGGTGGGTGCCCCACGGTGGGCAACGTGCGTGTGGACACATGAGAGGTTTTCTTTTGTGCAAGGTTTTGCTCTTGTGTGGACAAAGGAAGAATGCAATAGACTCTTCCTAAAGAGACCAAGGGCTAGAAGGGACTTGTGGAATCACCCAACCCCGTGCCCTGGAGATAGGGAAACTGAGGCCCAGAAAGACTCACAGCATAAACATTCCAGTAATCTTTAAATAAACCCAGAAGTGTCTCACACCAGCGGATCAGCCAGTTCAGGGCAGAGTTGAACACGCCCCCAATTTTTTTTCATCCTTACCTGAGGATTTGTTTTGTTCTTTATAATTGATTTTAGAGAGAGAGGAAGAGGGAGAGAGAGGGAAACATCAGTGTGAGAGAAACATCCGTCGGTTGCCTCCTGTATGATCGAATCCGTAACCTAGTTATGTTCCCTGACCGGGGATCGAACCCACAACCTTTGGGCGTATGGGATGACATTCCAACCAACTGAGCCACCAGGACAGGGCCGGACATGCCCCAAATTTTGATGCCTAGTACAATTCTTATTCTCCTCACCCTGTGCACAAAACTGGAAATCAAGATCTGAGGTCACATCCCAGCTCGGGCACGGCCAGGTGCGGGCCGAGGCTGGCTCCTACCGGCTCCCAAGGGCTCTCGGGCACATCTCATTCCAACCCCGTGTTGAGCGATGCCACGTTAGTAGCTTGAAATCTGCCACGGTGGGTAAATTTAAGCTACAGAAACCAGCAAACGCTACAAAACAGGGCTTTTTTCCCTCCCTGCAGAGCCAGCTGTTAAACATTTATCAGCACATCACAGGTCACAATCTAGATGTGAAAATCATAAGAGGTGACCTCAGTTTCCTCACCTAACCTAAGGACAGCATTATAATTCTCCACAGTCTATCACAATTTTCACCCCCAAATCATCACAGCCCCTCTGTACTGATCAACGAGCCAGCAAATGTTTGCCTGGATGCTTGCTGCCTGCCAGGCCCCGGCTGAGCACACAGCACAACGTCCCGTGAGGGAGTTACCAGGTCCGTCTTACAGCCGGGGAAAGTGAAACTCAAGAGACTTCAAATGACTTTTTAATTATGGACTAAAGCCTCTCTTAGGGCGGTACCCCCAGAGGCTGACCCTGACAGAAGGGTTCAAGTGCCTATGGAAGGCAGTGGGAAAGTGAACGGGGAAGGGAAGGCAGCCAGTGACGGGAGCCAGTTACCTCTGAGACAGCAGAGAACACTCCCCACAGTTACCCCAACAAAGATGAGAGGGCTGGAGTATTTATGCACCATTCCCCCATCACTCATTGCTTGAGGCCTGCTGACACTGCTCAATGTCACGCAGCTAGAAAATAGGACACGATTCAAACTCCAGATTCAATACTGTTTTCATTACTCTTAAAGAAATGAGCCATTAATCAAACACTTAAATGAGTGCCATTTATGGGTAAAGCACCATGCTGGTGAAGTAAACCTACTCTGTCAAGTCACTTTGGGTTGACATGTCCAAGGAAAGCACAAAGTATCTTTTTAACAATTTTTATCAATAGAAATAATGGAAAAAGCCCTTCTCAGTTACTTTGCTCATCCCACAGGAATTAGCCAAATACGCTTCCCTGCCCCGTCCCCTGCGAGAGGCTGCCCTCTCAGGTTCAGCCACAGGTGCCTTGGGCAGGATCCTGCAGCCCCAAGCTGTCATCCCAAGCAGCTGCATCAATCTGTGATTACAGGCTCTAGAGTCTGCCATCCCAGGAATGGCCAAAAATGACCTCCTGGTTACTCAGCTGGCCGAGTCTGAAGACTGTCCGTTTACGGTGCCTTGCTCTCCCTCTGCCTTCTGCCCCCTCCCCTCCCCTCCCCTCGATGTCTTCCGTGGGAACCCGTAAGCAGGCCAAATAAATAAAACCACAATCACAGATCTGTGGGAGCTAACCCCACCTTAAGGATTTATTTAAAGTTCTTCTGGAGAGGCAGGGAGGTATTTAAACAGGACAGTGTGTCATTGGGGTAAATCACTGCACCATACTGTGAACAGTGGTGGGAGGGGACCACTGCCCTGGCCTTATAAACCAGCTGTAGCAGTTCTCAGCAACTATGGCTTAAAGACAGAGACTGGAGCCCTAGCCCGTTTGCCCAGTGGTTAGCACTGGCCCTCAGACTGAAGGGTCCCAGGTTCGATTCCAGCCAAGGGCACATGCCGTGGCTGGGGCATGTGTGGGAGGCAACCAATCGATGTGTCTCTCACATCAACGTGTGAAAGTGTCTCTCTCTCCCCGCCCGCCCCCTTCCACTCTCTCTAAAAAAGCAATGGAAAAAAATATCCTCAGGTGAAGATTAAAAAAATAAAAATAAAAAAAGAGACTGGATGTCTTGCCCTATTCCAACTGCGCAGTGGAGAACTGCCCCGTTTTTCACGCTGAGGGAGAGAAGGCAAGTCCTGGAACTGCCCTCGGATCACCCAGTTCGAATTCCATTCTCTCCATGGGATTCTCTGGCAATCTGGTCCCGATTCCACACTCCACCTCCCAGTGAGCACACTGCCTGCCAAAGTATCCCAGAGAGGGCTGAAAGCAATAATCAGGCCAAGGTTCTCTTGTGCTTTGGTGACAGGACCCCTTTCTAGCAAGCTCCACAGTCCCGCCCTTGGCACTCCAGCAGAGACGCCAGGGTGTGTGCCCCTGGGCATCTCTCTAGCCCACTCTCTCGGCCATTCCCAAGCAGTTCACACACAGAAGGCAGGCACAAAGCTTGGCTCCAGGGCAAGAGGAAATAGAACAAGAAATCAAGGCAAAACCGGCAGATGACTGAAAAGTCCCAGGTGGGCCAGTGCACCAGAGAGCGAGGACTGAGGGATCAAAAACAAGTGCAGGGTCGCTTACCACTCCCGACTCCTAAGATAACACAAACTGGAGAAGAGGCCTGAACCCCCAAACAGAAGCCATGCAGGAATGCTGAGAGGTGGGTTCTGGAGCCCCAAGGGCAGAGGGAGACCACCCTCAGGAAAGCGGGGACGCTGCCAGCTGGAGGTGCAGCAGGTGCAGGTACTGCACATGCCCTGGCCCACCCAGCCTGGTGTAGAAGGTGCACCCCTACCTTTCCTAGGAGGAGGGCGCGACTTGGGGCCCCAGGTCCCCCGGCCTCCTCTCAGCCAGGCTCCCCAAAGGTGCTCCTCATCATTCCAACCGATTTCACCAGCATAAAAATGAGGGCAGAGGCGCATGGGATCTGTCTCGGCTGTACCAAAAGATGATCTGGTCTCCTCAATACTCCACCTGTTTTCCCATCTTCTGAAGGAGGAGCAGGAGTCACCTCCAGCCTCCCCAGCACAGGGAACCCAAAATTGTACCTGCCCAGACTCCCAGGCGCCCCACAGGCTGCTTGCTGTGCCTCCTTCTACCAGGGCAGGAGCTATTCGCTTTCCAAAACTACCGCACCTGCCTGATCTCAGCCATCATCTGAGGCCCTCTTCTATCCACGCCCCACCCCCACAGGCTCCCCGGCCTGCCCCAGCTCCCAGGCGTCAGCTGACCCGCCTAGAAGAGAAAGCACAGCTGGTGCGCAGACTCATGGCCCCACTCCAGGGTCTCTGATCCCAAATGGGCACCTCCCAGGCCAACTCCACACTTAGTCCCTAGGACACTGCATTTTGGACACAAGCTAAAAAGAATGAACTCTCCTCAAACCACCCAATAATATGAGAAGCGTCTTTAACTTTTCAGGCCACCTGCAGAAGATGTTCCCAGTAAATAAATGTGGATTGGTAAGTAAAATAACTCCAACCCCAGATTCCTCATCCAGATATTCTGGAAAGAAGCCTCCTGGCTCTGGCTCACAGGCAGCTGTTTAAAACAATCATTGTTTCTAATTCTTTCCTCTCATTGTAGCAAGATGAACTGTGGCAGGAACTGAGTCCCGCTTCAGGACAAATTGTTACTAGTCAGCTCACTGGTTCAAACATTCATTCATTGCAGGTAAGGTACTCACTATAAACCTGACCGGCTCTAGACACAGCCTCTGTCCCCTGGGAGCACAGGCTCTAGGGACCCAGGTTCCGATCCCCCAGGAATAAAGTTCATGGCAGAGTTGAGAAGCATCCTACTCAGTTCCCCCAGCCACGGGGGCTCAAGGTGCTGGGAACAACCCAGGGCCCTCCGAGCGCCCCAGGGCAAGGCGGGGCCCTCGGCCTCGCGGTCAGGCCACTGCGCCTCTGTGCGGGCCCCAGGTCCTCCCAGCTTAGAAGCTGAATGCAAAGCAGCCGCTCGAAATGCAGGAGGGGCCGCGTGCGCCCAAGACACCTGCCTCTCTCGGGCTCAGAGCACGAAAAGCCGAGATCCCCAACTACCTCAAACTAGCTCCGGAGGCGGCCGGGAAGACCGCAAAGGGGAAGTGACCCGAGGACCAGGGGCCCCCGGGCGCCCTGAGCCCTTGTGGAGGCAGGGGGGGCCCGAGGGGGGGGCTGGAACCCGCCTCTGGGGAGCTGTTCCCTGGGCGGGAAGGAGAGACCGGATTGGAGTCCGGGCACTCACCAGGGCTGTCGGGACCCGCCATCCTGCACCTGCCGCCCTGCCCCGCCTCGCCAGGGAGCCCCCGGAACCCCGGGATGGGATGGGGGAGCCTTCCTGCCTCCGCCCCGGGCGCGGAGAGAAGGGAGGACCCCCAGGGCTCGGGGCGGGAGGACCAACTTTGGAGCCACAACTTTCTCCGGCCGGAGGGCAGGTGGCCTGCGGCTCCACGCCCACGCAGCCCCCGGCGAGTCGGCATCCCCCGAACCCCGTGGGAACCCCAGCGGTTGGGGGGGGAGGCAGGAGACCAGGGGCGGGCGAGGAGAGAGAGGCTGCCTTGGACCGGGCAGGGGACTGCGGGAGAACTTTCGGCGAGGCGGGAGGTAGGGTCGGGAGAGAGGACCGCCGGGGCCCCGCACCTTGCGTCCCGCACGCCGTGTCTGGAGCCTGGCCCCCCGCGCCCCGCGCCCGCGCCCCGCGCCTTGCCTGCGCTCCAAGCCGGCTGCATCTCGCGCGCGCCGCGGGGACCGTGGAGATGGAAAGCGGGGCGCCGCGGCCGCGGGCGGCTCCAGCCTGCGCCTGGGTCCGCGGCCGGCGGGTCCGGATCCAATCCCGCCGCGTCGGGCTGGCCGCGGCCGCGAGATTGGGGGTCGGACGCCCCGCCCTCCCCGCTCCCCTCCGCCCCTCCGCGCACCCGCGCCCGCCCCGAAGCCTCTATCTTCCCCTATCCGGCCTGACCGTCTCCTCCCCCGCTTTCTCTAGCTCTCCCCCTCTCCCCACACCCTCTCCCCTTCCCTTTCTTCGCCGCGCCTCTCCCCCTCCCCCTCCCCGGGCGGAGCTCCTCCCCGCCCGCAGACAAAGCTGGGGCCCAGCCGCGCCTCCTTCCCGGCCCCCGGTCCCGGCGCGAACTGTCAGAGCCCCTTCCGGGCCCGGCGGGGCGGGCGAGTGCGGGGAGGGGTAAGAGTGCGCGGGGGGGGGGGGGGCTGGCTCCCTCACCCCGTTCCTCTGCCCTCTGCGGGAGCCGTGCAGTCCGGGCCCAAGCCCCTCGGCTCGCCCCTCGTGGCGACAGCCACTCCCAGGGAACAGCCACGCCGCCCGGGAGCCACCTCCAGCACCCCGGATTTCCCAGGGAGACGATGTAGGATATTTTTTTCATCCTAACACACAGGCTGACTCCAAAAAGGGTTTGCGCTGAGCGGGAACGAAGCCAGGCCCCCTGGACTTCCCGGGCTGGCAGACGTGACAGTAATGTGAACGCGGCCAAGAGTCTTTGTCCACCCCTCGCCTCCCCCTCTTATCCATCCCTGGACCTCCAGGGGCTCTCGGTGCACGGGAAGCCCCAGAGCACCCCAGCGGCGGGGGTCACCTGCTTTCCTCCCTGTTCTCAGAATGCTCCTCCCACGTACGTACCCCAATTCTGAAGAGCCAGTCCCCACGCCGAAAGGGAAGGGGACCTAACAGTAAATGGGTAGCCAACCCCGAAGATACGGCAGGAAAAGCTCATCCCTCCTAAAAGCCAAACATTCTTCACTAAATTCATTGTTTGGATCTTGGAATGTGTCTCCCTTAGAAACAATGTTATAAATGGTGATCTGCTTCCCGGGCCAGCCACAAAAGTCTTTTGAACCCAAAGCAGCTGTAGGGTGGTGCTGAAAACTGTGTCAGCTACCCAGGAACAAGGAGGCCACTGACCAGTTTTTTCTACAGAAAAAAAAAAAAAATTATCTTCTGGTTCTTTCCCCTTGAGCTATGAACACCACACTCTCCCATGAATTCCCCCCTAGAGCCACTACTATGTATGAGTTAGGCTTCTTTGCAGGTAACATGAGCACCCTCAGAGGAATGTGTTCTGAGGACATGGAGGGTTCTGTATAGCCTGAGAGTCAGAACTGCAGGAAAAGCTCAGTAAGAGGCAAATCAAGAGCCTGGACGGCCTCCAGCACCACAGGAAGTCTTCTGTTAGGGGCCAACTCTTCCCTTTCATCATAGACTGGCCTTTCCTGCACGCAGACACGTGACAAAGGGTGGCAATTGCTTGCATCACTGGGGCTTGGAGCTCCCCTATGGAAAAAAGCCACCAGGTGAAGCTAGAATTCCTGAGTCTCTATTCCAGTCTCCCAGAAGAGCAACTCATTGGTCCAGCTTGAGTCTGGTGACCATCCTATGCCCAATCAACTGGGGCAAGGGGCAGGCTTACCTTGTCCTAAATAGATTGCCAAGAACCCTAACCATATACCCTGCTTAAAACAAAATCCACTCCTCTCCACATGTGCTCCCCACGGTCGTGAATAAATTGATTGATTGATTAGTTCAAGACACCAGAAACTGTCTTTTCATCAATTTCCCCATACGGGAGCCACAGGAGAGAAAGGAATAGGCCCTTATCCTTCAAGGCAGCATAGGGACAATACATCTGTAATAGGCATAATATTTTCCAAACTGACATATTAAAGACACCCCTAACCCCCCCCACACACACACACACACTTAAACCCTGTTTCTTGTAAACTTCCACCCCCAGGGACTGGACCAGGAGGCACATGGCCTCAGGGAAACAGCAGGGAAGCATTGCCTAGAACCAGTCCTCCAATAGAAATGCAATGCAAACCATAGGAGTACCTGAAAACTTTCCAGCTGCATTTTAAAAAGTAAAAAGAAACAAGTGAAATTAATTTTAAGTTATTGTGTTTAAACCAAAGTATCCAAAATATTACCATTTCAACGTGTAAACAATATAAAGAAATTATTCATGAGGTATCTTATATTCTATTTTCCTACCAAGGCTAAAATCAGGTGTGAATTTACACACATCTCAATTTGGACAATTAAATTTTCATCAAAAATACTTGACCTGTATTTAGGTTTATAAAATTTCTACTTGAAAAAGAAGTTTCTCAATATCTGAATTGAGTATTAGTTTTTTAAATTTAATTTTAATTAAGATTACATAAACTTAAAATTCTATTCCACTAGTCACATTTCAAGTGCTCAATAGCACATGTGGCTAAGTGGCTACCATATTGGGCCAGCACAAATTTAGGGAGCAAGGACATCATTGTTTATGTCCCCCTATAACATCTCAAGAGGCAGGTTTTGCAAGTAGATCTGAGTTCTGCTTTATGCCTGAGTAGAAGCAGGCTATGCAGAGAAGTGGGTATCAAAGCCACTCTTCTGTTCCCAGCATATTCTGAGAGAAGGGAGGAAGCAGGAGACACAGTTGGAAATGCCACATCTACCCGGTCTGTGACCTTTGACCAGAGTGACGATGTATGTTGAGGGGTGAAGGGAGTTCTGGGGAGAGAAGGGAGAAGACTGCCACACTGGCTGCTCTATCCTGTTCTCAGGCACTGACCAAGGGGAGGGGCAGCCTCACTAAAGTCAACTTAGTGGATCACCATGGCTACACAGAGGGAGGGTCTGGGTTTAGCTTTCTGGGGTCACTTCACAGTTCCTGCATGGCACAGACATGATGCAGAAGTTCCCCCTTCCTCTGAAGGACCAGGGACCTCAGAAGGAAACTAGATTGTGAAGCACAGGCCTTGCATGGGGCCTGTCTTAGTTTGGGTTCCCTCAAAAGCAGAACTTGAGACAAAGACCTGGGTGCAGTTCATTTACTTAAGAGTTAATCACAGAAAGCAAGAGAGTGAGACAGGCAAGGAAAGGTGGCTAATAAAGGGTGTGCAACTGGGGCTCCATCTCTCTGGGGCCCCTCTGAGGCCCCTCTGAGGAACTGTGTAAAAGGAGCCTCAGAATTGTCCTCTCTGAAGGTCAGGGGGCTGGGGCATTTACCCACTGACTCTCATCCCTCGCCAGCTGGGGATTACTCCTGGGAATGCTTACTTACCTCTTCTTACGGCTGGCTGTGTGGACGTCTTTGGCCTCCAGGAGCCCCTGTCATTGGCACTTGAGGTTGGACTAGTCATTGTGCATGGAGCCTCCCACCAGGGCTATGCTGGGATGAGAAGTGGGCTGAGATGTGACCCAGAAGACACAAATCATTGGCTCTAAGATCCAGCATGGAGAGGGCATGTTGACCGTGGAGACTAGGTCAGGTGCTGGCAGGAAGACATGATGGGGACTCAGAGGGAACGTTGGCGAGGACCCAGTTAAAGTCAAGGAGCCAGGGAGCCCTGCGGAGCTCTGAAGGAGCACGGAGCACCCAGAACATGAGGTACACAAGCTGCAGGCATCCGCAGTATACGCAGGCAGCCATCACCCCTCAGCATCCTGCTTTCAAGGGATGGTCCGGAGCAGGCCCTCTGCAGTGGGGTCCAGGGGGACCCAGAGACACCATCTTTGCATGCCAACACAAGAGAACAGAAGACAGAACCCCCCCCCCCCAAAGAGTCATATCAGAGAGAGCTGGGAAGGAAGGAAGAACTCAAGAGAATTATTACACCAGCAGGACGGTTTATATTAGTGCATCAGGTCCTTTTTTTTCTCTGCTATATAAGGAAGATCTAATGAGTTATAGAGAAATAAGGAAACATAAGTGAGATCTGCCACTGGGACTCGAAAACATCTGGGTATGTCTGGCACATTAGAATGGTGGGCTGGCTAAAAATGTATTTGTTTGAGAAGTGGAAGAAAGGCCCTCCTGGGAGAGCATTTATACTCTAAGGAAAGAAGAAAGCAATTTTGGTCCAGTAACAAAGCTTTAGTTGACAAAAGAGAGGTAAAATTGTGATTCTACTCATGTTGTACACCTTAAATTTACTTAATGTTATATGTCAACAATACCTCAATAAAATGGGGGGGGGGGGAGAAACACACACAAAAATATATATATAAACCTTTAATACAAAGGGCAAAAAGAAACCTAACAGGATAAAGTAACCATGGCTGACATGAGCAGTATTGGTGGACACAACTCTAGAGCCTCCTGGATTTGTTTATCAGCTTCTGAGAGATGCCTCTGGGAACCACCCCCAATACACCCCACCTCCCAAAGCAGTGTAGAGGTATTTTCAGACAGCTGAAGTCTCAGTAAGCTCATGCAATTTATATTTATGGCTATTAATGTGACCCCACTTGTTCTCATAAAATGGAGAGATCTAAGAAAATTTGAGTAACAAAGATTTTTGTCACTGACCTCAAGTTTATCTTTCCTGGGGAAGGACTATCTTAATTAAGAGTCCACTTTGGGACCTCCAGTCAAGATGGTGGCGTAGGCAGACGCTGTACTCGCATCCCACACCACATCAAAATTACAGCTTAATGGGAGAACAATCATCATTCAGAACCACCACCACCAGCAGCAGCAAAACTGCAATGAGACCCCAGGGAGAAGGTGGGGATGGGCAGGCAGAAAGGAACATTTCAGAATTAACTTAATTTAACCTAAAATGACGAAGTTTACCACAAATTAACCAAAATGTTTTCTGCTTCTAGACAAATGAAGGTAGCGAGTAGAGATTAATGTTTGTTTTTAAATTTCATGTGTAGTATATCAGAGAATCTGACTTAAAAATTCAAGTAAGAGAATGAGAGAAATGCTTTAAATCTTTGCTGCTTAGTGTGGTCCATGGATCAGGGGCATCGACATCATCTAAGAGTTGGCTATAAATACAGAACCAGGTCTCAGGCCACATTAAAGTTTAATAAGAAGGCCAAGTGCTCTGTGTGCATGCTAATGGCAGAGACCCCCTGCTTTAATAGTTTCACGTGCTACACAGGAGCACCTAGGAAGGCAGGACCAGGTGTACAGGGAGAGCCCTCAGCAAGGAGGTGACATCTGGGTTGAGTCTCAGGGACTGGGCAGGAGTTCCTTAGACGGAGAAGGACATTCCAGGCAGAGCTACAGCAAGTTCAAAGCCATGAAAAGCCTGGCCCATCAGAGAACAGCGTGTGGTCCAGTGTGGCTGGAACAGAAGGTGGGAGGTGAGAGGTGTTTTCTGTTCCACTTTTGCAGCCAAAAAACAAAATGCAAGACCAGTGGAGGTCCCCGGTTCCTGTGGTGCTTCAGGAACACAGCTGTCCTGCCCCTCCCTACGCGTGGAGGCTGTCCAAGCTGCAGGCCCGAGAGGGAGCCAATACCACCTCCCTCATGGAGAAACAGCCCGGCTAAGAGGAGCCAGCTGGGGGAAGTTTCTTGGAGGACAGACATGATTCCTGGGCCAAGAAACCTCTGGAAGGAGCCAAAGAGGGGAGGGCAGGACAGCCAAGCCAGCGGGACCGGTCCACAGGCTTCTTCCAGGCCTCGTGAGACACTGACCCTCCGCCCAGAGCTGGCCAAATCTCTGCAGTTGCAAAGCCAATGTTCAGGGCTGTCACCCAATGTCACCACTTTGAGACCTCGACGACCCCTCCTTCCCGGTCTGGGCACACCCCAGCCTCTCCGTGCACAGGGATGGAAGTTCAGCATGTTCCCTCCCACACTCTACCTAATCGCTCTGCTATGGAGCCTCCCCAGATGCAGCAAGCAGCCCCGCGCCTCCTTGCTGTGCCCCTGATTGGGAACAGGCCTGGGCTGTCCAGGCCTCCCAACAGCCTTAACCGCTTCCTCTCCAGACCCAGGCCATCTTGAAGCAGCTGAGTGACTAGACAGAGAATGTAACTTTCCATATCCAGCCAACTGGCTCTTGTTCGGGTGCAAATAGTGCCCAGGCAAGCAGGGAGGAGGGCATGGGGAGATGGGCACAAGGTGAGGCGGGAGAGGCAGGCCACGCCTTTCATTGTAGGCCACGGTGAGGAGTTTGGGGCTGCATTTTATAGCAATGGGATGCCCTTATAATGGATTTGTTAAAGCGATCAGACCTTACTCCCTTGTGGGAGAAGCCGGTGAGGTAACATTTGGAAGAAGGCTGTTGGACATAAGAAAAAAGTCACAAACCAGAACCACAAAGCAGGGCAATGATGAAGAAATCTACAGGAGGCTGCTGCCTCTGTGTTCAGGGGGTCAGCCGGCGCAGGCTGAAAAGAAAAGCTAGACGGAAGTGGGGGACAGCAGGGACAAACGGGAACCCAAAGACACATCAGAACCCATGGGGACAAACCGGAACCTGCATCTGTCTTTCGCAGTCTGCGGGTGACCTGCAGAACCTGGAGCACTAACCTCAGAGCTGCACGTGTGGGGAATCCAGCGTGAGGAGGAGCTGGAGGCCTGGCTGGCCTCACGCCACCACTGAGCCATCCGGCAGATCAGGGACCAGGACGGGAGCAGCTGTAGTGGACCCATCTTCTGAAAGTAACATTTGCTGCTACTGCTTGATGTCCCTTTCCAAATCTTGCACAAGTTTCTCTGTGGCCAACCCAGACCTGGACTGTACTGTGAAGGGAATTCTGAGGAATGTAACTCCAGCTTAGCTTGGTTGACAGCACAAACTCCCATAGAGTCCCAGGGACCTGGGTGTAGCATAAATGAAGAGCTTTCTCCAATGCTGATTTTGTTTAATATTCCAAATGCACTTGTATAAACTTAGCATTGTTTCTGAATGCTGTTTTTAAAACTCGTATTTGTAGAAGTGATGGAATAGGATTTTTTGGTCTCGATTTTTATTGAATTCCTTCTTTACTTGGTAAGTGCATCTGTCTTTTATCATTTTGCAATCTGCACACTTAAACCCTTTAATGACTATATCATTAAAAATACTTTACTTGATCTTTAAAAAATTGCACTGGGATGCCATTGAAGGCTTAAAAAAATTTTTCTTCATATATTTATTAATCAGTGTAAACCTCAACACAATTCTTCTAGTCAAAGCACATACACTGATTGTGGTTCTATAAAAATAACTACATGTGCCTACAAGGCCTGGCAAGGAACTGAGGAAGAATGTAAACTAGCTTGCTGAGGCTCATTACTTTAACCCCTATAATCCGTTCTAATACTCTGGGTAAGTATTACCCTCAGTTTATAGAGAAGAAAACAGATGACCAGAAGTTAAGTAACATGCTGAGGCCTATATAGCTGGTCAGTTGTTAGGTTGAAACATATGAATTGCTGGTCTAATTTTAGATTGTTCTTGATCCACAAAATCTCTAATAGTTAGGACATGGTTTTCACTGTTACAACAGAAACCCAGGTAATAGTGGTTCAAACAAGAGTATTTCTTCCTCACATCAAAGTTTGGGCTGCTGTCTGCATCAGAAGTTCAGACTCTTGCTTTCGTATTTCCCCCCCACACCCCAAGTGTTGCCCTTGTCTAAATGGACCAAGCCGGTTGGCTGCCACCTCTGCTTCCCAGCAATGGGAAGGGAGAAGGGCAAGGGTGCAGGTAAACATCTGCCGTTAAGAACACAACCCAGAAGTTGCACCTTCAGCCTTGTTTACATCTCACTGGCCAGAGCCTGGTCACACGATCACACTCGGCAGCAAGCAAGGCTGGGAAGTGCAGTCTTTGCCCTTCTGAAATTCCACGACCTCGGAAGAACGGCAGACTAGATCCTGGGGACACTTGGCGGTCTCTGCCACAGTGGGAAGAGGGCTTTCCCAGAGCTTTCCGAGACCTGAGCGTGGCTTTGTCTACCTGCAAAGCTCGTATCTAATCACTGAACCACAAACATGGTTAGGATGCTACCTGAGGTAAAGTATTTTTATTTTTCTGTTGGGCTAAAAGCTATCCCCAACCCACTCCCACCACCATGCAGTAACCATTGTTACCCAGCTGGTGTGTCCTTTCACAGTGATCTCCTTGTTCCACAGACTTACACAATCATAAATACACATACCCAAGGGTATGCCTTTTTGTTTTTATCGAAATAGAGTAATAGCAGACTATACTTTGTAACTTGCTTTTTTCACTTTACGACATAACATCAGCATTCCTACAGCTGGGAAGATGCAGGTCTACCTTCTAATATTTTATGCACCAAGATATAATTTATCATAAACAAGATCTGACACACAAGATTTCTTTTTAGTGCATTCTTGTTTCCATATTTTCTGTTTGCTTGCTTCTCACTTTCACTTACCTTTCTCTCTGCCCATCCTCCTGCACTGTTCTACTAACCCATGTTAGCTACCTGCTCTGTCATTCATGCATTTCTCTGTACTCCTATAACCATGTAGATACCTATCACCCGTCATCTCTCTGAGCATTCCAAGGAGCTCTCTGAAGGTCATTCTTCCTACTCAAACTCCTTCCCACAATTTCCCCAAGGCCACAACAGATCACTTACTGCCCCAAACAAATCAATGGTACATGGGTGCATGTGTAAAAACACACACACACACACACGGCCCTCTGACATCTTCGAGTCTCCAAATACAGTTGCTTCGTAGGTGATATGGATTGGGATTTTGAGGCTCACCGTCTCCACAGTTTGGAAGATTGGGGCTCTAAGAAGAGTTGTCCCCTTTGCCCAGGCATATGTCTGGATGGCTGCCTTGGCATGCCTGTGTGGGAGGCGGGGGGTGGTGCAGGGGTGGTCACTATAGACTTCTGGGCACAGCTCAGGAGCAGGTGCCCAAATCTCTCCACCTGAGAGTCACTCCCTACTGTGTTCCCCCAGCCCCCAAGCCCAGGATAGAATGTTTTGGAAAATTTCACCCACTAAGCTATGTCATTTATTAGGCAAAACCTTCCTATACAGGACAAAAGGCAGCAAACCCATGTGTGGTAGTTTTAGCACTTTCATAGTCTTGCTGAGATATATTTGGCTACAACTGTTATTTTAAGGTCAAGCATAATTTGAGGAAGTACAATGCTTTATTTTAGTATTAAAGAAGACCAGGGGCTTTCTTATTTCTTAAACTGTACTACTATGGAAAATTTCTGATACAATTTTCAGCTTTGAAAAAACATTTATGTAAGTAATTTGTATTTAAAGTAGTTAGAAAATACAGAAAAGTAAAAAGATAGAAAAAAATAAATGTAATCTATAACCCCACTCCCCAAAGGTAATAATCAAAGGTTGTGGAGGACATTTCCATTACTTCCTTTTAAGCACACATTCATATAACTACAAAGGCATTTGTAATACAATTGAATTGTCAGAAGAATATCTCTGATGAGTTATTGCTGAATAAACGAGAGTCCGGTAAATGGATGCAGACGGAACCAAACTGAGGAGAGTCCAAGAAGAGGCCAACTCAAAGGCCTACAGGATTTTCTTCAACTCGTGAGCTTTGCGGGGAAAGTGCTCACTCAAATCCACAGGAAATCCTATTAGTGAACCAACACAGACCTTCTTTAGTATAAGCAGTTTTAAAAAATCACCAAATATGCGAAAAGATTCAATAGTCCAAAAGAAGGGTTTATTCTGAGGAACTGGAAAAAACACTCCCCCATGAAACAAAAATATGAAATGGGAGAAAACTTTTAATCAACGTCCCTGAGATATATTTTCAGCGGGACTTGAGAGGTATTGCATCTTTGAAAAGATCTCATTGTGGGAGATTACGATTTGAAACACAGTTACCAAGACAAATTTTACAAAGCAATGTCCCCAATAAACTACTAGATCTGGGAATTCAGCATCCCTGGCTGTAAGCAGCCCAGCAGAGCGCGTGAGCATGTGCTATGTGCTGCCTGACAGAGGGACACGCAGCCGCAGCCACTTACAGGAGTGCTTCCCCACCCCGGATTCGGGCAAAGATACGGCGTCTCCGAATACTGTCGAAATTTTAAGATATGATAATTTTTTTTTACAGATATATTTTAGTGGTAACTATTGAAATATTTATAGATGAAGCAAGATGCCAGGGATTTGATCAAAAACAATGGGGGAGGGAAAGTTGAGGGGTGAAGATAAAACAAGATTGGCCAGGAGTCGATACCTGTGAGGCTGGGTGATGGGCACCTGGGGGGCTATCACACTATTCTACTTTTGTGTGTGTTTGAAAATGACCAAAATAAATTTTTTAAAATTGCACTAGATGACATGAGCAAGAGGTTGGATATTCTAGAAAACCAGTCGGTGAGTTAAGATTATTGCTCAAGGAATTCTCCCAGACCTTAGAGGAAGTGGGAAAAGACAGTATGAGTGAAACTGTATGAGACTTAGACTAAGACAGGAGACGCAGCGTGAGCGTAAAATCAGAATTCCAGGAGGCGTGAGCAAAGCAACAGGATAAGCAAAAGTCCCCCCTAAAGAACATTTCCATTCTGGTTTCTTTTCTTCAACTGAGTCGTTCAGCAATAGTTTATACATCCGAATATGCCGAGATTTTTTAATTTTTTATTATTAACTTCCAACTTAATTGTGTATAGCTAGGGAACATGTTCCGTATGGTACCAATTTTCGAAAACTTTTGAGGCTTGCTCTACGGCTTACACCAGGAACAGCTTTTAGGAGCTTTCCAAGGCTTGTGAAGGATGTGTCCTAATTGCTGGATGCAGAATTCCGAACGTGCCCTCGCTCCCTTCTAAACCTTGCTTAGTTTCTGCCTGCCTGACACCAAAAGGGGGGTGTCAGAACCTCCCACTGGCAGGGGTTCTATCCATTTATACGGTATGAATTTCGAGGCCGTCTAATGGGGTACATGGATTTAAAAACTGACTCCTCTTTGAAAATTGAACCTTTCTAGCACTACATCATGAACCTCCTGATCCCTAACAATGCCTTTTGTCTTAGGATATATTTTGTCTGAAAATGTGATAGAATTTGCCCCATGTGATTTCCCCCCACCCTTTTCACTTTGTTTGACCTATCCTTACGTGAGCAGCGCTTCTAAACACACCTGTGGTGAAGGGTGAATTGTTTTTGCTTTTTCCAATCCATTATAGGCTCTAAGACTTCTATAAAATATTTTTTTAAATAATAAAATTATGGAATTTTATTTTGCTAAAATTAAAGTACAAGCCAGATAGTTTAGTATTTAGATTCAATATATATAATTGTCAAATTGCTTAGAAAATTTCATAAACTTTTATAACATTTCTAAGACACGATCACCAACTTCATAGGTGTTACAGCTTTCAACAATCACAGCCACACTTTTGAACACCAGTGTTGTAAACACCACATACCAGGATTTTGTTCTGCCACCTGCTCTAACAATCTATCTTTCACTTGGCACACTTGGTCCTGCTCTCATCTCTGTAAATCTCCTCTCCTTCCCCATCACCAAGGTGATATGGCCTCGGATTGTAATTTGAGATTATGGATTTTTAAAAAATCTTTTATTGTTGAAAATATTACAGATGTCCCCTTTTTTTCCCCATTGGCCCCTCCCATCCCGCACCCACTCCCCGTGGACTTTCTTCTTTCCTTTGGCCCTCCCTTCTTTATGACCAGGTGCTACTGACCGTCCCCCAGGATTCATATGTTGAAACCTAATTGCTAATGTGATGGAATCTGCACGTAGAGACTTTGGGAGGTGACTCTGTCATAAGGTCAGAGCCCTCATTAATGGGTCTAGTCCTCATGAGAGGCCGCAAAGAGATGGGCCCTTGACCCCTTCCACCATGTGAAGACACTTCAAGATGGCCATCTATGAGCCAGGAAGCAGGTCCTCACCAGACACCGAATCTGCCGGTGCCTGGGCTTCCAGCCTCAGGAACTGAGAAATGTTTGTTGATTCTAAGCCACCCAGTCTATGGTTTTCTGTGATTGCAACAGAACAGACCAAGAACCAGGGTTACCGAGGTATTTCTTGCTCACCTTTCCCTCAGTATCTCCTACAACACTTCCCAGGTTTGTTTCTCCTATTTAAGTACTTCATCCAAAGTATGTAAATAGGGGCTTTTGAGTGGCTGGACATAAAATTCTAATTCAGAGTTCTGTCCCTTCAGTCCTCAAACATGTAGCTCCACAGACAGGGCTGCTGCTGGAAACCCTGCTGTCCATTGCGTCCTCTCTCCGGGAGCTTTCGGAGTGATCTTCATCTTTGTTAACCTCAAATTTCACTACCCAGCAGTGAAGCTGGATGAACTACATCTAGGTGTGTAGCAACATGAACCTCACAAGTGAGTGGAACGTGACCACACATACACTGTATCGTGCCTTTTCCATAACGTTCAAAAACATGCAAAACCAAAATGAAACAGTAAATTGTTTAGGGATATGTATATGGCACAACTGTGAAGCGAGGAAAAGATGGACCAAAATCCAGGTAGTGGCTCTTTGTGCGGGATGGGATGCAACAGGAGAGGCCCATGGGATGGGATGGGGGGTGTCTGAGGTATTGGTGATGTGCCGTTGTCCCAGGTGGAGGTGGGAACATGGGTCTTCTTATTCTAAAAATACTTTAAAATAAACATTTCACCTTGTGATTGGTTGTCTAGCAATGGCTCACAGGTAGGGATATTGGGAACACGGGAGTATCTGTGGTGGTCACTCATGGCCCAAACTGCCAGAGACGAATCAGGGATGGAGATGGGAATGGGGAGCTCGAAGTCTCCTCTAAATTAAGGACACCGAAGCTCCTCTGGACTCACCTCCATACCCCACCCATACCTCACACCGGCTGCTCTTAGGCTCAGCTCTCGGCATTTCCCACCCACCTAAACACTCAGTGCGCCTGGTGTGGCCCAGGCTGCTCTCAGAGCCTTTGATTCCACTGTGCGGACAGATAGCCTTTCTGATCACCAGTCCCTGAAAGATCCCCAATCTCCAGATGTTGCTGCCTTAATGAGAGATTCGTAAGTCCAGCATCCTCTGCGGTCTCAGTGTCCCTCAGGCATCCTCCCAAGGAGCCTGCTGTGGTTTTCTCCAAGCATCTCCCAGGCACCCAACAACACCGTCTGTGAACCTGATAAACTGCATTTTTTATCAGTCGATTTCCCTCCCCTAGGTGATGACCTGTTTTAAAGACAAGTTTCTTAAAGAACAGCCAAAGAAGGAGGCGAGTGAACAGCAGAGCTGCGTCCAGGAGAGCTTTTATTTGTACGGAACAGTTTTAAAAATACAGAATAAAATAGCTTTATCTCTACTATTATTCACAACATCTGGTCCAAATATTACATATTTTTAAAATACTTAAACGTTTAATGAGGCCATGTTAGAAAAACAATATGAAAATTCTTTTTAAAAACTCCGTAAAAGAATTACACATCTCAAAAACAACCCCACCCTAAATACCCTCGGTATGCAAAATAAAAAAACAAACAAAATCCCGAAAAGGTACATAGCCAAAGTCAGTCACAAAAACTCAAGGAAAATATAGGCATCCCCACCGTGTTAAGAACAGTCAGAAATTTATTAACGAGTCAACAAAGGTTGTTACAAACAAAGGAAAAAGGGTAAGATTGGACTGTCAGTAAGATGGCCACGCCGGTGAGGGTGTCCTAAATGCCAGAAAACACGCACGGCAATTCTAAGGACGCTGGGAGTTACTTATGCAGAGTGATGACGAGGCCCGGTCAGGAATAACCTGGGAGGCCAGGAATGTGTGAGGCTGCTGAAAGGAATCCCCAGCCCGAATGTGCTTTCTGGGTCCATGGGCGGAACCTGAACGCTGGCAAAACTAGGCAGTCTTCTTGCACTGCTCGGGTTGTGGCCGCAGGTAGGGTAGAGGGGGGAGGTGTCCTGTTCTGTGTCCAGGTCATAGGGGGACAGAGCACAACACATGCAGTAGGTGAAAATCCAGGCTCTTCTCCAAAGCCAAGGGGTGGCTCCCTGGAGAAATGGGCCTGCCAATGCTCAGGCACATTTGCACAGCCACAGTGTCCAGGAGGCGTGGCTGGGTGCACATACCGGGCAGCCAGTGACAGCCATGCCAGGCCTGGTGTCTGCAGCCCGGTGCACACCCCAAGCACAGCGGCCTGCAGGATGCTGCCTCTCCTCGGGCCAGACAGGTTCTGGAATGAGGTTTCCACCACAGCTCCTTTCTCACCTTCTGTCTGTCCTGGCCGTTCTTGGTGGCATCAATATTAAGGAAGATTACAGTCGCCAACTTCAAGTCTAAATTGCTAGTACCAGTATTTCAGCAGGGACATGAATTAAAGTAATAACAACTTAGCTCGTGGTCATAAAATATACGCATGGGTAAATAAAGTATACACACATACTAGAGATTCATCAATGGAGAAATTCTATCATCACATGACATTGTCATGAAAAGTATATCATTCCCTCCCTGGAAAACTGAGACTATTATCCTGGGCAGAAATGTTATTTTACTATATGGAAATACTGCAATATTCATGCATAAACCAAGTTCTCATCATGAAAGTCAGTATTCTACAGTATAAAGCAAATCCTGTGTGTGAATTTGTTACCATGAAAATGGGAAACCATCAGGACCCATGATGCTTCATTCCAGCTGACCTGATTAAGCCACTTCTCTTGCTTTGATAAATCACAACAAACTCACTGAAAGTTAACATTTGACACCCTCCTAAGAAAGATTTGATACCAATGAGTTGGAGTTTAATTCCCAAATGAGAATGAAAATTGCTTACAAAGACTAAAGCTACTTCTCATTATTCTGTGTTAGATACTTTACCAGACCAGTGGTAGGGTCCCCGTTACCCACCCCCACTGGGATACGGCAGCATCTACTGTCCTTATAAATACTTTCTACTTACTTTCCACATCAGAATGGCTCACGTACATGTGAAGATGGTGGGTAGGTGTTCACTATGGAAATTGGAGACTGAATGCCCTGCCCAAGGACACTTACATATAAAATATTTTAAAACATTCTATTGGCCAAACAAAGCCTGGTGGGTGTGCACCCCAGCAATGCAAGCCAACAGTGTAAGTGGGAAATTCACAGGGACAGTCATGCATGGCCACTGCACGCCCCCCAAACTTTCCCTGCAGTTGATGCTCAAACCCAAGCAGCAGATGAATACATTTTTTTCAATTAGACTCATTCTGTCACACATCTGCTAGCAGGATCACTTCCTAAAATGGTTGGTGTGCACTGCATGTGCAAAATTAGTCATCCTAAGGTTCCAATCACTCAGGCAAAGGTGAATTTCACAGGCTGTGCAGACTCACTGGGGCCTCTGGTCAGGCTGACCTCCTTCCTCCCCACCTGCTGTCCCTACTCTCCACTCCCTCCCTTGGACAGAGACTCCAAGTTGGCCCCAGTGGAACAAGAAGGGTAAAACCCCTCTTTCCAACAGGTGGTGTGTGGGTATAGGGCTTCCCTCCACATATGAATGCTTGCAGATTTGAAACCTCCCAGTAAAAGCTGACCCAAAGAGGGGTTTCATAAGGGAGTGAGTGGGTTTCTGGACATGCCTGGTCAAGATAAGTTAAAGGGAACTTTTTGTTTCTGAATTACTGATGGTTCAGATGCTTTTATTTGGGTATTTGGTCCTGCTTACCTACAGAGCTAGAATACTGCAAATCTTTGGGAGGTGTAATGGTTTTGCCCATTTTTCAAAGCTAAGAAATTTAGATGTTGAGCTAAAATACAACTAGAAGGAACTGAGAGTGACTCAGTGTCAGAGGGCTGCCAGCCTCGAGAGCTTACCAAGTCAAAGGGATGGAAATGGCTAACGGGGGTGCTTCAAAAGAAACTAAGCATCAAATACACGTCAAAAGAAAGGAACATACAAAATTAAACGTAATTTACAATCTAAGTTCTTTACTTAATCTGCAATAAGGTCTTGGCAAAACAATGAAGTGGCTCTGAAGAGTTCTTGCCAGAACAAGCCTTGAAACCCCCCACCTTCCCAGTAGTCAAGGAGGCTGTCATGACACAATAATGCCAAAGACAACCCAGTTTGGTTTTCTTGGGGGCAGGAAATGCACCCTGTGGACACAAGGCTGCTGGGGACCAGACCACGTCCTGCTGTTGCAGACAGCAGCACCCACTGCCATCTTGAGTCTCAACCAGGTCAATGAACACTTAGGAAGAGAAGCATCACCTCATGAAGTGAGCTCACTACTTTGTCTCAGACTTTTCTGGCTGAAAAATTTCAAACCAAATTCAACAGAAGTCTCCCCCTCCCTCTCCCCCTCCCCAAAAGAACTTAGTGTTATTTATTTAGAACTCAACAGGGGGGACCTGCCAGCTGCCTTTCTCACCATCACCTTCTGCAGTAACTTAAGAACGGCAGCATCTGGCCAGGGGATCTTATCTTCTTCTTTGCCAAACCAACACCCAGTGGACAGGCAACATGGCAACCCACAGAAAGTCCCCTCAAGCCTTAACTGCCAGAAAGACTTGCAACAGGACCCTGCAATACGGCAGCTGTTCATCACCTGCCCTGGCTTCCCTTCTTCACAAAACAAATTCACGTACAACATAACCATGGTTTCTGAGCTCTGATCCAGTAGTTTTGATAAATAGATTAGGTATTACAGTATTTACACTTTCATGGTATCAAGCAATACAAAACACAACCACAATAATGGTTACTGGCCTTGACAAGCCATGCCAACAGCTTTCCCTGATGGTGTCCACAGCTTTACAAATGCTGGTTCTTTCTTTAATGGGAGGGGGTGGGTGAGGCACAATAAGGATGCAAGGTAAGGGGGTCACGTGGAAAAACATTGATTTCAAGAATCTGCTATAGTCAATAACATTAAATAGAAATAAAATCTTGTATTTATAGACACGTGACAATAACTGACATCCACATGACAGCAGAGCCAAGACTCCCATAAACATCTGGTTGGTGCCCCTTTGTGGCACTCTCTAACTGTCATGCCACCAGGAGTGAGAAACGTCAGAGAGTGTGTCTTGGCTACTAGTGCAGAGAGGCCAGTGTGAAATGCGCTGGCCCAGCCTGGGCCCGGGTGGCACCGAGAGAGCCACTAAAAATCAGATACTGACTTCACGGTACTTTCCTTTCCCCTCATTTCCATCCTAATACTATGTGTGCAGACCTTACCTGAGCACAGATCAGGGCGTAGGGTAACCATGTCACTGTTTTCAACCAGGTCACCAGCCTCCTCCTACAGGAGTATCAGGGAACACAGAATCACAATTGACCAGTTGTGACAATGCGAGGATACTGGTGCCCCTTGACCACAGGGGGTCTCCTGTGGTTCAGGCCGAGGTCAAAAAAACAAAACAAAACAAAACCCAAACCAAGCAGGTCCAGGGGCTCCCAGGACAGAAAGCCCCTGCACCCCGAGGCGGCCTGTAAGAAAGCTAGCATGGGGTGGAGGGAGGGGGACTGAACACCAGGAGTCGCGTGGATTTCAAACATCTCCCACAGGAGGGCAGGAACTTCAAGTTCAGCGACCACAGCCAGCAGTGGACGTTCTCAAGGGCAAGGGGTCGGGACTTAAATAAGGAGAAAGGCAAGACACCATATTAGACACGATCACCACTCACAACAAGAAACACTACTTGCAATCTGTCTTAGCTCTGGGGTGCAGCATGTAAATGCAGATATACAAACATGTATGTTACTGCTTGGTACTCAGCAAGAAACTACAGGTCATGCCTCACTGCGGCTGGGCCACAGGGCAAGCTACAGCTATACTGTGGCCTGCGAGTCCGCATCCGAGCTCCGGCTGTTCGAGCTCTTCCCGAGGCCTTTCCACGTGTAGCCCACGAAGGTCGGGCTGATGGGTAAGTAGCTGAAGCATCGGTACTTTTTAATAACGTTCATGCCAAATGGCAAGTCATAGGATTCCATGCCATCAAGCGACTTGCTCCCTTTGCCTATGCCCTTCTTCCACTTCCGGATTCCTCTTTCCTCTGGGGTACCTACGGGGCACACACATCGAGACAAAGCAACGGAGTGTTTAGTTTAACAGCTCTGCCAACAACTGAGAGTCCAACCTGCTGTCCCATGGCTCGAACCTGCTGGATGACAGCAAAGCACACTTGATGGCACTCAGCTACCCAGGTGCCCGAACCGGAAGTCTAAGAGTCGCTAATCCATCCATGTTCCTCTAGCTCTACCTTCAAATGACCTCCCAATGCCTTTGCCTCCCACACCCCGTCCTTCCATGTGATGCATATGCTTACTGCAATTTTTACTGCTGAGGTCTGGCTTGGGCCATGCCATTGCTTTCCAGGGTCATTTTATCCAGTCTTCCATCTCACCACCCTCTCCCCCAAATCTGTTCTCAAACACTGTGCAAAAAGCAACAAAACCTCTCTCTAAAATGCCAATCTGATCTTGCAAAATGGGACCCAGAGTTATTTGCTATGCCACATACAACGTCTTCATCAACAGGTTGTGTCAACCCCCCAAATCATACATGCCGAGTTTTATACCGCTCTACTCTATTTTAGTGTGTATGTGTGTGCGCACGCACGCACACATGCGCACTGCACTCTTCTACTCCCCACTTGTACTCCTGCGAGGATGAATTTGCACTGGTTAACACTCTGGGCCACTCTGTACCCTGACAGGTGACCAAGGGAAGAAAGATCTCTCAGCAAGTCCTGCACTTTTTTCACAGATGTTTCCAGCGCCTGCCCACAGCTACAATAGGATATATAACAATATACCCTGTGCCCAAGCCTGGGTGATAAGCTCGCGTTTATGGTGCAGTATTTAGGACCCTCATTTTCTTACACTAAGCTACGGCTCCATCCCTTTGGTGTTTCAGTAACAAAGCTGACTTTAACTTCCATCTCTCTGACTCCTATGCCTCTCCCTCAATTAGTTCTGACTTAGGAGAGAAAGAGCGTGTTATTGAACCTCATAAATGTAACACCCTCCAACTATTCATATATGTGATTCCTCCTGCCAGAGTGTTCATCCCCATTTCCCCAGCAAGCGCTTTGTTGAGGCTTTTAAGAGGAGAAAAGCTCAGTCAGACCCTTAAGCTCAAGATTAAGCATCACCCATCCTGGATGGCAGGTGAACCTACCGGTGTGTCTGTGGCATTCTGCGACAGTACACAGCAGCCCGCTGTAGGAAGGTGAGAAGGCCATAAGGCGAGGCCCACGTCACATTCTAGTCCATCACCCAACACTTGGCATCAACCAGCTGATATACATGGCTTATGCGTGTTGAAGGAATGCTGCCTCCCTACCTGTGCCATCGCTGATCCTGGCAGCAGCCTGTGCCCACTGTACTTGCTGACATTTGGTCTTAGTTGGCTGGCGCCTGCCTTAGGAAGGACTCATTTAAAGGACAGGCTCCCTAAGCAGGAGAAGTGCCAGAGGCTGTTACCAGCTGGCTCCAAGGGGGTGTGAACAAGTCAATGAAACCAAACTGCAGGGCGCTGGGCGAGGCTGCACAGGGAGGGCAGGCAGGCTGGAGTGTGCCCAAGGCAGCCCACTGCCATTTCACCACATGAACGGAATTTACCCACTTTCTCTGAAAAGTAGCTCAGCAAGTAGGAAAACAACACAATATTAAGTGTATTAGCAAAAAACTGATTCATAAAAGAAGGCTAGAAGTGTCATTTTAATCACTTTAGAAAAGAGTTTTGACCAGTGATGGCTTTGAACTGACTCACTCCTCCTGCTTCCTGTATTTATTTGGCAAAAAAGCAATTCACATAAGTAATAAGCACGTTTGATATATACCACATACCTGGGATGGTGTTATCCAAAATAAAAGCCACACAGCCGCCTACAAACATAGCAGTTGTGAGAAGAACGTTCAGCACTTGATCAACTCCTGCTATCCCTAGAAACAGAGCACAGCGATGGGGTCAGTGCGGCTGGGACACGCCCGCGCTTGCCTCGGAAAGGAGCACTGGTGGGCACTAGCGGCCAGTGAGCGCGGTGCACGGAAGTGGGCACGCCTGTTGTTCATGTGTGACAATGTTCCAAACTACTCTGAATACCTTCAACAATAATCAAAGGGAAATTCTTAGCATCTAATAGTGTAATGTCACCCTATAATGAAATACGAAGCCATTGGAGATGCTGCTTGCAGATTTAAAAAAAAAAAAAATCGATATAAAAGAGGCTGTGTAATGCTGGAAAATTACAGTGAATAAAAAAGGCAATGGAACTATTTGTGGTTTTCACAATTCTGAGTCACTAATCTGTGCTTAGCTTTTAAATAGAAACAACTGGATTTATAAAAATGTCCTCATGTAGCTGTGATATATAAAAATGTCAAAAGCAGCAACACTTTCCTTGAGATGAGAAGTTCACATACTTTCCCCATTTAAAACATATGAACTCATGTGTGTATACCCAAATAATTGAAAACAGTTACTCAAACCAACACAGTAAATCCTCATTACTGCCAAGTTCTGTATCTGTAAATTTGCCTACAGACTAAGATTTATACCTGTGATGCACTCAGTCATCACAGACACACACAGGGCAGTGAAAACCCCCCATTGCCCAACACGCATGTTCTGGGCTGAGGTCAAACAAGGTGGCACTCTGCCTTCTGCTTCAGCTCATGCTATAAGCACATGTCCTGTTAGAAGTCTATGCAGTACCACTTTTCTCACGTTTCTGTGTTTTTGTTGGTGATTTTGCTGGTTAAAATGGCCCCCGAGCGTTGTGCTGAAGTGCTGCCTAGCATTCCTAACTGCAAGGAGGCCGTGATGTGTCTCATGGAGAAAGTACATGTCAGATGTACTCTATTCAGACACCATTTATGGTGCTGTTGGTGTCCTTCCCCTAGGAACAATGGGTCAGGATTTGCTAAGTCCGTGCTCAGGGAACATAACCACCAAGAATGAGAACTGACTGTATGGAACATAAACTGTAATTGAAAAATAAAATAAAGACTATACTGCATACCAACTTTCATAATAGCACTAGTCACAACAGTCAAAAGGTGGAAACAGCCCATATGTCCTTCATTGAATAAATGGATAAACAAATTATGGTATAAACATACAATGGGGTTATTATTTAGCCATAAGAAGGAATGAAATACTTATACATGCTATAACATAATCAATCTCGAAAACATTATGCTGAGCGAGAACAGACAGACACAAGAAGTCACACATCACATGATTCCATTTATACAAAATATACAGAATAGGAAAATCACAGAAACAGAAAGCAGGTTGCTGGCTGCGGGGGCTGGAAGAAGAGAGGCAACAGGGATAACTTCTTAATGGTCAAGGACTTTTATTTTTGGGTGATGAGATTGTTTTAAAAACTTGATGTGAAGTGGTGGCTATATAACATAGTGAACGTACTAAAATGAAAGTAAACTGTTCACACTAAAATGGTCGATTTTATGTTACATGAATTTCACTTCAAAAAACACATATATATATACATACATATAAAATAGTCCCCAATTCTATAAAATGCTGGCAGCAATAGCTTTTTAAGATGGCTCCCCTTTACTCCTCTTCATGACATTGAGGAATTAAATTGAAAAGAAAGGGCCTAAAAGGGTAATCTTGAATTCAAAGTAGCTATAATCCCTGTAGAAAAACAAGTATTTCAAAGTCTGTAGAGTTCAAGAAATTATACACTTTAATAGAGCCTTAGTCTGAGAAATCAAAAGGTTTTACATAGAGGCATTCTCCCAAAGGAGTGGGTCCTGGTGGGAAAAGGGAGTGGGGAAGGGGGACATACATGTTAGTTACATGCACAGCCAGCTCCTGTGGGAAGTGCAAGGGCTTCCAGATAAACTGCAGCAAAGTGCGATTCAAATGAAACACACAGATGAGCATTCACCAAGACAATCCTGAAGTTCCAAAGTCCTCTCTGACTGGTGGTGAGCTGTTTGTAAACCGGAGGCTCTGGTTCCCACTCCCCCCCGAGATTCAAGGCCCATTTTCCCTACCTGTGACCAGAGGGTTCTGTCTGAGGTAACTTGGAAGAACGAGCCCAAAGAAGATTGAAAATCCAAGCACAAAGAGGTTCCGGGAAGAGTTTAAATCGATGAACTGCAGGTTAGAGAGTCCAACGGCTGTGATCATTCCTGGAGAGAAAACATCAGACAGCAAGCTCCAGTAACTCACATGGATGACAGATGACTCACAGCTGTCGCGGGGGGGGGGGCGGAGCTCAGATTGTGACCACCTGGTTGCTGGGCTTATTCAGGGGCGTAAGTATCACAGTTGTAAGGCCGTAGGCTGTAAGGCTTTCTTTAGACCAAGAAGAAAACTAAGGACATTGGTTTCCCCTTGAAACCTTTATGCAAACATTCCTATTAAATTGAGAAGTCCACCCAAATATCTGGTTCTTGATTACAACAACTAATTGGCACAGACACCAAACAGAGATCCATTATAAAAATGGTCTGTTTTAAACAGCCCATTCAGAGGGTAAGAGAGGTTGAGTTAAATCACCAATTAAACAAAAATTAAAGAGATTATGTCATCTTATGTTTCCTGGACCAAATATGCTACCTCTGGTTGTACCTTCAACATAAATTCAACTCAAAGAGTGATGTAGGTTTTTATGTTTTAAGGGTCTCTCCTTTTGTATTATAAAATAGAAATTTATTGTTACCTCCAATCTTACTGAGGAGATTTAACATAATTCCTATGAAACCATAATTCCTATGAAAAGGTAGCAAATAGGAAGAAAGGAAAGGCGCATGAGAGGGGAAGCCCGCCTCGAGGAAATGGAATTTTACCGAAGAGAGTACAGAAGAGGGCGCCAAGCACAGGGTCTGGAAGGGAGGCGAAGAGGGCGCTGAACTTCCCGATCATGCCCAAGGCGAGCATGAGGGCGGCCCCGTATTGTATCACCCGGCGACTGCCGACCTGCAGGACACAGAGGCAGAGACAGGTGTTCAGTTCAATGTGAATTCCCTGGGCCCCTTGGAGTAAATATGACAAAGCTCTCATTCAAAATCTAGATTACTTTTTAAATATTTAGTTAAGAGAAATGAGTCTCATTTCATAATAACTGATCTCAGTGTACAATCACTATAAATTACTATAAACCACCTAGAGTAAAAAGATTCCCAACACCTTCCCTCATTCCCATTGGACCCCTTCTCCTTCCCTTGCCTGGGGGGGAAGAGGGGCAAGCACTTAGTTTTTGCTTCTCTGGCCCTGGATGCTGTCCCCTTAGCGTGGACCTGCTCCTGCACTCAGGTCCTGGGGGTCTAATGCCTGCCGTCACTGGCTGAGACGAGCTCTGTGTCTCAAACGCAAAATGTAAGAGCTACCTTTTGCTTCTGCTGCTCTTTTGGGTTCTTCACTCGCCAAGCTAACCCACCCCAAAGCACTTCAGCCTCAACAACCCTATCCTCCCTGTACCCTGAGTCAGACAAAACCCCCAAGTGTTTCTGGAACCTCCTCCCCTCACGGTGTCTTTCCCATTAGAGGTGGCACAGCCTAAAGGGCAAAGTGCAGAATTCTCGAGCCCGCTGCCTGGCTGTCACGCGACTCCACCTGCAGCCATGCGACCCGGGCAAGCTACTTCACCTCTCTGGGTGGCAGAATCCTCATCTCTCTAAACCTGTGGTCTTGCTTTAAGGATTAAATGAGATAACATGTAAAATAGTTTGAATAGCACCTGGCATGCATCAGGCTATTTGACAGCCTCCCACCTGGGCCTGCTGCCTCTGGCCTTTCCTCCGTCCTCTGTCCGGAGGTAGAGGGATCTTTCTAACACACTGATTTGGGAGGTCAGTCCTCTGCGTAAGTCCTCTAGTGTTCATGAATTAAAACACACTTCTCAGGCTCTTCCCAAGGGAGTCAAGCCCACCAGCAAGCTCCCTGTCCTGTCCCTCCAGCCAGGTCCAGGCCCCAGTCATGCTGGGGGCTTACTGCCTGCCCCTCAGTGTACCAGGCAGACCCAGGCCTGTTTCTCTGGAACACCCTTCCCCACATCCCCCTGCTGGCTAGTTCCCAGACACATCCTTTAAAACACTACCGGAGTGTGACCTCTTCTGTAAAGCCTTCCTTGATTCCAAGGCTTGGATCCCCCCTCCCCCTGCCACACTCTGGGCTTCTGCAGCACCACTTCTTATCATTTCAATGTGGTCTCACCTTTATCTGTTAAATCTGATCTCTGCCTTCTAAAAGCTTCCATCTAGCCCACTGCACCCAGGTAGCAGAGGTGGAGCTGGCACTGGGTCCAAGAATCCTGCGTTCTGGCTCCTATCCTGTGCTGCCTCTCCCAAGAAAACACCCTGACACATAAGAGGTTCCAGAATATCTGGGGGAATGTTCATTGGCTTTAAGTATGACTTACAGTGAGGAGAAGATGGCTATTTACACTTAAGTTAATTAAAGTGAAATGAAACTTAAGATCCAGTCCCTCAGTTGCACTCATCACATTTCAAGTGCTCCGCAGGCACCTGTGACTGGTGGCCCCACCTGGGACCGCACAGGTGCAGAACACTGGCCCCACTGCTGGACAGTACTGGGCTAGAGCATCCAACAGCTTCTCCAGGGACCCAAGGATCAATTGATTAAGAGTCAGAGTCGAATCTCACTATGCAGATTGCTGTCCAGCTAGGATCAGTCACGGCTGAGACTAGAGCCCAGCCTCCACTGTTTCAATCTATGGCTCCTCCCACACAGCACCAAGGGCAGGGGAGCAGAGAAAAAGGCCAAGAAACTGGTGAATCCAGTAAAAATGACCTATGCTTAGCTGTACTACATGATAAAGAACCCTTTCATTTATAAATGGCTCATTTTTCAGCAAACATTTTAAGGGCCTACTATGTGACTAGCACTTGTTAGACCGGGGGGTGGGGGACAGATACAAAGATGAGTAAGTCACAGGCTTATGATGAAAGTCTTATACTGCTGCGACTGTTACTCTGTGTGGGAGCCCAGTGGAAAGAAAAATGGAAGAGTTGGAAAAGGGTCTCTGGAGATGGTCTTGAGGGATGAGTAAGAGTTCACTGGAGGAAGAGCATTCAGGCAGAAGAAACCACCTGTGCAAAGACCACCTCCCAGCAGGATCAGGCAGCCCTGCAGGTGTGCAGGGGAAGGGCCAGGCTGGCCCCAGGGATGCCTGAAACAATAAATCCTACATGAAAACCATGCATGGAAGGCTGATCTGCCTTAGATGCTGACAAAAAAAAAAATCAAACAAGAACAAAAAACAAAGAGGCAATGGAGCCATTCTTTTGTTCAGTGCATATTAACTGAGTGCCTATTGTATACTAATGTTCCAAACACACCTCTAAAATCCCTGCCTGGCCCTGGCTGGTGTGACTCAGTTGGTTGGGTGTCATGCCCTACACGGAAAGGGTGCAGGTTGCTGGTTGATTCCTGGTCAGGGTTGTGGGCTCAATCCCCAGTAGGAGGCAGCCAATCGATGCTTCGCTTTCACATCAATGTTTCTCTCCCTCTCTCCCTCTCTCTCTAAAATTCAATTAAAAAAATCTTAAAATAAAATAAAATCCCTGCTTCCCAATGCTGACACAGAGCCTTTTTTCCCTCCTGACCTCCTTCCTGAACTTCAGCTCTGCCTATGGGGCCACTATTTCTGACTTTTCAAAGGCTTTCCACAGTGTGGAATGCAGCAAAGGAGACATGACCTTCCTCTGGACACCACCAAGAATACTGTAGCTGGGGACATGGGGGGTTACTCTGTTTCCAGAAATAAACTTTAAGCTAAATACTGAGGAACAGAATGAAGAAATAATACACAGTCGCTACAGCTGAGCTACCAAATTACTAATATCAAGTTGGTTGAGGCATTGAGGAAATGAGTCTATTCTTATTCTAATTAGCCTGGGAGCTTAAACTTTTGAACTTTCCAGTCTTGCATCAATGCCTGGATGTGCATCTGGACATATACCAGACCTCCAGATATCCCTCTGATGACCCCCTGAAGGACTCTTGTATCCAGACCACCTGACATCCATTATCCTGACCATCAGGTGTAACCATACCTCCTGGGATCATTCTGGACCAATCCTAGAGCTAAGAGTGCAGGACTGATAATTCTCAAGAATACAGTTTTTACTGTAAGAACTCTTAACTGTTCTTTCTTTTTCAGAACACTTCTGGGTTTCTGCTTAGCTGCGTCCCCTATCTACAAACTCTGAGACCCTTGAATAAATCCTTACCATTTATTTCTAGCCAAAGCCTCCAGCTCTTTTTGAGTTCACTTGACAATATCATATAAAGGCGAGATCTATAGCTTACTGTGTACCCACCACATGCGGGACTCAGTGCTTCACATCAAGTTATTAATTCTGGTGCCTTGCATGCTATCTTGGTGACACGGGCATGGAGACTCAGAGAGATGATGTAACATTGGGAGAAAGTGATGGAGCCAGGGCTGGAACCCAAAGCAGCCACCTCCTGCCATGTCTGCCCCTCTCTGTGGGACAGACATTGGCACAGAGTCAGCAGAGGAGTGTGCATTCTGACCCCTCAGGACTTCAGAACACAACGGGGGAAGCAGCCTCAACTCCTGATCAAGCAGGTTAGTGTCCATGGACATGGAATTCCATAACTGGATAAATAGCTACTATAAGAGTTGCCAGGAAATGGAGGCAGACTCTTTGGAAGAGCCATGGATCACCCTCTTTCTGTATGGAATTCTGATACAGGGGCCCAGACCAGAGCCATTAGACAGAACTTTCTGCACTGATGGGAATATTCAGTATCTATGCTTTCCTATGGCAGCCACTATGCACAAATGACCACTGAGCCCCTGAAATGTGGCTAGTGTGGCCAAGGAACTAAATTTTAACTAATTTAAACTTAAAATAGCCACACGTGGCTACTGACTACTACACTGGAGAGTACAGATCTGGCTCTAGAATTGTTGGGTTTCAGACCTCAGTTCTACTCAAGAAAATGACCGTCCCAAGTTCTTCAGCTGGACAAGAGTCAGAACACAGCCCAGAACTTGGGCCTCCTTTCTTCTGGACAGGATCTCCCATCAGCTGCATGGCTCAGGCCACAGAGAAATTTCTGCTGCAAGTCCCACTTCCCCACTTCCCCAGCTGTGCAGATGGCTGGACTGTACCATCTACACAAGGCAATGCAAACCGACTCCAGGGCTGACGATGCCCTTGGATGGGTGTAGCCTTTGCCTGAGGAAAGTGGTTCAAAGGGATTCAGGAGGATAATAAACTTAGGTCACTGAAAAGAGCCGGCAGGTCGCCTTTCAGAATAAGCTGGCTCCATTCAAACTGTAATAAAGATAATTACTCTACAGACCACCTCAGTCCTGTTTTAGGAGGGGACTTCAGTGAGCGGCACCACTTACTCCCTACAGTGACCCTGCTCCTGGGGTCTTTCAGAGGGGTTCAGAAAGGGAGCTCGCTTACTATGCTGTCTTCCCCTAAGAGTCCCTCCATCTACAACAATTTTGCATTGATGTTATTTCAGATTAGTTCTATGTCTACAGGTTCATGCAGCATACTAGCTAAAGGGCGAGTGGTTTATGCCCATTCTGTGTCCATGTGAGACATTCTGTGTGCGTAGTATCCAGTTCTCACCCCTGGCAGCAGCAGGACTCAGGGGTGGCACTGGAGGAAGTTCCCATCAGGCAGCCCTCACATGCCCTGCACCAGGAGCACCAGGCAGCAGGTGGAGCCATCTGCACACATGAGACTGAGTTCTGTGATGGATCTGTCAACTTACAGGAAAACCAACTAATGTGTTGGGCATACACTGTGAATCCCCTGCTCCCTCTCACCTGAATTTACAGTCAAGATTAACCAAACTCAGTATCTGGCTTCCTTTTATTTGGCTATAGAATCTTGGAGAGCTGGGGGGGAAGATTTCTAATTTCACAGAGGTAAAAAAGTTCTACAAGGCCCCAGCCTTTTTTTTTTATGGTCAAATTGGCAAAAATATATATTTTTGGTGTGACACAGAATTTTAGTAACTAGTTATGTGTGCCATGAGATGAAAAGGTTGAAAATCGCTGCCCTAGACAATTGGGTATAAAGTTCATTTGCTAGTAATAAATTTGAAAGGCCTAGGAGCAAGCGCCTTCTTACAGAAGCTGGACTGTGAGTGGGGCAGCCCCAGGGACACATGACTATGTTTGAAGTTGGGTGGGGAGGAGAGGCGAGTGGGGAGGGGTCAAGACCCTGTTCAACCTGAGTGACCTGTGTGGCTTGTCTCATCCACTCACTCCACAACCAATTTCATCTAAAAGAGGAGGGTTCTGCTGCTATGGTTTGAAACCATGTTAATTCTTTACTGGAAGATCAATTTTTTTCTGTAATGAGTGGTATCATCTCTCATCTAGAACTCATGCCATCTCCTAACTGGTCTCCCGTTTTCACCTCCTCCCCCCGCCTTCTATGGTCTAGTCTCATCAGAGCAGCCAAAATGATCCTTAAAAACCAAAACCAAAACCAGATCGAATGAATGGTCTCTTCCTTGGGCGCCCCGTCCACTGGGTCTCTGGCAGCCGACAGAGCTGGTCACCTGGCCCTCAGTTACCTAGAGGACTTTATCTGCTCTCATCTGCCTCTGTCCCCTCCTGCCCTCCTGCCTGAATGTCTACCCCCCAGGGACCTGCACAGCTCCCTCTCTCCCTTGCCTACCTTAGGCCTTGGCTCTAGGCCATCTTCTCAGTGAGGCTTAGCCCCCTTTAACCACCCCCTTTAACACTCACCCTCACTGCTCATCCCCTCCCCCTGCCCCATGTTTCTGTCATACTTAGTATGCCTACTGCTTATTATTTGCTCTCCCCTGCTAGAATGTAAACTCCACAACGAGGGGATGCGTTTCTTTTTTATTCACTGATGTAGCCCAAGTGCCTGAAACAGCAGCCTGGCACAGGGTCTGGGTGCTTAATAAAAATTTGTAGAATGCATGAAGGAATGATAGCACCTGAGTGCCTGCCGACCGAGGCCAGCCAAGGGAGGAGAGACCTCCACCAGCATTCCAAAAACCCATCAACAACAACAAAAGGAAACGTGGGGAGAAGATCTCAGAATTGGAGGTCTTCCTTGTGTAACTCAGGTGGTCAGACCAATCAATGAAATGGATCAACGCTTAGCGGCCCAACCATTTAATTAGAAAAATGTTTGTACCTTAGTAATTCCCAAAACTCCAATGTTGGGACTGGATGAAGTAGAGCCATTCCCAGTACCAAACATGCCATCGAGAACACAGGAGAGACCCTCCACGAAAATCCCCCTAAAATGTAAAGGAATGGGGCAAAAAGAAACATTCATTCAATGGGGGAACACTCTAAATGGCTGTGACCCAAAGGCCCAGTCCACAGACATGCAGCCTCCATACACCCTGGGAGGCATGAACAAGACAGAGTCTCAGGCCCCACTCCAGATCTCCATGCTCATTCCACCTTGAGAAGCACCTCTGTGAACCATATATTAGACATAGGTGTTTAAACAGTATTCCAAATTAAAAGATTTTAGCCAGAAAACAGCCGTTTGTTGGGATCTAAGACAAACATGGGCCATCCATTGATTTGACTGCTTTGCTATTAATATATAGTTTCATCAGGAAGGACACGCTTTATAATTCTGTAAACATTAACACTTTTTAAAAGAATCAACATACAAGTAATTTAACCATATGCAACAAACAGCTCAACGGGAGAAAGGCATAAAACCAGGACTTTAACCCCTCACAGAACCAACGCAAGAAATGCTAAGACACCAGCCCATTGGATCTCATCATATGCAATCCCTCTTGGAGGGCAGCAGGTGGGTGGGAATCGGGTGGTGGGGTGATCTGGGCAATTTTATCTTCTCTGCAGCCTCCATAGGGTCCAATTCACTCCTGGCATCCAGAAACTAAAGACCAGGTGTGCTGAGAACCTAAACCCCACAGTTCATAAACCTCTAGATTCTGCAGACTTCATTTATTCCTGCTCCTATCTATCTACACAAATTGTAAATATGAACAGATGACACAGCATCTACCCCTTAGAAAAGCTGGGGAAACAAGAATAAGGGGCACATACACCCATGACCCCAAACCCAGCAAAACAATGGTGGTGGCTGGCCCGTTTGGTGAATTTAAGGTCTTGAGTGGCCTTAGAGAATGTCTTATGCAATTGTCACTGTGAGGAAGAAAGGGTGACAATTCTGCTTGGTATCACAAATGAGGAAAATGAGGGGAAAATGAGGGCAGTGACTTATCCAAAGATAAACAGCCAACGGAGAGGCCTGATCTTGCTGCCTCCACACTGAAACTCCTGGGTTCTTCTCCAAGATTGTCCACACCAAAGTAAAGAGACGAGGTGGTGGGCCCAATGAACTACTCCTTTTCTCAGGAACGTACCTGTTTATTGCATGGATGGGAGGTGGTGGGGCACAGGACAGCCTTGCGCAGGCGTAGTAGTCCCCGATAGACTCAATAATACTGGCGACAACAGCACTGAGCATGCCAATGACACCAGCCGCAGAGATGGTGGGCAGTCCCCACTGAACTGTGGAGGGAAGACAAATGCAAAATCCTCACTTTCTTAGAGGGGTGGGCAAAAGTTATCACACCGAGTCATTCAGAATGTCCAAGGACCAGATCCGCTCAGATTCTCGAGGAAACTTTTTTAACTGACATTACCAGTGGCTAGATGTCTGGGAAGTTCCTGAGTCAGACAAAGATGACTAACAAAATTGGTCTGCTCTACGTCCGTATGAAAAGTCACTGTTTGGCAGAAAGAGGTAGATGCTTCTCTTCCTGATTGAAAGCCAGTTTCTAAATTACAATTTAAACAGCCTGCTGTGTTGGGATAAAAATTTCTGTGAGGGTTTTTTTTAAATATATTTTTATTGATTTCAGAGAGTGGAAAAGAGAGAAAAACATCAACGATGAGAGAGTCATTGATCAGCTGCCTCCTGCACACCCCTGACTGGGGATCGAGCCCGCAACCCGGGCATGTGCCCTGACCAGGAATCAAACCTCCATCTCCTGGATCCTAGGTCGATGCTCAACCGCTAACCCAAGCCTCGCCAGGCTGTATGAGGATTTTTAACCCTGCTGTGCAAACTGTGGTACAAACTAATGGTACTCTTGCTCTGGGGATGGCATCAAATGAATGAAAATCAGCAAAAAGTCACCAGCTAAATTTAAATCCCAACAACAAAGGATGACACAGATACAGATAACCCTTCTCTAGCGTTATAGCAACATTTTTATATTTTTTATTTAGTAAACCATGTTATGGAAAATTAAATAGTTTCCTTTAGGAGAAGTCCCCAGGTAGCTTCAATTTGAGTATCTGGATTTAATTAATTCTTCATTAGATGTACCTTAAAAGGAAAATAAATCTCTTCAGACTTTCAAAGCCATAGATCTCATTTAATAAAAATAGCATGAGGACCTTTCACCGGTAGAGTGAACAGGTTTCTTTGAAAAAGTACCTAGGCCTTCTTCCCTTGAACTATTAGTTATAATACAATCAGCAAGAAAACAGCAATGAGAAGAGATGGACAGATAAAATGGTCTCCTGGGCAGGGACCACCAAGGTAGTTTGGGGAACAGACACTACATGATCTAGATACAATGGGTAGATATCAAAAGAAGGCAACCCAAACTGGGTCACAACGAGTGGAAGTTAGGAAGTCAGGAAGGGGACAGTCCCTGTCCAGGGAGGGTCTGGAGAGCAAGAGATGAGTGGAGAGGGGTTCTAGGCAGGCAGGGGCCTGAGCGTCAGCAGGTGGGCAAAGCAGGCGCACAGGAACGGGCTGGTGCTCAGCAGAGGGCGCCTGTGGCATGGGACAGGCAGGTTTAGGAAGGGCTCCACACGCCACCTAGAGGCGCTTGGCCTCTGTCTCATAGGTAATGGGGAGCAACCTGGGGTTTGGGAAGAAAAAAATGACACATGAAGTAAGATGTGCAGGATATGCCTGGAGTGTGGACGAGGGCAGAACTGCTCCCACCTGGGCTACTTTAATCCATGGGAGCAGACAGAGGACGCAGAGGCCCATGGTCAGGGTGTCAAGATGCGCGCCCACCGGCAACCGCTCAGCATGTTCTATGTCCACCCGCAACGGGCTTGGTCAACATCTCCGGGAGGGTTTGGAATAAAATTTTATCATGCAGATAATTTCTTTATCAAGCAACATTCTGTATTTTTAAAATAATCTTTTATATGGTTACCTTGTTGCTGATGTCATGTTGTGGTTTCATTTTAGTGTCTTGATTTAGGGGAGAAATTTTTACTTCATTTTGCCATTTACTATTTTTTCAGAAATTGCCTTTTACTTTCTTAGACTCTACTCTTACTGTTTTCTAATTTTTCCCGCCATGTGCTTGAAGTCCTTCATTTTGATTTATAAAATCCTTATTCCATCTACTTCAACATTTTAAATTTGTTAGCTTCTAAATTTTAGACCCCTTTTTTTTCAGATTATATATGTTTAAAACCTTGTTGGCTTCCAGCCTTCTATATTTACTGTTATTTTATCTCGCCTTTTAACTAGAATCTTTAATTTATGTTGTTACTTTACAGCAGAGTTTCTCAGCCTCAGCACTTGATATTTTGGGCCCCAAATCTGTATTTTTTTTAAAAAAAAACATATCTTTATTGATTTCAGAGAGAGGAAAGGAGAGGGAAAGAGAGAGATAGAAACATCAATGATGAGAGAGTCATTGATCGGCTGCCTCCTGCATGCCCCCGACTGAGGATCGAGCCCGCAACCTGGGCATGTGCCCTGACCGGGAATCGAACCCCAATCATCTGGATCCTAGGTCGATGCTCAACCGCTGGGCCATGCCCGGCCGGGCCCAAGTCTATATTTTAATAGCCAGTTTAGGTAATTCTTAGCATGCTAAGACAGAAAACATAAAGACAGACATATTTGAAAACCAGACTCCAAATTAAGCAAAATCATCAGAGAGTACTTAAGACTACATGCTTCTGGCTTTCTGGGGTAGCTTTTCCCAGAAGAACTTTGGCAGCAGAGCAGCTCCAGCAATCAGGGGATGGCGTGACCAGGAGCCAGACAGCTGTCTCTCAGCACATGCATAGCCGCTTCTCCGGAGGAGCCCACCTGCACCTGTTCGTGTTCATCTCAGGAGCCGCCTGCACAGGCGGGGACCACCCAGCATGTGCTGTGGGGGCCTCCTCCCACCTGCCCTCCCAGGCCTCCTCCTGACTGCCTCAACAACTGGCTTTTAATCTCACTTTATCTCAGGTTATATGTTTATGAACTCTGTTTAAAAAAAGAGAGAGATATACATACATACTTAGACCATATGAGCTGAGTGCTATTTTAGAAAGACTACACTTTTTCAAGTGTGTGTAAATGTGTCAAGAACAGAAAGGACAACTGCCAATGTCGCCATCATTTAACATGCTTACAACAGTTGTCTCTGACCCAATCCTAATATTCTTGGCCTTTCCTGCTTTCTCTCCTTGTCATTATAAAATATGAAAATGTGACTGCTATGAACAGGGGAATAAATTAGCACAACCTGACTAAGCTCAGGCTTCTCTAATTAAACCCCAAATGTAAGAACGCAGTCTTCACGACAGAACAAACCAGCATTAATAACTACTGGGAGGGGTCTTTCTGGTACACCTGAATCCAAATGATACCTCATCTGGGGACTGCCCTCCCCCACACCTTGCCAAGAGTTACCCAACTTAAATCTTAACTTGAGATCCATCTTCCACCCATTTGTGATTATCAGTTTACCTCTGAACAGCTGTGCCCAAATTTAAAACTATTACGGCTCCCCATTAAAAGATTATACAAATTCCATCATGCTTGAGCAGTTTGCTTGCTGATCTTCAGGCCCTCCCACTCAAGTCTGCTCCCTTCAGATGCTTGGGTCCTATGTGCGTAGCTCTATACTTGTGTTTCTAAGAGCTGCTCTTAAATCCTAGCCACCAGACCTCAGACCTGGCAAGAGACCTCTGGTCTAGGATTTCACCCTCGTGGAACCAAAAGAACCAACTGTTTAACCTGAGAAGGGAGCTGGTTAGTCTCTGTGTATTAATATGGCCCTCAAGGGAAAGGGCCTCCTTTCTTTTGGGATTGAATCCTCTAGTGACCAGAATGGTAAGACTTTCAGGACAAGAAGGCTTTCCCCACTGCAGAGCCTTCTGCCAACTTCCAATGCCTCTAAGTTGCCTTCATGAGCTCCTGACGCCCCTGACCACCAGAATACTTACATGGGTATGGGACCTTAAACCACGGGGCTACGAGAAGAACCCCCTGCCTGGCATCCGTTCGAGCATAGAAGCCATACTTAGTACTGTCAGGAGGGAAGACATCTGTCACTGTGAAGATGAAGCAGAGCAGCCAGGACACAAGGATGGCCAGGATGATCTGAGAGGGTCAAAAAAAAAAAGGCTCTGTCAGGCCATGGAGGTGGTGGCTGCTGGCAAAACACATGCCTTCCTACAGTCTAAGTGTCACACCCCAGAACCCACCATTGTCAGTATTCCCCTCAAAAACCCATAACAGACCTGCTGAAAGCCTATTCCTTGAATGGAATCACATTTAGAGAGAACAGTTTTAAGCAGGACAAGTTACTTTAACCCAGAGTCTGGCTAATAAAATAAGGGTGACGGACAATGTCCCTGCAGAGGCAATGCGGAACCAGACCTCCCTCAGCCCCAGGAAGAGCCAATGTCCTCCTAAGGGATTTCAGAATCGGAAGCTTCTACCACTTTCAAACCTGAAATCCATGACAATTTGGATGGTCATCAGTACCCCAATGTCACCACACAGACACAGTGCCCCCAAGCAGACCTGCTTAAAACCCTCCTTTCACATACACATTTTACATAATGAACCAAGGGTGACACTGTCAAGAGGGGGAAGAAAGGTAATTACTTACAGGGAACATTTTGAAAAGCTGTAACTTGTACGCAGTCCATCCTTTCTTGGATTTGTAAATTGGGAGAGGAAATTTAACATTTCTGGCATATTGAGAGAACAGTAATACTAGGAAAATTGTCCTGAGGAGAGAAAAAAATAAACTAGTTTAAAAGCTGTATGTCTGTGTTTTAAAATATTATTCAAAGCTTCAACGGCAATGTGATCGCATGTTCAACTCATTTCTCTAGAAAACGGCTAGTCCTCTTACCTGTTACTTGGGAAATCATATCTTTTGTAAATGCCAGTTTTGAACAGATGTAAGAACTCTTTTTGTTAGCATTTCTTGATGCAGAATGAAAGTTATCATGTAAATGCTTTGGCTAAATTTCCCTTAACAGAATAAGAAAGCCCAAAGAATGTACACACTAATGGAAATGCTTATGCCGTGTAAGAGAAAAAGACAGGTTGACAGATACGACATAGAGCAAAGTGTAAATACAACCACAAATTAACTAACAAATAAGCAACTACCGCATGAGCGTGCATGTACACACACGCGCGCACATACATGCAAACAGTGAAGATGGGGTCCAAAATGCTCATAGGAATTGGCTTCAGGTGGCAATATGATATGCAACTTTTTTCTACTTTTCTGTATTTTCTGACTTACTTATAAAGAGCATAATTTACTTTTAAAAAGCAAAAAGCTTCAATATTTAAGAAAGCTATATACAGTAGATTGCAACAGTAGTAATAATATTCCTGAGAGGTCTGTATCAGACATTATGAGAAGGTCTTCCCACGTGTCATCTCAGCCTTCTGCAGTGACTTCTGTGATGCTCCACTTTAGAGAGACAAAGCCAAAAGCCTGAGATCATGTCGCTAGAGTTTTCAGGGTGGGTGGGGGCCAGGAGTCTAGCTCTACAGCCTGGACTCTGAACCACTTCGCAACATGAATCATATGGGCTGCCTGGGCTGGCTCAGAAGTCCCTTTGCCCTGAGCCCCAAGCTCCTGACCCAGCTGTACTGAGGCCTACAGGAGGCAACGGTGTCAGGTGACTTTTGCAACAGGGCCCGACACATCCTCATCAGTCCAGTGCCCGAGCGTGGCAGGTGTGGGATGGATTCCCATCACTGAAACAATAAAGGCTCACGATGATGTGTTTCATCACCCATCGGGACTCGCTCTTTCACTTATAATCTGAGGTAGAGTTGGCAGAACAGTGGGAACAAAGCTGCTTAAATGTTCCCGGGCACAGTTCCAATCGTTGGAATTATCAGCTCCATTGACAGCTAGTCAAGTGCAGTTTCACTGTAACAGTCCTAATGAAGTGTGGACTGCAGCCGGCTGGAGCACAGGCCTGTGCTGCTCCACTGTCTCCCTGCCTACACTGGTGCCTCCCTGGCTCAGTGATGGGGGTCTCTGCCCTAACACAGGTCACCAGGCCAGTACAAGTTTAAGGCTAAAAACATGCATAGTGCTCAAGTTATTCCAGTTTCTCTGGGGTGGTGAAGTTTAACAACAACAAAAACAGTATAGCAATGACACTAAAACTGGTTTATTTTAAACTCAGATCAATATGAAATTTTCAAGTTTTAAAAAATGCTACTGATTTATTTCACAGTGAACACTCTGAGATCCAAAAAGGTCCCACATCTGCTATTATTATCACTATTGCAGGTGACAACCCACCCGACAATTACACCTGCACTGTGATGTTCACTTTTCAAAGCACATTTTAAAAAGGGTGAGGAACATACAGAATTCAGGGAAGGACACCCAGATCTCAGCCAAAACCTGGCAGCGCAAAGTGAGTGGACTGGCAGGTGTGTGCTCGCTCCATTTTCTTCCCACCCTAAAACCCAGCTGCTTCTAACTTATGTTCATCCTCAAATACACCCATGGGGCAGGTGGGGCAGGCGGTCCCTCAGCAGAGGCAGGAGGTGCGGGATGTGCCCATGTTCACACACCTTGGCTGAGCAGAAAAGAGACAAGGATCTGAGCCCCAGGTCCTCAGGCCAGGGTTCTGTCCACAACAGCCAGCTCTTTGCACTTCACTTTTACACTCAGTTTGCTTGCTCACTTTTCTTTTACCTTATAAATATCATTCAAGAAATGCACACTAAAATGCAGGGAAATTATACAAGGCAGATAAGCAAAAAGGAAGACAAAATCTTTAAGATCATGCCACCACTGATGACAACCACGTAGCATTCTGTTCTATTAACTGTGAATGGCTTCCATTTCCAGGGTATTTATGGGTAATCCTGGGGTTAGAGAGGGAGATAGGGCTGCCTGTAGTCATCCTCACCCTCGAAGCACAAACAGGTCATCATCTGACCCAAAGTGGAATCACCCTTTACATGCCACTTCCCAACCAGTTTGTAGCCCTATTAATGCCATGGCCTCGACAGAGATCTGCACCAGCACCTTAGTGGCTGCTCAGCATCCCATCTCACAGATGCAGCACATCTCGTATAACAGTTGCCATACAATGTGACAATGGGAGCAATAGAAACTGTGACAGATTGCCTGTCCCTGGCACCTGCCTGAGTACCTCCTAATGACAAGTTCCTAGGGCTAGAATGGATCTTCCCAATAGTAAATAACTTATTTAAAAGCTTCTGATACAAACTGCTGAACATGTACAGAAAGGATGGGTGGATATAGAGTGCCACCCAGGGACCAAGAACATGCATTTGCTACTCTTTGCAACACAGGGTCTTATCATACTTTAAAATCTCTACCAATTTCATCAATTTAAAAAAACTTATCAGCATTCATTTTAACATTCATTCTTTATATATGAATTATTTAGTTCAGCATTGTTTGCAACAGCAAATACGTTACACAACATTCATGAGTATCAACTGGGGAATGGGTTAATAAATTACAGGCTCTTTCATACTATTTAACACTGTGCAGTTCTACAAAGAATGAAATAGATCTAAACAGTCTTAGAAAGGTGGGTCCAACAAAAAATGCTGGGGTGAAAATCAAATTATAAAATGATATAATGGCAAACTGTGTAAGTACATATGCTTGTGTTTATGCATAAACAACAAAAATATGAAAGGATAAATATTAACTTTTTACTAGTTAATCATGAACAAATTTTTTTGAGGATGGGAATTACCTTGCCTTAGGTTTCCTTGTTTAATTACTGTTAAATTTCAAATGGCTAGAATTTAAATGTTTGGGGGGACACAGATGAGACTTCTCTTGAGTATTTGGTGATGGTACAGGAGGGCTTGTTACACTATTCTCTACTTTTTAATAGGTTTGAAATTATCCCTAACAAAAGTAAACAAAAAGTTTTCTCAAGAACAAAACAGTTGCCATCAAGGACCTACGCATGGAGTTAGAAATGTCACGATATTTATCCTCCCCTATGAAATGTGTGTCTAAATGCTACTTCTATTGCAGTGACTAAGGGATCCACATTGTACAACCTGATCCACCACAACTACCCCCACTGCCTACGGAATCCCTGTGAATAGGCACTTTGATAAGAGCGTAGGGAGGGCAACCCTTTTAAAACACTAATGAGCTATTTGTATTTCCTCTTATTGTTAAATGGCTGCTCATACATCTTTCATCCATTGCTCCACTGGGGCTCTAATTAGTGAAATACTATGAATTGGAGACATTAGCCTTTCTTGTATAATTTGTTGTAAATCTTTTCCCAGATTCATTTATAATTCAATTTCAATGGTGGTTTGATATGAGTTTTAAATGCATCAGAAGTAAAACCCATCAATCGTTCTCTTTTCAATATCTGCTTAAAGATCTTCCCTATCTTTCCTGATTAAATGTTTATGTAGGTTTTCTCCTAGTACTTTTATAGTTTTATTTTCTCTACTTAAGTCTTAATTTAGCTGGAATATGATTTGATATAAACTAAGAATCTAATTTTCTTCCAAATAATTATCTAACTTTTCTATACAATTCTTCCATTTCCCACTGGTTTAAAATATGACTGTATCATATACTATATGTGAATTTTTTCTTGGTTCTATTTCTATGCCCCCCGTTCTGCTCTACCAGCGTTACAGGTGTTTGCTGACGCCATGGACCAGATGATCTAGGGGGAAAGCACCTGGAGAGGAGGCGGCCCAGGACCAAGTCTGAGGAGCCCCAACGGTTAGGAGGAGTCAATTTTGGTTATGGATGCTTCTCTGGAAAACCACCCATTTCACTTTAATAGGGGCAGGAAGCATAGATTGAACTCATCCCCCGGATCTGCGGTCTTACCCCTTTATCTGTGTGCACATGGCCTTCTCATTCGATTAGTCTTGCCAGGGGGTCGGTCTCTATACTCTCCAGAGAGCACCTTTTAGATTTATCACTTCTATTTCCCTCATATTCCTTGTATCCTATTAATTCTTTCCCCCTGCCTCCACTGGCTCGTTTTTTTATCCTGTTTTTCTAGTTTCCAGAGATAGCTCTTCATGTACTTGGCCTTTAAGGTTATGCATTTTCTCAAGAACAACTCTGACTACTCTGCCAAGTGTGATCAGTGCTGTTCCCATTGGCATTTTCTAAATTATAAGCAATTCTGGAGTTTCAATAAATAAGTTATAAATAACTGACTAGAAGTTATTGAAAACTCTCGTTTTCTGTTTTTTGGATTCTGAGCCAGTTGGGGGTTTTGTTCACCCTTCTGTTACTGATTTCTAAATTAACTGTATGATGGTAAATACAATTTCTTCTTTTGGGAACTTACTGTACTTCACTGGATGAACATTCTTACATGCCTTCTACACACCACACCTGGTGTGTGCATTGCCCAACCTTCAGCCAAATTAGAAAATTAAGAACAATCCTGGATATTTTCACATAACTTAATTTTGTAATGATATATGGGTTATGATTATGCCAGGATCCACTTCATTGGTACATCATGTTCAACACAAAGAGGCAGGATTAAGTTCTCCTCAGGCTATTTGGGTTTTGAAAACCATCCCAGCCACTTATGAGCTGTGTGGTCCTGGGCAGCTAACTTTGCATCTTTGTGCCTCGGCTTCATTAGTGGGGACAACACTGATACCTACCTTGATTTATAATATGTGCAAGTGTTATGTATGGCACTGATGCATAGGCTCAATAAGTGCTGCCTGTTATAAAATAATTACAGAATATTTCACAAAGCAACACAAAAACAATTGGAAATCCTCTTGTGTTATTAATTTTGTTAGAAATTTTACTGGTTGGTAAAATTCCAGTCTAGGAATCATTTCCCTATTATATGATCAACTCTTATATATGCTCTACAGACACACAAGAGAAAGTGAGTTCTATTTGAGGTACAATTTGGTGGTTCTAATTAATAATCAATCTTACACTATTATCAAAGTCTTGGATGTCTTTACTGACATTATTTAAAGGGGTAAGTGACATCTTTAATGGGCTTGAAGCTCTGTGCAAAAGCACCGGCAATTGACTAGCAGGACTCTGGCCTCCCTACTGGTGTGCAGACCTCTGCTTGGCCTGGGAGCCATGTCTCCTTCAATGCCAACAGACCTTCCTGCTCCATCTGTCTCCTGCTACTCTGGACATATTTTTGAGTCTCATCTAAAGGATTCAGCTTCTGGGTATTTCAATTCATTCACAGGAGACTTGGCATGACTTCAAAAGTCAAAAGCTAATGGCACCATCCGAAGTTTGAAGTCTTACAACCCCTCCTCTACACATCACTGCCAACTCTGTCTTTGGTGTACCTTGACACAAGGCACTTCCCAACCCAGCTCTAAACACCCATCAGTAATTCCCTGGCACAAAGTGAATGAAGTTTAAACTGTCAGAATATTCTGACTTAAAACAAAACAGAACTTATGTCCTAAAGTCAGAATGTTCCAAGAGGCTGGCCCTTGGTGGTAGGAAGAGCGGAGATTTTTACCGGGGGCCACTGAGTGATCTCAGAACACTTACAGCATGGCGATGCCCCAGTGCTTCCCCGCTCTCTCTCCTGCCGCCTGGAAACCGGAGAGGCCAATGAGGGCCACCGTGGGAGTAATGGTCAGGGGCCCGATGTATTTCAGCAGAGCACCGGGCAGGCCTAGGAAGCCAATGACCACTTCTATCAGTGAGGACATGATGATGGCCCCCTGGATCTGAAATAAGAGAGGGCACAGATAAAAGAGTAAGCTGCTTATACACCACATACTCCAATGCCACAACCACAAGCAATAATTCTGCGCGACATCATTATTATATAACTGGCATAACATGGCTGGAAAATTCCTGGGTATGACTAGGGCCTAGCAAATGCAAGTATGACCTGATGTAAGAATAGTATTATAGGAACAGGCACCTGATGAAAAGAGGAACTGCCTTTTCCACTGACAAATGAAACAGATGTAATTTATAATTCCCAAGGAATAGTGCAGTATAAAGCTTCTTGACTTTAAAGAGGTGAGTCCCTGCAGGACACTTAAAAGTCAGTGTTATTGACAAAAGTTCTAAAGGAATGTTTCTATTGTACAGAATGGTTGGGCTGATTCTGAACTAATGGTGAATGATCTTATGGGTTTTAAAAGATCTGGATAAACTGTCAGCCATTCTTCATGTCTAAGGATTCCCACGACCTGTTCTGTTCAAGTGCACTGTATAGACAATTATCTTTAATTCTTTCCACAAATACAGGCAAACACTGAGGCTGGAATGAATAGCTCTGCTGCCTGCTGACAAGCTTCTGTAGCACCTTCCAAAGGAGCCACATCCCTCAGCTGGTTCTGCTGGGGGTGCAAGTGGGCAGGTTTGTGGGTGCACCAGAGGAGAGGAGGAGGGAAATGAAGGGTGATAAACAATATCATCTGGTTGCACAAAGCATTTCTGCATGCTTTATTTTATGGTGATGTCATCTAAATTTAATGGCATATTTAAGGACAGAAATAACCATGTCAGTAGCTGAAAAGGGGGGCGTAGTGCAAGCAACTGTAATTTCTTGGGCTCAACCAACACTGAAGCTGAGGAGAAACACAAAGCAGCCATAAGCAAACAACGCCCCTCTTACCTCGCGGATGCGGGGATACCAGATGTGCTCTGTGTGTAGCAGTTCTGTTGTTCCGTTGGCAATTGAAACATCTTAAAAACAAAAACAAAGACAAAATTTTTCTTGGAGTGACACTGATGTTTCACAGGACATTCATTTCACTCTTTTTAAGAATTTCTTCCCTGTTTTTAAGTACATGTGTATAAATACCCATCCCTAAAATTCAATAGTACGGCTTACCATACTGAAAGGTGGATTCCCCAGCACTAACTTAACCAAATTTAATCACTGATTGAGAGCTCCCAGCCTGTCAGAAGCTGACTGCACATGGCTAGTGCCAGCCTCACACGAAGACCAGCCCTTGCAGCAGCTAACTGAAATGCCCAATAGCAAGGTTGCCTAAGGTTTTAAAAACCTAGATAAAACAGAGGGCTTTCTCCAGTTCCCAAATAAAATCAGTGGTCACAAAGTAACTCCTAGGAGCAAGGAAGGAAATGAAAGCTGGAAAACTTTGCTCCTAGAACCTAAAAATGGAACAGTATTTTGAGAGTACCACAGGTCTGGTTTTCTCAAATCCCCTATCTTATCTTTTCCTGACTTTATCGGGTTACTTAAGGATCTTTGCAATCACTAAGGGGAGCAGGGGGGATGAAAGTCATTTGCAGAAAACCAAAGCAGCCAGATCCTTAAAAGCAGAGATGTTTCAGAGAAGGGATGCTGATGCAGCAAAGACAGTGATTACTGGTGGTTCATAAAATCCACTGAAAGAAAGAGGCAGAAAAATAGCACAAATACATTTCTCTTCATTCCCAAACTTATCGATTTCATTAGCATAGAGAAGTGAGGTCCCTTCTGGTCCTCACTTGCTCTGGGGTTAGGGATGAATGAGTGGATAGAGAGAGAGACAGAAACACGATCCATAGATTGGAGCATTCTAAGCTGTTTGTTGGTTTGTGTGTTCTGTGCCTGATTCCAGAAAGGATTTAATGCTGCCAAGGGCAGCATGTCCAGGCCTCCCTTTATCACCTGCATTAAAGGACCCCAATGACATATGTGGAAATAACTGCAATTACCTGTGGTGTTACATTTCCATTTATCTAAAGACAGGATGGCTCGAGCAGGGGCCAGAAATGCAAAAGCACTGGCCTGAAACAGGGGTAACCTAAAAGAAACGAGACCAAAACCATGATCACGGCATCAGGAACTACCGAGGTAGTTCACTATTTGACAGCTTAACAGTCTTTTCCATACACAAACAGCACATGAGTAAATGCAGGCACACCTGGAAGAAAGAACCCCGGTCTGCAAAGATCGCCTCTGCCATGCAGCCAGGGCCACTGGCTTCTCCTTCGCTGCCCTTCCCTCAGACAGCCTCAAGATGGGCCCCGGGGAGCCCTGTACCCCAACATGGGCCTGCCATTGCCACCTATCCCCTTGGGGGTGGGGACGTTGCACATTTGGGTGTCTCCCTTTCCTGCTGAGCTTGTGAGGTCCTCATTAAACATGAGTACATGTCTTCTGTTTCACCACTCTCTTCCTCCCCTTCAAGTTCTTATCGGGCATCATAGAAAAAAAAATTATCTTCCTCTGCTGTTCCACTTTATAAGTCAAATCTGCCCTAAATCATAAAGGATAAACATTAAAATCATGTTGGTGATTTAGATCTACTGAGGAAAAGCAAAGCTGTTACAAATCAACAGTAGGTATAATATTCTGCTCAATCATAAAGACTCAAATATTCTAAACCTTATTTTTAAAGGACCCAGAAAATTTGCAGACTCTCTGTAAAATCTCCTGCCCATATCCTAAATGCAGAGATACTCAGATGTCATCATTCAGTTATATTTTAGATTCTTCACATTAACCTTATGAACACTTGAGCTACTCAAATTCAAAAGATGTTGCCATGTTTTACTGGAAATCTATAGTATTTCAGCTACAGTTCGACTAAGGTGGCTTTACGGGCTAACATGAAGCCTTGATCACTACTTTTAACATACTTTCAGGATAAAATACACAACTGGCTCCTGTTCGCAGAGCAGGGAACTCCAACATGCCCAGATCCTTTTTAAATACCTCGAAGCAGCCTTGTATGAGTGTCCTGGCCAGCGGGACGGGAACCCAGCATGCCCTCCCTGAGCCGACAGCATGTCCTGCCATGACTGAAACAGGAACTGGACTGAGAAACAGAGTGGCTCTGGCTGGAGGACAAGCAGTTGCCTTACAAGGGCAGAGTCGGCACACACCATTCTGAGCCAGATAAGGGTCAAGATTCTCTAGTTTTCCTGGCAGTTTCAATCATGCAATGAAGTCAATTGGGATCAGGCAGGCTGATGGCTTTAAGACACAGTGGCAGGCTGCACCGCACAGTATAGACCAGATGCGCTGCTGGCAGCCAGTCACACGGGCATGCCCTCCACCAACCATCTGTTTGTAATTACCTGTCCGGAGAGGCCCAGAGTATAGTACCATCAAAAGTGGAAGTGGCCCTGGTGGGTGTGGCTAGGTTGGGCATCGTACCATGCACTGAAAGGCTGTGGGTTCGATTCCCAGTCAGGGCACATGCCTGGGTTGTGGGCTCGATCCCCAGTGAGTGTCATGCAGGAGGCAGCTGGTGAATGTTTCTCTCTCAAGTCAATGTTTTTCTCTCTCCCTCTCTCCCTCTCTCTCTCTCCCCCTTCTCTCTAAATAAAAATCAATAAAACATCTTAAAAAAAAAGTGAAAGTGAAGGTCACCTGATGTGGGAACATAGTATATCAAAGGGGAAAACACTGTTTGATTTAGACAAATTCCTTAAGCACAATTTTTCAGAAATGTAAAGAAAGGATAAGGGAGGTCAGCATCTAGTTGGAAATGGATGCAATCTCAAATGGTCCTAACAGCATGTGTTTTGCTGTGGTTTCAGATTTCAAGCAATGAATCCTAGGACAATGTAATGTGGGTTGCACTTAGAAAGCTCATCCTTAGGAACACTGCAATCGACACTGCTTGGGTGACAATAGTAATGTGGGACAGTTAAGACTGGGTGTGGGTTCCACTCCTAGGGACATGAACTATACCTCAGTCTGCACTTGACCACTGATTGGGTACCTTTCAGGGGAAGCATCTTATGGTTTCACCCCAACCAGAGGCCCTGAGAACTCACCCACTTTCAAACAACCAGGATGCTGGATCCCTTTGAAAGTGGGTAATAGAAAATTTCCACCTGTGCCGCCCCAGACAAAGCCTCCTGTGGTGATGTGGAAAAGGCTGCACACGCCGGCTTATGCACAGAAAAGACGTGCTTCCTGTTCTGCCACACACACTGCCTGGCACCAACAGGACTGTCTCAAAGACAAGTGGCCGCTTTACAGGAAGCAGCATTCGGTACCCCAGCAGTGGCCTCCATAACTGGCAGCATAACTCAGTGGCTTGACTGAATTATTCTTAGGGAAAGTTGCAATAGGGGCATGTGACTCCATTAAACAAGAGCTTCCCTAAATCACAAGCAATAAAGCCAATTTTCCAACAGAAAGACTGAACGTGCTCAAGCACTTGCTGGTTTCATCTGCAGCGTAATGCTGGTCAACCCTAGGGGCTCTCCTCTCTGCACCTCACTCACACAAGCATCCAAAACTCCCCAGGTAGCCAAGACTGCCTGCTCTTTTATTTTGCACTGATGACTGGAAAGGAAACAAATTAAACCATGCCCTTCTTTACACCCAGGGCTGGCAAACGGGCCCAAGAGCCAAATCTGGCAAATTACCTGTTTTTATGAGTCAAGTTTTACTGGGACACAGCCACCCTCATCTATTTCCGAGGTGTTGACAGCTGCTTTAGAGCTTCAATGAGAGAGTCAGGCAGTCACAACAGAGACCGTAAGGGCCTAAAATATTTACTGCTTGTCTCTTTACAGAAAAAACTGGCCTACTCTGTCTACAGGAAAGTATATCTTAAATATGTGAAGTGGTGGATTTTTGCAGACGGAAGTTTTAAAGTTAACAGTGTCACTAGATGTTAGTAGGAAAAATTCTGAGCAGACAGGCACCTTTGTCTGTCGTGATACATCCCCATAGCGGGCTCTAGCCCCAGGACAGCAAAGGAACCTAGCCAGCCAGACAATCCTTACTTTGTTCAAAACCCTGCTGGAGGTCCCCCATTTCCTCCTCAGTACCCAGGTGACCCCAGCATGTCCCCTGGCCTCGCCTCTCACCAGCCCCTTCACACACCTGCACTCCAGGCAAACTGGCCCAGGTTCTTGCCTCTGAGCTTTTGCTCATCCCTTCTCTTTGTCATAACTCATTTGTAATGTTCCATTTCTACTCATCATTCAAGGCACAGGTTCCAGGATCTCCTTCTTGGGATTTGTGATGTCCTTGGGACTCTCGGGCCAGGATTTCTACAAGTCACCCCTCACCCCCAAGTCACCATGAAGCTGCTTCCTGATTCCCTGGGGATCACTGGTTAAAAATGGATATTTCTGATCTTACCATTTGCAACAACACAGATGCACCTAGAGGGTATTATGCTAAGTGAAAGAAGCCGGACAAAGACAAATACCATATGAGTTCACTTATATGTGGAATCTAAAATACAAAACAAACAAAACAGAAACAAGCTCATAGAGCTAACTGTTGGCTGACAGATGGAAGGGGGTTGGGGGAATGGGGGAAAAAGGTGAAGGGATTAACAAGTACACATTGGTAGTTACAAAATAGTGACGGGGATGTAAAGTGCAGCACAGGGAACAGATTCAATAATATTTTAATAACTATGTGTGGTGCTAGGTGGATACTAGACTTATTGGGACATCATAAGTTATATAAATGTCGTCACTATGCTGTATACACAAAACTAATATAATACTGTCAACTGCAATTTTTAAATTTTTAAAATGGAGATTTCTGAATTCCACTTAGTCCCAGTTAACAGGAGTCACAGGAGGGTCCTCACATCTGGATTTTGAACAATGACTTCTGGGTGAGGCTGAGGCACTGAAAGAGAGACAATCCCTATGTCAAATGAATGGATTTATTCTGGTCACTTGAGAACCATTTCTTGGGTGTCTGCTTAACACAGGCATACTTATAAGCAGGCACAATGATAGAAAACACTACCCTTGGGCCCTTAAGGAGAGGAGTTTCTGTAGTGTGGAGGAGATACTAATTGTGGCCACACGTGAAGGGCAGTGATGTGGTGAGGCATGGTGTGTGGGAGTCTGTGGAAGAATCACTGAGGCATAAGGACAAGAAGGAGGTCATCACACGTGCAGGGGGTTATGAGCAGTCCAGGCAGAGAGGGGCAGGTACAAAACAAAAGGCACACACAGACCCTGAATCCTGGAGAACTGCAGAGGCCTTACTATGGGTGGGAGCGCAGGGATTGGTGTGGTGATGGTCAGAGGGGACCAGGTGGCAAAAGCCCTGCTTTCCTCTTGTGGGCCAGGGGGAAACTACTGAAGGCCCCTGCTCTGAAAGGTCCACTTTGGGAGAACTGGGAAAGCTAATCTTTCACCCCAACACTGCTCTCAGAAGGCATTCCAACAGGCTGTGGCTGGCACTATTTGTGATCTTTGTTTTGCAGACTCATCCTATGATGTCGTCTCAGATGACCTGCCAGCCCCCAGCCCAGGACAGGTCTCTACATGCACCTTGGCCTCTATCCGCTCCCTTCACAACACTAAAGCAATCTGCTTTGACAAGCTCCCTGTGTGCTACTGCCCAGCTCCCTGTGGGCTGGAATCACAGGAACTGGGACTGTTTCAGCCATCGCTATATCCCCAGCACCAACTATCGCTTAATAAATAATAAATTGAAGGTGTTATTTACAAATATTATTGTTTGAAAGGAATTTTATTAGACTAAAAACAAGAGGCTAAATCTTTCTGCATGTTGATTTTAACTGCAAATTTGGGAGAGAACTTTTAGATTAAAAGCACTAAGCAGAGAGAGAGTAAAATGAGCATAAATTTTCAAGAGAAAAGCAGGTAACTACCCCAGTCCTCTGAAGACTGCAATTGTAAAACAATCTCTAATAAACATAAAGAGGTTTGGCTCTGAGGAGCTGTAGTTTCATTTGTTAATCTGCCATCAGGAGTGTGTCCTAAGTGCCTTTAAAGAAAAGCAAAACACAACTTGTCAAAGAACACTCTTCTCTTGATTGACAACATTTTCCTATCATTTACTGTAAGTATATACCAATCTGTCAGCAGAACTGTTGGAAAGTAGCTTGCAGACATGGTGCACTTCACCCAAATCCTTTAGCTGGCATCCCCTAAGAATAGGTGTGTTCTCCTACATCACTGCCTCCCTCCCATCACCCCCCAAAAATGTGAAACTAATTTAATAATGAAATCTAATATCCAGACCATCAATTTTTCTGATTGTTTATAGAAATACTTATATCTGCCCCACTCCCTCAATCTAATCAGAGTCCCTATACTGTGTTTGGTGTCAAGTGTCATGTTTAGAGCCAGGCTAAGCAATTTTGGCAAGGAGGCTGCTGGAGTGCTGTGCACGCCTCATAGCCTCACGTCAGGAGGCCTGTCACATCAGGTTGTTTCCACCAAGTGGAATGCTTGGTTAGGGTAGTCACTGCTAGAACTCTCCATTTTAAAAGTACGTTTTCCATTTTGCAATTAATAATCTGCAGAGTCATTCTTAGTCTGTGAAATTATTATATCCCCACTAGTTTATTAACACTCTTACATAGTGGGCCTAAAAATTATGAGTTTCCAATTTTATCATTTCATACATATTTATTAGTGTCCTTTTGAAAAAACAGCTTTTCTTTTTGTCCAATTTTATCGCCTTTTTTTTTTTATCATTGTAGATAAATGGATTCCTTTTTTATATTCAGTTCTATAACTCACTTCCATGACTATTCTTTTCCATAATTAAATTGTTCTGAACCTGCCCAAAGCAGCCTATTCAAGCAAGTTCCCATTCTTTTTGACATAACACCCCCCATACTCCTCACTTTTTGAGCAGTTCCTTGCTTTCAGGCAAGGATGTTCCAGGTTCAGCTTGTACTTTTCTCAGCCCTGGCGTCAAGCACCTCTCCAAGGAGCCCAGGTTAATTTTAGTGGAAAATGCTATTTCGAAACCAAGATCTGATCACTAGATGGCTCACTGTTATTAGGTATCATTTAGTGAACAGAGATACATATTTTTTAAATCATGGAGTAAAAATGATACCTCCACTTCAATACAGTTGAAAGATTACCTTCTTTTCATATATATCTCTCCTTCTACACTGAGCATCCTGATTGCCAACACGATCAATGTACTTATTCATTTGTTCCATCCTATAACATCATATAGCACAGTTTCAGAACTATACCAACATCACTAGTAACAAGACTACTAAGTATAAAATTTCCCCTTTTTTGTCCTTAGAAAATATCCCATTCAGGGTGTGTAAAGTACTGTTCTAAAGTCTGTGAGTTAAGTCTTTTCTCCTGTGTGGTTAGCAATATGACATATAGTTAAGTTCACTTGTTTCTGTTCAATTCAATTTCAGAGTTTGCTTTTCTTCATCCTTCTAGATTTCTTTTTTTGAATATGTTGAACATTTATACAGTTTAAAAATCAAACCACATAAAGAGATATACCAGGAAACACTCTCTCCCATCCCTAGCCCCTCCAAACCATTCTTACGACAATTAAGCATTTTTGTCTATTCCTCACTTATCATTGCTATTTCTTCTTTCTTACCAAATATATAAATACAAACACATTTTTGCAACTTGCTTTTTCAACATACCCTGAAACAGTTCGGAGATATTTTCTCATTTTTCTTAGGGCTGCACAGGACTCCACTGTGTGCTATACCATAGCAGCCAGTCTCTTGCAGATGAATATTTAGGCTGTTAAATATTTTGCCATTACAAATTACACAGCAATAAATAACTTTTTGTATATTTTGCATATGTGGGCATGTATTTTCAGAGTAAATTTCTAGAAGTGGGGTTATTAGATCAAATGGTAAATGCATATGCAGTCTAGAGACTGTAAAATTCCTCTCCATTGGGGCTGAACTATTTTCGCTCCTGACAGCAATGTGTAAGAAAGCCTACTGCCCCACAGCCTTGGCGAAAGAGCAGCTTGTCATGGTTTTTATTTTTTGCCTATCTGACAAAGGTGAGAAATGGTGTCTTACGTTAGCTTTCACCTGTGTTTCTCTTATCAGTCAATTTGGTGAGGATCCTGTCATAGGGTGAAGAAGGGCCACTGCGTAATGGTTTTTGTGAACTGTCCATGTCTTTTTGCTCTTCTTTCTATATGACTTTTGGTATTTTTAAACACTGATTTTTAAAAGTTCTTTCTATAGTAAAGAGACCTTATCTGTGATATGATACAAATACTTTCTCCAGTTTATCTTTTTTTTTTTATGGTGTATTTTACAATGCAAAATTTTAAGAAATGTTTTTATATATAATGGCATAAAATTTACCATCCTTTTATTGTTCCTGGAGTTTGAATCCTAGTTTAAAAGTTTAAAACCATGTCCTGGCCGGTGTGTCTCAGTGGTTAGAGAGTCAGCCTGAGCACCAAAGGGTCTCGGGTTGCAGGTTCGTTCGCGCCCCAATTGGGGCCAATCAATATGTCTCTCTCACATCGATGTGTCTCTCTCTCTCTCTCTCTCTCCCCGCATCCCTCCCTTCCACGCTATCTAAAAGCAATGGGAAAATATCCTCAGGTGCGGATTAACAACAACAAAAAGTTTAAAACTTCACTTCTAGATTAAAAAGGGAATTCACTCTGATTTCATTCTAGTACTTACATAGTTTTCATGATTCTTGCATCTGATCTCTAATTCATTTTGAGCTGATTCAAAGAAAACAACTAAAAGCAAGTAAAACCATTATCTTCAAGTTCATGTTATTCTGGTTTTACAGGTAAGTACTACACTATTCTGGTGAGCACTGTCAATTAGAAAGGCTCCTAAAGAGCCTCGGTGGGAAGGAAGCTGCTGACCAGCGCCTGTCCCCCTGGAGCCACAGCTCACAGCAGCGGGCTCTGTTCAGATGGTGCATGGGAACTCTGGAGGGCTAGCTGGGTATGATTCTGATAACCTCCTTTTCAAACATGATAGTATCACCTAGTTCAGGTCAAGGACTGGCAGGCTAAAATACTTTTATTACTTAAAGATCTAATCAGTCACAGAGAGGCACGAGAGAATTCCTTGGGGTGTGGCAATGTTCTGCTGGTTGTGGTTTATGACTGTACACGTGAGTAAAACCTCATATAACTGTACATGTAAAAAAAGGTTAAATGTTACTGTATGTCAATTACCCCTCAATAGATATGATTTAAATGATGTCTATAAAGTAAGTGTCTTTCTGGGGATGGGAATGGGAGGAAGATGACAACACAGTCCTTAAATGCTAGAGTTATGCTAAATAGTTAACAAAAAAACGCGGTATTTTAAGAAGACATGAGCTTCTCCCTGATGCTTGCTGAGAAGCTCTGTCCTCTAGGCCTATGTAGTGCTGCTCTATCCCTGCACAGCTTTTGCCATGACAGTCACCTGGCTGAAAGGAAGGCTAAGGGGGGAGGGGGCAGTGGGCCATGAGGGGAAGGAGCCACTCAGAGCATGTGGGAATGTGCAGGGCGACAGTGGGATGTGACAGTCAAGGGGGAAAAAAAAGGCTGTGGGGAACTAAATATACTCACCCCACATACACTCAGGGGACCCAGTCAGTCTCCCAGTCCCCAGGACCATTAGAAATATTAACAGAGAAAGAGTGTGTTAGGAAAAGCGGGAAGACCACCCGAGAAAGCTTGAGTTGAAGGAGCAAAGCCGATGGTGTGTGGCCATGGAGCTCACCCAACTGCCCTGTACGCTCATCAAAGACATGCTGCTACCAAGGGTCCAGGTCCCAGCCCACAGCTACCCCTCTGCCCCACCCGTGCCTCTCTGCTTCCTCCCCTTGCATAAGGCCCACTAAAATAATGAGTGCCCACAGGCGATGTGGACAGGTGCCCAGGATCAACCAAAAGGAGGCTTTGAGACCAGGCTGCTTGCCCAGGGTCACATGAAAATGGTGGAACAAGAGCGATGCCACCTCTAATGTTAACTCCCGCCCCCACCTCCGCCACAGCAGGTTAGGGGGGTGAGGGAAAGCTCCCTCCTCCAAGGTCATTACCTCCAGGTTGACAGGCCTCCATTTCTTTAATATACAGGGTGAGGCAAAAGTAGATTTAAGTTGTTCATATGGAAAATATAGTAATTAATAAATAATATAAGAATAAACTGTTTCATGTACTCACAACTATAAACTTGCTTTTGCCCCACACTGTCCTAGCTAAAAACTTTAGTTAAATGGATATAACAGTAATTTTTTTAATTTGGTGGGGAAAACCCAATGTGAAGTCACCTATGGAGGAATTTTTGCAAAATTTTCACCCTTAATCAACCATGCCTCTAGCCCCATCTCCCATTTGGAACAAATAAGGGGTATTGTGGAACAAATCAAATACTACCACGAGGACACAATCAGACAAATTCAGACCAGAGAACACTTCACAGACAACAGGCCTGAACTCTTTAAAAGGGGGTGATACGGAGGGAAAAGGTGGGGACTGTTTATTATTGAGACCAGAGAGATACAACAAACAAATGCACCATATGAACTTGACTGTACCCTGGTTCAAGGAGGTAGAGGGACTAGCCATAAAAGATATTTTAGGGAAAACTTCGGGAATTAAATATGACTAAATATTAGGTGATATGGCAAAATGACTGTTACACAGGAGACCCTGTGAGTGGTTTACCTAGGAGACCCTCATCCCTAGGAGATACTGAGGGTGAACTGGAATGCTGTCTGCAAGTTTACTTTCAAGTAGTTAAAAAAAATGCACATGCACCCCACACAGTCTCCCTACCTCAATCTAAGCACTGTACCCCTCGATTCTTCTAAGTTCTATCAACAGTTAAGGGTTCAAAGCCCTGGACTTGAGACCTTGAAGTATCCTGGAGTCATCCTTATACTCGGTGAGCACACAACATACACCGGCCCCCAGACTCAAGGAGATGGAAGAGAGGGAGGCTGCCTCCTCAGAGCAGACAACAGCACTGGGTACAAGGACAAGGAGAGGCTCCTCTGGGAGGGGCCACCCCACCTACCGTCTTTACTTTTGCTGGAGAGCTCAGAGTGATGCCTCCAAGAGGTGCCTGAGGCAAAAGGCTGCAAGTGAGTCCCAAACACAGAGCCTGCCACACCTCAGGGAAGGCTAGGGAAGATCAGTGTGGCAGGCAACGGGGCAGGGTGATGAAAGAGCCCTCTTTCACCCTCAGCTCTGCACTGACACGTAGGATGGGGGGGGGGGGGGGTGATGCAGCAAGACTGCTGCAAGCTGGCTCACAGCCCTGCCCTGATCTCTTGGGATTTTAAAGGCTTTGTACTAATTCCTGGAACAAGTGCAAGGGGTGGCTGGGATTGACATCACAAATTAAACAAAACCAGAATGTTGAAACCTCACTCAAGGAAACTCAATGAAGACCTAGTTGAAAGCAAAGTGCAGGAGATCAAGGTCAAAGGGGAGGGGAAGGAGGAAAACGTGGGAACAGAAGGTAAAAGAAGCAGGCATGGCACAGACAGTCCAGTCCCCACAGGCAGAAGCTCTGGGAAGCACTAAAGTCACAGAAGTCACACACCTGGGCTGGGACCCATGCCAGGGGAGATATGCAGTGAAGGAAGGAAGGTCTGCGGCCCACGCTGTACCACACACACTGTGTGACCTCAGCCCAGCCCATGGGAAACACGCATCCTAAGGAGTGATTGTGGCATGGTGACATCTTCCAGCTGCAGTCTGAGCTCAGGCTCAGGTTTGCAGAGGCATACATCTGTGTCCCTTCACCACTTCCCTGTCAATTTTGAGTATTTTTATGGAATGAAACAGATGTCTGGGAACAGGGTGTCCCCTCTTCACCAGGGTGCCCGTGTGAAATGAGGAGGGGATGGCCTGGCCACCGCCCACAGGTTGGGATGCTCACACTTTCTTCCTCTGAGCGAGACCTGCAATAGTCTTAGCTTCCTCAAAATAAAGGGCCCCAACCTCACAAGCACAGACCATGGTCTTTAGGTCCTAGGCACTGGCTGCATCCAGGACAACAGAGTATCCAGTACTCAGCAGGTGGTCAGCAAATAGGCAAAGAAGTGTACAGAACTCACACACAATACTATAGACCACCCTGAGTCGGGATAGTCTGAAAATCCATCTTAGAAATCATGAGAGCTGAACATGAAAAACTTTTTCTTCTGCTCTAAGCCTAAGTGCTGAACTGCCCCTTCCCCCCACAAAATAACCCCATAAAACAAACAAATGTACAGGCCACCTGCAATCCTATGGCTGGATACTGGGAACAAACCCCACTCCTGGCTACGTCAGCACTTCCCTCCTGCACTGTCCCACCCTAACAATCCCTCCACCCCAACTGCTTTATCTGTTTATTTGATCCTGTTGTAACCAGGAAGTAAATACATAAGTCTGTTAAAATGATCGATCATTCATAGCCTATGATAAGTGTCTATGTTAGTTTAGCATTTAGCAAAACTAAAAGACTTTTTATATTATTCATGCACCATAACTTCCCGAACATATTTTAGGAAGTTTATAATAATCCATGAATGCACAATGGATCCATTAAAATAATGGCAAAATGTCATCCACAGGATACCTAAGGAAGAGCCTCCTCTCGTTTTCACACAAGGAAACAGAGCTGGAGAAGTCGCCTGTCCAGGTCTCTCTAACTTCTCAGGCTTGCGTGTTCCACTCCCCCGGTGCGAAGGAGAAGAAACCATCATTTGCCACATTTTGTAAGCTATCGCTTTACACTGGGAACTGTAGGCTCTGGCTGCCCATGGGATTACAGTTTAGCACTAAAATACCCAACAATGTGACCTAACCAGCACTGGCAATGTGGCTGGCTACGCTGACCTTGGCATGCGACCAGGGCACAGTTGTACACAGTGCATATTATACCGCAATAAAGATCTTCATTCCCTCTTCATATCAACCAATAATTCTCAACTACAGGCACTGCCTGAATGTACAGAGAGTTTGTGCTACAAGTTCCTTGATGAGTCAGTGAGTTGTTTAGGAAAAACACTTCCCTGGAGAACCAGTGCCCTATGTGCAAGGTAAGGCTCCTGAGTCAGCCAACAAAAGCTTTTTAGTCCATTCTGGACTTGAAATATGGAAACATAAACGCTGTATCAAAAGAATGAAAGATGCTTCCAGCCAAACTTACCTACCTACCTGGAGCTAAGGAAACGGATCAAGTCCTCCCTGGAATGCCCAGAACACATCTCCTTCCCTGCAAGTCAATGGCACCCCTGGCCCTACCCTCAGGGGTTCTGTAAGGAGACCCTCCCTTCTGAGGTAAGGGATCTGCTCAGCTTGGTGGCCACAGGCAGTCCTGCAGGGGACTCCAAGAGTTGGCCAGCCCCACAGCCTTCAGTCCACATGGCTTCCTTCCATCAGCAGCTCTGCCAAGGGAGCCGCCATTTCCCTTCCCAGGGCACTGCCTGTGCCGCCAACCAGGATGCCCTAACACTGTTCCTGGATCTCCCCACACTCTCCTACAAGGGCAGTCCCCTCGAGGCCCGAGGCTCCTGCCTCATTGGTATACAGTCCCTTCCTCCCCAGCTGCCTCTGTACGATCTCCCTCTCCTTCCCCCAGCAGGCAAGGCAAAGCCCTTCCACTGGGCATCTCATGGAGCAGGACAGAACTAGGACTCTTAAGCTTACTCCGTGCCTTTCCCCTGAGGACAGCCCAGTCCCTTCAGGCTCCACCGCGTGAGCAGAGCCGCAGAGCAGAGGAAGAGGCTGCAGTGTGAAGAGCGCGGAAGTGGGGACAGGAGAAAACTAAGCAAGCCTGCAGGAGGGAGCAGGAAGAGGGGCGCCCCTCCCTCCTCTGCCAGCTCCTCACCAGTTGAAGCCGGGAACAGGGATGCAAAGGCGAACAAGTCAGAGCCCTGGCGTCAAGGAGGGGAGCACAATCCAGTGGGAAAAGGCAAAAACAAAAAAGGACACCGTGGAATAAGCCACATTAGAAGAACATACACAAGATGCATATGTGGGAATTCAGAGAGAACAAAGGAGGCGTAAAGGAGTCAGGGATGCTTCAGCGAGGAGGGACCAGCCAGACCAGAAGGATGAGCAGGGTGGACGGGGTTGCGGGGAGCACACGCACAGCAGGGAGAAACAGCAGGGCAGCTCGGGGAGGAGCTCACCCCAGGGTGAGCGCAGAGAAGGGGACAGCAGGCTTCGGAGGCATGGCTGGAAGGGCGGTGGGACAGAAAGCAAGGGAGAAGCCTAAAAAGTGGGCACATCCTGGTTTTACAGAGGGAGCGGGGCTGCAGCCCGGCAGCTCCAAGGAAGATGCCAATGTTGGAAAGACAGCACAGGGGGCAGGTGCACAGAGTGGGGCAAGGAGAGTGGCTCTGGAGGCAAGGAAACCAAGCAGGAACCTAGTAGAACAGTCCAGGTCTGAACTAAAGGAATATGGGTAGGAGGGGTACCGGAGAGAGAGCCTGCCCTGCAACGGGTGGAATGGAAGGAGCTGCGTGAGTCAGACTGTCCAACTTGTACATCTGAGTGGGAGGTGTTGCCATCCACCAAGAGAAGACACATGGTGGGGGCTGGGGGAGGGGGGAAGGCTCACTAGAACAACCCGTCCCCCCACCCCAGTCAGTTCTTTTAAGCCATCCTAGGTAGACAGTATTGTTCGATGCCTTCCTTAGAGGGGCTTCAGGATCCCAATTTAGTATCCCAATCTCACCTGCATCCAAACGTTGTCTGCAGCAGAGTTGTGATTCCCACACAGAAGAAAATGGTCCCGATGAGCTGGCTGGTGGCCCACTGGTCGTACCCCACACACATGGCATCGGCCAGCAGAAAGGGCACTGCGATAGTGCCGCTGAAGCAAGTCAGGTAGTGCTGTGGGTGATGGGAGACAGGGAAAAGAGTAAACCTTTCCTCGTTTTCATCCTAACTCACCCCTCCAATGTTTTTTAAAAATAGCCCCCATGAAAAACTGGGGTGTTTTTTTTTTGAGTACACACATATATCATATACCAAATCATACTTCTTTTTCAGCATGTCTCCTTTCCATTACATTTCCTTGTCTTACTGCTCACTTGTATCATTACGGATTATTCACATGAATCCAGGCCAGTATAAAGGAAGTGCTTAAGATAATCACTGGTGATGCTTTACTTCTACAATTCCTACTGAGGTTGTCTGCTTTTTTCAAATGCTTTTCAGTGTCGCTTGCTAGATTTATAGGTCTTTCTCCTCTGATAGGTTCACATGAATTATTTTGTACTGAACCATCCTTGAAACAAACTCCAGTTAGTTTTGCTGTATCTTTCTTCTGCGAGTTAAGTGTTGGCCAATATTCTATGTAGAATTTTACGTCTATACTCTTGAAATAGTCAACTTTTAAAAAAATTCTCTGGGGGTTAAAGTTACACAAGCTTCACTGCACAGGACTTTCTATCTTTTTCTATGGTGTGGCACTGTTTGACAACAGTCATACAGGAGCTGTGGGAATGCTCCACAAAGACCCCAGCCCACTCTTCCTTTGGGGGCCCTACCTCAACTCCTAGTAGGATAGGATATTCCCAGAAGCTACTGCTCACTTCCCTTCCTCCCAGAGGCCTGCTTGTTTTCAGTGCCTACTTATATAGTAAACCAATTTTCTTCCCAATAGTTCCCCATCTCTGCTCCTACTTACCAAAATATGTTGCCTGCAGCCCATAAAGCCTAACTTTTATAACTCTAATAGGTATGTTTCATGCAAGAAACAGAACATTACCATCCAGGACTTGTCAGCTGCTCACAAGCTTAAGAACATTGTGCACCATCAAGAAGGGCATGATGCATGCAGGGTTCCCCAATCCCATTTGACCAGGAAAGACTTCTTCTAGAAACATCTATAATATAAACATTTCAAAAGCAAGTCTCCTGAATCTGTTTTGGGATGCTCAACCCAAGGAAAATTATTAACATGAGTACTCAGGTCCTTTGGTCATGACTTCTTTATTAGACACCTTTCAGCCCCAGTTACTAAGTCCTGTGATACCTAAAGGAGGGGGCTGGTGAGGGGGGCCTGGAAACCTGAGTGAAAGCATCAGCTGCTGGAGCGGTTACAGACCCACCTCCAAGTGAATAAACCTGGCTGGGCAATGAGACTGACTTTCTCAGCATCTGAAATATCCCCGATTGAACTGATCATTCAGACTTAAGAAATAATAGAAAGTCAGACCTGAGAACAGAGTCTGGGCTAAAACAACCAAGGCAAAGACAGGCCAAGGGTGGGAGTCCTGGAAAAGAGTTTCCTGTCTCATCTCCTTCCTCTGAAGCCCCACTACAATTTGAAAGTGGGAAAAGGGTGCTGAGAGATGGGAAAAAGTACCAAAGATATAGGAGCCCTGCAGAAGCTTGTCACCTTGTGTCACTTCCTGCCCTGTCCCCCAGCCCAGCCCCACCCTCCGCCCCTGGCAGCTTCCCTGCTCTGCTCCCACTGGAAGCTGCAGCAAACAAAGTAGCTGCTACTATGGCCACATGTGCCTTCCTTTAAAAACAGGACTGAAACCTGCCATTTACGTCCTGGCCAACATGACATTTCTCAGTGTCACCCGTGTTTATGAGAGTTGACCATGGCTGTGGGTTGGTTAACTGAGCCAGGAATGAGAGATGAAAACTGGTCCTTCCTCTCTCCTCTTCTACTTTTCCCATCCCTCTGTTCCTCCTCCTTCCTATAGCTCTATGATCTTCTGTCCTTCCTTCCACGCCAATTCTGTTGCTCATTCCCTGAACGCTTTCCTTCCTTCATTCCCTGTCTAACCTACTCCTCCTGTTCTTTTCCTTTCAGTACCATGAAACTGATGCTGACAATTTCCATTCTTCACTCTTAAAAGAGTAACTTATAACAAAGTCATCAATAAATAAAAATTAAAATTGAATTTAAAAAACATCCAGATAGAGAACTTGAGCATTTGCTGGTGGTTACATCCTAAACGAGCCATCTTACCTGCAGCCCCAGAAATATGCACAGGTACCAGGGAGGAACGTCTTCTATGGTGTAAATCATGTCCGATCTCTGGGGGTCTAGACTGCCAGTGCTATCCAACGTCTCAGCCAGAGAGCTCTGTGAGCGACAGGAACAAAGGAGAAGTTTAATAAAAACAAGGACTCAAGTCAGCTCAGCTCAGTACAGGCCCATTACTGAAAAGCAGCTTTGTAAAGTGGCTGCCTCTCTCCAGTAAAATTAAGCCTTGGCTACCTTTGACGCAATACTCAAGCACACTGGCTCATTGGGACACCTAGTCTTCAGAGTTTGGGGGTTCAGTATCCGTTGCCACTGACTCATCCCCAAGAGCACCCACTTTGCTCAGAACTTCTCCCCAAGCCTGGGGACCACCTGTGTGGAGATGATGCTCCCAGGATGAGACCACAAAGTAATACCTTGAGACATGAGCAGTCCTTGGGTGGTGCCCAGAATGAAGAAACAATATAAAATGCTAACCACTTCCAGAGAGCACTAATCTGCCATTCCTATCCCACCCCATCCCTGCAAAGGAGAAAGATCTTTGTGCCTAAAAATAAAGTCCTACACCCTTGTACCTAAACACTGCTGCTCAGACACAACACTGAATGAAAAAAGCAAAACTGAAAAGTATGACTTGAATATGACCTTTCTGAGAACTTTTTCTTCCATTCAAACAACAGGTAATGGGAGAGTTCATTGTTGAGGGTTACAATGGATTATGTATGTCTTTTAAACATTCACTGGTAGAGTACATGTGTGTGAAGAATTTAATATGTAGTAATATGTAGTCAATAAGTAACTCAGCAGGTCTGGAATGTCCAAACCCTGCACATTTCAGGGAAAGGCTTGGCCCTTACCTGGTACCTGGAAGATAATAGCTGAGCTCTTGGAACCTCCTGCCTCTTAAAAGTATATTTGCTTATCTGAAATCTTGGACTGCCCTAAGCAGTTTATGCTAACAATGTGATCTATGGTGAGGGCCTTGGTCTTCATGGTATCATTTTGACCTCTGAAGGGGCTGGAAATTAAGGTCAGCCATGCAGTCATCTGCCATACCTACATGGCTGATCCCCAATAAAACCCTGGACACCAGGGTTCCAGTGAGCTTCCCTTGTTGGCAGCACTCCTTGAGCACCGTCACACATTGTTTCTGGGAAAATTAGGCAGTGGTCACACAACTCCACTGGAAGAGAACAACTGAAAGCTCATGCTGGTGTCCCCTGGACCATTCCCTATGCGCCTTTTTCCCTTAATTTTAATCGATATCCTTTCTCTGAAATAAGCTGTAACCATGAGTGTAACAGCTTCTCTGAATTGAGTCCTAGCAAATCACTGAACCTGATTGGGGAACCCCCAACTTGGGAATCTCTAAACTCAGTTGACTGTTTTGCTGACATGATGCAACTATGAATACTGGACTTGCTATACAAAGGACAATTCAACACCACCACATAATCTGCAGTCTCCAAGTGGGGAGTGTTATTTCTCACAGAATAACAAAGAGAAATTATCTGAAAGTACGATAATACTTAAAATGTCTCTCAGTACAACCTGTTACAATACTGTAAGCAATATTATTCTGATGATTCCAAAATAACTGGTTTTAACTACTATTGATGAACAGGCCTGGCAGGCTAAGATTAAGAAGTGTATGTACAATAATACATACCCACACACACACACACTAGATTTTTCTTAGTAATGAGGGTGGTTCTACAACACAGAAATGTCACTAATATAAATGTCCACAAATAGTATTGAGCCCAGGTTGGGGCGCATTCTGGAGGCAACCAATAGATGTGTCTCTCACACGTCCATGTTCCTCTGTCTCTCTCCCCCTCCCTCCTTTCCACTCTGAAAAGCAATGGAAAAGTATCCTCCAGTGAGGGTTAACAAAAAAAATAATGAAAAGGAGCATAACGAAACCTATTCTACTCAGTTCTATGTAAATTGCATTGAAAATCAGAAGGAAAGAATCAATTTTTTTAGAAAAAAATACTTCACCAAAACTGAATTAACAGCAGATGCCCCGGGCGGCTCTCTCTATGGAGCAAGCCCTAGCCTTTCCCCCACCCCTGCCCCAGGCCGATTCCCTTGCCTGCCTCTTTCTCCTAAGTTCCAAGGGCCCTTCTTCTATAGCACACTTCTACCTGTGCGACTTTCTAAATAAACTTTCTCTTGAGTCTTGGCTCTGAATTCTTTCTTAAGCAGAACTCAAGAACTAAGGTTACTGAATCAAGGTCTGGCCTGACTCCGCGGTCTAACACCTGGTGCCATTCTGCTGCCAGCACTTGCATTTCCTTTTCTTCTTACTGCCTCTTACCTTTCTCTCTTTTGCTTGGTATTTATTCCTAGTAGTTTCAATAGAAAATAATACTATGCCATAATTTGAACATGTACCTTGTTTTCGTGTGTACATATATTATCTGTGATCTTGACAATAACTATGCAAAGTAGGTGGCACCATTTCACAGAATTATGAAATATATACTGTTGTTTTGAATTTCAAAACACAATTACCCGTGTAACTAATGAACCCAGAAGTCCTTCAAAAGGAAAAAGTGGAAACTGACCCAGTGAATGCCAGACTCAAGGATGTATCCAACTGCAGTTCTTAGCGGGAAATGGGGCATAAATGGAGCTGTTTTCGCTCCTATGAAAATATGAAAGTTGCAAAGGCATGTCTGAGTATGTTTGCTGCAGTCTTTTTTTAAGAGCAAAAAAGTGTCCATATTGCTGATGTCCAGTAACTAGGGGGTTATTTAAATAAGTGGAACACTCGGCAACAGCTAAAAAGAATGGCTTAGATATTTACATACTGACCTAGGATAATGCTGACAATATATCTGTACCGTTTTTTTCAGTTTGTTTTGTTTTGTTTCTTTAAAACTGCCTCTTTATTTAGATGCTTCTTTCTCAGTATCTCTCTTTTTTAAAATATAGTCCTGTTTTTATTTTTATATGAACATCTTTTGTTTTAATGTTGACATTATTGCAGGTTATCTGTACATTTAAAAAGTTGCAAAATGATATTTAGAATATAATCTATGTTAAAAAAAAAAAAAGGCAAAAGCAAAGAAAATATCTGTATGATGGAAACACCTAGAAAGAAGAACATCAATCTATTATTAGTGGTTACTGTATCCACTGTCCATAGTACAAAACAGTGGTTCTAGAATATGCCTGATTTTTTAAGTTGTAACTGTCACCATAAAATTAAAAAATCTATGTTTAAAATTTACTTAGAGTGTCGTCCTGATACCCCAAGGTTGCGGGTTCGATCCCCAGCCAGGGCACATACAAGAATTAACCAATGAGTGCATAAATAAGCGGAACAACAAACTGATGTTTCTCTTTCTCTCTCCTCTTTCTTGTCTCTCTAAAATCAATCAATACATCTAAAAAGTCTATCAAATAAAACCCAAATGAAATTGAGAAGTCTTAGGGCTGCAATGCAATCTGAAAATGCCACATTATTAAACTTTTCCCATGTGTTAGGCACAGTGGTAGATACAAAGGAAAAAGAAATCCAGGTATCTGGACCTTCTTTGGGCAGCTCTCTCCTGGTTTCTAAGAAAATGGTCACACAGACTGACCTATCAAAAAGATAGGGTGAGGCAAAAGAAGATTCTCCCACTTTAGTGTGTGATTTCCACTGCTTTAGTCAGAGCTTCATTAAAGGCATTTTCATAGTCTACATAACCTATCTACCGGTTTCTCATTCTCTTAGTCACTGCACATGTAGTACATATGTACCAGACACAATGCTAATAACTTTACATATATTATTTCATTTAATCCACACAGCCACCCTAAGACAAATGCTGATGTGTTTACTTTTATTTTAGAGATGAAACAACTGATGCCCAGAGAGTTTAAGTAATTATCAGGGTCTGAGTCGCATTAGCACCTGTCTAGACCCAAACTCTCAACCACTTCCCTCTGGTACGCTGGCCGAGGCTTTTAAAAATAGAGAGAGAAGGGCCTCTATACGGGATTCAGCCTAACTGCCATTAAGACGATTAAAAATTAGTAACTTCTTTGGATCCCTGGTTGGTGGGGCACACACGAGAGGCAGCCGATCGATGTTTCTGTGTCTCTCTATCCCTCAATCTCTCTCTTAAAAAAAAAATCAACAAACATATCCTCGGGTGAGGAAAAGAAGAAAAATTAGTAACTTCTCTTCATCACTTCTATTTCCACTATAAAGAAAACACCAGCTCAGGAGTGTAGAGACAAACCCTAAATGAAGGACATTCGTCCTGTATAGAAACTGAGACAGCAGCGGCGGACGGAGGGTGAGGGTGAGGGTGAGGGTGAGGGTGAGGGTGAGGGTGAGGGTGAGGGTGAGGGTGAGGGTGAGGGTGAGGGTGGGGGTGGGGGTGGGGGTGAGGGTGGGGGTGGGGGTGGGGGTGAGGGTGAGGGCGGCTGAAGTGGTACCTTTTCTGCGATGCCGTTCTCTGTTGTGTAGATCGCCATGAGCTCTGTGTCTTCATAGTCCTGCTCGCCGCTGGACGTGGCACCTCCATTTATCACCACCTGAAGAGAAACATTCCGCTCAGAGGCTGTTTCACGGTACCTCTCTCTGCAGTGTGGAAACATTTCCTCCCAAAGTCTTTTATAATTCTCTTAAGAGACAAAAACTGTGCATTTTTTACCTACCAAATTAGCCAAGTTTTGGGGGTTCTTACGTGAAACTCCCAACAAGTGTGTGCTGCATCAGTGCCTGTGTGTGTTTTGATAGGAGAAACATACCACGTGTCCCACAGAGGGGGGCTGCGTGAACAGAAGGGTCAGCTGAAGGAGACTGGAAACAGAACATCCAAAGAAACTATAAGGAGTGGGACCCCCAGCAATTGGCTGAGGGGAAAGAGCTGCTGTTTCTGAGAGGCATCCTGAGGTGCCTTGGTTGGGACCCCTTCCCAAGTAAAGATGATGACTTTCAACGTGCCATCCCTACAGGAGGAAATGTGCTAGGCAGCACTCATGCACTGTGTTCTTCTAACTTAGTAACAACCCCCTTTCATGCTTGCCCTGGTAAGGCACAACACAGCCGCCTTAGGTCCTGGCTACCTGTCTTGAAAATTACTGAAAATAACTGTACGTATGAGTAACAGCACAACTACATTTTTAAAACACAGAGCAAAAAAAGACAAAGTATAAAAATATTTACATTCTGGTATGGTAAACTACAACAAAGAGAAGTGCAACATTAGTGATGGCCTAAGAGAAAATACGGTGCAACACCAAACAAAGGAGCAACATCAAAATTTCATAAAAAACACCTGCAAATCCATAATACAAACAATCCAAAAGAAATGGGCTCAGGGTAGGAGCATGCAAATTCACAGAAAAAAATTAAATTACTCAACAAAGCACACAGAAAGCTATTCAACCTCATTTAAAATTATGGAAATGACAAAGTAAACTTTCATTTTTTTAACATAAATTAGGGGGAGATTTTTAAAGGGGAATCTGGTGTTGAGCAGGGTATAGAGAAAAGCTACTCTAAGTTGTTGGGAGATTATGTTCTTGGTGGAAGGGCCTTTGTGAAGGGTAACTCAGCACTGGGATTTAAAACAAGCATTTTCTAGGACCAGCAATTATACTCATAGAAACCTATCCCTCAAACATATCCATGCAAGTGGTATGTATGTTCAAGGTTGCTGGTTGCAGCATTACTTAAAATGCTGAATGCTTGAAAACAACCATGTACATCAAAAAGATAGGCATTGTTAAATTATGCTATATCCATTTCAAGAATAATATTCAGCCATTAAAAATAAAACTGATGTACTGACAAAAACTCCAAGAAATACTGTTTAAAAAAGTCACAAAACAGTAAGCCTACAATTATCCCAATTGTGCTAAGAAAATAAAATAAAATAAAAATTTAATAACCTCCCTGTCTAAATGCTTTGTGAAGGACCCAGAAAAGTCACTAACCAATCTGAAGGCTGCCCCAGGGGCAAGGAACAAGGATGGGCACCTTTTCTTGTTCACTCCCAACTATTCTTTTTAGGATCTGGGTCTTTCATAATCAGTATGTATTCATGTTATTTGCACATTGATTTTTTAAAACAAATAATAAAAAATATGTACATCAAAATACTAACAGTTGTTGTCTTTAATCAGTGGGGCCATTTTTCCCTTCTTGTCCCTTTATAGACATTGGTAATTTCTATAATGAGGACAATTAATTTTTATAACAGGAAGAAATGAAAAAGACTAAAGATCCTATATAGCTTAGATTGAAGCAGTCCAGAGAGCTTTAATCCACCTATTTTTGTAGTTGAAGAAATCGGACCAAAGAAAAATTTAATTTGTTATTCAAGGTCACAGAGATTACAACCCAAGCCTAAAACTAGTTTTAACTGTGCCAAACATCTTGATTAACTGGTACGTAACTCTTACAGGGCAAATTTTCTTATATCATTTCAAATAAAGAGTTGCTTTTTTTTTTTTAATGATTGATTTGAGGGGGGGGAGGGGAATGGGAGGGAGGGAGAGAGGGAAAGGGAAAGAGAAAGAGAGAGAAACATCGATTTGTTGTTCCACTCATTGGCTGATTCTTGTATGTGACCTGACCGGAGATCGAACCCGAAACCTTGGCGTATCAGGACAATGTTCTGAGCAACTGAGCTACCTGGCCAAGGCCAAGAGTTGCTTTTAAAACTATCTCTAAGATATCCTATAGCTTTTTACACAAGCCAACTGGGTTTGTGGAGTTTGCTTGCCTGTAAAACTAGCTGCCAGCAGGATACATGTTCCCAGCCAAGTTTAAGTCCACAACATGAAACTAACTTACTATCCATGCTCCAAGTCCTAACACAGCAGCACTCAACCCACTGAGAAGCCACGAGGTATATACACTCAGGATGAACTGTCTTAAAACAACAATGTTTAGTTACTAAATCATCAGAGAAGCCCAGATGTGATTTAACGGTCCCATCCTAGCTAAAACTAACATTCACCCACATTCATCCCCAGTGGCTGCAGGGAGCCTCATGAGAAAAGGGTCTCCTTTTGGAGTGATGAAAATGTTTTGTAACTAGAGAGGGGTGATGGCTACATAACATTCTGAGTGAGTTCAATGTCCCTGAATTGCTCACTTTTAAATTTCAACTTTGTGTGAATTTCACCTCAAAAAAAAATTTTTTTAATCTGTTTATGTGGCATCAAAGAGGAGACTTCTCCCCTGACTTATTTCCATTCGCACACGCAATTGAATAAATAAGTGCTATAAAATGCAGATGCTCCCCAGGCTAGGAAAGGGCTCGTGTATTCATTCAGCAAACCCTGTCTGAGCACCTGCTGTGCCCAGGCAATGAGAATGCAGCCCTGCCATACAACCACCCGCCAGTGCCACCCGGGGTGGTGCCAGGTTAACGGCACCCGCTAAAACACTAGTTTGTTTTACTACTGTTTTTCCATTGGTTTGTTAAATTAGCTATTCTGATGGTCTATTTTTCAAAAGCATAAAATTTAATTTTAAAAATCTAGTGCTAAAATCAGTTCTTCAAGAAAGGTGCTGAGCTTTTTCTTTTTTTTTAAGACAAAAGGATAAAGAATGTTCCTGACACGATCAAACCTTGACATTTTCGAACCTGTAAACATTATTCCAACTGGAAATAAAACATGTCCTGGAAAACTTTCTAAACTTAATAAAAACAGATTTTTTTTCTGTTATTAATAGCAGCACAGATAAGAGGGAAACCTTGGCATCTTTCATCTCATCAAGGAAATTCATCAAGTTTTTATGAAAAATGTCTGCAGATTATTTAAAAATCTTGTGGGGATAACATGTCCGTCCTTTCGTCCCCAAAATTATCTGAAACCAAACTTGTGGCTTTAAATTTGCCCTCCTAAACTAATATTGTACAATCACTCAATCAGCTTGAAAGCAGGTTTTCTCTGCCTAAATGTTTCCGGTAAACTTTTTCTCCAATGTGCAGGGTTTTATTGCCTTTGGATACAGGAGTGTGTCTATTGCTCAATAAATATAATGCCTTTATTGCTTTATTTCTAAGCTAAGACAATAACGTCAAAAGTATGTGTTTCCGAACAGCAATCTTAAGTTGGTCAAATGTACAGGAAATAGGAGTGACAGCAATAGTGAAGGAGTGTCATGCTGAATGTCAGCATCACAGCAATGCCCACTGAAACTGACAGTAAAATAAGCCTGTGTCACTCAACCAAAAATTAATCAGCAGCTGCAGATACCTGGAAGTGAAGGGTACAAGTAAGTACCTGGGAACCCCGAGCCTCTGATCAGAGGGTTCAGGACTCAATTATCATCTATTTGGGATCTGGTATAATTCACCCACCACTGTCATATGTCTGGTAGCTAAGTGAACCATTTTATACTAATCCTCTTCAGAATAGTTATAAAGTTCCTCAAACTGACTGCTTTCTATTCTTTAAAAAAGGTAACACACTCTTCTTACCCTCCCTACACAAACACACGATCTACAATTAAAATGTATTTTAAATAAAGATTAAAGATATCAAGATTAGTGTTTCCCAGCCTTTAACCCAATCTTTTAAATGAACATAAAAATCTCCCACCTGCCTTCAATATTACCGAAAATTTCAAAATTAACTACCATGAAAAATAAATCCAAGTGAGTATAATACAGCATATGTTAAACCTACGGAGCTTGTCAACCATAGATGATACCCCAAAAATGTAGCTGACAGATCTAACATTACACTAGTAATCCTAACGTTGGTGGGGGCACTGGCAAGGGACGGTCCTATCTCACAGAGCTGCTGGGAATATAAACCACTGCAATGAGGTTACATACACTAGGTTATCGTTTATTATATCAATGAATTAGAAATAACCCAAGGTCCCAATGAAACTTGTGGACAAAAAGGGGTTCTATAGAAAGTAATATCACAGGGTGATGGGATCATGAATTCCTAACCAGGCAGGTCATGGTAGGCATATAACTTCTTTAGTAAAAGGTTTGTTTTTGCCTTAAGTAAGCCTGTCCACTGTTTCTGAGCCTCTAGGTTGATGCACCTCTGAAATGTCTCTTCTCAGAACCCTCCAAAGCTAGCCCAATCTTGTTGGCTGTCCTATAATCTAATCCCTACCTTACTTTTCCTCACTGTCATGTAATCCTCCTTAATTCCAAATGCATAAAGGAAGCTGCAAATGCATAAAGGAAGCTGCAAAAAATAAAAATTCTCCGATTTGGACCTTTATGTCGACAACGTAGAAAAATTAGATTCATGATTTGCTATTATGTCAATGACAAGGTATGTTTTTCAATGGCATTGACATGCCATGATATACTATGAAGTTAAAGGGCTTTATAAAGCAGGCTGTGTGCTATATTTTTTAAAACATCAAATATTTGTTTCATCTCTGGAAAGAAATATACCAGAGATGAAACAATATAAGAATGAAAAAATATAAGAATGTTGTTTTTCTGGCTGACAGGATTTTAAATGATCTGGCTTTTCCAAACCTCATTATAGCATTCTATGTTTTCTAGATTTTCTGCAGTGAATGTATTTCTTTTGTAAATAAAGTTATACAATAAAACAATGACAGGGAAGAAATATATGCAAACTATTAAAAAGATAAAGAACACATAAATTTCCTTGCTATTTCCATTTCACTCTGACAACACGTGTACCATGAAGTCTGGGGAGAAATATGGGTGCTTTAAAACATGTAAAATTAAAGGAGGTGGGAGAAACCACCAGGTAATTACCATGCAACCTCCCATAGCCTATCTTCCCCCTAGACCATTTTATCAAATCCCAACAGGAAATTAGCTTTTTCTCCAACAGATTATGCTTTGATTAGCTGAAATATCTTTCTTCTAATCATTAAAGGTCAGGAGCCTGCCTACCTAGCTCAGGTGAACACAGGTTAGGCGTGAATGGAGAACCTAGAGGTAAGGGGTTCAGCAGGTAGCTGCTCACCTCCCACCTAACAGCACACCCATTGGGCTGCTGACCCTGGGGTCTCAGGTCTCTTCCAGGAGGGCAGTTTACCCCTTCTTTTTAAAGCTTTTGGCCACCCCCTCCTCTGTCTTGACTCCTCCTGAACCTCTCTCTCCTAGGTTAGCATTTTCTTCATATATTTTCTTATGCTTGGACCAGGCCTCTTTCTGTCATTATCAACTTTTTTTTCTTTATAAGACTTTCTCACAATTCATCACCACCTTCTATTAACTACTTAACATCTAAACTTTCCTTCCTTTACTTATAATCTGAAAGACAAGGGCAACATCTTTACTAATGACAATAAAATCCCCCAAATGTTAATGATGAACAGGAAAAGCCCTCCATTTCTCTGGCTTGCTGGATTATAGAATTAGTCTGATCTGGCATTAAGTTTAATGTGTAAATTTACACGAAGAGAAAACTTCACTTATAGTAACTACAGAAGGTGGGAGGGTGGGGACCCAACTGTAGTCTTCTCATCAATTCCATAACCACCTAATTCAAGTATAATGTTTATCTTTTAAATGCTTTATTGTATTTGCCAAATTTCCTAATAGGAGCATGTATTGCTTTTATAATCAGAGAAGGGGTTTTTTTGTGTGTTTAAGTCTAATCATGTAAGATTTTTCAAAAAGTTCCTCTAAAAAATGTTTTCAGCTGTTTCATATGCTTAAGTTTGATTATAATTACAGTAACCATGTAACTTGTCATCCAAACCAGGATCCTTGTGAGCATAAAGAGGAACTGTATGAACAAATACGCAGGACTGCCCCAGGAAACTCAAATGTTATCATGTCTGCATATATCCGTTCTACAAACCTCTTCCTAACTAGTGAATTAGAAAACTATTTTCTGTGCTAGGAGGTGCCAATGTAGAGTGTTCCGTGCTGACTTCAGCTGGTCACTCTCAGCAATAAAGCAGGAAACCTGCTCCCTGGCTGAGAGGAGACAACAGGGAAAAGGCTCACTCCTCAGGGGCAAGGGAATCAGGGCTTTCCTGACTAGAAATGGACATAAAGTATCGCCACAGAGCAGAATCTTTAATTCTATATTCTATCAATTCATTACTTCCCCACACCAACTTAAAACAAACAAGAAAAGCACCCTGTGTTTTGTTTGTGCATTTATTTCATCATCGGGTACCACCAGGCACCCAGGTACCCAATTCCAAGCCCTCCTTGACTTCTGTTGTACCTCGCCACCCACATCCAACCCAACACCAAATTGGGTCGATCTACCCCTTTACCACCTCTCGAAGCTTCCTATTCTTCATCATCTGTCTTTCCTCCTGGATAACCCCAAAGATCCCAGCAGGCCTGCCAAACCCTTGACCCAAATGCCATTTCCATCAGCTTCAATTCCCTCCTTATCCCACCCAGGGTCCATGCAGCATCACTACAATCACTCTCACACAAATCTCAACTGCTGTCCTCCGGTAGTCACCTGGCAAAGACCCAGTCCTGGCTAAATGCAACAGTTCATCCTTATGCCTCACCCAGCTCACTTTCACAATGCCTTAGTCACTGGCTGCCTGGAGGGAGCGTCCTTGCTTCCCCTCCTACCTCAGCAACCACTCCCTACCCACCCCCCTTTGCTGGCCCATCCTTGCCTCCACACCTCACGGAATGTTAGAAACAAGTCAATACCCAGGCATGAAATGCTCCTGTTCACTTTTCAAAGGTGATCTAATATAAACTTGAACAACTTACTTGCCTCTCCCTCTAGAAAATCTGTGTTGACCTTAAGCCTTCAATATGACAGAAAATCCAGTTTCAAAACTGACTTTACATGAAGGAAGAAAACAGTAATGTCAGTTGTAAAAACAGTAGAACATCTCTCTGGGAATTAATAGGGTAAAAATCAAAATGTAAATGCAAGTCAGGTCGGCCAGCGTACTTAAAGATGCCAGGTTCATATCTTCCTTCCTTCCTTCCTTCCTTCCTAATGTCGCAGTGACACGGATCCCAGGGCCACGTGTAAAGGAATCCTAGAATGGTGCTTGTGCCATTAACCTCATTCCAACATTAACAAAAAAACATCTGGAGGCAAGTTCTCTGAAGAGCGGTGTTCTTTTTTAAACCAACACTTTAGGTAACTTTCTACACATCGAGTCATAATTCTACATCTGAAAAATACTAGAACTGAATATAATGACTGTGTGTCATCAGCCTAGGCTGACTGATATCACTTGTACAGTAAAACTGCCTCTATCCTGGATGCTGCTGCCATAATGCAAAAATCACGGACATCTGGCTTCCAAACAGTAAGTCATTCATTCAATCTCCCTCCTTACAATAATACAAGTCCTGATGTCAGGTTACAGGTTATTCCAAAAGAACACATCTTTGGAGATAAACTTAAGCCTTCAACATCCTCCACTGTAGAGTAAGCACTGGGCAGCCAACTTTTCAGCATTGACGGCAATACATGCTTCCTTCCTGGAGTTAATCTCACTGCTTGACTCCAGGCCAAGAGCAGGGCCAAAACCACAGTTGGCCAAAGGGGTGCCTGAAGACTGACTCACATGAAAAGCATTTGGCTTTCAGGTGCCTTAACCTTCATGGAAAACGTGAGTACTAAAGCTAATCCTATGTTGATTTAATACAGAAATGACTTTAGAGTGATGGAGAAGGGAGGGGGGAGCGCTGTTACCGGAAGGGTGAAGAAAGCGGGGTGCTTGGCTTCATCTTCATATTTGCCTTCAGTTGAACTCCCGGCCTCCATGGATTTGGATGTAGTGTTCTTACCAATACCCATCATTAAGAAAAAGTGGGTGGTTTGGTCGTTGGGCTGGAAGAGTTGGCTTTTCCGGAACCTGGGGCACCTGATTCTCAGGCAGAGATGAGTCCCACAAGCACCATCTCTTAGCACCTAGAAGAGAGAAAGCAGCCAAATCACCGCAAGCACACAAACAACAAAGGACACATGGTCCTGGCGCATTTTCTGCGTGGAAAAGTCAGAATACAAGTTACACCAAAACATCCAAAAACATATTACTTAGTTACACTTTTCAAGTCCCTACCCCTCTGCATTTACAGTCATTCACTGATTCTAAATATCCCCTGAAAAGGAGGACCATACCTCATCAAAAATATCAGAATACTAGGGATTAAAAAATTTCTTATGGGATGAAGGAAAATGGGACCTTGGAAACTCAGGGATTTAATTCCATGCAAATAAAAATCACTCGTTTTCCTGGGGGCAGGGAATGTCTTACAGCCCCCAGCACTATCCAACAGAACTTTACGCCATGATGGAAATGTACATCTGCCTTGTCCAACCTGTCACTAGCCACAAGGCTACTGAGCACCTGAGATGTGGCTAGGGCAAGAGAGAAACTGAATTTTTAATTGCATCTAATTTTAATTTCAATTCAAAGAGCCACTTGTGGCTAATGGCAACCATACTTCAAGTTATAGCCAATTTATTATGACTGGCTGGATATTAAAGTTCTAAATTCCCTACAGGTGCGCAATTAAAGGCATGAGAAGGCACCCAAAGCATAAAAAAAGAGGAGATAAAACTAATCTAGGATTCAGTGGCTACACAGAATTCCAGGTAGGTGGCAAGATGAGCTTTAAATGGGCTAGCAAAAGTCAAAAATAGGAAATTACTGAAAGAATCCTATGCAGCCAAGTTTTGATGAAGAAATAAATTAAAACCTCAATGCCGTACAAAAAAAGAGAACCGAAACATTCAATAGCAATCAAATAACAACATAAACATAAAGAAAAAAATCCAACTGTCTCCCCCAAATGGAGGGGAGGTAAAATAATGAGAAATTAGGGAATAGTGAAGGAGATCAACAGTAGACCAAGATGGACCTGATATGCTCAGAGCATCTGATATTATTTAACAAGGAAAAGTGCAATGCTCCAGGCTAGGAGGAAACCTAAGCAAAAGTCAAAAATAGGAAATTACTGAAAGAATCCAGTGCAGCCAAATTTTGAAGAAGAAAAAAATTAAAACCTCAATTTCAAACAACAAAAGTATGACTTGGACAGTAAGAGAGATCCACCCAATGATTAACAAGCATTTGGAGAATTTGGCTTCAAAAAATAAAAGGCACAAAAGATCCCTACGATGGTAGGCACATGTACAAGAAAACGTGCCTAGGTATGCCTCAATTTTAATGGGAGGAAAAAAACAGTACAAGCAGGTAGGGGTGAGAAAGAACAGAGAACATTCACTGGCAGTCTGAGAATGATGTCAGATCTTAGCATCAATTAATTTCCCACTGAGAATGAATGAACCCGGCCCAGCTATCCAGCAAATGTGAAGACGCACCTATAAGAAGTTTAGAAATACAAGTAGGAGACCTCCTGTTGAAGGAATTCTGGTAAGGGCACTTTTCATTCAACAGAAACTTTGGGTGAGGCAGGATATTCTGAATATAAACAAAAAAGAGAAAGAATTACTCAAAGTTCAAGAGTTCAATAATTAGAGGGCAAAATAAAAAATAAAACAGATGCCAGAGCTTTTAAGTTCTGCCTCAGTGCAGCAGAGGAGTGGGATGCACACATTTATTTTTTCAGAGGTGGTTCTTTTGGTTTAAATGTTCATATACATTTATATTCTTGTTCATATCATATCCATGTTCTGTCTAAAGCAGTGGCTCTCAATCAGAAGTGATTTCCCCCTCCATGGGACATTTGGTGACGTCTGGAGACATTTTTGGTCATCACGCCTGGGGGAGAAAGACTTGTATCTAACAGGTAGTAGCCAGGGGTGTTGCTAAACATCCTGTAGTGCACAGGACACAGTGAAGAATTATCTGCCCACAATAAAGAATTATCTGGCTCAAAATACGACCAGTGCCAAAACTGAGAATCCCTGGCTTAAAGGTATTTCCCTCCTGGCCAGTCCTGTAGTGGCTGCTTCCTGGAAGGCGCGTCTTATGGAACCTCTTAGCCTCAGCATTCAGAGCTCCAGGAAGGAAGGATTTCAAGCCAGGCAGAATTATACATATATTGTTTCTTTGAAACCTTCAGTGCTCAAGATCCAGCCACCTCAAGGTCCCAACATCATGACCTCAGTTTCTATAAACTGTTCTTAGTCCTCGATTCACTGCTTTTTGTGCTGCCTCTGTTGAAGCAGCAGAAGCCAGAAACACAACAGCTCACTTGTTAGTTCTGGTTGTCAGCATCACAGGCATGTGTGCTTGTTTGGAGGTGAGGTACAAGCAGAAAAGAGAAATGGAGAGGTGTGACCCTGAAGGGCCCTGAACCTTGCCCTGAAAACATTTGTGCTATTGAGGTTAAAAACTGAGTTTTGGAGCCCGGCCAGGCGTGGCTCAGCAGTTGAGCGTCGACCTAGGATCCAGGTGATCGGGGTTCAATTCCCAGTCAGGGCACATGCCCGGGCTGCGGGCTCGATCCCCAGGCGGGGGCATGTAGGAGGCAGCCAATCAATGACTCTCATCATTGATGTTTCTATCTCTCTCTCTCCCTCTCCTTTCCTCTCTCTAAAATCAATAAAGATATATTTTAAAAAACAACAACTGAGCTTTGGTGTCTGAAAGCTCCCAAGAAACAGTAAACTGGGTAATTTTACATTCTTAGTTGTATCACTACAAATGGGAATAAACTGATGTGTGTTAAATGGAAAAAATTTTTTTCACAACAGATAATGCACTGAATATGCAGAATATAATTTGCATTTGCTAGTTAGAAAGAAGGTCAAAGAAGTAAGTTGGCTAGAATTTGCATAAATAATATTTCATAGTATCAAAATCTGCAAAGCACATAAAATTGGAAGGAGACTCTCACCCAGAACCCTAGGAGGTCACCACTGCTCAGCTGGAATCACCGCCTTCTGCATCACTGAGGAGTCTTTTTTCCATCTTTTTATTAGATTTTTGTTTTGTTATCCCCCAAGTTAATATTGTACTTAGATATCAAATACAGCCAGTCAAAACTTAAAATTTTTATTTCTTCAGGGGGAAAAGGGTTTTAAAAAATGTATTTGATGTACCTAATACTGAAATGGAGAAGAGAGTTAACGTAAAAAAATACTTTGTGTTGACACTGAAATGGAGAAGAGGTTTAATGTTTTTAAAAGCCATATTAACTGAGTAACACTCCCATGGAGAGAAATACTATACTAAATATAAACCCATTATGTTGTATATATTAAAAAAAGATATTTCCCTCCTCCCCCAAATGGCATCCCAAATGTGCCATATGGGTACTTCGCACAAGATCACATCCCCCAAAGGAACCATGTGCCAGTTTGAGAAGCAGGGACATGCGTATCACCAAATAGAGCAAAGCCCATAAAGGCAGACCTTTACCTTGACAGCCAGGAGCTTGTTTTCCAAAAGGTGTGACAGGCAAAGATGGTGAAATACTGCTAGATTTTCACAAGACCACATGCCATACAGTCATATTCAGAGACACCAGCAAGCTCTTTGCTCCACATCCAGCCCCATCGCCTTCAGCATGCCAGCAGAGCTTTCCAACCCACACTGACCCATGTTAACTTCAGGGGAAATGATGAGCTTTTTTAAAAATTGATTTGAGAGAGAGAGGAAGGGAAAGAGAGAGAGAAACACCAACCTGTTGTTCCACTTATTTATGCACTCATTGGTTGATTCTTGTATGTGCCCTGGCTGGGGATCGAAACCCCAACTGTAGTGTATCGGAACAACATTCTAACCAACTAAGCTACTCGGCCACTGCAAAATGATAGACTTTTTAATGTAGAATACACTTAACTCTCCCAGGATGATTTTATCTTCCTGTTTGTTTCAGACATGGCCATCCACTGCAGCAGGAGCCAGCCCTCTGCACTGTCCCCATCACCAGGCACAAAGGGGGACAAGTTTCATCCTGACAAGACCACTTTCCATCAGGTAGTCAGTACACTTTCCTCTGCCAGGTATTTAACTGACCCGCACAAGCTCTACTGCGGGGACCCACCCACTCCCTTTGCCAGTCTCTGACACCTCAGCACCCTTTAGAGTGTCCTGAAAACCCAAATGAACACAAGAGGGGAGGGGGCCCAAGAAAATACAGGGCAGGATGTTCTGAGAAGGGCTCGGGCAGAGGGCTGCAAAGCCTGGGAAAGGTGGGCACCCTTGTCGGGTACGACAAATGGAGGGAAGAAGGGGAGAAGACAGTGAACACTGAACAAAGAAACACATCCCTGGAAGTTCCAAAATGACAGAGCACTCCACAACCAAGTACTCGGGAGTGATGAAGACAGCCTTAGGGGAAAACCGCCCACAAACCAGAGATCACAGTGAGCTTCTGTGTGGAGAAATGCTAAGGCTCAGAGGCAAGCACAGCAAAAGATAAGAAAGGGGGAGAGTGGACTTTAGGGTATGTGTTAGAATTTTTGTCAAAACAAAAGGTGAAATCCCCCAGGGAATCTGACACAGGGAGCAAGTCACTCACAGTCCTCCCTTCTTCTTACTCCTTGCGAAAGAAAAACAAGCAAGGCCACTGCTATCTTGGCCCTTAACCTCAAGGCAAAGGGGCAAGGATGGGCTAAGGGATGAAAGGTCAGGTTCACCAACAATGAAAATGATGAGGACAACACAATGAGAGTAATGACAGTTCTCCAGTTAAGCACCTGTGTGTGCCAGGCACATCTCTTCCCTGTCATTATGCAAATAGTATTATTTCTCCCTAGTAAGCATACTATTACTTGATTTGCACACTAACTACAAAAGTAGAAACTGAGCTTCAGAGAAGTTAAGCAACTTGCCAAAGGATGCACAGCTAAAAGCAGTGGAAGAGTAAAACTTTAACCAGTAGTCCTTTCCTACCAATGTTTATACAAACAATACATAAAACTATGCTCACTTTACAGCCAACCTTCCTAGAGGAAGACAGCCCGGGCCAGCTGACCTGTAGGCACTCTCTGGCTGACCTGCTGTGTGGTTCCTGCCCTCCCTGTGATTTGAGGGAGCTCTGAGGGACAGGGAATGCTGAAGCCCACCCTCCTCAGACCAAGAGTCCCAAACCTGCGTAGTCTGGTCACTCCACAGCACAAGACATCCTTTCATCAGCAGTACACACACAACAGCCTCTTGTCATTTTCTTATCCCATCTTGATGGATCTACCACTCGTCCATACTACAGGCAACACGACCATGCTACAGAAACTACCATGCCCTCTGATGGTGTCCTAGTAGACACCCAAATTCCTTAGCAAGGCTAAAGGTCACTGTGTGAAGCTTGGCCCCCAATATGCTGTCATTTCTGTCTTTCAAGTCCTGAAGGTAATGGGTCCTCTTCTAGCCCTCAGGCTCTTGCACACACAGTCCCTCCAAAATAAGCACCCTTCCCCGTGGGGTAGCTCCCATCAGTGCTTCCTCTGATCACACCTCACTGCACGTCTGGGAACCATGAAGATGGTTCTAATACAGCGAGACAATGTCTGTGGGCCCAGCCAGACAGCTGCAGAACAAGAGGCAGTATCCACAGCCTACAGCCCCCGCTCCTAATGCTGAACTTGGCACTTATATTAAAGGCTTCCCATATTTTTGTGGAATAAATGATGCTTAAAAAATAAAAGTACCTGTTATCTGTGATAAATAGACACATTAATGCCAAGAACAAGGCAGGTTGCAAACATTGCGTCTATCATTCAACTTACAGATGAAGGAAGTATTTGAAGGGAAAAGACCAAATTATAACCATATCAAGAGATAAGAAAATCTGAAAGAATCTATACATAAATGGTGAGGTAAAAAACATGAGCAAACCTCCTTCAATGCTGACTGAAACATTACCCAGATGCCAACAATACGCATCTAGATCAGAAGATGGCAAACTCCGCAGCCGGTTTGGCTCAGTGGTTAGAGCGTCGGCCTGCGGACTGAAGGGCCCCGGGTTCAATTACAGCCAAGAGCATGTACTTTGGTTGCAGGCTTGGTCCCCATGATGGGGACTGTGTGTGGTAGGCAACCAATCGATGTCTCTCTCTCTCCCTTCCACTCTCTTTCTAAAAAGCAATGGAAAAAATATCCTCAGGTGAGGATTTAAAAAAACCCCACAAAAACATCCCCCACTGTCTGATTCCAAGGGTCTTCGCTGGAGCCCAGGAACCTACCTTGTTAAAAAATGCACAGATGTTCTGATGCTAATGGTCCTCAGATCACCCACACCTTTGGATGGGTACCCTGGGGTGGGATACAGCTATTTCCTCTGCTCGAATAAAACTATCGAGACAGGTGACAGTATGACTAAGAAAGAAGACTTTGGGGTAAAAAAACCTCAAAATCTCTGCTTGCCTAGTGGTAGTTTGGTCTTTACCAAGACACAAACAAGAGCTTTCAGAGTTGGCCAGGTTGAATGATAAAGCACATTTTAAAAGCCAACTAATGGCTCTCTGCTCAAATCCCATCATTAGAGGATTATAGTTGAACTGTGGCTGCTCCACTGAATTCTGTTTAATGCTGTCATCTGACCTGACTTAACTGCTTTCAACCCAAGCCAAAAAGAGATTATTGGAACAAATAGCCTCAATTTGTATATGACCAACTCCCTTTAAATGTACTTACTTAAATGGTTGCCTAATACCTAGGGTCCTGTTTCAGGGAGGTGACACTTGTGACACTGATCCTAGATATCATTATTCTACTTAAGTGGCAATGAATGAACTTGTAAGCCGTGGTTATTGTTTGCTCCTGTGATGGTGGTTACGCAAACAGGGTGTAACTGGAAAAAAAAAGTCATTCTACAGCCTTTTCCAAAACACTCCAAGAACTCTTGCTCTTGTTTTTCAAACTGCAAGTCATTATCCACTAGTGGGCCATGAAATCAACTTACTGGGTCTCAACCAACATTTTTAAATGATTAAATTTAACAGAAAAAACTTCAGAGCACATCTCACAAGGGTAAGTAACCCAGTTTCAAGGTAAAATGCTTTGTATTGTGTGGGGTCAGTCAAATACAGCATAAAAGTCACCAATGTAACTGAAGTTCTGCCCAGTGACATAAAAGGCATATTCCAAGTACCCAATTTAAATAGGTTATTTGCTGGCTTCAACTAATATTTCCATAAAGATAATCTACCAGCCTGGCAGGGCATGGCTCAGCGGTTGAGCGTCGACCTAGGATCCAGGCGATTGGGATTCGATTTCCGGTCAGGGCACATGCCCGGATTGCGGGCTCGATGTTTCTATCTCTCTCTCTCCCTCTCTCTTCCTCTCTCTGAAATCAATAAAGATATATTAAAAAAAAAAAAAAAAAAAAAAGATAATCTGCCAAAGTGATAAAAGGTGCTTGACTCTAATAACAAAATATTATACTATACCCTCTCCATGTCAATGGAGTGCCCAAAATCATGGCCTCAGAGTGGCTTTCTTTAAAATCTATCAAGCCCCAAACTAAACCACTTCAATGACTGTAATCAAGAAAACATCCATGTACCCCTGAAACTTTTACAATTTTATTAACCAGTCACCCCACTAAAGTCAATAATAAATAAGTAAAAGGAAGGAGGAAGGGAGGGAGGGAAAGAGGGAAGGAAATAAGGAGAGGAGGAAGGAAGGAAATCTCTTGTTGTACCCTATGAGCTGTGCAGCCTCCTGTCACTGTCTTGGTTTATGGACTTATTCTCTTAAGAGGGAGAAAATTAAAAATAAACCAGATAGCCCTGGCCAGGTAGTTCAGCTCATCAGAGCATCAACCAGATACGCCAAGGTTGCAGGTTCAATCCCTGGTCAGGGTACATATAAGAATCAACCAAGGAATGTATAAATCAGTGGAACAACAAATCAATGTCTGTCTGTCCCCCTCTCTGAAAACAAAGCAAAAAAAAAAAAAAAAAAAAGCCAGATAAAACCTAGACTTCTGAAGGGGAACCCAGGGTTGAGGGTCAGATTCCATCTCAGAAACCACCCACTGAGAACCCAGAACAGACCTTTAGATGCCACATCCCCAGGGCCCACTTGACTTGGAAGTGTAATGGGCTTATTTAAAGAGGAATTAAGGGCTGAGCTGCTCCCAAAATTAAGATAACTTGCCCTCCCATCATCAGCACCTAGTAGCTGCTAGTCCAAAGCTCTCAACAGTTGAGTGAATTATTCACGAAGAGTTCTCCCAAAGGGTGGAGTCCCCCTCTGTACAATTTATCTTTATATTCCTAGCTCTTAGCACAGAATACTCAGTAAATGTTAATGAGATACACATTTACCCCAAATAGATGGCACTGAATGACTACTACATCGGAAACATTAATGCAAATGACACAATAAAAATCTGTGGTAAGACTCACTTGCCCCACAGCAACAACCCTGCTCTAAGGTGGAAGAAAGGGGCCCCCTGGGCAAATAGCACTAGGTTACTTAACAATCACCTAAAAATGGAGTCTGGGACCTCAACCAAGGGCAGGAGAGGACACAAAGTTGCTGGATAGACATGGAAATATTCCTGGACCATCCATGGGGTGAAGTGGGAAGGATGATTCCTAATCGAAAGCGACTACTTTATGGTGCATAAGTAAAATGCACAACTGATAGAACAAATGTTAAAGGATACACCCTCCCTTCAGAAAAACCCTTGTCTCTTCTAGAGACTTGGTCCTAAAAGCCCTTGGTACAGAATAAGCTCTAGTCCCAAAATAAACTCTAAGTCCTAAAAAAGCACTTAAACCCAGCTTGATGTGGCTGTTTGCTGATGTTGCTTTACACAGGCTGAGTCATGAAAAGCAATGCCAACCTATATAGAAGAGAAGATATCACTGACTACATCTTCAGTGATATAGGAGCAAGAGAGTACAGTAAAAGGTCAAAGTTGCGGACACCTTATTGGTTTGGGGCTTTAAAATACAAAGTCACTAGTGATCTTTGTTTTTCTGACCTAATGTTGTAGGTATGAGATGCTGTGGCTGGTATCGTCCACCAGAAATCTCTTCCCCAAACTTTATTTAAATAAAATTATGACAAGTCCTTAAGACTCATCATCCTCATCATGCCTCTCTTGGCCCAGGTGCCAGCCACTAGGACCACACTGACCTGTGTCAGGTCTTAGCTTAGCTCAAATTCCCAGGTCTAAGCTCATAAAGCCTCCTTCTCCAAGAAGCATTCCTGCTTTAGCTGCCCTTCTTCCCTGTTCCCATGGCACATGGCTTCTTTGTCCAGCTCCCTGACCAGGCAGGGATAGGGGGAGTGTCCATCACAGAAAAGGCACTCAAATATCTGGAGAAGACCTAAACATTTTCCACGGGCCAGTTAGTTATATAGTGGAAACAAAACCTAATCCCTGCCCTCCAGATTTATTCAAGGAAATCATGTGGCTGGGACAAGAGAAGGGAGAGGGAGAAGTAGGGAAGCAGAAGGTATAGCCTGTGGGCCAGAATTAAAATATAAATGTATATTTGAGAAAAGTCAAGCAGAATCAAGATGAGTTCTACTGCATTTGTTACTACTATGTGTGACTTAATGCATCACTTTTTGTGCAAATGATGGATTTTTTTTATATAAACACTATTTTTAATGTATTACAGGGGCCACTGAAAAGCTAATTTTATACAGAATTTTAATTACAACATAACAAGTGCAAAACTGACTGCCTATCATATCCAAAATACAAACATGATTTCACATAATACCTATTTTTCAAAATTCTGGAAGGGTGGTTATTGTTTCCACAGTTTAGAAAACAGGCACAGAAAGGCTAATTTTCCCTTGGACAAAAGCCAAAGACAAGTGGCAAACGCAGCAATCATTTTGGGAGCACGAAAGCTGTTCCTGTTCCCTTACAGACCAGCAGAACAAGGCTCTGAAAATGAGCAGCCAGAGGTCACGTCTGAAGGTCATTCTGGAGGAAGCTAAGGAAAGCCCAGTTACACTCAGGGAATGGAAAGAAAGAAGCTCTCTCCTCTTCCACATCTCCAAATGTCATTTGATGCTCCCTCTCCCCCACATTCCAGTACAAAGACAACCTTGGGTGCCAAGGTAACTACCAGGGGTGGCTCTGCCCTGCTAACCCTGAACCCACTCTATTGCTCCAGCTCCCGGCTCCACCCTCCCTTTCCAGTGCAGCTGATGGCTCCTCTGTCACCTCCAGCTACTGTTGCCTGTGTGCTGGGAGAAACATTTCAAATAAGTGTTCATTCCACACTTCAGGTTCAATGCACTTACCAGCCCTTTCCCTGAATTACTCCTCAGACCATACCATTCCTCTTTGGCATGATCTCATGCTTTCCTCTGTCCCAAGTGCCAAAGCTGAATTTCCTTCTATCACCTGCAGAGAGAGGGCGAGCTCCACCTTCCCCTTACTCCCTGACTACCCATTACACCTGCTCAGTTTTGCTGAACTCTGGTGCATTTACTTAGCTCTTCAACCACCTGCTGTCTTCCTATCGTCTGGAAGAAATTCCATTTGCAAATCTCTTCTACAATACACTTTTCTCCCCACCCCAACCTCACTGCCCTCTAATCCAGTCTACCAAGAGTCCCATCTCCTCCTTGCAGACTGTCCCAAGAGAAGGAAAGGGGCATGCTGAAATTTCACCTGCCCTGCTGGGTCACCTGACAGCTGAAGAGTGAGTCTGCTAAACTGCACTGCAATTACCTGAGGCTGGGATACTGTAATATTTTCCAGGTTAACAGCAAATACACAGCCATCAAAATAACCTTTTCCCTAACTTCAATAAACATCCCACACCTGTATGCTATACGTATTCTTTTCTGCAAAGTGTGTTCCTCTTAATAAAAAAATACCCATTCTATATAGAGACTGCGATAACCTAGTCCTGTGCACAGATGTTTTCCTTTTTTTGGTGTCTGTACCTGACATTTTTATAACCCCAAGACCTAAAGGGATTAAAAATAAATGTATTCAGCTATAAGAGACTCCAGGCTCTTCATCCAGTTTGTTTAATCTATGTGCCTTTAGCTTGTGTACTTTTCCTCCAACCCTTAAAATTCTGCATAAAACAAAACATAATAGAGTACACCGAGTCTTGGAAGTCCCAGGACTGGACCTCACTCAGAGAATAAGGTAAATGAGCACCTGAAAAACACTGAATCTGACAGTCTTAATTGTTGTAGATCAGCTGTTTATCATCACTTTCTCCCATATTTAATGAAAGGCACTGCCTTCTAAGAGTTGCATAAATGTTAATGTTCAGTTATTAATATTTAAATAATGCCTGACAGCACTGAGAAAGACTTTGGAGATTTTCTGGTAACCTAGCTGGGCAAAGTTGGGTCACAGGCTTCTTACCCACCTCGCATACATACACACAGTCATATATTTGCAGAAAACCAGACACAGTGTCACAGATGCACACACACAAACAGATACCCCCGGACCCAGATGCACACACAGGCACAGGCATATACAGACACCACAAGACACTAATTCCCCAAAGCAAAGCTAATGTACCAAGAAATGGTCTTACCTGCAGAGAGAAATCATACCTGCCAATTCTGTGCTGGCGTCTTCGAGGCTGGGATTATTCTAATGCTCAGCATGAGACACTTCAGGTGCCCAAGGAATTTCAGCTTTTATAACCCACAGACTTGACAAAATTGTATAACCACACCACCTAGCCAGAAATGCTATCTATTTCTGTTACACAACAGCCACCGCCTGGTTACAAACGGTTACTGCATGCCTCTAGCATGGCCTGCTTACAGTATCCACGTCTCTCTATATATACAGGGCCCACTGGATATTCTATTGTGGAAACCAAGCAGCTGCTGGGATTACATTTCTCAAACCCACACAAATAAGGGAAATTAAAACCTATCTTTCCAAATCCTTCCATTCAGACAAACAAATCCACCCACACTGCTTTCAGTTTCAGTGAAAAGGGGGATTAATTTTACTCACTGGTAATTTTTCATTTCCTCATTTGGGGGCCCAAAGACAAGTGTATTCAAAACTCAAGGACTTCCAGAGATTAAAAATAGATCTCAAGGTAGGATCTCTTCATTAAATGATAGGCAAAGCCAACAAAGCACTGTAATCTTGAGCACTAACTGATGGAGCCCACTTGGAAATGGCATCTGGTGTGCAGATGCCAGTGCCAGAGGCCCCAATGAACAGTGAAAAGTGCCCATGAAGACACAAAAAAGGCAAACACACACTGACAATCTAGTACCAGTAAGAGGGAAGAAACGTCACCTATAGTCAGCCTTTCTAGTCCTGACTCTAGGCCAGAGTCTGCCAGAAACCTAGGAGTGGGCACCTATGCCCCTTGGGATAGGCTGTGAGGACAAATCCCTGCCTCCATCTCCCCAACACCTGACTGCACTTCTCAAATCCGGACAGGGACCACAAGGCTCAAATGAGAAACAGCCAGCAGAGGGGGAATCTACCAGCAGCAAAGCACATCTTGGAAGACGGGGTCTCTGGGATAAAGGCAGAAGAGGAACCAGGACAATTCCTGGAGGAAAGGAGCTCTAAGTGTTACTTATTTGTGAATAAACATAAGGAAATCAGCAATGAGCATAAAAGGAAGATACCACTTGACTGGAGGAGAAGCCACAGTAGAAACTAGAGAGAAGGCTAAGAGCTTTAACTGTGCAGGGGCAGGAGATGCCCCACACGTGCTCAGAACACAGGTCACACGTGACACACCCAACCCATTGGGTGAACACACCCAGGTAGACCAGAACACCCCTTGCTCCTACGTGAGCCAAGAGAAAAAACCAGCATGTAGCCTACTAAAAAATACTCTTGAGTTTCTGTATCCTGAACACAAGCACTGTCCTCAAGCTACTGTGTGAAGTCGCTAACCTCGGAGAGATCCTCCTGCAGAAAGTAAAAGTTCAATTTGAACAAAGGAGAAAAGAATAAAAACAAACAAAACAGTTGCTGCTTTTTTAAAAAGGGAAACAAGATCAGACAATTAGGTAAAGAAATGGACTGAAACCAAGAGACAACAAGCTGAGGTGGGGAAGGATTGCAAGGAAACTAAAAGCACAAAATTAATTTAGAAGCAATAAAGTGAAACTGGAGAAGACTGAAAGGTGGAGGACAAGCTGGTATTGCCAGAGTTATGGCCAGAAAGGCAACACCAGTTCAGAGGTGAGGTCCACGAGGGGGAAAAGCAAAGAGCACAGCCAAGGCACGAACGATCAGCGTCTCTTAACTGGACTGAAAGACAAAAAGAACAAAGAAGCCAGTCATGTCGTATGAGTCCATTTCTATAACATGTCCAGAAGAGGCAAATCTACAGGGACAGAAAACAGCTTAGTGGTTGCCTGGGGCTGGGTGGAAATGGGGGACAGGAATGGGGAGAGACTTAATGGGTTTGGGATTTCTTTATGGGATGAAGAAACTACTCTAAAATTTGATTGTGGTGATGTCTGCACAAGTCTGATTTACTAGAAGCCACTGAGCTGTACGCTTTAAATGCAAGAACTTTATGGTATGTGAATTATATCTCAATAAAACTTTGTTATAAAGAACAAATGGAACACACTTAAATATAAAAGTATAGAATAAAAAAAAAAAACTATTCTGAGGTAAAGAAAAATCTGAGTATAGAGATACAGGGACACACCAGATTCACAAGAAATCAGAGAGAAGAAACCTATACTTGGACATGCCCTGGTAAAATAATTTAACTACAAGATGGAAAAGTCATAGACATATTCAGGAGGAAGGAGATGTTTGGTTTACTTAAATAGCAGCAATAATTAAGATGACCCAGGATTTTCCAAGGCAGCATTAAATGCCAGAGGTTAATAGAAAATGCAGATCTATAGAGAACTGAGGAAAAGGTTTTCACAAAGAATTTTATACCCAGAGAAGCTGGCCTTCATGTGGGAAAACCAAACACTGCAATGTCAGGAAGGCATGGGCTGAGAAAGGAAAAGAAAAAATAGAAAAAGCTTGAGGCCTTACCTCAACCACATAAGAGGCAAGATTCAGAGAGGTTACTAATATACAAGGCTGCTAACAATGCCAACTAAAACCACCAAGATCAGGACAAAATTAAATAAGGAACATAAAGCCAGTTATAAAACTAATGCATGTGTCAAGTTATTCTGTAGGTATATGTTATGCAATGTAAAATACGTAATTATGACGATAAAGCAGATCAAACAAGAGTACACTAATAAAGACAGGAAATAAGATGCTATCCTTTCTCCCAGATAGACAGGAATGGAAATTACCATTAGATCTTAGCTCTGACAACTGGACAAACAGGTTTTGAAAAAATGTTTTTTACTCAAAATAAAGGAGGTAAAAAAAAATAAAAGAAACAAAAAAAGTTCTTTACTTAAAGAAAACTACTATTAGAATTTGAAACAAACTACAGAATAAAACAACTAAACTTATAAATTAAATTCATTTTATTAAAAATATTCTCAGATGTGTCAAAATATAAATGCCCAAAACATATCTTTCGCAAAGTAAAATAAAGAAAACCAACATTCATGCTGCCTTACTATTATTTTTTGTGTCCAAGTGAATTCCTGCCAGAAAGTATTAGATGGGGAAAAGATGATCATTTTATATTACCAAAGTATAAAATTCACAATTAAAATATTATGTCACTTTTTATGTTCTGAATACTTCATTGAAAGGTGGCCCATAATGGTCAGCAATATAGAAGAAATGAATGACGTTTCATAAACATACCTGTCTCCAAGGAGATGAGGCGCAAGAGGGGTATGAGCACACCCTCCACCTCCTTGTCAATTTCATTTTGTATCGATTAGAGACTCTGACCAATATAACGGATAATGCTAACATAATAGGTATCAAACTTGGCACCCCACAGAAAATAGAGCTCGATTTTTCAATAGCTAAAGAGCATTTGTGAAAACTGGTATGAAAATTTCAGCCCCAACCAAAAAAGGGGACATTTATGCTTCTCATTGCCTGACTGTGATGCCAAAGAGAGAGAAAAAATAATTATCAACCAAGAAAGCCTAACAACTTCACAAGTTTCACCCTTTCTCCCAAATAGCTGCTGGGCCAGAGTCTGAATTGAAACTGTAAAAACACCCTTACAATTGAAAAACAAAGAATAAGCAACAAGATACCCTAAAGGAAGTAAAAAGACATTAAAGGGACAGAGAAATTAGCTAGGAAATAAGGAACGGATGTGGTAAATTTGGTAAGTACACCCAAGGGGGCTCTTACACAAACTTCCCAAGGCCACAGGGGAATAGAGACCTTCCATTCAAGCCACACAGGGCCCTGCCTGCTTCCCAGGCAAACATCTCTGAGCCTTAAGGAAGTTGGTTCCTATCCTGTTGGACAGCTCCGCTGCTGGGAAAGGATGCAGAGCCGTTCGTCCCTGCAGGATTCTAGAATACTGCTCCCCAACTGGACGACACACAAGAGGGAAGAGCTACTGTGCACTACAGCTCACATCAACAGGCAGAGGAAAGAAAAAAATGTAGAATCAGTGAAAACCAAAAAGGCATACGATAAAGCTCAATATCGATTTTTTAATAGAACCCTTAGGAAATTCTGCCATAGGAGAAAAATGTCCTCAAAAAGAATCCCTATCTTGCCCTGGCCGGTGTGGCTTAGTTGGTTGAGCATGGTCCTGTGCACCAAAGGGTCACTGGTTCAATTCCCTGTCAGGGCACATACCCAGGTTGTGGGTCTCATCCCCAGTCAGGGTGTGTGCAGGAGGCAGCCCAATTGATGTTTATCTCTCTTCTCCCCATCTCCTTTCCCCTCTTCTCTGGAATCAATAAAAATAATATAAAAAGGGGGGGGGGAGTTACTTAAACATTGAAAAATCCAGAGGGGACCCATTTTAAGCCAGAAACAGAAGGGAGTCTGAGAACCTCCATTATAGAACACTGTTCTGTAAGTTCTAATTAATACAATAAGAAAAATATTTTAAAGTTTAAATAATGGAAAAGGGTAGACAAAATAATTATTTACAGGTAATGAGTCCATCTACCCAGAAATGAGGGTGGTGTGTTTTTTAACTGATTTTGAGTAAGAGAGAGAGAGAAAGAGAAAGAGAAACATCAATTTGATGTTCCACTTATTTATGCATTCCTTGGTTGATTCTTGTATGTGCCCTAACCGGGGATCGAACCTACAACCTTGGCATATGGGGATGACACTTTAAACAACTGAGCAACCCAGCCAGGGCAAAAATGAGGGGTTTTGTTGTTGTTTTTTTAAAAAGCACTGGAATAAGATACTTCAGAAAAGTAGCCAGTTACAAAATGAACGTAGAAAAAACATCCTGTACAGTAGCATTAACTCAGATGGTGTCTGTCTTTTTAAAGCATAGTAGTATACATACATGTGCAATGTGCTCAGAAAGCAGACGGTGTTGTACCAAGCAGTTTACAGTGGAATTCTCTGTAAAATGGAATTATAATTGTTTTCTCTTTCTGTTCTTCTGGTTTTCCAAGTTTTAGTTATGCCCCTCTTATTGTATGAGAAAGCAAAATTAGCAGTAACAATTTTTAGCATCTATATAAGGTAGTAAAAATTTAAGACAAAAAAAATAAGACAAAACAACTAAAAGATTAAATTTGGCCAAATATGGAGGAAAAGTTTGATTCTTCAGAAATAATTATGCACTTGAAAATATCAGATTTGGCCCGGCCAGGCGTGACTCAGCCGTTGAACATCGACCTAAGATCCAGAAGATAGCAGTTTGATTCCTGGTCAGGGCACATACCCGGGTTGCGGGCTCGATCCCCAGTCAGGGGCGTGCAGGAGGCAGCCGATCAACAACAACTCTCTCATCACTGATGTTTCTAGCTCTATCTCCTTCTCCCTTCCTCTCTCTGAAATCAATAAAGATATATTTAAAAAGAAAAAAAGAAAATACCAAATTTGGCCCTGGCTGCATAGCTCAGTTGATTAGAGCATTGTCCCACTATGCCAAGGTTGTGGGTTCAATCCCTGGTCAGGGCACATAAAGAATCAACCGATGAATGCATAAATAAGTGGAACAACAAATCAATGTTCTCTCTCTCCCTTCCTCTCTAAAAAAAACCCCAAATATTGAATGTGATTAATGTAATCTCTGATCTATGTTTTCGCTTTAAGGACAAAATCTAAACTGTATTTAAACCAAACAAACCCATATACATTTGGTGATTATCTATTTTTGCCTTTCCAAATAAATGTTACATAGTGACATTTTAGTTTCCTAACAGTAGGGGCACTGAGCAAATCAACAAGGATATTTAGGATTATCATATGAACAAAAACTACTTTGTAATAAACCAACCTGGGGGGAATAAAATTCTACACACACTAAAAGTAAATGTATTGACTAACAGCACCCTCTAGTGTAACAATATTAAAAGGATAATTTATAAAACAAAATTGTTTTTAAAAAATTATTTTGGAAATTTTCAAACTTATAGAAAAGTAGATTTAGAATACATTTTCATTTCATATCCAACTTATTTCTGGCTATGCATTGTTTTGATTCACATGGCAACTTCTCTATTTCATTAGCAAAAGTGTAGGAGACTACCAGGTGTCTCTAAGAGTCCTCTCTCATTCAATTAAGAACTAACATAATAGCCCTGGCCGAATGGCTCAGGTTGGAATGTGGTTCTGTACACCAAAAGGTTGCAGGTTTGATTCCTGGTCAGGGCACATACCTGGGTTTCAGGTTCAATCCCTGGATGGGGCACGTGCTAGAGGCAACCAGTCGATATTTCTCTCTCTCTGTCTAAGATCAGTGGAAGCATTATCCTCAGGTAAGGATTAAAATATAAATAAATAAAATAGAGTCCTGTATTTTAAAAAAAGAATTAACATAATAAAAACCCTTGATTTTAATCTGGCACACACCAACTAAATTCAGGCAACGTTTCCCAGCCCTCCCTTGCAGCTAGACGTGGCTGTGTGACTAAGTTTTGGCCAATGGGATGTTGGGTAGAAATAAACACACCTTCTCCTTTCCCTCTTCCCACTGGAATGGTGAAACAATAGGAAAAAAGGAGAGAAAATCCGGTAAGACAACCTATTTAGAAAAACCCCCATTACTAAATTTTCAAAAGGAAATGGATCAGTACGAATTTTAAACCAGCTGGGTGTTATTTACCTTCAAATGAAAGAATCATAACAAAGGGTAAACATCTGGGTAAGATGAATAAATTCACTGTGCACCTTGACTATCGAAGACTCATTAAATTGGCTTCCCTGGCAGATACTTAAAGGAAGCCCACTCATTCATAATCTCAAAGCACAATGAGGAATGTATGCTGACAGCACCTGCCAGGATTCAGCAACGAAAGTACAAAAAGCGTATCCAACTCTGAAAGTAAATCCTCTGGAAAGATAGCATCCTTCAAACTTAAGATACACATCACAGGGTGTCCTGGTCAGCACCGCGCAGAAAAATACAAGGGACAGCAGAAAAACAGCACCGCACTGGGAATCCGGAAGCCCACGCTGTAGACTGTGCCTGGTGGCGTCAGTGCAGGAAAGTCATTACCCAGTGGGCCTCAAATATCTCGCACTGTCAGTTAACAGTGTTGGCCTATGTCTGTGGTTTTGTACTTCTGTTTTTAGTAATGGAACAAGCATCCTCAAATTAAATCTTATTGAAAGACTGGAGAGGGGGTAATAATTACACAAATAGGTGGATGATGTCATTAAAATGTGGACTCAATGTTCTTTTGCTATAAAGTTTAAATACATATTTTCCAGAAATAAAACCGAAAAAAATCCAACCAGTAAATCAAAGATTCCATAGCTTAATGAACTTTGATGATAGTAAGAAAAATACATTTACCTAATTTTCTAGCAGCAGCCTGCATATGCTATGCTGCAGAATACCGCCTCTTTATCATTATTTGGTTACCCTAACACAACACTCTGATTTTGAATTAAAGGGGGTAAAAAGATCATTTAACCAAAGAAGGTAAAAATCAATTACTTCAGATCATTTTAATATAGAATTTTTAATTTTAATTCTTTGGGTTAAAAGAATATGTGACATACCTATTAGAATGACTGTACAAGAAAAACTGCTAAGACAATATACCAAGTGTGATAAGGACAGGGCACCATACACTCCTGATAGTTATATAAAATGGTATGACGACTTTGGAAAAACAGTTGATCATTTCATGTAAAGACCCAGCAATAGCCCAGCCGGGCGTGGCTCAGCGGTTGAGCATCGACCTGGTTTCCAGGCGACTGGGGTTCGATTCCCGGTCAGGGCACATGCCCAGGTTGCGGGCTCGATCCCCAGTCGGGGGCGTGCAGGAGGCAGCTGATCAATGACTCATCATTGATGTTTCTCTCTCTCTCCCTCTCCTTTCCTCTCTCTGAAATCAATAAAGATATATTTTTAAAAAAAAAAAAGACCCAGCAATATTACTCCAGGGTACCTACCCAGAGAAATGAAAACTATGTTCAAACAAAAGTCTGTACATAAATATTTACCATGGCTTTATTTACAATAGCTAAAACCTGGAAACAACATTCACCTTTAACTAGTGAATGGGTAAACAAACTGTGGCATATCCCTACCCCCTTTTTTAAAAAAGATATCATCTCACACCCATTAGAAATGGCCAGAATAAAACAGTTGAATAATACCAAGTGTTAGCAAGGCTGTGGATAAACAGGAATTTTCCCACTGTTGTTAGAAATGTAAATAGGCTCAAATACTTGGGAAAACTATTTGTTAACATCTAGTAGGTTCAAGATGTGTGTGCACTATGGTCCAGCATTACCATTTCTCAGCCTATTCCACCCTACTTTTATAGTCCACAACTAATACATGAACAGAATGTACAAATAAGGTTTGGTATGTTTAAACAGTGAAATAAAACAGCACTTAAACAAAGGAACTCTAGCCACTTGGGTCAACGTGGCTTGAAAATATATTCCTGAATGAGCAAGTATACCGCAGAACACATACCACATGAGATCTTTTATTTAAGGTTTTAAATCATGCAGTCAATACTGTATATGAGTTTATGGATATATAAACATGTCATAATACAAAAGTAAAAATATGGACTAAAAAATTACCTCTAGGAGAGGGAGGGAAATGAGATTAGCAAAGAGGGTACCTAAAATGTTTTTTCTTTCTTTCTACTTCTTTTTTAATCCTAAAGCAAAGACAACATGGTAGGATTTATTAGGCCTGCTCATCTGGCATATTAGTATTTATTCTTTTATTTCCTTACATTTGAATTTTCACAATTAAAAACTTAAAGACGATCTCTAGAAGGATATACAAAAGAAACACAAAAACTGGTAGAAGTGGCTGCCTCCAGAGAGGGGACTAGCATGAGCTAGAGGGAGACTTAAACTCTCCATTTCTGTCCTCATGTACCTTTCAGGTTGTGTTCTATGTACATCCATTATCAACTTTCTTCTAACTACCAAAAAATCTACCTAAAGTATTTTTACTACTATTTAATACTTAAAGCAAGGCTACTAATGGAGATTCCAGTCCTGACTGTGCCATGAGGAGCAATGTCTTCTTGGGAGGTACTTTAACCTGCCCTTCTCCAAAGGTTATACCAATTCTAATACACAAAGCATCATCACAAACCAGAGATGAGAAGTTCTATCTATGCCACAGGGAGCGATCAGCAGTGCTCCTGTAACTCTGGTAGGAAAATGTTTATAATCTATCACAGCAGTTCCACATGACCATCTGTAGTGATTGCCTCATATCCTCTGTGGAATCAAGTGGGTAGATATGTACAGATAGTTACTATTTCTCAATGCTTGATGAGGTAAGAGGGCAGGAAGTTGAGGGAGCAGTTATCTGATGACTTATTTTCTTAATGAGCTAATAAATGGGAGTCATGGTGGAGAGGAAGGAGGCTGAGGATGAGACCGGGGAAAGACTGAGCAAAAAGAATGACATAAAGAGGAAAAAGAAGCCAAGGGTCTAGCTGAGCCCAGCACTTGTAAATATATAATAGAGAAAGTCACCTTGGTGTCTGGTTTCTCTCCAGCAGAGTACAAGTGGGGGGGGGGGGGGGGAAATGTAGAAAAATTAAATAGTAGGACTGTGCCACTGAGGACGGTCAGCAAGTTACAGGGCCAGCTGAGAGTGAGGAAGTCAAGATGCTGGTAAGATGACAGTCACATGACTCCCTAAGGCGTCCACAGCTATGGAAAGGGCCAAGGGGGGCAAAAGGAAGCCAGAGAGTAGCAGTGCCCAAGGAACAAGGACCACTGGAGGAGAAGAAATGAGAACCAGGCAGGACAGGATGTGTGCAGGCAGGAGACTCTCCAAGCTCAAGATCCCAAGTGTCACCTGGGAGATGACAAGGCTCAGGAGAGCTGACGTGAACTGGAAGTAAAACTCCCTAGAAAAGATCAAGTGAAGGGTTGGCAAGGTTTGGAGGCTGAAAGAGCCAACAACTTAGAGATGATGTTTAGCACTTTAATATTTAAACCTATGTCACTGCCTAAGGACAATACTGAAATAAATTTGCAGGCAAGACAAACAAGGAGACTACGTGGTGTTCAAAACCAGTGCTGAATAAGAACACCATGTTGATGCAGTCAGAGTTAGTGTGCTCCCCCAACACCAGCAGGGTGGTCAGAGTTTCCCTGTAACTAAACACTTAAGTCCCTTACTTCTGAGGGCTTGCTGCTGACAAGTAATAGGAAAACCAACCAAAAGTGTGGTCAGAACTAGCACTCTTAATGTTCTGCAAATTAACTGCTCAGGAATTTCTGATTTTCCTGTGTATCCTCATATCCTTTTATTCTCTTCAACTATTCCAAAAGCTGTTTTTATCTAACAATACTACTGTACTTCATGTTTTCCTAGGTCATCCATTCTTTATTTTAAAAGAAATGAGAAATATTTGTTGCACCCTAAATATTAACATAGACAGTTATAAGCTATAAAATATATTTGATTTTTGGGTAAAAGAGAAAATTACTTTAAAGAAAGAATTATAGCCTGGTTGATTGTCAACCCATGAACCAGGAGATCGTGGTTCGATTCCCAGTCAGGGCACATGCCCGGGCTGTGGGTTCGACCCCCAGTAGGGGGCTTGCAGGAGGCAGCCAATCAATGACTCATCCTTGATATTTCTATCTCTCTCCCTCTCCCTTCCTCTGTCTGAAATCAATAATATATATATATATACACATATATATATAAAGAATTACATATATATGTATATATTTTAAATGTTAAGAATAATTTTTTTTCTTCTCAAGCCAGGGGATAAATGAATTAACAGCTAGAAATACTGCCTATCAATCAATTTATTTGGTGAAGTGGTTCAGAAGCATTTCCAGACAATGGGAGACCTTTGACAGTAAAGGTCTTCCATTTTACAGGAAAGAAATGAGACGGGAAGCTGATAGACGTATCATTCAATTATGAGTATATATTATTAACAGTCCGTGAATGGAAGTGGCTTACATTAAATACCCAAACTCCAAAAGCTTACAAGCTGGGAACATATTACTCAGCAGTAGATAAAGCAATGTGGGCCTTGAGCTGTGCCACCAGCCCCATGTGACTGCTGAGTACCTGAAATGAGGTCAGTCCAATTGACATGTGCTGTAAGTATAAAATACACACCAGACTTCAGAGTTACTATAGGGGGGAAAGTTAAATATTTCATTAATAATTTTATATTGATTACTCGAAGTGATGTTTTACTAGGTTATTACATTTATTACTAAAAATTCATTTTATCTGCTTTTTACCATATTTAATATAGCTAGCTGCTAGAAAATTACATATGTGGAATAAACCATCGCAGCACAGGATGTCTGATCCAATACAGAGCAGCCCGAACAAGCAGTCTCTAGACAAACCGTCCAGCACACCCCACGCCTCCTGCCCTATTGCTAGAGCAGGCACAGGGACCAACGTATCATCCCTAGGTGTCCCAGGACAAGAAGTGGCTATGGAGGAAGTTGCTACAGAAGAATTTGTTATATGAGTGGCAAGGACAAAAAGGAAGAGAAGTGGTGAAATTAATGACAGTGGATCAAACGATGAAGCAAGCGACCTTGACACTGATTCAAAGACGTCCAGGAAGCAACTGGCGGAGATCGACGTTTTACAAGTAACGCTGGGTAACTTGGCCAAGCTTACTGATGTCAAATTGCAGCTACTGGAAGCAAAGGTAGACAAGCTACAGGCAAATGTTTCAGTCATGCATTCAAGAGGTATGCAAGGAACTCCTCCTGTTGGAATCTTCTATCCAAGTGTTGTTCCAGATAGAAGCAATCCTCCTGCATCCTCTGCTCCAACATCTGACACCGAGAGCAATTTCTATGCTATGTGGAAAGGCTGGTGATTACAGAAAGATCACAACAGCTCGGACATAAGAGAGGAGAAATACTACTGCACATTGTCCTTCTGTGAACCATATTGTAACATTAGTGAATGGAGCTGCCAGATGCTGCATCCTGTACCACATGCAGATTTCATATCCAACCTGAACAAACCACTGCTTCTTGCCCAGGACTGTCACATGGGTCTGCTGTCTAGCCTATGGTGGAGGATTTTAGTAATGACCAACAACAAGAACAAAAGAAAAAGAAAATTACATATGTGATTCCCATTACAATTGTATTGGACAGTGCTGGTCCAAAAATAGCGGCTATTGGGAAAAGAGAAAAGTAAATGCTACTTCAGTGTATACAACCATGGTAATCATGATCAGACTCCATCCAAAGAACATGTTCTGATACTGTGGCTTCACACACACACATAAAACACAGACATGGCCATATATCTTAATCCAAACATCAAAACAAACCCTACATTACTATCCCACACAAGCGGCTGTGCAGCCTGCACTCTGATGGAGGGGAGCAGGTGCCATAACCTGATTTCTCACATCACAGAACTGAGAGGAGGAGGGAGGGAGCCAGATCTGAGGAAGGCCAAAGTAAAACTCCACGTGCTAACAAACACACACTGAAAGGTCATAAAGGGAGTTGGAGCTCTTCTCTGGAAGCTCAAATCCAGCACAGAGAAAACTAAATAAAACAGAGTCCATCCAAGGGTAAACACTACTCAGATCCAGAGGGCCTTTATAACTACCAAATTGCAGGCTCTGGTTCTGTAGGCAAACCTAAAACAAAGTAGCACCTGTACATAAAAAGAATTATCATAGAAGCAATAGGATAAATTTATTGATGAGATTTTCCCATACCAAACAGAAAGTCAGCAAACAACTCAGACAATTTATAAACATCTGATCTTAATCTAACACTAACACACTGATTTTAAAACATATCAAAAAATAAAAATAAATAAAACATATCAAAAAATTAAAAAAATTTAAAAAACTTATCCAACTGAAAAGGCTGGAGTTGTTCTAATATGCTTGGAATGCTTTCACAGTAACCGTTACACAACGCTTCCTTTCCTACCTTCTTATATAAGCTCTGTAATCATGAGTGTTTACATAGGGTTTTGAAACCCAAGTTTTCCTGTAAATATTTAATTCTCTTGTTGCTACTGATCCAACTATAAACAGAGCATTTTATAACATGTTTAGTAATAAGAAAGTGGGGCACTGACATCACCAGCACACAGTCTACAAACCAAAAGCACCAGAATCACCAGACAGCCTCTCAGAAATCAGCTGCTAATAAAACAGAAATTTCTCCTCACTCCTCCAAGTTTTTTATCCAGTTTATATCTGAATTCCTCTGCATCTGTGGACCAACTTCTAAAATGAGCCTGAATCAGAACCAGGCACCCTGGTCTACAGGCTCCAGGCACTGGGCAGAGCTGGTATTCTCAGGTATGAACACGCAGGCAGTGAACTATCGTCTGTATGCCCTTGATAACAAAGATGAAAGGTACTAACTAGCAAGCCTTCTGTCTTCTGTTTAGTAAGAGCTTAATATGTTGGAACCTGTACCGATAGTGTCAAAGAAAATGGAATAAAGCAATCATTCGGCCAGTTTCCTGCACTACCGCAATAGTTAGAACAATGAGGTGGAAATGGCATATACGTGAAGCAATTTACCATCTAACTGGACAGACTGGGACAACTAGTGCATTACATGATCATTATCGAGCTGTGCACGAGGGCGCAGAGAAAATGCAACCCAACAGGGCTTGAAATGACTTTGGGGAAGTAAAGCCAAGGTCACGCTCAAAGGATGGAGAGTCCCAAGAGGGAGGCCACCATGGAGTCCAGAGGGAGGTGGGAGCACGGCCTGTCTTTAGGACATGAAAGCAACCTACTCACAGCAGACTGTGGGAGGTGGAGGAAGGAAAACCCCTTGCAGGGTCAAAAGACTCTCAAAATTCCAATGTAAATACAACACAACTTTAGGAAACCTGAGTTTCTGGGCAGATGAAGAGAACAGAAAGAGTCTACTGCTGGAAAACCTTAAAATGGAAGATCAAGAAGCTAGTATGTTAACCCAAGTACAAGAATCTTGGCAACTGGGATGATGGAGGCGACAAAGAAAAAGAGAGGGACAAAGGGAGCGATGTGAAAGAAAAAAACAAATCAAAAACTTGGTGTCAGCTCCGGCTGGTGTTGCTCAGTGGTTAGAGCATTGGCCTGCAGGCTAAAGGGCCCAGGTTGGATTCCGGCCAACGGCACGGACCCCCATTGCAGTCTCGATTCCCGGCTCTGGTTGGGGCGTGTGCAGGAGGCAACCAATTGCTGTGTCTCTCTCACACCAATGTTTCTCTCTCTCTCCCTCTCTCCCTTCTACTCTCTCTGAAAAGCAATGGAAAAAATATCCTCAGGTGAGGATTGGGGGAAAAAAATTGTAGAATGGCTGAGAAAGAGTCAGGGAACTGGTCTTAAATGTCTTTACACCCAGGGTTTGTACCTGTTACCCTGTCCAGGAGCACCAACAGCATAGGTACTCAAATGTTTGCTGACCAAAAAAAAAAACTCAAAAGCATGTAAAATGAAAATATTTACCTCCTACCTTGTAATTAGTGTAAGTGGCAAGACTGTGCCTGTTAATTTTCTAGTTTAATCTATGTGGAATGTGACCTAAAGAATCCATGACTTTATCATTAGCATTAACCTAACAATTATTCCCAGCACTGAGTTTAGACCATTGCTGACATGCAAAGGGCAAGGTTAAGCACAAATGAGCTCTAACACTTCAAGGCTACAAGCTGTCGGCACAACTCTATCGTGAAACACAGAACAAGAAGGATTGTATTTCAGACGCACCTAAATGCCAGGACGTGGACCTGTCCATATGCTTTCCATTACACACCGCTGAGCTCCATTTCCTTGTGCTGTTGAGGTCCAAGCTCGAAACCAGACAGGGAGTCCCGATTAGCGGAGTCAAGACCTAGCTGGAAAAAAACAAGTGGTAAATAAAAAGCAATAATAAACCTAGCAGGAGGCACATTGCATGAATGGCATCTACTTCTCACTCCTAGAACTCGTTCTGTTGCTTCCTCACTTCTAAGGAACATCTCCAAGTCCCAGTCCATCCCTGGGCAGGATCACAGACTGCACCTTTGGTCCCTTAAAAAAATCAACTCTCCATTTGCACAAAATATTTTGGAAAATGGTATTTCAGAACACCTGGTAAAAGCAATTTTGCACTCAGTTGAGCTTTCTTCCTTGACAATTTTTTTTCCCTTTAATCCTCACCTGCAGATATTTTCATTGATTTTTAGAGAGATAGGAAGGGAAAAAGGGAGAAAGAGAGAGAAACATAGATCAGTTGCCTCCTGCACATGCCTGGGCTGGGGGCAGAACTCGAAACCTAGGTATGTGCCCTGACCGGGAATCAAACGCAAAACCTTTCAGTGTACGGGATGGGACGATGCTCCTACCAACTGAGCCACATGGCCCAGGGCATCTTCCTTGACAATTTTTTAATTCCATATTCTCTAGCACAGGACCTTGATTTTAAAACAACAAACACTTTTTAAGGATTTCTTTCCACAACCCTTGGGAACCACTGGATTCACACTTTATAGGTAAGAAACCCAAGCAGGATAGGGCCTTCTGGTCAAGGTACTGGAGCTTGTAAGAGATGTAACAGTGCAGAGGTCAGAGCCCATCAGGACTATGACAGCAGAGCCCTTGCCTCTACTTTTAACTCTACATTGTCTCCAACGCCGCCACTAGAATGAACTAAAGGTACTGCATTTGAGGGAAAAGCAAAGATTTAATTATTCAAAAATCACCTTCTTTCTAAGCCTCTTAAAAATGTATTAATACAATGGGGCGTGCTTTCCATAAAAGCTGGGTCACATTCTACTTAAGCTGGGTTATCACTAGGTACACATGCTCATTTTATTGTTTATTAAATGAATGTATTTTATATACACTTTCACTTATGCATATATTTTACAATTAAAACAAAACAAAACCCAGAGCCCTGGCCAGGTGGCTCTGTTGCTTGGAGCATGGTCCTGTACACAAAAAGGTGGCAGGTTCAATTCCTGGCCAGGGCATATACCCAGGTTTCAGGTTTGATTCCTGGTAGGGGTCTGTGCAGAGGCAACAGATCCATGTTTCTCTCTCTCACTCTCAAATAAATAAAAAAATAAGAAAACTGCACGAGGTAATGACAGTTTAGCCAGATATCAATACATTTCTCATTAGAAAATACTTATGCTGTGAATCTTTCACCTCCACTGTTTGTTTTGGGCGAGTGAGCATCACCATTCAACGATGGCGCCGAGGTCAGTAAGCACATAAATGCCATCAGACTTGTAGCAGTTCAGCCTTCAATGAACCGGCAGTGATCCTGTATATTTTTTAATTTCAGACACTAAACATCGTTCTTTTGCTGTTCGGGACAAAAAATATTACTACTCATTTTGAGTGATTAGAATATGAATGGAGAAATTTTGTTTTTCTAAAACATACTTTTGCATTTGAGGCAAAAAAAAAAAGGTACTTTATCTCCCAAAATAAAATCTTCATAACCATCAATTTATTTTAAGCGATGTTTATTAAAACTTTAGAATCAGAAGGGAGGCACAAAGGCAACATCCGTTAGTGAGGATTAGGAATAATGGAAAGAACACGAAAAAAAGAACGCAAAGCTTTGAAAGAACAGCTTATTTTCCATTAAACTCTAATCATACACATTGTTCTTTCAGAAATATAAGTTGCACAACATGCATAGTATAATCCAACTTTTATTAAAAGTATAATTACATACTACATATTTGTGGACATAGAAAAGGGTTAGAAAGGATAAACATCCAACCGCCTTAAAATCTAGGGGGTATAAGAGGTGGTGTGACTTCTGAAATTTGCTTTATAGGATTCTGACAAGTTAGAATTATTTTCCAACATGTGTATGCTTCCTTTGTAAATCCTTTAAAGAGCTAATGAAATGTTAATTTTTTTAAAGGTTCCATGAGGGCAAAGCTGCAAATTAACCAAATTTCATTTTAGCTACAAATCACAGAAAAATTCTGAAAGGATAAAAGAAAGTCATGGACCCCCATGAAGATGTATTTTTGGAAAATACTTTTTAAAGCTGATCGGTAAGATGAGTATTTGGAAGAACTGGCTTTCTAACTCCACTGAACAACTATCATACACCAAAATACAGAATTGGGTCAGAAGTTCTAATATTGGAAAAACACAAATGTATTTTTGGGAAAAGAATTAAGCAGGAAGGGTCACTCAATAATAACAAGCCTGAGTTATCAGTGAGCATCCTTGAACTTTGGTCACAGCGCCACTGGAACACCCTTCCCCTTCATACATTCCAACACACTCAGGAAATGTGAAAACCTGCCCTTCGCACACAAGGCTACTGGGCTGAGATCAAAGCCCAGGCCCCGAGAGCAAGTAAGGGGAAACTTCACGTGGAGCACAATGATGCACCACCTGACTTTCCCCCAAGGTCACTCCAGAACTTATAAAAAACTGTTCACCGTGCTTCTGTTGTTTGTTAATTGGGGTTTTCAAAAGTACTATGTGCGGTGGTTCCAAAATTTTGATTTTATAAAGAAAAGAAAAAACATTAACTAAAAAATTTGGGTGAATTTTAGAATTAAAAAAAATTTTTAAATATATAGAATTGTTGTCTTTGTATTTTACCATTTCCTTAAAAAGGGACATTAACACTTCAGAAGGAGGAAGGATTTACTCCCAGGGCCAATACCATCCACAGGCCAGAAACTCTGAGCAGCCAAGTCATTATATCAACTCAGTAGATTCCAAAAAAGCTAACAACACCTACTCCTGATTTTTAAAACAAAAACCTTCCAATAAAAATTAAAATGATTCTTGCTGAGTATCACAAAGAACATCTGAAAACAAGGGCAAATACAACTGCTACATACTCAGCATGCTTTTACATTTAGTTTGCACTTTTGTCTTTTTTTCTTATTTTAGTTTGTACATTTTTAAAATGTATTTTTATTGACTTCAGAGAGAGGAAGGGAGAGGGAGAGAGACAGACAGAAACATCAAGGATGAGAGAGTCATAGATCGGCTGCCTCCTGCACACCCCCTACTGGGGATCAAGCCCGCAACCCGGGCATGTGCCCTGCCCAGGAATCGAACCATGACCTCCTGGTTCACAGGTCAACCCTCAACCACTGAGCCACACCGGCTGGGCTAGTTTGTAGTTTTAAAAGGACTTGCAAAAGAAGCACATGAATGTACCTGAAAATGTTGGTAAAATGGGCAATTTTTAAGGAAAACTATTCTTTGAAAACCTGAACAAACAACAACATACAAATAGACAAAATTATAAAAGCAAAGAACTATGCTCAAAAAAGGTACAGGCTCAGACAAACTCACAGTCCAAGTTATTCCCTAACCATTCCGGTAGAAAAGGGAAACAGGAAACCTTCCCTATTCCTCCTGGTAAAACTGACAAATTAACAAAGAAAGCCCAAGAGAAGAAAACTGTATGTTAACCTCACTTGCCATTTCTAGATTATTTTTTTTAACTTTTGTGAATTTGACATGTAAAGAATGATATTTGGTTTCAATCTTGATTTCTTTGATCCATATAACTATAGTTCTCATGAACTGTATGCACCTTTTCTCCATTTTTCAGTAGGTATGGTTTTTTCTTGTATGGTTTGTAAGAGCTCCTTGTAAATTAAAGACATTAACCTTGTGCGGTGCTACAAACATTTTCACCAGAAAAAGCAAATGCTTTTGCCATTCTGTTTATAAAGGATACTTTTTAAGAATCTCTCTGATGTTAAATCTAAAGTATCTTTTTGTAATTTCTTCTATCACTTTTGTGCTTTCAAAGCCCCTCCCTATTCCAAGATCAGAGAAATATTCACCATCATTTTCAGCTCGATGTATTTGGTCAAAATCATTTAAAAATTATTAGTAGCCATCCTTTTTAATATGCATATCCAATAAAATCTTTGCTTTAATAAAATAGATGAGTATAATTATATTCACCTTAGTTGTAGAACAAGTAAGTGTCCAATATTTGAGGACTAGCTAAATTATAACAGTAAAATACTTTATCATAAGATACTACAGCCCAGCCGGACGTGGCTCAGCAGCTGAGCATCGATCTAGGATCCAGGAGATCGCGGTTCAATTCCCGGTCAGGGTACATGCCAGGGTTGTGGGCTCGATCCCCCGTCGGGGGTGTGCAGGAGGCAGCCGATCAATGACGACTCTTTCATTGTTGATGTTTCAACTCTCTCCCTCTCCCTCTCTCTGCGATCAATAAAGATATATTGGAAACAAAAAATACTACAAAGCCATTCTATAGTACACTATCTGGTCACATGGAGAAAGTCATAATCTGTTACTAAGTGGGGAAAAAAAGCTAGAACATCTCCATTTATATAAAAACTACACTTATTTGGCCCAGACAAGCTAGACACCTAAAGATTAAGAGTAATACTGCCCTGGCCAGGTTGCTTGGTTGGTGGAGCATCGTCCCATGCACCAAAAATACTGTGGGTTCAAATCCCAATCAGGGCACATAGCTAGGATACAGGTTTGATCCCCAGTTGGGGCAAGTAAGGGAAGCAACCAACCAATGTTTCTCTCTCACATCAATGTTTCTCTTTCTCTAAAATCAATGAACATATCTTCGGGTGAGGGTTTAAAAAAACCAACAAAGTAATTCTCCCTAGGTGTCAGATTATAGGCGTCTTATTTCTTTCTGTTGTTCTGTTTTATATATTACTAATGAACATGTATTATATTTGTGATCAGAAAAAAAGTTTAGCCCTGGCTGGGTAGCTCAGTCGGTTAGAGCGTTGTCCCAATAGGACAAGGTTGCAGATTCAGTCCCCAATCAGGGCACATATAAGAATCAACCAATGGGGTGGGAAGAGATTAACCAAAGAACTTATATGCATGACCCATAGGCACAGACAAGTGTGGTGAAGGCCTGAGGGGGGATGGGGGTGCAGTAGAAGGGGTCAATGGGGAAAAAAAGATGACATCTGTAATACTTTAAACAATCAAGATAAATTTAATTTTTAAAAAAAGAATCAACCAATGAATGCATAAATAAGTAGAACAACAAATCAATGTTTTTCGCTCTGTTTCTCAAATCAAGTAAATAAAAAAAGAAAAAGTTTGAAATTCCTAAGTACATACATAATACAAGTCACTAAAAAGAATTTTGCCCATATGCTTAACTTGCAACTGTCTTTCAAAAAAAAATTAAATGCCTTTCCTTCACGTAACATATTTAATCCCATATTACAAATAGGATAATAAACATTTAATTCAAGAAAAGTGGGGGCTTCACCAATCTTCCTAATTACCTGAGGATCTAGGAGTAATACCTGATTATATTCCTGGCAAAATGACCAAGTTAAACATGCAACCCAATGACAATTATCCGTGGTAGTAAGCCAAACCCTGCTAACATAAACGGTTCCATTTCTCCCTTAATAAACTGTACCTTAGCATGTGAACAAACACTGTTGAGTACAACAAGGGTAAGAAGTCTATTTTAAATGTGCTCATCCCAAAACTTCCTAAAACCTTTCTAAAATGTCTAGGAATGATCACGACCGTACGATAATCAGATTAAAGTGACTGGATATCAGAACTTTGAACTCAAAACCAGGGAAGACCTGGAGATGGACATGCCAGAGCTCCAGGGAAGCTACTTCTCCCAGACTGTCCCCACTGTCTGACCCAGCACCCTGTCTGAGGACAGGGCTCTATAAAGATGGGTGGGAGAAAGAACACAAAGGGTTTAGAAATCTGGAAGCCCCACCCTCCAAGGGCAGTAGGGGACAAAGAGAGGAAGCAAAGATTCCACCCAGTTGAAGGTAGCTGGAGAACCAGAATCCAGACCCATCTAATTTATCTTTTTAATCCTCAAACAAGGACATGTCTTTATTAATTTTAGAGAGAGGGAGAGGGGGAGAGAGAGAGAGAAACATCATGTGAGAGAGAACCATAGATTGGCTGCTTCCCGCACACAATCCAACCGGGGATCAAACGCACAGCCCAGTTATGTGCCCTGATCAGGAATCAAACCTGTTACCCTTCGGTGCACTGGATGACAGCTCCAACCAACTCAGCCACACCGGACAGGGCCCATCTCATTTATTAGAAACTGTAGAGAGAAAAATGGTGCCAGGAAATGCACAGAAAGTATTAGTGCCTACTCCCTGTGGAGTGCTACACGAATTATTAAGTTTCCCACCCATAACCTAAAAGACTAATGAGCCCTAAAGTCTACTTAGGACAAGTATTTCCAGAAACTGGGAACACAAAGGAAAACCCCCTCCTTTTTTTTTTGCAAAAACCTAAAGGATATAATTAGAATGAGTCACTAAAAGCTATTTTCTGAGTTTGATGCAAATTTTATTTTTTAGTTCTACTGGAGGAAAAATAAGAAATTAAGGCACAAGAGTTCTCTATCAACCCAGAAGAGTTATCATATGTGCCCAAAGGGAAACACAGTAAACACCAAAAGTATCCAAGCCTAAAACTTGAGTGGAAAGCTTGTAAATGACACCTACCATCCCTTTCTGACTGTTTAGAATAGCACCCAGCTTCCATGCCATCCCACTTAAAGTTCCAGTTTATAGGGTTTATGATGTGAAAAATCTTCAAGTTCAAATGTTACTTTAAAATTCAAGTTCAAAGGTGGCAGCTGATTATTCCAAGCATATTTTAGTAGACAAACAGATCTGCAATCTAAAAAAAATTTAGCCCTTGCCTGGCTAACATGGCTCAGCGGTTGAGCATCGACCTAGGATCCAGGAGATCGCAGTTCGATTCCGGGTCAGGGCACATGCCCGGGGTTGCAGGCTCGATCCCCACCAGGGGGCGTGCAGGAGGCAGCTGATCAATGATTCTCATCATTGATGTTTCTATCTCTCTCTCCCTCTCCCTTTCTCTCTGAAATCAATAAAAACGTATTTTTTAAAAATTTTTACACAAACAAGTTGTAATAGATTTTTATTTGTCTCTTAGAAATATGTTTCCTTTGAAACTTTAAAGTTTGAAAAATGAGATATTTATTTTGAAAACTAAACTAACAGAAAATGACCTACAAATAAATCTTAGTTCTCGAATATATCATAAACTACAAGACAAAATGGGGAAAATATTTGTAATGTTTATTAAAGTACCAATATCCTTGATATACAAAATTGCCAGGAAAGAAATGAACACAAAAATAGAAAAACTGCTAAAGAAAATAAATATACCAAACAAAGTATAAATGGCCAAAATCTCATTTAAAATGTTCAACTCACTAGTTATCAAAGAAAAGCAAAATAAACACAATGATTCTATTCTTCCCCCAAGTGGGTAAAAAAAAATTTTTTTTAATATAGCATAATTGCCAGTGTGTTAACAAAGTAAACAAAACATAGAATCATCAATGAGTAAAATAAGTATATAAGTGCTTTCACCACAATTCTAATATTCCTTAATAGTCTAATACAGGATACCAGTCCCACTTCTAGATATTTTTCCATCCGGTAAGTTTAATCTTAATTGTAACCAATAGCTTCCGTGGTCTATTTTTTTGTAATTGATTGACTTCAAAGAAAGAGGAAGGGAGAGAAAGAGAAAAAACACAGATTTATTGTTCCACTTATTTATGCACTCATTGGTTGATTCTTGTACATGCCCTGACTGGGGGTTGAGCCCACAAGGTTGGGGTATCGGGACCATGCTCTAACCAACCTGGGCAGGGCCGCTTCAGCGTTCTTTATATGACAACCCCTAAAATAGCTGTGAATTTCCTGCATGTTCTTCTCAAATAACTCCATTTCCTAATAAGCGAAATAGCAGAAGATATAAAAATTCCTAAGAAATGGCAGACACTCTCTAGGGACTTCGCTTTATCCTTGCTCTCTCTGGAGACCAGGGACAGCTACACTCGCCCAGGAGAAAGTCAACAGCAAAATACTTTCTTTCCCTTGAGAATAATGTCAGTGATTGTATTACATGAAGAGGAAGTGCACTGAACTCTCTAATACAGTCTTCACCAAAGGTTTCACACGTGAGGATCAACAGCTAGCAGTATGCATGTTTCCATCCCACAGTATGTTCAGTCAACTATGCACAGGCTTTAAAAGCAGTATCTGCATTTTAGTTCATTTAATGCAATGGTTCTCAACCCTATCTGCAAACTGGAATCACCTGGGAGATTTTTAAAAACCCCAGTGCTTAGGCTGAATTCTGATCAACTATACCCAAGTCTCCAGGATGAGAGCACAGGACCACTGGCTTGAAGCATGATTTTCAAACAATAAATAATGACCCAGGAGAGTGAATAGAGAAATCAATTCAGTGGGCTGGGACTAGCAATATTTTAATTAATAAACAAATAAATGGGATGGAGCAGACTTGAGTAGGCTAGAAGAAAATATCAGAACGCATTGCTCCTAGTGTGAATACTGTCTCATGTAAATTCAGTTAAAAACATGTAATTCTTGGCAATACTACCCAGACTGAACTACAGATTCAATGCAATCGCTATCAAAATCCCATTTGCCTTTCTGGCAAAAATTGACAAACTGATCCTAAAATTCAAAAGGAAATGCAAAAATCCCAGAATAGCCAAAACCTTGAAAAAGAAGAAAATTGGGGGACTCACACTTTCCAATTTCAAAACTTAACACAAAGCTATAGTAATTAAGACAGTGTAGCCCTGGCCGGGTAGCTCAGTTGGTCAGAGTGTCATCCCAATATGACAAGGTTGTGGGTTCAATTTCTGGTAAAGGCACATACAGGAATCAACCAATGAATGCATAAATAAGTGGAACAAATCTCTCTCTTGCTCTCTCTCCCCCACCCTTCCTTCCCCTCCCTCCCTCATTCCTCTCTCTCTAAAATCAATAAATAAAAAAAGAAAAAAGACAGTGTACTTACTGGTATAAGAATAAACAAATAGATCAATGGAAAAGAACTGAGAATCCAAAAATAAACCTTAACATTTATGTCACATGATTAATATCAAGTGGTTTTTGACAGGGGTGAAGAACAGTCCTTTTCAACAAATGACACTGAGACCACTGGAAACCCACAGTACAGGAATTAAGTTGGGCCCCTACCTCACACTACACACAAAAATTAACTCAAAGTGCATCAAACCTAAATCTAAGAGATAAGACTATAAAACTCTTAGAAAAAAACATAGGAGTAAATCGTTGTGACCTTGGCTCAGGCAATGGTGTCTTAGCTAGGACATCAAAAGCACAAACAACAACAAAAGATATAGATAAATGGAACTGCGTCTAAATTTAAAATTTTTGTGTTTCAAAGGACATCAGAAAGTGAAAGACAACCCATAAAAGGGGAAAAATTACTTGCAAATTATATATCAGAGACTGGTATGTAAAATATATTAAGAAATCCTACAACTCAACAATAAAAAAATAATAACCCAATTTAAAAATGGGCAAAAGCTTTGTACAGACATTTCTCCAAAAACATACAAATGGCCAGTAAGATGAAAAGATGCTCCACCTCATTAGTCATTAGGGAAATGCAAATAAAACCACAAGGAGATCCCACTTCATATTTACTAAGATGGCTATACTAAAAAGACAGACAATGGCACCAGTTGGTAAGGATGCAGAGAAACTGGAACAATCATACTTTACTGATGCACCGCTTTGGAAAAATTTAGTAGCTCCTCAGAATGGTAAACACAGAATTTCCATATAACCTATGTAATTCCACTCCTTGATATTCACCCAAGAGAACTGAAAACATGATCACACAAAAACATATACACGAACATTTACAGCAGCATTATTCATAATAGCTAAAATGCAAAACCACCCAAGTGTCCACCAACCCAAGTGTGGCTAATCAGAATGTGGTACATACTACACGGGTAAATAGTAAACACATTATGCTCAGTAAAAAGCTAATCAAAGAAAGATCACATATACTGATCCTATTATATGAAATGTCCGGATAATGCAAATCCACAGAAATAGTATAGAGTCATGACTGCCAGAGGCTGAAGGGAGGGAAAATGAGGAACGACTGCTATTAGGCACGGGGTTTCTTCTGGGGGCGATAAAAACATTCTGAAATTAGATAATGTGATGATTACAGAACTCGGTGAATATACTAAAAACAACTGAAGTGTATCCTTTTAAAGGGTGGATTTTATGTTACGTGAATTATATCTCAATAAAGCTTTTTTCCTTTTAAGGTTATTTGTGTCAAGAGCCCCCTCCCCTGTCGTTCCCACAGAATGTCATGTGGCTGGTTCCTTTATCATAGGATAGATGAATAAATAATCTTTCCATCTCAAATGCTTTACCTCAGAGCCATGTAGTTCATGACCAGATTGCAAAATCAATTTAAGGTATCACACCTAATTTTTTTTTCATAAAATAGGAATAGAAAATACCCGAATACAGAGCTTATAAGGTTATGTGTGAATTTTGTAGAACTGTTTTTAAGACACACACACACTGATGTGTGTGTGTGTGTGTGTATACCAACGAAAAGTAAGTGAATTAAAACAAACCCTGGGAAGTACATTTTAGGAGTTGACCAACAACTATTAAAGAAACAAAACAATAAGTACAAGATTTCAGAGTTGAAAACAAATTGTAAGAACTGAAGCCACTTTGGAGCATCACCCTAAGCAATGAAATAAACACTAGAAAAAGCAATTGGACCCATGTCTGTTTTTATTGGTCAACTGAAACAATAAGATTCCAAACAACATGTACCTACCTCCCAGGGCATCTGAAACGTAAAGAGGAACCTCCTGCTCCCACCACATTCGACGCCCCTGCTGGGAGCATCTACAGCAGATCCAACTGGGAACCCAAAGAGACAGGGTACAAACACCACACTCTGCAGCCACCATTTAAAACGGGGGAAATGCAGGGCCTGAGCTCCCGCTGGGTGTCAGGAAGCAGGTGTGAAAAAGGAGAACTTGAACAGAAAGGGCGAAGTCCGCACCACTGCCCTGTTCAGTTTATCTTCACAGGGATGAGAGAATAAAGGAAGAGAAAGAACCCACACAACTCCTGGGGGCAAGAACACTGCCAGAGATTGTGGGTCAGAATCCCTGACACAAACAATGACAGCGGCTGCACAACACAACAGTGTGGCTAGAAAACAGAGCCCTTGGGATGAACCCAAAGGAAAGATATAACTCATGTAATTCCTCCTGGCAAGAAACTTGAGGTCATCCTAAAATCAACAGAGAAACTGGACTTACTTGGGAAAATTACCACAATAACAGGGACAGATGCTATCAAGAATTTCTGCAGTATACAAAATGCCAGGGTCAATGTCAAGGTGACAAAGTTTGTTCATTCAAAAACACCATATATAATACTGTAATTTAGCGAAAAAGATATTGAAAATAGGGCACTTCTTAAATATCATTAAAGATTATATACAATAAAAATTGGAACATTTAAAACTGTTCTGTATAATTATTTAAAAAATGATCATTTGCAGCTACTATGGTTACTAAGAAACTCAAGAGCATCAACTGAAAAGCAAGACTAATAGAGTTTAGTTAGGTAGCATAGCAGACAGTGTTATTTCACTTTCCTCATGGGCATACAAAATGACTCCGTTTCCCATCCCCCTCGCACCTAGGATGGGGCCAACAGACTGAGGAAAATACCACTACTTCTAAGCTTGGCCCATAAAAACATCTTCCCTGCACAAAATTCCATGGCAAACTTAGAGGCCACAGTCAGTTGTGTTTTAAGATGGAAGGAGCCTGGCTCCCCAACTCAACACTTAGTGGGGAGGAACCACCTAGAAAAATGTGAGCAAGAAATAAATTTTTATTTTGTTAGGACACAGATTTTGCTAGCTTAACTACTCTGAATAATACAGTTAGGAAATAGCGTATGTAACAGGAAGGGAGGAGCAAAGGGAAATAATCTCATTCTAAATAGCAAATATTTTTAAATGAAGAGCAATAAACAAGTAACCTGTAGACTATATACTAGAAAAAAATCTAGAAAAATGAGAGAGATAAAAAGACCTGCATAGCCCTGGCTGGTATGGCTCAGTTGATTGGAGCGCTGTCCCATGCACTGAAGGGTAATTGGTTCGATTCCTGATCAGGGCACATACCCAGGTTGCAGGTTCGATCCCCAGTCAGGGCAAAGTCAGGTTGCACACGGGAGGCAACCTATTAATGTTTCTCTCTCATATCTATATTTCTCTCTCTCTCTCCCCCTCTCCCTTCCTCTCTCTCTCTAAAATCAATAAAAACATATCCTCAGGTGAGGATTAAAAAAAACAAAAAACCCTGCATAAATCAAAAGATTTGTTTGTGACCCAACAATTCACAATTTACTTAATTTATTTAATTCAGATAGAGGAAGGGAGAGGGAAAGAATCATCGATTGGCTGCCTCCTGCCTCCTCCTACTGGGGATCAAGTCCACAACTGGGGCATGTGCCCTGACCAGGAATTGAACCGGGGACCTCTTGGTGCACATGTTGAGCAACACCACTGAGCAACACCAGCCGGGCCAAACAATTCAGTATTATAAAGATGATAAGTCTCCCCAAAATAACTTAAACATTTAATGAAATTACCCATTAAAAGTTATTTTGAAACCTTAAACTGAAAAATACTGGGTAGGGGGAATTGAGCATAGGCACTATCAGATAGATAGTAAAGCCTACTATAAAGTGATTATAATGATGAAAAGAGCAAGGTTATGGCAAAGAAATAGACAGATAAATGGAATAAAAGAGTAAGCCCATGACAGATCCAAAGATTCAGCACATGATTAAGGCGCTATTTTCAGTTAATAAAAGGATGACTTTAATGAATATATGGTGACGGGGTAAATGTAGAGGATAAGATCATCTTTACTTCACATACAAACAGATTGATTACATAGCTAATTTCTTTTTTTTTAACCAAGAAAAAGCCCAGCCAGAGTGGCTCAGTTGGTTGAGCATCATCCTGTGCACTGAAGGGTTGCCGGTTCGATTCCTGGTCAGGCCACATGCCCAGGTTGACGGTTTGATCCCCCGTCAGAGATTCTCTCTCTCTCTCTCTCTCTCTCTCTCTAAGCATGTCCTCAGGTGAGGATTAAAAAAAAAAAGAAAATACAGGCGAATATTTATAAAATCTTGGAGTAGAAAGGCATGGGGGAAAAGACTGACAGATCTGAATTCAAAGCACAGAACAAATATTTGCAACTTACGACCACAAATACAAAATCTTAAAAGCCTGCTTCTCAAACACAGTGAAAGCCGGATCAAATACAACATACCAATCGCATCGACTTTACTCAAAGATTAAGGAGGAAAAATGTTTCGTATGAAAACAAGCACTGATGTTTTTGGAACAGAATTTTAAAATTCACATTATTTTTAGGTGAAACAGAAGTGGCATGTTTATTACCCTCCCTAACACTTCAAACTATGCATATATCCCCCCATACCATACATTTGTGAAATAATTTGTGAAGCTATGTCTTAATATATAAAGGGTTCTTAATAATGAAATAGCACTGATCACATCTATTACCGTGAGGCAGGGGTAAGCAAACTTTTTCTATAAAAGGCTGGATAGCAAATATTTTAGGCTGCCAGGTCAAATGGTCTCTTGAATGGGCACGGCTGTGTTCCAATAAAACCTGATTTACAAAAACAGGTGCTGGGAGTTCTCTCACCAGCAGCACCCTCATCACCTGGGACAGGTTAGAAATGCAAATTACCAGGGCGCCCCCAAACCTTCTGAATAAGAAGCTCTCCGTTGAGATCTATCATGTTAGACAAGGAAGAGGCTGTACCCCCTGCCAGGTGATTTGTCTTTGGAGAGAGCAAAGGATTTGAGCCAGCACTGCAGAGCAGAAAAGAAAACCAAACCACATTTGAGGACGAAACCCCAACTACAGTGGAATGTATGAAAATCGAGTTTCCGGCAGTGCTTTCCATCAGAAATGGGGAGACCAGTCAAAGACTCAGAATGCCAAGACCTCTCCCTGTGAAGTGCTGGTCCAGAATGAAAAAGTTAAGGCAGGTAGAATTAAACAAAGCCGGTGGTGTGTGTGCTTGCTTGAACAAGGAAAAGCCACATCAAAGACAGAAAAAGGTGAATGTGTTGGGGAGGAAGGCTGTGGAAGGTTCTTACAGAACAAATGGAGGAACAAAGGACTCAAGGTGCAGAGAGGCAAACACAGTAGCCAGGAATGCACAACAGAAGGGATAATAGGAAGGCAGGAGAAAGAGAGACCAGTCCTGCTCTCCTTCAGCCCTCAGCCTCCTCCCAATCTACCCTCCAAGCTGCTCCGGAGAGTTTTCTACAACCCACATCCTAACAGGTTACACTTCCCTCAAGAAATCTTTCCGTGGCCTTCCAGACAAAATTCAAGCCCCACAATATAGTGTCAACAGAACTTTATGCTCTGTATACCCTTTCCATGCACCATACCCTCAACCTCCCTCCAAGCATCCTGACAGTCAACCCCTCTTACATTCCTCTCCACTTCTGGTCATGCTGTTCCTTCTACCTGGAATGCCACCTTCCCCAGCCCACCCCTACCTCCAGTCCCAAGTTCTTGAAAAGCATCCTGGAACATAAAGGCACAGACAGCATGATTAAAGTCTAATTTGGAGCTTGACAATCAGGCCAGCCTGGGGTCAAACTCTGACTCTGCCACTTGGCAGCACTATAACCTTGGGCAAGGTGTTGTCCTTCCACCAAACCTCACCACCCTCAGCTGTAAAATGGGAATAGTAATAACTGCTCCACAGAACTGCTGTGATTAAACAACTTCAGAGACACAGCAAGTGCCGGCAGAGCACCTAGCACGCACCTAATGCTGGCTTCTCTGCCCTCTTCTATACCAACAGGAACTTAAAAACCCAGACAAGACCTGGCAATAGTGTTCTATCATTGAGGGCCCCATGGATTACTGGAGCATAAAGAGCAGAATTCAAGACCCAGGCGTTAACTTAGAAGTTAACCAAGCTCTGTTCCCTTGCTGATAAAATGCAGACCAGAACCACCTTGCCTGCCAATTATTAGGACAAAAACAATGATGACCTCAAGTGCCCAGTATATAACTGATGCCCACTAGCACCATCATTATTGCATTGGCACTATCATATAGGGTTGTCTAGTCTTTCTTAGTCTAGTCCCTCTATTGCTTGAAGAGGCTCCTAGGGAGAAAAAGTGCATCTTTTAAACTGTTCTCATATTCAACTTAGAAGATGTAAGGATTCAACTCTGTAAGGCTCACATACATATGAAAGAGAGAGGTGACCTTCTGGTTGGATGAGCCTCTACTGCACTCATTGAGATGCCCCAGGACAACTGAAACAAGAAAGCCTGAGGATCAGCTGCTTTGGGAGACACTACGGAAAGAGCCCGTGAGTGAAGAAGGCTTTCCTGACCACTCATCAAAGAAAGCCATGGTTTGGGGTGGCCAGGCAAGCAGAGGTCCCTCCCCACTGAAGGAGAAAACTGAAGAACTCAAGACTGCAGAGAGAAACAATGAATAAGGAAAAATCTCAGTGAAAATGATGGCAAATAGGGAGAGGCTGTGAGCTACAATCTAAAGTTGCTGAAAAGTTCACAGCAGTGAGAACACTTGATATAAGTTATACACTGTTCACGACCACACCCACTACACTCGAATGCTTAGGTATTTCTTTACAGAGTACATATGTGAATCATGTCTACCACACTCCCTGGGATTCAGGAACTTGTAAAGGGTCATTTTTGATAAGTCCAGATTTTTGCTTTTTGTGCTATCTTTAGATTCTAGGCTGCATAACATTTAACACCACTAAATAGTACAAAAAATAGTTAATGAATAAATGAGTAGGTAGAACTCTCCATGAAGTAAATTTTTACAGAGGAACTTAGAGGCCACACTTAGCCCTAAGTCTGGGGGGCTTGCCTTAGGTCAGGGGCAAAAATTAAGACAAAGGACAATAAGACATTCCCAAGAAGACTTACATTTCCATGGAAAAGGACCTCCCCAACACATCTGTCCATCTTTTACTACTGTATTTGGGTATGTCAGGTTGGCATGACAACTTAACATGCCCTAAAATGGCTCCATGGCCCTGGCCAGGTAGTTGTTAGAGTGTCATCCTGATACGCCAAGGCTATGGGTTCGATCCACAGTCAGGGCACATATAAGAATCAACCAACGAATGCATAGGTGGTAGAACAGCAAACTGGTGGTGTTTCTCTCTCTCTCTCTCTCCCTCGAAAATAAATAAATAAATAAATAAATAAATAAATAAATAAATAAATAAATAAATAAATCTGCTCCATGAGCATCTCAGTTAATGGCTCTTTTGCTCTAAGTGCTCAGGTAAGAAACCTTGGCATTGCCCTCAACTCTTTCTCAACCCCTACATCTGGTCCATCAGCAATCTCCTCAGACCCATGTCAGAAGCGGATTACTTCTCCCCACCTCCCCAATTCCAAACCCCAATCTCCCTGGTCTGACTCACCGCCCTCAACCCTGTACTAGCAGGTAGTTCTGCTGCCCTACTCAGCCTTTCTGCCTTCAGTCTGTTCTCACATAGCAAGAACTGTTAAAAGCTAAGTCAGTCCACATGACTCCTCTACTCAAAACCCTCCAACGGCTCCCACCACCCTCTCAAAGTAAAATCTACAGGCCTTTACCATGTTCTACAGGCCTTACATGATCCAACTCCCACTGCTGTCTTCCTCCTGCCTCAGGGCCTTTGCATCTGCTGTCTCCCCCTTGAGTATGCTCTTCCCCCAACTATGACTCACTTCTCCCACATCTTCACTCAAGGATGACTCAGGCCTTCCCCAGCTACCCTTCCTAAAAGTTCAGCTCCCACCCCAACACTTAATACCTCCAATCCTGCCAGATTCTACTTCAGAGCACAAAGTCTGTCTGCCTCCCCACCAGTGTGTGAGCTCCATGTGGGCAGGGAATCTCCATGCAGCATCCAAAGTACCAAAAACACTGCCTGTCACACAGCAGTCTCTCAATAAATGCATTAAATGTGTGAAAGGCATATAAAAAGTATAAGCTGCAAGCAGGCCTCAATTACTGGAGAGCCAACAATCTAGAACCTGTGACAAAATAACAGGCTAGAAATAGCAAAGCCAGGGAGAAAATGAAGAGAGTGTCATAAAGCACACAAAGGGCCTGTATAAAACCCATGACAGTAATGCACAGCTTAACCTGGAGCAGGATCATTCCCTAGCAAAGGAATAAAAGAAAGTGGAGAGATGCGGCCCTCGGAGGAGAGAGAATACCTGGAAGAACAGCAGGGAGTGAAAATGAATTAATGAGGTTATCCGGCTTTGGGATTAGTGTGCTGGGAGTTTTACAGGCAAGCCTGGAAAAAGGTCATAGAAGAACTATAAAATGTTTAAAATTTAAAAGCCTAAGAGGATTAAATAAAAACACATTTTTAAAAAGCTTTCATTTACAAAGCACTATATAACTGCAAATTATAACTGCTGACTTTTAACTCCCTTAACCAAAATGAGAAAATTCCCTAAGGTACCAGTGGTGCCAGAAATTAGTCTCTCAGTGGATCTCAGGCTTGTCTGTAGAGACACTGAAGAAGGTGACAATAGCCAACTCAGGATTTCCAAACTCCAACAAACCAGACCTTAAGCTCCTTGAGGGCAAAAGATTAAGTTTTATCAACAATGATTTGATTAACAGCATCTGGCACCAAATTAGTGTATGGACTGATGGGAGGCTACACATGAGCTAACTCCTGGGCATCTAATTCATTTCTGCAATGCTGAGACAAGCAGAATAGGGAAACTGAGACAGAAAGTAAATGGGCCAAGCAGTTTACAGCCATCTAATAAATCACAAAATCCTATCTTCTGTAACCAAGGACACTTAAGAGTAAATGGTTTACAATTCTCCCCAACCAGAGCATAAATAGCTTAAATCACCCTAATCAGGAGATAGTAGAAATTGGTGCCATTTGCCAACCACACCCAAGGACAGAAGAAGTTAAGGGAAAAAATCTCGTTTTGCGTATCAGCATAAAACTGATAAATATTATATTTAGAGCCGCCCCTAAGACCAACCCTAAAGTCCCAGCCTTTATAAACCCTCAAAATGAAGGTCCCAAAGCTTGATCTGCCTCCCAAGAGCATGCCCAAGCCCTCCCCTTCCCCTCTTCTTGGCACCCCCAGACATGCATCTCCTAAACTCTAAGGGACCCCACCAACGCTGGCAACCAGGGAGCAATAGGCAGTGGCAGCTAGTCCTGCAGCTAGTCCAGGTCTAACCCCTGACCCAAGGTTCCCTTTTTTTGACATCTTAGCAAAAGCAGCCCAGCCTAGGCTCAATTCCCTGTCTACTTTCTCTCCTGTTGCTTCTATCATAGACCCTTCCTTGTTTCACTGTCCCAACTTTAAAAAACATCCTCTAAAAAATCACCTGGACTTGTGTTGTGAAATCTTTCCTGCAGGAAGTCAAGAACCCACAGGCTACTGGCGTTGGCACACCCAATCAGGGCCAGGTCCCCCTTCTGGTAGCAATGCTAAGTCCACTAACCTTTGCTACACAAACAGGATAGGGAGTGTAGCATGAATCCTGGAAAAATCCTCTCCAGTATCCCAGGCAAGGACTTTCATGAGCATTTTTGAAACTTAAAAGACATTAAACCTCAGCTTAATTACCTGTGTCACAGTCAGAAAATACAACTGCCACTGAACCATATGAAATAAAAAGAAACTGTCAATACAAAAAGTTATTGAAATATCTAGTTTCTTTAAAAAAAAAAAAAAAATCACTCCCCACTCCAAGCAGAAGAAACCAAAAGAAAGATGCCCTGGTATTCAAAGAAAGAAGCCATTTTGGAGAAGGAAATAGTCTAGAAAGCAGATAACTCATGCTAGAGCTGTCAGGTGAAACAGTTAGCAGGCTGGACAGACCCGCTTGCCTCCTTTTATCTAGCAGGTGTGCCATGAGGGTTTACACTGTGCATGCCCACTGCTGGCCTTTTACAAGGTCGGTGCCCAAAAGCTATTAAATTTTGGATGAGTGAAGAGACACCACTAGTAATAGGTTCACAAGTAATCCTGACTGAGTCTACCAACCATAACCCAGTACATAATTTTTTTAGCTGAAAGGCTCTTTATAAATCCCACCAGAATCAAACACCTTCAGGGGCCAGGCAGGCAAAGTCCAGGGAGGTGAAGGGCAGGGGTCAACTTCTGGAAAAGGTGAGGCCCCTGTCTAACAGCATTCAAATGCAAAAACATAATTTAAAATGCTCCAGAAGCCCAGGTTCTAGCCGGCGGCTTTAAAGAGGAAGAAACTGGCTGAGGGAGGTCACATGGCCAACTAATGACAGCTCAAAACAGACTGTCTCGGGACTCCCGGTCCCACGTCCTCGCACATCCCCGGCCTTCTCTGCACACGGATGACCCCAATGTCAGCGGGGACAGCATCTTCCCCCTCCCCTCTCCCAGCACTGCCGGAATAAAAGTAGCAGCTACTGCTAACGCCCCAGAACCCAGAAATCTCTTCTGAGTGACTTTCTTCCACCTGCAGTTGCCCTCATTTACCCTTTGCCCAGCTAATCAAGAATTCCCCATCAGTCATGCTTAAGCCCCCGGCCCGCAGGCCCAGTTCCTGTCAGCTACCCCTCCAAGGGGACAGATAAAGTCAAAGCAAGGAGAAAATGCTGCGCCCTTAAAGTAGTCACACTTAAATGTCAGTTTCTCTTTACAGCACCGTAGCAACAAGGGGAGCCCGCGACCCCCGGGGGCCAGGCCGAGGGAAAGGACCTGGGGTCGGAGCAGCTGCTTCCAAAATTACTGGCGCAGCCTTTGTAGGGGACAAGAAAGCAAAAATGGAAAAGGCGGCACCCCCCAGGCCCCGCTGCCCGCCGCCCCTCTGGCCGGCCCTGAACGCCGGGGGCGCCGAGGTGCCCGCACGCACCTCCTGCGGAGGAGCCAAGCAGAGCGACCCCAGGGCGCGCGGGCCGAGGGGCGGCGAGGCGGCGGCAGCGGCGGCCAGCCGCGTCCCGGAGGAACCCCCGCTGGACTCCCCGCGGCGCGGCCTGAGGGCCCGTGCGCGCCGCAGCTCCGGGGCGAGCAGCGGCGGGCGTCCGGGGAGGTCGCGGGGCATCCACCAGCCCCAAGGCGACCGGCCGGGGTGGGGGCGCGCAGGCCGCGCCGCGGGGCCGGTGACAGCGCGCGGGGGCCGTGCCAGGCCGGCCTCGTGGACGCAGCGGGCACCTCGCGGCCCGGCCCGACCGGGCCGCTCAGCCCCGCGGGCTGGGCGGGGGGCGCGGCGGCCCCGCTCTCACCTGCCTACGGCTCCCCGGGCTCCGGTCCCGCCGCCGCGCCTCCGCGCCGCAGTGCCCGCCGCCGCCGCTCCTGCCTCTGGTCCCCGCGACAGCCGCCTGCAAAATGGCGCCGCGGAGGGGCGGGCCGGGGGCGGGGAGCCGGGAAGCCACCCGCCCCCGCGCCGGCCTGGGGCCCACCTCCGCCCCGCCCACGACCCCCGCCCTGCGGCCGCCCCCCAAGAGAGAGGCTGCCCCTCACCCGGGAACGCGCTGCCAGACACCCCGGCGCCTCGTCCTCCCTCGACCCCCGCGGGCTCCTGCGCGCGCCCCCCACGTCCCTTTTCTCTACCCCCCTGCGCGGAGCCTGCCCCCCCGCCCCTCCCCGGCACACCTGCTCCTGGGGACCCACCTGAACGCGGAGCGCTCGCCCCGAGTCTCCCCCTCCTGGTGTCCCCTCGGTGCCCTGCCCGACACTGAGCCCCGTCAGCGCTCGGTGAGGACGCTCCGGCAGCTCGCGGGGCATTTGGACTTGGCGGCGGATGGTTCAAAGCAATTTCGCCTTCCCTCCAGCTAGGCCGTCAGGTTTGCAGCCTGCTGGCCAAGGGGTCTCGGTCGGTCACACGGCGATGGCGCTGTGCACCGAGGGGGCTCGGGCTCCGGTGCTCTGGGCATGGAGCGTCACTTCAGCGCGGCTCTGATTCCGCGGGTCGGGGCGCAGCCCGAGGCGCTGCGTTTCCCAACCGCGCAGGTGATGTCCCCGGGCGACGGCTGCCGCGGGGAAGGCGGCGGCCCCGGACCCTGAGCGCGTCGCGGCCGCACCTGGAGCGGCTCCCGGGATGCAGACGGCGCCCCCCCCCCCCCCCAAGGCTGCTGAGGCCGGAAGTCTGGAGCGAGGCTCCAAAATGTGCGTTTCTGACAAGTTCCCGGGGGACGCGGATGCTGCGGCTCTCAGGGGATCAAACTTGGGAGCCGCGGTTGAGCAGCAGCCGAGTGCAGAGCGCCCGCCCCCGCGAACCATTAGCGCGCTGCGCGCCTTCCATCTTGAAGCGGCCGCGGTGACTGACTGGTTCCCCAGCAGCTCGTGGGAGCTGAAGACCTGTGGACGGGGCTGACCTCACGGGGGGGCATCTTACCCCTGGTCTTCTGCCGTGTTACAGTCTGGGGGCTCCCTGCTATAGGTCACCCGTGTCAGTGGGGGGTGGGGGGATGGGGACTGCGGGAATTTTATGAAATAGGTGCGGTCTGTGTCTTTGAGAACCAATAACGTGTCATCTCCCTGTCGGCGCCAGAACAGCGCTGGGCGTCAGTCCGGTGGGGGTCCCACAGGACCTGGTTCAGCCACTTCCTACTTGGGTTCTGGCTAGGAAAGAATTCAGAGCCAAGACTCCCAGCTATAAGAGAACATTTATTTGGTCAAATTACAGAGGTGGAAGAAGTAATTTCTAGAAGAAATGGGCTTAGGAAACACCTTCTAGAGGCAAAGGAAGGGCCTTTGGGGCTTGAGAGTCAGGAAGCTAATGCTACCGTGCCTGGGGGGGGGGGGAGGATGGAGAGAAGGGAAAAGGAGAGGGAAAGGCACGGGCTGCTCCCAGGAGGGAGAACACGGGTCCTCCGTCCTACTGATTTTAAGGGAGATTTTAGGGGAGGTCCCAGGAGATCTCGTTGTAATATTCTGCAGCTTTCCAGGTGCGTCCTTTCAGGGTCTAGGTCTCCACTGATGGATTGGTGGGCACCAGGGTGGGGGTCATTATCCAATGCAGCTGGTCCTGAGGTCAGCTGTGGCTGGTTTTGTGGCTTCCCTGGGCCTGGAGCTGAAATACAACTGAGGCCCAGATATTATCTCTAGGGAGGAAAGCTCAGTGGGTCCAAACTACATGACCAGTGAGTGATGTGCTAGTGGAGGAAAGACAACCCTGGGGGTGAGGTCCCATCCTTCGCTAGGCACCTGGGGCTTTCCACCATGGTGACCTCCTGTACCTGGCCCATCGTCCTTACTCTGCTCAAGTCTAACTGCCTGTCACAATCTTATTTACCTCACTAATAGCATGTATTACTAAAATATGACAGTTGGCTTGAAAAATTCAATATACACTGGAAGGCCAGGTGTTTTGATCCCCACTGAAAATGGAAAGTATAAGAGATGAAGATTCTATGACTGGCAGCTAGAGAAAAATTCACACTGCCCTGTACAACAGCTAACGTCCCCACCATCCTGCTAGGGCAGTGAGAGCGTTTTCCAGCCAACCTCTCCCCTCCCCCCCCTTTATGGTAGGCAGTCAGATAGACAGGAGAGAGCAAGGACAATGGGCCGGTTTGCAGAAGGTCACCAGGGAGGAACCTCCCAGACACCTAGCAATGAAAAAAGAACTGGTAGAGCAGATATTGGAAATATGCGAGACCTCACCCCTGAGACCCCCTCTCTACCCTAGAATGGCACGTATTGGAGATAAGTATTGTTATTCAGGACCTCGCCCCTAAGACCCATTCTCCACCCTGGAATGCCTCCGGACTTACAGGTCAGATTCTCCTTTTTCCCCCCTGGCATGTGGTTAGTCATGTGATAGCCCCCCACCCTTACAGGAGAGCAAGGGGGCTGGAGGAAGCCCCATCTAACCTCCATACAAGGACGGAAAATGACCGGACAGGCCCTCATAGGTCAGTTTAAAGAAGAAAGCAGTTAACCCTCCTCCAAGGGGTTAAAGGGGGCCCTAGCCCACTCCCCAAAGCAGCTCTTTGAGCCGTCTGCTTGAAGTTTCTCTTTGAGTGTACTTTCTCTTGGCTTTGCCAGTAAATCTCTAGCCAGTTGGAGTCTTGGCTCTGGATTCTTTCTTAGAGCTCAAGTACAGAGATTGCTGCTAAACCTAGGTCTGGTCTGACTCCAGGTCAGACACCTGGTGCCACTCTTGCCGCCTACAAAACCTTCAGTCCTTGGGCAGATGCTCTAACCACTGAGCCAAACAGGCTAGGGCAGCCAACCTCTTTTTTTTTTTTTTTTTTGGAGTATTGTGTGTTGTTCTCTTCATAGACAGAGACTTTCTCTATCCTAAAAAAAAAAATTCCATTGCCCCAGCTCCCAGCCTTTGGCCTTCGTGCCTCTTTTCCTCCCCCCTCCTCTCCATTTCTCCCGGCTTTCTCAGACGTCAACAGTGACCTCTAACAGTCACCTTCTAATTGCCTGTTTAAGGTCCTTTTCTTCTTTGATGGCTCTGTAACATTCCATTGGCTTCTCCCTCCTTCTTGAAACTCTTTCCTGGTGATATCACTGGGTCTTGCTTAGTGTCCGGCACTTCCCCCCACTTTTCGCTCAGTGATGCATGAGTGGCCTACGCTCACCTCTAGAAATGTCCGTATCCCTTCTCTCTTCTTGCCACCTTTCCCCCTGCTCTCTCCTCAGACTCCCTCTGAAGGTCAGCATCTCCGCAGGGTTCCCGTATCTGTCTCTGAACTTCTAGACACACATTTCCAATTGTTCCCTAGACAAACTCCTCTGGATAGTCTCCAAGAAGTTTCAGTATGATCTCTCCACTACTCAACTCATTATTGTACTCCCACAAACTTGTTTCTTATCTCGGTTCTCTCATTTTGCCACCAGAAACTTCGAAGTCGACATTGACTGCTTATCCCTCAGCCCTCATGTCCAGTCTGTCACCTATGACCAACTGGAGCCGGGAAGTATGTCTGAAATTCTCTCCTCTGCATTCATGATCCCAGACGCTTACTCTGCTCTTCCTTGGATTATTGAAAAAGCTCTCTGGCCTCTTGGCCCCAAGAATTATCTCCCAAAGCCACTCTTGCTGTCTTCCCAAAACAGAACGGACCACCTCACACCCCTTCTCTAAAGCCTTCAGGGCCGTCTGGTCTATACAGTAACCTGGTAAAAAAGACAGAACACTGGGCTATTTTGCAGGACAGCATTTCCCTTCACCATCTAGCCTCCAGCTACTTCTTTTTTCTGGACAAAATATTACTTTTTACTGCTGGTGGACTGGAGTGGTGTCAGGTGATGACCCTGGCTGCAACCTTGCCTGCAAGGTCGTAAAGCTCAAATGAGATCCTTCATACAAAGTGCTTACTCAGGGCTCCAATGTGTAAGCGTTCAATCAACGTCCTTATTTTTATATAATGATTTTATCATCATCAATTCAAAAAATACATGACGATGTTCCTATTCATTTCCTCTTCCTTTTATACACAATTCATTCTCCTTTCCTATTACTGCTGATACAAATAGGGCTTTTTCTTCCTCCGTTAACTTCTCTAAACTAAGTCAGCAGAACACAGCGAGAGGGTTTCATGACCTGGATGATTTGATTGAATCATTTCCAGGCTGTGTCATTTTTGAGAAGTGATTGTAGCTTGGAACTAGTCCATCTTCATATAGTGCTTTTCTTTATAATATTTATTTCCAGTATCTCTCTGGAGTCTAGAGCCTGCGGAAACTTTTTATGTAAAGGGCCAGATAGTGAATATTTTAGGCTTTGTAGGCCAAGAAGCAAAATCGAGGACATTATATAGGTACTTATATAATTAGAGAAAACAAATCTCCACAACTTTTTATTGATGAATTTCAAAATATAATAATAATAATTGAGTATAATTTTTTTGTAATACAGGGTCGCTAAAAAATTGGGAGGGGGATACGTTTTTTGTTTTTTTAATTCTCCCTGAGGATATTTTTTTCATCACTTTTCAGAGAGAGTGGAAGGAAGGGAGAGGGAGAGAAACGTTGAAGTGAGAGAGATGCATGGATTGGTTGCCTCCCGCATATGCCCCAACCAGGGCTGGGGATTGAGCCTGCAACCCAGGTACATGCCCTTGACTGGAATCAAACCTGCAGCCCTTCAGTCCATAGGCCAATGCTCTAACCACTGAGCAACACTGGCCAGGGTGATACGAGTTTTTTATTGGAGTTCAAAGTTAGTGTCTCCCATCACCAAATTGGTTACAAATGTTCACCTGTAAAAAAACATCCTTAGCTGGTACCAAAACAGGCTGTGGGCCAGAGTTTGCTAACCTCAGATCTAAACCATAACTCCCTCACTTTGGGTTGTCTCTTCAGGGTAATATAGGACCAATATAATTTTTAAAAGATCTTTAATGATAGAAGAAAGCAAAATGATGTTCATCTTAAGGTCATTCTTCTGAGAAAGTGCTTAGAGCAGAGGGAAAGTGCTTCATCCATATGCCATCTTTTATGTTGGGGGAAATGCCACTTTCTAAGTAGAATGATACAACATCTGGTCATTTGTAATGGCTTCTTAGCATTACCTTTTCAAGATTCAACCATGTTGCAGCATGTATCTGTATTACATTCCTTTTTTTATATTGTGGTAAAATATACATAACATGAAATTTACCATTTTAACCATTTTTAAGTGTTCAATTCAGTGACATCTACTACCCCCCAACCTCAAATTCCCTATATATCCATTTCCCCCTCCTTGCTTTCTCTTCCTGGAGAGGTCATTCGTGAGGGGTGCATGCATGAGAGGTGCATGCATGAGTGGTGTATGCGTGAGTGGTGCATTCGCGAAAGGTACATGCATGAGCAGTGCATTTGCGAGGGGTGCATTCATGAGGGGTGCATTCGTGAGGTGTGCACTTGTGAGGGGTGCATTCCCTCCACACCACCAGCCTTTTCCACAGCTCCTCTGGTCTGAAGATCTCTCTGAGACTCCCTCCCTTTGCCTCCCTCCCTCCACTCTCCTCCTTCTCTGTCAGTGCTGTCACCTTTTTGAAAACTGTACCCCCCTCCCCCAGTTCTTGCACCTCCCTTCCCTTCTCAGCTCTGCTTCAGTCTGTCTCTTCCTGTCCCTCCTCTTTTTACCCCTTGGCCATCTGGTTTTTGTACCTGTTTTCCTCTGAAACCACCAGGTAAATTAGCCTTTTACATAATCCAAGGGGTCTTTTCTGTAGAATCTTACTGGTGGAACTTTCTGAAGGCATTTGGCACAGTTGACACTGCATTTTCTCAGAAAAGGCTCTCCCTTGGCTCTGTGGCTGGCTGCATTTCCTATTGGTTCTTCTACTTCTCTGACCCTGTTGTTTCTGTTTCCTTCCCACACTCCTCTTTCTCCTGTTGGGGGCAGGAGGAGTGTGGCTCTATCCGTTCCCCTCAAAAGCCCTTCACCTTAACCTTTCCTCTGGGTCATTCTCACTGATCCTTTAAGTCCCCCCTTGGCCTCTCCTGGAAACCTCCCCTGAGCCCCTAGGCTGGTAGGAGTGCATGCGGGTACTTCCTAGCATTTAGGATGCAAATATCTTGAAACTATTTGTTTCTCTGTCTCACTCCCCTGCCTCACTACTTGTCAGTTCCTCCAGGGCAGAGATCTTGATTGATGTGCTCTTCACATAGTGCCTGCCACTTAGTAGGTGCTCAGTTAGAATTCAGTGATTTCTGCTGTTGGACTGAACCGACATGGCCTGACCACGGGTGGAAGGTGAGATGAGAAGGAAAAGAAAGACTCAGAATGAACGCCCAAGTTCCTGGAAAATTGGAAGCCAAAGGGGAAGCATAGGTTAAAGGCAAAACACAAAATGCCTCAAATGTCACAGTAAAGAAATGGGGCTTTATTTAATAAAGGAGTCATTTGAATCTAGAACCTCAGGGACACACTTAGTCTTTGGGGAGGAAATGAAAAAAAAAAACAAAAACAAAAACAAAACCCTGCATTAGTAACTATATAAAGTAGAAAAGAAGCAAAACGAATCCCAGCTGTTAGAATCTGAGATGCTGTTACCCTGGGGAGGGGGGGAGATGACTAAGGAGAGGCCCATGGGGTCTTCTGAGGAGCTGGTCATGTTCTATGGTGCCAGGCACGTGGGCATATTCACTTTGTGAGATTTCATTAATCTGCACACTTATCATATGTGCATGTTTCTGTATGTATACTACAAAAAAATTTTTACCAGGTAAATGCAATCACTAGACTTAGAAAAAACTCCAGTGAACAAATTTATATTCCATAAATTGGGTGCTTCCTGTTTTAAATGACAAGCTCCATCTCCAAAAGTGGGATATAGCCCCTGTCTACAATGGACTCTGGGACGGGAGATCAAGCCCAGGGAGGTGAACCGATCCAAATTTTTGTCTCCAGGAATGTGCACTTTGGGAGACAGAGATGCATGTATATACTGCAGGATGTCAAGTTTTAATTTTTTGTTTTGTTAATACTCACAGGAGAACATATTTTTTTCTGTTGACTTTAGAGGGAGGGAGGGAGGGACATTGATTCGATCACATTGATTGGTTGCCTCCTGAACATGCCCCAGTAGGGGCAGGAGATTGAACTTGCAACCTAGGTACCTGCCCTTGATGGGTAATTGAACCCCAGACCCTTCAGTGGACGGCCGACACTCTAACCACTGAGCAACACAGGCCAGGGCAAAGGTTTAATTTTGAATATTCCTTTGGTCCTAGAACAAATGTATCATACAATTCATGCAGCCTTGGAGGAAAGGCGTAGAGTACCCTGACCCGTCTCTGCCTTGCTGGGTGACCTTGGAGAAATCATTTTACAGTCTGCAGGTAGGTTCCCTAATATGCAAACTCAAGATAATTCTGTCTGCCCCATCTACCACCTAGGTGAGTGTGAGGATTAAATGATATAATTACTGTGAACGTGCTTTCTGCAAATGTTTTTATAGGCTTTACAAATACAAAGTATTAATTAGTATAAGAGGCCCAATCTAGTTGTAGGACTGGGCCCACAATTTGTTTTAAGTTGTACTATCACATACTCAGTCTTGCCTAGACTATGTTTGTACTCTATCTATATTAGATTTCATTCTGTTTGTTTTTGATAAGATCTCCAGTTATATAAGGTCATTTGGAATTCAGATCTCTTGAGCCCAGATTGTTGGCTGCACCACTCCACAGACACTCTTCGCTGGTCACATGCTACCTGGCAGGCACAGGACTAAACACCAATGGCAAAATGATGGATAAAAAACTCACCTCACCTGCCCCTGTTGGGCTAGCATACGGATAAGTAGGGGACAACAGAAGAGATATCATTGTATCCCCAGTATCTGACTGGGCTCAGCGGACCTGTGTTATAAGACATGAAATGACATCTAGTAAATAAGCAAGTAAAAAATAATTATGTTTGTGGTGTAGGGGAGAACAAACTTTCCTCTCTCCTCAAGGTTTATCTGGCTGGTCTAATAATCAAATAGACATGAGACATATTAGAAAGTAACCATGTTTAATACGTACATACAAATGGGAAGCCCGCATGCAGGAGCGGTTCGGAGACAGAAAGGGAATATGGGTATGTAGACATCCTGAGCTAGCATAAGGTGAGGTACCTTTGAAGAATCATTGCAGAACGATAGGAAGAGCAGATGCTTAGTAAGCAAAAGTTTATTCTGTCCTATAGACGGGTCAAAAGACATTATCTCTGGTAATCTCTTATTACGGGCAAGGTCTCTAATTCAAGTTCTAGGTAGTTAAGGGAGGGATAGGGGAGTCTCTTGGGCCCTCAGCTAAAGTTGCCTTTAGCTCAAAACAATCTGCATACTATAGAGGCTTATCTTGAGGTGACATGTGTGGAATTCCCACAGTTGTAAGTGCTAAAAAGGAGTTGACAGATCTAGGTTAGGAGCCCATCGTAGGTAAAGTGGTAAAGATGGACTAAAGAGGGGGCATTATTGCTGGGACTTGAAGAATCCAGTTATACGAAGAGCTGGGAAAAGATCATTCCAGAGAGAGGAGACAGCAGATACAAAGGTCCTGAGGCAGGAAAAAATAGGTCACATTTGAGAAGCTGAAAAACAGTTGGATGTCATTGGAAAGTGGAAAAATAATATGAGATGAGATTGAAGAAAAGGTCATGAGAGGACCAGATAGAGCAGTCTTTCTAATTGTGACAGGAAGTCATTAGAGAATCACTCCACTGCCCTGTGAAGAATGGACTGGAGGGGCCAAGGGTAAAGCAAACAGCACAGGGAAGAGTTTCATAATTCCACCTGAATTGGGAAGAGTTTCATAATTCCACCTGAATTGGGAAGAGTTTCATAATTCCACCTGAATTATGAAACTCTTCATAGAGTTGGCCCAGGGTGAGAGCAGTGGAAACTGAAACAAGGGGCAGAGTCAAATTATCCTGTGAGGATAAACCTGAAGGGCTTGCTAATGGGCTATAGAGGGGATAAAGGAAGGGGAGGAACCCAGGCTGGAGCTTGGGCAGCCAGGTATGTGAGGGGCTGCTCCACAGACAGGGAGTGGGTGGAGGAGGGCTTCAGGGCAGCGACAGTCTAGGAGGCTTCAACCTGTGATGTCCCCAGGGGAAACAATTGGACTGCTGAGGCCAGATTCATTTATATGGGCTCAGGGAAGAGGCCTGGGCTGGAGCTATGTTCACTGTGTGATGCTAAAAGCCAGTGGGTTCAACAGGATTACCTGGGAGAAAGTATAGATAGAGAAGAGCAAAGGCTCAGGGATGAGCCCCAGGGGCCTCCTCCAGCACAGGAGACTCATTTAAGCCGGACAACAGTGGGCGAAGGGGACATAGGACATCATCTCTGTAGTTGATGGGGACACTCCAGCACTAACACACCCCTTAAAAATTTGTGCTCAGCAGGCCCTGGCCAGGTAACTCAGTTGGTTAGAGTGCTGTCTGATACACCAAGGTTGTGGGTTCGATCTCTGGTCCGGACACATACAAGAAGCAACCAATGAATACATAAATAAGTGGAACAACAAATCCATCTCTCTCTGTCTTTCTCTCTCTCTCCCCCCCTCCCTTACTCTCTCTCGAAAATTAAAAAAAGATTTGTATTGAGCCCAGATGGAGGCACTAAAGAGGAAAATCATGGTAATTCTATTTTTAATTTTATTTTATTGATTTTTAGAGAGAGATTAAGATTTGTTGTTCCACTTATTGACTTATTTTTAAAATATGTTTTTATTGATTTTAGAGAGAGGGGAAGGAAGAAGGAGAGAGAAATATCCATGTGAGAACATCGATTGGCTGCCTCCCACATGCCCCCTACCGGGGATAGAGCTAGCAACTTGGGCATGTGCCCTGACTGGGAATCGAACTGGTAACCTTTTGGTGCATGGGACAACACTCAACTATCTGAGCCATACCTGAGCATATCAGGAAGAAGCTCTAACCAAATGAAATACCTGGCCAGAGCCGGTAACCCTGTTTTTAATTTTCTGATGAATACTAGTTTCCATATTGGCTGCACATTCTGACTTTTTCTTAAAGGGCCAGGTAGTAAACATTTTAAGCTTTGTGGGATGTATGGTTTCTGTCACAACTATTTATATCTGCATTATAGTGTGAAAGCAGCCACAGGCCACATGTAAACAAATGGGTGTGCCTGTGTTCCAATAAAACTTTATTTATATAAAAATTGGTAGCAACCCTGCTGGCCATAGTTCAAGCACCCCTAGCATAGATTGTGTTTCTTCAGCCCTACCAATGATTCTATGATTACTGTAGGTAACTTTCTGCTGGATTAGATTATGTTGTCTGCTGAGAATCCTGAAAATAAAACCTGAGTGAATTGGTGCTCTGTTAACAAGAAAGAAAGAGGAAATGACAGTTGGATGAGCAACCAGTGTTATTTCCTACAAAGGACAGTGTGTACAATAAAAGAAATAGTAGATGAGAGAGAAGATTGGAAGGGGACTGTCATAGCCAACCTCCAAAATGGCCCCCAATGATCCTTACTGCCTATTATTCACACTCTTGTGAATGGTTTACAGGTAGGTCAATTGTTTGTAGGGTGGTTCCCTTCCACAATGAGTAGGGCTGACCTGTGTAATCAAAGAATATTGCAGAAATGAAAGAGTGTGACTTCCAAGGCTAAGTTATAAAATACATTGTGTCTTGCATCTTGTTCTCTCTTGGATCACTGGCTTTGGGGGAAGCTAGCAGCCATGTTTTGAGGATGCTCAAGCAGCCCTATGGAGAGGCTAGTGTGGGAAGAAACTGAGGCCTCCTGCCAACAGATGATGTGAGCATGTCATCTTGGAAAAGGATCTTTCAGTCCCAGTCAGACCTTCAGCTGACTGCAGGCTCCTGAGACCCTGAGCCTGAACCACCCAGCTGAGATGCTCTGGAATTCCTGACCCACCAGAACTAAGTGAGTTAATAAATGTTTGTTGTTGTTTTGGGCCTCTACTTTTTGAGATCATTTGTTGTACAGCAATATGTAACTAACAGGAATGTAATAAAATATCAGTATCTATAGTAATTACCTATGGATGGTAAGATTACAAGTGACTTATTACCTTTGTTGGATTTGAAATTCTGATGTTTCTGCAAAGAACTTGTGCTTAAATCTCTACATTACCCTTCTCTCTTTGGTTGATTCTTCCCACTTGCTTTTCCACAGCACTCAGGTTAGTCCCCTCTACCATTCCTATGGGTTTCTTGGCTGCTCTATATTGTGATGTCTCATTTGGCAGTCAAATTTTCTCTTCTCCAGGCAATCCACAAGACTAATATATGCATAGTTCATTCACAGATATCAAGCACCATGAAACCAAAGGAAAGGTCAGACCAAACTCCTGAGAGCCTTGTGTATCATTCTTAAGACCCAATGTCTTTGATCAGATTTCCCAGACCTCAGGTAAGCTTGTTTGCAAGTGACTTATGAAGGAAAGGCTCCCAGGAGAAATTGGTAAGGCAGTGGGGGAAAACAGAGTAAGAAAGGAGCAGGATCTAAGACGGGTGATTTTAGGCCTCAGCCCGATCCCATATGGGGGTTCTGGAGCATAAATTACATCTCCAAGTTGGTTCCTACTCAAGACAAGGGAGCTGGGTGCTCCTACTCCAGCACCTGTCAGCCAAGACATAAACTCCTGATGTAGGACAGTCCTCCAAAGAAAGTATAGATGTAGGCCACTGTGCAAAAGCACAGAGAAGCCAGGTGAGTGATGTGCAGAAATGATCAATGGTAGTGGGAGAAGCTTCAAGTCCTTCAGGTAAAATAGTCACATGAAAACAAAACAAAACTATATATATTTTCAGTTATTTTGCCATATTGCTTTTTTCCAAGAAAACTACTAAATTAAATTTTTTAAAATGGTCAATGAGACCCTGGGGCATCTGGGGGTGGGGAGCACTGAGAGTGTCCATAACTGCCATGTGGGCATTAAGATGTTTCTCATGAAGCTCACTGTCACTAAGTGTGGAGGGTAGAGAGGTGGGCAAAGAGATGCATGGAAAGAAGACTACTTAGAAGGTGATGAACAAGTCTGGATGAGAGTGATAAATTTATGCTGTGGCACTGGGGGCAGACATGAATAAAACAGCATTCTACCATCACTCCAGACTGGAAAAACACAGCTGTCTGAGCTTGGAAGAGTTCCGTCTACTATTTAACAGCAGTTCCTTCTCCTATATTTAATTTTTCAACCACAAAATCCTCCCTGTGGGCATCAGATACCTACCTGTGAAATGGGTCAATTATAATAATAGTGAAAAAATAATAGTAGTAGTAACATTTATTGAGCACTTTACTCTGATGAAGGTACTGACTGTTCCAAAGATTTTACAATTGTTACTCTTAGTTTACTATCACAATAAACCTACTATCTAGGCACAATTAGTATCCCTATATGACAGGTAAGACACTGAAGCTCAGGAAGGGTAAGTAACTTGCCTGAGGTCCATAACTAGTACCTTTCTCAAGAATGTCCAAAAGATTAAATGTCTGCATCCCTTGGACCTTATCTTTTCAGTGTATTACTACACTCACCTGCCAGCCAGGTGTGGTTCTGTGCCTGAGGGCTTTGGAAGCACTAGCAGCAGGCCCTGCAGGTGTAATTATTGCCACCCAGGAGCAGGCCCCATCCAAAGCTCTCAGGAGTTGGTATCTTAACATCTCAACTCCTCTCCCATCCTTCTGGTGGGATAACTCAGGGGTGCGAGTTCTGTGCTGGTTCCCAGAGCTTCTCAGCAGCCCACAGTAGTAATTGTTTGGATGATCCACCCATTCCTGGCTGTCTTCCTTTCCCTCTCTCACTTCCTAGCATTTCCCAAGCTCACTTCCCAAACAAACCACTTGCACCTAAATCCTTCTTTCAGAATTTAGCACAATTTAAAAAACTGGTTGTCAATTTCCAGACCTGGTGAAGCAGGAGGCGCCGTCATGGGGAATCCACATCCACCACAACAAAGACCAAAAGGTCCAGTGTAAGGAGCCCAAGAGCCAGGACATCTACCTAAGGCTGTTGATCAAATTGTACAGGTTTCTAGCCAAACCAACACCACCTTCAACTAAGTGGTGCTGAAGAGGTTGTTCATGAGTTGCACCAACCAGCTACCTCTGTCCCTTTCCCAGATGATCTGGAAGGTGAAGCTTCCTGGCCGGAGGCAAAACTGCTGTGGTTGTAAGGACTATAACCAACAACAAGGCATGCAGGTGCCCAAACTGAAGGTGTGTGCACGTCCTTTGAGGAGCCCCATTCTCAAGGCAGGTGTGTAGGGGGCTGGGGGTTGGGGGGCAAGATCCTCATCTGGCACCAGCTGGCCCTGGACTCCACCAAGGACTGTGGCATGGTCCTGCCTTCTGGTCCTCACAAAGGCTGAGAGGTGTACAGAGGTGTCCCCGTAGGGGACACGCAAGAGGCAGCCAATCAATGATTCACTCTCATCATTGATGTTTCTCTCTCCCTCTATCTTCCTCTCTCTGAAATCAATAAAAGATACATTTTTTTAAAAAAGCCATTGGTTGCTGACTATCCATGGCAGTTCCTTTTTACTATTTAATTTTTTCACCTACAGAATCTTTTGGCTTCCCCAAAACAATGCCATTGCTGGGATCCCCAGTGCACAGCATATAAGTAAGATAGATTAGGGTTGCTACTGAGGTTGAAGAGGGGGCCTTGGGAAATATGACCCTAAATCTTCCCCCATCCAGCTGATCCCCAGAGCCCTTGACCAAGCCATAGGAATTTAAAACTACATAGAAATTGAAAATCGGAGGCCACATTCTGGTATTCCAAGACTTTGGGAGTTAAGTAACTTGCCTGAGGTCACACAGTTGTAAAGGCCTGGATTTCCCAAGCCCCCTGGGTAGCCTTGTTCAAGGGCACATTCACACCACTCACACCCTTTCCTTCCAACACCCAAGCCAAAGTCTCCCTTCACTTAACTGCAGGCTTTCTGTGCCCTGGTCATACCTGAGACAGCTCCTCTGGGGACACTGCCCCTACTGCCTCTCCCTGTCCTCGTCTCACCTCTGCCCCCAAGCAATCTTTTAAACTGAGGGCTTAGGCCCTGGCCAGTTTCCTCAGTGGTTAGAGCATTGGCCCGAGGACTGAAGGATCCTGGGTTCGATTCCGGCCAAGGGCACATACCTCAGTTGCAGGCTCCATACCTGGGCTCATGCAGGAGACAACCAATGGATGTGTCTCTCTCAAATAGATGTTTCTCTTTCTTTCTCTCCCTCTCTCTCTCTCTCTCTCTCTCTCTCTCTCACTTCCACTCTCTCTGAAAAGCAATAGAACAAACAAACAAACAAACAAACTGGGGCTTAAAAGTAGTGAGAAGAGGGAGAGAACAGACTAGGCTCTGCCTGTCAGGCCTGTCCCAACTAAACTCCGCCTGTAGTAAAGGAATCTCCTCCTGGGGGAAAAAAGTAGCAAGAAAATGTCTGTGTCTCATCTTCCTCTCCTGCTCTGTATGTAGTTCTCTCCAAAATGATGCATTTGGCCAAAGGTGGAAGACCAGCTAACTCCAGTATAAAATTCTACCTCCTCAACCTGGCCTCCAGGTCTCTATCACATGGCCACAGCCTCTGTGCCAGGTAGTGCCAGGTGAGCACCCTGCCTCATCTCTGAGCCCAGCCAGGAAAACCTCCTCTCCGCCCACTTGGTATTACCTTTACCTGCAATCACCCTTGGTGCTCCTACCTGGACTGAGGTCCTTTATTCACCTATTCACAGATTATTTAATGAGATTTTTAAAAGTTACAATGATGCATCTTTAATGAGTGTAACTAGGAGTATTTGAGAAATGAATGGCTCTTTTCCCATGTCTTTTTGAGGTTGGGGCTCATCAGAGACAAATAAAAGTGCGGTGGACATACATGAGCAGAGCAAGGTTGATGGGCCAGGTACTGAAGGTCACCATGGTGGAAAGCCCCAGGTGCCTTGTAGGGTGGGATTTCTCCCCCAGGGTGGCCTTTCCTCCCCTAGCATATCGTTAGTCATGTGTTTTGGACCCCCTGACCTTTCCTCCTTAGAGATAACATCTAGGCCTCAGCTGTATTGCAGCTCCAGGCCCAGAAAAGCAATAAAACCACCCACAGCTGACCTCAGGATCAGCTGCATTGATAGTGACACCCTGCCCTGGTGTGGACCAATCAATCAGTGGAGACCTAGATTCTGAAAGGACACACCCTGGTCTGATCCCACCGTGCCATTCCCTATATCAAAAGCATCTTTTTGCCTGGCTAGGCGTGGCTTAGCTGTTGAGCATCCACCTAGGATCCAAGAGATCAAGGTTCGATTCCCAGTCAGGGCACATACCCGGGTTGCGGGCTCCATCCCCAGTCAGGGGCATGCAGGAGGCAGCTGATCAATGATGATTCTCATCACTGATGTTTCTCTCTCTCCCTTCCTCTCTCTGAAATCTATAAAGATATATATATATATATATATATATATATATATATATATATATATATACATTTAAAAAGCACATCTTTTTTCTTTGCACCTATCCAGGTCTGCCCAAGCCTGACATGGGAGGACAGTCAAGCAGCTCTCCTAAAGCTTTGAACTCTGTATGTTAAACTGTATGTTTGAAAAATAAAGTAGACAGTTACCTGGAAAAACATCAATTACCAAAACTTTTTCATGAAATAGAAAACCCAAATAGACTTATTATACATTAAAGAAACTGAATTCAAATTAGAAATTTTAGCCACAGATTACTTCACCAAATCCAGATGTCCTCATGTGCACTTTTATCACCTTCAAGGAATAGAAAACCTCTATCTTACCCAAACTAAGAAACAACATGCAACAATTTGTAAGAGGCTAGACACTAGCTACTGCTGGTATAACCCTGACCCCAAACCAGAAAGGGCAGTAAAAGAAGAAAACTGATAGCTCAGTTTCACTTATATAGATGTAATGATTATTAATAAACCATTAGCTAATCAATTGCAGCAATGTTATTGAAATAACATTGAAAACAAATATAACTAAGGAGTGTTTATCCTAGGAAGACAAAGATGTCATTCATTTGACCATTAGAAAACAGCAATATAATTTACTTAGCTGCAGATTAAAGAAGCAAACACCATATGGTCATCTTATTGGGGGCAGAGATATTGATCATGCTGTTGATGGTGATTGTTAGCTATAGTTATAAGAAATATTAATCATGTTCTGTTAACTGTGATTGTTCTGTTCTAATAAGAAAAGCATTTTCTAACCTGGTTGGGAGTTGTACACCCAGGGACATGTGACTTGACCTTGGAGTGCAATCCATTCTCCTTTAAAGGGGTCCTGGAGGTGCCCCACCCTTTTGCAAACCCCCAGCCTGAATTTCCTGTAACCTGTAAACCATTATAACCATTCTTATTCCTTTTGGCCACTTCCCCCTGTAATCTTTGTCCTTCTACCCAATACAAGCAGCTGGCTTCTGGGGGGATGGGGGGGTCAGATAGAGCAGATTTTATGTGGACAGATCCTGCTGCTCTCCCATGTTGCCGGCATTATTGGAATAAATGCTCATATATGATTCAATCTTGTCTCTGCTTAATTGGCAAAGTACTGACAGGCAGCCAGGACCATTGTGTCTATTTTCAATCTCAGTAGATTCAGAAAAAAAAACCACAAGTGATAAATTCAAATTCAGCAACCATTTCATAAACCACTTAGACTTCTTGTTTAGGTTCCCTTAGAAACAGATTCACAATTATCTGACAAGAAGGGTGAGGGAGCTGGGGGATTTATACTCCAGTTGCCTAGAGAAAACCATAACTTAAAAACTGATCCTGGAGCTATGATTCTAGTACATCCAGCCCTCCCTTCACTGGGGCAAAGCAGCCTTCCTAGGTTTTGAAAGGATCTGGGGAGGCCTCAGGCCCAGAGAGACAGAGCAGACATTTGAATGTGGGCCCAGTCACCCTGAATGGTCTAAGATATGGGTAGGGCACATGCTACATACTGGAAACAGGAGAGAATTACTTTAAACTATCTTATATTGTTAAGAGTTTTACCAAAAACAAAACAAACCCTCATCCTTAGTAGTAATATTTAGAAGCATTCCCTTTAGAGATGAACAAGGATGGCCTCTATCAGCACTTTTGTTCACAACAAAGAACGATTTAAAGAAAAAGAAGGAAAGTGAGGCTTGGAGACTAAACGAAAACCTGTTATTATCTGCAGATATTGTGCTTGTCTTCTGGGAAAACCCTGGAGAATTTTATAATAGGAATGGGGATGTGTACCAGTCAGGTAATACTGTATAACAAGTTATTCCAAACTTTAGCAGCTTAAAAACAACAAACATTTATTATCTCACACACTCTCTGAGGATTAGGAGTTGAGTAGCAGAGTGGCTCTGGCTCAGGGTCATGAGGTTGTAGGCGTTGTTGGCCAGGATTGCAGTAACATAAAAGGAGGAAGATCCACTTTTAAACTCACGTCCCTGGTCATTGGCAAGAGTCTTCAGTTTTTCACCATATGGGACTCTCCATAGATGGGGCTGCTCACACAATAGGGCAGCTGGTTTCCCCTAACTGAGTGATATGGAAAGTGAGAGAGAGAAAACCCAAGATGGAAGCCACAATCTTTTCTACTAATCTTATCTCAAAAGTGACATAACCCCTACTACTACCAGTTTCTATTCATTCAAAGTGAGTCACTATGTCTAGCTCATATTCAAGGGGAAAGGGCTATACAATAACCTGAACACCAGGAGGCAAGATTATTGGGGGTCCTTTTTATTTAAAATATGTTTTTATAGATTTTTAGAGAGAGGGGGAGAGAGAGAGATAGAAACATTGACATCAACTTTGATCAGCTGCCCCCTGTACACCCCTCCTAAGTTCCAAATGCATTAAAAAAACTGCACCGCCAGGCTGGGCATGGCTCAGTGGTTGAGCATTGACCTAGGATCTAGGAGACTGCACATGCCAGGTTTCGGGCCGATCCCCAGTAGGGGGCGTGCAGGAGGCAGCCTCTCAATGATGACTTTCTCATCGTTGATGTTTCTATTTCTCCCTTCCTCTCTGAAATCAATAAAGATATATTTAAAAAGCAAAAAACAAAACAAAAACAAAAACAAACTGCACCTTGTCACCTCTTGAAAGCATTTGAGATCCTGCTTCCTGGCAATTGTAGTCAGTTTGGCTCAAATAAACTCAAAAATTCTCTACCAATTTGGATATTCTATATCTGTACTAGAAGTAAGCCAGACAGAAAGGGTTAAATGGGTATTTGGCTAGCCAGCCCACAGTGTCTAAAACACCTATACAATCTTGGCCGGTGTGGCTCTGTTTGGTGCATTGTCCTGTGCACCAAAAGGTTGCCGGTTCAATTCCTGATCAGGTAGAGGCAACCAATCAATGTTTCTCTCTCTTCCTCCCTCTCCCTTCTCTCTCTAAAAAAATCAATAAAAACATATTTTAAAAAAATAAAACACTGATACAATCAAGTGTGGATAAGGATTTGAAATAGAAGAAAGCCAGCACGTGGTTGGCAGGAGTAAATTGGCTCAACCATTGTGGAAAGCAACTGAAAATATCCAGTAAGGATCTAAATATGGGGCAACCCAGTATCTGCAGTTCTGGAACTCTCACACATGTGCACAGAGACCTGAAATGTCCATTTCAGCTTTATTTTTTTGTTGTAATAGCAAAAAAATTGGGAACGGCCTAAATGTTACTCAATTGGAGAACTGATACATTCCACAAAATGCAACCAAAGGAATTCTGCACAGCTATGAAAATGAGGGAACTCAGCCCATGTACATCAACATGAATAAACCTTTAAGACTCAATGCTGAGTTAGAGTCGAGTTGTGGAGAGATCCATAGGGTATGATACTATTTATGTAAAATGAAATGACACAAAACAACTCTGTGTTTATGGATTCTATCATTTGTAATAAAGTTGCAAAAAAAGTACAGGGGATGAGACATACCAACTTCACAGCAGCAGCTATCGCCAGGGAAGGGGAGAGAACAGGGGGCAGGAGGGTGGGATATGGGAAGAAACTACACCTCTAATGTTTATTAAGGGAAAAAAGAAGATCCGAAGCAAATCTGTCCAAATGCTAACACTTGCAATGCCCACGCTGCAGGTTCCAAAGCACTTGCTGCATTGTTCTTATGTATCTTTGGATACTTACTGTATGTCATAAATGAAAAATCAAAGAAAGAGATGTGCTATTTCTTGTAAAGCAGCACTTCTCCAACATTCATGTGCACCCGTATCCCCTGGGATCTTGTTAGAACGCAGATGCTGAACCAGCCAGTGGGCCCGAGGTGAGGCCTGACACTCTGCATTCTAACAGGCTTCAGAGGTAGATGTTGCTGGTTCAAGGCCCCCCTGTGAGAAGCAGTGTTCTAGAAAACTCTGTCCCAGGCCTCCTGAGGTGGAATAGAGGCAGATGAAGAGGGTTCCCGAAGCTTCCCTGCCTGTTTTAGGACAGGCTAGGAGCTTGAAGTGTCCTAAAGACCCTCTTTCAGGCCCTCAGCGGCCTCGAGCACGCCTTTCCTGCCCTGTGTCTGTCCCTGTTGACCCCCTCACTGAGCATCCTTCGCGCAGGGGTTTGGGTTCTGTTCTTGCCTCTCTCGGTAACTAACCGCTTTTCCCACTGTGCTAGCGCCCTGCGCGGCCCCCTGGATCTTTTTAAAACTCTTGACTTGACTTTGCAGAATTTAAAGCTATAATCTTATCCTGCTTTTTTGTCTTTCCTTCTATGGCTTCCCTTTTACCTACTTCTTTTGTTTTCTTATGGCTTCCGTTTGAAACCCTCGGCATCTCGTTGGTCTACTCCAGTCCTTTATCTTCACTTGCTCTCTCTCTTCCGCGCCCATCTTTATTTTGTTATTTCCTGCTCGGAAAGCCTTTCCCTTATCTTCTTCCTAACTCCCAATTTAATCTTTGTTTCAATGCCCCACGGAGGCGGGGGGTATATCCTGGTTGACAGCTGGGCTTGGGCACCAGGCCACCCGAGTTCAATCTCTGCCTCCATCCCTACTAGCTGTAGGCCAGCAGCTGAACTTCTCTGTGCCTCAGTTTCCTCATGTGTGAAATAAGAAAAAGAGCAACAAATACCTGCTAGGGCTATAGGGAGAGTGAAATGTACGTATTAATATGTCAGGACAGTGCCCTGCTCAAAATAAGCGCCACAGACATGTTAGGTCATATTTTTGTTTCCGTAGTATTGTTATTGGTGGAAGTGGGGTATCCCTTTCCCCACTGGGTGCTGGGGTGGCGTCCTTACGATATTAGGAGAAAAATACTTTTCTGAGACTTGCACGGGAGGATGGGTGATTTTTATTTGCGTGGAATTACATCCCTGGGTTTCTAAAGTCCCACTTTCCTTAACGCAGTCCTGGAAGCCGTGCAGCAGGGGATGCAGTAGAGCTAAAGCAAAGCCAGAGTCCAGAGTCTGTGTTCCATGTTGGCATTGGGTCCAGCACAGCATTGGGCTAGTTGTCATCTGTTAGTCCATTGTGTGTGGGGTCCACGTGGGCGTGGGCCAGGTGGGCAAACGCAGGGGAGCCCAGAGAGTGCCAAGAGGAACCCAGGGCAAACCAAGAGCGCCAGGAGCCGAGAGGGAATTCCTTCATTTACGGGATTAAACATCTCATATCTCCCCGCGCTTACAGGGGCCACACCTACTCAGGCCAAAGACCTGTTTCCTAGTGTGACTGACAGGCAAGTACCTTTTCTATGTCACCCAGACCTCACTAGGCAAGGGTCTATCCGCCCTGTTCAGTCCCCTCCCCCAAGGATCTTCGGGGAACAGACGAGAAGCTCCCTGGGGAGTGTTAAACGGCAGCTTCCCGGGAAAGCTGCACAAATGCCATGCCTATAATACTTGCCCTTCTCTTTGCTCCTCTCCTGTTATTAATAACTAGGTTAATTACAATGGGATCAGTGCGGTACTCAGTCTCCAAAACAGTCCCCAATGAACCCTGCCTCCCGGTATTCCAGCTCCAGTGCCTGCCCCTCCCACATTGATGGGGTTTGGGGAGTGACCTGTGTAATGAATGAAATAATGATGGCCCTGGCCCGGTGGCTCAGTTGATTAGAGCATCATCCTCTGCACCAAAAGGTTGTGGGTTTAATTCCCAGTCAGGGCACACACTGAGGTTGCGGTCAGGGGTGTATAGCAGGCAACTGATCTGTTTCTCTCTCACATCAATGTTTCTCTCTCTCTCCCCTCCCCCTTCCTCTCTCTCTAAAAAATCAATAAAAACATATCCTCAGGTGAAAATTTTTTTAAAAAGGCTGTTTCTGGTCATATGTTCAAAAAGAAATGATGAGGGATGGCCTCTGCGGCTTGCTTGTGTCATCTGATTACTCACTCTGGAGGATGCCAGCTGTCACACCCTGAGGAACCGAGGCCTCCTTGTGATTCTAGAAAGTGGATCCAGCCCTGTCAAGACTTCAGATGACTGCAGCCCCACCCCCAACTTCATCTTTTTAAAAATTTTTTCTTTATTATATCTTTATTGATTTCAGAGAGAGGAAAGGAGAGGGAGAGATAGAAACATCAATGATGAGAGGATCATTGATCGGCTGCCTCCTGCACACCCGACTGGGGATAGAGCCCACAACCCGGGCATGTGCCTTGACCGGGAATCGAGCCGATATCTCCTGTATCCTAGGTCGATGCTCAACCGCTGAGCCAAGCCTGGCTGAGCTGATTTTTCTTCTTTACTGCTTTTTGAATACTAGGCTCAAAGTAGATTCCAGGAATTTGTAGTTTTAATACTTATCTGGGTAATTCTTGCCATCTGATAAGTTTGAAAAATACGGAGGTGGGAGATCTTTAGGTCTGTGAGCCACACAGAGAGACAGCCTTTTGGATACGAGAAAGGCAATGCAGAGGAACTAGGCAAGAAAAAAACCCCTTCATGACTAAGTAGGTCTATTTGTATCCTTTGCCCCTCTCCTAATCTTCACTCTCTTCCTCCCCACAAGCAGACATGCTACTCACCTAAAAGTCCACCTACGGGAAAATGTGTCAGTCCTTTCTTCAGATGACCATCAATTTGGATTTTCTTTAAATTTCAGAGGAATCTGACTTTCATTTTTTGCATACCTAAAAACCCACCATGGTCACTTATGGTCATTTATCTTTCCCTAGAGGAAATAGGTTAAAAAGTCATGAAAGGGAAAATAAACCTGGAGCTCAAGCCCTCACAAAACTGTGGGCTTGGAAAAACAAGGGCTCTGTTTTAGTCAGTATAGGTTAGGTAATGTTGCAATAACAAATAATGCCAAAACTGAAGTGGCTCAAAACTATATGTTTATTTTTCACTCACATTACATGTATATTGAAATTCAGGACCCCACGTTAACAGGGGCTTCCCCATCTGTCACACCATCAGTCACCACCACAGAGGGAAAGGAAGACAGAGAGTACACACTGACTGTTAACTGCTTCTCCCCGGAGGTGACACATATCACCTCTATTCATAGCCCATTAGCAAGATCAAGTCACATGGTTATGCCTAACTTCAATGAAAAGTGGAGTCCTTCCCTACACCAAGATATGAGGGGAACTGGATGAAATAATGTCTGTTACTTATTCTATGTATAAGTAGAATGATACTATTTTTTAATTTGTGGAGCTGGGAGACAAGTAGGCAATGGGAGGTATTAGTTTTCAATGAACTCTTTTTGAATAGAAAGAGCTAGTAAAGCCATTCAACTGAACTAAAGAAATAAAATGAAAAGTAAACCTGTCATCTGGATACTTCAACCCTCAGTTCTCCTTTATAAGATATTCATAATTACCAGTTTCCTGTGTCTCCTTCCAAAAAAAAATTCTCTACAACAATCACACATAGTTATACACGAGTTTGTTGTATATAGGTTGTATTGTATACCGCATATAGAAAAATTTTAAAAACTCTTGCATGTGGAGTTTAATAAAAAACTAACCAACACCTAGATAAAGAATAGAAGTGAGAATTTCCCTTCCCGAAGTTCCCTGTGTGCCCCTCCCTGGTCTCCCTGTGTGGCCTTCTCTGGTCATAACTGTCTCATTCTTTTAGGTGCCCATAATTCTTACTCTTCTGATAGTTATTTCCTTGCCTTAAAGAGAGAGAGAGGAAAAAAAAGCTTTAGCACCTGCATTTCTATCCCTAAGTGATATAACTTAGCTTTCCCTGTTTTGAATACATAGAGTAGAATCTTACATGTACTCTCTTTTGTCTCTTGCTTCTTTTGGTCAACACTTAGTTTGTGATACTCAACCGCCTAGAGCTGGAGCTTTGTAATGTCCTTTATCGTGTAGTATTTCATTAGGAACTTACTACAATTCATCCATTTTCCTCTTGAGGGACATCAGAGTCATTTTCCATTTGGGGCTATTACATAAAAATGCTGCTGTGAATATTCTTGTCCATGGGTATTAGTGGAGAGATGCATGAGTTTCTCACATGTGTATACCCAGAGAGAATCACTGGGTTATAGAGTGTAATGTCTTCAATTTTAATAATAATGTCAGTTTTCCAAAGTGATTATACCTGTTTACACTGTCACCAGCAGTGTAAGAATGTTCCCATTTTCTACAGCTTTATCAACTCTTGGTATTGTCAGAGCGCATATGACTTGATTATTTCACATAAATGGGAGAGTGTGTATAGTTTATTCTCCAGCCTTGCCTTTTAAGTAATATAACATTATATCTTGGAATTTATGCCATCTAGAACATATAGACCCATTTTCATGCTTGCATAAGATTCTACAGTGTAACATATTTTCTCTACTGTCTTGAATAACTTTCAGCACAGAGACTTGTAGGGCGAAGATGGCATGTATTCGCAGCTCGCTCCGCTCCCGTGGCGGACATTACTAATGAGTCGTGGCCCACTTTCCCCCGAGCAGAAATTTGCCTCAGATTCCTTCTCAACACAGCGCTCTAACTCCTTGTGCTCAAAACACAGTCCTAAGACTGGCAGCATCAGCATCACCTGGGGGCTTGTTGTAAATGTGGAATCTAAGGCCACACTCCAAACTCTGAATCAGACTATGCATTTTAGCAATATTCCCAGATGATTCACTTGTACAAGGAGGTCTGACAAGTGCTGGTTCAAGCAGCTTCTACTAATCAAAGTCATTCCTTGGATGAAATGTGTTTTCCTGTTCCAGAGGCACACTGCAAGGCTCTGTCCTTGGTCCTGTCCTTTCCAAGTGCTTATCCCTGCATCGCAAGGCAGTACAGTAGCAGGCTGATCCCATCTGCGATAGTAACAATACCAGAGCAGCGTGGCATGCAGTGTCTGTTTTGGGGACATTAACCTTGTGTCCCACAGAAGGGCTGTATCCCATATTAGTTTGAGAAACACAACCAGCTGTCGGGAGCAATGAGGCTGGCACTTTTGGGGGACTAGAACAAAGAATTCTCTACTTTTTTGATGTCCATGACCCACCTCCCTTAGGCATTTGTTGTTTTTACCAATGGCCCTTGTTGTTATGGGCAGCAAAGTTGCTCTGATGATCTGTTAGAGACGAGGGGGCAGAGGAGGGTCAGTGGGTATGGCCTGTTTGCCTGGGCCTGGAGGAGGCCAAGAGGTCAGGGGTCAGAGCAGAGGTCCCTTAACCCCAGCAGCATCCAGGGTCCTTGAACACACATGGAGTTGCTTCTGGAATAACTGAGTTCAAGTCAGGGCCATTTAATGACTGGGCTCTGGGGCAGGGCTCCAGCATGGAGAGAATGTGACCAGCCCACAGACTGGACCACATAGAATGTGACTCACCAGTTGTGTGGAGTTCAGGCCACAGCCCTTCCATGCCAGATACCACAACTGTAGGTCAGCTCTAAGCTGCAGTGGAAATGGGCAGTGCCACAATGGCGGGTGGGCTGCATTGGAAACCTGTCCCTGTGAGGACCAGAGAAGTAGGGGCTGACCTGAGCAAGAGTGGAGAGGGACTACCATGTAGTGAAAGAGCCCACAGTCTCCCAGCATTGGCATTCTGTTCAGGCTCTGCCCTCACCCCTAGTTCCATTCTGCCTACACACCCACATTGGCCCAGACTCTGAAACCTTACAGCCTTGCCCAGGAATGGTCAGGCCAGTCATGGGCAGTAAACCAAGTAGGCGACACATCATTGCCACATTGGCAGGCCTCCTTCTGACTGGGCTGGGACTGGCCTTAGGCCATCCCAGCAGCCAGTCAGGGTGGAGTCGCTCTTCTTGGAAGTTACTGCCTTCCCTAATGAAGGATGTGAAATGCTTCTTTGTCCCCTTAGAGTCCTGGAGCATCCCAGAAAAGGCAAGACCAGGAAGCACATAAAAGATCATTTCTTTAAAAACAAAAACGTCACCCCTGGCTGAGGCTGGTTAGAGCGTCATCCTGATATGCCAAGGTTGCAGGTTCGGCCCCCAGTCAGGGCACATACAAGAATCAACCAATGAGTGCATAAATAAGCAAAACAATAAATTGATGTTTCTCTCTCTCTAAAAATCAATAAATAAATTTTTAAAACACATATGTCAAAAACCCAAACATACCCAAAGAACTTCCTTCCTGTGTTACTCACACCTCTGATTCATTTGGTTTATAAACTGAATGTTTCTGGGAAGATAGAACAAACTGACCTAGGTCAGCACTCATCACCCCTTGTGTTCCCAGCTGCAAACAAGACAATTGGAGCCCGTTTAAAGTTTCTAGGGGCGCCGATTGACTTGTAGCTGGTCTTAATCTGAGTTCCTACAAAAGTAGATTCTGGGTGTGGATAGTTTGTTTGGAAGTGATTCCAGGAGAGAGTGGGGAAGTGATACAGGGAAGGAAGAGAACCTAAAGAAGTTATCTTGACGTGAGAGCACAGCCCCGCTCACCTACCCTGACATATTCCTGTTCTAGGTGAGCTAAGGGCTGTGGCAGGTGACAGGTGGCACTTTTCCACCACAGTGGTTCCACTCATCCAGGTGGAAAGTAGTATTTAATTAGTGAGTGGGAGAAGACTCAACAAATATCTGCATGAAGTATTTGTCCATCCTGGGCAAAAAAACCTGGCGGGTTTTGTTGACTGTTACTCTTGTTGGTTGCTCTGCAGCAAGTATGGCAGAGGAAGAGAAGATGCCTTCTCAGAAGATGCACGGGACTTTCGGCTTGTTTCTCCTTTTTGGCTAGGATCTGACAATGCTCCATTTTCAGGAGACTGGGACGAAGTGGCTGTCAGGAGGTACTCAAAGTCAGATGATCACATCCTTAGAAGCCTCAGAAGTGACGGTAAAACATGGAAGTGGGAATGTATTTGACTCCAGTCATTAGTGACGGTCTCGGCCCAGGAAGTATGTGTCAATAGGCTATATGTGCTCACTGTAGGGCAGAGGCAAGTTAAGAGCACACAAATACACAGACAGATGCAGACACAGGAGCAGGTAAGTGGAGACAGGGAGATGGAGAAACACAGGGGCCTGAACACATGCATAAGGATATATAGGCTTATTCAGTGATATATATTGCAAGATGGATATAGACACCAAGATGCTCATTTAGAGAAAGAGATATGTAGAAAAATTTAAAGAGGTGTTTAATATGTATATGAAAGTTTATTTACTTATGCATGGCGAGGTTGCAGGTAGATGTTTTTCCTTTTTGCTTATCTAATATATTCTACTTTTCCTGAAATGAAGTTACATCATTTGTCCAAGAAGAAAGTTATTTTCTTAAGAAAAAACTAAAGTTATAGGAAAAGTATAAAATAGTTTGTAGGCAAGGCTTTAGGCTGGCAAATAGATTCAGTTATCGCCCACCTAGTTAAGGTGTTGAGGCAAATGGAGGGCTTCTAGCATTGGGAAAAAGGGGGCAAAGCTATGTCCATGGTCCCAAACAGCTAATAATGTACCTAGTTATGTTTTAGTTCTATGAGTTCTAAGAGGCCTTTAGCAGTTGTCTATTGCTGTGTAAAAACTACCATAAACTCAGCAGCTAAGAAGAGTGCCTCTTTGTCATCTGCAGAGCAGGCTCTGGGTGGGCTGGGCCGGGCCTTCTGCTTAGGGTCTCCCAAGGTTGAAATCCAGGTGTGGGCAGGGCTACAATCCTCTCTAGGGGTTCTATTGGCCTCTTCCAAGTGTCGGCAGAATTCAGCTCCTAACTGTTGTAGGACTGAGGGCTCGTTCCTTACTGGCTGTCGACCAGGGGCCACTCTCTCAGTTCCTTAATGCTGCCCACATTCCTTCTCACGTGGCCCAGTCTTCACACCAGGAATGGCCTGTCAAGTCCTTCTCATGCTATGAGTCTCTCTTTTTCTTCTGCCTTCTGCTGCTGCTTTGTAACGCGTGCATGTGAGCAGATCATGTCTACTCAGATAACCACCATATTTTAAATGTTTTTATTTATTTTTTTGAGAGAGGAAGGGAGAGGTATGCACCCAACCAGGGATTGAACCCACAGCATGGGCATGTGCCCTGACTAGGAGTCAAACTTCGACCTTTTGGTGCCTGGGACCATGATCAACCAACTGAGCCACACCGGCCAGGGCAAATCTCCGTTCATGCCTATGGACTGGGAACTTTAATTATAATTCCAAGATCCTTTCACAGCAGTACCTAGGTTAGCATCCGATTGACTAACTGGGGGTGAGAATCCGGGGTGGAGGGAATCTGTCCCTAGAATTCTGGCTACCACAGGCATGGAATATGCAGCTCAAGGTGAATCAAATGCCCCACTGGAAAAATAACTCAAAGTGCCTCGCCAGCATGGCTCAGTGCTTGAGCATTGACCTAGGATCCAGGAGATCGAGGTTCGATTCCCAGTCAGGGCACATGCTCGGGTTGCGGGCTTAATCCCCAGTAGGAGGCGTGCAGGAGGCAGCCGATCAATGACTCTTTCTCATTGATGTTTCTATCTCTAAAATCAATAAAAATATATTTTTAAAAAACCTCAGTGTTTTGTTCAGCACACAGAGAAATTGTTAAAATAATGTTAACTAATTTTAAAATTTTAAGTAATTACACTAATTTTAAACAATATATTTGTCTGCTGTTAGTTTCAATTATACCCTAGGGTTACCCTGCTTCCAAGCAAGAGAACCAGACTTTCCTAAGGGCTGCCTGGGGAATGTAAAATCCAGTGTTTACAGAACAGCTCTAGGAACTCCAGGGCAGTCCTCCCAGGAAAGTCACAGGCACGGGAAAGAATGGGAAGCACCCAGAGTTGGGCGCACGTACTCAGTAAGAGGTTCTGGATACAGTGCTGACAGCAATTACTGTGCAGAGGCAGAGCCCTGGATGGAGCCAGCCTGGAGGCCTTCTTCTTCCTTCCTTGGGCCTTGGCTTTGGTGGCTCAGACCACAGGCCCCAGGGTGTTGTCAGGGTGCTGCTGTAGGGACAGAGCTGGAGCCAGTTTAGGCTGAGGCCTGGCACCAGTGACTGCCCCTGGGACCCAGCGAAGAGCAGCTCACAGAGCCTGGGTGAGCAGGCTGCCAGCTCACAGATAGGCTAGCCCGAGGCCAGTCTGAGGCTTGGATTATTAGGGGCTGATATACCAAGATGGGGGAAACTGGAAAAGGGCTTCCTTGTCCCCCTCAACCTCACATTTTGCTGTTCTCATTTCCACAGCTACATTCTCCCAGGCCTGTGGTGGGCTTTTCCTTTTGCCATACCTGCAACCTACTCCTTTGTGTGGCTCTTTTGGCAGCAGCTCCCCTTAAGGTACTACACTTGCCCCCTGCCCCACTCTTGAGCTCCCTGGGCCTGCCCATCTGGAACCAGCTTTCACAGCAGACCCTGGTCATTTCTGCCCTGCAGTAGACTCTCTTGAAGGCCCACCTTCGGCCAGCACTGTGCACCCATCGCTCCCCAGATTTGCTATGGATGGCGCCACCAGCAACCTTCAGAAGCGTGCCCCTGGACATAGGAGTCCCCATGACTACCCAAAGGGCTGGAAATATCTGGGAGTTTTGAAGTTCCACTTCCCCATGGCCAGTAGCCAAAGACTGGAATAGAGAAGAGCCCAGTTCCTTTGCCTGGCTCCTAAAGTTTCTTCTCAGAAGTGACACATCACTCAATTGGCCAATGAAAGTCACATGGCGACACCCAGATGGAAGAGATGAGGAAGTATAATACAAACAGACGCCCAGGAGAGATGAGCACATTTGTTAATCAGTTGTTCTAACACCATTTATTAAATAAGCCAGCCTTTCTCTAGTGATTTTAATTGCCCATTTATCATATACTAAATTTTAATTGATATTTAGGGCTCTTTTTGGGTAGACATTCTGTTCCACTGACTTCTCTTTTGATACGTGTATAGAATTGCCCTGTTTTAATTTCTGTAGCTTAATAATGCCATTTTAAAAAAATGTCTTTATTGATTTTAGAGAGAGAGGAAGGAAGAGGGAGGGAGACAGAAACATCAATGATGAGTCATTGATCGGCTGCCTCCTGCACCCTACTCCTTTGTGTGGCCCCCACTGAGGATCGAGCCTGCAACCTGGGCATGTGCCCTGACTGGGAACCGAACCACAGTCTCCTGGATCACAGGTCGATGCTCAACCACTGAGCCACAACAGCCGAGCAACATGACATTTAATATCAGAGGGTATGTACTCCTTCAAGATTCTCCCTTTACAGTTTTCTGGCTTTTACCATCCCTTTACTTTCTAGATAGATTGGAGAATCACTTTGTCAAGTCCGCTTTACCCATCCTATGTGATTTTCGTGAGAACAGGATTACATTTGTAGACAAATTTACATCTTTTTACAATATAAGACTTACTACTTTAATAAAACCTTTTAAGTCAAATGTCTCAGTAAGGTTTTGTGATTTTCTTCAAATTTATTTAGTATCGTCCTATTAATTTGATCTCCAAGTCTTTTGTTTCATAGTTATTATGAATGAGACCCTTATTATGTTTTCTAATAATTATTGTTAGACAGACATGAGCAGATATAGAAAACTCAGGTACAGAAACTCACCAGGGCGGGAAGCCCCAGATGACTAGCAAGGGACAAAACTGGGAAAACAAGAACCTTGTCCTCAGGGGAACCTACTCTCCCCTATCATATCTCTGGTCTTGTGGTTTAGATCCTCTGAGCATTTCCGCCCTAAAGATAAAATCTAGGCCTCAGCTGTATTCCAGCTCCAGGCCCAGAAAAGCAGCAAACCAGACAAGTGACTCCGTGGCTGCCTCAGGAACAGATACAGTGACGAAGGACCCCCCTGCCCTGGCACCAACCAATCAATGGAGACCATGACCCTGAAAAAGCACACCTGGAAAGATGGTGAATATTCTGTTGAGACCCTCCCCTGAGACCTCCCCTAAGATTCCTGCCTGCAAGAAAGAGTTAAATAAATACACTCAGGCAGGACAAAGGACCCAGTATGTGCTCCCACTATGGAAGCATGCCAGCACCATCTCCATCTCCCTTCTTCCCTCCGAGGGAACCCTGCGAGACTTGCAACCAGGGGAGCAATGGGCAGTGGCAGCTCGTCCCGGGCTTACCCCCTGAACCTGTCTCCAAGGCCCCCTTTTCTCTGACTTCTCAGTGAGCCAAAGCAGCCTAGCCGAGGCTTTCTGGCTGCTTTTTCTATGCTCCTTCCCTGTTTCACTGTCCTAAGTATATTTTTGCTCCCATCATGGACCCAATACCCTTTGACTCAGTGCTGTGTAGCCCTTCCCCTTTGGATATCCCCATTCCCCATCCCCTTTTCCTTACATTAATTCAGTTTTTCTTTATTCATCGTCTGAGATGGATATTTAGCCTCCCCACACACCACCGACCCTTAACCTTTCAATTATTCTAATAGTTTGTTACTGTTCACCCAACTGAACTCTCTTATTAGCAATCTCCTGGTTTTTGTAGGTCGCATTCTATTTATTTACAAATTATAATCTCTTGCTCTCTTCCTTTTACTAACAACCAATTCTATACTTCTCATTTCTGCAGCAAGAGTGAAACTTCTTGTGCTAACCGATACAATTTTCATTTCCACTATTTTCTGTGACCTCCACACCACTTCTCTCCAGCCTGGCAGCACCGACAGGATTCTGTGCCTACTGGCTTAAAGAAGGGATGACACAGAAGAATGCACAGGAAGAGAAAGTCAAGTTCTTGGAATTTTTAGTTTCGAATGTTTTTATCAGATTTGGCAGAGCAGATGAAGAGGCGAGTGAGCTTTTATATCAGGTTACTCACTGCTGGTCAGCTCTTTGCCACTGGACCATGAGTTAAATACAGATATTGAGAGCAAGAATTTAGAAACTTTTATAGCAATTTGACGTTGCCACAATATCCAAATGCATGATTGGCAGGCTCATCTTACTGAACAGTGTATAGGCCCAAAACATTAGTCCATGACAATTAGAAGTAAAACAAAAGACTCTTCCCCACAGATTGCTTGATCTTTAGTTAATGTGCTTTGGTTTGGTGCTTCTTTAGATTCACTGAAAGGCTCTGGGTTCAGAGAAAAGAGGAGAGTTAGAAGGAAGCAAGTCGCTGAAAACCTCAGTGTTCTCCCGCATCCTGTGCCCCTCCCCCAGAAGCCCAAGCACTGCCATAAATGGAGGGTGTGGGGGTGGAAGGGGAAAGCTGCCAGCAAGAGAACAAGCCATATCCTTGACAGACTGGGAAATTGGAATCGGAAGGGACCTATGCCCTTTTTCTAAGTAGAGCCTGGGAAGCAGCACGTTCCTATCATTTCTTTGAGAAATGTAAAGGCTATGATAGGCAGAGTCGGACAGCTGGATTGGTGACAGCCCAGTTCCCACGCACCCCATCACGGAGCCAGGAACAGCAGAATTAATTTCGTAAGTGTCCAGAAGGAGCCCAAAGGCAGTAAAGAACCTTGGACACTCCCACTTGGTAGGCACAAGAGCCACCTCATGGTCTCATGTACCCAAAAGGAGGGCAGAAGGAGCTGAGAGATAGAGACCTTAAGAAAATATGCCGCTGAGAATAAGGGACAACACCGCAGCTACCTGTATGGACCAACACCTGAGGTTGAGAAAAACCAAGTACAACCCAGAAAATGCCAGTGTGGACACACACAATAGCCAGATGCTTCCCCTCCCTAGAGGCCTTGAGACTACTGGACCCCCCTTCTCCAACAGAGATGGCAAACCTGGAAGGAAAGGGTACACTCATAATGACAGAGTATACACTTCAATCACCTGATAGAATGACAACTCATGATTGAAATTCAATGAAATTATTTTATTTTTTAAAAATTTTATTGATTGATTTTAGAGAGAGAGAGGAAGGGAGGAGAGCAGGGGGCGGAGAAGAGAAACATTGATTTGTTGTCCACTTATTTATGCCTTCCTTAGTTGTTTCTCGTATGTGCCTGACCGGGGACGACGCTCTAACCAACTGAGTTACCCGGCCAGGGCTATTTTACTTACTTACTTAATTTTTAAATATATCTTCATTGATTTCAGAGAGGAAGGGAGAGAGATGAGATAGAAACATCAATGATGAGAGAATCACTGATCCACTGCCTCCTGCATGCCTCCTACTGGGGATTGAGCCTGCAACCTGGGCATGTGCCCTGACCAGGAATCCAACTGGTTCATGGGTAGATGCTCAACCACTGAGTCATACCAGCCAGGCAGCAACATGATTTTATAAAACAGAACCTTTCCCCCCACCCAAACTCAGGGAACTGGTGATGCCAAGTACCTCTACAAGTGGGGATAGAGGTGAAATATACATGAGTGGATTGGCTAAAAGTCAATTTAAGAATTAGATTTTATGTGTTAACTTTATGAAGACATCAAGTTTTTTTTAAAAAAAAAAAGTTTTAATTTATTTTAGGGAGAGGAAGGGAGAGGGAGAGAGAAATACCAGTGAGAGAGAAACATCGATCGACCACCTCCTGCACGCACCCCGACCTGGGACCAAACCCACAACCTGGGTATGTGCCCTGAGAATCGAACCAGTGACCTTTCAGCGTATGGGATGATGCTCGACCAACTGAGCCACCCTAGCCAGGGCGACATCAACTTTTGATTTCTGTATTTTTCTGTATGCATACTATACTTCAATAACAAGTAAAATGAGTTAAACCTTAGCTCTACTCCCCAACTCTGAGCAACAGGTCAAAGATCATTCCCATACTCTGGCAGAAATCTCCGAGTTTGTTCTTTGCACAGGGTTTTGAAATCAGGTTTTAACTGAGAGGTTGGGAGATACCACTTACACTCGAGGTGGGAGGAACACCATACTGAGAATGGGGATTAAGTAAGAGTCTACATACTGAGGGTTGAGAATGCCAGCCTTCACCAACGTGGTTCCTAGATGTTGGGAAAGACCTAAAGTTACTGACCATGGGTGTTCCCCAGTGAATGGCCCAGACAGTGTCCCACAGACAATCCCATAGTAAACAAGGCCCTTCCACAAGCACAGAGCTCCACTGTTTTGTATTTTCAATCTTTAACATGAGCTGACAGTTAAGAATCACCTGAAAGATAGAGACTGAAGCAAAGAAATAGAAAAAGCAACATAAAGAAAGGCATAAAGGGCCCTGGCCGGGTTGTTCAGTGGTTAGAACATCGCCTGCGGCCTGAAGGGTCAATTCCGGCCAAGGGCACGTGCCTTGGTTGCAGGCTCAATCCCTGGAGAAGTCAAGGAGCATAGTGAATGGAGGCAAGGGGGAGGAGAAATCACGTTGAGCCCTGTGGACCACTGAAGGAATGCAGGCTTTCACTATGAGTCAGATGTGAAGCCAATGTGGAATTTTGAGAGGAAATGACATATTTTAAAAGGGTCACTATGACTGCTATGCTGATACGCAAATATTCTATGTTGATAAGGGAATAGATTAAGATAATATGTTATGACCACAAAATAAAATTGTATTGCTATTAAAAAACACAAAAAAAACACACCAAGGCGGCCCTGGCCAGGTAGCTCAATTGGTTAGAGCATCATCCCAATACACCAAGGTTTCGGGTTCAATCTCGTGTCAGGGAATATACAAGAATCAACCAAAGAATGCATAAATAAAACGAGTGGTGAGGGCACATGCCCGGGTTGCAGGCTCGATCCCCAGTCAGGGGCATGCAGGAGGCAGCTGATCAATGACTCTCTCATCATTGATGTTTCTATGTCTCCCTCCCTCTTCCTTCCCCTCTCCAAAACCAATAAAGATAAATTAAAAAAAACAAAAAACAAAACTTGATCCTTCAGACTGGAGCATTTTCTAGCTGGCTCAAGTTAATGAGAGGAATGAACAAAGGGAGGCATTAGTCAGAGGCAGGGAGTGAAGCACCTCCAGTGTTCAGGCTAACTCCTGAGCTACTAGGCCTACCTTCCACAGAAACCAAGAGAAAAGATATCCTGCCTTTCACTGGGTTCATAAATTACACCTTGTTCCCTTTCCTTGGCCTTCAGAGCACCAAAATGTGCTTCCAGTTCTACCACAGACCTTCTGCACCTGTGGGGCTTTGTTTTGATTTCTCACTTTCACAAAGCTCCCTGCATTATTTTGGTGACATTTCTGTGAAACTGCAAGATCCTGGGAGTTGTTACTGCTTTAGCTAGAAAATAATGGATGGAGGAGGGGCTATACCTCCTGGGTGCCTCCCACACCTAGCCATTGGCTGCCAGGAGGTCCAGTCTCAAAGTAAGGAAATGCAGGAGGTGCAGGGCGCCCCAGACCAGCGCTTCTCAGAGACACTGACACACAAAGCACCCCCTGAAGGTCTTGTTCAAATGCAGGTTCTGATGTAGCAGGGCTGGGGCAAGCCCAAGATTCTGCGTTTCTGAGTTCCCAGGTGATGTTGATGCTGCTGGTCCACACACCACACTTTGAAAAGCAAAGGGGCAAGACTGAAGACAGAACGTGCAGAAAGAGGTAAAAATGGAACCCTGGGGAGGAGAGGGAACAAGGTCCAGGGAGAGCTGCTCTGAGGGGGCTCCAGCTGCATCACCTCGTCTTCATGGCCTTCCCTGAAGGGCTTCCTGGGGCAGGGGCCTCTGTGGCCCATGTGTTGGCTACAACGGGGTGCTTTGGTTCCAGAGGACTGGAGCACACAGCCTCCCAGGCCCAGCTGCACACTGGAAGAGGGCCAGGGACTGGAGACCTCCTCACACCTGCCAGTAGGCAGTTCTGTCAAGGGAGAGAGCTCTGCCGGGCTGGGGCTGACTGCCATGCTGGCTCAGGCCCTTAGCTCTGGGGTAGTTTAGCCATGGAGCAGCAGGTTGGCCTCGGGAATAAGTGATGGGCTCTCCCCTCCTCAGCTTCACCGCATGCACTACTTCTTGAAGCCAAAGTGCGACTTTCACTTTCTCAAAGAGCAGCTTCCATTTACTGGGTGCTTACTATATGCTAGGCTCTGTGGAAGCACCCTCCCACATTGTTTCTTTTAAAAAATTTTTTATTGATTGCTTTTAGAGAAGGGAGAGAGAGAAACATCAATTTGTTGTTCCATTTATTTATGCATTCATTGGTTGATTCTTATATGTGCCCTGACCGAGGACTGAACCTGCAACCTTGGCATATTGGAATGATGCTCTAACCAACTGAGCTCCCCAGCCAGGATCCACATTGTTTTATTTAATCCTCGCAATTACCCTATGATGTAGGAACTGTTTTTTCCCACTTTACAATATAAGGAAACTGAAGCCTCAGAGGTAATTTGCCCAATACCTTGTATCTAATATGAAGTAGTCTGTGTCTTCCCACCCTGGCACTAAATCATGACTGAACCACACACCTGTGAGGCCAGGAGTCTGTGGGACTAAATCTAGGACAGAAGTCTCAGGATAGGAATTTAGATGACAGAGCAAGGTAACTAAGGTGGTTTGATTTGGTTTATAACCCTTTGAAGATCAGCAGAAAGTCAAGGCTACGATTGCCCCTCTACCAGCTTCCCTCACCATACCAGTAACAGGAGGTTCTTTTGTGCCAGCTAGCAGGAACATTGCATGACCTCAGAGGAGGGGACTCGCAGGTGGTTGTGAACTGGGCTCATTGGACTTGACTCACTAGGTAACACCAACTCTAAAGAGTAGATGGCCTGCCAGCCAGGTGACGGAGGGTCATTTAGGAAAGTCTGAATCAAATGGTACCAGCCCATCTGTCCATATCCCACAGAGGTGTCCTGCGGTGGAAAACACTATTGGCTTTGGTTCTTAATTCAATAAACCTAAATGACGACAAGCACTGGGCTCGCCAGTCAGACACTCTTCGCCCTTAATGAAGAAAATTAGCAGGTTGGGAATAAAAGTAACTAAGCAGTGGTGAGAACTGCTGTGAACTGGAGAATTCCGCTCAGCCAAAGGTGCTTTGCTACCTTACTCCAGTTGTAGCCTCTCAGTAACAAAGAAAAGCCAAAAGTCAAGATCATGTGAACCTTTTCATTTTTAAAAACAGAGTGCAGGCCAACCTGTGTGGCCACTAATTTGCAAATTCTGCCCTTCACTAACCAAACCCTGTCACTTCCTGTTGTACCTTTAGCACTGACAATGCCTGGAAGAAAGAATATGCTTCTGGCACTGACCAGGGGAAGCTCATCCAGAAGCAATGGGTCTGGAATCTCCATGATATATAGAAAAGCTGATGCAACTGGGCAAGAGTTTTAGACTTGAGAGGCATAACTGTTGTTAATAAGAAAACCCTTATAAGGCTAGGGCACATGGTTTGGCCAGCATTGTAAAGGCCAGGGGTAGAGGGGCGGGGGAGAGTCACTTTTAGGCAAAATATACACTTGGCGATTGGTGTTCATCCCTCCTACTACAGTCCATAGTCCTTTACCTGTGCACTCCCTAAAGTCATTTGGTTTTCATACGTGGTATGAGTAAATTCAGGTTTTTTCTAAGTTTGACTTGCAAATATCCAACCTACTACCTAAGAATCTTACTCAGGGTTTTCCCCAAGGACTAAAATGAAATAGGATACATAACGAAAGTGCTTCACATAACATCGGGGAAAGGGTTCAAGAAACATTCACTATTATTACGCAGGTCTAGATGTTCTGTATAAAGCACCAGAATATACAACCACTGTCAATCCATATTCATAGGTATTCCAATTTTGGCTTAATAAACAATACTCCTGTAAAATTCCCAAATGGAATGAAATTATGAGCCTGAATGTTCAAATAGAACAGCAAAGGCCATTCCTCAGGGGACATCCAAGAGGGAATTCCTGCTCTAGGAATCTGACTTTTATGGTCTCTGCTCTTAGAACCCTATGACTACACACACAGCATGAAAAACTGTACTTATAATTTACATTTTAAAAATGTGGCTGATCTCTGTGGATATAGAAAGATATACAAAATAGGATAGAAAAAAATATATAAAATGATACAATGGGATACCACGTTTTTTGTTTTGGGTTTTTTTTTTTTTTCCCCAAAAGGATATACAGTCATACTTAAAACATTTCTGGAAGGGAGGAAGGGTATACAAGAAACTTAAGACAACCTTGGGGAATGGGCTGGGGAAACAAATGCTTACTCACCCCAACCAAATGCTTACTTTTCACTTTATATCCTTCCGTTCCATTCGCCCCACCCTTACCAATAGCATCATTATCCTTATGAAAAGGAACTTCTGGTGTGAGCTTTGCTTTGCAAACACTGCCCAGGATAAAGCTTTATATATTTCCTTACATCTTCACTGCCAAGTCCCAAGAACTTTAATTAGACTATTGGAATTCCCCAGCCTACCCTCCCATTAACAAATATACCTAACCCTAGAGGCTGCTTCAGGTCACCCTTTTTGTCCCTCATTTCCGGAGTCCTAGTGTTTTTTCCCATGTGCACACTCTGTGGGTGATCTCATAAAGCCCCACAGTTCTTGGATATATTGTCCTACCACTGACTCCCAAACTTCTACCTCCAGCCTAGGCTCCATTCCTGTACTCCAAACCTGCATATTGCAATTGCCTAGTCAACAGCTCCACTTGGATGCTGAGCATCTAAAACTTAAGACACCCAAAGTTAAACTCATCTTCCCCAGTAAACTTGCTCTACCTACAGCCCTCCAAATCCCAGCTAATAGCACTTCCAGGCTTCTAGCTGCCCAATCCACAACCTCAGACTAACAGAATGACTGAAAAGCAGTCTGACTTACAATGCCAGTTATCTAAAAATAAAAGTAGTCCTTGATATTGGGATCTAAGATATCATTTAATCATTAAAATGTTTTCTGAAATATGTTTAAAATGAACTAATTTAAGTGTAGAATTTAGATTTTGACATTTTAATTTCTTTTGAACGTAAGTCACTTTTTGCAAGCTAGGAAATAGAATCAAATTAAGGCAGTCTAGTCCCCTAGGGATCCAGGCCAAATCTTGTGATCTTCAGCAGGACATCACAATACAAGGTGACAATAATGGGGTTATAAACTCTAAATAACCCCCACTTATCTACATTCTTCCTCAGAAAACAGCCCAAAGCCCAGTCCTTAAAAGCATGACATACAGAACATCTTAATCTATAAAGGATAGAATTACACAAATTATATGGTGCCCAAGCTAATGGTGAACCAGGTTAGAGCTGCCCAAGGATTGAACAGAGTGTGTCTACATTTTGAAAACTTGTTCTGAGGTTTAAAATTTCTGATTGCTTTTAACAGGAAAGCAAGTAAGAAATATTACAGACGCATCCACACTAATATCTGATTTTGCCAAGGTGTTCCACTAGAGCATGAAGTTAAAGCATAGGGGATAAGATACTTAGGTATTTTCAAAATAAATTACTTAGTAACAAGAATTCTGATATACTGCGTACTTCCATTTGTCACAAGAACAAACTGACAATAAAGACTATTTAAAAGAAATGCTCAACTCTAAAAAGGGTGGTGACAGCAACACTTCCCACTACAGAATAACCTCCTGCTTTTTCCAATTAACACTGCTATTCTTCCATGATACAGGTTCATGTGGAAAAACTTGTCAGCTTTTGTCAGAACCAGGAGCTGAAATATATATGCCCTAATTAGCTAATTGTAAGCTCCGTTAGCATCTGTAGGGTGGACCCATAAAACCTAGCCATTGTTTTGTTAAACGTCTGCAAACTGCAGAATTCCTTAGCCCTAAGCCATAGTTTCTGCTCAGTATCTCAAAGCTGAGCTCAGTCCCATCTGACTCTGCTCCTCAGGGCTGAGGTGGGTGCTAGTCATCAAAGTCTGGAATGTCATCGTAGGAGTAACCCCGGTAGCCTTTGGATGCATAGTAGGCGATGCGCAGGTGGTAAAATCCTGGCAGGAACACCAGGATGCCAATGATCAGGACGGGAACGGCCCGGTCTGCCCCCTGGTGGCAGAAGGAGGCAAACACATTAGTACCACACAAGTTAAAAATTTTAAAATAACACATGGGTCCAATCCATAATCAGTATCTTATACTTTTCAGAGCATTTTCTTTGGGTAGTACCCTACCTAAGGCAAAGTTTTACATCTCTTTTTCTCCTGATTAACAATTGTAGAAAAACTGTAAAGTACTAAAAATTATAAAGAAAATAAATTATCCATGTTCATCCACAGATATTTTGGCTTATTTTCTTCTGCTCCTTCTTTAAAGTTTTTAGTTGTGAACACACCCTGTGCCTTGTTTTTGTCTCTTATAACAAGATATTGCCAAAGTATTACTAAAGCTCTTCACTATGAGGTAGGGAGATGGGAGGAATGGGTGGTCAAAGGTACAAAATTCTAGTTAAAAAATAAGTCCTGGGGATGTAATGTAGAGCATGGTGACTACAGTTAAGAATGCTGTACTCTATATCTGAAAGTTGATGAGAGAGTAGATTTTAAAAGTTCTTATCACACAAAAAAATGTATAACTACGTGTGGTGATGGATACTAACCAGACTTACTGTGATCTTTCACAATATATACAGACACTGAATCTTTATGTTGTACACCTGAAACTAATATAATGGTTATATTTAACAGAAAATATCATGTTGTAAACAAGTCCACTGATCTATTAGATTAAAACAGAATGACAACACGATCACGTATAAAAGCTAAAGACAAATTGCTGGTACTGAACATAGCAGAGGCCTGAGCCAGGCTCTGAAAGATCACCAGAAATAGAGGCAGCAGCAGCTTGAAACAGGCACAAAGATAGGGAGGAAGAGGCTTCAGAGTAAAAGGAAGGCAAAGCAACAGACTCATCCTGTGAACAGGGATGAAGGATAAAGGGACAAAAGCGTTCTATTTCCTGATGTTATGGGCCCATCAGAGCAGGTCACATGAACTTGATGGTGAGAAGGGCAGGATATTTTAGGTGGAGAAAGGCAGCTTTAGAAGCACTTGTATGTTGTCTTAGTACTTAGCTCCCTAGGGAAGCAGAACATATCACTTGTGTTGTGACTAAACTCATAATTGAGCTGCTTGCCCCAGACCCCATCACCTTGACTGAAGAACTCATTGAAATCATGCCAGTGTCTGTTGCCCTAGTAGACTATTAATTTTTTTATCTTTTATTATTTTAAAATATATCTTTATTGATTTCAGAGAGAGGAAGGGAGAGGGAGAGAGAGAGAAACATCAATGATGAGAGTCCTTGATTGGCTGCCTCCTGCACACCCCCAACTGGGGATGGAGCCTGCAACCCGGGCATGTGCCCTGACCGGGAATCAAACCTTGATCTTCTGGATCCTTGGTTGACGCTCAACCGCTGAGCCACACTGGCCAGGTCCTTCTACTTCTCAATGAGTATGTAAAAGGGGGAAGCCACAGTGAGGCCTTGAAACAAAAATACAGGTGGGAAAAGGATTTCCGCCTTCCTCCCGGTGCTGGAGGGCCCCTAAGGGAGAGGAGTTTGACATTGCTGGGCCCCTTGAGGCTCTGAGTTTATCAGCAAAGCCTTCTCTTTAGCCCAACCCTCCCAAATCCTCCCCAAGGAGTCCTCAGAGTTCATGGAAAGGCCAACTGAGAGAGAGAAAAAGAAGAAAAAAACAAGGAATGAAAGGGGCAGTTTTCTTTCCATGGCACTTGTATTGACTAAGAGAGACTGCCTCCTTATGCTGATTTTAGATATTGAGAGTTTGTTCCTTAATCTAGAATAGTGATTCTCAAATAAGGGGCAGGCCTGCTTGAGAGGGGTTCTCAAGCTGCTACAGAGGTTTTGTCCAATACAAAAAGCCCCTATTCTCCCAAAATGAAAATCTGCATATAAGGATAGAAATTCATGACAGAAGTGTGTTGTTCATGTGAACATCAGAGGCAGAACAAAAAGCTAAAAATCCCTCATCTGTGTGGAACAGACATAAAAATTATGGAGTGGTTTTTCTGATTAAAAGTTTTGGTTTTTTTCTCATTTTAAAGAAAATTTCAGAAAGGGGAGGGAGAAGAAGAGAAAGAGAAACATGGATTTGTTGTTCCACTTTTTTATTTTTCTGTTATCCTCACCCGAGGATATTTTTTCCACTGATTTTCAGAGAGGGTAGAAGGGAGTGAGGGGGAGAGAGAGAGAAACATCAATGTGAGAGACACATATTGATTGGTTGCCTCCCACACACACAGGCCAGGGATTGAACCTGCACCCAGGTAAGTGCCCTTGAAGAGAAATTGAACCCATGAACCTTCAGTGCACAGGCTGATCCTCTATCCACTGAGCCACACCGGACAGGGCTGTTGTTCCACTTATTTATGCATCCATTGGTTGATTCTTATATGTGCCCTGACCAGTGATCGAACCCACAACCTTGGTGTATCGGGGCCATGCTCTAACCAACTGAGCTACCTGGCCAGGGTGCTGATTAAGAGTAAGTTACAAAAAGTGACTTCTCCTGTAGCTAAACTCCATGACTGGGCTCCATGCTGCAGAGCCAAGAAAAGTAAGTTCACCAATTTATCTGGAGTAACCACACTGGATTAAAGAAATACAATTCTGTCCTCCTAAAGACAATTTCCAGAAAGACCTGCCTGTCCCAAAGAGGTACTCAACACCAGGATTAGCACAATCACTGTATGGTTTCTTAGAAAACTGACTTTTCTGTTTCTTTCTCTTTGATACTGTACAAGGGGCGCACCAACTTACGACCAAGCATTGAACCTGTGAAATACTTGATGGTCTTCACTTTCAGCTCCAGGGTGGCATCCTCATTGCACACAAACACAGTACAGGGATGCTGCTGGAAGGCAGACACTGTCCACATATAGTTTACTTCCTCCTGGGTGGCTTTGTATAGAGCAAAGGCCTTGTGAGCACCTGTGATGAAGATCATCACCTCTTTAGCATCCTTGACAGTGCCCATGCCCAATGACAGGGCCATAGTGGGCACTTTGGTGAGATCTCCATCAAAGAGCTTAGCATTGGCCAGGATGGTGTCCATGTCCAGCATCTTTATACAGGTCCCAGACACCAGACTAGAGTGAGCTCATTGATGGCAACATGTCTACTAGGGTGATGCCTCCAACAACACCTCAATCCTGCCTTGATCTTCTCTTCAAAGGCGTCATTCTCAGCCTGCAGGTCAGCTGCAATCCCATTCAGAATGTGGGTGTTTTTGGGGTGGACGTCAGTGTGCTTGAAGAAGTTGTTACAGGTAAAGGAGTGGTAACTCCCTGGGTGGTCTCGAGGAAGACCCACATACTTGTTGATGTTGAAGGTCTTCACATATTTGAAGGACAGGTCTCCATTCTTATAGTACTCAATTAGCTTCTTGTACTAGCCAAGTGAGGTGCTCCCAGTGGAGAGCCCCAGGCTGAAATACTTGTCTGGTCCTGGGTTAAACTGGATGACGTGATTCCTGATGTATTTAGCAGCCTACTCGCTGGCCTAAGGACAGTGGTCCAGGATGATGAGCTTCCTGTTGCGGTGGCTGCAGCAGTGCATGGTGCGCATGGCTGCAGGTCACGCAGTGCCAGGTCAAAACTAATACAATGTTATATGTCAACTAATGGTTGTAGCATTCCACTGTAATGGATGTACCACAACTTTAATTAACTCTTCCCCACCACCCCAGATTACTGGATATTTTAGTTGCCTCTCATTTTTTGTGACTGTACAGAACACCACACTAAACCAGTGTTTTTCTTGGTCTTTCAGGTTATTTCCTTAGTGTATATTCCCATGATAGTGATTCATAGGTCAGAGGGAGGGATGGTGTTTAGTCTCTTTATCAGTAGGGCTTAACTTTTGCGGGAATTCCATCAGGACAGGGACTTTGGTCATCCCTGTATCCCCAGCTGTGCCTAACATATAATGGAAGCTCAATAAATGTGCTGAATGGATTCACCTTACAAAAACTGCTTTGTCTGTCTTGCTTTCTTAAGTGGCTTTAAATGTTTTCTAGTTAAACTTATCCTTTTTCCTTTGTGATTTTTCCCATTGTTTTTAAGTTTAAGAAGATTTCCCTCATCCAAAGACTTAAACTCAATTTACAAATCTTTTAACAGGGCTATTTACACAATGTACACTGATGAGTTACTGAATCAATATAATTTTGGCTGGCCCGGCTGGTGTTGCTCAGTGGCTGAACATCAACCTATGATCCAGGAGATCGAGGTTCAATTCCTGGTTAGGGTGCATGCTCGGGCTGCAGGTTCGATTCCCAGTCAGGTGCGTGCAGGAGGCAGCTGATCAATGACTCTCTCATCATTGATGTTTCTATCTCTCTCTCTCTCTCTCTACCCCTCCCTTCACTCCCTCCCTCCCTCTCCCTAAAAATCAATGGAAAAAATATTCTCGGGTGAGGATTAACAATAACAAAAGACAAAGGAGTGAGTTGAATGGGCTCCTACCGACCAAATTTGGGATAATTTATATGTTAAAGAGAATACAGACTGCAATTAATTGAAGCAAAAATACATTTAAAAAAACAATGAGTTTATAATGATATAATAATTATTTGGTCATCTGTTGAAGTTGCTAGGTATATTTTTATAAAGGTTAATATAGAGAAGTAATCAAGTATTTTTCCTACCTTTACTAGACACACTGTATGTCAGAGTAACCAAATAGCAAATTTGAGAAAGTTCTTTATAAAGGAATCTCATCTGATAAATCCAGAAAATTATAAAACTGGATTCATAAGTGTAAAGGGTGATGGGGAAGTTTATAATAAATGAATTAGGCTGAAGACACTTGAACCCAGGAATCAATCTTAATATCAACTAAAAATTAGGACAACCATTACGTGCCTCCTCAGGTAAATGCTATAGCAGTGTTCTCCAAATGTGGTCCTTGGAAGACCAGCATTTCCTGGGAACTTGGAAATGCACATTCTCATGCCTCACTCTAGACCAAAAGAACTGGAATCTCTGGGAGTGTGAGCAAGGAATCTGCGTGTTAACAAGTCTAAAGGTCATTCAGATTGACACTGAAGTTTGAGAATCATATTCTTTCTAAAACTAAACTAAATTCAAATTGAAATAAGTCCCTAGCCCTGGCCAGATAGCTCAGTTGGTTAGAGTATCATCCCAATATCACTAGGTTGTGTTCAATCTCCGGGCAGGACACATACGAGAAGCTACCAAATAAGTGGAAAAACAAATTGATGTTTCTCACTTTCTCTTCCTTTTCTAAAGTTAATAAATAGCCTGGCCAGTGTTGCTCAGTAGTTGAGCATTGACCCATATACCAGGAGGTCACGGTTTGATTCCCGGTCAGGGCACATGCTAGGGTTGCAGGCTTGATTCTCAGTGGGGAACGTGCAGGAGGCAGCCGATTGATGTTTCTCCCTTTCCCTTCCTCTCTCTGAAATCAATAAAAATATAAAAAAATAAAGTTAATAAATAAAAATTAAAAAAACAAGCACCTGTATCTAACAGTTTGCAAGAAATATGAGGAATAGAACAAGGTAAACGATATTAAGACAGCACCTGTAGATTTACGTAAAAACTGTTAGAGATGCACACTGAAGATGCACACTTAAGAATTTACCAGCAATGCATATATGCACAACCCAAGGACACGGACAATGGTGGGGAGAGGGACTGGGGAGGGGGAATGGGACAGGATGGGACGGGGTGGAATGGATCATTGGGGAGAAAAAGGACATCTGTAATATTTTAAACAAAAATAAAATTAAAAAAAAAAAAAGAATTTACCAGCAAAATGTAAATCTGGTATTTGCTTTAATACAAAAGAAAAAAAGTTGAGGGGGATAGATGAAACAACATGTTTATAATTGTTGATGCTGGTTGGTGGACACATAGGGGTTCATTATATTATTCCATCTACTTCTGTTTTATTTGAAATATTTATAACAAAAAGTGAAAAAACAAACAAAACAAAATCTATTAGTGATTTTTTAAAAATTCTTTTATTTAAAATATGTTTTTATTGATTTGAGAGAGAGAGAGAGACATAAAACATCGATGAGAGAGAGTCATTGATTGGCAGCCTCCTTGCACACCCCCTACTGGGGGTTGAGCTCGAAACCTGGGCAATGTGTCCTGACCGGGAATCGAACCAGCGACCTTTTGGTGCATGAGACAATGCTCAACCAAGTGACACTGGCCAGGGCTAGTGATTTTCTTAATTAACATCTTTATCCTTTTTTAATAAAGTCGTCTTTATAAACCACACAAGGTAAAATGGCATTTGTTGCATATGGATCTCACTTCCATTTTCTGTTATTATAACATGATTAAGAGATTCCTTACTATACAACTGGGATTTATACCGCATTCCGCAATGAAAGTTAACTGAAGGCACAGTCCTCAAGTTAGGTGTTCAAACTTAGACTGCACACCAAGTAAGCATCTGGTGGCCATAGAATAGTTTTAAATAGCTAAGGACCTAATTAGATATACTTCTTAAAACCCAAATACAGCCATTTTATTGTGACAGTGCTACTATTGCCGAGTCCAATGATAATGCCCACAGTTTCAGTTCTTGGCTGTGTTCCTTCTGCAGAGCAGTATGGCAACTATCCCTTCGCCTGGTGTGCGTTGAAGAACAAACATGAATTATGGTCGATGCTAGTTCAGAACAACTTAAATGCTGTGTTTAAGTGTCTGTATACAGCCCAAGAACCACCACATACCACTTCAGGTTTGTAAGGTATCACACTGAAGCTCAATAGGAACTGCAACCAAACCTAATATAAGAACGCTCTGATTCGTGAGCCAAGAGTCCTGGCTTGGTCAATCGCCCCAAACCTTCACAAGTTTCACCCATTCTCCCCAGACTAGTATGTCTGTAGCATTGCAAAGCTACAATAACAGCATTCTACTCCAGTTACAGCCTGTATCATCCAGGAGTCCTCAATGCCATGCTTAGCTTTGCTATCCCAAACTATGAGAGTGGGAAAAGTGCCCAACATCTCAGAGGGAAAATCTGCCAACCTGCCACCACCCACCTCAGAGAAACTGTCGGAGAAGGTCATTGTTGCTCAAAGGAAGAAACACATGTTTTGTTATCAGAGAACAAAATCTTTATAAAAAAAACCCAAACAAAATCCTTTTTCTTCTTTCTGCTGTAATCTGCTGCGCTAAATTCAAATATGAAACAACTGAGCCCTGGCTGACATTTTAAAGACCTCGTGGCAAATTCCCACAAACCCTTCAGCTTACCCCTTTGCTGATATAGCCGGCCAGCAGGAGGGAGCCTATGATAATGAGGAAGGCGCCGATCAAAAACAGCACTGTAGCAAGCGCAATGGCCTTATATGGGATTTTAGGAGGGCTTTTCTTAAACTGGAAGAGAAACAAAAAAAGACAAGGAAGAGCATTATGAAAATACCACGGCTCAGATACTTTAAAGCAGGGAGGATGCTTCATGTGTCTTGAAGTAAGTCCTGCTACCCAGTGCATCTCTGGGAAAAAGGAAAGGGACAGGCAGGAGACGAAGCTCTATTATTGCTCTACCAATGAGTCCTAACAGAATGTTATTCTTTCTAGTTCTAGTCTCATTCCACAGACCATAAAAAACTATTTTCTTACAAAAACAAAAGACACTTTATGGTTATTCATTGATTAGATATGTATTTACTAAGTGCTTGGCACATGGAAGGCTGTACTAATCTAGAGGAATTCAAGAGTGAACAACATGCTCTGGAGAAATAAGAAAACAAGTGATTTCTGGCTTTCAAAGTCAAGTCAGCATACAGTCAAAGGTTTTAGAAACAGCTTTTTCTAAAGCATTAGCTGCCTGTCCCACAGAGCAAGTAACCTGCTTTATTAACAAGTTCAATTCAAGGTTAAGATTCAGAAACAAATTTTCTAAGGTTTGCTCATGGCTATATCTGACCTAACTGCCTGGAAGCTTCCCAGATGTATTTTTAAAAAAAAACACACATAAAAAAAACTCTCTCCTTCAAGTGCAGGTCCAAAGAGTACAAAGAATAATTGATTTGTTTATATTTAAAAGGATGGCTGCCAGCTACTTCTTCCTTGGCCCTCGTTCTACCTGAAATATTCTGCTCTAAGGAGAAATGGGCAAAAGAAGATGCTATGCCATTAAGTATTTTATGATCGGGTAGGGTACAAACTTAATAAATACTCTGTTTTACTTACTGTTTGGCACAAAGAATACCTTTAATAAACTGGATCTCATAACATCAGGAAAGAAGGAGGAATTCCACAATCTGCAGGCTTTAGCAGTTAGTTTCTCCCTTAAAAGATGAACTGGCTTTGACTAAAGTGTAAACAAACTGATGACACAGTCCTTAAAAAAAATTTCTACTTAACAAAACACAATCTGATTATTTTTTAGGTAAACTAAATAAAATTTGCTATTACTGGGCTCTGGCATTACAACTAAAAATTCTTACAAAGGAACTGTATTTAAATTCGTTTGAAACATCTCTGCCAAGGTCCCTCCTTCCGCAGGCTGAGGCAGAAAAGGAGCTGGGTTTCCTTTGTGCTGCTCCCTCTAATCTCCAGGGACAATTAGCAAAACCTCCACCTGGAAGGTCTTCCTGCTAGCTCATCAGAAACAGCCAGCCAGCCAGTCTCATCAGCTCTCTACTGCACTTACCTGAAGGTCAATGTAGCCATCATCTGTGCTGGAGAGTCTTGAGTATTTCACTTTACTACTGGGGATTCCAGTAGCCAGGTTGGTACGAGATGGCATCATAACACACTGACACAACTACAGTCTGAAAACAAAGAAAACTGTTATTGTCTGCAAACAACAACGGTGTTTTATAGCCCAGAAATTCAGGTCTCTCAGATGCAGTGTTTTGGATTTCAGAGCTGTGATGACATACTAGCAACTGGCAATTTAGGCTCCACTGCTCTTAGAACCTGATATTCTTTTGGCAGAGTGAAAATATTCTCGTTATATACCCACTCTGTTTTGTCCTGGTAGAATGACAGTCAAGACATTGGCCAAGAATCGGAGCTCATATTTATCTTGCCACCAACATTCCCCTGCCTCATAATTTTTCCAAAGTCATACAGGGTGGAAGAGTCCTGACTTAAATCCAAATTAGATATCTGAGTAGCCAGGCTGGTATGAGATGGCATCACTCGGACTTATCCGAAGTCCAAATTTTCAACCATTTGGCTATAGTATTGTTTGCGTCTTGTCCCTCCTTCAGAAAGAAGCAAGAGGAGCATATACTCAAGTGATTCTCTTATTTGCCAGCGAGGAAGGAGAGAGAGGGTGGGGAACAGAACACACATCAACGTTTTGCCTATTTCCCCCTGATGGATAGCATCCCGTTAATGCAAAGGATTTATAAAGCTTGTTGTAAATTTGGATAAGCTCCTGGCTATCAGTACTGTTACCAGTGCCTTCTGACTTGCCTGCCTCTCTGCCCCATCCAATCAATGAAAGCAGAGGTTTCATTTTCCAGATTCATGACTATTTTGTCACTTGTTTAAGCGATAATAGATAAGATGAAAAAACAATGACATTTAGGAGCATTTGAGATCTTGCTCCCAAGCATATGTAGTCAGTTTAGGCTCAAATAAACTTATGAAATGACCCTGGCCAGTGTGGCTCAGTGGCTAGAGTGTCGGTCTGAGAACTGAAGGATCTCGGGTTCGATTCCCAGTCAAGGGCAAGTACCTGACTTGCAGGTTGGATCCCCCGCCTGGTGCAGGAGGCAACCAATAGCTGTGTCTCTATCACATCGATCTCTCTCTCTCCCTCTCTCTCTACCCCCCCTTTCCTTCACTTTCTATCCCTTTCTATCCCTCCCTTCTACTTTCTATAGAAAATCAATGGAAAAAATATCCTTGGGTGAGGATTAGAAAAAAAAAAAGACATTTGAATCAAAAAACATTTGTGCATTTTTCCTCTATAATAAAAGAAGTAAATCTATTTTGATCATGAAGCTATTTGATTTCTAAAAGTGAAACACATCTTTTAAAAGAGCAAATTAAGTATTTCAATACAGGCAACATAAAAAAAACACCAAAGCCTGGCCTTCCTCTGGTACAAGATTTTACAAATAATCACCATTATAATTACGTCAGTTACTCATTACTGGGCACGTGCTGGTTAGGTGCCAGGTGCTTTATATGTACTTAATCCCAGATATTAATGAGTCATTTTAAACCGCCTCCATTCAACCAAAAATAAGTAGCGTTATAAAGGAATTGGTGTCATGTCTCTTTTTAGTAATTACATACAGGTGCAGATATCAAGTACTGAAAAAAAGAGTATGCTAACTTATATGCTGTCCCAAAAGGTGTTCAAGAACAAAATTCAACTAGTTTGAAGATCTAACGGGCTCGAGGGATGGAACAGGCGCATCCCATCTAGCAACTGAGAGGGAGTCCTGACCAGTTGTACAAAATGGAAGGTTTGTATAGGCAGAAAGAGGGGACTGAAACTGCAGTTAGGTTGGTTTTTTGGTTTGGTGACGCGGCTTAGCAAAAGTGACTCCATTTGGCCTATTGTTTTTTGTTGTCGTTAAAACAGACTAAAATGCGTCAACGACTAGGTTTTTAAACGTCCCTATCCGATTACATGGTAATCTAAGTTTAATTCTATAAAACTTACAGTCCAAGCTGCCTATATGTGGTTGGTTTATGAAGGAGTTTAATCACCTCTGATTTGTATTAGTGTTTTTTTGTTTTTTTTAAAGTTTATGTGCTCTGCCATTAACTATTCTACACCCGCATCAAAACAGAAAAGCGCAGGCTGTGCGGGAGAGGGGAGAGGAAGGCTTACTGCTGGCAAGGAGCACGAATTCCAAGAGGGAGCTGGAAAGACGGGAACAGATGTACTCAAAGCTCCCCACAGGCCTCTTTACCAGCTCCGGCGCACCCCCGCGCTCCCCAATTCCCTCAGCACCTGAAGGCTGCGAGAATTTTAAAGGCATCAGCACAGTGCCGGGCACTTCGCGCTGCACACACCCCTTTCCTGCCTGTCTCCAGACCTCTCCAGGGAGAGAAATAAGAACCCACCCGAATTCAGACCGCAAACAGGAGCGGCTTCGGGCAGAGGCCAGCCGCGCCGAGGGCTGGGGTCTGGCCGCGGCGGGAAGCGCGGCCTCCGCCCCGCCGTGAGCCTCCAGGCCACCCCGCGCCCGCCCCGCCGCACGCCCCCTTACCGGAGCGCCGCGCCCGCCCCGCGCCGAGCCGCCCGCGCGCCCACAGCTCCCGCACGGTTCAAGGCCCAGAGGCTCATGACACGCCTCAGCTAACTGCCACCCGCCCCACCCTGCGCCGCGCCGGAACTGGCGCGCGGAAGTGGCGTCACCAGGAGCGACGCTTCATCCCGTTTTCCGGAAACATCTTTTCGGCCCCGCGCGAGGGCCAGGGGTCGGCGGGGGGTTGGGGCTCGCTGCCGGCCACCTCCGCGGGGGAGGGCGGGTCTCTGGGGTGCTCGCCCGCCTGGGTCACAGTCAGGGCCCGGACAAGCTGGCTACGTGTTTTCCGGGCCTCAGGCAGTGGCAGGGGGCTCCCCAGGAGGCGGAAGCCGAGCCCGTAGGGGCTCCAGTAGGATGGGGGCTGCCAGGCCAATCGCCCCGGGCAGCCAGCCTCCCTGGGGCCGAGCCGCAGTCTGCCAGTCTTTACCCCACACTTATACTTGTCTCCCTCTTCTTGGTCATCAGGCCTTGCCCAGGTAAGAGGTCCGCCCCCAAGGGACATTTTGCCACACGTGAAGCTTTTAAATGTCATCTTTATTAAGGTATAACTTACATACAATAAAGTACAATTGGATGAAGTTTAATAAACGCAGTCTTGGAACCACCACCAGTCTAGATAAAATAGTTTCATCACTCCAAAAACTTCCATCAGGTCCTGTGCTGCCAATCTCCTTAATCCCAGGCACTCTTAAAGTAATGCTTGCCCACTGGACAGTGAGTTCTAAAGTCCAATCACTAGAACTCAGTCCAGGTACAACAAAAACCAGTCATTTAACCCACCAAACACAAAATACAACAGGAAAAAGTACTGTAATAAAACAATTCTCAGTATGGAGGATGCCAGTTTTTACCTTACAGCACAATTACTGGGAACATTTAAACGGTCTGTTTCACAACTGCTGGGCATTTTCCCTTTCTCGGTTGAACACCCATGAGACTTAAGCAATCTTCATCTTTTAGGGGAGTAAGTTCCAAGTAAGGCTATTTATACTGGAGAAAATTTTTTTGCAGATATACTCTTTGGGCCCTATCACAGATCTAGTAACATAAGATTCTTGTAAAAGGTTCCCCAGGCTAAAGAAACACTGCCCTGTAACAATGCATTTTATAAAGCCCACACAACTCTGAGCACATTAAGCTTCTGAAAAACTATTTGTTTTGCTAAAAACGACAAAACACTGAAATATATAGACTTTGTTCTATTTTCCCATTCATTTCTTGAGCTCAAAAGTTAGAATACAAAAATAAGTTTGACAAATGAATCCCCCCAAATATCTTGTCACCTACTGCATTTGGAGTAATTTTTATGGCTATATCTAATGTATTTATATCTGGCTGCTCTAGATTGAAAAGGAAAAATAAAACATTTACACAAAAAGATAGCACTAATTGTGAATTTCCTAGATACTTGCAACAGTCAAGGTTCAAATGAAGGCACTGTCCTTTGATGTTTGAAATTCAAATAACTTTTATTTAAATTGAAAACACATTCTTAAAATTGCATTAATGGTCAAAACCCTTTGTAGTATTTCTAGGTAAGGCAGAAGTAGTTCTAGGTTAATAAGACCAGATTTGATTGAGACTATCCTTTAAATTGTAGAGAATGGAAAAAAATAGGTTATTTACAGAAAACATTATCTACATATGTACTCAGGTACAAATTTGGTGACAGAAGGCATGTTAGAATCTCAGAAGCAGTTCTCAAAGACCTTAGTTTTATTTTTTTTTAATTTTAAAACTGCCTAAGATCCTTCTTCATCCTCAATCTTGGGAGCCAGATAGTACTTCAAGTGTCCCATATCAGCAATTTTATACTCTACAACTGAAAGAAGACAAGAACATGGGTTAATTACTGAAACATACCACATACACTACTTACAAAACAAGATTCAACAAGTTTATTATCTTACCAAGGGGTACATCTGCAGACATACTGAGTGTTACTGTAGGAGACAGTGGAGTGGCTTTTGTAAAGAAGTTCAGATATCTCAGTGCAAAAGTTAGCTGAACTGGCTCGTTCATCTCTATGCTAACCTAAGAGACAAAACAAAAGATTCATCATATTGAAAAAAAGTCAAGAAAGTTACAACCCATTAATTTGTAACACACATTTAAAAAAAACTTTTATTGATTACTTTAGGGTGCTATGAAACTAATTTTGAAAACAGGTTAATAAAGCAAAAGAATCAAGTATCTAGCTTGCCTTTCTGTTTATGAACCAATCTCAAGTAACCAAATTAGGTGATAAGAGCTTCTCTTTATGGAAATGTCTCTAGAAAATAAACCAGCTAATAAATGAAAAAGGAATGAGATGGTATTAGTATTTCACAACCTGCCTGGCCAGGCATGGCTCAGCGGTTGAGCATTGACCTAGGATCCAGGAGACTGTAGTTCGATTCCCAATCAGGGCACATGGCCCCGGGTTGTGGGCTCGATCCCCAGTCGGGGGCATGAGGGAGGCAGCCGATCAGTGACTCTCATCATTGATGTTTCTGTCTCTCTCTGTCTCCCTTCCCCTCTCTGAAATCAATAAAGATATATTTAGAAAAAAAAAGATAGATACATAAAAAAATCTTAAAACTGCAAAACGTAATGACTTAATGAATCTAGACGATGACTATTATGGATGCTAAAATCACAAAAAGGTATTCAGATACTTCATGACTCCTATTAGAGGTACACACCACCATCTATTAAGTATTCTTGCTCTCCCACCCCCATAACAAAGAAAACACCCTGAGTATTTAGCCTCAAGAGCGGCAGCTACTAGTTTATAGGAAAAACAAGGTACAGGAACATATTGACATAAAAGGGGTGAACTGACAAAACCCAGACTCTTGAGAAGCTCAATGACAAATGACCTAGTTTCTTCAACAAGTGAAATTGTAACAGAGAAGCAAAACCAAATTGAAGAGAGAACCAATGGACTGAAACCAACTGCAATGCAATGTATGGACCTTAAAGTTTTGATTCAAACAGTTCTGACATGATCAAAGAAATAGGAACACTGAAAATTGAATAATATTCTTATAGTATGTGGTAAAGTTCAATGTTTATACTTCATGTAATATTAAAATACTTATGGATGAACTAATGTTAGAGATTTTTAAAAATGGAATTTTGCAAGGGGAGTGAAAGTAATTGAGATAAAAGTTGGAATTAGTCCCCAGGCTTTTGCTATTAACATCATTTTTTAAAAGAATTTAGACTGATGTCAGAGGAATAGCGATATAAGAGATCTCCCTTGAAGTATGAACAGCTGTAACTCAACAAAGGATTCCCTGCTCAATGCACAAACACACCTGAGATCCGCACATTGAATCTTCCTGCTCATTATTAAAGAATCCATAACATATTATTAAATTCATGTTGCAGAGAGAATATATGAAGGTACATTGCTATGCTGTGCACATATATTCACTTAGTGCGGGAGTGTTTTACACAGGAGACTTAAGAATAAATGTGAGCACTGCCCAGGTAGTGCAGCTGGTTAGAGCATCATCCTGATAAATCAAGGTCAGGGCACATACAAGAATCAACCAAGGGATGCATAAATAAGTAGAACAACAAATTGACGTTTCTCACTCTCCTCCCCTTCCCCTCTCTAAAAACCAATAATAATAATAAAAGAATGTGAAATAAATTAGTAGTAAAAAACAAACCTTTTATTTTCTTATGTACTGTCAGCTTTATTGTTGAGCATTCAATATTAAAAATAAAAGTATTTAAACAGAGTTTACCTTCATTTAAACCGAGCTGACTACTCAAGCAAGGGACAAAAAAAATATATCTAACATTTACTATACACTTACAATAAGCCAAATACTGTGTTAAGCACTTTGACTGTTACCGTATTTAATCCTAATAATCCTGTGGCTATGCCCTTTAATTGTTCTTGATTTATAATTAACTGATGTTCACAGGCTAGCAAATGAAGTTTCATTTTAATACAATGACCAAATTTTAGTTTATAACAACTCTAAGAATCTAAAAAAACAAAAAACCCACTTGATTACAGGAAAACGCTAACTTAAGGATATTAAGGAATTAGAGTGTTATTTTTTGTTAAATGTGGATTATACAAGAGCTCATAAGAGCTAGATTATTTTTACCCCTAACTAGCTCCTTCTGTTGCTATTTCCTGTGCTGAATTATTTGTTAAAAGTAGAGTAAATACCTCCAGAAAGCTAAAGGTTAGACATCTAGCTTTCCAATCCTATTCTTAAGAGTATGTGTGGGTTTAATACACTGTTCTGTGATTTATAAAGGAAGCACTGAATTTGCATTCCCTGCTCACAAATTATAAATTAGATGGCACATATAAATCACTTGCAGATTTCAACAGTATTTTTCACGTCTCATAAATGAGTTACACAGAAAAGCAATTCTATTTTTTAGTTTTGTCTAAGTTTTAGCATTTAATATATGGACAGAATGTTTGTGTCGTCCCCCCATTCATGTTAAAACTGAACCTCCAACGTTATGGTATTCGGAGGTGGGGCCTTCATGAATAGGATTATGCCCTTACAAGAGACCCCAGAAAAGCTCCCTTGCCCCTTCCACCAGGTAAGAATGCTGCTATGAATCAAGAAGCAGGTCCCTACCAGACACCAAATCTGCCAGTTTCCCAGCCTCCAGAACTGTAGGAAACAAATTTCTATTGCTTATAAGCTACCAGTTTATGGTATTTTGTTATAGAGCCCAAACAGACTAAGACATAACCCAGTATTAAGCAGTGTTACAATTCTCTTCAAAGTACTTTTTCTGTTTACTTCAAAACTACTTACAGCTTCTTCTTCTTTATCAACATTACTTGTTTGTGACAACTTAATATTTCCATTTCCAAGTTCCCCACTTGCAGAAAATTTCACGCCATCTTTTGCACAGGAAATTACAACAGCATCTCCAATATGACTGAGATCTCGGCATATACGTGCAAATTCACCAGAAGGCATCTTTACTACACAGCTATATTCTTGTTCCTATAGAACAAAAAAACTTAAAGATCAGTTGCTGGAAACTAAATATTTGGTAGGTATCCTCACTTCATGAAAAATCAGCATCTAAACGAGAACTCAGAATTTAAGATTTTTGATTACTTTGAAATACCACTTATTGTGTGACTTCACACACTCCAATCACTCAAAAAATAAATGCAGATATAAAATGAGTACGTTATAAGAATAATCATACTAAGAAAACAGATTAGAGCTTAAAACTCTAACAGTAAAATCCAGGGAACTAGAGCCTCCCCAAATCACCCCCCAGGGCTAAATCAAGAGGACATTCAGAGTATGGCATAAGAACAATGATGGTACAAGCAGGTCTACCTGCTTTACAAACGAGAATTTTGAACATTCCAACACTACTTCTCTCCTTATATGTTGATAAAGTTAATCTAATAGATTTCTGCCCCATAGTTCTAAAATCTACTCTTAATATGTTGTCACCCTAAATACTAAAACCCTGCTTTGGAACATGCACCAGCAGATACGGTTCTGTTAGGAAGGAGGCTTTAAATCATATGAACATATCTGAGGTAACTTGCATGTACAGTACACTCAAGCAGAAACTGATACTCACTGGAATTCCAAGTTGTTCAACATCTAAATCCATTAACTTCATTTCATAGTCTGAAACCTTTTCTTGATCTACCAAAAGAAAGCAAACATTGAAGAAAGGCATGTAAGCTTTTAACTATGAAGTAAATCTTATAAGCATCAAAAACATTAAATTTCTCACAGCTTTGAAAATACTGACGCTGCATTTTAATTTTCTTCAGTATAACTCAGTAGAAGAGTATAACCTACTTGGAGCTTCAAACACTAGTGCCAAGGTGTCCGCATTATCTTCAGCCCTTAGAGTAATGATGTCTTCGTTGCCAGCACACTTTAGTATTTTGGACATGCTAGAACAGAGAAGACACAGGGTTTAAAATCGACAACATCTTCTCAAGATCGTTAGATTTCAAGGAATTAAAACAAGGAGTTACCATTTTTAGTCATTAGGCTGTCTGATGAATTGGCAAGTTAGGTAAAGGTACTACAGGAGACCTTGTAAGCCGGTCCATCCCTTTTGGAGTGCAATCTGGCAGGTAAGTACTAAAAAGCTCACACCCTGCCACCAACAATTCCCACTTTTGAATATAAACGGAAAAGCAGTATATACTGAATTGCAAATCCTTTTGGTGGTTGAGTAAATTACTGGGCCGCAATGACCACTAAAAACGATATACTCTGCCTATTAAAAGATATTGCATGTAGTATGGGTAAGTATAAGGTTTTTAAAATTTTAAACATGTTTACTAATGGTCAAAAAGTTGAAAGCCGATCTGGAGAAATTTCCGCTCCCGTTCAAAAGGGAGATCACAGAAACTTTGTAATAAAAGACCGGAAGTAAGCTAAGTAAGGAGACAGAAGCAGGGGACATTATAAAGCGGTTAAAGTCATCCATGACCACGGTGTCTCAGCCAAGGCCGCCAGCACCTAATGACCGAAACAGCTCCGGAACAATATTTTTCTAGCAGCCCGGCGCAGCCCGTCATTTTCCCGCCACCAGCCGCTTTGTGACTTTCCCGCGGAAAGGGCGGGTTCGCGCCGCCGCCAGCGCGGGCTTTCGGCCCCGCGCGCCCCACCGGGTCCCGCCCCCCGGCAGAGCAGGCTAATGAGACGGCGCGAGGGCCCGCGCCAGCCAATGAGCGCCCGGGTTAGAGGCGCTCGCTCCAAGAGCGGGAATGGGAGTGGAGGGACGGGGGCCCGGCTACCCCGCGGTTCCCGGGCTCACCTGGTGAGGTTCACGCCCATTGCCAGGTTGCGGTCGCAGCGGTACGTGTCGAAGCCCTCAGATCGCAGGGTGAGCTGCACCAAAGAGACGTGCGACGAGTCCATGCTCTGCAGGTTCACGCCGCTGGAGCTGATGTCCCAGCAGGCCTCATTGATGAGGTCCTTAAGCGCCTCCAGCACCTTCTTCAGGATGGAGCCCTGGACCAAGCGCGCTTCGAACATGGTGGCGGAGTCGCAACGACGCTGCTAGAGGCGAGAGAGAGGAGGTGCAGCCGGCCTAGGCTTCCCAGGAGAAGAGCGAGCGGGCTAACGCCGCGGTGAGAGCCTGAGACCAAGGAAGAGCACGAGAACCCTCCGCCCGCAACCGTTTAATAACGCCGCGTCTGCCTGCGTGAGCGCTCCGCCTCTGCGTCCCGTGACGAGACGTCACTACGCGGCCCCGCCCATGCCTGGGCGGAGAGCTTCCAGGACCAATCGTGTGCCTATCTCGCGCTAAGCCCGCCCTCGTTGAGCACCCATTGGAGGATGACGTGACGGAGCGGGATAGGAACGGCGCGCTTTCGGGGGAGGGGGAAGGTAGTCTGGTAGGACCGCCCTCCGTTTTGTCAACTTAAACGCTGGACATGTCCGGGCATCAGTGAGGCTCACACGCGGGGTCCGCGAGCTCCGGTTTTATAGTGCCTCCTCAGCCTCCCGCTCCGGAGGTAGAAAGCCGCCAGCCCCGAGAGTGAAAGTGAAACCCAAGTCAAGCCTATCGAGAGGGAAAGACGCCTTGTAGCCTGAAGAGAACAGCTGCTTCAAGTATGCTCTTTATTTTTGTTATTGTACAAGTAACGCGTTCCTGTAAGGCAAACGGTAAAAAGGTGCCCAGTTATGATTACAAAATGACCTCAGCTCCCACCACCATCTCTACACGTCCCCACACCTACCCACCCACCAAGCTCGTATCACTCAATCGTTTCTGTATACTGCTTTCTAAATTTCTTTTTCTCTGCAAATACACGTTTTAAAAAACAAAAATGGGTTCATACCGTTAACACGTATGCAATGTACTTAATAAAGTATGTTTATTCTCATGCCACACGTTTTCTTTATGAACACCTTTTAAAAAGATGGCGTGACGGGCGGACCTGGGAGGCCCTGCGGCCCCTCCCACACCCCGGCGGTGAAGCCGGCGAGGTAGTCAAGGGAGTCTTTTTGCTGGTAGAGGGTCTTGCCTTCAGTTTGTAAAACACGCCACACCTGTGGAAGGCAGTAGTCTTTGTAACCTAATTTACCAGTTTCTGTCATTATGAACACCTTTGGGCACTTAGGTGGTTTTTGCGAGATCAGCTCCCCGAAATAGCATTGCTGGGTGGAAGAGCATACGCATTCAGGATTTGATGAATGTTACTAAATTGACCGCTAAAAAAATCGAAAGGTTGCAGTTTATATTCCAGCCAAGACTATGAGCATGCTCATTTCCCCCGATTTTCCTAACTATAGACATTAGCAATCTCGATTTTAAATCTGGGCTCGTTTGCGTAAAAATTTCAATTTTCACATTCAAAAAGTGTTACAGGTTGGACATTTTTCATATATTTCCTGACCATTGCATGTTTATATTTTTTTCTATTAAACTGTCTTTTTCGTATTGATTAAAAGGAGCGCTTTACATATTAATCACTTCCCCTTTATATATTACCCCCTCTTCGTTATTTTTCACTTTCATTACAACATTTTCCTTTGGTTGCATTTGATATGTTATCTTGGTCTGTAGAATTTCTTAGTTTTTCTGCTATGTATCGAGGGTGGGTTTAGCTTTATCTATCCTGTCCAGAGAATTTTGTGTTCCTGAATCAGAAGATTCATGTATTGCATCGAGTCCAGAATATTCTCAACCATTATGGCTTCAAATACCGCCTTTTCCCTACCCTATTTTCTTCCTCTGGCATTTCTGTTACATGCATCTATTTCACTGAATTTAAGATATCTTCAATGTCAGATGCACCATTGTTTTATGTAGCACAAGAAAGAAAAAATGTCAAACTATCATACAGTGCTTATCACTTAGAATTTCTATTTTGTAATTATTGAAAGAACTTTTTTAGATTTTTAAAAAATATTTGTATCATATATTACTACTGTGCATACACTAAAAAATATATAAACAAAATTAAGTGGTTAAGCCATTCCCACTATTTCTCCACACTCAATTTCCCACTCAGTTGCTGATACTGCTGTTTTTCCATATAATATTCTCTATTGTCAAGGATGATGATACAGCTTTGGAATTTCTTCCAAGTCTCTGTCATCCATTTCCACCCTTCCTTCGCCCCACCCCTGTCTCAGGGAACCGTCAGTCTGTTCTCTGCATCTATGAGCTTGGTTTTTTGTGTGTTTGTTTGGTTCCACATATACAGTCTATCTTTCTGTGTCTGACTTATTTCACTTAGCATAATGCCCCTGAGGTCCATCCATGCTGGCACACATTTATGGCCGAATAATATTCCATTGTTCCTATGCACCACATCTCCTTACCCATTCATCCATCAATGAACACTCAGGTTGTTTCTATATCTTGGTTATTGTAAATAATGTTGCAGTGAAAATAGGGGTGCATATATATATAATTTCGAGTTAGTGTTTTGTTTTCTTCGGGTAAATACCCAGTAGAATTGCTGAATCATTTGGTAGTTCTATTTTTAATTTTTTGTGGTACTTTCATACTGTTTCCCATAGTGGCTACACCAATTTACATTCTCACCAACAGTGCACAAAGGTTCCCTTTTCTCCACATCCTCACCAACACTTATTTCTTGTCTTTTTGATAACAGCCATTCTAACACATGTGAGGTAATATCACATTGTGGTTTGATTTGCATTTCCCTGATGATTAATGACGTTGAGCACCTTTTTCATGTGCCTGTTGGCCAACTGTATGTCTTCTTTGGATAAATGTCTATTCAGATCTTATGCACATTTTTAAATTGGATTGTTTTTGTTTTTTGCTATTGAGTTGTATTAGTTCTTTGTATTTTGGATAATAGCCCTTTATCAGATACATGATTTGCAATTATTTTCTCCCATTCAGCATGTTGCCTTTTCATTTTGTTGATGTTTTCCCATGTGTAAATTTTGATACTGGCACTTTCTTGCTTTATGTATGATCAGTTACTCTTTTGCATACATCTTAATATCAAACATAACTTCATCTATTTGTGAGTATTTTCCCTTCTTAGGCCTTTTAGAGTCTCTGTTCCTTTGCAAAATGTGGAATGTGTTCATTCCTCCAGGAAGGAACATTTGCTTCACTAATAACAAATGTATCCTCTGCTACTCTATTTCCATATTTTTTGCTTACATAATAGCGTTTTGGTTTTTGGTTTAATAGCAAATCAAAGTGTAATGGACTTGAAGGCATTTAAAGTGGCAATTAAAGTCCACCCCCACAGTGCAGTTGCTCAGTTGAAACTGGACAGACCTGTGGTCAGAGGCCTCTCCAGGGAGGTAGCATTTTGCTGGAGGAGCCAGTTGTTTGGAGAATGAAAGAAAGAGGATTATGGGCTGAAACAATAGCATGTTTAAGAAGGACAGGATGCTTAAAAGGTTTTGAGATAGCAATTTTTAGAATTCAAAGCTTTTGGGGGGGGCGGTGTCCCAGTTTTATTGAGATATAATTGACATATAATAGAACTCAAAGACTGATGTATCTGGAACACATTGAACAATGGGGAGAGTGGTGCAAAATGAGGTTGCAAACAGGCAGGTGAGATCTTTTAAGACTTTGCAAGCCCTCTGTAAATGCAAGGGAAGGTTATCAAAAGAAGGTCTTTCACATGATCTAATTTGTGTTTTAGGAGGATCTTCTAGGTTTAACATATGGGTAGTGGTGCTATTCCAGTCAGTGAAAGAAGGAATGAATTAAGTAAATTATGATCGAACAATTGGTTAAACTTCTAGGAATAAAGCTATAGACGACTCCTAGTATCTGTTCACAGAATTAAATTCCAGATAAAAAATTCAAATTCAAATAAATGTAAACCCAATAAGAAATGGAAAAGTGGGCCCTGGCCAGGTAGCTCAGTTGGTTAGAGCATCTTCCCAATATGCCAAGATTGCCAGTTCCATCTTCAGTCAGGGCACATACAGGAATCAACCAATGAATGCATAAATAAGTGGAACAACAAATTGATGTTTCTGTCTCTCCCTTCTTCTCACTCTCTAAAATCAATAAATTTTTTAAAAAATGGAAGAGTATTTTGGTAAGTATTTGTGAGATCTTGCTTTGGCTTCTAAACATCTAAGGTAAATAAGCCATAAAACATAAAGAGTGACTACATAAGTTTTAAAACTTCATTATGCCTAAGAGCACTGTGTTGGTAAGTACACTTTGTTTCCATGACACAGAACCCAATTCAAACTGATTAAGGGAAAAGGGGAATTTAAGCATCTAAACATAAGCCAGAGGTGTCTGGTTTCCAGTGTTCTGAGTAAATGTAGGGAAAAAAATGGCTGGCCATATTAATAAGCAAAGAAATATAAATTAAAGGGAGATAGAATTTTAACCTACCAAATTAATAAAAGTTGTGTTAACACTCATTTGTTAGGAAGGAGTCAAGAAAGTTGGCACTTTGATGCATTAAAGATAGGAGCATAAATAGGTATAATTTTTCTGCTGGTAATTTGGAAATGTGTATGGAAAGCCTCAGAATTTTATTTATTCTTTGACATAAAAATTCAGTCTCTAGGATTGTTTTCCTAAGAAGTAATCAGAGGTACTTACCAAGACAAGGCATGCTTAAGAATGTTTCTTATAGAATTGTGAGCAATTCCCCTGAAATTGAAAATAAACTTGAGGTTAATAATCTGATCTTTGTTGGGTAAATTATGATAAATCTGTAAGATGACATAGCCTTTTATTTATTTATTTTTGTATCTTTTTTAAAAATTTTTTTTTTATTTATTTCAGAGAGAGGAAGGGAGAGGAATAGAGAAAGAGAAATATTGATGTGAGAGTGAAAAATCAATCGCCTGCCTCCTGTACGCCTCCCACTGGGGATCTAGCCCACAACCCAGGCATGTGCCATGACCAGTAATCGAACCGGTGACCTCTTGGTTCATGGGTGGATGCTCAACCACTAAGCCACACCAGCTGATCTCATTTTATTGATTGATTGATGTTTTTGAGAGAGGAAGGGGGAGAGAGAGAGGAAGAGAGAGAGAAAAGTCAGGTTATGAAACAGTATAAACAATAGTATTCCTAAAATTCTTAATATCTGGGTGTAAGTGCATAGAAAATAGGTTGAAAAGGCCAGTGTATAAATATTGGGGGATGGGGGAGGAAGAAGGCGGCATGGGGGGATAAATCATGATGGAAGGAAACTTAATGGGGTGAACACACAATGCAATATACAGTTGATGTAGTAGAGTCAAACACCTGAAACCTATATAATTTTATTAACCAATGTCACCCCAATAAATTCAATAAAAAACAAAAAAGAATATAGCCCTGGCCAATGTGGCTCAATTGCTTGGAGTGTCATCCTATACACTGAAAGGTCACAGATTCGATTCCTGGTCAGGGCACATACTTAGGTTTCAGGTTCCATCCCTGGCCCTGGTCCCAGCATGTGCAGGAGGCAAATGATTGATGTTTCTCTCTCCCTCTCTGTCTCCTTCCCCCTCTAAAAATCAATGAACATGTCCTCCCGTGAGGATTATAAAAATAATAATAAATAAAATACTGCCATTTCTTTAAAAATATATATATATATAAATATTAACAGTAATTATTGTGGCTGATGGTACCACAAATGATTAACATTTTTCATTATACTTTTCTGCATTTTCTACACTTTCTTCATCAACCATGCATCATTGATCAGAATATGTTAATGAATGTTGGGAGAAAAAGAAACTATATAAATTCTGGCAAATTTCTTACAAGGTAATATCATATATTAGAGTGATTCTCAATCCTGGCTGCAATTAGACTCACCTTGGGAGCTTAACAACAACAAAAGCCTATTTACTCTCAGGCTCTTTCCGGAGATTGCTATGTAGCTGGACAGTGGTGGGTCCTCCATTAGTATTTTTTAGAAGCTCTAAGTTAATTCTAATTAATGATCAAGACTGAGAATTACTGCTCCAGCTTTGTGGTCAATAGATAAATAATTGTGCTTAAAGCCCCCTGCCCCTGCTGTGTAGACCAGTTGTTTGAAAAAGTAAGACCAAGAGTTTGTCACAGGAAACTGACGTCATAGTTTATGTGGACTGTCTAATAATCTAATAGGTCTATAAGTTTGTGGGAGTGCAGGATTTGCATATTTGAAGCTTCAGGAAGTTTGTCAGTTCTGCATAGCCCATTCTCAATTCTATATTGCATGTCATCTCATTAAACTGAATAAGAGGTTTTAGCTGAGAGCACTTGTCAAACTAAGAACTAGAAAGGCAATATAAAGGGCAGGAGAAAGAGCAGATAAAGCCTGCTTTTGTTTATTGATGATTCTTTAAACAATAAATTGTTTATTGACAATTCTTCCCCTTTAAGAGAGGAAAAATACTATTCAGGGAACTGAAGAATTTTCTTTCCACTTGTACCAATGCAATTTTTAAATGTCAAGAAAGGGGGCGGTGTTTTTATTATACAATAATAATTATAGCAATAGCTGCCAACTCATGCTGAGCTCACAGTCAGCTTGCACATTCTGGGGGCTGAAGAATCTCATGCTAGTTACTTCTAATCAAAATAACATCTCAAAATAATGGAACTAATTAAGGAGTGCAATGAAATCACTGTACACAAGATATGCCACAAGCCTGGAACAAATGACCCTAAAGGAAAAATGCTAATATGAGGAACAGAAAAGGAAAATCAGGGATAGAGGAGGAGGTGGAAGGTAACGTAAAAGAACAAAATTCTTCTTTGGGCTGCAGGTGGGGGAGATTTTTATTTATTTATTTCTATAAGTAAAGGAGAAGCCATAAGACTGGCCTAAAGGACTATTGGCATGACTTCCAGAGGTCTAAGTACCAAACCCTTCTTCTCCACAGCTCTGACTTCAGGAATATACTTGGTCTGAGTTCAATTAGCCTGGCAGGGCTGAATGTGATGGATGAGAAGTTTATTTAGGCCAAATTGTAGGGGGTTATCTACTTTAGTAATCATACTGTGCATTCCAAAACTCTGATCTAAGTGAACTAGTTCTCCAACCTCCTTTATGTTAGTTTGGATTTGAAAGGGAACAGCTGAGCTTCTGGAAGGAATGTGATGCTTACTCAGATGAGACCTTTCACAATTATGTACGCTAAAGGTAAGGATCTAGATACCAGCACCTCCACCTGACTCAGAGGATGACCTTGTGGCTATCTCTGTGTTCATGTCCTTCTAGGTTCTTTAGATAATAAACATTGCTTAATTTACCCTAGAGGTATCTGGTCTTTAGATCAAGAAGTGACCACTGAAGAGTCCAAGTGGTGATCACACAGTCCTCAACAGATTAGGAGTTTAAAATTTGCATCAGCATGGTATTTTCTTTTACAAATAACAGGAAAAGACAAAATAAAATTCAAAAGCAAAGCTTTCTGTAAATACATTATTTACAGAGATAATAAATAAACTGAAGGGAGTGGCCTGTTTCTCAAAGAAAAACAAACCCCCCGAACAAGTATTTGTGCAATGTTGTTAATACGAAAAAAAGCATAACCCGAGTTGTGTTCTTCCACACCTGTTTTACTGTCACTGTGAAGCACTGTTACAGGAACTTGGAAATATACTCTTACAGAAATCAAGAAAATATAATGCCTTCTCAGAATTCTCACTATTTTCCCCAAACCCCACAGTTCAGGTCAAAATTGTTTATATGAAACTGCAATTCGTATGTGTGCAAGTTTCTTTCCTTGTTAAATTACAATATGCTCAAGGGAAGGGACCTCATTTTATGCTTGTTTTACATCGCTTACAAGACTGTGAGTAAGGACGGCTGAAGGCGATGCTTGAGCAACAAAGGTTATTGTGGGCTTTGGTAAGAAACAGATCAGTGTTTTTTAGTGGGCACTTTCTAGCTGTGAAACCTTGGTTAAACCATTTTCCTTTAGGGGAAAATTTAAATCCATTCAACTAGTACTTAGGATGTGTCAGGTACATAGGGGGGATCGGCTGTGAACAAAGTTGGCAGTATTCCTGTCCAAAAAAGGTCCAGAAGACAGAAATTTGAAAAACATTCAAATTTTTCAGCGGAAGATCTTATCTGCCAAGCATTGTGCATATTAAATGAGAGAAATTTAAGCGATTACTTGGTTCAGTGCCTAGCACGTAATTAACGCTCAGTAAGTACTAGAGACAACTGTGCAGACTGAAGTTTGGGCTTCACCTTATCACGTGATGACCTCCTCTTACACTTTGGGCTCCCCAGGCCTTTTTACTCAGGACCTAACCAGCGTCTACTTAGAAGCGGGAGGGGAAAGCCCTGGCTACGGAAGACACACGGCCCAGAGAAGCCAGCAAAGCACTAGCCGCCTCTCGCCTTCAGCAACCCGTTACCTCTAGGACCTAGGGTGCCAGCGCCGGCCCTCCGCGGTCTGGTGGGAGCTCTCATTGGCTAGTCTTCCTCGGAAACGCACGCCTTGTCCCGCCCTCTCACGTTGCTGGTCAAAACCCGCCCATCTACTCCGCCCCGCCCTCACTGCCCAGCCTCCCTGGCGGGCTCACGCTATTGGTGGGCCTTCCGGTGCGCGTGCGCGCTCGCTCCCGGGCCCTGCCGAGAGAGGAAGCGAGCGGGCTGGGGCGGGAGAAGGCCCACAGTGCTCCGCCCGGGGGGAAGGGCGGTGGCGGCGCTGGGCGGGGCCGAGGTCAAGGGCTGGCGGGCTGGCGGCCTGGCTGCGGCGGGGCCTGCGAGCTGCTGCAGAACTGCGCGCTGCTCAGGCGGGGCGGGGCCGGCCGAGCGGAGTCCGCGCGCGCCCGCGCTGAGCTGCCCGCTCCGGCGGCTGCGCTGCTCGGCCGCGGCGAGGTCGCCCGGGAGTCTCCAGCATGAGCGAGCTCAGGCTCAGGGCGGTCCGCGACCCGGACGCGCCGCCCGCGGACAAGGTAGAGGCGGCATCCGGGTGGGCGCGGCCAGGGCGGCGGCGCCTCCGGGGGGGGTCGTCTAGCTCTTTGACCCCTTGCGGCGGGCGGCGGCGCCGGGCCGGGGCCGCGCGAGGGTCCCTGGCTGCGGGCTCCCCGGGGAGCACGGCGGGGCCAGCATCGGGGTTCCTCTGGGGTCCGGCCGGGGGTTGCGCGTCGCCGCCGCCTCCCCGCGTTGGTGCGGGCGCCCCGCTAGTGCCCCGCGTCCCGAGGCCTCCCGGGTGTGAAGACGTGGAGACCCTGACGCCTTCCTGGGCAGACGACTCGACTCTGTGCCCGACTTGGGCTCTCCGCACCCCTCTAAACCTTGGGGGGCGGTATCAACACAAGGCCTTGGGATTTGCCTCCCAGGGGATTTAAATCCCCTGAAGGTGAAACCCGTTAGCTTCCAGCAGGAGGTTGTTGACTGCGCGGTCGGCAGGTGCCCGCAGGTGTGCCCCCGCTAGATGCGCGCGTTTCCTGCTCCAAGAGGGGGCAGAGGAGGGTGAAACGGGGGTCGCGGCGGGGCTGCAGCTGGGGGGTGAGGGGAGGAGGCTTGTGAAGGGGCTTGAGGACGGTGACGGGGTGGCTGTGCCACGGTGCGTGCTGAGCGGCAGCGGAAGGGCCGGACTTCACCGGGCACTCGAGGCAGCAGCGGCCGGGCACCGGGGCCGCGGCGGCGCGGAGAGCGCCCCGAGGGAGCCTGCGCCGGGGCGGAAGGGAATGGTCGACCTGGGGCTTGCTCGTGGGTGGCCCGCAGGTATTTTCTTCGGTCCACGTATTGCTCTAGAGCAAGACTTGCCCTGGCCGGGTGCTCGGTTGGTTAGCGCGTCCTCCCCACACGCCGAAGTTGTGGGCTCCTCCCCGGTCAGGCGCCGACGAGGCTCGGCCATGAGCGCCTAAGTAAGTGGAACAGGCTCGCGCGCTCGCTGTCATCAATAAAAAGTAAACACAAGATTTCTGGAACAGTCTGAATTTCTTTGGTGATAGGGTACAAACAGAGCAGTGTTACGAGGAGGAGTGTTTTAGGTGAAAGAGTGTTTTGGGTTTTAAACAACTCGTTGCTTTTGACAATGGATCATCCAAGGAGAACTCTCCATATTGATTTTTAGAGTATATTTTGGAGAAAATTTAAGTCTTCTGTACAAGCTTAGGAGTCGCTAGCAGAGACAAGGTACTCTGAAATCTCTAATCTTCCTATTAAGTACCCTGGCTGGGCCTGGAAGAACTCTGTTCCCACCCTGCACGGTAGTTGGAAGCTGTGTGTCCCTGTTGAAGGGGTGACAGGTCAGACTTAACGGTACTTTGTGGGCCTTGAAGGCGTGAGAAGAGGGAGAAAAAAGAAGGCACGAGAGCTAGTGTGCTGTATTTTTAAAAAGGTAACTATTTTTAATAATTAGACATAGTTACTGGTAAAAACAAAACAAAACCGTACATACAACTCCCCCCCCCAACACTGGATTACAAGGTGAAACAAAGTTCCTCTCCTCCCCACCCCAGACTCCTTGGATTCATCTCCCAGAGAAAAAGTGCTGGCCAGTGTCACTGCAATAAACTCAATAAAGTAAAAAACAAAAACACATTAAAAAAACTCCACAAAAATGTCTTAAAAAGAAAATAACCTCTCGTCCGGTGCAAGGAGCTGTCCAGCTAAATGTGTCTTAATTTTTTACAACTGCACTTAAACCACTTACACAATGACAGGATGCCTGGGGTTGTGAGGCACACTAAGTGCATGTTGCTTCCTAAAATACAGCAGTTACTGTATTCTGTTAAAAGCCTGATGTAGTCCATTAGCTCAGAATAGGGCAATCAGCTCCTCATATCATCACTGTATTTCTGAATTATCATGTATGGGATTTTAAAATAAAGATACATTTTAAGAACTGTGAAATGCTTCATTTGCCTTTGGTGAACATATGTTGTAGTTTTAAAAAATATTTATTTGTTTTATTTCATAGGTTGAAAAACCTTCCATGATTTTGGTTTTGCTATATTCTTTATTCTTTTTAAAAAAAAAAAAATTTCTTGATTGATTGTTGAGAGAGAGAGAGCGGGCATGTGGGCGAGTGCCATTTGCTGCTCCACTCACCCGTGCGTGCATGGGTTGCTTCCTGTCTGTGCCCCAACGAGGGATCGAACCTGCCACCTTAGTGTGTCTGGAAGATGCTCTTTAACCGACTGAACTCTGGCCAGGCCTTGCTTATATTCTTGTTAGAACTTAAGAAAATTAGAAACAACTAAAAAAGGGTATCTCTTTTAGGGAAATGAAGTGTGAAATGGGAACTTGGTTATTTCATAGAATTCAGAAAGCAATATCAGGTCAGTGTATTAAAAGAACTGGGACAAATTTGAAAGATTCTTTAAAATGTTACAGTTGCTTAACTGCTGTGGCAGAATTGTCCTATAAATAAGCGGATAATCATTAGCTTCAGAATAATCTGGAGAGCATGTTTATTATAAAAGTCAGAGGTATTTTGTTATATTTAGCATCATAGAATGGAATTTTCAGAGCCTGTTGCTAATAAAGGAAATGTTTTCTTCTGGGAACCATGCTTATAATTTTAAAGTCCCAAAGCACAGTATTGTTGCCAAACTAAGACACTTGGAATTTAAACTTTGGGAATGATTCTCTTTCTTCTCAACCATGTTTTTACAATGTAGCTTAGGAAAGAGAGGACGAAGCTTGGGCCAGAAGGTTGGCGTCTCACAGTTTATGACTGGGTTGGCGTTTCAGGAGACTTTGTCTTAGAGGTTGGAGTGAAGGTTCGGGCTTTTCTGCTGTACTTACATGCTGCAGTGCTATTTAAATTAGAGCTTTACTCCTTTCAAGGCTTCCCTTCTAGATTGATGAAACCAGTGTCAGGAGGAAATAGTGACATCATTTAGAAAGGGAGTTTAAATTTTAACTGAAGACAGTGGTTTAAAGCAGGACTTAAGAGTCAGCTAGATCCATCTTGAGCCTGGGTTCTACATTCTAAGAGATACTTGACTGAGCAAGTCACTTAACTTGTATAAAAGCCTCATTTTGTCCATCTCTAAATTGGGGTGATAAAAATGCATTAAATGAGTATGCATGCTACATAGGGCAGGAAGAGTCACATTGTAATAATATGTTAGCTGTTGTTTCTGGTTGAAACATAGTTTTACAGAAAAAAACTTTAATATTCACTTTTCACTCTTGGAAGATGATTAAATCTTCAAGTTATAAATGTTTGGAATAGTCTTTTCCTATTCATCACCTTTTAAGGAAAGTGTTATGGACAGAGCTTGGCCTTCTATATGACCTATCTTTTCAGTCCATTTTCTTGCTGAGTTTTTAAGTGCTCAGAATCACAGTCAGGCTTAAACCTTGGAAGGAACATCACTGTATACAATGACCTTCCCTTCATAGCACTAGCTAATATATCGTAGGATAGTGGTGAATAATTAGAAGTGTTTTTTTAAACATATTTTTATTGATTTCAGAGAGAGGAAGGGAGAGGGAGAGAGAGAAACATCAGTGATAAGAGAGTCATTGATCGGCTGCCTCCTGCACTCTCCTGTCCGGGGATAGAGACCACAACCCGGGCATGTGCCCTGACTGGGAATTGAACCGCGATCTCCTGGATCCTAGGTCTATGCTCAACCACTGAGCCAAGCCTGGCCAGGCTAGAAGTGATTTTCTGGTATACTTTAAAGAGTGAACTACTAAAATAATAAAATTTTATTTTAAGAACTACAACTACTTCAGATATAGGAGAAATGCTTTGTATCTTTCGAAAATTTCTTTTCATTGAGAAACACTTTGCTATTGAAAAATCGGTGAATCTTAGCTTTGGTTCTCAGACTTAACAGTAGGAGAAACGGTGAAAGATTGATTTGTCATATAACTCACCATTTTAAATTTCTTAATTTATGTTGATGAACAGTGTAACTTTATTTTAAAAATTCAATTACTTTGCAGTTTATTAGTATTTAAAATTTTTTTTTAAAGCTAAGTTTGTTTAAAATTTTTTGTGTGTGTGCACAAATTTGTGATTTTCTTTTTCTTAGAAGAATTTATGGCTTTTAAAAATGTTCAATTGTTCTCATCAGATGTTAGAACTAGAAGGGATCCCAAAGGTTGTTATTTTATAGACGTGGATACCATAGCCCAGAGGGTTCACTTACATAAGGCCGCACAGTTGGTCAGATGCAGAGGTTATTCTGATAACGCTTTTCTAATTCTCTTTTTTTCTCATTATGTTGTGTGATGCTGCCTTCAAGGGCACTTAGTTTACAAACTAAAAGCTTCTACATCGATTGACTTTGATAGAAAAAAATGCCCAAATATCATCTGTTTTTGTTATGTGGCTACAAAAACAAAAAAATTGCAAAATAAATCTTTCAAAATGTCAGATACATATTTTTTAAAAATCTCAATGTGGAGAGTCTGAGAAACTTTTTTTTTTTTTTTTTTTTTGTAGAAACAGTTGATTGGGTCCAGTTTTCCCAGTTATTGGACGGCTGGTGGTTATATATTTTGAAGCCTGTCCCTGAGAGCAGCACCAGGGCATCCCTGAAAGGAACTCCCAGGCGGTGCAGGCTCTTCACTCTGAGCTGTGTGTGAGGCTGCTCAGGATAAATGCTTTCTGGTTGGTGACTCAGTGTCAGAACTGTTTATTCTAGCAAGAATCATTCAGCGTTCAACATACCTTCTCCTTAGGACATTCGCAGGATCCAATGTGCTGTACACAATCTCTGTTAGCTCTGGGGGTGGTGAGTTGGGGGGCAGCTGGCATCTGTGTTCATGAGGAAAATGTCCAGGATTTTATACCAATTTTGGCTCCAAATAATCCATTCATTCTCCACTGATTTGAAGAAATCCTATAACTTGAATGCATCTGGGAACTCTTTGAAATGAATCTTGTAACGAATTTTACAGTGCAAATAATCATCCTGTAAGCCATTTGAAAAAATGTGTCAATTCTGATTTGCGCACTCCCCCAGCTGCCCTGGGATCCGCACAGGTGGAGTGTATTGAACTCGCTAGTGTTCCCATGGGCTTGCAGAGGGCCCCCTGCGCACAGCCTCCTAACCTGTTCCATGTGCCACAGCCCCGGCCTTCCTGCCTGCGCTGGAGGCTGCACAGCCTTTCCTGGGTCATCCTGCCTCCTGTTTGGAAAGGAGACAGAGAGACCCTGACACTTGATTATTCATTTTGCCAGGGTCTTGTTGGAAGAATACTAATTTGTTCCTGGCGTTGGGCAAACTTCTTGCTTTTCAAATCTTGCCACATGATTGCCCAGTTGGGCTGGTACAGTGCCAGCGAGGGCAGACCTGATCCCCATTAGGCAGCTCACCTTGCCAGTCCTGGATCTTTGTTCTCGTGCTGTTTGCCCCAACAGTGGGCATGGCATAGGGCCCACTAAGTTAAGTGAACTTTTAAGGAAAGTTAAACTTTATTATGTTGTTTTGGCTGAGCAATCCATGGTTCAAAATTTGATAGGTGCAAGGGGTGTGCTGTGAACACCTCCTCCCCTCCTACCTAGTTCTCCCCAGAGGCAGCCCCTCATTCCAGGTTGTGGTGCTTATGAGCGGTTGCTGTCCATGCAGAGGGACCTGACCTGTCCTTCCAGAATCAGATGTCTTTTTTAAGAAAATTTTTTAAAAAATTTTTTTTAATTGATTTTAGAGAGAGAAAGGCGGGGAGGGAGAGAGAGAGAGAAACAGAAACATCAATTGGTTGCCTCCTGTATGCACCCCGACGGGATCGAACCTGCTACCTAGATATGTGCCCTGACCAAGTCACAGGTTCTAACCAGGCGTTATCTGGATTCCTTATCTGTTGCTCTTGCGCATTTCCCATAGTTCAGGAATTGATGCCTGCACTGTTGTAAACCCTTCTAATTGAACTTCCTCCCTTCGGGATTTGTTCTCAGCCCCTTCTAGTCCATCTGTCCTTTGTATTTTCTAGCAGCTCTGAAACCGCCCTATGAATTACAGGAAAAAGGAAAAAAGGATTCCGGCCCCCTTTTCAGATCCCTTAAACTTGGTCCTTTATAGCTTTCTCTCTTAACCAGCCCCCTCCTCCTGCTTTGGTGCCTCTGTGACATGATTTTGGCCCTTGCTATTTCCAGCCACCAGAATGTGCTCTTTCTCTGTCACCTGTCTCCCTACCTTTACCTATTTAAATCTTATTTTCTCAAAATTCACTTTAGATCTTCCCTATCTCAGTATTTCATCAGGCTAGTATTTATTGTAGAAATGTGTACATATGAGATGAAATCCACTTACAGTCTCATCATTCAGAGAAACAACCATTGTTCAAATGAATATATCTCTGCCATGCATATTGCCGCACATGGCTGTAATAGTGGCTATCATGCATGATCTCATAGCTTGCCTTCTTATGCTGTCAGAGTATTTTCCCAAATTGTTATTGTTTAGTAACTTCTTTGTAAATAGTTTCAGACTTTTTTAATCATAAAAGAAACAGATAAAAAGAAACTATATTCATTGTAGAAGCACCAAAAAGAAATCACCTTACTCCTGCCACTCAGAGATAACTACTATTAATATTTTGGTGTGTATACTTTTTTTAATGGATTTTTTTTTTTTTTTTGAGAGAAAAAGAAACATCGATTTATTGTTCCACTTATTTATGCATTTATTGGTTCTCGTATGTGCCCTGAGTGGAGATTGAACACACAACCTTGGCATATGGGATAATGCTCTAACCAGCTGAGCTACCTGGCCAGGGCTGTACTTTCTTTTTATACACACTGCACATTCCTGTACTATGTGTACTACTGTTTTATAACTCAGTTTTGTTTGTTTGTTTTTTTAAACTTAAGACTATGCCCTAAACATTATTAAGGTCTTTAAAAATTCTAACCCAGCATAATTTTTAATGGCTGTGTGTCATTTCATTGTGTAGCTATACCTTAACTTGCTGAACTAATCAGACATTTAAGTTTTTTGCTGTTGTAAGCAGGCTGCAGGAAATATTCATGTGAAAAAAAATACACAAAAACTTTCTGCACATGCATGATATCCTTAGATAAGTTCTATGTTTAGAACTGCAGACTCAAAAAGGGATATACAATGTTTCAGCTTTAGATACAGATAATATACTTCCTTTCCTCAGTAAATTTGTAGCTACCATAACTGCCAGAGGGTCTGTCCTACATGCTATGGTCTCTCCTCCCCCACAAAGGAATACTAAGTATTCACTTGTTTCTTGATCTTAGGAATTACAGGCTAGTGGTTACCAGCACAGATTTGGAGTTGGACTGCTTGGTTTATAACCTGGCTCTACTACTAATTTGCCTGTTTTCTCATTTGAACAATGGGACTTAGAATGAGGTTGTTCTGAGGCATGCCTTTCGAATACAAAATGTACCTTAAAACAGTGATTTTCAACAGGTGTGCTATAAGAATTTTTAAAACATGCAGTACCTATTTAGTCAGGAGCACTCACCTCTTTTCCTTTAGCTTGTCAAATAAAAAAGTGACAACAGCCCAGCCAGCGTAGCTCAGCAGTTGAGCATTGACCTGTGTGATCCAGGAGATGGCGGTTCGATTCCTGGTCAGGGCACATGCCTGGGTTGAGGGCTCCATCCCCAGTAGGGGGCGTGCAGGAGGTGGCCGATCAACGATGTTTCTATCTCCCTCTCCCTTCCTCTCTGAAATCAATAGACATATTTTTTTAAAAAATGACAACAGCCAACACTATAATAACTGCTATGAATTAATCAAAATTATACCTTATTTTTATTTTGTTTTTTGTCAGATTGGCAAAATATGTATTTTTTTGGTGTGCTACAGAATTTCAATAATTAGTTTATGTGTGCCATGAGACGAAAAGGGTTGGAAATCGCTGCCTTAGAATAACCAAGTAGTTTATTAGGAGAAGTTTCTCTCTCTCTTTCTTCTCTCTTTAAATTTTAAGATCACACTTTATTTAAATAACTCACAGAAGACCAGAGGACTCACATTTCCAGCAGTATAGTGGATTGAATACCCTAATTAATTCTCCCACTAAAAATAACCAAAAAATGCTTGATAAAATAAAACTAAGATACCTTTTTCAATATATTGATAAGCTGGCAAAAAATTAATAACTTTTAAAAGTCAAAATCTTTAGGAAGGCAGAACCACAGAGATAAGCTTAAAGTCAGCTTTCACTTAGAGGAAGGACATTGGCCAAACCAAGTAAACTAAACCTTTGGGAGAAGTTTCTCTTTGTAAGATAAATGGAAAGGGAGTGATAGAATGTTAATATTAATATTTTCAATTCCTGTCGAACTGTTAGAACGAGGTAGTAACCATTAGTGATGCTGCCGTCACAGAGATAACCAGCTATTGTGTGTCTCTTGAAGTATACAGTACTGCTGACGGAGGATTCTTGTCTAAAAATCGTATCTGAGTGGAGAGAGAGGGGAGCAGTGGGCATGGAGAATAAAGCCTACAGATTCAGGTACTTAGGCGCATTAATGATTTCTGACCTCACTGGATCCATTCACTCAAACTGCTGTAAAGAGAAAAGAATTTAAATTATTGGGTAAATTTAAATACTTAATTGAAGGAATTGTTCATTTTCTTAAGGTGTGATAATTGAATAGTGATGTTTAAAAGTTCCTATTTAAAACCACTAACTATAAAGGAAACAAGTGGTAAACTGAGCTACATTAAAATGAAGAGCTGCTTTTTCTTGAATTAAGAGAGTGAAAAGGAAGCCTATAGACAATGAGAAGACATTTGTAAAAAATATATCTGACACAGGACTCATGTCCAGAATCTATAAAGAATTCCTGCAAAATGAATATATAAAAAAGACAGCTCAATAGAAAAATGGATACTTCAAGATGGTCAATAAATACATGAAAATGTGCCCAACATCGTTAGTCATCAGGGAAGTGCAAATTAAGTATCAATAAGATACTACTACATACCCACCTGAATGGCTAAAATGGAAAAGACTAAAAACACTTAGAATTGGCAAGTATGTGGAGCAAGTGGAACTTTCGTATACCGCTTGTGGGAGTGTAAATTGGTACAAGCACTTAGAAACTGTTTTGCAATATTTACTAAAGCTAAATGTACACAAACTTTATGATCTAATAGTTCCATTCCCAGGTGATTACCCAGGAGAAACCTGTATGTGTGTTCAGACAAGTACTAGAATATTGAAGGCCGTGTTCTTTGTAGTAGCCCCGAGCTGCAGTTTAATGTGTGAATAATTCTGCTATGAACATGGGTGTACAAATATCTGTTGGAGTTTCTGCTTTCAATTATTTTGGGCTTATATCCTGAAGTGGAATTGCTGGATCATATGGTAATTCTATGTTTAATTTTTTTAAATAATTTTTCAATTTTTCAATTACAGCTGACATCCAATACTATATTAGTTTCAGGTGTACACCCAGTGATTAGATATATAACCTACTAAGGGATCAACCCCATAAATCTCGTCCCACCTGACACCATGCGTAGTTATCAGAATATTACTGACTCTCCTCCCCATGTTAGAACTGTAGAGTAGTTCTCCTGGGGCTCTCTTGACTGGCACAGGGTGTGGACGCTCCTCCTGCCGCCTTCCCATTTCCTGTCTTGGTTAAGGTCTCTGTCATAAATTTTGACACTGGGAATTTGACAGACCTCTGTGTGCTTAGATGGGACTTGTCTGATAGACTTCATTTTAGGTTGGGTAGGTGGGGAGCAGAGCCCCCTAAACATTATCCACCATCCCAGATGTCAGATCTCCATGCAGAGCTTCTCCAGGGTGTCAGAGAGCAGAGGGCTCCTGCTGTCCTTGGCACCTTCCTGAAGTATGTACTCTTGGCTGCATTTTCTCTGTTTTATTTCATCCACCTTAGCTCTTCAGTCACCTTTGTTGAAATCTCGTATCCACAGATGATCCCTGTCCCCTACATTCATTTCAGTAGGATACCGAGGTGAAAAGGCCTGGGCTCTGAGTGCTGTCCTCAACAGGAAGTTTTCAGAGACTGAGCTGATCTTACAACATCAGAAGCAGGAGGTTGCTACACTTTTGTTGTTCTGTGGGGGTGGGGGTGGGGGGACAGACGGGTAAAAATGGTTCCTCTTGATTGATGACACATGAATTCTGGGCTTCTGCTCTTGACATTTAGAAGGGCAAAAGTTGACAACTGACCCTGGAATGTGACTGTGTTCGATTTGAGTTGGCTGGTGGAGGAGAGGATTCAGGGTAGAAGACCAATGAAAGGGGAGAGTGTGGTGTGATACCAAAGCCAGAGAAAACAAGTTTTTGAGAAGAAATAATGTGTAGGGAACTCATTGCATCCCGGTAGCTCCCAAGAATGTCCAGTGGGCCAGTGCTCTAACCATTGAGCCAAACTGGCTAGGGTATCTTTGACTACTTTTAATAGAATCTCCCACTAAAATCTAGTCTGTGCTGTTTGGACCCTCTTATAAAATTGGGAAAGCAAGGTTCACATGAGCTTTGTTTTCTCACAGGGATGTCAGCCAAACACCCAGTTTTCTCTTGAACAGTTGGCATTTATGTCTCCTGTCTGTTCCACAGAATTCTCTGTACAGAGACTTTGCAATTTGCACATAGTGATCTGTTGAAAAGGTGCCACTGGGGAGTAGCTATTTTGAGAACTTTTGACAAAGAACTATTTTTTCCAGAGATACCAGTTCTCCTAGGGCCTTTTCACCAGACAAGTGACATCTCGTTGCTCCAGAAGGCTCCCCTTGAATCCTTCCTGGTAGCTGTGGACGTCTTATTTCCTAGATCTCAGAAAGAATTGCCTCAGTATTGGGTCTGGTGTTTTAACACATGACTTACATTTCTCGTTGGTCATAAAATATCCAAAACACTAAAATGAGCCCTGACTTTTCTGGCTGGGTAGCTCAGTTGGTTAGAGCATTTTCCCAGCATCCATTCTCCTTTCCAGGGCTCACTCGCTATTCTAAGGTATTTGGCACTGCCTGGGCAGGGGCAGAGGAAGGGGCTTGTTGCGGGTGGACATTTGAACCGGAGGAGCAGAAACGTGCCTGGAAGGATGGACAGAGGATCAGTCGGGTCCCCAGGTGCGATGGGAAGGCCTTGAGGGCCATGCCCAGGGTTTAGGGGGAAGCCAGGAAAAGTGTGTTTTGTTTTGGGAGGCAGCAAAAGTTATGCTCAGAGACTGAGTTGTTTTTGCCAGCAGTTTATTTAGCACAGGGTTGCTGTGGGAATTATAATTTCACAAGCCAATAGCATGTAGGTTAACATCTCTTAATAAGTAAAATAAAGAAACGACATTCTCCAAACTAATGAAAGATTAATCACACTGTTGTTCCAGGTAAGGGGAATAAAGTCCAAATTTAATATGAGGTGTACCATTTTTTATGAATTAAAATACCTCGGAGAGTGGGGTCCAGCCTAAGGCCGATTTGGAGCACATTGCTAGGGAAAGAAGGTGCCAGTGTTGGTAGGCGGGCTGATCTCTTTCACAGGGCCAGCTGTGAGGTTTATCACCACTGCCTTCCTGGAGGAAAGGAGCGAATGCCCCAAGGTTCTTCACAGAGTTCCAAAATTCTCAAATGGTGCTCACAAACTCTGTATTTATTTACTAAATATCCCCCTACCATAGTTGCTTCTCCATGCATTCTTATAGATAAGCCAGCCCCAGAGGGGCTGCTGACTGCTTATCAATGACAACTGATGTAGAATGATGACATCCTTGCATTCTTATATCAAAACAACTTTACTTCTGAAAACAGCTTTCTTTTGTCTTTGTCATTGTCATAATCAAGTAGATTTGAAATCATGGTAAACCTATATACAACAGTGTCAGCACAGAGGAGGGAGGGGCTCAGATATATTCATTTTGTACTTTTTTAAAATTGTGGAAGCAGTACTTGTTTTGTGAAAAATGTGGAGGTGACATGATAGCATCCTGATTTCACTACCAGAATATAATTGCTAGTAACATTTTCATCACGTCCCACTAATGTTAAAATTCCTAAGGTTTTAAAGTGGCTGCTTGGCATCCCTCCCTCTTTGTTACATAGATCGTGGCAGAATCTTCTGTTGTTGGACATATAGGCTCTTTTTAGAAATAATACTGTACTGAGCATTCTCATATAAATTATGTGTTTCTTTAGATACTCAGGGTATTTTCTCTACATGAAATGACTAGATCAAAGGAGATATGAACCATTTAAAGGCTCTTAATACATATTTCCAAACGACCTTTCAGAAAGGTCGCATTAATTTTATTTCCATGAGTGCTATGTGAGTGTACTCGTTTTCTCTAACCCTGGTCCACAGTGACTATTCTTTCATCTACTCATTCAATCCAATGTAAGAAAAATGGTTTCTCATGTTCGTTTGATATTTTATGTCATTTATTATTGTGAAATTAAATAAGTATGCAGGTTACTGATATTTGGCAAATTGTCTTTCTCTTTTGCTAATATTTCTATTGGGATGTTCACATCTTACTGATTTTTAAGAGTTTTATGATGGTTAAGTTGAGAAATCTAGATTGCGGTATTGTTCTTAAAGGATTAAAAGAAATTATTATCCATTTTTCAGACATGCTGCTGTGATAGCCTTGAGGAGGGCCCCTGGGGCAGGGGAGCTGCTCTGCAGGGTGTGATGTTAGTGTACTCCCTGACCGTGCAGTGAGCAACTGCCCACTTGCATACATTTCCAGAAGAGGGCTTGTTGGATTATCAGAAGCATTGCCTCCTATTTACAAGGATGAGCAGAAAGGCCTGAAATTCAAGTTAGAATTGGAACCCAGGCGAGCTGAATCTGAGTTCCATGTTCTTTGCCGCAGTCATTCCACCTTCCTGGCCTCCTGGTCCCCCAGTCATATTACTTCCACAGTTTGGCCAACGAGCCCGTAAAAGGACCTGTGATCATCTCAGCATTAGCTAGCGGGGCCATATAGGGTGGGGGAGTCCTTACCTCATTTCTGCATTCGTTTTGGAGAGAGGAGGTGGTGACAGTGGCCACCACGTTCCTTGGGTCCTGCAAGCTGGGGGCAAGGGCATGTCAGCGCAGCCCTGCAGGCTGCATCGCATGGAACCCTTTTACCCTAAGGTCTTGCTAAACCCCAGTTTCTCTGTGGAACCCTCTTGACTCCAGACCCCATTTCTTCATCTCCTTCCCTCTCCAGGCTTCTGTGGAAATTGGCTGTCCAAATTCTGGTTAGGTGCCATCTCTTGCTTTGTGCTCAGGAGATGCATTCTCTGGAGTTGGCCTCCCAGTCCTAGATTTCAGTAGCTTCCACACAATTAAGTGAAGGCATGTTGATCTGTCATGAGAGTTTCCTAACAGGGTGGCAAAGCTGACTGTCTCAGGGGAACAAAGGAGGCAGAGCTTGAAGGCACAGCTCCGCTGATGTCATAAACCCCTGCTCACTCTCGGTCTTGGCTGTTCCCAGTACATGGTGTTGTTAAGAGGTTGAGTGGTGCTAAGACAGTGTGAAGATTAGCAACTGGTTGGGCAGTGAGAGCCAGGCCTCTGGTTTCAGGAGGAATTTGTTGAGCTTAGTGACTGGAGTGAGGAGTAAAAAGAAAATACTGGCATGTCAGTATTTATTTTTAATATTGGAGTACCATGCTCCATTAACATGATGCGCTTAGTATCAACCCCAGGATTTTGTTTAAAAGTCTTTATGTTAAAGCCCTGGCTGGCGGCTCAGCTGGAGCGTCATCCTGTGCACCAGAAGGCTGTGGGTTTGATTCCCAGTCGCATACCTAGGTTTGGGGTTCAATCCCCAGTCGGGGTACGTACAGGAGGCAACTTATCTCTCTCCCTCCCTCCCTCCCCCCCTCTCTCTCTAAAAGTCATTTAAAAAAAATATCCTCGGGTGAGAATTAAGAAAAAAAAGTTTTATGTTAAGAAGACTTTTATGAAATTAAAGAGACAGTAAGTAAAACTAAGTGGTTCAGATGCTACAGAACGTCAAGTAAAAACTTAAATTCATAAAAATTTAAATGCTAAACATAAAAATGACTGTTCCTATGTAGGTTAGTAGATTAAGTAAAATTAAAATTTTATTCAAAATTAAAACTTACTAAAATGTATTAAAGAACTACATTTACTAAATTCAAAATTAAACTTATTAAACTTAAAATGCAATAAATGCTCTTTAAAAATATCTATCAACGTTGGCCCTGAATCAAGGCCAGCAGTTTGCCGAAACTGCTGGTTTCAAGCAGGAGCCTAAAGAAATGTCTTCCTACGGTCTGTTGGCCATTTCAGAACTTAAGAAAGGTAACGGTCAATTCATTAGAAATATCTGCGAGAAAAGAGAGAGAGAAAAAATATATATATACATACACATCACCAGTGACATTGATTTCAGCACATTTAAAAATATATATTTTTTTATTGATTTCAGAGAGAGGAAGGGAAAGGGGGAGAGAGAGATAGAAACATCAGTGATGAGAGTCATTGATCAGCTGCCTTCTACATGCTCCCCACTGGGGATCAAGCCCGCAACCTGGGCATGTGCCCTGACCGAGAATCTAACCTCCATGTCCCGAATCATAGGTCTATGCTCAACCTCTGAGCCATGCCAGCCAGGCTCAGCACATTTTTTAAAAAAATATGTTTTTACTGATTTCAGAGAGAGGTAGCGAGAGATAGAAACATCAATGATGAGAGAGAATTATCGATTGGCTGCCTCCTGCACACCCGCCTTCTGGGGATCGAGCCCACAACCCGGGCGTGTGCCCTGACTGGGAATTGAACTGTGATCTCCAGGTTCACGGGTCAACCCCTCAACCTTTGAATCACACCAACCAGGCAGCAAATTTTTGTTTAACTTCTTTCTCTGTGCCAAAATCTAACTCTGGGAGTAGGGATGTGATGAGACCATTGAACTGCAATTCTTTCCTCTTAATCTTTCATCTCCAAATCCCACCTGTTGTTTGATAACTTTGAGGATTTTTTTTTTTTTTTGCACAGACTGTAGCCTTTTAATTGCCTATGTGCTGTGGTTTTTGGTTCAAAGATAGCATTCCCTGTTTGTCTTTAGTTTCATCACTAGTTTGGCAGTTTATCTCATTATTAGTTTCTTTGAACTGGAGTAAGAGTCTTCAGGCAGAAGTGTACTTTATTGGTCGATTCTCTCCCTCTTTCTGAGGATTGTGGAGAGAAAGAAAGGCTTGTATGCAAGGAAACCTAGGAGTGAGTAAGGCTCAGACATAAGTAGGGTAATGGAGAGGCATAACATTTCGAATGCCTTTGTACCACACAGGTGCTATGTTTTTATGTTTTAGTTTTTCATCTGTAAAAGGTCAGCAATGCATGTCTCCCCCTTATTCCTGCCCCCTCCCCCACAACAACCAACGTTTCTATGGTGACTTAGTTTACAACATATTTCTCTGCATTGCCTCAGGCCTTTCAGGCTTTTTTGGACCTTGATCCACAGGAATAAATACATTTTACATTGTGTCCTAGTACAAGGTTTCATATGTAAATCACTTTGAAGCAAAAATTTCATGAAGCAGTACTTTTACTATTTGTGATACATTCAAAAGTCTTCTGTTCTGTTTGATTCTTACTCTACTTTTTAAGTAAAGTTTTACTGAAATGTAATATATGTACAGAAATATGTCCATATCATAATTATACAGTGGGATGAGTCTTCATAAAATGCGCACATCTCTGCAGCCTGCCCCTGGAACAGACAAAACACTACCAGTACCTGGAAGGCTCCCCACTGATTTATTCTAATCAGTTCCTCTCTCAGGGGTAGCAGCCCCTAGCCTAATTTCTCGCATCATTTCCCCCCCCCTATTTTTTGCCAGTGGTGATCTACTGAATTGATTTCAAGAACCAGTAGGTTTTGACCCACAGATCGAAAAATACAGGCTTATCTTGTCTTATCTCTCTAATATCCTTGAGATGGGATTTGTTTCTGTTTTATAGATGAAAAAACCGAGGCCCAGAGGTGACATGATTTCTTCCAATTCCAGGATCACACAACTAGTACTGTTTGTTGTTTTTTTGGTCTAGTTTTTCATTCCATCTTGTGTTTATAGGATTGATATTCATTATTAATGTAGCTTTAGTGAATTCTGATATTACCATTCTTAAGTACTGAGAACGTTTTTTGTTTGTGTTTTTGTGAATATGAGTTGTGCACATTTGTTCATTGTTCTGGAGGTTGTGTGGTTTCGAGGCTTTTATGGCATCATCCTCTGTGCTCTGCACCCGCCCTCCCAGTCCCTAGAATGAAACTGCAGGGCCATAGGTGGCATGCAGGTGTGACAAATGGCTTGGATTGGGTGTGCCCAGCTCCCATCCTCACTGTGCAGGAAAGCACTTTGCTGATTTGCATTTCCTTTCCTGTGTAGAAAACTGTGGATAGATTTCTTCCCACCCCATGTCTCCCTCAGGCTCCAGAATGCCTACTTGCAGGGCATGTCTGCTGAGTTGCCCTGTCATCCTCAAGCCTTTCTGGTTGTGAGGCCATTGCTTCTAGCCAGCACCTCGAGGAGCAGATGCTCTGAGAACAGTTGAGGCTGATGTCCCAGTCTGCCCCAAGAAGTCCTTGATTAGGCACTGGGCCTGAGCACCCTCTCAGCTATGAACTTGTGAACTCTCCTGGCTCTGTCCATTTTTAGCTTAGGCCTAATTCTAAGAGCCTTGGCCTTCTCTGAATTCTCCCCTGTAGAGTTCTCTGAGTAAGAGACAACTTGGAGAGGCAGGTATGCTGATGGCCAGTGGCCTGATAGTAAGCTCTAGGATTTGCTCCTGAGCGCTAAAGTACAGGGTCTATATTATGGGGGTAGACAGCCTCTTCATTCACTAGCTCTTAAGGCTTTTGCAGGTGGAAGAGCAATGGAGATTCAAGATGTTAAAAACAAGACAAGAGGTCCCAAATGCATCACTTATGTTAAGCCCCACATCACCAAACTGAGACTTGATTTAGCAGTTTTTGCTCCCCTAGAAATAGAATCTTAAACTAGTCAGCCAGGAATCACTTGGTCAGCACTAGTTAGGTAATTCGCCTATAGTCCCTGCCATCCTCTAAAGGAGGGGTAGGGAACCTTTTTTCTGCCAAGGGCCATTTGGATATTTATAACATCATCTGTGGCCCATAGAAAATTATCAACTTAAAAATTAGCTATGAAAAAAGCTCCTAGTATTACTGAATTTCGAGTCCCACATGCGGTTGCCTTGTCAGAGCCAGACCAAATAATTTTTTCTGGCCGTATGACATTCTCTACCCGTGCCCTAAGGGAAAGTGACCTTGAAGTAATCTGGTTTTTTTGCCTTGCCTAACTTCCTGTTCCCATCTCTTCTACCTATAGAAGTCTTTCATTTTGTACAGAGCTTATTTCTATCTGCTAGATTAGTATTGCCTGATTTCATAAATCATTGAATAAAGTCAATTAGATTTTTAAAATTTACTCACCTGAACTTTGTTTTTTGACTAACAAAATGTAAGACAAATGTCCTGTTAAAGTGTCCTTGTTGCAGAGGTGCACAGTAATCTCTGGGTAGAAGATTTGCTACCCCAAACACTTAAAGCCTTTTTTTTTGTTGTTATTGATGAAACGGCTGACTTCTGTTTTTTTAGAAATTTCACTACGGATTAGCAGATTTTTAAATATGTTTTCATCGATTTTAGAGAAAGAGGAAGAGAAAGGGAGAGAGAGAAACATGGATGAGAGAGAAACATTGACCTACTACCTCCCACATGCCTCCTACTGGGGATCGAGCCCGAAACCCGGGCATGTGCCCTGGCCGGGAATCAAACTGGCGACCTCCTGGTGCATGGGATGGCACTTAACCAACTGAGCCACACCTTCCAGGGCCTTCTAACTTTCTTAAGACTTTCACATTCCTTCTACTTGTGGAGTCTGCAAATCTGTGTAAACATGGTAAGTGGCTGGCTCTGTGATGTGGTATTTATGGCTGCCAGCTTAACCTACAGACTCAGGAGTGGAGAGTTCCTTAGTTAGTCCTTAATCCTTTGTTGTCTCTCCCTTCCTCCCTCTGCAAAGAAACATTTATTGAGGACCTTCTATATGCTAGGCCATGGGGATATAGCAGTGAAAGACAAAAGTCCCTTCCACATGGAGTTTATATTTCAGTGGCAGAGACAGACAAATGTGTAATAATTTCAGGTGATAGTGATGTTAGGAAGAAGAAAAATGGAGATGTTTCTTAGTGTGAGAGTAGCATCTTTAAGTGTTAGCTTTGGAAGGAGTGCTCCAGTATGCAGTCCAGTTGACTCAAAGGACAGATGTGTGTCTCTGCTTGAAGCATTTCCCACTATTCAGGGGAAAGGAGTGAAAATGTGCACAGACTTACACATTTTGTAGGGCAGGATTGAACCATTTAGGGCTCTAAAAGCTTTCACTATGCCTGTTTATCCATTATTCCTGGCAACACATTAGTTGCTGTCTGGAAATACAGCTCATTACCACCCTGGGTTTTATGGGTGCCCCCTGGGGGCTCCTCTCCCCTCAATGATTTAAACCTTTGGGAAGAGCTGCAATCACAGCCCTTTTAGTTATTAGTTGCATTTGTATGACTGTAGTTCTAGGGTTGTCTTCCCCACACTAATAATGGTGGCACCCATTATTCTAGGCCTTGTAGATAAAGGTTGATGAATTTAATTAAAATTCACTGAGTTTAAAAAAAAACACTCTGAGCTTTTAGCAGATTCAAGGCAAAGATTCAAGGTAAACAAATATGAATAGGGCAGTCCTTACATTTGATGGGTTTGAAACCTAAATTAGATTATGAAAAGTGCCCTCTTACTGTCTGGAAGTAGATGCTTCATAGCCAGAGTTAGATTTTATAAAGCTGGATCTCCCACGAGCCTTTTGTCCTTCTGCCTCTTTTCTCTGGAGCTCTTTGGTGTGAGTGCAGTTACCTGTGGAGTACTTGTAAGTGCAGCAGTTTATCTGGCGTAGGAGGCTTTTGGAGGACAGGGTATAGCCATAGGGGGGATGATTCTAAACTTTCAGAACAGGGCTCCTCCTATTTGATCCTTTGTTCAGACAGTGGAACTTGTCAAATGGAGTTAGCGTTAGAAAAAGCTAGAAATATTTTCTTTGCCATCTCTAACACTGTATGTGCATGTGTGTACACACACACACACACACTCTCTCTCTCTCTCTCTCTCTCCCCCTCTCTCTCCCTCTCTCTCCCTCTCTCTCCCTCTCTCTCCTGACACTCTTCTTCAAGATAAACCTGTAATTTCTATCCTGGGGATGTGTCTGGAAGTGGAGGAGTCACTTGCCCTGGCAGCTGCCGCAGGGTTTGATTAAGAAGATGCAAGCCCGTATTTAGCAGAAAGGTTAGGCTCAGCCTAATGACTCTCCTCCAGGACAGGGGTTGTAATTTGCATCTAAAACAGTGCAAAACATAGTTTGTGTAAGTTATGGAGTCACTCAGTAAATGAAGCTGATGAATTTGAATGCAGTCCCAGGAGATAGGATGGAGCTTTTGGGAGCATAACCAGCCAGGGCATTGAGTACAGCAGGTCCTCGAATAACATCATTTCGTTTAACGTTGTTATGACATTGATGAGATGCTGTAGGAACTTAATTCTTGTTTATATTAATTAGCCTAGGGTAAAATTGGTTTTTTTATATGTCCTTTCACCGCAGTTCCAAGAACCTATTGACATTAGGTGAGGACTTACTGTACTACCTTTAATGAAATTGCCTTGAAAATGAGAAGAAAAAGCCTAGTGGATGGTTCCACTTATTTTCTTTTCCTAGTTGCTAGCTCCTTTTAGGCAAACATGAACAGAATGTTAATATATTTTCTTCAGCAAGGTACAAAACTAAGTTGGCATCTGGTAAAGAAATGGGGTGTGGGGTGGAGTAAGTCCCATCTGCTTGGAGCCCAGTTGACACAATGCCCCGGGCTCCTGTCCAGCCTGGCCACAGCCACACTTTTTTTGGTCAAGCTCTGACTTGCCACTTGTGGGTGTCAATGTGGAGTCTTGAGAAATAGAGGTTGGAGGGTGGGCCTCTGATACCAACTAGTAACAGAAGGGGAGCCTCAAAGGGATGCTGTGCAGTAAGCTTTTGTAAGCCCAAGGCAGGCCTTGAGGAACGCCTGAGAATTGAGAGGGAATGGGGAGAAGGAGGATTTCTCACCCTGAGCGTACAGTGTAAATGAGTTCTCCCGAGTGCTCTTTCCAGCCTGAGCCAGGCCCCTCCCCAGGCCAGGAAAAGCCAGACCTTGCACAAGGAGCTTCTCCTCCTACCCCTCTGCTCCCTCTGGTTCTCCCTAGTGCCCTCTCTTGCTTCTGTTTATGGAGGCTTCTTTGCTGTTCTGAGCCCCAGGTCAGTGCTGGTGTTGGATTCTGGGCAGCTGTGGCTGAGAGAGGGGCCCTGGGAGGCAGGTAGGAGGAGCCTTTGGAGCGTGAGTTTCTCCAAAAACGTTGACAGGTTTTACCTGAGCCCTTGGTACCCAGGGGACTCCATGTGTCCATCACTCTGAGTACTTCTGCCTTTCCCTGTAAGATCTAAGTGAACCAGAAGGAAGGAGGCCTCAGAGGGAGCTGTTTTCTCTTCCTTTTGCAGCAGCACTTTTGTTTCCTGTTTACACCAGCACCAACCCCCTTGGGAAATGGCTAAGGGAGTGGGGGAGGATGGGTGGTGATTGAGACAGAATTTGAGAGGATCTGCTCCACTTAACCCCTGATCTGGGCCCTTGGGTTGGGAGGGAGGGAGGGAGGAAAGGAAGGAAAGGGGGCAGGAAAGAAGAAGGGGATGCGGGGCGGGGCGAGGCTGGGACTGCTTGAAGCAGCAAGGCAGCCTCTCCTTGCTGCCCTGTGCTAGTCCCAGAACTACTGAGCTGGGTCCTCAGACCTACTACCTGGGGGGCAGGGGGAGCGGAATGTTCACTGGTCTGATCCTGCTGTGAGGGCCACTGTGGAGGCCAGTGTGTGCGTCTTGGCAAGTAAGCTAGAAATCAAATGGGTCCTGCCATACTCTCAGTGCAGTCTGGACGCTGATCTATGGTAGGTCAAGTAGAATTGATTATCTTATTAGTTCAGCAAATCTTTGGGTGCCTGCTATGGTCCAGACACTGCTCAGTGCAGTGGGAAACAAGATGCCCACATGTGTCCCAGCTGGCACAAACTTACGAAGTTGTATACATGTACTGATGGGTCCATTGTAAAGCAAGCACAGGAAAGAAAATACGAACAAGATAAATAGAAATAAGTTCTCCTGTTTTCCCCCACACTTCAGTGGATTGCATTGCACACATCCCACTTCAGAGAGTACTAGAGTGTACTACCTTTACTGCCTTTATGTTTCAGGCCTCCACCTCCACGGTTGCTTTGGGAAGCGGATGAGTTTTGAGTTGGGGCTGCCTATTGGATGGATCGAAGGTGTGAAGGAGGAAGCAGGGCAGCAATGCTGAGCTCATGTAATTGCTTGGCACATGGTTCTCAGCAAGGCCTGCTGGCCAGCACTCTTTCCCCACTCCACCCTCCTTGGGAAAGGTACCCAGGTTGCCTGGGGTGGGTGTTTAAGGTTCTTGTGCACTGTGGTCAGGGTACTGAAGGGTGGGGGGGTGTTTCTATTCAGCCCCTTTTTAGTTTTTATAGACATTCATTGATGTTGCATTTGATCATCCCAAGAACCGTCCAAGATGAGGGATCCTTTCCCCACTGGGAAGACCAGAGAATGAAGGCCTGTGCCGAGTGCAGTGAGCATGAGAGCCTGACCCTGGGCCCGGCTCTCCCTGACTGGCTGCTGCCTCCTCCTGCAGAAAGTCTTCTTTCCATCTGCCTGTCTTGCCATCCCCTGGGGGAACAAACCAGTGAACATGCTCCGCACCCTGACTCTTGGTTCGGCATGTGCCACTTTCTTCTGGATGAGAACTTGGGCTCCAGGTCCTTGCTTCCTTCTGGGCCCACTATGGAAGCTGCATTTGGCCTCCTTTACTCAGGCATTAGTGGCCCAAGCACAAGGCCTTTGCCCATGGTGTGGGGAGGAGCCAGAACCCTGTAGACCTCTCCAGGTTCTCTTGTTTCTGTTCCCTTGGCCTGCTCTCCTGTGACACTTGACTGGGGCTGAAGGTCAGGAGCCTGGAGAGCTGGCTGACTTGCCTTCCACCCCCAAATCCATGTCTTCTGAGGGTGTGCTCCTTCCTCCCCTTGCACAGGAATTTGCCTTTCTGCTGGTGGGAGAGCGGTTGTCTGTGTAGGTGTTGGTCTCCTGCTCAGAGGGAGCCTCCAGAAAAGGGCTCTTTTTCAGTGGCCTGGGGTGAGGCCTGGGACCCTGGCAGGTAAAACCTAGGAAGTTACTCTCCTTCAGGCTTGTTCCTTCAGGGCATTTAAATTTCCTGTTGTTCACCCCAGGACCCTACCTCTTGATAATAACAAGTCAGTGTCTTTGTGTCTTTCTCTCTCTCCTATTACTTCTGACCTTAAGACACCTCCCTTCACCTCACCCCATCCCAGCAAGGAAAGAGAGGAATCGCACATGCTGATACTGCGGCTGCAGGAAACAGTGCTGGGCTAACATTTATCAAAGGGCCTGGAAGGTCCGGGAGTCAGAGGAGCTGGAGCTCCCTGCCCCTCCTTTGCAGGGTTTCTGCCTGGCTCCTCCCTGCCCTTCCTGGCCCGAGGAACCAGTAGCCTTTGAGAGTCTCCTTGACAACAGGATGGATAAGTTAAAAATAACTTTGTGCTGGGTCTTGTGTGTGTGTGTGTGTGTGTGCGCGCACACGCGCATGTAACTGTGTGTGAATGATGCACACAGGCACATGCCCTCTCGCCTGCTGTGCTCAATCAAGCTCAGCCCCTGTGGCTTCTAGATGCTCCCGGAAAGCCTCTGTGGAGAGGCCTCCATGAAGCTCAGGCTCTCTCAAGTTGAAGCCCCTTGGTTTAGGGGTCGCCTAGATAATCTCAGCATCCTTACCTCATTTTACTGATTGTTGCAGACGGGTGTGGGTAATAATGTTAAGATAAAGAATGGAAAGCCCTGGCCTGTGTGGCTCAATTGGTTTGGTGTCGTCTGGTGCACCCAAAGATTGCTGGTTCTATGCCTGGTCAGGGCACATGCCTGGGTTTTGGGCTTGATCACCAGTAGGGGGCTTGCAGGACGCAGTCGATCAATGTGAAATTAATGTTTCTCCCCCCTCTCCCTTCCCCATTTCTCCTTCCTCCTTTCCCCTTCTCCCTCTCTCTTCCTCTTTCTAAAAAATAAAAAAGATAAAGAATGGAAAGCTGTTCGGAATGCCTCCATCTTCATTCAGTCTACCTGGAAAGGGATAATTTTGGGGGTGCTGCTGTGTTTCGGAACTTCTCGGGGTGGTAGAATAGGACACAGCCTTGGGTGGGAGTTTGGTTGTATCTCTTTAGTGAACCCCCCGCAGGTAAAGAGGGCCCTTTCTGGGCCCCTTTTATAAGATGAGGACAGTGAAGCACAGAGGCACTTGCGTGACTTGTCCAGAGCCACCTGGCTCAGCTTTGGCAAAGTAAGGAGCAGTGCCCCCGTCATCAGAAGCTATAGCTCTTTCCCTCAGATCCAAATGGCAAGACCACCTCTATAGGTCCTGTACTAAAACCAGGTGTCTCTTGTGTGAGTAATCTTGTACTAAAGGCCTTCTGTTTTGTGGTGTTATCACAGTTGTAACTTAATTTAGAAATAGCTGTTTCCGTGAGGGCAGGGGCTGGGTATCTCTTTACTATGCTTGGAATTAACTCTTCACTTCCTCCTTCCATCCATTAGTATTTTTCTGTGTGCCAGGCATGGGGATGTCATGAGAACAAGGCATCTTGGTTCCCATAGGGAGCAATAGACAGAGAGATCTCCTTCTAAGCCCCTACTGTGGCCAGTGCCAAGAGGGAGAAGGTATGGGGCTAGAGGGAATGACTAGGGTAGGGCTGCGGTTAGAGAAGGCTGGGAGAACACATTAGTGACACAAAGTACTTAAATCTGAGATGCATAAAAAATTTCTACAAAGCAATAAAAAGGAAGGCAGAAAACTCAGTAGAAAACTAGCCAGTGACTTGACAGACACTTCACAAAAGAAGATATCCAAGTGGCCAGCAAACATATCATTGAAATGATGCTCTATTTCATATATTTACTAATTTGGGAAATTCAAATTTCCGTAATTCAAACTTAAATATGTTTGTATACTTATATAACAAAATCTTTGAAGATGTGGTAAAACATCCTTTTGCCATTTCTAATTTACTTTGTTTTGAATTTCTTACTGAAAAAATAAAATGGCTTCCAAGATGCTTAAATAAGAGGAAATCTAGTGGGATGAACAAATTCAAGTCAGAAGACCTGGGTTAATAGATTTGGGGCCAGCTGTGGAGCTCCTCAGAGCCCGGCTCTTCATCTATAAATAGGGATCTTCCTCTGTTTCTTCCCTTCCTCCCAGACCTGCTCTGAGGTTCACAGGTATGGGGAACACTCTAAAAACTGTGAAGGGCTATACAAATACTATGTGGTATTGTTACTGTCTAATTCTATGTGATTCGATTTCTCCACATCTTCTCACAGCAACTATTCTAAATTTCCTTAAGAATTAAAAGTTCTAAAAAAAAAAAAAAGAATTAAAAGTTCTGAGTAGTAGGATCAGGAATGAGGCCCTGATGAAATCTAGTCACAGCCCCCTTTTGCATTCTTTGGGTACAATGGAGTCCCTCCTCCCCTCTTTTTTTTTTTTTTTTTTTTTAAATATATCTTTATTGATTTCAGGGAGAGGAGAGAGGGAGAGAGAGATAGAAACATCAATGATGAGTCATTGATTGGCTGCCTCTTGCACGCCCCTGACTGGGGATCGAGCCCGCAACCCGGGCATGTGCCCTGACCAGGAATCGAACCCCGATTGCCTGGATCCTAGGTCGATGCTCAACCGCTGAGCCACGCCCGGCCGGGCTCCCCTCTTCTGGACTGTTCCCTGCCAGGCATTGGGGATCGAGTCGAGTGGGGCTGTTGCTCATCCCCAGGCGCAGATGCATGTCTCTCTCGAAGTAGAGAGCAGGCCGCCTTGGCACATGTCAGGACATGTCGTGGTCACTATGAGTCCCATCTGTTATGTCACCTGACTGTGCCCTGTCCTCAGGCCCAGCTTGGGTCTTTGTCCAGATCTCCTGTAACAGGCGTTCTTCTCAGTATCCTACTCAGCATTGTTGACCTTTTTCTCGTCTGTTTTTCTGCTTTGTAGGAGTCCGAGCAAGAAGTAAAGGTAGATGGAGAGACTGCTTCAGACAGTGAGAGCCGAGCAGAAGGTGCTCCCCCGGTAACCTCTGCAGACGATACCCCAGAGGTCCTCAACAGGGCCCTTTCCAACTTGTCTTCAAGGTAAACTGGCTTAATGATGCAGGTGCTTGTAGGGGGCCTTGCTGTGTGTCCAAGTGCCATGGAGGACCCAGGCCCCTCATGGAGCTCCCAGTCTGTGGTGGAAATCTACTCTGTCAGAGTGTGCGGCGCAGGCCTGCCCACTGGCATTGCCACAGTTCCCCTGCTTCTGCCAAGGGCTTCATTGAGCATCATCTTACAGCAACTGCGAGCACAGCCTGGAGGGGTCTGGCAGTTGAAGGATGCTATAGGAGGAAGAAGGGTGGACAACAGGGGAGAGGGCAAGGTCACTAACACAGCACATGTGGAGAAAGGGTCCCTGGGGCTTGTGACTGGGCTACTTTTCACAGAGGAGCCCAAGTTTCCAGTTCAAAGTTTAGTTTTCCCTCTCCAACAAATGTCCATTGTGGACATTTAAAAATTCTCCTGGAAGGACTGAGAAGCATCTTAATTAGGTGAATCCAGGGTTGAAATTCTGGTCTCTTGAGACTCTGGTTCCTTCAACACAAACTATAAGACCCCAAAACATTATCTAAAACTGTTTCTAGTGTTTCTATGTGTGGTTCCCACACACGTGTCCCTGTGAAAGGTGGTATTATGCAGAGGTTCAGGGCATGGGTTCCAGAGCCAGGATTCCAATCCCAGCTTAACCACTTCACAACTGGTAGTTGAGGGCCGAATGAATTAATATATGTTAAGTCCTTATAAAGCTGCTGGGTGCGTATTTGTGATAACTGTTATTATCACTGTTTATATTGTTATCACCACAGCAATGCAGGAATAGAGCAATGAGGCATTGGCTCTGATGGCCTTGCCCTGCTCCCACCAGCATGTTGCTAGTTTGTCTGTCCAGGTGAAGGAGGTGCTCCTGGAAAGGACTGACCTCAGGCCCTCTCCTCCCAGGAAGAGCCGCCCTCCTTGGGTTTATGCTTCAGTTCTTTCTGGGCTCCTAATGTGCTTTCTCCTTCCCTCCTCTCTAAGATGGAAGAACTGGTGGGTGAGAGGCATCCTGACTTTGGCCATGATTGCATTTTTCTTCATCATCATTTACCTGGGACCAATGGTTTTAATGATAATTGTAAGTGCCATTTGCGTGCTATTTTAGTTGTGCCTTCAGTTTTTCATGCAGGATTGGGCATCTGAAGTTCCAGGTGCTGGGTTAGTTCTGGGAATCATTTGGAGTCCAGGCTCCACAGAACATTTCTTTCTTAGAATATCTGAGACTGCTCCCTTTTTAGCAGCCAAGTGCAGGGACATTGGCCTAGGCCAGTTGTATGTGGCTAAAGATGCCTCTTTTAAAATTTGATTTTATTATTTCAACTGTTTGATTATACTGTGACCCCTGCTGTGACTTTGATTCTTGGTTTTGTTTATTGTTTTCCTGGGGCCTTACTCATAGTCTTAGGCCTTTCATTAAGAAATACCAGTCCACAGTGCATTTCCCTTAGTCCTAGTGTCATTGACAAGGTTAAATCACTAACAACTGACTGCAGAGCATAGATGTTGGGGCTTTTCAAGTATTTGTATTCAAAGTCAAAGGGGGAAGAAACTGATTGAGTCCTGGGAGGTTCTAGAATACAAAGTCAATTTAAACTTCAGGAGCATGTATTTATTGTGAGAAATTGGATCTCTTCTGTGTGACATAAAAGGCTACATTGCCATGTGAGTTGGTATGAGAGAGAAAAGAGCTGAGCTCTTGTAAGACTGACATTTTTCTTAAATACAGCGGTTTTTCTTGAAGGCCTATGGCGTGTTGGTTTCTGTTTCCAAAGATCATATCAAGTGTTCTAATTCTTGTGTGTCCTGCAGGTGATGTGTGTTCAGATAAAGTGTTTCCATGAGATTATCACCATTGGCTACAATGTCTACCACTCCTATGACCTACCCTGGTTCAGGACCCTCAGCTGGTAAGCTCTCCAGCCCCATAGAACCTATATCAGCTTTAGATGATAAGTGTTTTGGTGGCAGCTGTTTACAGCGATGGCAGGTGGGAGGGAGTGACGGCCCTGGGCCTGCATATTTCCTAGGCCAGACCACATGGCCAGCCTGGGAGGGGTCTTTAGTAGTTATTAGGAATCAAATCTTCCTCAGAAGAAAGCAGACCGGCTGATGTGCTATAGAAGTAGATGCTGGGGAGGCAGATGTCATATTAGGTTGGGCGGGGTTTTATGAAGAAAATGGTGTTTGTACAGTGAGTGAAGAAAGGTGAGTGAAGGGGTTGCTCCAGGCAGGGAATGGATGCGAGCAAAGCAGACAGGCAACAGAGCCGGAGCGAGCAACTGTCCCGATGAGCACTCGGCGCTCCTGCTGGGGAGGGTAGAAATAAGACCAGAGGCAGGATGAGGCGTGGTTAGGAGCGTTACCTTATGATTTGAGTGTTCTTAGGTTAGGTATAGAAACTCTGCAAAAGGGGCAGAAACGACACCCAGGTTTGTGATAAATGGAGGCTGAGTGAAAGCTGCCACAAGCTTCTCACCTGCAATGTCACTAGAGAACAGAGGGGTCTTAAGGGTTGGGGGGCTGCTTTCCTGGCCCTCTCCTCAGGGTTTTCGGACAGCTTCACTTTACAGTGCATGTGCTCCCCACCACAACGACCTGTCTTCATTTACAGGTACTTTCTACTGTGTGTAAATTATTTCTTCTATGGTGAAACGGTGACGGATTATTTCTTCACTTTGGTCCAGAGAGAGGAGCCTTTGCGGATTCTCAGCAAATACCACCGGTTCATCTCCTTTACTCTCTACCTAATAGGTATGTGTTGAATGACTCACAAGTTCTTGTATCTGTTTTGTTTTGTGTGTCTGCTGAGTAGGAGTTGGGGAGTTTCTTGGTTAACGTAAAGTTTTGATGATGTTAACTCTGTGCAGGGGAGCAGAGCCGAGGGCTTTGCCTTACATACGCTCTAGCAACTCTCTATTAAGAGAATTAAGACTGAGGGGCTGTGTGGGTGTGGGGACTGCAGTCTGTGCCACCTGTCCCTGTGTTCCAGCCTCCATTGGAGGACAGCACAGCATAGTCCTGTCATGAGTCTCCTGTTGGCAGAGATTCTGCGATGTGACCAAAACAAAAACCACCTGTTTTTTTCCAACACGGATCACTTAGATTTATTGAAATATGGAAATATAAAAGTATTACATTATTTGAGAGGAAGTCTAGAAAGCAGGTTACAAAAGAATCCATATTTTTATACATTCATACCTATGATTTTGCATAAACAAAATTCTAAAAGGATATAAAGTTAAAATTGTATACAGAAAAACCACCTGTTTTCATAACTTACGTGTAAAATCAGGCAGCCATCTTTAGAAGCATCTTCTTAGGAGACTGCCTTGGAGGACAGACATTGCAGTGCAGTGGAAATTTTACTGATTTGGATTTTCAAAGACTCTGTGACCTCAGTGCGGCCAAGAGCTTACTCTTTCTGAGTCTCAGTGAGCTCTTTTATAATCTAGAGCTAAAACTGGATTTACTGTGAGGATTAAGTCAGATATGTTAAAACTTGATAAACAGTGAGGTGCTGGTCAATCTAAACACAGTTCAGACTGTACACTAGTTCTGATAATGCTAGTGTTTTTCATAATTGCCTTCAAAGCTTGTTTGAGGCACCTGAGAAAGTTGTCCTGACCTCAATTTGTCTGAGCTATATATATCTTTTAAATCCTTACCTGAGGATATTTTTTCCATTGCTTTTCAGAGAGAGTATGGGCGGGGGGGAGAGACAGAGACAGACATTGATGTGAGAGAGACACATCGATTGGTTGCCTCACTGCCAACCAGGGCCAGGGATTGAACCTGCAATCAAGGTATGTGTCCTTGGCTGGAATTGAACCTGGGACCCTTCAGTCCATGGGCTGACACTCTAACAACTGAGCCAAACCGGCTAGGGCTGTCTGACCTATTTTTGATCAGCTCTGTGAATGACACCTGGGCACTAAGATACAAAATCCACTGCTAAGGGGTCTGCAGACATATTCAGAGGGCACTCCTCAGACCCTGAAAGCAGCACCCCAGCGGGAGGTCAGGGGTGTCTGGAAAAGAGGCATGCTCTCTTCTGGGCAGAATTGTTTTTGAGAGCCCAGCACACTTAATTGATAAAAGTCCTGTTCCTTCCTGGAGAAGTGGGTGGAGGCTACAGGTATTTTTTGCCACCATATGCGTCAGTATGAGAGAGGGGCAAGGGTGGCCTCTACCCCATACCTGGTAGATCCTCCCTTCACCAGACCCTTTCAGTGGGACAGGGGTCACAAAACTTTTCCTTAAAAGTCCAGATGATGAGTATTTTAGGCTTTGGAGGCCCAGGGTCTCTGTTGTTGCTTCCCAGTCTGCCTTTGTAACATAAAAGCAACCACAAACAATATGTAAACAAATGGGTATAGCTGTGTTTCAATAAAATTTTAGCTATAAATCAGGCAGCTGGCCTGACTTGTTTGTTTGCCCCTGCTCTTGGGTCAAAATATTCTTATTTGGTGAACAGCAGCCTAAATTGAGTGTAGTCTCCAAGATTTAAAGATAGTGCCTTCCTTTGATTGTCTTGAAGGAGTCATTTTTTCCCTTCTCATTGCTATCTGAAGAACTAGTTTGTGTCTTCCTCGCTCCTCCCCTATCCGGGGTTTGGGATTGTATACTGGTTAGCTGCTGCCAGGAAGTTAGCCAAAGGATCACAGTCGCGATCATGTACACAGCTAAAGGAAATGACTAGAACAAAGGTAAATGCAGAATGTGATTCATTTTGCCCTTTCTCCTCCCTCCTCAAACCAGGATTCTGCATGTTTGTATTGAGTCTGGTCAAGAAGCATTACCGCCTGCAGTTCTACATGGTAAGGGAAGTTGTGTGTGTGTGTGTGAATTCTTGGTTTAAATGAAGTTCTGCAGAAACTCAACAGGCTTCTCATCGTTTCTGTGAGGTATCAAAACTCGAGTCCAGTCTGTCCTGTATGTATCTGAAATTCAGAGCATGAAAGAAGAGGGCCCTTTTAAGTTTAGCAGCTGTACATTCACTTAGACTGAATCATTGTTACTTAATTTACATCCTGAGCAATCTCTCCGCTTGGTCCTGAAGAAGTGGGCTCTAGGTGAGGCTCAAGGTGATACTGTCACTGGAAAGAAACCAAGACCGAGGCAGGTCTGCCCTGGCACAGCCTGGAATGTTTGGGTTCTTGACTTCATGTAGGAAAGATTGCATAATGCAAGTCCCAGTGATTTTGAGAGTACAGTTATTAAAGTTGGGGACAGTGAAACAAAGGAAGGACTTAAGACAGAAGAGGCAAGATCATAGCAACAGGAGTGAGCCTTTGTTGCCTAGATGCAAGAAAGGAAATCACAGTAACAGAAGTGGCAGAAGTGAGCCATACTGGGCTGCGTGGACTCAGGAAAGGAAGTCACAGTAACAAGTGAATCACCCTGAGCTGCATGGGACCAGGAAACAAGTTACAGAGGCAAAAGGAGGGCCCTTGGAGATAGGTTCAGGGGGTTAGCCCTGGACAAGCTGCCACTACCCACTGTTCCTTGGTTGCAAATCTCCTGGGGACCTTTAGAGCTTAGAAGAAAGAAAGCAAAAGTACACACCTGAGGAAAAAAGGGGTGCAGGCATGCTCAAGGGAGAGAACACACTGAGTCCTTTGTCTTAAAGAGTTTTTATCAGTTTTCTGTAGATGGGAATTTTAGGGAAGGTCTCAGGGGAGGGTCTCAAAAGAATAGTCAACAGCTTTCCAGATGTGTTCTTTAATATGCTGATGCACCAAAATAAGCTTATAAGGGATTTGGGGATCATTCTCTAGTCAGCTTCACTGCTTTACTTTCATCTTGGATTTATCTGGCTCTAATTGTTTTGTTTTTTGTTATTCTCCTGACTTCATCTGTTCTTGGGTTTGGCTGGCCCTAATGGCACCATCTGGGTCTCTGTTATCTATCTCCTTGACTAGGGTGATTTAAACTACTCACTCTCTGGTTGAGGAGGAGAGGTGTAAACCATTTGCTCCTAAGTGTCCTCGCTTAGGGAAGATAAGATCTTGTGGTTTGTTAGCAGGCCTTGCTTAACATTGCTTAGCCTTGTTTAACTACCTGTCTCAATTTCCCTCATTCCACTTGCCAAGGAATTTCCTACTTTGTTACTATCCTGCCTCAGCACCTCAGTCATTGTTCACAGATATCTTACATCACTTTCTCAGCTTGAAAATATTCCTTTTCTGAGTGCCCTAAACACTCATTAAGTACTTGGAAGTACCCAGGCTTTCAGAGCACAGAAGGACGTACTCACTAGTGAGCCCTGTGGTCCTGACTTGATGGACCTGTAGATGGGGGACAGAATTTCTCCCAGAGGCCTGTTCTGTACCTTTTCACTTCTAATAAGGTGCAGAAGCAGATATCTTTCCTACCTGTTTCTTAGCAATTTTCTATTTGGCATTGACTGTTCTTTGTAGTTCCTTTCAAGGTAAACTGATACGTAAAGTTGAGTCTTTTTCTTCTTTTGCAGTTTGGCTGGACTCATGTTACGTTACTGATTGTTGTCACCCAGTCACATCTCGTTATCCACAACCTGTTTGAGGGAATGATCTGGTGAGTGATGACAGTGAGGGAATTTTCCCTTTTACTCTGTGTGTGTTTCTCATGTACAGGTGCCTTACCTTCTAAACCAGTGATTCTCACCTTGTGCTACATCAGAATCCCTTGTAAGGCTGGTTACAATGCAGATTGCTGGGCCCCACCTCTGAGTTTCTGCTTCAGTACATCTGAGGTGGAGCTTGAGAATTTGAATTTCTAGTACATTCCCAGGTGATGCTAGTGTTGCTGGTCAGGACCTACACTTTGAGAATCACGGTTCTAGACTAACAGGTACAAGGATATTTAAAGACTCAAAGACAGTACAACTGTATGGCAACAAATTTGAAATCCTAGAGGAAATTTTAATGATTTCCTCGCAAAATTTAAACTACTAAATGTCATGAAGAAGAAAACTTGAATAGCTCAATAACTGTAGAACTGACACTTGAATGAGAACCCACACCTGAAAAAAGAAAGGAACAATGATAACAGCTGAGTTTTATCGAACTCTTAATACTAAAGTTGATAAGCATGGGGAGGGAGAAGCAAGAATGATAAACTGATTTCTTTTATGATATAGATAAACCATTTGAAATAAGCTGGTAGCAAATGGAATCTGGCAATGTGTCAAAAGAATGTATACAGTCATGTGCTGTTGCTTAAGAACGATTTGATCAATGACAGTCTGTATATCGTGGTGGTTACAATGGAGCTGAAAAATTCCTATTGCCTAGAGAAGTAGCGTGATGCATTACACAAATACTCTCCACTGTGTTAAAATTGCCTACAGTATTCAGTACAGTAATATACTGTACAGATTTGTAGCCTAGGAGCTGTAGGGGAACAGAGTGTGTCAGCCCCTAATATCTCTACTTGGCTTAAGGATTATTTTAGGCTGGTTAATTTTAAGAAAAATCAGACTTTGGAGAAGCTCTGAAAAGCTACTAGAAGTTACCCTTTGTAAAATACTTTTACATTTGTAAGGGAAATCTGCATTTGTAAGTATCTCCCTGCTGTACCTGGGAGAGGGAGATGACCTTGTTTTTACAAACCATTATCAAAGCAGAAGAGAATGGACTGCAAACAGCGTTACCCATGTTTGCTTTGCTCTCCCTGATAACCTATAACCAACTCCCCCCACCTCCAGTATCTTCTTTTGTCTTCAGCTGAAGATGCTATTTAATGTGGTGGTTTCAGCCATTTTGGCCAGTTACTCAATTTTCCTGGTATATATGTTTTTAAACTTTTGTCTTTCTTTTATTAATCTTTCTTTTATTACAGGGATGTGTCTGCTAAAAGCCCAGAAGGGTAGGGGGAAAATTATTTTTCCTCCCTACAGAGCAGTAGGCTATAGCCTAGGTGTATAGCAGGCTATCCCATCTAGGTTTGTGCAAGTGCACTCTGTGATGTTTGCACAAGGACACAATCACCTAACAATACATTTCTCAGAATGCTTTCCCCATAGTTAAGCTGCACATGACTGTATTGTCAGATTTTATTCCAAAGTGCAGCAATTTTTTTAGCAGCGGTGAGAACGGCACCAGGTGTTAGACTGGTGGAGTCAGACTGGACCTGGTTCAGCGACCTCGGTCCTGGGGTTCTGGCTAGGAAGGAATTCAGAGCCAAGACCTAAACTGTGAGAGAAGTTTATTTAGAAAGTCACAGAGGTAGAAGAAGTGAGTGGTAGAAGAAATGGGCTCAGAAAACAAGTTACAGAGGCAAAAGAAGGGCCCTTGGAACTTAGGAGAGAGAAGGGTAAAGGTAACATGCCTGGGGAGAAAGAGAAGGGAGAGTGGCTGTGTCCTCTGTCCTAAAGGCTTTTAAGGGTGGGGATTATAGGGGAGGGTCTCAACAGAATATTCATCAGCTTTCTAGGTGTGGCCTTTCAGGGTCAGGGTCTCCACTGATTGGTTGGCACCAGGGCAGGGGGGTCATTAGTCACTGCAGCTGGTCCAGATGTCAGCCATGATGTCACTTGTCTGGTTTTGCTGCTTTTCTGGGCTGGAGCAGAAATACAACTGAGGCCTAGATGTATTTGATTCGGGTCAGAACCTCATTGTCCTGGGGGCTTAATGCTTAAGGGTTATTCTCCTTTTCCTAGTTCCTCCTCTAAGGGGGTCTACCACCGGACTAGCAAGAGGCCAAGGGAGGAAAGGTCAAAGGAGGGTCCCAACTGCAGGACCAGCCATAAGAAAGGTTAGGGCATCTAAACCAAGTGACCAGTGATGTGCTAGGGGAAGAAAGGTTACCCTGGGGGTGAGGACCTTGTTTTGTCAGGTTTGCCCATTGAGCACCCCAGGCTTTCCACCCTGGTGACCTTCTGTACCTGGCCCATCGTCTTTGCTCTGCTCGTGTCTGTCCAACTGCCTACCACAGTTTCAACAGGAAATCTGTCAGCATTGATAGAAATTAGCGGGCTGATTGAAGAAGCTGGATGGTCTTAGTGAAGAGGTGGCGCCTATCCTAGTGTGTATCAGAGAGGTACTAGAGTATTGCTGGTAAGACCCAAGACTGGGCTTTGGTTGCCAGATCTTAGAATGAGGGTATCCTATTCCCCACCTCCTGAGGAATAAGTTAGTAAATACATGTAAAGTGCTTAGAGCAGAGACTAGCTCATATAAACGTTATAGGTGTTACAGTTAAACAATTATAATGGAATTGGGGTCCTGCAGCTCCTCCCTTTCTCTCAGAGTTTCTCTTAGGTGTTTCTTAACAGTGGCACATGCGAAGTCCTCATCTTCAGGACCAGATGTGCCACTTGCTTCTACAGTGCGCCATACAGTATTAAAATCTCCAGTTACTGGCTTTCAGACTCAGCCTACAGGACTTAATTACAGTTGTAGAGCAGAGAGTATGTGCTAGAAGCCTCCACAGAGTGAATGTTGTGGGGGTTGGGAGAATACAGACACTCTAACTCCCACCCTAAGTGACTGTCAGAGAGTGGAGAGTGAGGAGAGGAGGGCAATGGTACAAGTGTGGAAACTGCCCCCGTTTTCATGATGGGGTGACCAGACCAGCGGGGAGAGGCAGAGAAGAAATCTAGCTATGTGTGTGGATGGTGGTTTTGCCGTCAGGGTAGTCCTAGGGAAAGGTTGGGCTTACTAGATAGAGCTCCTGTAGTATAGAGTTTAAAATAAAAAGCCAGTTATGAAATAGACATAAAGTATACTGCTTATTAGAGTTATGGAGGCAACTACTAGAAGAAAATCAGGAATGATTAGAAGTGGCTACTTTGGGGAGTGGAGATAGGATGGGAGAAACAAGGAAAACTTACGTTCCTTTTTTCCTTTACAGTTTAAAGTTGTATTATTGTGTAGACAATTACTTTATAATGACAAAAGAATAAATGGCATTTAATAGAATGTCACTTTCATTTATTCACTAATCTTCAGTAAACATTTGAATGCCTGCTACCTGCCAGGTACTAGGAAGGGCTTGTTCGGTATTTTATTTTTTTAAAAGTTATTTCTGACCTGCCTGGGTGGCTCAGTTGGTTGGAGCATCTCCCATACACCAAAAGGTGGTGAGTTTGATTCCCAGTCAGGGCACATACCCAGGTTTCAGGTTTGATTCCAGTCGGGCATCTGCAGGAGGAAGCCAATTAGTGTTTCTTTCTCTCTCTCCCCCCCCTCTTCCTCTCTCTAAAATCAATAATAATAATAATAAATCTCTTTAAAATATTAACTTAAAATGTTATTTCTTAATGGGTAACAAGTACTCTATGAGTTATTTTGGTACTGGAATTTATGAATGGTATTATATTATCTTGGTAGAGTTGATCCTTTGGTTTATTTTCTAGGTTCATTGTCCCCATTTCTTGTGTGATCTGTAATGACATCATGGCCTATATGTTTGGCTTCTTCTTTGGTCGGACACCACTCATCAAGGTAAATGGATCACCCTAATATGAAATATTACCATGAGGGGAGGGTGATGCTCTTAATACAAGTAGGTCAGCTTGGGAGACCGGAGATCTGGCTAGTGTGTGTGTACGTTTTCATGTCATCCTGGAGAAAGGCAGGTACTAAATTTGTTTTAAGAGAAAAACCAAAGGAAAACATTGACAGTTACCCACAGGGAAAAAAAAGCTAATAAAATATTTTTATAGACTGTATAAGCACACTTTGGGGACTTCCATCTGAATTTGAGTATTGCTACTTAATTAGTATACTGTTTTATAATATAGTTAAATGACTTGAATGACCAATGAAGAAGAAAGGAAACTGAGGGAAATCAGGCAGGGAACAAAGAAACCAACCATGGAGGTATTTTAGAAGGTGAGGTGGTTAACAGAGAGAGGTTTATAACAAGTATTCATTGTCCCAGTGCCTGAGATATCAAAATGCCCTTTGCTAAGAACTTGTTCTCTGTCCACAGCTGTCGCCGAAGAAGACCTGGGAAGGCTTCATTGGGGGCTTCTTTGCTACTGTGCTCTTTGGCCTTTTGGTAGGTAGTGGCTCCCAGCTGGGTGGGTGAGTGACAGAGACCAGGCCTCACACCCATCTTCAAAGACTGTCCAGGGCTAGAGAGCAACTTGTACTTCTCTCTTGCCGAGGCATGCAGCACTCAGCAGGTGGCACTCTTGTCCAGGCATTTGATATTTCAAGGTTGGGGTGATTGGCACAGGGGAGTAAGGGATGGGGTGAGATATGCCACTCCAGCCCAGATTTTCTCCTTTGAGTTCCCTGCCTGGAGGTGGATGATCTTCCAGCTCTTTCAAGAGCACCATTCCCTGCTCTGACCTCAGGCTAGTCTCCCCTTTGCAGTGTTGTCCATCTGTCCTTCAGTGCCAGCTCCTTTACTTGACTGCTCTTCAGCCTTCTTTTTCCTGGCTTAATAGAGAAAATGGACTGTAGCTCTCCCAGGTGGGGAGAAACTTCTTACAGTTCCTTCGCCACATTCCTCAGGTCTTCCCTAAATTCAATCTGGACGTGGGTGTTTGTGTGTAACCTAAACCTCTGATTCAGGGCGTGGCTTGCAGTTAGAGGGTGCTAGGCACTGTAAGGGATTTGGCTAGACCAGGTGTCTTCTGCCCAGGCAGGATGACCAAACTTGTCTCCTTGGCATGTCTCTCTCTGCTTCATCCTCAGCTGTCCTATGTGATGTCTGGGTACAGATGCTTTGTCTGCCCCGTGGAGTACAACAATGACACCAACAGTTTCACTGTGGACTGTGAGCCCTCAGACCTGTTTCGCCTGCATGAGTACAACATTCCTGAGGTGATCCAGTCGGTCATTGGCTGGGTATGTGCCACTCCCATGGAGCAAACTAACCTCAGTGGGCTAGTGACTGCAGGAGAGAGCTCCCTTTCCACCACTGCCTTCCCTCAAAAAAAGCCCCTCCGCTCCCAAAGCCATAGGCCCCAGGATGAAGGAGAATTGTGCAGGTCAGTTCACATTGAGGACCAAGAAGAGGCTTCTTCCCGCCTCAGATCGTTAGGACCAGTGATTCTCAAAGTGTGCTTTGGGGTCCCTGAGGTTCTTCCAGGGGTCCCTGAGGTCACAACTATTTTTATAATACAGTGACATGATTTGCCTTGTTCATTTTGTTGACAAAAGCAGTGGTGGGTAAACCTGTTGGCGACCTAGCGTGGGTGACAGTGGTGGCACCAAACTGGACTGAATCATTGGACTCTTCATGCCACACGGTCGCAGTAAAAATAAGCCAGTTCCTCTTCAGGGTGTCTTTGGCAAAATAGTAAAATTATTAACTTGATTAAATTTTGACCCTTGAAAACACACCTTCTAATACTCTTTGTACCAAAATGAAAAGTATGCATGAAACACTTCTAAATACTGAAGTACTTGATTACCTACAGGAAAAGCCCGTGGCACTTGCTTGACTTATGAACTGACCTAGCACCTTTTTTATAGACACATAATTTTCACTTGAAAAGAACTAAGATTACAGTGTTTCAGACTTGGATAAGTGACAGACCTTTTTCTTGAAAATGAATGAAGCAAGCCTGCCACTTCAAGGAAAACAGCTGTCACTAGTTGTTAACACTGATAAAATGTGGCTTTCATGGGAAAGGAGAATTTTAGAAAGTGTGTGCCTTCTATGAGCTTGACAGCTTCCTAACACTAAAGGACTTTCTGATGAGGTCTGTGCTGATTTTATTATATGACGTTTTGACATTGTATAGCTAGATATGTCTACATTTGGAAGGTTGATATAACTCAATGAACAATATTTTCGAAATGGCCAGTGCATGGGGTTACACAGTCAGGCATGGGTAAAAGATCCACTCAAACTGCCAGATAGACCAATGGATTTTAATTTAAGAGTACAAAACTTCATTGATAGGATTGCACCAAATTTTTAAGGAAGTACCATTTACCAGGTTCTCATTTGGTGTCAAAGAATGCCTATAATTATGTGAAAAGACAGTGCTAAAATACTCTTCCTTTTTTCAACTACATATCTGTGTAAGGCTGGATTTTCTTCATATACTTCAACCAGAACAATGTATCAAGAGACTGAATGTAGAATATCTTAACGTCTTCTATTAAGCCAGACATTAGAGATTAGAAAAAACCCAGTCTTCTTACTAGTTATGTTTTTTTGGAGGGGAATCTAGTTAGTTGCATAAAGAGTTATTTATGTTGACATGTAATAAGGCTGGGCCTATGGGCATCTTGACTTTTACTTCATTTATTCTTCTCAGAAAATCGTCCGGATGTACCCCTTCCAGATTCACAGCATTGCACTCTCCACCTTCGCCTCACTCATTGGCCCCTTTGGAGGGTTCTTCGCAAGTGGATTCAAAAGAGCCTTTAAAATCAAAGTAGGAAAACCCTGTTCTCGGTTCCTCTCATCATTTCCCAGCCAGGCCCCTCCCTTCACCTGTCTTCTGCCTTCCCCTCCCCGCCCGGTCAGCCACCACCCCCTTCAAAATACTAGGCTGTTAATGTGTGCTCTTTACCCATGCGCAGAATTTAGGGAGGTTACGTACAAGACATTGTTTCCGGGAAAATTCAGTAGTTGGATTTTCCATTTATTGATTAATATCTTATATCTTTCTTTAAAAAAAACCATTTTGTAATTTAATAAGATCGTGTCCTATACTAGCCTCAGCATTTGAGTCAGTGCTTACTTCTTTGTTTCTCTCAGCTACTCAGGATAGTAGTGGGACATTGAGGTGGGACCACAGGCCAGGGTTTGATCTTGGCTGAGCAAGGCTCACCAGTCCTTCTCCTGCCTCTAACAGGACTTTGCCAGCACTATTCCTGGCCACGGAGGCATCATGGATCGCTTCGACTGCCAGTATCTGATGGCCACCTTTGTCAATGTGTACATCGCCAGTTTTATCAGGTACAGTGCCTTTCCATCTGAACCAAGTTGGTGGATTTTTAAATAAGGTGAAATTCTAGAATTTTAGCCACATCTCAGTTTCATTGAAAAGCATCCCAAATATAAATACAGTTTTCCATTGCTACTATTTACTTATGGATTCCCCGAGGCCCCTCTGCCCCATTAGTAGAGAATCCAGAGGTGGGAGCAGCCACAAGGATAATCAGCCCTAGAAGTTGCTGGGCCCCCATCAGTGTATCTTGTCACATTTTCTTCCAGGGGCCCGAACCCGAGCAAACTGATTCAGCAGTTCATGAACTTGCGGCCAGATCAGCAGCTGCACATCTTCAACACACTCAAGTCTCACCTGACCGACAAGGGGATGCTGACAGATGCCATGGAGGACTAGTAGGGGCCACGCAGGGCTGGAGAGCCAGAGCAGGACTGACGAGGGGGCGGGGCTCCAAGGCAAGCCCAGCTGGTGCAACTGAGACAATGACAAGGCTTCAACTCACTGTCTTTTTTTTTTTTTTTAATTTTTTGGTAGAGTGTTTTTTATCTGTGGGTTTTTAAAAAATTCTGTACATGCAGTCTATGTTCTTATGATTTGGGTTGTGAGTAAACTACAGCTTTGAGTTGGAAAGAAGTCATGGGGGTGAAACCATTTGGGTTTTTTAAACTGAAGTTTTAAACCTGGAGGACAGTGTTGCCCAGCTCAGCAGGGGCTGCTTGGCGCTTCTAGTCTCATCTGTTGAAGTGGGCTCGATCAGGGAGTGGCTGTTCACCTGTGTCCAACCCCATCAGGACCCCTGTACCTGTCTTTGTACTACCCCTTTTCCCAGCAGGGAAGAGGCTCATGGCTTGGATGTGTTTACTGCTGGAGAGCTTTCATCTGGGCTGCTCTGTATTCGCTGCCCTGGAGCCCCAGGGGGTTTACCTTCTGTAGGCTGGAGGGACAAAGGCTTATTGATCAGATAAGCATTCTGTCCACATGAAATCCTGTGGAACATGAGCTCTGCTTTATGACGTGGGTTCACCTTACTTCATCACAGACTAAAAAGTTTTCTTGAGAAAGCACGAAAAATTATTTATAATAGTCTGGTAAAAATAAACATACCACACTGTAATATTTCAAGTGTATGCAGTAGAATGTGCTGTAACTGAGCCCCTTTCTATGTATTTAGGCTCAGATGGCTCCTAGAGGGCAGTGAAGCTCACTGTGTCTTTTCAGGGACGATGGTGTTCATGTCTGTGCTGTATGCTGGTCGCTGCTGAATCCTTTCTGGGGGCTTTCCTGTTAGGGAGGGAGCAGAGGGCTTCTCCTTCATGCCCCTTTGCCTGACCGACCACCCACGTAGCTGCTGTGTTGTATATATATTACTCCTGAGACAAATGTGTATTGTGTATGTGTTTTAAAAATCACTTATTTCTTACAGTGATTTCAATTGTGCCATGACTTCTTCACCGAAACCACAAAGTCCTGCTTGAAACTTTGGAAAACCTAACCCCATTAGAGGTTTGACTCCTGAAGATTAAATGCACACTTTTATATAATGTGACCAGTTAAATGTAATTTGTATTTTACTAAGGGACCTTTTTTTTGTTTTTAAACTGTGATTTATTTTGTTTCTCTTTTTAATTATAGAGGTGAGGTTGACTTTGGGAAGGGGATACAGGAGAGAGAACTTGGTGCCTAAATATGTTCAGTTGTTCTGTGCCATGGTTGTTCTCATTGCCAAATGCGGTGTAACGGCTTTAGCACCAGGGTTGGTGCTGGTTTGTTTTGTTTCTGTTTAAATCAGCCTTCCTGCCTCCCAGGAAGCTCACACTCAACCCAGATCATGGGAGCGTCCAGCACAGGGCAGACAGACCCTTTGATGCTTCAGCTTGCAGTCACTGCAAAACCTTCCCCATGCATGCAGCACTGCAGTGGCCTCTTTGTTCTGTACTTTTACTTCCATTTTAGCAATGGCTCTTCTTTTTCAGGTTCAGGTGCCCCTTAAAAAGAAAATGTGTTTTTGCGTGGGGTTTCAGTCCTGGCTGTGGACCCAGAGCAGGACAGGACATATCACTCTTTGGGTCCTTGTTTTCTGAGTGTCTTCTAATTCCAGTCTTCCATGATTCTGGCTGAGCAAGTTCATGTCACCAGTGGCAGTTGTGGGCAATGAGTCATGTCCTGGGCTCCCCAAAAACAAGTGTTTTCAGGCCTTTTCTAAATGTTTATCCTTAAGATGAGGCATTATCTCAGCAATGAATTAAACAGTGGAGGTAATCAGTAATGAATCTAGTTTTCTTATTGAAGAATGAACTTGGTCTCCTGAACCAAAGACAGAAGGGGACCTCATTTGTCTCCTATCACTTATTGTGGGCAAATGGTGGGGTGCTTGGGAGCAGGGAGTCTCGGCGGGAGCCCAGCAGCTGAGAGCCACTCATGAGTAGGGCTGCATTTGAGATCAGGGTGCCTGGCACATTCCTTTGTGGAAGTAGTCACTGATAGGGGCATCTCGAAGTCCTGGGGGTCCTGGGAAGGGTAAGGTGGTTGCTCACCAATGCTGCCAGCAAGGATGCCAGAGGGTCAGCTTGGGTTTTATTTTGTTGGGATTTCTCCACTTTCTTTCCAGTGAAATAAAAGGACTTTTCTAGTGGGGCCGTCTGGAGAGCAATGCTTCCCTGTGTCTGTGTAGCACAGTGTTTTTCTTTCTCCCATTTATTGACAATATTTCACCATTAAGATTCAAGAGACTATTTAAACATATACCTGTGCAGATCTTAATGGCGCAGCTTACTTCAGATCCATTTGTGTGTGTGTGAGAAATAAAACGTGACTGAAACTGCATGCCCTCCCTTGTCATGAACTCAGTTTCTCACTTTGCCCATGGCGCTGTGTCCCCCCCTGCTCTGTATTCACAAATACTGCGCAGTCCTGGTGTAGAGTTTGGTTTTGTTTTCCAGTGTGAATCCTGTACATCCTCACACCACCTCCTGAGGTACCTGGGGTGAGAGCCAGGAGCACCTTGCTGGTGAGGAAGTTGAGGGCCAGGGAGGGGAGAGCTTCCCCAGGGTCATGTGGTGGAGTCGAGTCTCCATCTTACTGTCCGCCTACCAGGACAAGAGCAGATTGTCCCCAGCACCACCGAAAGTGGTGAAAGTGCATCTGAAATTTTGTGCCATTTCTTCCCTAAAGCTTAGGAGGCCTGACCTGTGCACCAGGTTGGAGCTTGAGTTGCTGTTAGTTCGTAAGTAGTGACAGAAGGGAGCTGATGAACAAGGGCATTACAGAAACAGGGCTCTTCTGCAGAGGGCTGAGTCTGGGCAGCCTCCCTGGTGAGTCTTTTTTTTATTGACAGTATTACAGATGTCCCCCATTTTCCTCCCATTTGCCTCCCTCCACCCAGCCCCCACCTCACCCCAGGCCTTCCCCACACTATTGCCTGTCTGTGGGCTATGCGTATATGCATGTATGTTCTTTGGTTAATCTCTACCTGCTCCCCCACCCCACTCCCCTCTCAGATCTGTCAGTCTGTTCCATGCTTTCCTGCCTCTGGACCTATTTTGTTCATTGGTTTATTGTGTTCATTAGAATCCGCATATGAGTGAGATTCTGTGGTCTTGTCTTTCTCTTCCGGGCTTATTTCGCTTAGCTTAATACTCTGCAGGTCCTTCTATACTGTCTCAAAGGGTAAGAGATTCTTTTTTATAGCTGCATAGTATTCCATTGTGTAAATGTGCCATAGCTTTTTTATCCACTCATCTACTGATGGGCACTTGGGCTGTTTCCAGATCTTGGCTATTGTAAATAATGCTGCTGTGAACATAGGGGTGCATATAGTCTTTCTGAGTGGTGTTTTGGGATTCTTAGGATATATTCTCAGAAATGAGATTGCTGGGTCAAACGGCAGTTCCATTTTTAATTTTTAGAGGAACCTGGTGAGTTCTTGTCACTGCTTACAGGTCTCCCAAGTCTTTTCCCTTTGTGTGGGCATGTGCCTCAACATCATAGAAGCACACACGTTTTACTCCTGAAAGTAAAACCCTCTAAGGCAGCCTGGGCCTTATTTATGGTTTTTTTTTTTTTTGCCTGTTTCATACTCTGAACATTTTAGTAGTTATAGTATAACTGTATTTAAAAAATACAGTGTTGTACAATTCTATAATGTATGTTTGAAACTGGTGTCTCTTTCAGAAGGGGTGAAATGTAACTTTTAACCTTATACAAGTGGACTTTGAAACCATTTTGATGGTATTTATCTTTTCCCGCCGGCCTTCTTACCTGTAAGTTGACTTATGTTATGCAAGAAGATTCCAAAAATATGTCTTGAGGCAGACTAAGCTAACCCTGTGATCTGAATCTAAGCTAGTTGAGTCAGCTGGAGGCTGATTCGAATGGATCCTTGAGTTCAGATCTTCAGACTGTCAGTGAGTTCCCGGCAGGCCCAGGAGCATCCCTGCTGGTGACGGGTGGGTGGCTGGGGAGACGTGAATGACTCAGGACAAAGAGCATCACTGCCCAGGAAACTGTGCAGTGGCCTTGTTTCCTAAGAAGCCTGCCCAAGGTCAGTTTTGTAAGGGAGTGATTTTCATTACTCTACCAAATGTGATAGTTGTTGCTGGAACTTGTTCCTGCATCACCATTAACTTTTGTCTTTTGAAGTAACTCGCTCCTTGCCCACCTTATGATTATGTCCAAGGAAAGGGTGGCGTGGGGAGAGGCAATGTCACTTGTAACCAGAACCAGGGTTCCTGTTCTCCCAAAGTCAGGGTGGGGAGGAAAGGCTAAGAGGAGGATGTCCAGGTGACTATCGTGGACACAGCACAAGACAGTAACCTCAGGCAGTCTCTTAGTGCTGTCTGCAGCTGGAACAGACCGTCACTGAGGCAGTGGCACAGGCTGAGCGCAGTGGTTAGGAAGACAGATGTTGGGGTCAAACTGCCTTGGGTCTGGGCAGGTTACTAAGTGCACCTCTGGCCCAGTTGGGTCTGATGACAGCACCTCCCTTGTGGGATTGTGAGGATTTTATGAGATAATGCATGTAAGCATTTAGCACAGTGCCTAGCACATAGTAAGTGCTCAATAAATGGTAGTTATTTTTGTTATACTCAGCTGGTAATTTGAATCCAAGTTGCTTAATGCCAGAGACTCGGTTCTCAGCCACTGCATTGCCACCTGCCCTGCACACAGGAAAGCGACTGCACTGTCCTTCTGAGAGAAGCAGTCCAACTTTAATATCCACCTACACTTCATGTAGAAGGCCAGCCTGACAAAAGGAAGGAGGGTGTGAGGACATTTTGAAATTCTCCATACTCAGCAGGAGTGGTTTGCCTGAGGTCTTGCCCACTTTCTGCTGCCCCTGGTCTGGACTTTCCATGGGGAAAGAGGCACTTTCCTCTTGCCAGTGGTACCTCTGCTCCGTGGGCAGTGAGGGCCTCTGTGTGACTCGCTCAGGACCCCATTTCCTCCTCTGGCCAAGGGCCTTGCTCTGCACACACAGCTCAGGAACCTGCAGCAGTGCCCTGTAGGAGTGGACACTTTGGGCCTAGGAGAATGGAGAAAAGAGAAACCACCTCTGTAGCAAATTAGAATGCAGATGGAAAGCCTACAGCTCTGCCCACCCCCTTACAATGCAACAAGTCAGGGCCTTGTGTTCCATGCTTTTTTCAAAGTATTGACAGGATAGAAGCAGGTGACCACTGAGGACAGATGATGGGTGTTTCTGTTGGATTGAAGGTTAGCAAAGGATCACCTGGGTGACTCATGAATGGAGGGAGAACAGGCACTCGATTGAGTGAGAAATACTTAGTTTTCTGAAAGGAGACGGGGGAGTTGGGGAGAGTGTGTGAGGTGGAGGATTCACTTTGAAGGAATGGTGTTGACAGAGGACCCGTGAAATTCTCAGACCAATGGAATAGTAATAACTCGGAACTACCGGCTTGGCCGTGAACTGTTTGCTGGGTTTTAGTGGGGAATGAAGACCAGATCCAAAGGCCCATTGTGTTCACTGGCCTCTCCCCTTCGGTTAGTTAAGGAAGTCAGGGTTATGGCCGCGACTGGGAGAGCGTGATGAGGAGGTGTTTCATAAGCAGCTGCTGTGACGGGCTGATCCTGGGTTTGTCCTCTCGTCCTGCACTGGAGCTTGCTCCCTCAATCTTGCAGCTAATGGGCCTACGTAGCTCTTTATCTGCAGAGAAAAAGGCTCCCAACTGGGCAAGGGCCCCCTGACAGTGCCCCCCGCAGGGCTCTCCCCCCACTTGGGCAGGGCTGAGCCCTTTGCAGCCTCCTGAGGCATCCCTGTGTGTAGAGTTCAGAGGGTTCAGCTGGGTTGAGCCATCTGGTGATTCTGTCCCAAGTGAAACTGTTTGCTGGCATCATCCATCGCTGTCTCTCACCTTGACTGCCGGAATGCCTATATTTCACCTCCATCAGGTTCCTGTCCTGGGTTTGCTGGCTCTGTGCCAAGGAGCACCAGACCAGAAAGGGAGTAAAGAGCATTTTCTAGCTGCTGTGCCCTTTGCCTGATGTGGTATTTCCCTAGATCCCTGTCCTTGTCCCACAGCCGACTTCTCTGCACCGTCCGGTCAGTGTTGGACAATACGTGTAGATTCTTTCCCACTGCAGTGTCAGAACATGATGGACTGTACCTTGGAAAGTATTTACCTTATTTATATACCTGAATGTTCCTATTACACAAATAAACATCTACTCAATTCTAGGTCCCGTGTGCTTTCTGATGGGGACAGTGCCAACTTGGATGAGGTGGGGGTTAGTATATGGAACCAGCGTCACTTCCCAGGGTGCTGCCAACCATTAGAGACACCCTCTGCCCTTGGCCTTCACCACCTGCTCTCCTGGCTTTCCTCCTGCTTCCTTGGCTGCTGCTCCTCAGCCACCTTTCTGAGCGTCTCTTCTCCAGCCTGGCCCCAGGTGGTGGCATTCTGTCCGAGGCGCTCTTCCCGCACTGAGTGCTCTCCTGGCTGTTCTCACCACTCTCAGAGCTCTGATGACCACACTCACCTCCACGATTCCAGGTCCATGTCCTCAGCCCACACGTACCTACAAGGCCTCTTCACGTGGACTCCTAATGAGCAAACCCAAGCCTGGCCCTTTACCTACACCTGCCCCAATCAGGGTTCCTTCCTCCCCCCCCCCCACCCCCCCCCCCACCCCCGTCTGCTCTGTTACGTAAGCCAGTCACTAGGAGTGAGCTCATCAGTAGCCAGGCCTGCCCCTCCCACCTTCATTCCCACTGCCAGCCTGGCACCTCTGCTAATCCACTTCTTACTCTATAGCCCGAGTGAGCTTTCTCCACTAGATGCTTTCCCATGGCCTTAGGTCAAAGTTTGTGAGTGAGTTTCCCCAGGCCTGCCCATCTAATGACCCCCACACTTGAGGTCTGCCCTCTCAGCCACACGGGGTGCAAGCCCCTTCTTTGTTCCAGGGGCTCTGCCTGATCATTTCTCCTCCCCTCCCCTCCCTTCCCTGGCTCCCTCAGCCTGCCTAACTCCTGCCCTCCTCATGGTCTGCCCTGCAGTCAGCAGCACCTGCTCTGGGAGGACTTCGCTTTCCTGGCGAGACTGGGCCCTGGTGACTGGCCGAAGGAGCCCTGAGTCTGAAGTTCTGGCAGCCATTGGGCCAACCCTGCCCAGGCTAATGCTTGGGCCAGTGGGACCTCCAGATAGTTTGCCTTTTGGGGGCTCCAGCCTTTATGGTCCACAGGAACCCTAAACAGTGGGGCTTCTGAAATGAATTGCTTCCTAACACTCAAGGTGCTAGAAATACTGCGTTTACTTTCCTAAATCCAACAAAATCTGACTCCAAGCCATGGGTCTCCAGGGGTTGCTGAGGAGCCCAACGTTAATCATTTGCCCTGGCTGCCTGGTTCTCTCGTACCAGCAGCCGAGGGCCTGTGCGGTGCTGGAGAGGCGGTGGGGGCCCTGGGTTCCAGTCCACCTGTTGAAGTTTCTCGTCCAGGCTGGTGAGGTCCATACCTTCACTCTGAGGAGGTCCCTGTCAGTGGCATCAGGACCCACCTTCCCTCTATCTGGTGACCTACCTCAGGTCCTTGACTGTCTTCATGCATGCCACAAACGCCGTGGAGCTCTCTCTGTCCTTGGACACTGGAAACGCAGCAACAAATAAAGCCAACAGTCCCTGTGCTCATGGAGCTGCTTTTAGGAGAGGGTGGCAAGCGTGTGAAAAGCATGTTAGATGGGGGAAATTAACCAGGAGAGAACGGAGTGCTGCTGGGAGAGGTTGCATTTTTATTAAGAGGCCAATCAGGGGTGGCCTTGCTGCCAAGGTGATGTTTGGGCAAATGGACACACCCGAAGGAGGTGGGGTGGGGGTTCCAGGCTGGTGCACAGCAGGTGAGTGGGGAGGGGGCGGTGGCGGGCAATGAGGTGCCGGAGGGTGGGTAATTAAACAGGGCCAAGGCCATTGGCTTTTCCTCTGAGCAAGATGAGAAGCTGTAGGCTGTAGGCTTGATGCCCCTTTACTGTTAAGTAAACTTACATTTCACCAATTATACCATTAGGGCTTTTCATAGAAAAATAATACATACAGTTTTGACTGGTACAGTTTGAGGGGCTCAGCATTGGTTTTGAGACCAGAACTCCCTACAGGCCCCCCCCCCCAGGTTAAGACGGTGCCCGGCACAAAGGGGCAGTGCTGCCACTTGCCCAGCAGAGGGCAGCAGCGGGTCACAAGTGCAGGGCTTGCGGGAGACACATGCCTGGATGGAATCCTGACAACACTTAACTAGCTTTTGTGACCTTGAACAAAACAGCTGCTCAGCCTCTTCTATAAAATGGAGATAATTGAGAAAATACACAAAGTACTTGTCCAGCACCTAGCACCTACTAATCACTCACCAGAGACGTTTATTTGTAATATCATCTTGGTCAGAGAGGTGAATTTCTGCGGGGTGCAGGGAAAGGAGCTGGTGAACTCCAGGGAAGGCCGAGCCAGGGCTGGATACGGAAGGAAGGGAGGGGAACGAAAGTTATAACGGCTGAGTTTGCTTACCTTGGGGATCCCAAGGCCGATTGGAACTGAAATTCACACGGAAGTGCTGCTGAGCATTTCAAGGCATTGTCCAAATTCCCACCTGGCTCTGGAATGGCCCTCCACAGTCATCCTAACAAATCCAGCAAGGAGGAATGCTTTGTCTTTCTCCATTTCGACTGGGAGAGCGCCTGAGTTCAATGCCTGACTCTTGTCATTTATTGGCTGTGTGACCTTGTGGCTTTGGGCAAGTAGTTTAACCTCTCTGAGTTTCAGTTTTCTTATCTGTAAAATGGCGATAAATAACAGTGCCCACCCCGTGAAACTGCTGTGAGGATTAAGTGCGTTAGTACTTGTAAAGAGCTCAGATGAGCTTTGGGCACAAAGTAAAACTGCATAAATACTATTTCCGGCGTCCCCTGCCCCCTTTTCTTCCTGATCTGTGTACTCAGGCGGTTTCATCACCCCTGAGATGGTCCCAGCGGGGGCTCTGGCCCTTCCAGCCTGGTTCTTATTTGTTGTACATAAGCAGCTGCCCACACTGAATTCTCGTCACCGGTCAACCATGTGGGATTTTCATCTGACCAAGGGCTTTCTACCCATTTGTTGCCTATTGTTGCAAACATGAGAAAGCAAGAGAGTTACAAGAAACTGTAGGGTCGTATGGAAATGCCTCCAAGCCAAAAAGAGGCTCCCCAAGATGGGACATTTTGAACATCAATAAAAATAACTGCAGTTGATTGCAATGTATCAATTACATTTAAATACATGAATTCATGATGATACTTTAAAAACTCAATTGATCACCACTGAGGGATGCTAGTGAGCCAAATCTATTTCTATCACTAGTAGACAAGGGGAAAAGAATCCAGCGTTTATCCTGCCTTTTCTAAATAAACTGTGCCATCGGTATTAAATACCAGCTGCATAAAGAGGAACCAACTAGCAAGGCAGGAAGTAATTTTAAAACTGGTAAATAAAGTGAAAGAATTAAGAGTGGGGAAACAGACCTGCCACCTCTGGTCATTTGATTTATGACAAAGGTGATATTGCCGTGGGGAAAGTGTGTTCTTTTCAATAGATGTGCATTAATCAAATATCAATGTGAAAAACCTGCCTCACATCGCACCAAAAAAATCAATTCCGGGTGGATGAATGAAATGAACAAATTTCTAGAAAGACACAGACTACCAAAACTGACCTCAGAAGCAGACGCGCCAGGTAAGAGGCTACTGCAGTAACCCAGGTGGGGGTGCTGATGACAGCTTGGACCAGGGTGGGCGGGAGGCAAAGGGAGAGGCATGGGCCCCTTGGGATGTATTTTGGAGGCAGGAGCAATGGAGCTCGCTGCTGAGTTGGATATGGGGTGGTGAGGGAAAGGGGAGCCCAGAGGAGCCTCAGGCGTGAGCCTGGACCAGCAGGTGGAGAGGGTGCCATTGTTTCCTCGTAAGACTCTCACGGCTCCTCACCCTGGGCCTCCACCCCCGTGACAAAACAGCAATGTGTCCTTCACTCCCTGTCAGACCACATCACTGGACGAGGCTGAGGTGGACACTGCTCTTCTTCATTGTCCTGTATGTCAGCTTAGGTGGTGGGGAAAATTGCTTTCAGTTCAGAGATGGCCTCGGCTAAGTACAGCATTGTCCTGCCTAATTACAAAGATGGGGCCACCTAATGCTCCAGCGAGTGCTCAGCCAGATTTTACAACAACCCTGTTATGCTGAGAGGACACTTGAAGTCAGAAAAAGCTGGACTTAAGTCCTAGGTTAGAGTCTCAGCCCTATGTGCCGTGTGACTTTGAGCAAGTTACGTAAGTTCTCTGAGCTTCATCTTACCCATCTGTAAAATAGTATCCACGAAAGGAGAGGGTTGTTTTGAGAATTAAGAAAGTCCGTAGCACAGTGCCTGACATCTGGTCATCACTCAACACATGATGATCATTATTAAGGACTACTTCTGTCACTTACTAGCTTTTGACCTTGGGCTAGAACTCTATCTTGCTGAGCCTCAAATTTTACATTTATAAAGTAACATAACAACAATAACAAAAAACCAAACTTGCCTGCCTGGTTGACCCACATGGAACTGGGGTGAGGTTTAACTAAGGTGAAAGTGAGAAATGGTTTTTAACCAAACCAATGGGAAGAACCCAATATTTGGTCTTGGAGAGAAAACCAGAAAGATTAAGGAGTCACTCTCTGTGGATTGATTGCAAAAATAGCTCCAATTTTCCCTCTCCTTGTATCCTGCCCCTTGGCTATGCAACTCTGTAGGTCCTCCCATCAAGAGGTGGAGTTTATTTCTCACCTCTTGAAATTGGGCTTGGCCTTGCATTGCAAACGGAGCCTTGAAAAGTGCTTGCGCAACAAGCTTGCCCTTTCGTGGTGCTCTTGGGAACCCTACAACCACCGCTACATGAATGAGCTCACTGAAGGATTGGCAACACGTGCTCTGAAAAAGGGACCTTTATTGTCCCAGGCAACAGCCAGCCATCTGGAAGACATGCGATGAAGTCGTGGATCACGAGCTGACCACAGTGCACCATGTTGAGCAGCCATCCTACTAGCCCAGCACATCAATCACACACAACATTCCTCCATACCCACAAGTAAAATCTGCTCTCCAGATCAGTGCTTTCCTTAGTGACCAGTCTACAGTTTAAAACTTTATCATTCCTAGTCCATGTGTGTTTGAAAGCCAATAGTACAGTTACAGGGCCAGGTAAAGTGCTTGGTGAGTATAGACTGGATGGACAGATGCACAGATGAATGCTGTAGGTCAAGGCAGGATAAAATGCAGGGGCAGGGTGTTTGTCATGAAGAATAGTTGCAACAGAGTTTCTTAACCTCAGCTCTATTGACATTTTGGTCCAGATAATTGTTTTGTGTGTGGTGGGCTGTCCTGTGTATTGTAGAATATTTAGAAGCACCCTTACCCTCTATACACTGGAGACTTGTAAATCACACCACATCACATTAGTGACGACCAATAATGGCTCCATTCACTGTCAGATGTCCCCTGGGGAGCAAAATGGTCCCTCCAAATCCCCACTGAGTTAAGGGAGAAGATTCTGAACAGTTGTAGGGGTTACATCTGGGTAATGGTGAACAGCTGCTCAGATAGAGAGCTTCATATAAGGACCCACGAGCAGGACCAAAAGATCAGGAACTCTTGCCGATGCTTCTGCAGGCTGAATGCCAGCCAGAGCGATTGAGCCACTGGCTCTAATCAAGCTGGAAGCTCACACTCAGGGTGGGCTGAGAATGGAACGATCTAGTTTGTGATACGCATCTCCCCTGTCTCCTCTGGGGCCTGCCACCTCCCCTCTTCCTAGGCATTTCCACCAGTCAATAGACAACTGAAGAGACTCTGGGGAGCCGACATGGCTATTTGATTTAAGGGCCTGGGGAAGGGAATTGAAATGATATTTGTGAAAATTTCAGTCTTCTCAGTCCTTTATTCCCATTATGGAAAGGGAAACTAAGAATTAGCTTTATTTCCAGGTACAAGTGACCTGCACCCAAACCTAGAGCAGCTCCTTACCAAATGGCAGCTCATTCCCAACTGTTTAGAAGATGGTAGAATTAGAGCGATGCATGCTTCTCCTCGCACAATGTGGCTGAAATCAGTAACTATTGGACTACTTCATCACAGCCCAGCCACCAATGCATCTCTGAGTAACGCTGTTGTTATAAAGCCTTTTTTCATCAATGACATTTTAATATCCCCTGACACCATCGCAGAGTGAACATGTTCTATAAACAAAAGATAATGCACGCCTCGTCTAATAGCTTTTCTCTCCCACTGTTTTTCTAGCCACCCTAATGCAGGAACTCTCACATTTATAATTCTTAGCAAAACAAAGTCTGCTTCCCGACTGTATAAACCACCCCCACATAGGTGTGCGAAATATACTAATGAGAGGCCTGAATGTAAGCATGTTTCCACAGATGTGGAGCATTAGTTGAATTTGTTTTTATTAGTAGTCTCTGGACATTGGGGATTAAAAAACACCCTAGTCAAGGTTTTCTAGCAGGATTGGAATATGAGATTTCCAGGCTAACCAAACATCCTGGCCTTGGGAGAGCTAATGAATAAAGGTGACTGCATTAGTTTGCCATATTAGACTATTAGTTTGCCATAAGAAAGTACAAGAGACTGGGTGGCTTGAACAACAGAAATTTGTTTTCTCTCAGTTCTGAAGGCTAGAAGTTCAAGATCAAAGTGTCAGCAGCGTTGGTTTATTTCGAGGCCTCTCTCCTTGGCCTAGACGGCCATCTTCTCCCCTGGTTTTCACCTGGCCTCCCCTCTGAATGTCTGTGTCTTAATCTTCTCTTACAAGGATACCAGTTGTACTGGATTAAACCCCAATGACCTCATTTAACCTTAATTACTTCTTTAGAGACTCTCAAATACAGGCACATTCTGAGGTGTGGGGGTTTAAGGCTTCAACGTAGGAATCTGGTGGTGGTTGGCGAGACACAATTCAGCCGGTAACGGTGACTACAGCCAGGCACACCTCCTTTCTCTTCCATCTCACTTCACCAGCTGTGCAGAATGCCAGATGTCCTTTGTCAGCCAGTCACCCCATCTCTAAGCTGCTATGAGTGTTGGTGGCTAATGGCTCAGAGTTGCCCCTGAGTTGCCCCCTTCCATGCAGAATTTTCCTTGCCCAGGAGCCTCCTCTCCTCTGGCAGCCCACAGCTAATGACTGACTGATAAGGGGGCACAAAGGGCCAGCCCCTTGCCTTAAGGCAGGACCTACTATGTGGTGCACTTCAGAGCTCCCTGTTAACCAGGCTGGCGCCAGGCTCCAGCTGTAACCACATCTTTGTTCAGCTCCCTCCCCTGCCCGCTCCTGCTTCTCTCACTCCCCTTCCCTGACAGTCACCCACAAAAACACATGTGCATCAAATCCTGTGTCAGCCCCTGCTTTTTTCATTGTTGTTGTTAATTCTCACCTCAGGATATTTTTCTATTGATTTTTAATGAGAGTGGAAGGGAGGGAAGGAGGGAAAGAGAGAGAGAGACATCGAGTGGCTGCCTCTCGTACTCACCCCGACTGGGGTTTGGGGGTGAGGATATTGAGCACCCCATAAAAAATGCACCCGCCATTGTTTCAGAGGCCTGGTGTTGCAGCGGAGGCGAAAGCCAGAACACTTCCCTCAGGCAGCTCGCTGCATAGGACATTCTTCAAAAAGATGTCCGACTTGTTTTCTTTTCTTTTTTAATCCTCCCCCGAGGATATGTTTTTATTGATTTGAGAGAGAGGAAGGGAGAGAGAGAGAAAATCTATGTGAGAGAGAAACATCACTTGGTTGCCTCCCATATGTGCCCCAACCGGGGACTGAACCCTCAACCTGGGTATGTGTCCTGACCGGGAATCGAACCCGCAACCCTTTGGCGTATGGGAGGGCACTCCAAGCAACTGAACCGCCTGGCCAGGGCCGCAGAAGGACATTTTTAAAAGGATGAGCAGGAAAATAATTTGACTACGTGAGAGTTCGCTTGTTGTGGGGTGGCAAAGTTTATAAAAGAACTTCTAACTTAAAGATAAATTACACAGTGTTTTTAAAAACAAGACAAATGTTTCAGATTTGGGAGCCTCTTCTGGAAAGACAAGTGACAATCAATAGAATTGATACGAGAGGGCTCAGATTGGCAGAAGGCCAAGAGACAAGCATGGAGGGGTCAGTCAACGAGACTCGCTTACCTCACGGGTGGGGAGGGAAGGTGGCACGGTCAAAACTCACTGCCCCTCTGAGACTAGGCGCGTCCACTGAGCCACAAAGAGGCAAAACCTGTTCATCAAATCTTCTCCCAGAGCTGCAGCGTCAGACGACATTTGACTGAGTGAGGATTCCCAGATGTCTGGAAGCCTGTCTCTGGCCCCAGACATACAGACATGGTTCTGCAGCAGAGCCAGGAGCACCTCATCGGTCTCAGAGTTTATGACACGCAGTGTTATTTCAGGTCCCTGTACTCAGCCGTGAACACGGCTTTCTGTGTCCCTCACTCTGCCCCCTTAGGCTAGCAGCCTTGTCCAGGCACATTCCTGAACTTAGAGCTGTCCAGAGGCCTTTGGATTAAGAGGGAGCTGAGAGACCTAATAACCAAATGCGATCAGTGTGTGGTCCTTGTGAGGATCTTGGCTCAGATGGACCAACTGCAAAAGACATTTTGGTGACAGCTGGGGAAATCTGAATATGGATTGTGTACTAGGTGATATAAAGGGATTATTATTTATTTTTTTAGGTATAATAATTGTATAATGGTTATGGAGGGAAAGTTCTTATTAGAGATGCATATAGAAGTATATGAGGTAAAATGTCTTTTATTTATTTTATTATAAATACTTTGGCAAAAAATTACATGAAGCAAATCTGATAAAATGTTAAGAATGTTTAAGTCTAGGTAATGGGTAGATGGCAGATCATTGCACCATTTCCCCCTAATTTTCTGTATGTTTCAAAATATTCATAATAAAATCTTTTATAATAAATAAAAAACAATAAACTAACAAAAGCTGTATTATCAAAGTGAAAATGATGTTTCAGCATTAAGAAAAAAGCAAATTTTTTGGAATAAAATATATGAAGAAAACATTTTGAAAGTTTCCGTTATTTTATTGATAAAAGAAATACAGGGGATTCCAAGATGGTGGCAGATTAAGTGGAAAGCCACACTGACACTCTCCTGGGACCAAACTGGAATTACAACTAAAATATAGAAAAACCATCCTGAATAATCAATTGAAGACTAGCTGGAGAGAGCCCTTTTAACCAAGGACCCAAAGTGGAGACTGCATAGAGATCAGATGAGTGCGTGAGGGACACCCTTTTCTGCACACACTGGACTATCCCTGCAGCAGAGTTTGCTCAAAGGATTATGTCAGGATCTTGTCTGGAAGCTGAATTCAGAGGTGGGAGCCCAAGGTCAGCATTAAATGAGATTCCTGGAGGCGACCTCTTTCATCCCAGTCTGTGATCTGTGTCACAAAAGGATGCCAATGAAGGCACACAAGGACCATGTGCCTACATGGCCTTTTGTTGCAGGGGCTGGCCTCCCTGCTTCTTGGAGGCAACCCCCCTGCCTACTTCCCTGTTCAGTGATTACTTATCCTCACCAAGTTCCAATGAATCCCTCACCTCTCACCAATTTGTTGTATCTGAAGAAAGTTTCACATTTTTTCTCCCATACTAATTTATGCCTTGGAAAAACTGTACTGTAGTTGGAGCTCTTTGAACATCTATAAAGGGATAAGTGATTTAAGCATCCCTAGGAGGTGGTATGTGCCTGGTTGGTGGACCTCAGGAGAGAGGCTGGCCCAGTGACCAGGAGGCATTTGGCTCTTGCGGTGCGTGAAGAATGACCTCTTTGGGGTCAGCAGTAGTACTGCGTGTGAAGAATGCATCCTCTGTCTTCTGTGGCCCTGGACTTCTTTGTCTTTGAATGTGAGCAAACCCCTCTCCCACCACCTGCTTTTCCTGGGGCAGGGTTGCCTCTCATCACAATATGCCATCCCACATGGCTCCAGCGTCACTTTCAAACAGTTCCCTGTACGTTCAAATCAAATGTGTTTAGACCACCGCCATGGGGGCGGTTCTCTCATTAGGGGAAAAGAAAGGCAGGAACACTGGATTGGTCCTGGTATCATTCTCTCTCGTTTCTCTAGAATCCTGGAGTCTGGGTTATGAAGTCCCTTGGGTGGGATGCACCCTTTGCTTGCCAGCTTTGCTTTTGTGCAGCTTAAGATTCTCCCATGAGGTAAGAAACCAGCTTAAATGGCTCTTTAAGCATTCGTAGAGAGAGACCTCTCCTTTGGACTCAAAGGAAGGCAGTAACTGAGTTCATTTTACTGAACCAGAGTAAGATCTTGCAGCAGTGTTATGGCTCCAGCAAATATTAGCTGTGCATCATTAAGTAAGCCATTCCCTCATTTGGAATTCCTATCTTCTCACCTAAGAAAGGAGTAAGTTATGTGCCCTTAAAAGGTCTTTTCCTGTTCTGGTGTCCTATTGGTGTGTGTGTGTGTGTGTGTGTGTATGTGTGTGTGTGTCTTCTTGAGCTCAGTGTGTATGTGTGTGTCTTCTTGAGCCCAGTGTGTGTGTGTGTGTGTGTGTGTGTGTATGTCTTCTTGAGCCCAGTGGAGAAATAATGGTTAAATTGAAGAGATAAGTTTCAAAGCTATCATTTTCCCCTAGAAGTAGAACTCACTTTAAGTTTTCTAATCACCTCCCATAAGTCACATTCTTCCTTGTGAGTCTGAAATTGATTTTTTAGCCTGAAGGGCTTAGAGCCATCTTTTGATTTCTTCCACTTGAGAATCAACTTATTTTAGATGTTGGAGACTGAAAGGAAAATCTCTGATAGCTTCATCACAAATCCATCTTTTCTTTTATTCTCAGAAAATGGATCCTTTTCCCAAATGAGGTTGAATTTTCCATATATAATAATATGTATGTGTTTATATATCTTGGCATATTAAAAGTATCTTGGGCTTTCCATTAATTAGTCTTGAGAAGAAAAGGTTAAACACAAGTGCAATTAATTTATTACCTTAACACCAGTTAGATGAACAGTTTCCATGCAAACAGCAGTTTTCATTAAACAAACAAGATAATTTTAAAATGAAGGGACAGTAGTGGTTCTCTGCTTATTTGCATGCATGACTACACTCCTAGGCTATAAGCTTGAAGAATGTAACCAAGATGAGGCTGCTGCTGGCATGAGCTACCACTGTTCTAAAAACACGTTCAAGAAGTTTCTTTTCTTTTTCAGTGTTGAATTGTTTAGATGGCTATTACTTCACTTATATCTAAATATCTGACATGTATTAAAGATTAGTGGGGAAAATGCTCGAACACTGTGGTGAAGATTCCATATGTTAATTATTTCATTTGATGTTAATTATTTCATATGCACTCGTATTCACTGGAAAATCACAAATACATACTGATATTTACAAAATTCTTTCAGTTACATTTAAATGAAGAGAAGATGGTACATTTTGGGACCAAAAGGAAAAGGGATGAATTCTGTAAACAGACACAACTGGTACACAGTCTACTCTTAAAGGATCTTATTAGAAGAAGAGTCAGGTAGGGGGTAATAAATACAAATATAGTTATTATATTTTTTAAAATGCAGATAAACCCAAATAGTTATTTGCTTGGCTTTAGAATGCAGTGTGTAATTTTGTGAAAGCAGAATTTACAAATCATTTGGTTTTGGCTAAAATTGAAATGAGTTTCCATTTTCTGAGGGTACAGTGATTGGACTTGCAGGTGTCTGCTGGGTGGTGATTAAATGTTGATGTAAACTTCACTGTTTAGTGAACAAACAAAAAATAATTTTAAAAGATACACAAACAACTAAATAACCCTTTCTCTATAGAAAAATAGGAGTTTTCTAAATGTGAGTGGGCCAGTCCCAAGTCAGATACCATTTGTATAGTTTCTGCTTCAAAATGAATCAGGAAGAAATTAAGACAAGTACACACAATCACCACAGATGTATAATAATACAACCAATTATGCACCCTTGGGGTGTGCAACATGCAGGAAAGGTTTTCAATACTTCTAGGACCATAGGATGCTGAAAGCCTGGACGTTGCTGAGACTCTAAAGTGGAATCTTTCAGATTATAACCCAGGGCAAGCATTCCTTTTTTGCCCTACTGTAGATGGGTTACATTGTGAAGAGCTCAGGGCACTCTGGTCCCAACAGGAACGAAAGAGCGGGAGTGTTTTTCCATAATAATCCACAGTGGATGGGGTTTCCCTTGCCCAGACACACCATTCAATATACTTATCCATTCTTATCACTCATATAGTTGAAAAGCACTTCCCAAGTAGAGTTCATTTTGTCAAAGAGGATCTGTTCTAGAAAAGCGGTCCAGGCCACACAGGTTATGTTCATTGCCAGTGGCAAGTTCCACCCATTTCTGCCCCCTTCCTCCCTGACTAGAGCCCTGAAATACTAAGGTACCAGGAGCTGGATGCGGTCTTTGTTTCAGGATTATCTGTCTTCACACAAAAGAATGACGACCTTTCACGCATCAGTGGAAAACACTTTTTGGTTCTTTCCTCTGAAATTACACCCATGTAGATAACCAATGGGCCGGCTATGAGAAAAATTCTTTTCTGGGAGCCAGGGTCCTAGGGAACGCCCCGGGGAGGTGGTGCGAGCCGAGGGGGAAAGCTCAGTGTGATGGCACGAACTCTCTTCCGATGAGGCTGTCGGCCCCACGCTCTGACAAACTTATTTTTACATCTCCATCGAGTCTAAGTGCCTTATTTTAGTGACGTTCCTGCGCGGACGCGATACAGAATGAGGGAAGATGGAGAGTGAGTCCAGGTGGCCATTTGTAGTCTCTACCTGGGCATCTCTGTATCGAGATACAGCTTAGTGATTCCGGTAGCTTCTGCCATTTTGTTTTGCTTTTTAAATATATATATATTTTTTGCACACAGTAGGTGATCAATAAACGCCAGCTCCTGTTGCCCTTGTCTAATCGCATGGGTGTGGCGAGCACACCGATGTCCCGCCCACGTCGGGGCCGTCCTGCCCGTCTTACTGGTGCGGTTGTGCACCCAGCGGGCGCCGAGCGGAGACCAGGGCCGCTCGGCGGCCGCGGCCCGGGCGTGTGCACGTTACGACCGGGCAGCATCCAGCGACTGGAGGGCAGGGAGGCTTGAGCACAGCTGCCCTGCCCGCGCAGCCGGTGAACCTGGCAACCGGTGAACTGTGCTCTAAGTCCTGGCTTTGGGGTTTCAACCGCGAAACGCCAGAGGGGTCACTTCATCCTGACACTGTCCACCTCCTCCGTGGCCTGCAGGCCGCTGGTTCTGAGGTCGAGCTCGGCGCTGGACTTGCTCCCGAGGGGGGAGGGGCGCCAGCGGAGCCGCATCGCCTTCCTGAAGTACTTCCGGGTGCCGTCCTTGACGGCCACGAAGCACACGGTGTTGACCACGCTGTTGCTCATGGCGATGCACTCCACGACGTAGAAGGCCGTGAGGTAGTGCTTCTCCCGGACGAACAGCGAGGGGAAGAAGTCGCGCACGATGGCGAAGCCGTAGAAGGGCGCCCAGCACAGCACGTAGGCGGACAGGACGCACAGGAGCACCAGCACCGTCTTCCGGCGGCAGCGCAGCCGCTTCCGGATCTGCTCCGTCTGGAAACCCGGGACGGCCTTGAACCAGAGTTCCCGCGAGATGCGGGCGTAGCACAGCGTCATGGCGACCACGGGGCCCACGAACTCCACGCCGAAGATGAAGAGGAAGTAGGACTTGTAGTAGAGCTGCTGGTCCACCGGCCAGACCTGGCCGCAGAAGGTCTTTTCCCGGCTTTTGACGATAAAGAGGGCCGTTTCCGTTGCGAAGTAGGCCGACGGGATGGCGATGAGAACGGACACGGCCCAGACCGAGGCGATGAGGAAGGAGGCCGTCTGGTAATTCATCCGGGGTTTCAGCGGGTGGACGATGGCGAGGTACCTGTGGGCGAGGGGAGCGACCCGTGATCATGTGCCCCTGAGAACACTGTTAGCTTCTGACTAACCCCAGACACACACGAAAGCAGGCAAAGTGTTGCGTAAGTCCCCGAGCACCTATGCATCCAGCTTCCACAAGCTTTGTCTTATTTTAGCAACGTCGTTTGGCATTTGGAGGAGTGGAGTGGCTTAGAGGAAACGGCGTAGGACTCGGGCCAAACGGACGGAGGAAATCCCAGCTTTTCCCCTGGTTGGCTTCGGGGTCTGGAGTGAATCCCTCAGTCTCTCTGAGATATGTTTCCTCAACGGCAGCAGGGGATAAAAAGGACACCTACCTGGCAGGGCTGCGGGGAACATTAAATAAATTAATGTTTGTAAAATGCTTGGCATGTAGTCAGTGTTCAAGAAGTACATGTGGCCTATTATTATCATAAGTCCTAGGAATACCACCTTGGCTTTCAAATCTTGCCATTTTGCCCAAGAACGTAATACTTTGAAAACTTTTCATTACAAATATCTCATGGTTTAGAGAGGTGGGGGCCGTTCGCAAGGCAGTGGACTAGGGCTTTCTCTCTCCTCCCATCCTGGTACCATCCTGCATTACAGAGCAGAAGAGAAGGGGTGGGCTTGGGATGGAATCTAAGGAATCTAATGAGAAGTAAACGATTTGCCCAAGCTCACTTGGTGCGGAGACCAGAACCCAGGCTCCTGATACAAAGCTTTTACACCCGGCTCCTTGGGCTTTCTCTCAAGCTTAGATGGGGGGGTGAAGTCACCTTGACCCCATAAAACAAGGTATTTGTTACCATCAATTTTCTTGGATGTGTTTCTCGAGGCCAACACTCTCCTTCTAGGATTTCTATGACTTGAAATAGCATCTCTTCCAGGCCCTCTACACATAAGAACAAGGCCCTCTACCTTGTTCTTTCTCAGGCTGTGGTAGCCAGAAATGGCAGTAGGTAGCCCTTCTGATATTTATACGTAGAAGAACAGGCATATTTACCACAGGGTAAACTGAAGTGCACAGGGACACCTCTGCCCCTCTTACCCTGCCTTTGTCAGGGTTTGCAGGTTTATCAAATTCTGAGTATGCAGTGGTCCCCACACCCACAGATAAAAACCCCTTTTTCCAATACCAGTGTCATCACAACAAAAGTGAGTTTGGCAATCCATTTTACTGTTTTGCCTTCTCAGTTGCTTTGAAACGTGAATGAAAAAGAGGGGTGCTATTATTAGGCTCCTGTATTGCAAGTCCTGAAATTCCATGAGCTGCCTTGAAATCTTTGAGCCTCACAGGGCCTCAAAGTTGTAGCCATGAGATTCCTGTTCTTCCCAAATACACCAAAGGCTTCCTGTTCTGCTAGTTCCTCTATCAACTGAACCAGCTGCAACCCTAGTCCTCAACCTAATGGGTTTCACCTCTCTTCCAGTTGGCAAAATTGTTCAAACAAGCCAATCACATCCCCCCCGTGGGAACCAAGGTTTACCCCAACCTCTTTTCACTATAAAGTTTGCTGCCCACAGCCCCTGTTGGTTCATTTTCATCAGAGTGCAACCCCTGCATGGTGTGCAGTGTCCTCCTTCCCTGGGCTGTGAGTATATGAGACAAATTATACTCATATAATGAGTATATGTGAGTATACTGACATAATAAGAGCTGCTGTCGCTCTCATCTGCCCAGTGTTAGTATTGTGTGTTCAATCATTTTGTATTTTTAGAGTAGGAGGTGGTTAGGATAGCATAGCTGGATAGCAACATCTTCATGAAGCATTCCCAGACCGTCTCACTAACATATTGATCACATCTCTCTCCAAGTTACTCTTACCTATCATTTGATTATTCCAGTTTTTGTGGGAAGAAAAGCTCCCTGAGGTCAAGGAGCATATCTTCTACTGCTTTATGTTTCCATTACAAAGGTTGGGCACATACAGTAGGACCAGCAATCTGTTGTGGGTTTACCAGGTTGTAGCAGATGCTGTTTGTCTCTCTTATATCCCTTTGCTCTTATCACTTCCATGCACACCTGTCCACTTCCACTTGCCAACACCTGCATTCCTCTGTATGAAGGCCGCCTCTGGCTTCCAGAGTCGTCTTGGCTACCTACATGGCATTGTCAAAGCAGCCCTCACCAATGACTTATGAGAGTTGGTGTATAAATGCTCCAGCTCCCTTCCATCTGCCACTCCTGGGAGAATTTTGAGGTGATCTACACTGGCTCCAAGAGTTCCTCAGCTGGAATAAGCCTCAGGTGCTCACAGTGAAACCTCGTTCAGTAACACAACCTATATTGACTGCCTTCCTTTGCCTACCTCACTCTTTGTCTCCCTATAGGTGCTCCCTGGGTGCTACCTGCACATGAATCCTTGTCAGAGTCTATTTCGGGAGTACACCAAACTAAGACACAGGTATAAGGCTCTGTGCTGGGCACTGTGGAGACAGAAAGATAGAAGACATGGTTATTGCACTTAAAATACAACGTTCTTTGCAAAGACATACAGGTATGTATCGCTATACACAGTATGAGATTGCAAAGACAAGTTGGCAACAGATTTTAAAGGCTCTGGAATGGTAGACTGGATTTAGCATGTATTCTGTTAGGCACTGAAACTTTCGGAGGTTTGTAAGCAATGAAATATTTTAGGAAGACTCATCAATGATGATATTCTGATGCTTAATATGGATGAGTATGAATTTCAGGGGATAGTCAGGAGGGGGTGAAGAGACACGTTATGGTGGTCCAGCTGTGACTTGCTAAGAGATGAGGTTGGAGGGACGTTGCCAAGACTTGGTGTAAGGGTGAACACAAAGGGTGGGTGGGTGGGTGGGAGTGGGGCATGGAAAGGCAAAGAATGGTGGTAATCTTCCCTGCTTGGGAAACTGGGAGAATGGTGGAACTGCTAATGGAGCTGACTGGGCAGAGCTGGTTTGGGGTGAAAAAACCCCCACTTTGTGTTGTAAAAGGATGGTTGCTTCTTAAGAAACTCCTGTTACATAAAAAACAACAGCCCTACATTATAAAGACAAAAAGATTCCAAAGGGACAAAGGGGATCAGGATAATAATAACTCGCACTTGAGTGAATATCAGAATCACTCAGGGAATTAGATAAAAATGTAGATTCATGAGACCTAGCCCCGGAATTCCCATTCAGCAGGGCTGGGGTGGGGCCTAGGAATCTGACTTTGTGACACTGTATTAAACAATAGCCTGGGGAATTTTGCAGTTGGTTGGTGGTTACATTTCATAAACATTGGTTTCAGGGCTGGAGAACCTTAGAGTTGCAATACCAAAATTGTTTTTCATGCTTATAATTGTTATAAAAAGGAAGATGCCTCTATGTATGTGTATTTTATTATCACAGGTAATAATAAACTGGTTGATAAAAAGGACAGCAAATCTAAATAGCACTGAGAACTAGGGAAAAGTAAAAGGGTTGAAAGGAGACCAAAGGGAAAACAGATGACTAAAAACACATTATCAAGATGAGTCTCAGCACAGCTCTTCGCGTACCAAGAAGATGTGACACCAGTTGCTCCCCTTAAAGAGAATCACTGCTGGCCTGCAACTGTTCACATAAGTAAAACACGTGTCAGGTTTACCATAAGCTGCTATTAGAAATTTTACTTTATAATCTATAACAGAGCAAGGACTTCTAGAACATCTCATGCAGATGTATGCAAATGAGCATATGAATGTATACCAAAAAAGCAAAGAAAGCTTTTCTTTCCTTCTTTTCTGCAAATAAGCTCCATTGTCTGATTTTAAAGTCAGCTGTGCAAGAAAGTAACCAGAAACAAGAATACATCCTGTATGCTTCTATTTTTATGACGTTAAAGAAGAGGGTTGTGTGTATTGGAGGATTGGCAGGTGAGGGGCATCAGAAAGTTTTCTAGGTGATGAAAGTGTCCTATATCCCAATCTGGGTAGGGGTTACAGAAAAACTGGGTACAGTCTATCTGACTGGAAGCTGCATTGGTTACTCTCACATGGTTTCTAAGTAGTAAGCTGCCTCAACTTTCTACATTGGCTTTTGTGTTTGATGCCACTCGTGTCATGTAACATGCCTATATCTGAAACAGATGTGGTATCTGGGGGCATGGCCCAGAGCTGGGGGCTCAGGAGCCCCACTCTTGCTCGCATTTGGGAGAATGCAAGCCACAACTGGAGAAACCAGGTCTCCTCTTGCCCGGCGATGGATCAGCGAGCATTCACATGGGAAGCAATGCGAACAGTCAGAGCTGAAGTGAGGGACAAGGGCAGCCTGGCCCAGTCCCAACTTTACCCCTGCCCAACATCCTCACCTGTCGATAGCGATGGCCAGCAGAGCGTTGGTGGAGACATAGAGCGACACGGTCCGCAGGTAGTTGACGGAGGCACAGAGCGCGTGGCCATGCTCCCAGGAGAGCTGGCGCACCACATAGTAGTCCATCTCGAAGGGGCAGCAGACAATGGCCACCAGGAAGTCAGAGACGGCCAGGTTAGCGATGAGCAGATTGGTGAGGTTGCGCAGCTTCTTATAGCGGACGAGAGCAGCGATAAAGATGAAGTTGCCGACGCCACAGACCAGCATGATGGCAGCCAGGGCCATACCGATGACGATCTGGGCCGCGAAGAAGGTCGGGGTCTTGGTCATGTCCTCGTCCTCCCCCAGAGGGAGGTCATAGTCGCTGTAACTGAAGTTGGCGGGGAGGGGGGAGGCATGGTCTGGGAGGGGATGGAAGTTGGGTGCAAAACTCGTGTTTCCATTCAGGGTGGCCATGGTGAGCCTGCAGGTGGAGTGGTGGGCGGGAATCTCAGGGTCTGAGTACTCTGAGCTCGAGGTCCAGATCTGCTCTCACGAGGTCAGGGAGCCGAACATCCGCCCTCATCCTTGGGGAAAGTCCTGCCATCCTGGACCCTGGAAGAAGACACAACCAGTGGACAACATTCAGGAGAACACCTGGTAGCGTTCCCAGAGTCCTCCAGGTATGGGCCAACTAGACCTGGTGCTACCCATGGACAGAACTACCCAGGGTACAGGGCAGCGGAGACATGAGACCCAGAGACTGGGAAATCCTCCCCTGGCTGTTGGGCTGTCAGGAGGGACAGGGCATAGGATGGACTGGACTCTCCAGAGACACGCAAGAGGAGCCTGTATCTCTTCCTTTTTCACCAGGGCAAGGATCCCGCTGACTGACCAATCACCACTTCTCCCTTCCCCAGCAGCCTTCACGGGGGTCTTCTGGAAGTTTTCCAGGGCTGCTCCAGGCAGCTAGTCCAGGCATCTGTGGCAGTCACAATGTCACGCCATCTGTTAGCCAGGGGCAATGAGCCAAAGGACGGATACATCAGGGTCTTTCCTCTAAAGGAGGGCACTGCACCCTCTGTCCAGGCCAAACCACGGACTTAGAGATGGCCATATCCATCTTCTTGTGGACAGGCTGAGTCACTTGGGGCAGTGATCTATGCGCTCTGTGTGCCAGTCTTCCTGCAAACCAAAATCCTGCTGCCCAGCCCAGGGCCTGGCACATAGTGGGGGCCGGAGAGGAATCTGTTGAATGAATGAATGAGGATCCCAACCAGGATTCCACAGGTGGAGAGGGGGCTGTGGGTGGGAGGACATTCTTCAGCTGCTACCCTACATTCCGAGAACCAGCTTTAGAAAGAAATCCTTTGTCTGCTTTCCCTCCCTCCTCTGTCCCCTTCACTGGGCCCACAGTTCCCCTCCCGGAATCAGCCCTGACTGGGAAGCACCGTGGCCTGTCACCAAGGTGTGTGTCCTCTGAAGGTGGTAGCTGCTTCCAGACTGGGCCTAACTGAGAAGAGCCCCACTAGGGGCGGGCAAGCGTCAGCAAGGAGCCAGGAGGGCTAGAGGACTGGACTTTACATCAAGAGGCTCACGGAGAGGAAATGAAGCCTCTGAAGTACTGAGCCCTCAGGAGATAGGGTACCATTGAGTTCAAGGCCTCTAGGGGTCGGAAGAAGAACCCGGATCCCCAACACCCGGAATGAGGGCCCTAGTCCAGTTGTGAACCACCTGCACCCCTTCCCTTAGCACATCTGGAAACGACTCCACGTGTGGGCCGCGGGATGCTGGTAGCAAGTAGTGGACGAAACTGGACAGGAAGTATGGCCTGGCCCTGTGAGAAGGGTGGAGGGAGGGATAGAACTGCCAGGGAGGGGGGGGCACGGAGGGGGGCAGGGACACTACCACCTGCGGTGCGCTGGCCTGCTGTCTACCTGAGCTAAAACCTGAGAGGTGAAGTCCAAGCCCCAGGGGCATTTGCAGCCGGGGTGTCCTCCCTCCCGGTCGCCTCTTGGACTTAGGGGAGGCCCAGTGCCCGCAGACAGTGCTCAGCCCCAGACAGACAAGCAAGAGTCACGCCCTCTCGGCTACTAGGCTCCTAGTCCCTCCTGTCCCGGGGCCCCAGAGGAAGGGGCGTGCACCCGGAGCGGGCAGATCCCGGCCCCCTTTCCACGGGATGCACTCCCTGCCCTGACCAACTCGCTGCAGGAGCCCTCTCGTCTCCTTCCCCGATTAACCACCCAGCGTGGCCGCGCTGTCCCCAGAGGCGCCGCCCTGACGGAGGCGACAATCAAGACAAATTCGGGCTCGAAAGCAAAGCGTGAGGGTGGGGGTAGATAGGTGGGCGGGAATTTCCCCCCAAACGCTTCCCCTGTTCTGCTCTCCTTTCAAGAAGGCTCTGCCCTCCCCACGCCCTTCCCTGCACTTTGGCGCTCGCCCGCTCGCATCCTTCGCCCGCGCCCACACTCCCCAGTCTCAGTTTACCATCCTCTGCCCGGTCTCAGCAGGTCGGTGGGCTGGACCGCTCTCCCCGCACCGACTCCTCTCCTTCGAGCCATCCCGCGTGCATCCCGAGGAGGCGGGAAGCAAAGCAGCCCCAATCCCTCGGAGGAGAAGTGGGCGTCGGCGCCCCAGCCCCGGCGACGCCCCCCACCCCACCAGTGGAGCCTTCGACCGCGCCGCCCTCACCCCTCCTTGTCTCTGCGCCTCGTTCCCGCGCGCTCCTGGCCCTGTCCAGCTCTGGGGACCCGGACTTGCACTTGCAAAGCCGCTGCGTTGGGGGTGTCCCTCTTTCTTAATTGCCCCAGCACGCTTCCCGGCAGCGTCGTGATCGCACCCTCGGTCGCGGTTGCGGTCTCGGTCTTCTGCTGGATTGGCGCTCCGCCTCCCAGCTCTTCCAGGCTCAGACCCTGCCCGATGCGCCCCGCCCCGCGCTGAGCTCCGCCCCGGGGTCCCCCGCCCGCATCCTAGACGTAGAGGGAGAAGGGAGCTGAGCTCCGGCACGTGGTGCGCTCCAGGGAGCCGGGCGCACGGGCTCTGCCGTGTAGGTGGGCATTCCCAGGCCGCGGTGTCCCCCTCGCAGAGGTTTCTGCGCCTTCGCACCCTAGTGTTAATGGGAGCGCAGTAGCGCGGTTTAGCTGATGCGATTTGCAGCAACCTGCAACGCTTTCTGCGCGCCACGTTGGAGCCCTGCGGGAAGTGGCCCGTGCAGGAGCTGAGCGTCTGGTCTTCTGCAGGAGCCCGGTGCCAGAGTCCGCTCCTGCTACACGGTGCCTTCTTCAGGAGGAGTCCGGGGTGCATTTCTTGGTGCCCCAGAGCTGGTGGTGGGGAGACTCCTAAGAGCGCAGAGAGTGAGCTTTGTGGGATGGTGGTAGAGGAGGAGGCCCCCTCGGAGGAAGCTGGGGGGCCGAGGGCAGAGTGCCCTGCTCAAAGCTCTGACCCTGAAGTCCTCACCAATGCTTGCGATGCCCACCACTGCCAGATTCCTTGGCCATTCAAAGACCATCCCAGCTGGACTTCTGCCTGTCTGTCGGGAGACTCAGGAACCCTTCACTTTGCTTCCAACAGGCTTTGATTTTAGACAGTTTTCATGATCTCTGGTCCTTGATCTCTACATATTGAGGGAGGGGATTAAACTATAAAGACCGACTATTTCTAATGACCTACATGTAGCTGGAAAGCTCAGAGGGAAGCTCTGGGTTTTCAGAATTGGACCTGGCAGCTGTGTTAGGAGAGGGAACCCTCCACTGATAAATCCCAGCCAATTGTTGCCAGCTTGGAATATGGACTTTGCTTTGTCAGATCTTCACATTTTCCCAGAGAGTCTGGAATCTAAGAATTTTATACTCTGTTGGCTTAGTTAAAACAAAATAACAAAACCTATGCTGGCCAAAAACAGCAGATCTCAGAATGAATCAGTCCCTTTGCGCACCAACTTAAAATTCCTGAAATCCTTTGGGTGGTGACATTCTGTGACTTTGCCTTTCCCTCCTTATGTAGAATTCTGTGATTTTGCCTTTCCCTCCCCTTTAAAATTTTTTTCCAGCTTTATTGAGATATAATTGACATACAGCATTGTGTAACTTTAAGGTATACAACTTGATATATTGTGAAATGATTACCATAAGGTTAGTCAACACATCCATCACCAAGCATAATTATAATTTTTTGTGTGTGTGGTGAGAACTTTTAAGATCTGATCTCTTAGCAACTTCCAAGTATACAATACAGTGTTGTTAACTATAGTCATGATGCTGTATATTAACTAGATCCCCAGAACTATTTATCTTATGAATAGGGGACATTTGTGTCCTTTGACCAACATTTCTCCATTTCCTTCACGCCCCCACCCAACTCCCTGGCAAGCACCATTCTACTTGTGATTTATGAATTTGGCTTTTTAAAAATTTTTATTAAAGATCTTACATATAACTGAGGTCATACAATATTTGTCTTTTTCTGTCTGACTTATTTAAGTCACCCAAAATGGCCTCAAGTTTCATCCATATTGTTCTGAATGGCAGCATGATATCCTTCTTTTTATTGTTGAATAATATTCCATTGTGTGTGTATGACATTTTATGGCTGATTATATATATATAATTGTATACCATCCATGCTTACGTGTTTCCATGACTGGGCTATTGTGAATGATGCTGCAGTGAACAAGGGGTGCAGATATCTCTTCAAGATAAAGATGTCATTTCCTTCAGATACATACACAGAAGTAGGATGGCTGCTTCATGTGGTAATTCGATTTTTAATTTTTTTAAGAACCTCCATACAGTTTCCATAATGGCTGCGCCAATTTACATTCCCATGCACTAGAGTTCTCCTTTCCTCATCCTCACCAACACTTGCTTTCACTTGTCTTTTTGATAACAGACATTCTGACTGGTGTGAGGAGATAGCTCACTGTGTTTTCTTGTTTGTTTTTTTGTTTTTCTGCAACGAACATTACTTTTATTAGTATTTATTTTATGTTAAATTTACTCCTGGGCTGTAAGTTTTCGTTTCTTCAGTTTCTTCTGGGACATCTTTTCTTCCGTGCACCTCCTCTCTTCGCCTAGGAACCATCTGCTCTTTTCGGGTAGGATCATCTCTGTGAGGCCGGGAGAGAGAGCTCATATGTGGGTTAATCCGCCCATGCGCTCTGTAAGTTCTGCATGTATCTTGGGAGCTTTGTTCACCTGGATGTGCTCAATGACCAGAGAATCTACATCTAAACCCTTAAGTTCAGCATTACTCTCTGTGTTCCTAAGCATGTGCAGCAAAAATTCAGCACTCTTTCTGGGCGACCAACCCTGTGTCCAACCCCACTGTTTGGCCTGGGCACACCTACTAACTCCACCATGATAACGACGGAATGGCACACATTGCTTCTGTAAAGTGTGGTGCCCAAGGGCCAGGTGTAAAACGGGCATGCACCTTCATTACACCAAACCTTGATCCCAGCAATGTGGATTCCTGTTCTGTACTGCCCAGTCCAGCCAGGCCCTCTCAGGGTGTGAGATCTCCATTTCAAATGAGAAGACTGTTCGAGCTGGTGGCCGTTGGCATGGAGGTATGAGGCATGGCAACGATGTGACTCGTTCCTTGGATGCTGTTACTGAAAAGGATCACTGATTACAGGTAAGTTAAGATGAAACAATTCAACTCAATGTTAAAATAACACACAGAAGCATATGTTTTTTAAAAAGATATGAAATAATTGTTTCATTATCAGTGAGATGGTATTTTCTGCACTTTTATCAAAGCTCAAGGGTAGAAAAATTATGTGCTCACATCTCATTGATTCATTTTTTTAGTCTTTCTAAATTTAAATTCCTAGCTCTAAGTACATACTGGGAGTGGCAGCCGACGGTCGGCTGCTGTTTCAATCAGATCTGTATACTTGGGTTGAACAGAGACAGGCATCGTGGAGGGTTCTCCTGGAAAGACAGCATTTTGTTGGATACGAAGTCCACCAGAACGTGGTCCTCAGGCTGGAGAGTCAAGTGTTTCCACCTGGGAGGGAGCCGTAAGTGGATTTGTATCCACTCTTTGGTTGAATTTAGTTCCAAAGCATTCTTCATAGTCTATTCTAACATTTAGATGTGGTTTAAAATACAAATTATTGTATGCTATTGATTTCCTTCTCTGACAAGAAAGGAAAATCATCAAGACTTGGCAAAGAATCAAATGCTCAAGGATGAGCCATTTGCACAATTTGTTTCAGTTTGTTTTAAATTTAGTTTTCTTCAGCACTCTGAAGGTAGGTATTACTTATGTGACTTCTGCAGCCAAGTTGCTACAGACAAACCTATGCCCTTTGTAGCAAACCTGCTTTTCACTCTGATTGATTTGGGGTTCGGGCTTTATATTTTTAAGCCCTGGGAGGAGCCCAGGGCTGTAGATGCCTTCCAAGTGCCGATGATGAATTGCAATGCACGAGCTCATAGGCAGCCCATTCATCATCCTTCATGGACACAAGCAGGTGATCCACCACTCGGGTGTCCTTTTGTTGAAGTTTCACCATGATGTGTGCATGTGTGAATTAAAAAAATACTAGACTTATTTTACTGAACTCTTGTCAGAATATTTTGATCTGTGGACTCCTATCTTTGCTCAATGCTGAGAAATTCTCGGCCACTCACTCTTCAGCAGTATTTTTGCACCATTTTCTGCCTTTTGTGTGTGTGTGTGTGTGTTTTTAAAATCTTCCTTCTGCTTTGGGTTCATGTTGCTGTTTCTGCTTTTTGTAATCTGGGCCTTTGCTTATGCTGTTTCCTCTCTCCTGAATGCACTTGCTGCCACACCCTCTGCCCCCTTCCTTCAAGGTTCAGCTTAAATGACTCTTCCTTGAGACTCCTTTTGATCCCTAACTGGTTATACCCAGTTCTCGGGTCATACAAAATTATAAACCCCCGGAAACCAGGGTGGTGTCCTCTGTGTCTTTGTATTGCCCCAGTTCCCAGCAAGCGCAGGTAATTTACGGCGTGTAGACTGGTTGATTCTGATAACATGAAGTATTGGAAGGTTACCTTAGAGAAGGAAAAGAGAGCCGTGGTTCAGGGGGAGAGGATGGGAAACACGGGCCTTCTTGGGTAGAATACTGCACACATAAACCGTGGGAGTAAATGGTGGCCGTTATTTCAGAAACAGCGGTAGCCATCCATAGCCAGTATCTACTGAGTCCCTGGTGTGTGACAGCCTCTGTGCTGAGCACTTCAGTTTGCTGTTCCGGTTTATGCTCAATACAACAAGGGAGGCGGCACGACCCTGACTTTCCAGGGCGGACGCCGAGGCTGCTCACGGGGATGGCCGAACTGGCACGGGCCCGGGTCTGGCTGCGGGGCGTGCGTGGCTAGCCAGCCCATGCAAGGTCTCCAGAAAGGCGATGTCAGAGTACCCAGGGCCAGGTCTCTTAGTGACCGTTAAACATTTTGCGTGTGGTGTTTGGCCAGTGCCACAGTGAAAACTTGCTTCTGTACTGAAAACATGATTTTTGTGGCAACTGGGAAGTCCCGTGGCCCTGGCAACTTTAAAACCGAGTCACTCTTAGGTTTCTGAGATCAGCTCTTGGCCACTCTGACGTAACTGATGAGCAGTAAGAGTGGGAGGGAGTCATTGTGTTTACATTTATATTGTTCATGCAGCTCTCAGAGGAATCTGGAACAGTTTTACACTTTGCAGATAATTTGCAAATGTCTTAAATGTCAATATGCAAAAAAGTCAGTGACATTTGAAGGAGCTCGCACATTCGTGTCTTTATATCAATAGAGGGAGCCCATAATTCTGGCAAAATTGTAAAACCATCACTTATGGAACCAGCCTGACAAACCTGACAGATTTTGCTGGCCATGACAATTTTGTTTTTAGCTTGATCTACTTCAGTGTTTTGAAGAGTTGTAATTTTCTTACAAGGTATGTGATGCTAGTTACATGACAGCAAATTGTTCTCTCTCTGCAATTTTGTAAACAGGTCTTAGAATAAATTAGGGTAGTGTGGGTAACCACCTTCCAAATGCAGACACCAAGGGTATGGGTTTTGTTTTCTTGAATGTTGAGGTCAGGGTGCGCTCTCTCAAAATTGGGTGGGGAAATTGAAACTACCAATTTCCGAGGTGGCTTTATTTTGGGTGGGTGGGAGGGAATGTGGGAAGGACAGGTCATATAAAGTGACAGTTACCTGTACTGCCCTCTTTAGAACACTCTCAGCACGTCTGCCTAAGCTGCAACCCCCTTCTGAAAGGTTCCTATATAGGGGTCAATGTTATGGGTTGATTGTGTCCCCAAAAAGATATGTCTTAACATCTGATACTTGTGAATGTAACCTTATTTGAAAATAGATTCTTTACAGATGTAATCAAGTTAAGATTAAGTCATTAGAGTGGCCCCATATCCAATATAACCAGTGTTGTTAGAAGAGAGGAGAAATTTGGATATAGACACACACGGAGGGAAGACAGTCAGGTGAAGATGGAGGCAGCGATTGGGGTAATGCTGCCTCAAGCCCAGGAATGCCTGGGGCTACCAGAAGCTGGAAGAGGCAAGGAAGGGTCCTGGCCTAGAGGCTTCAGAAGGGTCCTGTCCTTGTCTTCACAACTGCTGGACAAATGTCACGGGGAATGTCACATCTAAGCCGTTGATCAAAATATCTATTTGTGATAATTCCAAACTGCAAAGGACCCAAATGCCCACAATAGTGAAATGGATACACAAATTGAGATATTCACACACTGGAATATAGTAATGAGAATGAATGGTTTATAGCTACAGACAAAATGTTGAATGAAAGAAGGCAGGCACAAACAAGCACATATTGTGTGATTCCATTTATATAAAATACAAACACAGGCTAAAGTAATCTATGTTGTGAGAAGTCAGGCCTTGTACATGGTGCTCCGCCTCCCTGGGACACTGTCCCCGCCCCAGTCCGCCCCCTTGCTCTTTATGGTTCAAATCCTACTCATCCTGCCATTCTTGGCTTAGATGTAGCTGTTCAGGTGCCTTGCTCTCCCCTCATTCAGAAGTCACCTTGGAGGGGTAGGAAGTGCCTGGAAGGAGGCACGGGGGGCTTCGGGGGAGCTGGTAGTGTTCTGTTTCTTGCTCAGTGCTCAGGACACGGATGTGTTCATTTTGTAAAAATGTACCTAGCCTCACACTTACCATCTGTGCACTTTTCTGTATCTATGTTATCATACTTCCATAAATTTTTAAAAAAATACTGGTGGCTGTTGTAAAGTGTTTGAGCCCTGATATGATTTTTCTACTGCATATTTTTATAGCCTATAATTTGGGGGTTTGGTCCAATCTCTAGTTTTCAATGCAGGGGATCAGGAACGTTAGTGACCACATGGTTGTGTAAATTAATTTCCAAATCCTCACTGGAACAGAGTGTTGACGCTGGAAAATGATTAGAAGCTTATAAAGTGTTCTAAAATATATCTTGCTAATGGTTCTGACTAAAGTTTTGCAATAAAATTAATTTTTTTGACCCATGCACAATTTCACCAGATGGTTTTTCCGAAATAGTGGTCCTACCATGTTTTTGCTTGCGGGCCCTCTTAAGTCACCCTTGGAATTCTGTGGAAGAGAAAACGTGTGATTATTTGTTCTCCGTAAGTCCACTCAGTAAACACATGGGCAGAGCTTTCTGAGGAAGCAATTGTATTGAGTCAGATGAACATCTAAGGGATGTTACAAACTCAAAATGAAAACATTTACAAATCATTACAGCCTCTTTCCAAAACCCACAAACACTCATTACATATGCATGGCCTAACCTGCATTTCAGATAAGTAATCAGAAAAGAAGGTGAAACAGGAAAACATGCCAACATAATCAGCGTTTATTCAAACCCAAAATGGCACAGTGCAGCCCCTCTGCTGTTATCATTTACAAGGTATTTGAAGACAGAATAATGTCCCTTTTTGAGAGTTGCAAGGCTTGGGTTTCATTTCTATTAACCAGATTGAGGTTTAATGGAAAATCCTGCCACCACTCTATCCAAATTAGATTTGTGGGGTTTGAGATTGAAGGAACATTTGAGGTCCTTTTGTGAGAGCTGCTGCTTTGACAGGTAACGTGAAGCCCCCCAGGGCTGTGTGGCCTCCCCGAGGCTGTGCTCTTGGTTAATAAAGAGCATCTCAGGACTCAGTCTGTGAACTGGTCTGCCTGGGCTTTTCCCACGGACCAGCCGAAAGCCCAGCAGGGAGCTGGTCCCAGAGGAGAGGGCGTGGAAGGGATGAGAGCCCCAGGTGCCTAAAGCAGAGCAAGCCTCTCTCCGAACCTGGCTGGGCTCGAAATGGGATGGGGGCATCCCAATCCTGCCTCTGTAACTGTTTGTTTGTTTTTCTTTTCTGGTGCATATTCAGACTGGGTCCCTTCTGTCCACTGTGAATTTTCTTTTTTCCATTTTTCTCTACTTGTGCAATTCAGTGCCTGAGATTTTGAGAGTGTTGTGCCTGCCAGGCACTTAAGTAGACATTGGGGATTTGCCAGTAAACAGCGCTGTCGCTTCCCTTGTGGTGTTGAAGGACTGTATTAAATAAATCATAATGAGGGGGAAATGCAGGGTGATGAGTGGTGTAAAACAAGGTTTTGAAGCTGGTCGAGGGTGACAGCAAAGCTCCTAAAAAGTTACCTCTAAATCAAGAATGGCAGGACGAGCTGGCTTTAAGACAGAGAAGACCAGGGGCAGTGGGCTGGGGACAGTGTCCCAGTCAGAGGAAACATCATGAGCAAAGCCTGGATTCAAGAGACACAGTGTCACTGCCAAGGAGACCTCTGAGTCTTTGTCCCTCAAGACTTGAACTGTCCCACGCCCAGCCTTAGGGGAAGCAGTTCTCTTTTCTGAGACATTTGGTATCATGATAATAAGGTGCCTGGAGTAGCAGGGACCCCCATGTGGAACCAGAAAATGAAGCTGACATGGAAGAAGGCAGGACTGAGAGAAAGGGGATGACCTGATCTAGGTGTGCTTGAAGCCAAATCCACCCTACACGGGGGTCCAGTGTATCGTGGCTTCAGAGCCTTTTTTGTCCAACGGGCACGGCCCTACTCAGATGGACTCTCTTCATAGGAACTTACTTCGCAGGTGTGTGACTGCTGTTTGCTCGGGCTTTGGCTCCTAAGTGCACGGTCAAGGAGATACTCGGCTTAAAGTCTTTTCTTTTCAACACAAGTCCAATTCCTGGCACACAGCAGGGCCTCCGTGTCATTGCTGTTGCTGTTGCTAAGATGAAATGGTGATACAGAAACTAGGAGTGTATGATCCGTATCAGAAGGTGAAACAGGAAAGCAGCAGCCATCGAGCTCTTGGTAATGTCAGAAAATGCCTTGGAAGCTTTGTTTATTGCTCTTCTCTCCTCCTTGCAGGAGTCGTGGGGCTTTTTCTCAGCTGGGTGGGAAGGGATAGAGTAGTGAGTGTGGGTATCTGCCTAAATACTCTCTAGGTTATTTAATCTATTTGTCTTTTGTCTCATTTCACCAAAAGTCAACTTGGAGAAAGGAGAGGGAAGGATCTGAAAGTCCAAGGCTCCAGTATGGAGGGTCCAGTTACCTGACATCGCTGCTCTCCCCGGGGCCCCTCCTGACCAGCTTATTACCTGCTTCATGGCCATCTCTCACCTGTGTACCACGGAGTCCCCTCCAGCCCTGTGGCCTGGCTCCCGTACCACCTGCATTCCGCACGCCACACGCAGAGGGGCAGTAAGGGCCTAGAGTTCAGTGTGAAACTGTTTGGCTTCCAGTTCCAGGTGAACTATTTTGAGCTCTGTGACCAAAAGCAGGCTCTAGGTCTCAGTCCTCCTGTCTGTAAAAGGGGTAAAAGTAATAACACCTACTACACTGCACTTTTTAATTTTTTTGAAGGATAACATATGTTAGCATACACACAGTAAGCATACAGTCGACACATCTTCACAAACTGAGCACACTCAGGCAGCCAGCATCTCCATCAACAACCAGAAGGTTCCCGAGACCTCATTCCCTCCCCCACTGCAGGCCAGGGCTGTGTTAAGAATAAATGAGCTCATATTTGTAAAGTCCTTAGAACAGTGCCTGGCATATAGTAATCACTTTATCAGAGTTTGTCAGAAAATAATTAGGAGGGCACTTTGGCTTCCGGGAGCTGTGGCGCTGGCCTCGCTTTAATGGAAGTGGGGTTATCCTGCGAGTTTAGGCTTCCCTCTCCATTCAGTGCTGCAGGCACGATGAGTTAAGTCTTCAAACTAATCAATTATTTCCTTATCACAGAGAACCAGATGGTGCATTACACAGCCAACAGCTCCCGTGGAATGCCAACAATTTTGCTTCAATGAGAAAAGAAATATGCAATTAGGTTGCTGTCACCACAACAAAGGACCAGGTGCATGGCAGCCAGGGCCTCCCATGAGGAGACTGCGCAGCCTGGGCCCAGGTTAGGGGGCCAGAGTCGGGGGTCTAGGGTTGAGGTGGGGAGGGGGTCCTGAATGTGGCTTCTTTTGTTACCTGCACATTGCGAGACACAAGGAAAACTGGTCTGAGGAAGTTTCTGTAGGAATGGCCAGCGTGAGTTGAAACAGGGTTGGCTGGGTCAGCTCATGAGCACCGAACTCCACACACAATGTTTTAAATCTCACAAACAGAAGAAATGGTTCTATGCCTTATGGTGACTTTATTGTACTTTTATTCAACCTAGAATACATCTATGTTCCTTCTCTTGTCTTTGTGACACAAAGACAAAAAAAAAAAGACAAAACATCAAACAATCAAATTAAACCATTTAGAAGGAGAAAAATGTTGGCTAACAACCTATTTCCTGGAACACATTAAATATAGGGAAAAAGTAGGTTTTCTGTCCTACCATTGCTTGGGGCCACCTATAGAGAGATAAAGACACAGGGAAGCCCGGCAGGCTTGGCTCAGCGGTTGAGCATCGACCTAGGATCCTGGAGATGGTGGTTTGATTCCTGGTCAGGGCACATGCCCGGGTTGCGGGCTTGATTCCCAGCTGATCAATGACTCACCATTGATGTTTCAGCTCTCTCTCCCTCTTTCTTCCTCTCTCTGAAATCAATAAAGATATATTTAAAAAAAAAAAAAACAAACAAACAGGGAAGAAAGTAGAAGATGACCTGAAGACATTTGCCAGTGGGGTGGACTAGGGGGCAGGAGGCAGCCAGCTCCTGGACTTGTTTGTGCGTCCCCTCTTACTGGAAGGCATGTTAATATTTTGGAGGGAGACGTCCTGCACAGTAATGGCGTTAAGGAAAACAGCCAAACGACAATTTCAGAAACTTTGTAGCGTTCTCCTGGTTGCAAAGAGATCCTTTTTCATTCCTAAAACCTGATTTCTCTAGACGGTGCCTCTCAATCCTGACTGCACCTGGTGTGGGGGGTGTCAAACCTAATCCCCCCACACAGTCCATACTAATTATGTCAGTCCCCCGGGGGTGAGAGCCAGGTGGCTCTAACACAGGCTAAAGTTGAGAACTGCTGCTCTATGCACTAGGTAAGATTACCCTCACTTGACAGCTGGAGAAACTAAAGCTTGGGAGAGTAATTACTTTATCTTAAATCCTACAGTCAGTTGTGGAGGTAGGATTTGACCCCTGAGCTGTCTGTCTGGCTTCAGAGTCCATTTTCTTTCTTTTTTTAAAAATTATTTTTAAAATTTATTTATTTTTGTATCTTAGTGGTTTTTTTAAAATTTATCTTTATTGTTGAGAGTATTACAGGTGCCCCATTTTTACCCCCAACTGACCCCTCCACCTCGCTCCCACCCCCTCCCCAGGCCTTCACCCCATTATTGGCTGTGTCCATGGGTTATGCATATATGCATATAACTCCCTTGGTTAATCTCTCCCCACCCTCCAGCCCCCTTCACTCTTCCCTCTGAAATATGATTGTTTGTTGCATGCATCAATATCTCTGGATCTATTTAGTTTATCAGATTCTTTTGTTCACTAGCTGCTTCTTAAAGAAGACCCTTCAACATTTCCTGTAGTGCTGGTCTGGTGGTGATGAACTCCTTTAGCTTTTTCTTATCTGTGAAGCTTTTTATCTGACCTTCTATTCTAAATGATAGCTTTGCTGGGTAGAGCAATCTTGGTTGTAGTTCCATGTTTTTCATCACTTTGAAAACCCCCTTCTGGCCTGCAAAGATGCTGTTGAGAAATCAGCTGACAGTCATATGGGAGCTCCCATGTAGGTAACTAACTGCTTTTCTCTTGCTGCTTTTAAGATTCTCTCTTTGTCTTTAACATTTGGCATTTTAATTATGATATGTCTTGCTGTGGGCCTCTTTGTGTTCCTCTTGTTTGGGACCCTCTGTGCTTCCTGGACTTGTAAGTCTATTTCTTTCCCCAGGTAGGGGAAGTTTTCTGTCATTATTTTTTCAAATAGGTTTTTAATTCCTTGGTCTTTCTTTCCCTTCTGGCACCCCAATAATATGAATGTTGGGCCTCTTGAAGTTGTCCTAGAGATTCCTTGTACTATCTTTATATTTCTGGATTCCTTTTTCTTTTTGCTCTTCTGGTTGGGTGTTTTTGTTTCCTCATGTTCCAAATTGCTGATTTGATTCTCAGTGTCCTCTACTCTACTGTTGATTCCCTGTAAATTATTCTTCATTTCAGTTCATGTAGCCTTCATTTCAAATTGGTACTTTATTATGTCATCAATGGTCTCACTTGTTTTCTTAATAGTCTTACTAATATTGTTGAGCATCCTTATAACCATTATTCTGAACTCTGTACCTAGTAGCGTGCTTGGTTCTATTTCATTTAGTTCCTTTTCTGGAGATTTCTTCTGTTCTTTTCTTTGTGACATGTTTCTTTGCCTCCACATTTTGGCTTCTTGCAGGTATTTGTTTCTATGTATTAGGTAGAGCTGCTATGTCTCCTGGAATTTGTAGAGTGGCTTTGTGTAGTAGGTGTCCTGTGGGATCCAGTGGCTCAGCCTCCCCAGTCACTGAGCTGGGCCTTCTAGGTGCTCCTCTGTGTGGGCTGTGTGCACTGTCCTGTGGTGGTTGAGCCTTGGTTGCTGTTGGCGTCACTAGGAGGAATTGATCCCCTGGCCAATAAGCTGTGAGGACCAGCTGCACCTACAGCCAAAGAGCTGCTGTGCTGGAGACACCCCTATGGAGCAGGATTTACTTCAGTGGGGCTTTGGTGTTCACCAAGTGCGCCCCTTGAGTGTCTCTCGTGGATGTGGTAGGGTTGTAATCCAGCGTGGTCAAGTCTGACCACCGGGTGCACTGACTCTGGGGCCTCCCTGGAGGTGCAAAGTCAGCCTCTGCCAGTGCTTTGCCCAGGGCCAGCCAGCATGAGCTACTTAGCAAACCTTAGTTGGCTGCTGCTTGTGCTGGGCTTGGCGTTGTCCAGGAGAGGCCAAGCTATGAGCCAATGCAGGCTGTCGCTAGTTCCAGGCCTGGGACCGCTTATCAAGCCATACTGGGCATGCTGCTGCTTGTTTGAGAGATTTTAGGAAAGTCCTAAGCATGAGGCTCAGGATGCCACTTGCACAGAAAAGCCCCTGGAAATGGCCCGGATGAGCTGCAGGTGGGGAGGGGCGGGGCCTCTGGGAATCACGGGGCGGGGCTAACGGTGCGAGTCAGGTGCTGGCGATTCAAATATGGCATCTGCCTGCGGGCTGTGTGCAGGGCGGACTTGCCAAAGGAGCAACGGCCTCTGTTAGCTCTTCTGCCTGGGAGGAAGCCACCCCTCCACCTCTCGCCTGGATCTCAGGCAGGTTAGTTCCTCCCCGAGTGTCCCAGGTCCTTTCAGGCTGCTCCCGGCGCTGGGCTCAGAGGGAGCGTCCGAGTGAGTCCGTGCCGGGCCCTTTAAGAGGAGAGCCTGGGGCTCCTGCAGCCTCCGCGACCCTCAGGGACAGTCCCCGCTGGTTTCACAGCCCCAAGTTCTGGGGACGTGTCTTCCCGGCCCTGGAGCCCTGGGCTAGGGGCTGCTGTGGGGCTGGGACCCCTCCCTCCTCCGGGAAACCCCCACCGCCGAGATTCCCTCCCGGGTTTACCCTGCCGCACCGGGGGTGGGCCTGGCCACATCTCCATGATCCAGCCCCGATCCGCCCGCATTCCTGCCCCTCCTACCGGTCTCGGTGCTCCTTCAGCTCCCTGGTTGTCGGGCTTCTGTTCAGCCAGATTTCAGGAGGTTCTGAGTGATGGTGGTTCTGTATTTTAGCTGTAATTTTGATGTGGTTGCGGGAGGCGGCGGCTCCGCGGTTCCCTGCGCCGCCATCTTGTTCTCTTTCCCAGAGTCCGTTTTCTTAACCACTGCTCTGTGGCCTCCCACCGAGATGATACCATCTTGCAATCTATTATTGTTGTTAACTGAGGAAAGAGGACCCACACACATTAAACCATCAGAAAACAGCCAGAGCCCGCAGATGCCTCAGCACTTAGACTCTCAGGATGATTTATGACCCTTTGGCACCAGGAGGGTAGGAAGCTCTCCCTGGGGCTGGAGGTGGCGACTGCTCCCTCTGTCCTAGCATATGCCATGAAACTGACCTTGCACACCATTGGTCCCCTGGCTCTCCCATAAATGCTGATCGGTCGGAGTACTTTCTCTCGGATTGAGGTTTTAAGTGTAAGAGGAAACCAGGTGCATTAAATCAGTGTAATTAGCCCTGAAATGCTTGGGATTGAGGATGTGGACTCCCAGAGGGTGAGAGAGACTCTCCAAGGCTTTATCAAACTGGAATTGTAAAGCCCTCGGCTGGACAGCAGCCAAACATCTGCCCCTTTCTGCTGGGAAGCAAGGGATTCCTAAGGGACGGATTATGCTGGCAATGGCTGGGTTTATTCCCCCATCCGGGAATTCATTAATGAGGGCTTAGCTTCAAAAGCAGATAACAAGCTAATCAAAAGGGGAAGGGAAGCCCTGAAGCTTGTGGTGCCTAATGAGTAGTGCCGGGGAGAGCAGGTGAGGAGGTAGGAGAGTTGGAGTGATGGGTGTCTTCGACACTGTGGTGGTGGCTGACCACTGGCTTTGAACCAGAGTCAATAAGAAATCCCAGGATAAGAGTATAATTTAAAGTCAGTAATGGCACAACTCTTTTATGCCAGCCTCCTCTCTCAGTCTTCTTGCCCCAGCACCATCTCATTATTCCAGAGACGGAGGCCCTGCCCACCAAGAATGCCCCCTGGGCCCAAGGCCAAGCCAGCTGGCTGAGCAGGGCAGGGAGGGGAAGGGGCTTGTATGAGAGGCCTCCCCTGGCCCACACGCTATCTCAGAACACAAAAAATGTATTTTTACACTCAAGAACCACACTTTCACTTTATGCTTGAAAATACGTATTTGAAGTGTTACAAAATGAAATTTTGTTCTGTGTTTGGCTTCATAAGTGATGCACATTGGGAAGAAACAGTGACTACAATCGTGCTAGGTTTCCTTTCTCCCCTATGTGAAATCCTGCTGCTTTCCAATGTCCAAGTACTGGCTCAAACATTTCCCCCTGCTCAGTATCTCTCCCAGGCCTCCCTTCTGTTCAAAGAGGAAGGAGGCCTCAAAGACTTGCCCAAATGTGACCCTTGTGGCTCTTCTCTGGTTGCGACTCTCCTGTGAGTAACAGTTTGGAAGCAGTTTGAATACTGATATGTCACCAAGTCGATCACCCACCTGGCCTCTCTATTCCCGGGTGTCCAGCCACGATGGACACCTTTCCTTCTGGCAGTTCCTCTCTCTTCTACCCTTTTGTCTCTTCATCTTTCCCAAAGACTCAAACTCTTCTCTCCCTTCCAGCATGAAGAACCATTAAGTCCCCACCCCAACTTGGGTCTTACTAATTCTGCAGCTTTTGGTGGCCTCGGATGTGAATTGGAGGTACCTTGTCTCTGCCGGGTGCAGGAACTCAAAGTCCCTAGGTGGGAAAGAGAGGTTGTGAGGTGTGTGACACCTCCACTCCAGGTAGAAAACTTTCCCTTTTTCATAGGATCCTAAAACTCAGATATAACCTACATTGCTAGAGGTAGTTTCTTGCTGGCAACCCTCAGAAGATGGGCATAGTAGAGTTACCTACCCACCTCTACAATTACATTACAAAATCCTCTCTCCATAGCTTGATTAGGAAAAGCTCTATGCAAAATTACTCCTTCCTAAGGTATAGACGTTTTCCCCTGGCTGGGAGACAGGGTGGTGAATCAGACGGACTTCTCGGGAAGGTGTTCTCACTATGTATAGAATGTCTTTCATTTATAAAGCCCCTGCACTGCTCTCTCTTCTCTAAGCCAGTGGTTCCCAGCCTGGCTACCCCACTGAAATCACCTGGGGAGCTTGTAGGAATCCTGGCGCCCAGGTCGTAGCCCAGACCTTTTGCATCTGAAAGTTTGCAAAGGGACCAGGAATCGGTACCTTTTTTATGACAGTAGTTTTAAAATTTGGCTGCACATTTAGAATCTCTTGGGAGGCTTAAAAAAATACTAATGCCTGGTCCCACCCCAAGAGATTCTGATTAATGGGTCTGGGATGCAGCCTGGGAAAAGGGGATTTAAAAATTTCTCCAAGTGAATCTAATACATGGCCAAGGTTAAAAACCAGTGCTCCGACCACTTTCTTTTTCCAAATTTTCCAGACTAGGGGCCAGCTGAGAGAAACCCTTTTGCTGATAACTCAAAACAAAACAAAATACCAGTGATCTCCTGGTTGGCCTATTCACACTACCCCTGTTTTTCCACAATAACTTACACCCTGAGTCTACAGGCAGTATGCAGTTGTTGGGCAAAAAGCCTGCAGTCTGACTTTATTCTACCAGCATCCCCTCTTCTTGAGCTCCAGCCTCCTGCTCTGAGCCGCAATAAAACCATGAACAACAAATAAGAACAACCTGACCCTGCCAGCGTGGCTCAGCTGTTGGGCATCAACCTAGGATCCAGGAGATCGTGGTTTGATTCCCAGCCAAAGTATCTATTAACTAGCCCTGGCCAGTGTGGCTCAGTGGGTAGAGCACTGGCCTGCACACTGAAGGGTCACGGGTTCCCTTCCCAGTCAAGTCTCCATCCCTAGCCTCGGTCGGAGCACATGCAGGAGGCAACCAATCGATGTGTCTATTTCACATCAATGTTTTTCTCTTTCTTTCTTTCTTTCTTTCTTTCTTTCTTTCTTTCTTTCTTTCTTTCTTTCTTTCTTTCTTTCTTTCTTTCTTTCTTTCTTTCTTTCTTTTTTTTCTTTCTCTCTCTCTGTCTCTCTCTCTTCCCTCCCTTCCACATTCTCTAAAATTCATGGAAAAAATATCCTCAGGTGAGGATTAACAACAACAAAATATTTATTGACTAATGAACCAAGATATTGGCTCTGGAGTAAGCAGAGCCAATCGATAAGGCACGATTCCTGCCTTAAACCTTCCTTGACTCAGAATCATTTAAGAAATCACGTAGCTGACAGGTCTGCTTATGCATTGTGATGAAAAGACGTGGTGGTGCTGCCAAAGCTTGTGCTGAAACGGATCACATGGCTTCCTTCCCTTCACTAACCTTGACTGCTCATGAGTGATCGTGATAAAGCGGCTAAAAAAGCAAGCAGTGGAAAATAGGACTGAGTTACAAAAGCATGGAGAATCCCGAGGGATCAATTACATCTCCAGCACAATCACCAATTGATTCCGGACCTAAAAGAAGGGAATCCCATATGCCCAACCTTCTGTCACTTGGGGAACAGATCTCTTTATATGTCTACCTGGTGGATCAAGCCAATTAGAGTGTAAGGTTTGAGACCTACTCTGGGGAGACCTCTCCATACTGGCTTGTTGCAAATTGCCTAGCAGGAAAGAGGTGGGCATCGGCTTCTGTGACTGTCCCACATCCCAGCACTCCCACTGTGTAGGACACGTGTGTCAGCCTTTGCAAGAGTCTACCACTATATGGATCAACAAGACAGAGTCTAAAGTAGGCTACAGTCTAAACCAAATTCCCTGATGCCAGGACCATGGCTCCTTTGTTTACAGCTGAATCCCACACCTCCTAGCATAGTAGGCACTCGATGGGACCTACTGGTGTTCATTAGACACCATTTCATACTCTCTCAGTCACCCATTACTCTCTAGGAAGGCTCAGGGTTGCTTGTGAAGTAAATCATACCCCAGTGGGGAAAAGAAGACCCCGACGATGGTACTGACTTTGTCTCTAACCTCATGGCCTTAGTCAAGCGATCTGAACTCTCTGTGCTCAGCTTTCTCCTCTGGACCTTGTATCTCCTCCATTCTGTCTACCTTACAAAGTGTTTTGGTAATCAAGTGGATTAAAGAAATATGAAAGTACTCAATTACATTTATTGTTGGGTTCACGGAGTCTTATTCATAGCAGGTCCTCATAATATTTTTAAGAATGAGTAAAGTGATCTCCAAATCCCTGTCTTAAGCTCTTTCAGTACTAGGCATATTGTTTTGTTTTTTCTTGGGACCAGATTTAGGGTGAGAGGAGCCAAAGTCCGTGGACATTCTCAAATTTTGATTCCTGTAGTTACCATATCTACTCAGTGATCTGATTATAGATGCCTACTCACTGATACTCCTCACCTTCCAATACCTCAACACATGGAATATCCCTTTTTCCATGCTTTTTTCAGGGACACTCCCTTCACCTGGAGTGTCCTTCCTTCTCTTCCCAGCATAGCTGAATTCTGCGTGTCCTACAAGCCTCTTCAAGCCATCCCCAAAGGTGGCCTCTCCCTCCTCTGAATGTCAGTGTTGCTTTATATAATTGTAACTTCAGTGTGTGAGTGTCTTATCCATCCAATCAAACTGTAGGCTCTATGAAGATGAAAAACATGTCTTACCCTTCTTTGGAACCTGCCTAGTAAGAATCACATGCTCACATATGTGGAAATTATAAAACTCCCAGTTTCCAATGGACCTTAGTTGGCACATTTGGATAATCATAGGACATCCAAGATAATTTTGCCTAGATAATTTTGCAGATAAATAGGAGTGATTATAAGCTGTATGTATAATCTCCAAAGTGAATCTCAGGGTAGGGGAACCAATTAACTTGTGCCAGCAAAAAGAAGTCAAGGAATCAGTGCCGTTAAACAACCATGCTTCTTAATGTACCCCAAGGATGTGAATGTGGTTCTCCAAACAGTTGTCCAGCACCTTGACTGTCAGGGAGACAGCGAGAACCCCGAGCTGGAGCTGTCCCCAGCTGTGGTGCTGAAAGGTTAACTTTGAACTTGTGCTAACCAGAGATTCTGGAAACACTGGAGAGCCTAACAATGAATAAGAGCGGTTTTTGAGAAGGTCCTCTTTGGGCTGTCCTTCAGGCCTCTCAAACTTTACCCTCCAAAACAAAATTCATTTTCTTCTAGACATCCTGTTCTCCCTTTGATGCTTCTAAGTCTTGGGAGCCATGTTTCTTAAATGCTTTTAAAAGCACCTTTTTCTTTCCAGTCCCATCACCACTGCAATAATTTCCTAACTGGTTTCTCTCAAATACCTTGCTACTCAGTGGCTGCCATTAACCACTCCCATCCCCAATGCCTATAGAATTTAATTCAAGGTCATTAGAGTGGGAGCAGGTGCAGCAAGGTACTCCAGAACTTTGACAGTTAAACTATAAATATCAACTCATAATAGATGAGAATAATATATATGAAAAGCTTCTTAAAGGTAAAGTATTTCTAAGATCAGAAACAAGACTAGCAAAACCTATCTGTATGAGCCAGAACAAGCTCAGGCAGAGTGAAGGTCATGTTCCTGTTTAAAGAAGGCTTATGAAGAAAATATGTTATCCACAAGGGGTGGGGAGGTACCATCTATAGATAATAGAAAATCGAGTTTGTGACAAAGAACTGGCAATGTTGGCTTGAGCATTGCTCAGAATACCTGTCTGCTTGTCACAGATGCATCTCTGCTGGGTAATTAGGATGTCTGGTTATTCTCAGTGGGCTCCTCTACCCAGCTGTGGCCTTGGGAGGCTGGCCTGAGTGGACCCGACCCATGGGTTCCCTTGCCCTTCGGCTACGCCTTGGGGTTAGTTAATAGAGAACATAGTCAGGAGACCAGAGGGAGATAGGAGAGTGAGGTGGGATTATTGATTCCTCCAGCTCCACCCCATGCTTGTGGTCCTGACTTAAGGCCACAGCTTCTGCATTGTGGCTTTGCCACTCCCCTCCCTCATTCCGCCTGGCCTGCAGGCAGCAACAGTAGTACTGCACTGTTCCTCAAGTTACCCAATTTAAGTGTGCCATCTGTTTCCTGCTGGTTCCCTGATCAGTGCCTGATATCATTAAGCATTCAAATCATAACTCCCTCGCCCCAATCTCATCTTCACCCAAATTATTCTGTTTATAAATTGGCTTCACATGTGAATTCATCTATAAGGAGAGAATGTACTGGTCATGTTGACACAAGCATTCTGTTCTGTCTGGCATTTACAGTTCTCATTGTTAATTAAGAAATTGGCATTCTGATTTTATACCTTTTCATTAAATTAGTTTTGTTAGTGTAATTCAGTCTGCCTGGGATTGATGAACCTGAGGTGCTGCCATAACCAAAGGTCTGGGCTCAGTCCACTCAGATGATATTACCTCTGGAAGCCTCTGGTGACCATCCACTTCCACCCCCACCCCAAGCTACTCAGTGCTTACAGTTCCTCAACCATGTCATGCTTCATGCCTCTGGGATTTTATCCAGGCTGTTCTCTCTTTCCCTGAAATTCACCCTTTCATCTCCTAGGTCATTCCTCCAAAGCACTGTTCATGCATCACTTCCTCTGTGGGGTCTTATTCATCTTTTCTAGAAACAATCTGTTTAGCAGTTACTTACTGAGTACCTTTGTACTGGGAACTCTGAGATGTCCTGGGGACATGGGAGTGACTCAGAAAGTTCATGCTTTGTAGCTTCACAGATGAGATGATGTAAAAAAATCCTATCTAAATGACAGGTAAGACATCTGACAGTCACATGCATAGACTGCTATGGAGACTTGAAGGTGGGGGCAATGGTGGGCAGGTGTCAGGAAAAGGCTACCTGTAAGAGATGGTATTTGACTTTGTTAATGAGTGAATGGACCAGGCAAAGATCATAAGGAATACAAGGCTTTCTGGGATTTCAGAGCAAAGGGTGTCTGGGGTCTGTGAAGCTTATAACTGCTTTCTGAGTGGCCGCTTAACTATAGATGCCACATCCAGGACATCAGCTGTCCCACTCAGATCTCAGCTGGCCTCTGTGTATTGGCCCTCAGGTGGTTTGTATCTTCACAGCAGGCTGAGACTCCTTAGTTCAAAAGCACACAGGCACCAAACTCAACATTTTACATATCCAATTATTTTTAAAATAGCCCAAACAAGCAGGTTTTTAGCTCTCCTGTGAAACTACGGCCAGCATCTGCTGGCCATCGGTAAGACAGAGCCTTATGGTTATAAGACTCCAAGCTGCTCCTGCCCCTGAGCTGTCTGACCCAGAGACTCCCACCGTGTTGCTGAGTGACATCACCCAGGCAATAAGCCCCCTCACCAATCCCCTCTCCCTTGAGACTTCCCTTACCCTCCTGTCTTCCTAGATGGCGGTCCCTGTGCCGTAGCCTCTGGACAGTCTTGTGCTGTGAGTGACTTCCGCCCCCATGCGACCGCGTCCAAGAGCTGTGTGTTGCTGCCTTTGGTACTCACATTTTTTCCCCTTGATCAGCCCCCAAATTCCTCAAACCCCCTCTAAGCCCACACTGGATGCTGACGGGCTCACCTCATCAGAGCCCTTCTTGGGGGAATTTTAATCTGACAGCGGAGAGATAAGGAGCAGTTGGCTGCAGGGAGCAGAAACAGAAGGTCATGCAGAGAAAAGGAGACGGGAAGCAGGAGCCCCGAGGCAGCAGGAGCCGTGAAGCAGAGGGAAGGGCAGAGCGCTTAGTGTCAGCAAAAGACAAACAGATCGGACGGAGTGACTGTAATGAGGAAACACCAGGTAGAAAGCTATGGGCACGTATAGCCGGCTGGGGGGGAACAAAACAGTACAGCAGTGCCCAGCTGGCAGTTTCAGTTCCCACCCACGTTCTGGTCTCCACAGGTCCGGACAGTGTCCTGATTCCAGTCCTGCCATGAGGACATGCCACGCAGTGTAAATTCCATTCTGATAGAAAGCAACACCTTTCCCAAGGCAACCCTAGCATGTCTTTATTCTTCACATCCAAAAGAGCCAGCTCCCCCACACACTAGAGAAGACCGTGGACAAGGTCTGGGGTGGGGACCTGCGGTGTTTTGGGAAATCCCAAGCAAGTTGATATTTCTAGATAAGACAGTGCAAGCTGGAGAATTAGTGGAAATGAGGTTGGAGAGGTGAGTGAGTTCAGGTCGTGGAGCCCTCGTGTGTGCTCTCTGAGAGCCCTTGGCATCTTTCTGCACGGAGCCAGTGGGCTTTCAAAGGCACTAGTAATGGATCAGATTCACGCTTTCATTGCGTGGCTCTGGCAACGGTGTAGGAGGCGTTTGAGATGGGCAAGGCTGGAGGGAGCTAGCCGTCGGGGCAGGAAATGAACAGAATGCATAGCAGGAATGGAGAGGAAGGAACATACTCAATAGAAGCTCAAGAGGTTAAAGCGACAAGAGTTGGTGACCTATTAGGGTGAAAGAAAGAAAGAAAAATGTGTGACGAGCGATTCCCATTTTTCAGATTTTGGCACTGGATGAATGGGGTGCCATCGACTGAGACGGAAGAGCAAACTGAGGCGGGGAAGGGAGGAGGGAGAGAAAAAAGTTGTGTTTGAGGAATGCATGGGACATCCAGATGGAGGAACCTCAATGCACCTGGGCTTCAGGGCCAGTCCTGGGTCCCACCTCAGCAGCGGCCACCATCGCCCAGACTCATCCCTGTACTGTTGAGTCTGCTCCCTAAAATGGACCAATCATCCAAACCCCCTCCCTGTCCCAAAGCCTTCCTCTGTCTTCTGGTATGCTAGCAAACTTTCCTGTCATCAGGAGTATCTCAAAGCCATTACTTCTTTCTGGATTTAAATAAGCTCTCCCTCAAGGATTCTCTTTCCCTCTCAGCTCTCTCAAGTGGAGGCTGGGTTTTATTTCTCTATTTTCCCCTCACAGCACAGGTTCTGCAGGGCCAGGAAGTGGAATTGAGGCTCTTCTCCATTCCCGTTTCCACATACCAACAGCTTCTTCTGGAAAGCCCTTGTTTCTTTGGGGATCACTCGGTTTCCTCTCACCTCTTCATCGTTGTTATAACTAACATCTTCATCACTTTCATTTGCCAAAGAAGGTGAGTTTTGTTTTCATGGTCTTCTCCCTTCATTCTGGATGATTTCCTCTGCCCTATGAACATATCATCTACCACCCTGAACCCTCTGTTTCTTGATTTAATCGCCCCCAAAGACTTCTCCTTTTCAACTTGGACACCCATTCCTACGACATCCAGACCCTGCGTCATGACTTCTGGAGTGGCAACTTCATTCTGTTCTCTAACCACCACCTCCTGCCAAAGACTCCACTGAAACTCTCTCTTGACCTTATTGAAACCTTCCAGCTTTTAGCCTTCACCTTTTATTGCTATCCAGGGCTATTGCATACAATGCCAGGTTAATTTGTGGGAAAGGCTAAAAGTATGGGGATGTATTCACTTTTTAAAAATGAATCCATATTCCAGAGTTCATCTTGGTTGTTGGGGAAGGGAAGTGTGGGCACTGCAGGGAGATGGACATCACAAATGGGTGGTTTCCACCACAAGCGTGGCAGGAAAGCAGGACAAATGGTGAAATCCATCCCTTATATAACTCTCTTATCACTTATTGTCTGCCTGCCTGCAATGTTTTTTGGCTCAATCACTTGGCACTAATTATATACTCTAATTTTTTACATCTGTTTGTCTGGAGCCTGGTCATAGAAAGCCCCCTAGGCTTTCAGATATAATCTCTTCCTGCAAGGTCTTGTGCAAATTATTTAACTGCACCTGAAAATGTAAATAATAGTCCTGACCTCATTAAATTGTTATAAATATTAGTGAGTTTTAATGGGGCAGGGCCACATTACTTATTTTGGAAGGATTAAGTGAGCTCACTTTGTTGTAGGGACAGTTTGGTGCAAAAAACTTAAATTCCAGCTGAGCTAATTTAATTCCAGTGATGTCCCTGAATGGGACGGGCATCTCACAAAGTTCACAGCAAGAAGACGGTCCATGAGGACAGAGGAAGGGATATGAGATGCCCTGAAACAGGAGAAGGGAGGCGGCTCCGTAAACACATCAAAGTCAATTCTTCATAAGTGGTTTGAGGTTGGTGCCTTTTGCTAATACTTGTGGGAACACGATGGAGCAGTAGCAGAAATAACTCACTTGTAGTCAATGGCTCCTTACTAAAGCTGAATCTTATGCCCATTTTTGAAAGAATCATGAACATTATTCATAGACCTCTAGAGAGCAGATTAGGATATTAGGAAATGTAACAGAAAGCAGAAAAAACGTTTAACTGAGACATGCAAACTTTAGGTGCATTAGTGCTATGGCAACCAGCCAGATTATTCCAATTACGTCCCTAATTGGGTCCATAAATAATTTATAACCCACCATTTGTGTCTGGGGCAAAGGATTTCTCACAGCAAATGCTTAAGTAGCTGTTAAGGTCCTAATGATTTCCGATTCTGAATTCATCAGAACTCCTGTAGGCTGTGATCCCATGGCCTTTCTTGAAGTCATTTGGTGGGGATCACTCAAGAGTGGAGAGGAATCGCTTTCAGTGTCTCATTGGAACAGGCTGTCAGAGAAGCAATAAGCTTACCTCTTTTTGCTATTATTTTGCCGTTGGCTTTTAATTAAAGTCAAAAGCCACATCCATGAAAGTCAGAAATAAAACTGAAAGCAAAGCTTCCGGAGTTCCTATGATTAGCACTCAGGTTTCCAAAGCAGAAGGTCATTTCCCCTTTCTAATAGTCTGCACTTGTTTCGGGTGTTTTTATGCTGCCTGGTGATTTTTCACAGCTTTTCTAGGTCATCTTTAAATTTTTTAGTTTGAGTATATTAACATATGTATAATATAGTGGATGAAGTGCACACTTCTTAAGTACAGAGCTCAATAAATGTTTTTGCAAATGGATTCACACATGTGACCGCCACCCAGATTGAGATATGGAACATTCCAGCTCCCCAGAGGCTCCCTCACTGCTTTCCAGGGTGCTTTGCATCTCAGTGGAGACAGCTAAAGAGTGAAGCCCAGCCGGGCCGGGCGTGGCTCAGTGGTTGAGCGTTGACCTGGGATCCAGGTAATCGGGGTTCGATTCCTGGTCAGGGCACATGCCCAGTTGCGGGCTTGATCAATGACTCATCATTGATGTTTCTATCTCTCTCTCTCCCCTCCTTTCCTCTCTCTGAAATCAATAAAGATATATTAAAAAAAAAAAAAATGAAGCCCAGATGCCTGGATACCATATGATTCGTGTGGGTTCCACTCCCAGGGGACACTGAGGACACTTCCTCAGTGAGATCAGCAGCTATGTGAAGACCATTTTAGAACTCAGGTGCCCTAGGGGGCATTTGATATTGAGATATGTGTTAGCCTGGCCATGGGGGAAAGGTCTTGTTTGCTTCCTGCCAAAACTATAGAGTCCCTTCTCCTGAGGCCCCGTCCAGGGAAGCCACAGCTCCTCCGTCCAGAAGCCCATTGAATGTTCTGTAATTCCCAGAAGGCACTTGTGTGACCACAAAGGGCAAGTGGCAGCCTGGATGTTTGGTTTGGCCAATGGACACCTGGAGGCCATCTGCCACTGGTCACTTTTGGAGAAGGACAAGGCTAGGGGTCCTGCTTTATCAAGACCTGTGATGCAAGACCTCAGTCCTATGAAAGTATTCCTACAGGTTTGTGCCTGGTGGGGAGGGGGGAACCTCTCAGTTTCTCCTTTTACACATGGCTTTTGACCCTCTGGGGAGAGGTGGCTAATAGCTCATACTTACGGTACATTTTTTAAGTGCCAGGCACTGTGATGAACACTTCACATCGATAATCTCATTACTCTGTAACTGCATTGGCCAATATTTTCATTTTAGAAATAATGAAACAGAAGGAAGACACAGCTATTAAAAGGTTATCGAGGAGATCGCTTAGCAAGTTATATGATGTCTAATCACCGGGTTGCATACCTGAAACTAATACAGTATTGCATGATCAACTGTCATTGAAAAGTAAAAATGATTTAAAGTTTAAAAAAAAAGTGGTGTCAGACCCCAGAACCTGCAGTCCTGCTCCTGGGCCCTGGCACGTCCCCAAATGGCCCACTGCCTCCCACAGAGTTCCTGGGGAGTGCTATTCATTCTCAGGGCTCTCACGCCTACGGGGACTGGCTCTGGGCTAGGGGAGGAAATACAATTCACCTGACTTATGAGTTAATTAAATTCCTGAACCATGGCTGCGAATCAACACTTCGTAAATCAAACCTTTATTTCCCAGAGGCACAGAGTTTTATAAACTGGAGTTCTGTTTCTGGAAATCCATTGATTTCACAAAAATATAAAAATCGATGATAAAAATAAAACACAAAACACACACGACAAAGATTTATTAATTAGAAGAAAGCAAATAATAGAAAACTAATGTTATAAACGTTAAGTTGGGTGGCCTTTTCCACAAGGGCTGGGTTAACTAAGGCAACTTAAAACAGATTTAGAATAGAGATGTCTTCCACCTTTTTGAGTGAAATTTCCCTGGAGCAAAACTAGGCATCCTTTATTGTTTCAAGGACTTGAACTGCGCTCAAAACAGATGCATCTTTCTTAAAACTTCCCAGGGCATGAAGGCACCTGAGTCTTCAGAGAGCATTGCTGCTGCTTCAGGCATCTCTTCTGCTGTTAAGTCGTTGGTGGATGACTGCAGTGTGAGATTTCGTCATTACAGTGAGGGTCTTAGGATCAGAAAGGATGTAATGATGGGGATGACAGTTCCTGTGGTGGAGAGTCAGGGATCAGCCTAACTCATCAGCCTGAACTCACAAAGCCTTCAGGGAGCCCCTGTGCCCCGCTCTCTAGAACACCTCCTCCTGGCCGCCCAGGGGTCCAGGATCCTAGGCAGTAGGATTAGAGGTGCAGTAAAGATATTTACAGGGTTAGGGGCAAACTAGTGAGGGAAAGTGGAAGGGGTGGTTCTGGTCAATGGCTATCTTATTTTTGCAGTTTGTCCAGGGCAGTCAGAGCTGAAAAACAAGTACTTCAAAGAATTGACGACAGCCCTGCTCATAGTTTAATGTGCGTGGGAATCACTGTTGTCTCGTTAGAGGCAGATTCTGATTTGCCACCACTCTGAGGTGGGGCTCGAGACTCTGCGTTTCTAACAAGCTCTCAGTTGATGCTGGTGCTGCAGGTCTGAGGCCTACACCTTGAGTAGCAAGAGTTCACAGGTGATGGTCGCGGAGCAGTTGTTGACGTCTTGCCTTTCCTTTGTTCAAAGTGTGTCTCTGCCCTAGAAAATGCTTCCCTCGGATCCCTATCCAGAACCACTTAACCTTGGTCATCAGTACTTTCACTCTTGGTAGTTTTATATTTGGTCATATTAATTAGTCAATTCAATTCAATACACACACACACACACATATATAAAGTTTCTTTATCTTTATTGTTGAGAATATTACAGATGTCTCCTTTTTATCCCCACTGATCCCCTCCACCTCACATCCATCCCACCCCCCCAGGCTTTCCCCATACCAATGTGTGTGTCCATGGGTTATGCTTATAAACATATAAGTTCTTTGATTAATCTCTCCCCACCTCTTCCCCCTCCCCGCCTTCCCTCTGAGATCCCTCAGTCTGTTCCATGCTTCTGTTTCCGGATCCACTTTATTCATCAGTTTATTTTATTTATTATATTCCACATATAAGTGAGATCCTGGGGTACTTGTCTTTCTCTTACTGGTTTATTTCACTTAGCATAATACTTTCTAGTTCCCTCCATGCTATCCCAAAGTATAAGAGATCCTTCCTCTTTACAGCTGCATAGTATTCCATGGTGTAAATGTGCCACAGCTTTTTTATCCGCTTATCTACTGATGGGCACTTGGGCTGTTTCCAGATCTTAGCTATTGTAAATTGCGCTGCTATGAACATAGGGGTACATAAATTCTTTCTTATTGGTGTTTTGGGTTCCTTAGGCTATATTCCTAGAAGTAGAATCACTGGGTCAAATGGCAGGTCAATTTTTAGTCTTTTGAGGAAACTCCATACTGTTTTCCATAGTGGCTGCACCAGTCTGCGTTCCCACCAGCAGTGCACTAGGGTTCCCTTTTCTCCACGCCCTCGCCAGCACTTGTAGTTCGTTGATTTGTTGATGGAGCCATTCTGACAGGTGTGAGGTGAAATCTCATTGTGGTTTTAATTTGCATCTCTCTGATGATAGCGATGTTGAGCATTTTTCCATATGTCTCTTAGCCATTTGTATTTCCTCTTTGGAGAAGTGTCCATTTAGGTCCTTTGCCCATTTTTTAATTGGATTTTTTTGTCTTCCTTTTGTTAAGTTGTATGAGTTCCTTATATATTTTGGATATTAACCCTTATCTGATGTGTCTTTGGCAAATATGTTCTCCCATACAGTGGGCTCCCTTTTCGTTTTGTGGATGGTTTCTTTTGCTGTGCAGAAGCTTTTTATTTTCATGCAGTCCCATTTGTTTATTTTCTCCTTAGTTTCTCTTGCCCTAGGAGATGTATCAGCAAATATATTGCTACAAGAGATGTCTGAGATTTTGCTGCCTATGTTTTCTTCTAGGATTTTTATGGTTTCGTGTCTTACATGTAAATCTTTTATCGATTTCGAATTTACTTTTGTGTATGGTGTAAGTTGGTGGTCTAGTTTTATTTTTTCGCATGTACCTATCCAATTTTCCCAACACCATTTATTGAAGAGGCTGTCTTTACTCCATTGTATGCTCTTGCCTCCTTTTTCAAATATTAATTGACCATAACGACATGGGTCAATTTCTGGGTTCTCTGTTCTGTTCCACTGATCAGTATGTCTGTTCTTGTGCCACTACCAGGCTGTTTTGATTACAGTGGCTTTGTAGTATAACTTGATAGTATTGTGATCCCTCCAACTTTGTTCTTCTTTCTCAAGATTGCTATGGCTATTTGGGGTGTTTTTGGTTCCATATAAATTTTTGAGGTGTTTGTTCTAGGTCTGTAAAATATGCTGTTGGTATTTTAATAGGGATTGCATTGAATTTATAGATTGCTTTGGGTAATATGGACATTTTAATGTTGTTAATTCTTCCAATCCATGAACATGATATATTTTTCCATTTGTTTATATCCTCCTCTATTTCTTTTTTCAGTGTCCTGTAGTTTTCTAAGTACAGGTCTTTTACACCCTTGGTTAAGTTTATTCCTAGGTATCTTATTTTTTTAGTTGCAATGGTAAATGGGATTGTTTCTTTAGTTTCTCTTCCTAAGAGTTCATTATTGGTGTATAAAAATGTCATCAATTTCTGGGTGTTAATTTTGTATCCTGCTACCTTGCCGAATTCATTTATTAAATATAGTAGTTTTTTGGTGGAGTCTTTAGAGTTCTGTATGTACAATATCATGTCATCTGCAAATAATCACAGTTTTGTTTCCTCCTTTCTAATTTGTATGCCTTTTATGTTTTCTTCTTGTCTGATTGCTGTGGGACTTCCAGTACTATGTTGAATAAGAGTCGTGAAAGTGGACACCCCTGTCTTGTTTCTGTTCTTAGGGGAAATGGTTTTAGTTTTTGCTCATTGAGTATGATGTTGGATGTAGGTTTATCATACGTGGCCTTTATTATGTTGAGATATAATCCCTCTATCCCACTTTGCTGAGAGTTTTTATCAAAAATGGGTGCTGGATTTTGTTGAGTGCTTTTTCTGCATCTATTGATATGATCATGTGAATTTTTCCTTCATTTTGTTTACATGATGTATCACATTTATTGATTTGCAGATGTTGTACCAGCCTTGCAACCCTGGAATAAATCCCACTTGGTCATGGTGTATGATCTTTTTAATATATTGCTGGATCTGATTTGCTAATATTTTGTTGAGGATTTTAGCATCTATGTTCATCAGGGATATTGGCCTATAATTTTCTTTCTTTGTAGTGTCTTTATCTGGTTTTGGAATTAGGCTAATGCTAGCCTGCTAAAAAGAGTTTGGAAGTGTTTCTTCCTCTTGGATTTTTTGAAATAGTTTGAGGAAGATAGGTGTTAATGCTTCTTTGAATGTTTGGTAAAACTCCCCTGTGAAGCCATCCGGACCAAGGCTTTTGTGAGCTGGGAGCCCTTTGATTACTGCTTCAACTTCATCAGAAGTTATTGGCCTATTTAGATTTTCTGACTCTTCCTGATTGAGTTTTGGAAGGTTGTATTTTTCTAGGAATTTATCCATTTCATCCAGGTTGTCCAGCTTGGTCGCATAGTTGTTCATAGTATTTTCTTACAATTCTTTGCATTTCTTTTGGGTCTGTTGTTATTTCAACTCTTTTGTTTCTGATTTTGTTTATTTGGGTCCTCTCTCTTTGTTTCTTGATGAGTCTGGCTAAAGGTTCATCAATCTTGTTTATCTTTTCAAAGAACCAGCTCTTGATTTCATTGACCTTTTGTATTGTTTTTTAGTTTCTGTGTCTGCTCTTATCTTTATTATCTTTCATTCTACTTACTCTGGGCTTTTCTTTTTGTTCTCTTTCTAAGTTTTTAAGTTGTAGGGTTAGAGAGTCTATTCAAAGTTTTTCTTGTTTTTTGAGGTAGGCTTGTAATGTTATGAACTTCCCTCTCAGGACTGCTTTCATTGTGACCCATAGATTTGGAGTTGTCGTGTGTTCATTTTCATTTTTTTCCAGGAAGTTTTTAATTTATTTTTTGATCTCTTTGGAAACCCATTCATTGTTTAAAAACATACTTTTCAGCCTCCATGTGTTTAAATATTTTTTAGTGTTTTTATTGTAGTTGATTTCTAATTTCATGCCACTGTGATCCTAGAAGATGCTTGATATGATTTCAATCTTCTTGAACTTATAGAGACTTGTTTTGTGTCCTAATATGTGGTCTATCTTTGAGAATGTCCCGTGTGCACTTGAGAAGAAAGTATATTCTGCACCTTTGGGGTATAATGTTCTGTTAATGTCAGTTAAATCCATCTGATCTGGGTGTCATTTAGGGTCACTGTTTCCTTGTTGATGTTTTGTCTGGAAGACCTATCCAGTGAAGTCAGTGGGGTGTTAAAGTCCCCTAATATGACTGTATTGCTGTCGATCTCTCCCTTAAAGTCCTCTAGAAATTTTTTAATAAGTTTAGGTGCTCCTATATTAGGTGCAAATATGTTTATCAGCTTTATATCCTCTTGCTAGATTGATCCCTTTAGTATTATGTAGTGACCTTTCTTGTCTCTCGTTATGGTCTTCATTTTGAGTCTATTTTGTGCAATATGAGTGTTGCTACCCCAGCTTTTTTTTTCTTTTCATTTCCATTTGCATGGAAAATTTTTTTCCATCCCTTCACTCTCATCCTGTGTGAGTCTTTTGTTCTGAGGTGGGTCTCTTATAGACAGCATATATTTGGATCATGTTTTCTTATCCATTCAGCCACCCTATATCTTTCTATTGGGGCATTTAATCTATTTACATGTAAGTTTATTATTGAAAGATACTTATCTACTGCCATTTTGTTTCTTTATACCTATGTTTCTCATTCTCTTTATTTCTACTTCTAATTATAGCAGTCCTTTTAACATTTCCTGTAATGCTGGTTTTGTAGTGATAAAGTCTTTTAACCTTTTTTTTTTCCCCCCTGGGAAGCTCTTTATTTCACCACCCAGCTTGATTGATAATCTTGCTGGATAGAGTAGCTTTGGTTTCAGATCCTTGTTTTGCATTACTTTGAACACTTTATGCCATTCCCTTCTGGCCTGTAGAGTTTCTAATGAGAAGTCAGATGACAGTCTTATGGGGGCTCCTTTGTAGGTAACAGATTGCTTTTCTCTAGCTTCCTTTAAGATTCTCTCTTTGTCTTGGATTCTTGGCGTTTTAATTATGACATGTCTGGGTGTGGGCCTCTTTGGATTCTTCTTGCTTGGGACTCTCTGTGCCTCCTGAACTTTTGTGCCTTTTTCTTTGACCAGGTTAGGGAAGTTTGATGTAGTATTTCATCAAAGAGGTTCTCTAACCCCTGCTTGCTTTCAACCTCCTCTGGCACTCCTATAATATGAATATTGTTACATTTTATGCTGTCCACAGCTCCCTTAGACTGTCCTCCTGTTTTTTAATTGTTTTTTGTTTTGGGGTCTCTGATTGATTTTTTTCTACCCTGTCTTCTAATTCACTGATACAATCCTCAGCTTCCTCCGATCTGCTGTTTATTCCTTCCAGCGTATTCTTTATTTCTGCTATGTCATTCTTCATTTCCTTTAGTTTCCATATCTTTTTTTCATGCTGTTGAGCTTCCTTACAATCAGTGTTCTGAACTCTACATCTGATAGATTTCTTATCTCCATTTCATTTAGCTCTTTTTCTGGAGACTTCTCTTGTTCTTTCATCTGGGGCTTATTTTTTGGTCTCCCCATTTTAACTACTTTTTTAGGTTTGTTTTTAAGTGTGTTAGGTAGATCTGCTAGGACTCAGTCTTTTTGGAGGGTCTCTGGTACAGGCCAATGCCAGACGCAGTTTGTGACTGGCCCTGAGTACCCTGTTTGGAGCTATCAACAACCCCAGGCTTGAGGTCCCCTCTGCTGGGGCTGGGTGCATTTGGACAGGACCAAGATGCACACCAAAGTCTGCTTTTCTAAGGCCCGAGTCCCAAAACAGATCAGGCAAAGACTCAGCACCCTGAGGTCTGCCTCTGCCTGCAGGCTGATTAATCTGATTCTCTTAATGAGCCTCGGGCCCCAGCGTGGGGCAGCTGATTGATATTCATCTCTAATGGGCGTCAGTCTGTAGAATCTCTAGGGGCTTAGGGCAAGAGGTTTTCTTGCAGGCTGGGCAATTGCTTCCTCCTCAGGCAAAAGCTGCTTGGAAGGTAAATGTCTTCCTCCGCAGTCTGGGTGAATGACTTGGCCCAGGAATCCAGAGGGGTGCCCTCTGAGCTCTATGTCCAGAGCCGGCAGCCATAGATTCTCCTCACACAGCTCCCGTCCACTCTGCCCTCCCTCTGCTGGAGCCCAAGGTGAGTGGCTGCACTCGAAACTGCGCTGGCTCTTTAAGAGGGCGCCTGCTTTTCCAGCCGTCTCTCCCTGGCAGACAGAACCCCGGCTGCTTTCGCAGCCAGATGTTCTGTGGGGCCATCTCAGGTCTGGTGCTCTGGGCTGGGGAGCCCCGCCAGGGGTTTAGGCCCGAGTCCTCTGTGGGAACCCCCCACAGCTGAGATCTCCCTCGGGACCTTCAGCTGCTGCCTGTGGGAGCCCGGCCAGCCCTCTCGTGCCTCCGCACTTCCTTCCCCTCTCTATGCGGTCTCCCCTTTTCCTCCTTGGTTATGGGGTGCTGTCCAGCTAGTCTTCAGTTGCAGTTGGTTCTTCAGGATGGTTTTTCTATAGTTTAGTTGTAAATCCAGATTGGTCCCTGGAGAGTGGCAGGGAAGCTTCCACTCAGTCCGCTGCCGGCTTGAATCGTTCCCTCAATTCAATATTTAAGTCTCCCCTGAGTCCAAATAAAAGAAGGCTTTTTAAAGGGGCTCTATTGTAATTCTTAGGTTCCTCTTGCAATATGCCCTCCAGACTTGACCCCTCCTCTGTTTATCCCCAGAAATCTCACTCTGATCATTTTCATTTTGTTCTTTGACTGGAGGTTTCTTGTACCTGAGAAACCCTTGTTTCAATCTGCCTCTTTCTCCCTTTGTTAACAAAAAACTGATCCCTGCTGGTGAATTTGTGGCATTTTGAGTGCACAGGAAATTTGAAATAAATGAATGAGGTACACAGTGTTGTTCAGATGAAATGCTGGGGTTGGAAAACTATGCTCATAAAAAATAGGTGAGTAAATATGACTTGGGTTGGATAAAACACTGGAAGATTAATCACAAGCTTGCATGGCAGCTGACGAAAAATTGACCCAGAGTCAACAAGCCAGATCTAAAATGCCCACTGCTTTGGGAGATCCCCTGTGATTTCTCATCACAAATGCCTGAGGGGACAGCCAAGTGGGCACTGACCTTCTCCTCCATGTCCCTAGCAAAATTACAGTCCCACCTTGGACGTTTGCTAGGCTTGGAGAAAATACAAATAGGCCCTCAGATCATCCAGCTAATATTTAAAGTTTTAAATCAAGCTAATAAGTGAAATAAAATACTCTATCTTCTATATATTTTTATAGTTACTTGGAAGGCCAGGTTCAATGTCAGAATTCTTGTATTCCTTGGATTTCTGAGCCAAAACAGGGTAACTGACCCTGTGCTTGTGGCTCATTTATTTCCCTTCTCTTCCCCTCTCAGCTGCATTCCACACCAAGGGGGCCTTTGCTCCCATGTGTCTGGAACTCCAGCCTGTGATCTGAGCTCCTTTCCCACCCCTCCTAGCTGCAGCCTTGACTAGGCCTCCAGCCCAGGGGAGTGCACACCTAGGCTGTGGTCTGCCCCTGGAAGGCGGCCCCCAGGACCCACTCAGCTCCCTGGGGGACCAGGTTGTGCTAGAAGGTAGAGGAGGAAGGAATTTCTAGTTCAGGGTCACTATGAAGGGAGACATTGCCAAGGATTCGGGGCCATGACATGGTGCTCCTGGGACATCCCACGGGCCCTGCTCTGTGGGTTGGGCTCTGCTCTGTGAACCATGCCAGACCTCATCTCTTGGGCAAAATCCATATATAGATTTTTGAGTTCTGTTAAAATTGGCAATTAGCTCTTTAGAGAAATCGCTGCCGCGTTTCTGGCATGGAAAACAGCGCAGGGCTGGGGGCAGGAACCTTCCCTGCAGTTTGATTCATTTTCTGTTGGGGTTCAGAAGCACAGCCAGACTGCAGGCTTCTCCAGGGGCTGATGGCTTAATTGCCACATGCATCTCGTGGGGAGCACTTACTTGGCATCCCAGGCTTGACTCCCTGGCCTTGGAGGCAGCTGACACCTGGAGGGGGCCAGAAGTGTTGGTGGCTGCCACCCAGCAGAGAAGAAGGAATTGGAAACATTCCTCCCTTGTTCCCCTTTAAATCACCTCTTTGTTTTTAAGGACCATGTGATTTGGTGACATTTTAGCCACCAAGGACTCCACCTTAATTGTTCATAAATTGTATCCCCTGTACCCAGTGCAGTGTCTGGCACAGGCCAGGGGCTTAGTAATGTTCTTTGGTAAAAATATGCTGGCTCTCAGCTGCCTCTTTGTGAAGGGCCTCACCATCCCTAGTCTCCACTCTCTCCACTCTCCCTTCTTGGTGATTGCATTACGGGTAACAAAGATTCCTCTTCCCCTGCCCTCTCCAAGGTGGAATTCACTTCCTCACCCCTCTGATGTTGGGCTTGGCCTTGTGACTTATTTTGGTTAATGGCCCGTGAACTGAGGCTTTAGAAGTGATTATATTATCTCACTTATTTTACTTAAGTGCAGTGATGAAAAAGACAACGTCATGGTCTGTTAATTTCCTTTTTCCATGGCCAAACAATTTTAAAGAGATAGTGGAAGTAGTGTCTGTTTATCTGCCATGTGTGCTGAAGTGGGAAATGCTCTAAGAGCAGTGCTTTGGAAGTTGCCAGGGGAGCTGAGTGGCCCTGATGCTGTTAAGAGCACAAGACACTGTGTGGTGGGGGGTATTGGCCGGGAGTAGGGTTGGGAGGAAAACCGAGGTTAAAGAAAGCTTTTCTTGAAACGAAATCCTACACTTCTGAAATGCAAACCAGGCAGGACAGATGTGATGGACAAGCTACCTGCATGGTTTAAGAATGAATTTCAGAGGCAGTTTTCGAGAAGTGGCAACTTTGCAGACGATGTGGAATTCAAAAACACTGCGGCGACATTAGGCCCCAACACCCCAAGCACACAAAACAGCACCTGCCGTGTCTCCTTGGAGGCTTCCTGTGCCAGCACTTCACTTTGATAAGAAAAGTTTTTCAGCAATCGTTGAAATGCTTTAATTTCACGCTATCTGAAAGTGATACTTAAGTTGTGGAAAATCACATTTAATTGTAGTAGTCTGCTGGCTATTATTTTACTGTTGCTTGGATTTCTCTCTAAGCTCTCAAAGACCCCACAGGAAATAAAATATCCCCAAATTGACGTGCTCCCATATTTAATGACTTCTGTCCATCTAGGTCAATTATTTTGACTTATGCTAAAGCAGCAGTAATCACACTATAAGGTCAAGGAAAGCTAAAGATTACAGCTCGGCTTTGAGAACTCAGTGTTTGTGCCTGTGTTTTTCTCTCACTAGGATGTAACTTGAGAGTTTAAATCTTGTGCGATCCACTCTGTATCCACAGTACTTGTTTCCCTACCTCAGTAATGTCTGAGTAATGAGTTCATGGATGTCTACTTGCCACAAGGCTCTGACCTGGGGGGGACACAGGGAGAGAAGACGTGCGAATCAGTGATCATAAGACAGGGTGAGCAGGCAACTGAGGCTTCTGTTTTCTGAGGAACTCTGTGCTGGTTACTGGGCTGGCCTTCAATAGTTGTGACCTGCTCTTCCCCACAGCAGCTCTGTGATGCAGGCAGGGGGAAGACACTGAGGTTCCGAGGAGTTAGTGAATTTGCTCAGGTTTTCATACCTAGTTGGTGGTCAAGTTGGGATTGAAAACAAGATCTCTCTACAAATACAATATGATTTCACTTATATGTGGGATCTAAAGAACAGTATAAGAAACAAACAAAATAGAATAGACTCATAGATACAGAGAACAGACGGACAGCTAGCTGTCAGGGGAAGGGGGTAGGGGGACAGATTGGTAGTTACAAAATGGTCATGGGGATGTAAACTACAGCCTAGGGAATACAGTCAATTATACTGTAATAACTACATATGATGCCAGGTGGTTACTAGAAATATTGGGGGGACACTTTGTAAAGTATATAATTGACTAACCCCTCTGTTGTATACCTGAAACTAATACATAACATCGAATGTAAACTGTAATTGAAAAAGTTTAAAAATTGCTTCTGAACAATAAAGAAAATAATTTTTAAAAAAAGAAAAGAAAGCAAGCTAGGCCTCTCCAGACCATGACAGAGGTTGCCATGCCATGGAGGTCAGAGAAGGGAATGACAGTCACTGTGAATGGAGGCAGAGGAGACACCTAGAATTGACGAGAAATCAAAAGGTTTTATTTATAATGATTAAGGCTGGAAGGAACCTTCAAAATTATTAGGACCAACTTCAAAGGCACAGAGAAACAAGACAGTATTCTGGAAGGTCCTACTCAAAACACTCAAAATGCGTGATGAGCTGGCTGGGTCAGAAGGATGACCTTTTGTGGATGTCTGCCTAGAAAAAGCAGTGGGTGTTGGAATTTTGGTTGAGAAAGAAAATAAGGGGATACTAGAAGTGATGTCATATTGAGGTCTTCAATTTGGGTGGCCCCATGTTAGCTTGTTGGGAGAGAAGTGCCAGATGGCCTGTAAAAGTCAGGCACCGGTATCCTGAGGGGAAGGTAGAGATAGTATCTGACAGCTCTACCAGGGCAGAGGGATGGAGGGAAGGACCACGCACAGTGTGGGCCAGCAGGCTGGGACTCACTTTCTAGTCCCCTGGTTCTTAACTTCCTCAATTCTCAAAGGAGGAACTTGTCACAGATGTTGCTATAGTGGGTTTCAATTTTATTTTACATTATTTGATGCAAAAAATTACCATTACCTTTTCTCTAAATATGACATAGCTTTTCCAAGTGTTCACCTTCCTGGATGGAGGAGAATTTTCTTCACTCATGTTTTTCTAGGAGTCTCTGGGTCTCATGCACATTCAGGTAAGGAGGCCTTGGTCTTCTGAACACTGTGGTTTCTTTCATGGGTCCATGGTTTCGGCTGCCTTGAAGAAGCAACTTTGCCATTCTCCAACCAAGTTTGGAGATACAGCAAGGAGAGGGGTTTGTTCTCTGCCATTCCCAGAGTCGTCCCCATCTTGGGAAGCAGTAAAAGCCTCTTTTGCTTTTCATTAGGCCCACCTCTGCCCCTCTCAACTTTGGCTTCTCTCTCCCTACCGCACACTGAATCCACTGATATAGCTGTACAGGTGTCTCCCAACTGAATATCAGTCCAAATACCCCCAATACTTAGAAAGGTTAAATTCTTATTAATATAGCGATGTAACATATTGCCCCAAATTTAGGATTTAAAACAATGATCATTTATCATCTCTCATGGTTCCAGTCAGTCAGGACCTCAGAAGCAGCTCACCTGGGTGCCTCAAATTCAAGGTCTCCCATGACATTGCAGTCAGATGTCAGCTGGGGCTGGGGGCTCACTTACAAGGCCGGTAAGTTGGTGCTGGTTATTGGTAGGAGGCCTTGGTTCTTCCTCACGTGGGTCTTTCTCCTCGCGAGTGGTGGTTGGCTTCCTCAGAGGGAGGGATGTAAGAGGTCAGGGGAGAACCTGCAGCGCCTTCTGTGACAGCCTTGGAATTCATCCATTGTCACTGTCACTTCCACCATAGTCTATTGGTCACCCAGGGCCAGATGTGACTGGGTATCCAAGGGAACTAGCCAGAGCATGTATACCAGGAGGTGGGGTACACTGTGAGCTGTCATGGAGGCTGATGACCACATACAGAAACCAGGGCTCAAATCCAGGGCCGTGCATGGGAAAGCCCCTGTACCGCACGTGCTGCGCTTCCCCAGCAGCCTCTTTGAATGCTGGGGTCCTTCTGAAAGAGTCATCACCTTAAGCCTGCAGCAGCAGGTGTAGGTAAGCTGATACTAAGAATGTCGCGAGAGAGGCAGAGAAGCCTGGGTCCTGGAGCATGGTATGAGGGGAGAGACACAGGGACACTGAGCAGAGGGCAGGTCCAAGAGGAGGAGTTGGGAGGGGCCAGATAACTGCCACCCACTGGGTATCTTGCTTTCTGCTGCCCCTGGCGTCAACTGTCAGGTGGTCTCTCACACTCCTTTATACCATTAGTGGTCCTCCTGCAAAGCATCTATCGATAGGTTTGGATTTTCTTAGGTAGTACCAGGATTTTAGAACAGAAACAGACTTGTTCCTTCCCCAGAAAGTCTGCACCTACTGGGTTAACTGATTCTCAAATACCTGCCAAGTCATGTTGATCCCCCAGGATCTGCAGAGCAGTCTCAGCAGGAAACTGCCGTGGGCAGCTCAGTGGGTTTCTCTCTCTCCCCCCGTTTATTTATACTGATACTTATGTTTCTTTGGTGGTGTCTCTATGCTCCTTATTTAAACTCAGAACATGGAAGCCCTGTGGCTTTCATAGGAAATACAAGATATAGAAAAACTGTTCCTAATTCTAAGTACAGTGACCCCTGGGACCATTTTTCAGAAAATAATTTTCAGTATTTTAAAAGGTCGGCCTTGAGTCGGGACTTAGGAAGAACTACTGTTCCCTTGGAGGTCTCAGCTCTCATCAGTGAGGTTTTCTTTCTTTCTCTTTCCCTTTATACTGCTTTGCTCACCCTCCCTGCACCTCTTCTGTTGTTACTGATGCTAATGTTACCAATGTACAGGACCTTGGGACTCAGCTTGGCAAGTAAATGATTATCACTAACTCCCCTGTATTGTTATTTTCAAGCTGTTTTCACAAATATCTCATTTAATGTGTGTTATAACTCGATAAAGTACATAGGACGAGCCCCCTCCCCATTTTACAGATGTGAAAGACAAAGCGCCAAATACCTGAGGCGCTGTGGGCTGGTTAGAGCTGGAGCAGAGTCTGGTCTCCCATGGTTAGGCCTGGCCCCCCGCCTGGGCCTGGGAAGCAGAAGGTATGGACACAGGCCTCCCCCGGGGAATCATGCTTGGGGGTGGGGGGACCACTACCCTAGATTAAGACAGGCTCTGAGGGGCTGGTGGGCTCTCTGTTATTTTTAAAATTACTTTACATCACTTTTCTTTACAACTGAAAAAAAAAATGGGTCAAACATAAGCTTACAGCAAACAATTTAAGAACCGATCAGATGATCGGAGTTGACACTTTGCCAGAGGGGCTTGAAATTCACCCGTCTGTCCCCCTCATGAAATAACAGGTGACACAACCAGCTCCTTCTCCTGTCCCGCGCAGGGCCTGCCTCCCTCCCGAGGCTGCCGTCCAGTGGTGCACCGCCCGGGCCTCGTGCCAAGGACGAGCCCTGCGCCCTGAGCCACCGCGCTGGGCTGGAGCCACCGGGCTGGGCTGGAGGACCCGGGCGCAGTCCTCCTGAGCCACCGCGCTGGGCTGGAGGACCCGGGCGCAGTCCTTCCGAGCCACCGCGCTGGGCTGGAGGACCCGGGCGCCGTCCTTCCGAGCCACCGCGCTGGGCTGGAGGACCCGGGCGCAGTCCTTCCGAGCCACCGCGCTGGGCTGGAGCCACCGCGCTGGGCTGGAGGACCCGGGCGCAGTCCTTCCGAGCCACCGCGCTGGGCTGGAGGACCCGGGCGCCGTCCTTCCGAGCCACCGCGCTGGGCTGGAGGACCCGGGCGCAGTCCTTCCGAGCCACCGCGCTGGGCTGGAGCCACCGCGCTGGGCTGGAGGACCCGGGCGCAGTCCTTCCGAGCCACCGGGCTGGGCTGGAGGACCCGGGCGCCGTCCTTCCGAGCCACCGCGCTGGGCTGGAGGACCCGGGGCGCCGTCCTTCCGAGCCACCGGGCTGGGCTGGAGGACCCGGGCGCCGTCCTTCCGAGCCACCGCGCTGGGCTGGAGGACCCGGGCGCCGTCCTTCCGAGCCACCGGGCTGGGCTGGAGGACCCGGGGCGCAGTCCTCCCGAGCCACCGCGCTGGGTTGGAGGACCCGGGCGCAGTCCTTCTGAGCCACCGCGCTGGGCTGGAGGACCCGGCGCGCGCAGTCCCCTGCGTCTCGGGCTCCCTTCCAAACGCCCCTGCGGGCCGCCGGTGCCCCTGCGCGTCTCCTGGTCGTCGGGGGCCGTCTGCGGGACGGAGGGCTCCCTTCCCCGGGAATCGTGCCTGGCCAGGCAGGGCTGGGGACGCCGAGGACGCCCGCCCGCACGGGGCTGGCCACGCGCGGAGCCGCCCCTCCCGCCTCTGCAGAGGGGGGCAGCCGGGACCAGCTCCGCCCGCTGCGCCTGGGCGCTGCGCCACGGCCTGGGCGCGCGGGCTCCCCGCCCAGCAAACGGCCTTCCACTGGGTGGATTTCGCGCCTCCGCTGCCCCAGGGGACAGGCCGCCCGCTGCAAAGGCCCAGGCCCAACCCCGGAGCCGCTCGGGACTCGCGAGCGCCCGGGAGGCCAGCGGGCGTGGAGGCCAGGGCGGCGCAAAGCGCTAAGGGCGCCCCCCAGTGGCCGGCCGCCCGCGCAGCCCGCGGTCGAATTCCCCGTCGGCGCCGCAGAGCTCCTTCGGGGCTCCTGCGGGAACCGCGCCTCCCCATCCGCGTGCTCCGCGGCCCACCCGGCGCAGGACACGCTGGCTGCTGGCTGCACCCGGGGGTCTTTCTGGGGAAGCCGGTACCCGGGTCTCCAGGAGGAGCGCGGATTCTGACGCGGGGAGGGCGCGGCCGGTTCCGCCGGGTCTGCCCTCCGCCTGGGGCCTTGCGCTCGCTCCCGGCGCAGGGAACAAGGCGGAGTCGCTGGCTGTTGGCGTCCTGTTTCCAGGCGCAGGGGAGGCAGGACACAGCCCAGTGGCCTCTGAAGCCAGCAGTGCTCAGCCTCCTCTTGGCTCCAGATCTCTCCAGCTGGGTCACCTTGGGCAAATCACCTCACCTCTCTGGGGCTCAACTTCATCTGCTAAATGGGTGCACGACAGAGACACTTCATAGGATGATTCTCAAGCTCCAGTGGGGTGATCCCTGCGGAAGCTTTAACCCAGGGCCTCAGTATTAAAAAATAAGTGTCCTCAGTTATTTGAAACACCTTAAACCTGTATGGTTTAATTACTGAAATCCACAACCACGGCTGCCTTCTGCTATGGGGCCTTAGGTGGGTGCGCAGGCCTTTGGCCCAGTCCAGGGCTTCCCTATTGTTCTGCTGAGCAAATGGCATTCAAAATATTTTATTAGCACTGATGACAGTCCTTCAGCTAGGATTTATATACGTAATTATTTATTTTTTCTTTCTATTTGAAATATTACCTTCCATTTATGACTTACTCAGAAAGGTTTTGATTACCTCCCACCCATTAGGCATCCTGCTGGGAGTTGTGAATATAGTAATAAATTAAGGTAGACAATGAATGTGCCCTCGATTCCTAGTGAACCACAAAGAGATTTTTCTTTCTTAAAAAACACATGTACAAATGGAGACTAATCATCTACCCACCAGCAAATACTCACTGAGAACTTGCGTAACGGTGCTGTTGGAGGAAGGATAGACAGGATGTTATTTTGTTTTTGCCTTTAATGAGTCACTGTCATTCTGAGAAGGCAGGAGAGACATAATGCACAGACAGAAAGACAGTATTAACCTAAAAAGTCGGTGGCTTAGAGCGGCAATGTGGCTACGGGACAGCACTTCCAGGGAGTGAAAAGCTGAAAAGGGCAGACCTTGCAGGCTGTGGGGAAATGAGAACCACAAACAATCTATGAAAACTACAAAAACACTACAAAAAGAATGGAAAAGGAAAGGGATGGAAGGCTTACTGAGAACACTCACCAGAAAAACATTGCCTTAGAGCAAAGACAACTATGACCCAAATTGTTGCAACAAATTGCAACACAGCAAGGGTGAGATCTAACTGCTACGGAACAGAAGGGGGACAGCAGGACGCGTGAACTGGAGCTGGCATTGAGGGGGACATGGGGAGAGGGAGGGACTATGAGAGATGTTTGCAGCTCAGCTCAAACAGGAGAAAATGGTTTTCTGCTGGGCAAACAATGGGGAGAAGCCAGGGGAGGAGACTGCTGTTTCCTGAAATAAAACCTCTTAGAATTTATTTGTTCAATCCAGATGAATGAAGGAATTGAATTTAAAAAATAGATACTAATAGAAGGGAACCTCTTTCCTGACCACCACCCAGTGCTGACCCACTAAGGGTGCACCTGCAAGGCTCAGGCCTCTGCTCACACAGCACCAGGCTGGGAGAGCCACCTCCCCACTGGCCAGGGCCCTTCCAACATCTTCCATAGACAGAGCCCCAATGTGTCTTCCTCAGGCTGGTCCTAGCGCTGGCCACCAAGGAAGACCCAGGAACATCCCTCAGCCATACTTCCTCCATGATCCCCAATTTAAGCTGCTGAGACCCTGGCTTCCTATGATGTTTTCCTGTGATCCTGTTTGCTGCCACCCTGAACCCCAGGTCCAGAGACCCAAGCTTTAGTGCCTCGTCTTTCATTTTCTGACTTCCCAAGGCCTGGCCACTCACCTGGGGGCTCCATGTCTCTGTGTTTACTGCTCCTGCACATCTGGGCTGTCAGTCTTTGGCAGTGTTACTCTCTGAGCTTCAATTATTTCTTTCTGGTGCTAACTTGGGACATGTAACTGACTCCACACTTGACAGATAGGGGAGGAACAGGGGTAGAGAGAAGCGGGAGCTGGAAGGAGGGAAGGACAATCACTGGATGAGTCCCCCAGAGACTGGGAGTTGGGCTGGGGCAGGTTGAGAAGCAATTCCCAGAATCAAGTAACCAAGGGAGAGGCAGTGATGTCATAAGGGTCCCATTGTGACACCCACTCACACACCAGGAGGGGAGCTAGGATTGGGCAGGAGGGCTCAGAAGGGAATTCAAGGCCAGTTACCCAGTAATCTACTAGAAATCCTGCTCGGGGGTAGAACTCACCAGGTCAGCTTACAGCTCCAGAATACATTAGAGACACATCCCCCAAATTAGCACTAGATGGGCAGCTCATACATACAGTATTTGAAACTCCTTCACCAGGAGAGAATGTTGCAGTTAAATTGTCTTCCAGCAGCTACCCTGCCGGCTCATAAAATCCTACACTTAAAGGTACATGATGAAGCATATTTTTATGATAATGTGTTGCAAACACATCTTGAGGTAGATACATAGATTCAAAGGGTAACAACAGATGTATAGCTAGAATTCTTCACGGTTTGGTATAAAATATGTATCTTGCACCTGAAGCCAGAATCAATCATTCTTAATAAAGGGGTTTGTTCAGCACAGGTTTCCTGCGTGGGCTCATGGCTTGATAACTGGCTATGCTGGACATGGTGCCTGGATCTTCTAACTGCTGCTGTTGATTCATTGAGAATTTAGCTGATGCTGGGCACATTGGCAATGCCTTACATTTATTATGCATTAAATTTTACTGCAGCTGCTGATGTAGCAATTATTATTCTTATTTTAAAGGTAGGAAAAGGAAGATTTAGAGCCCTTAGGAACCTTGGTAATGGCACAGAGCTAGTAAACTGCAGAGCACGCTCACCCGCCTGCCAGCTTCCCGACACTCCCCCAGGACACGATGGCTCCTCTAGGTGGCGCTCGTGTGTCAGCTTTTACTGCTTTGGGGCGGCAGAGGAAGTCTAGGACCAGTACTTTAACCCAAGGGGGTATCAAGAATATTTTGTAACTAATGTGATCATTGGTATGTTCCTCTAACACCAACTGAGAATAGTCCTTTGCTTGGAATAGTGAGAACAGTACCTAGCAACTTATTATCAAGAAAAAGTTTCATAAGGTTTTATTCCCCCCACTTCAGTAATTGTAGGACTAAAATTACATTGTTATCCAAAATGCCAGTGGTTTAGCAAACAACTCTGGAAGTGGCAGATCACAAATAAGCATACAGAGCTGATTTCGTACAGCCCACTTCTCGCCACATGGCTAGTTTGGCATTAGGCAAGGGACAGGTGGGATGGCTGGATGTAGATGGCTACATTTGTGTGTTTGTTTTTAATTTTGGAAAGTCAGCTTTTTCTAATTCTTATCTATGACCAAGGTGGGGGAGATTAAGATACTCTATACTACATCAGTACTTAAGTAATAGAATGGTGAAGGGGTGAAAAGACAGGTAGACAGGAGGGAGACAGGTAGAGTCTGTTTGATGCACACACACCTCATTTACACAGAGAATACCTGTGGGGACCCCTGCGTCCCCGCTGTCACTCCAGGCTGAGCAGTTCAGACCCACCCACCTGACTCAGGCACCTACTTGGTGGGGAAAGGGAAACAAGCTCTAGTTTAGGATAAGTAAATAGGAAATCAGAAGCCCCTGTCTTTTTAAACTATTATTATTGGAAATGCCTAATGCACAGCATTGTAATTATAGTTAACAGTATTGCATTATATACTTGAAAGTTGCTAAATGACTAGATCTCAAATGTCCTCACCACAAAAAAGGAAAGTAATTATGTGACGTGATGGAGGTGCGAGCTAACACTACGGTGATAGTCATATTGCAAAGCATGAGTGTATGGGAATCAACACGTTGTACACCTTAAGCTTACATAATGTTCTATGGCAATTATGTCTCAATTTAAAAACAGAAAAGGGAAAAATGCCAAATCCTAATCAGAGCATATTTGGCAGTCAGGTTTTCACTTAAAGAGCATCTCTAATTTTTTTATGTACACACTTTTGATATTCTGTTGTTTACACAAGTTATGTAAAGTTATATAAAGCCTTCAGATTAACCCTGTAGGTCGGGCATTATCTCTCTTCTACAAACCAGGAAAATGAAATTTCATGTAACTTTTCTAAGTGGTATGTATAGGGGAAAAAACAAATTTAGCTAAGCAGAGGTCTTTTGTGTCCTTATAAGGACAGTAGCAAATCATGTAGGAGAAAGGGAAGACTGCAAGTAGAAGGCTGGATGGTGGGGGAGGGGGACATGATGCATTCACATGGGGACAGGTGCTGGTTTGAAGGTCCTGCCAAACCTCCGAGTAGAGACCTTGAAGAGGAAATTGGCTACAGGGGTCTGCAGTCCACAGGAGAGATGAGGGTAGAGGGTCTCTGGCATCTAGATTGTATTTAAAGCTATGGGATGTGAATTCTAAGATCAAAGAATTCTAGCTGAGTTCAGTCATTTCCCTATAGCTTGCAGAATAACCACGGTATAAATAACTCCAAGTTATTTTTTTAGGGTGCACTTTTTTTTTTCTTGCACAGATATCATCTCATTGACAGTTAGCTCAATCCAATATCACCCCGAACACATACTGGGTGAAAGAGAGCCCAGAGATTCAGAAGCCAGATTGGCGCTGCTCCAAAACCTGTAGCTGCTCATTAAGAATTTCCTGTGCTCACCCTGCTCACAAATTGCTGCTGCCTCGTTGCAAACATTTTCCTACATACCTGGAATTTTGTCACAAAAAGCAAAACGTTGGATAAACAGTCCTATAGGCTGAACCAGCCACCTGGCTCACTGGAGAAAGCCATTCCCTCTGCATTCAGCCAGCTGAACAAGCCGTTCTCCGGTCAGACCCTCAGCACGGAGCTTTCTGCACAGAAATGAACCAACAGCGCACTGAAAAAAAACTGAAAAAGAAGGAGATTTCATCCGATGGATCTGCCTGCCTTTGTGTAGTTCCCTGGTTGGCTAAAACAAAACACACAGTCTTGACTGTGACGTGCAACCTGGGTTGGTTCTACGGTCCGCTTCCCTCTGGAACCCCGCTCTTCCCACAGCCTGTTCTCCGGGTGCAGCCCTCGGGGACGTTAAGTGGAGAGTCACTTAAAATGAGTCACTTAGAAACAGCAGCTACATCGAAGAGCAGACAAAGAACCACAGACCTGAGGCACTGGAGACTTGTCATTCCAGTGAACTGATTTTGCTGATAAGGAAACTGAGGCCCAGGAGGGGAACTGACTTGCTCAAGCTTAAAAGTTGGTAGCGACGGATAAATGGTGACGGAAAACAATGAAATAAAATAAAATAATAAAATAAAAATAAAATAAAAACTGGTGGTGACAGAATCGGAACCAGATTCTGTGACAGAACCCTTTCCCCACCGTCTCTTTGAGCTTTTTGTTACAGAAAATTTCAAACATACAGAACAGTTTAATGGACCCATTGCTCATGCTGAGGGACAGCAGTTCTCACAGTTATCACCATCCTGCCAGTGTTGTTTCACCCCTTCCCCCTTCTACTTGTACTGGGTTGTTTTAAAGCCACCCAAGACCCCATGTCATGCCTCTTACTGATGAGAATATTTTTAAAAGAGAGAAAAAACACATGCCATTCAACATCCAATAAACTTAACAATTCATTTATTATCATCTAATACCCGCCCATAGTCATTTCCCTGATTATCTAGAAGTTGCCATTACAGTTGTGTTGTTTGAATCGGGTTTAAAAAGGTCCATACATTGCACTTGGTTGTATGTCTCTCAAGTCTCTTTTAGTCTTTAGCAACCTGATGTCTCTTTTAGTTTTGACGCCATTGATGTCTTAAGAGTAGATCAGTTGCCTTCTAGAATGTTCCATGCTCTGGGTTCGGCTTTCTCCTTCCTAGGATGTCATCTGTTTCCACGGCGCTTCCGTTCCCTGTATGCCCGGCACATGGGGGGTCAGGCCCAGGGGTCTGCTCCGACGGCGGTTAGGCCAGAGGAGCTGAGGGGGTCGCGGGTGCGCGCTGGCTGCCCGGGGACGGCACAGCTCCCGGAGGCTTCCCGCGACGCTGAGGCTGCTCCGCGGGTGCAGGGGTATTGCCGATCCCTCCATTTAAAGCTCCCCGTCGACCTTCACACGGCGGCTCTAGCATCTCAGGGTGACCACTGCCTGAGTTTATTGTTTCATTACTGCTTGAGAGATGGTGATTTTTTATTTTTTAGACATGTTTTTTGATTTTTAGAAAGAGAGAGGGAGAGGGAGAGAGAAACATCCATCGGTTGCCTCCCATATACGCTCCAACCTGGTATCGAACCCTAAACCTTTTGGAGTCTGGGACGATGCTCCGACCAACGGAGCCACCCAGCCAGGGCAAGGTGGTGATTTTTTAAATCTACCAATCCTTTTGCTCCTAGTAGCTGGAATTCTTCCACAAAGGAAAACTTTTCCTTATAAAGTAAAGGGTATGGTAAATGCTTGATTCTGTGCCTTTGTTTATCAGTTGTCAAGAGAATTGTTGTGCCCTGGCACCTTCCAGTGGCGACAAGTGCAGGGGGTTTGTTGTTTCTCCTGGTTCTTGTATCGTATAATATGTTTCAGCCCGTTGCCTGTTCTGGTGCTAAAACTGTTCAGCCTGAGGCAAAGGAAAGTCCCTTCAGATTGGCTCATGTGTTCTTGGATGTCATGAGTCTGCGACGGCCCCCTTGCTTTTGTCATGGTAAGATGTCCCACACGCGTCTCCTTCACGCCCTGCCCTAGACCTGCTAACTTCTATTTCTGCCGGTCCAGAGGGACTTGTGTGACTTCCTGCTTCCCCTGACCCTGCCTGTCCTTAGGGGTTGTCTGGCCTTCCCTGTGGCTAACAGCTGTGCTCAGTAGAGGCCGAGCTTAGTCACCTCTCTGCTTAACGAGACGCTTGAAAGTTCTACTCTGAGTTTCTACAGCCCTTTTCTTTGAAGGCCGCGGAAGCCCTTTGCGTGCCCAGATCTCGCACTTGGTTTTTTCTTTTGTTTTTCCTCTTAACATGACTGCGTCATAACCACCTAGGCAGACACAGAGGGAAAGGGGGAGAAGGAACATTCTGGAGGACAGGAGACAGATCTGAAATGTTACAGTGAATGCCCGGCTCTGAACTAAGTGTGGGGGTTAAGCTCTGTCCTGGTGAGGAGAAGGGTGGTAGGGACTGAATTGTGTCCGTCCGTCCGTCCCCCCCCCCCCCCCCCCCGCATGTTGAAGCCCTAACCCCCAACGTGATGTATTAGGAGATGGGACCTTTGGGGTAATTAGGTGAGGTCACGAGGGTGGGAGCCTCGCGACGGGATTAATGACCTTGTGAGAAGGAGAGAGAGATCGCTCTCCCGAGTGCACCACAGACAAAGGCCACGTGGGGACACAGCAGGGAGACCGTCGGCTGGCCAGGAAGAGAGCCTTCACCGGGAATTCATCATGTGGCGCCTGATCCCGGACTTCCCAGCCTCCAGAAGGGTGAGAACTCGGCTTCTGTCGTTTAAGCCAGCAGGTTGGCAGCGTTTCGTTACAGCAGCTGGAGCAGAATAACACGAAGCGCACAGAAATCAAAAGCACAAAGCCAGGTGCTAAGTGCTACAGGTGGGGTGACGATGCCAGAGGGCTCCAGGTGAACCCCACTCCTGTGCAGGCTGCTCGGTGCCCTGGGCTGGGACTAGCTGGCCCCAAAGAGCAGGCCACGTGGTTCCTGGAAGGCTGCCCAGGAGGTGGGCAGGGATGCTGCTGGCAGGGGCTGGGGGGTACTTGGTATGTGGGGCTTTAATCATTCTTGGCACCACACACTTTCATGGGCACAGATGCAACCCGGCTTGACAAGTACACTGGTTTGGCTTAAGGGGACTTGTCTGGGTAATATAAGGGTGAGAGTAACTCAAGGGCATTATTCAGGGACCCCCCCCCTGCTTTTTCCCAGAGCATGCTGGGCCCAGGTATGACTTGGCACCAGCAGAGACAGTGGTTGGAGTCTGAGCTGCCTTGTGTTTCCCCCAGGGGCCCTCTCTGGCAGGGCATCACAAGGGGTCCAAGTCTCAGCCTTAAACACTTCCCACCAGCAGGCAAGACAACAGTGATCTCTAACGACCAAGCGCCCGTGTAACCCACACCATACTCGGCCAGGTTGGGACTAGGGCCCATTTTCCAGACAAGAAGACTGAGGCTCAGACAGATACCTTCACACAGGTAGAGCCGGGATTCCAATGCATTTGATGTTGATGTTAAGCCTCATGAGGGGGTGACCACCTCCTCACTGCTGAGGCTCTAGTGCCCCTCACAGCACCATCAATGCCTCCGTCAAACTCAGGGTATCTTGTGGGTCTCTCTGGATTATGTAAACTTGCGAGCAGTCCCTGCACCCCAAATTACCCCACAGGGAGACTGAGGGCTCGGCAACAGACGCTGCCGTGTTGACCTGCCCATCCTTTCCTACTCCATCACAGGCCACATCACTGCGCCACAGCAGAGGGGTCGCTGCTTCCACATTTTCAACATCACCAGCCGCCGGCTTCCTTATTTCCTAATGTCTCCCAATTTTGAAAATATTTGCAAGAGTTGCTAACATTTTTGAGACTTCTCCTGAACCAAAGGTGTCACCACTCAAACTTTATCAATGTGCCAAAAAAATTGCTGGATCCAGCTCCAAACACTTTTGTGTTTGAAATGCCTTTGGAGAGGAGGATGGAACTGGAGGGCCCTGGGGTTCAGCCTGCTCAGCGGGGGTTTTGAAGATTCCCCCGAGGGGAGAGGCCTGAGGCATGATGCACGATTCCTGCACTTCCAGCAGAGTCCCCCACCATCTGCATGACCTCCAGTGCTCCCAGCACCAAGCTGGAATACTTCCATCACACTCACGCCCACACCTTGGCCCTTCCCTGTTAGAACAGCCCGCCTGAAAGTCAGTGGAGTCAGACCCCGTCTCCGGCTCAAATGGAGACACTTGACACAAGAAACTGTGTTGCTGAAGATTGCTTGGAAGATGATTCCTAGAACTTGGACACCACCTACCCACTGGGCATGTTCTCAAGGCAGTGGAGGGTCCCAGCGTCGCCCCCGCCCTTGAATACGGCTGGGCTGCAGGGCACATACTCTCAGTCTGCGGCCAGAGAAAGGAAGACAAGAGACTTGTCTTGCTCCCGGCCCAGAGCCGGGCCAGGCTGAGTGCTCTTCTAGTTTTAGTTTCTTTTCTCTTTGGCACGCCCTTGTTTACACCCTGCGTCTGTCCCCTCCCAGCCCTGGCCTTGTCCCCAGGCTGCCTGGAGGCAGAGCAGCCACTCCAACACCTGCAGGTGGAAGTTAACCCACCCGAGGGCTAGGTAGCTGACGGGTCAACATCTTCCTACGGCCGCATTTCCCAGAAAAAGCGGAAGTAGACAAATGATTTTTAAAGTTAAACGTATTTCTTTACTACTGATTTCCCATAGTTCCGGATATGCCGTCCCCCAGAATTTCGGAAGGCGTGGGGTGGGGCTGTCTCCCTAACCTTCGCCTACCGAGCCCTCGTCTTGTGTAGCACCCCTTACACCGCAGCCTTGGCCCCCGAATCTCACGGCGCTCACCGTGGAGGCCTCGTCCTAGGGTATTTGCATTTTTAAACAGGCCCGCGGCTCTGATAAACAGCTAACGGTGGGAACTGCTGTGTAACCAAATTTCCTGGCTTGTGCGCATTTGGATGTGTGCGTGTAGCAGGGAAGGTGACAGGCAGATCTGCGTGCTGATAACTCAGGATTCTCTACCCAGACGTCCTGCTCAGTTCCAGACAAATGTGCCCAGCTGCCCGCCCTCTGGGCGTCCCCGCTTACAGGCAGGCCCAGGGGGAATCACTCTTGCTCCCATCAGCACGCAGCAGTGTCTTGCACCCAGTTGCTGACGCCCGAGACCTCGGAGTCACAGCATGGCCCCCTCCCTCACATCATGTTCCTCATGGATTCTGCAGACCTCCCTGCGCCAGCGCCCCTCCAGGCGGGTGTGGAGGACGGCACCCCCGCTCCCCGAGTGGCCAGCAGGCTCCCCTGGGCGGTGGAGTGACAGCTCCTGCCTCGCTGGGTGGCTGTGAGGAATTAAGTGCTTAATAACCACAAAGCAGCAATTTCCTCTATTAAATATCCACCCACTCAATAAATATAGCAGGTGCGTTATTTCCAGATCAGGGCTTGGTGCTGGTGTCACAGAGTAGATGGTTTGTGTGCACTCCGAGGGCTTGCGTTCTACGAGAGGGCACACGGGAAAACTAGCTGGGACAAGCCAGGTGCTGCGGTAGATGTCCACGCGGGAACCGTGGGAGGGAGACAGGCGGGAAGCGAGTGGCCCGTTCAATCCAGGGGACTGGGGGAGTTTGGGGGGAGAGAAGGCCGGTGGGCAGGCTGGCCTTGCTCAGGGGAGCCCGTTCGGTGTAGCTCGCGCCTCCTCCAACGGAGCCAGAACCTGACGTGTCAGCCCCAAGCCTGTTTGCTGCTCCTGTCATCGCGGCCGCCGAGGTTGGGACTCCTCCAGGTGCAGCTTGGAGAGTAAACCTGCTGCTGCCTGGCATCCTTGGGGTCCGGGTCGGCTGTTTGACATTCTGCTGACTCTCTCAAGGTGGCTTGCATGTTTGGCGACGAACACCTGGCTTACCTTCAAGGACTTCTCAGGGGCCTAGGTGAGAGGGACTCCAAGGGAAATTTGCGTTTGCTTCTGCAAGGTGCCCCAGGCTACGGCTAACCAGGAAGCACCTGAAAATTATTTCTCAGTTGGGTTTTTTTTTCTTTTTTGATCATGTGGTAGTATGATTTCAAACCTGAACCTTCGTGAGGTTAGACCTATGATTCGAAATTTTAGGAGAGACTTTTCTACCCCTTAACCCTGAGCAGAGACCCAAGACCTACAGTGACTTGCTGGTATTTTTTTTATCTAGATCACCCTTCCACTCAAACTGCCACCTTTTAGCTGTTTATAGGATCTCAGTTCCATTCTCCCACCTTGTATGGGCCAAAGACACGATCTTCTGTCCTTCCACGTGGCCAAGGAAACTCAGTCTTTAGTTTTCTGGAATAGGAGACTCTTCAGGGTAGCTGTGGCCTCAATTTTGGTTTTGTCTTTTGTGGATTTTTCTTGAGAGTTTGCCTATTATTTTAAGTGTTTTGTGGTGGGAAACTGTTTCAGTGTATCTTATCTGCCATATTGCTGAGAGTGGGCTTTCCTTTGAGAAATAAACGAAGAAAACCCTTGTTTTTGGACTTCCAGGCTCCAGAACTGTGCGTAAATAAATTTCTGTTGCTCAGACCACCCAGTCCGTGATGTTTTGTTATGGTAGCCCTAACAAATACAGTACCGATTAGTCAGCTTCGACGATTATGAATGTTCTGCCATTCTTGTTTCATATTACCCCCTCCCCAACATTTACTTCTTAATTTTTGGCTGAATTATTTTAAAGCAAATCCATAGCATCGCTTTATAGGTAATTACATCATTATCTATTTCTAACAGGCAAGCACTTTTAAACACAGCCACAGTGTCCATGTGGCTTTTGCAAGAATTCCGTTCCCAGAAACTGACTGTGGGTACCCTGCATATGAGCTCCCCCTGGCCTTTGGGGAGGGAACGGCATCTGTGTGCGGCTTGCTGACGAAGTCCCCGCCATCACGGATCACCTTGGAACAGGCCAGGCTTCTGCTGCTCCCAGGACCTTGCTGTCCCCTCACCAGTCAGCAGCTATCTACTGCAGTCCCTACTTTCACCAAGTCCCCTGGCCCGGAGATGTGTGACCTGCCCATCCCCATTTCCCTATGACTTATTTATTCTATAACTGGAGGTTTGTACCTCTTAATCCCCTTCACCTATTTCACCTGCTGAAGGTAAGCTAATGGACTGGAAGACTGAACCGAAGCACTCCATGCATGCTACACACGCTGTAATCAAGGCCCCCTAGGGGCTACCCATAGGGCCAGATCGGTCACCACAGATCCAGGCTCCACTATTGAGGGCATACGGGACCTTGGTCTCTTCAATATGCAACTCCCAAGAAGGTTTCTGACAGTTTAAGAACTAGAACCGGCCACAGGAAAAAAATGGCCATTTGTTGTCACCCATTGGCTGACCCATGGTAGATGATGCTGTCCCCTGGCCAATTATCAGCCATTGGAGGGGCAACAGAGGTCCCCAGTGTCAGGGAGAGGTGGGAAGACAAGATTGACATAGAGAATGAGGGTCCCGTGGCATGAGGAAGAGGTAAGAGGTGTTAGGGAGACAGTTACGTACTACAAGTTTCAGAAAGCAGGTTTCTGAGGTTGGAAGTGGAGTCGAATCCCTTTTTGGGCAGCTGGTTTCACTACTTTGGTGCTAGGTTATGAAATAAAACTTCCCGTGTGAGTGTGGGATCTGCTCACTTACTGGATCAAACAGCATGACATCATGCCATCACAGACGCTCCAAGGCAGAAGGCAAGTGTGTGTGGAACAAGCCCTGAGACAAACCTCTCTGACATGCCACCAAAGCAACGTCTCAGACACATAAGTAACAAGGCAAGTAAGGGCAGAAATAGACAGTTACTCTGGGAATTCAAGGGGGTATTCACAAAAGCTTCAGGTCGCTCAGCTGGTCTTGCAGAAAGGAGAAGTAAAATAACTTTAAAAATGGTGAAAAGACATCAAGACTGGGCTCCTACCAACTTCAATTACCTAATAAATGCTTCTTGTTTGATGCTAAACACATGTGTGAGGAAAAGGCAAGCTGCTGAGCTGGAAGCATGGCATAGGAAATCCCCATGCTTGTAGATGCAAATACATCCGTAAGGGTCCATGTTCTATCAGTTGTTTCCCTGAGTGTAAGCAACAGAAGTTATTTACCAGAAGGACGTAGGGGATCTCACAGAACTGAAGGAAGGCCAGAGTCTGGGCAGAAAAAACAAGGATCAGGAAGATCCCACGGGCTTCACTGCAGAACCCACTGAAGTTGCCCCGTAATGTAAACAGTCAGAACACCTGTTCCATCCGCTGGTTGCTCTGATTAATACGCAATGATCCAGGAGCAAGTCCAGAGTCCAGGTGGCTTGGCTTTGTTCATGTGCTCAACTCTTGCGTCGGGGAGAGGAGTGTACTGTATTCTACCTTCCCCAAAGACAGTGCCCAACAGGGGGGAGAATTCCCAGAGGCAATGCCACTCCCCAAGTAGGAGGTGGGCTGCTGGGACCACAAGCCTCCACTACACATCACACAGTAAGTCTGATCCCCTCTGGGAAGGAGAAACCTGCAACACAGTCCCCTGGGATGGTGGGATTTTTAACACCATATGATGTTTTTATGCTAAAAACAACAAAACCCAAACAAATCTTTGCTCCACCAAGGGAAAATGAAAACAAAACTACGTGTGTGTGTGTGTGTGTGTGTGTGTGTGTGTACACACACAATCTCTTTGGACCAGAAATCAAAATGATGCCACTTGGTGACTCTGGCATGGGGTGCAATATCCCTGGCATTAATTACCAGGTGTAATCATATTCCTGGATTTAGCTGAGATCCTGAAGCTTGTAAGGGAAGCAACCACAAGACCATCAGGGAGGCTGGAAGAGGGTAGGAGAGGTAAATGAAAGTTACACTTCTGTGAAAAAAGAACTGTAAATTATTTGATAAAAATGAATTAAATGCAATCAGATGGACACAATCAATTAGAAATCATGGAAATAAAAAATATAGTTTCATATTCAAAATGCAACAAACAGAGAGTCAGGTAGATATAGTAAAGAGTGAGTAAGTGAAGTGGAAGACAGTACTGAGAAAATCACCCCAAATGCAACACACCAGCCCTCCACCTACATGTCTAATAGGCATTTCAAGTATTTTTAGCCAAGGAACCCCATCTTCAAATCACATCTCTATTAGGATACACAAAACAGGTCAAAGCATAGCCACTCGGTTGAAGTGGAGGCTGTAGGGCTGATCTGTTATTCAATGAGCATGAGGGTGTAACTTGGTAATTCTGTAGTTCTCCTGGACATTGCTATAATCTTGCCTTTTAAAAAACACATATTACCCCCAACTAAATAATGAGTATGCTGAAGTCAGAAGCTGCTTTATTCTCCCATCCAAGCCCTCAGCAAGCATTTGATTTTGGTTATGCCTTAATGAACTATAAGGAAATTCAGTTCAATCACACTTGCTAGAAACTAAAACATAAGGTTTATGTTTCAACAGTGCACTCCAGCCCAGCTGGGCGTGGCTCAGCGGTTGAGCGTCAACCTAGGATCCAGGTGATCAGGGTTCGATTCCCGGTCAGGGCACATGCCCGGGTTGTGGGCTGCAGCCGATCAATGACTCTCTCGTCGTTGATGTTTCTATCCCTCTCTCTCCCTCTCCTTTCCTCTCTCTGAAATCAATAAAGATATATTTAAAAAATAAAATAAATAAAATAAACAGTGCACTCCAAGGTCAACTCGATCATCCCATTGATACAAAACCAGAACTGGATTTAACAATGAGGCAGGTTCAACTCAAGAAGCAAGAAAGGCACAAAATAATCCAAATTAGGTAGAATTCTAAAAACTAAATTTAAGAGCAGTAATTAATGAAACAGTGGAAACATTGCTCGATACTACTAGAGCCTAGTTTTTAAAAAAATATATACATTTAGCAATCTAATCAAGAATGTAGCCCCTCACACAAAGAAAATATTAAGAAAAAGTGGTCACACCTAGGGAAGACTTTATGCACATACACACTCTCACTAAATACAACATATAGTTCCAGAGACTTTTTTTTACATCTAGGAAAACTGGATGATTTTCCCAAGGAAATATACATTTAATGAAAAAGTAGGGAATATGAGCAGACTGTAACTAAAGAAGAAACTTCAAGGGCAGTAAAAAAAAAAACAAAAAAACAACAACTTGAAAATATGCACAGTGGTTTTTTTGTTTTTAAAAACATGTCTTTATTGACTTTAGAGACAGGAAGGGAGAGAGACAGAAACATCAATAATGAGACAGTCATTGATCGGCTGCCTCCTGCACCAAACCCACAACCCGAAACATCTGCCCTGACCGGGAATTGAACCTTGATCTCCTGGATCCCAGGCTGATGCTCAAGGGCTGAGCCACACCGGCCGGGCTGCACACGGTTTTATAGGAGAGTTTATAAAACCTTTAATGCATATATGATTCTCATATTATATAAACTGTACCACTAGATAGAAAAAAACCTGAAAGCTACTTATTTTATAAGGCTATCCTAATGGTCTCTAAAACTAAATAGCATAAAAAATGAAGTCATCTCATTTATAAGTATAGATAATAAATCCTAAACAAATTAGCAATGGGTGTTAACATAGGTTTCATACCAGCCACTGAAGGGTAATTCAATGTTAGAAAAACATATTAGCCTCGTTCACTCCATTAAAATTAATAGATAAATGTAAATCTATGGTTATTTTCTAAATCTTCAAAACCTCATTGGATAACTTCAAAACCTATCCCTTGGGGATGAGAGGCGGGGGTTATGAGGTGGGGTGGGAGGGAGAGCCTTTAGCAAACTAAGAAAAGGAAATTTCCTTAACAAAAGCATCTACTAGGAACTTCAGCAGCCATCACACGTATTTCCCATGACACTCAGGAAAGAAACAAGGATGCCTACAATTGTTATTAGCTAAAGAAATAAGGCAAGATCTGTTATTAAAAATTAGAAAAGTGCATTTTTAGATAAAATGATCAACTTTCTAGAAAATCCCAGACTTAAATAACAAAGTATTTTGTAACTGAACTTGACAAAGTCACTAGAGATAAAATAAATAAAAATTAACTGCTCGTTATTCCTGAAGAATGTATTTAAGGAAATGTAATAGAAATATTTTTTAAAACCAATTCATAAGAGTAGTTTTTTAAAAAATAAAGACATAAACTTTAAATGAAAAACTCATTTTCCTAAAGGACATAAAAATTCTGAATAAATGGAGACACATACTCAGTTCTGGACAGAAAGACTTTATATTTTTAAAATATTAATCCTTCCCACACAGTCTAGAAAATCAATCCAACACTAATCAAAAAATCCCAAGGTAACTTTTCTGGCCCTTGGTGGAGTCTCATATTATTATTATTTTTTTAATTTAATTTATTTTATTGTTTTACTTTTTAAATTTATCTTTATTGTTGAGAGTATCACAGGTGTCCTGTTTCTCCCCCAATTGATCACCTCCACTTCCTCCCACCCCCTTCCTAGGCCTTCACCCCGTTATTAACTGTGTCCATGGGTTATGCATATAACTTCTTTGGTTAATCTCTTCCCACCCTCCAGCCCCCTACCCTCTTTCCTCTGAAATATGATCGTCTGTTGTATGCGTCAATATCTCTGGATTTAGTTAGTTCATCAGATTCTTTTGTTCATTAGCTTCTTCTTAAAGAAGACCCTTCAACGTTTCCTGTAATGCTGGTCTGGTGGTGATGAACTCCTTTAGCTTTTTCTTATCTGAGAAGCTCTTTATCTGACCTTCAATTCTAAATGATAGCTTTGCTGGGTAGAGCAATCTTGGTTGTAGTTCCATGTATTTCATCACTTTCAATATTTCTTGCCACTCCCTTCTGGCCTGCAAAGTTTCTGTTGAGAAATTAGCTGACAGTCGTATGGGTGCTCCCTTGTAGGTAACTAACTGCTTTTCTCTTGCTGCTTTTAAGATTCTCTCTTTGTCTTTAACATTTGGCATTTTAATTATGATGTGTCCTGCTGTGGGCCTCTTTGGGTTCCTCTTGTTTGGGACCCTCTGTGCTTCCTGGACTTGCAAGTCTATTTCTTTCCCCGGGTAGGGGAAGTTTTCTGTCATTATTTTTCAAATAGGTTTTTAATTCCTTGGTCTTTCTTCTCCTTCTGGCACCCCAATAATATGAATGTTGGGCCTCTTGAAGTTGTCCCAGAGGCTCCTTATATTGTCTTCATATTTCTGGATTCTTTTTTCTTTTTGTTCTTCTGGTTGGGTGTTTTTTGTATCCTCATGTTCCAAATTGCTGATTTGATTCTCAGTGTCCTCTACTCTACTGTGATTCCATGTAAACTATTCTTCATTTCAGTTCCTGTAGACTTCATTTCAAATTGGTACTTTATTATCGATTTTCTCAGTTATTTCCCTAACAGTCTGCTTAAACATCCTTATAACTATTATTCTGAACTCTGTATCTGTTAGCTTGCATGGATCTATTTCACTTAGTTCCTCTTCTAGAGATTTCTTCTTTCCTTTGTGACATGTTTCTTTGCCTCCACATTTTGGCTGCTTCCAGGTGTTTGTTTCTATGTGTTAGGTAGAGCTGCTATGTCTCCTGGAATTTGTAGAGTGGCTTTGTGTAGTAGGTGTCCTGTGGGATCCAGTGGCTCAGCCTCCCCAGTCACTGAGCTGGGCCTTCTAGGTGCTCCCCTGTGTGGGCTGTGTGCACTGTCCTGTTGTAGCTGAGCCTTGGTTGCTGTTGGCGTCTCTGGGAGGAACTGAGCCCCCGGCCAATCGGCTGTGAGGACCAGCTGCAACTACAGCCAAAGAGCTGCTGTGCTGGGACACCCCTATGGAGCAGGATTTACTTCAGTGGAGCTTTGGTGTTCACCAAGTGCGCCCCTTGAGTGTGTCACTCGTGGATGTGGTAGGGTTGTAATCAATCGTGATAGAGTCTGAGCACCAGGTGCACTGTCTCTTGGGCCTCCCTGGAGGTGCAAAGTCAGCCTGTGCCAGTGCCTTGCCCAGGGCCCCTCAGCATGAGCTACACAGCAAACCATAGTTGGCTGCTCCTTGTGCTGGGCTTGGAGGTGCCCAGGAGAGGCCAAGCTATGAGCCAATGCAGCTGCAGCTAGTGCCAGGCCTGGGGCCGCTTATCAAGCCATACGGGGCATGCTGCTGCTTGTTTGAGAGATTTTAGGAAAGTCCTAAGCATGAGGCTCGAGAGGCCACTTGCATAGAAAAGCCCCTGAAAATGGCCCGGATGAGCTGCAGGTGGGGAGGGGCGGGGCCTCTGGGAATCACGGGGCGGGGCCAAAGGTGTGAGTCAGGTGCTGGGGATTCAAATATGGCGCCTGCCTGCCGGCTGTGTGGGGAGGACTCGCCACAGGAGCCATGGCCTCCGCCAGCCCTTCTGCCTGGGAGGAAGCTGCCCCTCCACCTCTTGCCAGGATCTCAGGCAGGTTAGTTCCTCCCCGAGTGTCCCGGGTCCTTTCAGGCTGCTCCCGGCGCTGGGCTCAGAGGGAGCGTCCAAGTGAGTCCGTGCGCGGCGCTTTAGAGGAGCTGCTGGGGCTCCCGCAGCCTCCGCGACCCTCAGGGACAGTCCCCGCTGGTTTCACAGCCCGGAGTTATGGGGACGTGTCTTCCCGGCCCTGGAGCCCTGGGCTGGGGGCTGCTGTGGGGCTGGGACCCCTCCCTCCTCCCTCCTCTCTCCTCCCGGAAACCTCCGCTGGGGAGATTCCCTCCCGGGTTTACCCCGAGGCACTGGGTGTGGGCCCGCGGCCGCGTCTCTGCGATTCAGCCCCGATCCGCCCGCGTCTCCGCCCCTCCTCCTGGTCTCGGTGGTTCTAGTTCCCTGGTTGTGGGGCTTCTGTGCAGCTGGATTTCAGGAGGCTCTGAGTGACGGTGGTTCTGTATTTTAGTTGTGATTTTGGTGTGGTTGCGGGAGGCGGCGGGTGCAGCTGTTCCCTAACGCCGCCATCTTGTTTCTCGAGTCTCATATTATTAAACAACAAGAACAAAATGTGGAAAAACAAATTTTTAAAATCAAAAGAACAAATGGGCAATTTAGCTATCACATATAATATAACGTTGCACTAATCGTACGTTTTGAGTAAGGGGAAAATCATGGAAAACTCCTAGGTGCCAGTTCCTGAGACGCAGGACACTGCGGGAGGTGGCTGGGAGCGGTGGACGGAGAGCGCGCTTAGCTGAGGTGCATTAAATGTGAGACGCCCATTAGACCTCTAAGAAGAGATGGACAGGCAGCCGGATGTGTGAATCTGGAGCCTGGGGAGTGCTCTGGGCTACAGGGATACATTTAAAGCCATGGGGTGCCACAGAACTTTTACTAGGCTTTTAGATTTCTTCCTGTGAAATTATATAGTTTGGCTTTGCAAGCAGGTTTCAAAAGTGCACCCATTCCACCATTTCTGTTTTCTAAGGAAACAGGTAGAAGTATGTTTGGATCAGTTTGGTATAGGATTAGATAATTTAACCTCTTTGATTATCCCTCCACTAATACTTTCTTTACTATTTTAAAATACATTTTTATTTTAATGTCATTTCCCTTTAAAATCATTAATAAACTTCTATCTTCTACAAGGATGCAAAGCCTCTGGGGTTTAAATACCTCTCCATTGTTGGCATGGCTCCATCTTCCCTGAACACACCATGAAAACGACCCTGGTCTCTCAGGTCACAAAGGCTGTGCCCCAAACTGGCCTCGCAGGAACTCTGACCTCTACCCCACCCTCTAAGAGCTTGAGAGGTCGGTGAAGAGTTTGTACCACCCCCGGATCTCTCCTTGCCTCCAACACCCTCATATGGTCTTAATCATATGCTCTCTTGCATTTTAAACATTCAAATCTATTTCTCAAACTAATACAAACCCACTGAGAGATTATACTTGAATGAATTGCCACACATGAACACCAAACCATGCAATATTTCTAATATACTTTGCTTTCTACACCAGAAGTACATGATCCAAACCTAAAATGCAAGAGTAAATCAGTTATATCGAAATTAAATGAACAGGACCCCACTGTCTACCTAGAATACCAAACTAGTCACAGCGTGAACAAAATGCTAGCAAGCCGTGAAGAGAAAGCGCCAAGGCACAAAGGGCGATGACGGCCCATCAGAACTCACGAGACAGCCACCCACAGGTCACACAAGTCCTATCCAAGGCAGCACTTTCCGGAAGGGGCAACAGGGCCTGGGGAAAGCCATACCTTATTCCCACACTGTCCTCACTTATTCCCAGCCATGTCCTCATTCAGCACAAAGTAGAAAACTGGTTGACAGCAACCCATCAAATATGTGCGCTCGACCAACCAGAGCAGAGTGAGAACTCCATGTGCACACATGCAGACACATGAACAAACATGCACACGTGGGCACACACACGACAATATGGCCAAGCATGCCACACCAAATTGTATGCATACTGTGAAGCAATCTGAATTAAGAAACTAGGGTTGTGGCCACCGCCATTTATTTATCTAGTTCATAACTAAGTAGAACACTACAGTAGTGCTAGAGATGCAGAGAAATCCTGCCCTTATGGGGCTTACAATCTTATTAGGGAAATAAGACAGGCACATAAAAAGGCGGGCTTTAGAAAGCATATGCTGACAAACGCCACGAGAATTCAGAAGGCAGCATAGTTTAAGAACAGCGAAGTCACAAACCCAGTTCGAGTCCCAACGTGGTCAGTTAACTCCTCTGGGTTTACTCCCTCGGCTGCGGAATGAAGTGGTGAGGTTTAGAGGCTGTCTGCATTTGTTTGCATCCTGATTCTGGGTAAAAGCTGAGGAAAGTGTTACGGAGTAGGTGGCACCTGAGCTGGACACGGAAGGAAGGCAGAGGAGGCCTTCCCCACAGGGACAAGGGGCTGAGGCAGGCGGAGGCACGGGGCCTGCGGGGAGAAGACGGGCTTCGTGCGGACGACGGGCGGGAGGTGCAGGGGTGGCCCTGCAGCCCCAGGCGCTGCCCACAGACGTGAGCCGGGGTCCTCACACTTACACCCGGCCAGTTACTGCACATAATTCCAGACTGGAGAAAACACCAAGAACGGCAGCATTTTAGCAAACATTTCACTCAACTTCCAGAAAATATAGAGTTTAACATTATACCGCTATGACATCAATAAGCTGTTCCAGTTGTCAAAATGTAAACCAATTCAAAGGTTACATTCTTAGTAAACATAACTAAATCTCTTAATTCAAAAGGACATTTGATACAAATTATATTATCTCAGCAATTCCAACACTTATTTTCTACTCTGTTCCATTTACTGTGGAAATAAAAATGAGTACGACAAGCCCCCTGCCCCTGAAGGGTCGGCATCCTGATCAACTCTGCCTACCCCGGATGCCCTGTGGTGCATATGACCAAGGCATGCCATACGGCCCGGCGTACAGAGGACAGAGTCACCCGGCTCAGGGCAGAGGCGGATGGCTCAAGGAGAAATGAATTTGGCAAGAAGCAGAGGGCATATGGCTACAGACAGGGCGCGTTGCATGCCAGGGCCCAGCACAGGTAGTGCGGCCGGAGCGGAGTGGACAGGCAGAGACAAGTGACACCTGGACTTAGTGGGCCTGGACTCAGCCCCAGGAAAACGCTTGCTGTGCTCTAATCGCCTTCGGGAAAGGGAGCAGTGAGGCTTACACGCTCCTCGGCGGACTGCCCTGCTCAGGAAGCCGTCTGCACCGCCTCCTCTCCTCTTTCCCCTTCCTTCCCTTATGATCACAAGTTTTCAAAACGGAGCTGGGCTGTGGAAGGAACAGGGAGGCGCCAAGGAGCAGACCAGGGGTGCGCATAGCTGGCCGATCAGGTCACCGCGAGGTAACGGTAACCGCACTGTACAGCTCTGCAGACGGGCGTTTCCTAAAGGTGCCTACTGGGCACCAAGGGTTAGACAATCCCACTCAGTGGGTGACACAGGGCGCCCTGGCAGAAGGCTCCACTTCCAAAACTATTTTCCATTCCATATCAGTGCTACCAACACAATACCACAGGATTTCAAAGCCTATCGTTATCGTCACACAATTATGATCTGACCAAGAGTGCATCACTCGGCTTAAAAGATAAAAAGACACAACGTGTAATTCCTAGTCTTAGGTTCTCAGCTATGACCAAAATAGGCCAATACGTGAACAAGCTGTCTCGTGAAGAACACACAGTAAAAGGTAGGTGGAAATAAGCCATCCCTTTAGGGTAGACTCTAAATCCCAATTTCTCATAATAACATTATAGAACCAAGTCTACAAAAGTAACACCTTCTTGCAATTTCATTTTATAATGAAGAAAATAAATCTGTGTATTTTATTTAACATTCTTTTAAATTACAGTTATGCCAAAGACAATATGCTTCTAATGAAAGAAACCTTAGCATAACCCTCAAAACATGCATATACATTTAGTCAGATCTTCGACATTGCTAAATAAATTACATGCATGATATACATTAACCAATAAAGATACTAATATGAGAATTCAGGACATTTATTTTTCTGCATGGAGATTTAACTACTGTACAACACACACACAAAACAAACCCATAAAGCAACGGTGCGTGATAGGTAGTGAGAGAGACTTAAAATAAACATATTTAAAATGCCTGCAAACAGGCTTTTTTTTTTTTTAGGCAACAAAATATTTTCAGTCCTTGACACCTTCTCACACTCACCTAGCACCACAGATGCAAGGACTTGCGGTAAACGTGTACAATCTCATGCTTAAAACCTAAAGCATGCACTGAATAGAATTTATACATAATGATCTACTAAGTATGCAATACATACTTCTTCTAATATTTTATACATTAAATTACCCTGCAGCATTTTTAATATTTATGGAAAACAACTTTTGAAACAAGTTTTCAGGGATCACCTCTAGGCTGTTTACACAGGCATTGGTTTGGTTAAACGGGAAAATGGCAGCAGCCTCAAGGTTCATACTGAATGAAAATGGTGTATGTGCATGTCAATCCATGTAAAAAATACATATATACACAGATGGCACAAAGATTTGTGCAGTTGGAATCACCAGTGCAAATGCATGCATTTGAGGTACTTGTTTTTCCCATGGTCAGGTATAATTATGCATAGTCATGTTCCTCAAGTGCTAAATATTGCAGACCTGATTGAATGAAGAACTGAGATATTTATACAGTTAATTTCAAAGTGCTATGCTTTTAATGGACATTGTTTAATTAACATTATCCGTTTACATATATAGTTTAAAATATTTACCAACCAATAAATTTTCTCATTGTAAAGAGGCTGACTGGTAATTATACCTGGCCAAGTGATTTAAATAGCCTACTTGAAATTCTAGCAAGAACTGTAGTGAAACAGTAAAATACTTCATTATTGCTTCATTGGACTGAGAAACCTAAAAGGCATAGATAAACAATGCTCATGAAAAGTAATACCCAGAAGAGCAGTGCGTGCCCCCAGATGGCCTCTGCCCGATACAAGCTAAGCGCTGTCCATATTATCAATGCCATTGGCATCCATGTGGATACCAGGCTCTGCACACAAAGGTGAAGGAGTAAAGTGGCTAACAGTGGGACACAAGCAGCTCTTAAGCTCTGGCAATTCTTGCTTCAGGCGTTCCAACTGCTCCACTTGGAATATATTTGGCTGTTCAGGCATCCAATCATATATCCTATGATGAAACAAACACAAAACACATAAAATAGGGTAATTTCATGATTTACTTAAGACCAGTCTGACTTAACCTATTTAGAAGAATTTGTTTACAGAATGCCTAGGACATCCATATTACAAGAGCCCCCCACCCTCCTTTTTAAGATGTAAACATCAGTTCTATTTAAAAATAGTTCTCTTCTCCCCAATCTTTCTGATAATCCAGAATAGCAGCATTTCCTTTTGTACCCCTGATGCAAAAGAGCTGATTAGAAAGCAACTGACTCAGCAAATGCAATCTGTAGTTTACTAGTGCTTCTTTAAGTATCTTCTCTCCAAGTCAATCAACTGGCAACGCTTGTTTCACAGGCGGAAGCTATTTAGAGGCAGAGCTAGAATTGATACCCAGCTCTGACTTCAAAGCACAAAGACCAAGATGAGAACTTCTCACTGTGTGAGAACTATGCTAAAGCTGTGCAGTGCTGGCAGAGGTACCCAGAGTCACAAGCACAGAGAAACCCCAGGTGATGGTGGCAGCACTGTCACTGCAGCAGCAGGGAGGATGGTCTTTCATGCTTAAATGCGAAAGCCAGGCAACTTACAGGAGGCACTGCAAGGCAATCTTTATGACGTCACAGTGGGCAAGTTCATAAACCAGATGAAAATATGTATTGACCTGGTTAAATATTTGACTATTATAAAACAAAGACCTTCTGTTAATTAAAGACATATATAACAGAGGGTGGGAGCGGGGAGGAAGCAGTCAATGGGGGAGGGAAAGGGGGACATGTGTAATATTTTCAACAATAAAGATAAATTTAAAAGAAGACATATATAAGAGAATGAAAAGTGACCTCTGGGTCAAGGAATCAGACTGAACGGAAGCATCTAACTTCACTTTCCCCCATATCCCGTAAAAAGAAAGCAAAGGGATTTTTGAGAGGAAAAAAAAAAAATCCCTGAGTATGGGAAAAACCAGACACAGCAACAAACTTTTTGGAGGCTGGAAAACAGATGGGTAAGTAATAAAGTGTTAGCAGCACAGAAAAGGCCAAATCAAGGTAGTAGTGGAAAAATGAAAAGGGCAAGTTAAAAGCACCAAATTCCTCCAGAACTGGGAGTGACAGGGAAAGGGGCCGAAACTGGGAGGGTGGGCTGAGGCCTGGAGCAGCAGCAAGTTAACGCCCTCCCTCCTCTCGGCCCAGAGGCTGCCCCTCCCCCACCCGACAGGTTACTGCAAGAACCAAACAGGAAATGCCTTGGAACAGAGGACAAGACCAGGTGAGGGTTTGGACATTTTACAAAACCTCTAGCAGCACTAGGGAATTAGAGATAGTACATACATATAACCAATGCTACACACAAAGATGCCCTCCCTTTTCCAGCTCTCTGCCCCCACGTGGCTCCAAGAACCCTGGCAGCCAGACCTGGATCCTCTCGGTAGTTTATCTAGATTCTTCTATGAGCAATCTGATCAGCCAAAAAGTAAAGTTCTAAATCTAGTGACATCAGAGGTATGATCAAACAAGCCACCCAGATCACCCATAGTGAAATCCAAGTTAACACAGTCCAAGCTTCCAAAAATCTTTTAAGATTCCAATTCCTTATGAGAAGCAACTAAGGGTTTCCAAACATTTGAGGAAAACTAACAGATAAGACAGTGAGCAAAAGAGAAGAAAACTCCAAAATAACAAAATGTCCTCCTTCACGCTTTCAGAGAAATAGTAATTTCATCAAATGAAAACAGGATGTTACATATACAGAAAAAAGTATTAGGGGGAAAAAAACAGTCCTTGGAAATTAAAAAAAACACAATAGCAGATGTGGAAACCTCATTAGAATGGGCAGAAGGGGAAGGTTGAAGAAATTTTTCTAAGTGGAGTAAAAACACAAAGATAGAAAGTAGGAAGAAGAAAAAAAGGGTATGAATTAGAAGTCAGGCCCAAGAGTATATAATATGCAAAAAGGACTTCTATAAGGGAAAAAAACCTCAGAAAAATGGAAGGGACAAATTGAAAATATAATTCATGAAATTTTTTGCATTTTCAAGGACATGTGTCAACAGACTAAAAGAGCTACCAAGTTTCTAGCACAATGGGTGAAACCAGACCCATAAGACCCATCTCGATGAAATTTTAGAACACTTGTGACAAACAGAAGACTCTCCAAGCTTCCCGACAGGAAACAAAGAAACCACATGTGCGGCAACAGGAATCAACATGGTTTCATGCTCAGCAGCAACACAGGAATTGTGAAGGTGACAGAGAAATACTTTTAAAATTGGAAGGAAATGATTTCTAATGTGGAATTTTATGTCCAGCCACAATGCTTGCAAATACACTTATCTATGTGTGCACTGGGTTGCAATGTAAAATGCATCTCTAATTGTGTTGGGGTCAAAAAAGTTTGAAAGTCATTGCCCTGGAGAAACTTTACACGTGTTCTAGAAGACCTGGTTGACAATGTTTACAGCAAATGCTGTAATAGCAAAAACTTGGCAACCATCAAAATGTTCTCAAATAGGAGGATAAATTATGATAGACACATAGAACCATGAATATTACACAGCCATGAAGATGGACAGATTATAGCTACATGCAAAGATGAAAGCCATGCAAAACTAAATGGTATATTGTTTAGTGACAGAAATAAGAATTAAAATGTTAAAGAGAATAATAATTTGATAAGCAGTTATATCTGAGGGAGGAGATAAGAGAATAGAGTTAGGAAGAGGTTCATGGGGGACTTCAAAATCTAATGATAATGTTCTTTAAACGTGTTAGTGCATTTTAAAAAATTATTTGGGCAGACCCGGTAATTTTTTATAAAAAGAGGGGACATTGCCCAAATTGCCAGGAAGCAAGTATTATCTCCACACCAAAAATCAAACCATTCGAGAAAGGTAAACTAAAGGCCATCTCAGTCATTATCATAAATGCAAAAATTCCAAATATCAGCAAATCAAACGTACCGGTTTCTATGATAATATATCACAAAACCATGATGAAATGGAAATCTACTGTGTGCTAAATCCTTTGAAAAGGAGAGAACACATTAGTTTCTGATGAACTAAAAGACCCACCCTCATCACAATCCTCCCCAGTGTAAAATGAACGAAAGGCTCTGAATCACTAATCACTCAAAACCTTCTATATAATGTCTAAATTTGATAATGAAAAAATTATAGCATAAGCACATTAAGTACCAGAAGACACAGCTAAAAAAACTAGGCCATAGTAACTCAGCTAGAGACAATAAAAGGGACAGGTGTGGGGGACTGTTGCATTTAAAAAAAAAAAATTATTGATTTGAGAAAAACATTGATTTGTTGTTCCACTGATTTATGCATTCATTGGTTGATTCTTGTATGTGCCCTGACCAGGGATCAAACCTTCAACGTTGACATATCGGAACAATGCTCTAACCAACTGACCAACTGAGTTACCTGGCCACGGCCTGCTACTTTTTATTGTAAGCCATAAGCCTTATAGAACTATTTAAAATTTTAAACTATATATATATATTTATATATGTGTTAAAAATTACATATACATATGTTAAGCTATATATGTATATATACACATACACACACGTACACATATATAGCTATGCATACATATATATGTACTGCTTTGATTAAAATTTAAAAAACCCAACACCCCACACCTTTCAAAGGTAAAAACCAAATCCACCTCACCCGTCCTCAGACTAGCAGGAACCCAGTGTTGGGTGTCCCCTCAAAATCCTCCACAGCTTCAACACAGTCCTGCCCAATTCATGTTCTAGCCCCTAAAACTCATATCCTGTCAAAGCAAATTTAACCACATTCCAAAATCCATCTCAATGCTTCCTCTTTAAAATTATTCTTATTGACCCCAGGCTAGGAAGAACTCCCTTTCTTTAGTGCCTTTTATATTGTACAGCACCTTCCTGTTCTCCGTCGTGTGTCAGTATTTGGCTCCAACCAAGTAAGGCCCTTGAGATGATGGATCTGCCTAAAGTCTGTGTACTCTACAAAGTCGTACATGGTATAACCTCACAATACATTTTCTTGCCTGAAAACATTTGCAATCATTCCTTCCTCAAAGAAACAAAAAAATATTCTTCAAAATTTTGCTAAAGCAAACACTTCCTTCAAATTGTTGATTTAAAATTTTAGTTTTCCTTTAATTAGTTGGAATTGTCTATTAAAAAGAGCTATGAGCCTGGCTGGGCGTAGCTCAGCGGTTTAGCATCGACCTAGGATTCAGGCCATCGGGGCTCGATTCCAGGTCAGGGCACATGCCCGGGTTGCAGGCTCGATCCCCAGTTGGGGGCGTGCAGGAGGCAGCCGATCAGTGACTCTCTCATCATTGATGTTTCTATCTCTCTCCCTCTCCTTTCCTCTCTGAAATCAATAAAGACATATATATATATATATATATATATATATATATAAAAGAGAGCTATGAAACCTGTTGCTTAAAGCAAAATTAACAAAATAATTAAGAAGGCAAGCATTATCTGGGCTGCAATTTTAAAACCAGACTCAGACAAAATAGTAAAAAACAAAAGTTTTATTAAGAAAGTGATAAAACTTTATAGGACAAACAATAATATGAACTAAATCCAAGTATTTTTAAAGCAGGCCTGGTAAGAATTTCATCACTTACTCTTTGCGTGATGCTGCTCAAGTATGAGCAAACAGTAAATAACATCCTTCCTAACCCATTTCTTTATACTAAGCAATCTTTTCATTTCTCAGATTAATGACTCTCAAACTTACATCATAAACACCCAGGGAGCTTATAAAAAAAGAATAGAAAGATTTGTTCAACAAATATCTGAAGTCCTACTCGGTATACACATTGTTCTAATCTCTGGAGATGCAGCAATGAACAAAACAGGCAAAGAGTCTTGCCCTCATGGAGTTTATGTTTGCATTACGTACGTGAGAGTGGGGGAGGCCAGGGAGAAAATAAGTAAAATATCATGTGTCAGATGGTGGTAGATGCTATGGAGAAAAGTCAGAAGTATGCTGAATAGAGGTGGTTATCTGAATCAGGACATTCAGGGAAGGCTTTACGGAGATGTTGACATTGGGGATGGGGGGAAGATAAGGACCTGGAATTCTACTCTAGGTGACACAGAAAACGGTGGGAGTTTTAAGCAGTGACATGATCTGCCTTCGTTTTAAAAGGCTCCCTCTGGCTGCTGTGCTGAGGACAGACAGCAGGGAGGCATGGGTAGAGGCAGTGGTCAGTGAGCAGGCTCCTTCAATAATGCACGTGAGAAATGAGACACCTTGGGAGTAACAATAGTAAACATGGTGAGTAGATAGATTCAGGATATATTTATTTAAAGAGAATCAACAAGATTGTTTGACTGAATTTGGGATATAAGATAAAGAACAGAGTCATCAAAGACTCCAAGGATTTGGCCTGAGAAACTGGAAAGACAGTCATTTATACTGAAATCAGGAAGTCTATAGCTGGATATAAAAGTTTAGAGGTCAAGGGAAAGGTCTGAGTTGGAGATATAAAAATTTAGAAATATCTAAAAGTATGAAAAGCCACAGAACTGGATGAGATCATGAAGAAAGTTGGTGTAGAGAGAAGAGACTGGGCAGATAGCCCCCTCCCCCCCCAAGGTGACTTAGGGCGCAGTCACCTGAACAAGCTTCCCAAGTGAATGTGGTATATTCCAAAGTTTGAAAAATTCCACTGACAAATGTTAAGATAAACCTCAGGTTGAACTACAGAATTTTAACTAAGTTTAATATTATTTATAATTTTATAAAATAAAAGCTACTTTTCCCCTAACAGTTCATGAAAATTTTTCATGAAAAACAAATACCTATCATAAATTAGACCATTAACTCCAAATTCCTTCAATTTCTTCCTGTTTTCGGGATCGTTGGTATCATCACCCCAGCAGAATATGACTAGTCCCTTAGCTTTTGCCTCTTGAATGTAGGATGGGTTTCTGAGCAGGTCTTCAGTATGTGCGTTTATCCCCTAATGGAAGAAAAATAAGTTACACGTGAAAAAGCAACTTAACTGCAAATGCTAAATGGCCATACTCTACATCAGTGCTCTCCAAAGTAGAGTGGGCAGGAAAAAAAAAAAGTACAATTTTTTCTATCAAGCAACTGTACAGTCTAGCCATTTTAGATGATTCATAAAACCCACTCAACTACAAAACTTACCTAACCTAGGCCTGCAAGGAAGTATATATTTTTTGCTCATGTATCTGTTTTTGATTCTAAGATCTAATACCCTCATTTTTAAGTAGAACTATCTGCTTGTTATACATAGATCAAAACTAACCAATTAGATGTGTAGCATAACATGAAACTTTATTTACTGCTGCTCTAAAACATTTAAAAAAAAATTATAATTAAGAAATTCAAACAACTTACCAATAGATTTTCAAACTGTGCAAAACTCATTGCAATAGCAGTTGTCCGAGATCTGAGGTCCATGAGTTCAGGGTAAATATCAGACTTTCCTTGAGTCAAAAATAATATGGGGTATTTGTTCTGCTTGTGCCGAACCCTAAAAAAGACAATTTAAAAAATGCCTCTTCATTGGGGAGATAATTATAAGATAGTTTTGAAACTTTAGAAAGTAATATTATATATATATATATATATATATATATATACACATACATACATACATATATATATATATATATATATATAAATAACACTTCCCCCAAAAGCATAATTCCATTAGTGAGATATAACCACCATTAATATGCATCTATTGCATTTCAGTCAAAAAATTTAAAAAATTTAATTATTCTATGTAAGAGCTAAACTGTTCTCAGAAATGAGCAGCAAGAGAGCCCTTGAGGGCTTACAACTTGGTAAGGAAGATGTTACGTGCAACACAGGGTATGAGGCATTAGGACCTAGTGGGCGTGGAGATCACAGGAGTGAAGGGTATCCCAGCAGGTAGTCCTGAAGGGAAGTGAGGATACACATAACTTGACTGACAGGACAAATCAAGGGTGAAGTCTGGGCACCTCCCCACCTCCAACCATAATCTTTATACCCTAAGTCCTAGCTACAGTCTGAGTATTGGGGGAGGGTGATGATTACTCACATTGTGCAAATATCTGGATCAAATGAAGAAAACACTATTCTTCTCTTCCCAGAATTTTCTAAGACAGTTTTTAAAATGATATCCAAAAACAGATTCATGTCAAAATACGTTGATAAGTTCCCATCCCACATTCCATCCTATGCAGAAGTAAACAGGAAAACAAAAGTCATTAGCCACCTGAGGCTCACAGTGCTAGAAAAGATCATCTAGTCCAACTCGTATTCTACAAATGAGAAAAGCAAAGGCCTGAAAAGATGAAGTGACTTGCTGTGACAAAGCAATTATACGTACCATCAATAGACTTTTGTTTTAATAAGGTAACAAATAAAAGCTAAAACTGGAAATTTGCAATCTATTGTGACTTTTTAAATAGTTTTATATACTCTTCATAAACTTTAAGACAGAAAGACTCCACTCATTTGCTAACTCATTACCAAAAACCCCCAAATCCTGCCCTGGCCGGTGTGGCTCAGCGGTTAGTGTGTCGGCCCCCACATCAAAGGGTCACGGGTTCGGTTCCCTGCCAAGGGCATGTGCCTGGATTTCAGGTTTCGGCCCTAGCCCCGGTTGGGGCATGTGCAGGAAGCAACCAACTGATGTTTCCTCTCTCTCCCCCTTCCTCTCTCCCTTCCACTCTCTCAAAAAGCAATAGAAAAAAATATCCTTGGGTAAGGATTAACAAAAAAATAATAATAATAAAGGTGCTGGCAGTTAAGAAAAAAAAAGAAAAGAATATCCCTGTTCTAGAAATTTGGAGCAGGGTAAACATAAAAATAAAATAAAATTTAAAAACCTGGTAATTATGAATTGCTAGTTAAATATCTCATTTTTTGGATCATAAGCATATCAAGTACCCTGAACAAATAATAAAAATAATTCTCTAAATATAGCTAAAATACCAAGAGTCCTGTTGATATTCAAAAATAAAATATTTTAATTAGAATATCATTAAAATTAAAATAAATTTATTCATTAAAATAAATCAAAAAGCTCAGAAAACTAAAAATTACTTTAGTTGAGCACTCGCTATGCTAACTAGGAGCAGCTGATCATAAATACTTAGCAGGCATGATTTGAGGGCAGTTAGGATTATTCTGACCCAAACAAATTCCAGGATATTGTTCTGGCTGCCCAATCATGATACCAGAATTAACCACTACTGACCCCAACCCAACCAACGCTCTTACCATGCACCCATCCCTGTAACACATATCCCCATCTGATTCTGATACACTCAATAGCTGCTTGGCTAGAATTTAAGTTCCAGGAAGGTGAGGCTTTAGGCTGTTTTGTTCACTAGCTGATCCCAGTACCCAGAAAATGCCTGGCCCATAGCAACCTTTCAATCTATAATTGTTGAACAAAAGAATGATTAAATCTGGGAGTGATTTAAAACACACTTGCAGAAATTTCGTTTCCTGGTTAATTATTACTAGCTACTAGCACCTAAAAGAAAACTGCTTAGGACATTATTTAAAATGTGTTCAGATGGGGGGGGATAAAACAAAATTCAATCAGAGTCCTAGAGATCTGCCTGGCCGTTGTTTTCACAGTTCGCCTTATAAGGATGCACAGAAACCACCTATGTAAATGCACACAGCAGATACATGTAAATGGGAATTTCTACTATAATACATTTATCACGACTTTTAGGTACTCACATATTAGTATAAAATAAGTTTTATTAAAACTGTCTAAAAGCACTGTGCTTACTGGAAGAAGCCACAATAAGTTTTCAGTTTCACTTACTCCATTAAAACAAAAAAATAGGAATGAATGCATTTAAAGAAACGGGGACGGGGGAAGAACATGTTACACAGAGAATTACTTACCCTTTGTTGGCAGATCCACTTTATTTCTATGTTAAACCCTACGTCTTCTGGCAAAGACTCTAAAACCTAGAGTTTTGTTTGTTGGTGTTGAATTTTGTTTTATTTTTGGTGAAATGAATGGTAGAATAAGAGAAAAAAAAGAAAAACAAAATTATTACAAAAAGCAATCTGTGAGAAAACATATCACTAGTAAGGGTAAATGTTTTGTGCCTTCAGCATAAACCACTATCTTTCATACTCAAACTGACAACCACACTGATTAAGAGAGACAAAGAAATTAAACAGCAAAAGCAAGTAGTCTTAGGCAGTATCTGTGAAAACCAATCACTACTACCACAAAGATGGATCCTTAACTTAAAATTTTTTTCACCATTACTTTACTGGACATCCAAAGTGAGCTGTAATAACTTAGGTGACCTCAAGGATTTAAGAAGACATTTGTTGTGTTTTCTGAATTTCATTCAAGTATGTCAATCTACTATACCAAGATATGGTTATATGAAAAACCATGGTTCCTAACTTGTTTCAAAGGTAGTGCTTCCCAACAATATCATGTTGATAATTCCCTGAAAAGATGTTATCTCCAAAAGAAAGATGATACCAAGGCTCATAAATAAGGCTATGACTATATAAATGAACAAATAATATGGTGTCAACTTATCTAAACTAAGTTATCTGACACTCTGCAATAAACCATTTTGGCAGTGTCATTAGAAAATCAAATTGAAAATATGAAGCCTGGTTATGAACCTATAAAGAGCTGACTTGTTTAGTCTTCAAACATGAAGGCCAGGCAAATACATAAACATGCTCAGGGCAAAAGGAATTTGAAACAGATTGTGTTTTTAACTTCAATTTATTTCAAAAATTTAGAAATCATTTAACATGTACAGTACATATGATATTTGCTTTTATAACAGCAAATAAAGCACACTAACAGAACAATGTAATTAATAGCAAGAACATAGCTTGGGAGTCTGGTGACCTGGGAACTAGCCCTGGATCTATACTAACCAGCTGCAGAAAAAGTACAGTACCTGAGTTTGTACTCAAGTATGTGTGAGGCTTCTGACTTTTTTCTCTTTAACCATATTTATTTAACATACCCATCACATTTTTACTGAGCCAATGCAAAATTAGAAAACTAAAGTCAACAGTATATATTAGCGTTGAGATTGCGAAACATCAAATTTGCAGAAAGATCCTCCTTTATACTGAGATTGTATTTGGCTTTTTTTGTGTTTTAAAATTTCTCTGTGATTTAATTATAGTGATGGCAGTGAGTGAATGAATGAGTGTGTGTGTGTTTAACTTATTTGGCTAAGCAAATACTGTCAAACTTTTCACAAACAATTTTTTTAAAAACTGTTTTCTATTCTATGAAATCACAAGCCTAGGAATCATGAGATTTCTAAGAACCAAATGATTTCAGAATTTTGGAATAGAAAGAATGACTTGACTTAGCTGGGCTTCATAAATATCTGAAAAATTATTCAAATCATGTTTTAAATGCACTAAGTGTCCATATAGGAGGTCTCTTGTAGCATCCTTTTTGTAGGGTGAATAATCATGATAAATTGAAATGACCCATTTTTGCCTAAGTAATCTATAGCCCAACTTGTGTGGCTCAGTGGTTGTGCATTGAACCATGAACCAAAAGGTCACCAGTTCAATTCCCAGTTGGGACACATGCCCTGGTTTTGGGCTTGATCCCCACTGGGGGCTGTGCAGGAGGCAGTTGATGTTTTTCACATTAAAAAATAGAAAGAAATCTACTATAGGTGACATCACCAAGAAAAGACAATGTAGAAGAGTAGAAGTTAGGATATGGAGCCTGCAGAATAAAAAGCAGAGCCAGCAGGGCTACGGAGAAATGTCTGGTGTTCATGTAGGCTTGCCCGACACTATCAAACAGATTCCTCTTATAAATTGTGTCTAGTTTTTAAGTCTTCATGCCAGTTTTTGTTATACTTTAAGTAAATTCTTAAAATCTGTGTCTCATTTTAGGTAACCAGGGTCTTTATTTTCTTTGGAGAATCTCATTTCTCTCCAAGAATTAAGGAACAGTTAAAAATATTGTAAAAATGCCTCTCTTACCATCACATCTCTCTCCCACCCCACTTTCTATGCACTCTCCTTCCTGTTTATATACAGAAATATGTGAATTTCCTATTCTTACCAAATTAACCAGTTGAGGTGGGAATTTTTATTCATTTGAGCAGATTAATTACTCTTTTTTAAAAAAGGTAGTAGCATAGGTACACCACATAAGAATGTATCTTCTCTAACAAGCATCAATGATGACAAGTTTATATTAATATTGCCTTTAACGCAAACTTTTTAGTGCCCATTTAAGAGACTAAAATTAATTATTCAGGTATAACAGAATTAATGAGACAGCCTTGCCCCAGTTTTCCTAAGGAACTTACCATCTTAAGAGAAGGAAATGGCTGATTTTCAGATAAAGCATTTTCTTCCTCAACCAACGATTCTGAAAAATTTAAATTAAAAAAACACAGTAGATAAAATACCATTTTATCACTAAGATCTTTTCCTAAATTCTCAGGGTAAAAAAAGACATGCAAATTATGAAATCCCTTCATATGTAGTGTTTGAAGGCTTTTGTATTTATTAAACAATTATCCCCCCCGATTTTTGAAACAAGCATCCTTTTTGAAGATTATTTTACAATATTTAATAGAAACACCATATGCCCTGGCCAGTTTGGTTTAGTAGCTAGAGTGTCAGCCTGAGCACTGAAGGGTCCGGGTTTGATTCTAGCCAAGGGCATGTACCTCAGTTGCAGGCTCCATCCCCCAGCAGGGGTGAGCGTGGGAGGCAACCAATCCATATGTCTCTCTACACTGACGATTCTCTCTCTCTCCCCCCTCCACTCTCTCTGAAAAGCAATGGAAAAATTGGGGTTTTTTTCCAAAAAAAAAAATCCTCGGGTGAGGATTTAAAAAAAATAAATTAATTAATTAAATAAAAAAAAAATAGAAGCACCATGGTCTGTGGCGCCAACAGTGACTATTTTCTTATAAAAGTTGTAATACTACTTTTTTAAAAAAAGTAGTCACAAGAGTGATTTGTTATTTCTTAATGGAATTAAGAGCTATGTCATCTTGCTAAGACTATTTGAAATATCAAAATCAGCTCACAAGGTAGAAATTAAGAGAATCTACAGCTACTAATATGCTTTGGTTACCACTGTGCTTAATCCAAAATAGATTCCACCTCAAGAAATAGAATAATTTTTTTTCCAAAAGAAAAAAAAATTAGTATCAAGCTTTTCTTTAAAAAAAAAAAAAAAAAAAAAGCCCATGTACTATAAATTAAAAAACAAACCATGTAAAATTTTCCAGTTGAATAAATTAGAGGTTTAATTAATTTTATTATGAACAGTTATGAAATATCTAAGTCTATTAATTCATATTTGTGCTCTAGGGATAATTTTTTGAGTCTTTAAGCCCTTTACAATTTTTTCATACAGACATCTCAACTGTGCTGTTATGACAACTGCAGATAAATATCTAATGAGTACCTACTATATGCAGAATACTATAAATGACTCAGAATATAAAAACATTTTCCCTGCCCTTAAAGGTTTATATTCTAACTGAAAAGATAGGACATATACAAAAATAAAGAGTTAAAAAAAGTATCATTAAGCTTCAAATGAATGGCATAGACTATTAAGTCCCAAGGGAGTATAAAGTAAAGTAGAATTACAAAGGGATTTTGTAGGCAGGACAATCTTTGAGGAACCTGAGGCACACAGTAGTTAAGTAAACTGCCCAAGGTCACAACTGATAAATATTAGATAGAGCTGGGTTCAAACTCCTGGCTCTGGAGCCAGATTCTATGCTTGATAAATTCTCTACTTTGTAATGTGAAGAATGCTGGAAATGTTGAAAGATACTAAATTATAAAGAACTCTGATCATCAAGCTAAGAAAACTCATAAAAGTAAAAAATCATGGTTACTATACATGCCATATATACATTTGAAGATTAATATACGTAAAGCTTTCATGTTTATAAAATTACATTTGGATAGCCCAGTATTATATTCATTAAAATGACCAAAAAGTGTGTTAAAATGGATAAGGAAATACCGTATATGCTAACTATGAAATAAAAACAGTGTTTCCATATTTGTACATACCTTTTAGATCTTTAGATTTTAGTGCAGTCACGTGAGTGAGCTAGAAAACACATACACAAAATGCAATCATTAAAAAAAGCCTTACTTTATGAAGATATGCAGTATCTGTAGAACTATAACTTGAAGAGCTAGTAAGTTAGAGAAAACTATAAAGTATAGAATTTTAAGTTTAATAAGAATAAGCACTAACCACTGTATATATTTTATATGTTCACACATACACGTAAGATCATAATCAAATACCCACTTAGGGAAGAATATAAAATCATTAAGTTAGGAAATTGCTTATACTCAATCAGCCATTTATTTAGGTGTCTAATGGGAACAGAAAGGTGATCATACAAAGTCACATGGTATAACAAAATATACGAAGATCTCAGTAATATAAGTATAAAACCAACAATAGCACAAAAGGTCAATTGTAAAATAGCGAGTTACATAAAGAAGGGCTAAAGTAGACCAGAGGCAACCTAAGATTATGGATGAGAAGAGCTGGCCCCTATGGCCTCCAAAGACTAATAGCCTAGCCCCTTCATGTATGCAAAAACCAATGGGGTCCAGGAATGCACGCTGAATATATCATCTCCATGTGCAAAGAGAATATGACCACATAAAGACAGGTACAAATAGTCTTAAAACTAAAAGATAATTTACATTTTATGCTATTATTACTACCTTTAACAACTGGAGTTGGTCAAATGTTAACTCCTTTACTGGAATTTCAAATAATTCAACTGGATCAGCTTCAAATTTCTAAATAGGAAACATAGAGAAAAACAGGCCCCTTATTATTACTGAATGATTACTCTAGACAGGCCTAAAACTGTAATTTACTGAATGATGAGAACAATTACTTGATGACCAGTGAGCCCACGTAGAGGAGCCCTTCTTATCTACCACCACCCCCCAGCTCCTAAATTCTGGCTTTTGTTTTTAATGTTAAGTGGTAATGCCTGGAAGAAAAAAAACACTGGAAGCAAGCTATGGCATTGAAAACACTGAAAACAAGCCAGAGGTTCAGTGATTTCCTTTATTTCCTGCCATCCTGTGTATATTTTATTCACCATACCTATGCCACATGACTAGGAAATCAGCATGCAAGCATTGTGTAAGAATTAATTCCTGTCAATAAGTTTCTAGCCTTTTCTAAATCTTTTAAACTTAAGTTTGGTTAAAAATAGCCACAGAAATCAATTGTTATTAAAAAATGTCTGATTAGCTATAAGTACTAATACTTAATAGGAACTCTAATCTATTATAAACACTTTCCCCTTGAGCAAATCTGTTTTTAAAATTTTAATACCATATCAAATGTCACATTGTTTAGGCACCTCTATCTTAATGAATTAATGTACCACCAATAAATCATCAATCCAACAAATACATGGCTGGGCAAATAGGTTTACAGTTATAATACAAATAAATAATAATACAAGAATAAACTCTGTTTTGCATACTCACAACTGTAAACCGATTTTTGCACACCCCAGTATACAAAACTCTGACTTTTATACTCATTCATGTATATATGTATGAGTATGTATATGTATAAAGCTTTTTTGGGAGAATACATAAGAAACTATTAAGAGTAAGGGAGTACGGCCAAGCAGAAAGGAAAACTTATATTCATGTTATAATCTTATGAACCATTGGTTTTATTGGAAAATACCAGCTTAAAAATTAAAACTAAAAATATGTACAGCCCGGCCGGGCATGGCTCAGAGGTTGAGCATCGACCCAGGATCCAGGAGATCGGGGTTCGATTCCCCTGTCAGGGCACAGGCCCGGGTTGCGGGCTAGGCAGCCAATCAATGACTCTCTTATCATTGATGTTTCCATTTCTCTCTCTCTCTGCCCCTCCTTTCCTCTCTCTGAAATCAATAAAGATATGTTTAAAAAATAATAATAATAAAAATAGAAATATATACAATTCATTATTTTCATTCCCCAGTTAAGTTATCCAAATTCAACTTAAGAGCAAAATAAAGAAAATATACTTTTTTAAAAGAAAAAAACAGGGGGGAAAAAGAAGGAAAAAGAGAAACAAAGTCTGGTGATAAGGGGAAATCAATACTACGCTTCAACTAATGCTAACAGATTTTTAGAAATTCGAACTAGATTCATTAATCTCCATCTCGGTTAGTAAGGTCCTTTACCAGTCCCTCCATTCCTTCTCATTTTACTTTGCGTTGGTTTCCCCACAGCCAAAACAACCTGCTCCATTTCTGTTAAGTTATTCTACTTCTGTCATCTAACAGGTGCACCTCCTTCCCTCCCTCCCCTAACAACACTTCACAGAAATGAAGGGTCCCTTTCTATACATCACAGTAATGCAAACCCAAATGACTGATTAGAACCTGCTAGCAGGCAGAGCCAGGAGCCTTCTCATCTACTTCTACAACATGCAGTGTCTGGTGCAGTGTTACACCTTAGCAAAATAGCCTTAACTTCAAACCAACTCAGTGGAAAATAACACCTAATACAGTTTGAAAGAAAATGCCAAATAAACCCTAGTAGTGTAAGTCCCTGAGAAATCACTTGGCAAATTTGTATACTGAAGTTTAGGCACTATATAATCATCACAATTATGTTTGTATAGCAATTACAATTTTTAAGAAATTATATGCATTTTCTTTTTTTTTGTTTAAAAATTTTATTAATATGAAGTCATTCATGTTATTTCCTATTATACTTGTAATACCTTTAGGATCTGTAATGATAGCCCCTCTTTGATTTCTCTTTTTTAAAATCTTTGTTGTTGAAAGTATTACAGATGTCCCCATTTTCCCCCAGCTGACCCCCTCCCACCCCCTCCCCAGGCCTTCCCCGCACTGCACTATCATTTATCCATGGGCTATGCAAATCTCTTCTATCATGCCCTCCTCTCCACTCTCACTGTCTCCACTCCAGTTCAGGCTTACCTTACCTTTGGCCCTCATTGCTGTTCCACTTGCCTCTACTCTCTGTCCTCTTAAATTCCCCTTACATCAGGTATCAAATTATTAATCTGGGAGTTTAGTTCTGAACATTTCCCTTCTTGGCTCAAAAGTCTTTCATATCTCCCTAGCTCCTAAATTTAAACCCCTTGATGGAGGCCCTACATTATCTGGCTCCCAAGCACTTCCTATTTTATTTTTCACTGTGGCCCTTCCCACTGTATCCAAATCATACTAGCCTATTAATTTGAGAAAAAGCTTGAACCAGAAATAGAAGGGAGCCTAGAAAACACTCTTGATAGGTTTCTCTGCTGTCTCAGTATAGAGACAGTGGCAGGCTGATAATCACCTAGGACGTTCTTTTGTTGGATAATATGAAAAAGCCAATTCAGCAATAGACACCACACTCTAGGACATTAATATTCCTGTCTCTCAATGTTGTAGAAGCTTGAGACAGACAGGGATTGGCAGTAACTCACCAAGAAAATGAACTCGCAAACTCTATTTAATAAATACCTTTCTATCTATACTATAAATGAAAGAATTTCAACATACCTTTTTCATAGTCAAACAACAGGTGAGGTCATGATACACCACAGGCACAAAATCTTTTGAAAGGTGTACATCAAATTCTACAAAGGCTGCACCCTGACAGAAATAAAGGAAAAAAGTATTTGAAAAATATTATCTGGCTCACAATACATATAAAACTACACGGACATAAACTTATTGTTCACTATAAAATCAGCCCTGTTCACAAAAAAAACCTTTCTCATGAATTATTTAATGCTATACTTCAAGCTTTATCCTAATTTCTTCTCTTAAAACCATTATAAGTATTTTCCTTTTTCAATAGCACAGTAATTTTTTCCTGGCAAAAGATGGGCACTGATCTACTTGAAAATGCCCTGGGGCCCCTCTGTGGCAAGGGACAGCCTTCACAGGTGTGTCACCTCTGCTACTATAATTAGCAGAAATGGAGCATAACAGGGGCCTGGGGCACAGGGCTCCCTCACACCTTGCTGCCCCTGCAGACATTAGCTGGACAGCTATATCTTAAAGGTGAGGTGGAGAAAAGACGAAGCTGCAGTCTCTCAGCTCTGCTCCTTGGTACCATTGAGCAGAACACTACAGCCATTCTTAGCAAAACCTCTGTCACCAGATTAAAGAGGAAACTGCAACTGCTGCTGAAAAGACAGGAAGCAGAAATGGGAACCAAGAAGGATGCACAGGCAAATTTCCTGAGAGAAGCCTAAATGGAAGAAGGGAGGGCAAAAATGAGTTGAGGGCAAAAATGAGTTAAGGACATATTTTTTTAAAGTCAGATCCATTCTGACATGTGAATTAATCCATATAAAGGCTGAGAACATAACTTGACATACAAATCTGTACGTTCACTGCAAGAAAGCCAGCTGGGACGGAAGGAAACAAGGTCTGAGGATCCTCTAACGTTGCTACGACCCAGAGAAGTACTGAATGAGAACGGGGGGACACATTTCCACCCCTTGCTCAGCTGTGCGTAAACATGCCTAACAGGCTTGAGTTGAAGGAGCCGAGTTCCTGGATGACTTTGAAGCAGGAAATAAGCTTAGCTCCTTCTATTCCTACAAACAAGACAATGACACAAACCATTCCTACTGAAGAAAACCGTACCACCTCCAAATAGGTGCAATGGTTAAACATAGTAAATCATAGCTTTCTAGTTTAAATGTTAAATTTGACATGATCATCATCACCCTTCATGAAGATAATTTTACTAAGAGATTAAAATCTGATCCCAAAATTCATGTGTGAATTTAGGAAATAATGCAATAACAGACCAAAATCTCTTCAAAAATATGTTTTTAACATTAAACAAACCAGGCATTAATAACTAACATGAAACATTCTAAAATGTGATCCACACCTGGCCAGTGTGGCTCATTTGGTTGAGCACCATCCCAGGCACCAAGAGGTTGCTGGTTTGATTCCCGGTCAGGGCACATGCCCGGGTTGCGGGCTTGAGGCAGCCGGTCAATGTTTCTCTCTCACTGATGTTTCTCTCTCTCTCTCCCTTCCTCTCTCTAAGAAATCAATAAAAACACATGTAAAAATAAAATAAAATAAAATGTGATCCATGTGAGTGACAAAGGATTTCATCAGAATATGAAAGGAAAAGGCTCAATGAAATCTTCTCGCAAAAAGCAGTCCCTAAAAGTTCTTTAACAGGGATCCTCACGTATATGTCCCCTGACCAGGGATCAAAACCACAGCCACTGCTTATTGGGATGACGATCTAACCCACTGAGCTACCTGGCCAGGGCTAATTCCATTGTTTTCATCTCAATCTGCACCATGAATCTAAATACAAATGTCAAGAAATATTTCACCTTCGCTTAGAAACATGTTCAAAAGCAGCATAAATATTCCCTTTTTTAACCTATTAATGCAGACTGGAGAAGACTCCCCAGACCCACATATCTTGCTTTTCTATCTTTGGACCAATAGTCCACAGTTGTTTGAAGAAAGAAAGGTTCACTTACATGACTAGCAGCATTTCTTAAAGAAGCAATAGTATTTTCTTGAACTTTAGCAAGCCTAAAAGAAGAAATATACAGAAATACAGTTACCATATACTATAGAGAAGATAAAGAAAATAAATGTAATAAAGAAGCCAGCTGTATTTTCAACAATGGAAATAGTACCTATTCTCTACTTTAAGACAAATTTTGCCACCCCCAAAATGAGACTGTGACCATCACTTGCTTGGTGTGTGCATGTATTCCATTAATTATAAGTATTTACAAGCTGAATATAGGCATATCCCATACCAACCCAATCTCTCCAAGTGAGGTGACCAATCAAGGAAAAGAACCTTTGCAATGGCACGAAGTAGTAGAGACACAGAAACTTGCTCCTTTTGAAGCCTCAGAAGACTTAATAGTGGCAGACTAGGGGAATGGGAAAGGCTGACACACCAACAGGGTGGAAGTATGGAAACTATACTAAGAACAGGTAAGGAAGCTGAGACTCAGAGAGGGCAACATGCAAAAGTCAGGACCACAATACAGACACACTGACGGCATCAGGCTCTTTCTGCATTACGCTTTCCTCCTAGCTTTCTAGTTTGTTTGTTGTTGTTGTCCTAATTTTAATAAAGTATAGTTCACATACAATACTATATTAGTTTCAGATGTACAACACAGTGATTACATTTATATACCTTGTCATATGGTCACCACAATAAGTCTAATAACCACCTGTCACCATGCAATGTTATTATGATATTACTGACTATATATTCCCTGTACACTATAATCCCAAGGCTTACTTATTTTATAACTGGAAGTTTGTACCTCTTATCCCCCATCACCTTTTTCACCCATTTCCCCCATTCTGCTCCCCTTTGGGGCCTGGCTTTCTAGTTTTAATGTTTCGCTTATCAATTCAGTAGAACATTAAAAAACACTAACCAGAATCTTTAGAAGAGTGTTAGTCTCTAATTTAAGTTGGGAACCCCAATGACCAAATTAAATTTAAATTCCAGGGTAATAATAATACAATCATTTATACCTGTAGTAATGTCAACACTAAAAATTTTTTTAAAAAAATATCATTTGACCTTTTTTCACTCAAACCAATTTAACATTATCAAGTTCGAGCTACCAAATGGTAATACTGCTCAAAAGTATTCAACCTACTTAGCAGTTGTTGTAGAATTCCCTGCACCTCTATGTCCAACATCCAATGGTGTTCTTGGTTTCCAATACTTGGAAAATGAAGATTTCATGTCACAGCTGTATCCTGGTAATGGCTTAATAATTATATAGTCAACTTTTGTAGGGAAAAAAGAGAGGGTGGGGACAAAATTAAAGACAATTAAAAAGGGCATGATGAGCTCAATTACATTTAAATATACTAAAACTAGCTTTATCAATCTCTATCAAATAGGAAAAAATTAACAAGTCAAAACTGATTCAAAGCTTCTAGAAAATTCAAAAGATAGCCCGGCCGGGCGTGGCTCAGCAGTTGAGCATCCACCTGGGATCCAGGTGATCAGGGTTTGATTCCCAGTCAGGGCACATGCCTGGGTTGCGGGCTCGATCAATGGCTCTCTCATCATTGATGTTTCTATCTCTCTCTCTTTCCCTCTCCTTTCCTCTCTCTGAAATCAATAAAGATATAAAAAAAAAGGAAAAAAGAAAAGTGCCTATTATAGAAGGTACTCAATAATATTAAAAAAAAAGAAAATTCAAAAGATATATCCTAGTTATTATATTAGATAATATTCTAAAACAAATCATTAATTTAATCTTTACCATTCTCAAAAGCTCAATCTGAAACTAATGAAATTTTAACTTAACCTTTGCTTATTTGTAAAGGGCCACCCTGCTGTTCCATGCTTACCTCTCACTTTGCCTATTGTTTTTCTGGAGTTTCTGCTCATGATAGGAAGAGTAAGGATTCCAGCACTCTTCCCACCCTCATCAATGGTGGATGATAAGAGGCATGCTGTACCCACGTGTCCAGGAAGAGCATCACCCTGAACTACATGTTCACCGAGATCTTCCTGAAAAATGAGAAAAATTTAGAATAATCCAAGTTCTTATACTTTAATATTTTCCATTTAAAGATCAAAAACTATGCAGGAAGATCAATAAGAAATACAATCAAATTTATATCCATGAAATTTAGAAAGCACTTCTTGGTAATAAACAGTACATTTTTTCATATATAATACTTTAAGACTTTATGTATTACTTTATTAATCATAACTCTGCTGATTTGCAATTCTGATCCTCTAATATGTATTAGGTGAATTTAAAACACTAACTAAAAGTTACTAAGTACTTTTATATTCAAAGACTAAGATATACCTGTAGTGAGCTTTTAATATATATTATATTCTCTAAAAACACATCCACACAGATGACACAGAGGGATGGTAACTCTCCTGGAAACTGAACACTTTGAGATTACACTGAGTATTTTATCAGCCTGGTTTAGAAATAAAATAGTATTTCCAATGCTGCTAACAAAATGAAAGGGAAGTTAGGCTGCTCTCATAATTTCTATTGATTGATTGATTGATTCTAGAGAGAAAGGAAAGGAGAAAGAGAGCAACATCAATTTGTTGTTCTACTTATTTATGTATCATTGGTTGATTGTTATATGTGCCCTGACCGGGGATTGAACCTGCAACCTTGGTGTACTGGGATGTGCTCTAACCAGCTGAGTTATTGGCCAGGGCTAAAATGTAGGTCCTTAAAGAACAAGGAAACATTCAACCAAAACTTCATATTTTTATAATAAAATTCCACATCTCATTACTTAGGTAAGATCTAATTATAGTGTTTTTTAAAATAAATTTTTTTGGGGAAAAACACCTTTAAATTCCATCTAATGCAAGGTTGCTAAAAAGCCACTCACAAAGGCTATGTCTAAAGGAATCATCAAATTCAACAATTCAAAGATTATAATTTTAATTATGTACAGCAAATGCTACTCAGTGGGTTTAAATCCACTCTGAATTCTAACATTTTCAAGAAACTGTGGCTAGCTGTTACTGCTGGGCAAAGCATATTTCCTACTCTCAAAGATTTAAACTTTAAAAAAGTGAAAATGGGCCCTGGCTGGTTTTGCCCAGCAGTTAGAACGTCGGCCTGTGGACTGAAGGGTCCTGGGTTCAATCTAGCCAAGGGCACAGCATGCACCTCGGTTGCAGGCTCCATCCTCAGCCCCAGCCACAGGGCGTGCAGGAGGCTACCAATCGATGTGTCTTTCTCACATCAGTGTTTCTTTCTCTCTCTCTCTCCCTTCCACTCTCTGAACAATAATGGAAAAAATATCCTCAGGTGAGGATATATAAAAAAAAAGTGAAAATGGGAGTGGATGTGCCAAAGAACAGGAGTCTCAGGAAAGCAGTACAGCTGACTGCGCCAGGAAAGATAGAGCAAGGACCGCAGGGGAGGGCTCGGTATCACCAGGGGGAGCACCTGAGCGGCCGGTGAGCTGGAGCGCTACTGTAAGTGTCACCAGTAGCTCCGGAAAGCTGGCCGCACAGATTCTGAACAACCTCGCACAATTTTTATAGCAACGCTTTTTATTACATATTTATAATATCAAGTAAAGTTGCAAAAATGAGTCCAGTTACAATGAATTCTTATAATAAAATGCTTCAATAAGCCACAGGCTTTGGTCATGAAGAGGACTCAATCATGCTAGTTACATCAGATTGCACACCAAGTTATACAGTTTGGTTGATATAATTCATTTTTATTTATTTATTTATTTATTTATTTATTTATTTATTTATTTATTTATTTATTTAAAATATATCTTTATTGATTTGAGAGAGAGGAAAGGAGAGGAAGAGAGAGAGAGATAGAAACATCAATGATGAGAGAGTCATTGATCGGCTGCAGCCGCAACCTGGGCATGTGCCCTGACCGGGAATCAAATCCTGATTGCCTGGATTCCAGGTCGCCTTTCAACCGCTGAGCCACGCCCGGCCGGGCAATATAATTCATTTATATTTAAAACAGACACAGACATCAAGACACCTGGTCTTGATTTGAAACCAATTCTGCTGAAGTTTTCTTAATTATATACTTAATAGTACTTGAGTCTGTCAACTCTAAGTTTTTTAAGCCTGCTAAAATGTATAGAGAATTAAACATCTAAGATGCTGTACAAATAATGGGTTTACACAAATTAGACTACAATAAAAATCAAAACATATGTAAAAATAAGCTCATGCCTGCATTCTTTTTCAAACCCTTCAAATTAAAGAATTACTCACCTCAAAAAAATCAAATATTAGTTCCAGGTTATCTGGTTCCATTGTTTGTATGCTATACTCTGTCCAACGGTCAGGCTGTAAGCCATACCCACATTCCGGCTGTGAATGCCTGCACTTGAACTCATTGTCGCTTATTAAGGATATCTCCAGGCTATTGGACATTTTGTGAAGAACAGTGGGAGACACCCTATCATCATCATCTTCCTCCAGACCCTCTAGTGTCAGCTTTACCCTAAACAAAAGAAAAAATAATGAAATGCAAAAAGTGGAACAGAAGGAAACTCACACAAATGTTACCTAAATGCTAAAATTTAGAGTGCTCCCTGAATATGCAAAATCTTCAAATAACAAAAGTAATACAAGGTGAGGCAAAAGTAGGTATTCATTTGTGAGTACATGAAACACAGTTTATTCTTGTGTTATTATTTATTAATTATTGTACTATTTTCCATACAGACTGTAAACCCACTTTTTCCCCCACCCTGTGTATTATATAGTACAAAGACTACACTTACTACAGGTAAGGCATTAGCTATATTTTTTAAAATACTGATGTTTTTAATCTACATATATTTTTGTAAAGTATTAAAATGAGATAAACACTCATTATGCCTAAGGCTATTTTCATTCATTCTTTGTTTTTCAAAAATGAATCTAAAAAGATATTTACTATTACCCCATTTATAATTGGCTATCTCAATTTCTTTTGAGAAGTTTCACAAATGGGTATATATAAAACAAGCACAAATTAAACCATATTCTATTAGAGTGCATTAAAAAGACTGTTAGAGTTGGAGGTTATAAACTAAAAATTTTCCTTTCCTTTCCCTTATACCACAGTGAGTTGAGGTACTTTGGGAAAAGTACATTATTAAAGAAAAACATTGTATTAAGTATATATATTTGAATGTATGTATCTTTTGTGTGTGTATATATTTATATACATGCATTTTTTTAAAAAAGCAAATGAACAAAAAAATAAACTGAAAGTCTAAAACTCTTAAAGGCCTCACAGCAATGAAAACAAAGACCAGTTACCCAAACCATAGGGCCAGAGACTAGTCTACTCCCAATGAAAGGCAATTACTTGCACGGAGCACTTGTAATGCCAAGAAGACTCAATTCTAGAATATTTCTTACACCAATTGAAATGCACTAAAACAATTTTAATACTATTAAGGTAGGAAGTAATGTTAATGGATAGAGCAGTGATTTTCCACCTTCTTTATCTCATGGCACACAAAAACTAATAAAATTCTGCGGCACATCAAAAAATATCATATTTTTTGCCTATCTGACAAAAAAATAGTTATAACTTTGATTCATTCACAACTGGACGGCTATTGTTCTGTTGGTGGTTGTCATTTTTTTTTTTTTTGGCAGTCTAAAGGAAAAGAGGTCATGTTTTAAAAATTCTTGTGGCACACTGGTTGAAAATCACTGGTACAGAGTAACAGCTGAGCTACAAAAGCTTTTCATTGTAGATTTAAATGGGATCTGATTGATAATACAAATAATGGAATTGTATTAGTGGGCCCTGCCCTCTCTGCATGATCTCCTGCCTCCAACCACTGCTGAGCCATGTCCCATAGCCACATAATTCTGAGGTCTCTCAGAGGGGATAGCTATATAAATTATTCAATTAGTAATACTGTTCTGTAATCACACTATAAAATCAAAAGTAGCACTTCAATAATCCAAACAAAAATCACCATCTCTTCTCATAAACCAAACTCTTACGAATAGTTCTGGACAACTGATTCTGTTGGTGAACCTGAAGGAAGAAACATTCTCTACCAGGATGTGTAAAGAGAGACCACAAATGGACAGGAGTGAGCAGGCAAGAAAGGCACTCTGCCAACAGCAATGCACATCTACCCCCCCACCCAAAAAAAAGAAAATTCACGTTTAAAGGGATCTATGAACGAATTTATTTGTTAAAGGTCTTCTTCAAATAGCTATATAAATGTTACAGTCTATCATAAAGAGACATTGCTTTCTACTTACTGCTGGAGCCAACTGAAAGAGAAACTTGTGCTTAAAATTTGATGGTAATAAGATAAAATGACATGTCTAGTGTTTTAGTTAAAATGTTTAAGCTGTTGCTAAGTTTTTAAAGTCCTTATATCCTTGCAGATAAATTTATTTCCTACACCATGAAGGGTTAGTTTATCACTAATGAAAACTTGGGGGTTGTTTAGGGGGGTGGGGTACAGTCAGGACAAACATCAGTTTCTAGCTATGCATGGCTATTTAAATAGGAATCAGTTACTAATTTGTAGAGCCCAACTAAGTATGGTTATACGAAAATATTTCAATTTAAGCCTAAGCAACACTATAATATATACAAATACTCAAAATCATTTCTATAAACAAGAATGGTACAGGACCATTCTGATGCAAAGCCATCAGAACCTCAACCACTAATATCTATTAATTTCTTAGCTACAGCGAAAGAAAAAAATCCTAATAAGCCCAACCAACCAAGGCTTTATCTTCTACTGCTATCTTTATTTCAAGGTTTTATACTATTATAGCTGTTACACAATTTATTTGCTTCTTTTAACATTTAAATAAAATATTCAATTATATATGACTAACTGGTTAGAGAATCTTTGCAGTCAAATGGATCTTGCAGATCAAACATATGGTCCAATAACCTCGGTTTTTCTGAAGCAAAGCAGAGGCCTAGAAATGCACAGAAACAAGGTACACCCAAAACCCTTTACTCACTCTCAGAAGAGCCAGTGCAAATAACTATGAAGTATTATACACCTTTTCCCTTATGTATTTTATGATTGGTATAAGTATTATAATATTTAAAGTTATGGTAAAACATTTGCGGATTTTCAAACTGCAGTATTGTTATGAATTATATCCAAATGATAGAGCTGCCTGGGTCATTGAGAAGCCAGCTCACTCAAAGGTATGTATGATGACATTACAGAAAAATAAAGTTACTATTTAGCTATTCACACAAAGCTTGACATCTATATATCAGATTAAAAAGAAACTAATACAGTACTGCTATGATAACTGCTACCTTTCCTCAGGGAAAGGTTTCCATTTGTAAGCTACAGGAAAGTTTAGGACACTGAAGGATATTTTCAGTAATCATTTTTCTGTTATGTCACTCTGCCCTCATTTAGCACAAAGTCATTTCTCATATCAATTTTAAAACAAGCAATTTATTTATAAACTACGCAGATATGTAAGCTTGAAAATCATTTATCTACATAAAAACAAAATGTTCTAGTTTCAAATTTAGAGATTAAGACTAACATAAGTAGATGTAACTACAGCAATCTGAGGTAAAAAATATGACATTCTACGTGTGATCTTTTCTTAGTTTATACACTTAAAGGCTAAAACCAGAAATCTATAGCATTAGTGAAAATAAATGGCCTAAGTAACAAATACACATGGTCATACCTAAATCTAGATTTTTTAAATTTCTTCTTGGTTATTGAGACAGGAGGCTTTTCAGAATAATGCAAACGTAATCTTATTTCAGTCTGACAGGTCAGCCATCCAGAATCCAAAGTCTCAACACCATCTGGAAAGTAAATAAGAACAGCAACTATTATGCATATTTTTAAACAATCCAGTAAGTATAATACACACTGACATTTCTAGTTCACATTCAGATTTTAATACACTCAGCCTATATGTCACTGGTACTTCTCTCCAAAACAAATATATACATAGTCTTAAATTTGTCATTGAAAAAATAACTTTTATATGAAGAAGGGGAAACAAGTTAAATGAATGTTAACAACAGTCTCAGTTTAACAACTTAAGTAAATAAAAATATTCTTAGTAAATCCATTATCGAAGTAATACAAAGCCATTTCAGCAAGAATACATGTTCCAAGATGACTTCTACAGTTGTTCCATTGGGAATTACTATTAAACTCCCAAAGCTTCACATGAGACATTTATTCAGCTGAAACTAGTTATACCACTCGTGTCAGGGACTGAAGTATATGAGAAGGTAAGAATAAAACTGTGAGTCAACCCTGTATTCTCACATTTATACATTCTGCCATAAATTTCACAATCATGATAACACTGTATTAGCATTGTTTAAGTTTCCTATTAATATAGGTAATATGTTTTTCATAACACTACAGAACTATCAAGTGTTTTGGACCTAAGTTTTTAAATAGGATTTAAAAATATATATATTAAGAAACATTTCTCCTTAGAAATACAACTTTAAAATGTTTAATAATTAGCAAATTTTAAAAATAAAGAGAAACCACTATTATCTCTTAATTTTAAACTGTTTTCAGAAATGGACAAAGTTGGAGAAATGGCTTTTCATCCTAAAAGGTAACTAAAGCTGAATTTAGAACAACAGTAAAATTTCTATGCATTTATAACCATACATAGTAATTAATAAATAGAGGTACATAATGTCATATATTACAGCTGAAGAAATGAGAAAACTATTCCTCCATAAAGAAAGGTCTCCAAATTATGTGGCATAAGTATCATCTTTTGTAAATAAAGCGGGCAAGACTGTAAAACACTAAACACTAAAGCTATTCAAGTATTTTAGATCACGTTATGATATAATACAAATAACCCCAAATAAAATCCAAATTCCTATTCAAACACTGCCAAAGCATGTACATTTCTAAAGTGTATAAACACATGTCCCTATTAAACCACAACCAAAACATTCAGACCTGTTTCTTCCTGTTCTGAACAGGAAAGCAACTGGTTATCAGCCTTTTAACTCTGGTTCAGTCTGCAGAAGCACACATTCTGCCCACCTCTTCACACAGTGAAGTATTAAAAATGAAAATGCAATCAACTGCATTTAAGGAAAAAATAAAATAAAATTGCAACCTTGAATTCTCAAGATAAAGTGTCACTGAAGCAGAAGTATATAAATGCATAACATTTTCAACATATTTAGAGGTAAAAGGATTTTCTAATATACTGTAAATTAAATGTTAAAGGCTAAGCCAGAATTACCAGAACATTCTGTATAACCTGGATTTTACTGTAAATGCACATATAAACATACAAAATGCACAAATTTAGCTTAAGAGTTAACTTTTCACACCTTAAATGTTTAGAACTGTTAATATCATTTTTGAGCATAATAGTGTTAAAAAGTGATGATATTGCCTGACTGGCATGGCTCAGCACTTAAGCATTGACCTTGGATCCAGGAGGTCAAGGTTCGATTCCCAGTCAGGGCCTGGGTTTCGGGCTCGATCCCCGGTAGGGGACGTGCAGGAGGCAGCCAATCAATGACTCTTATCATTGATGTTTCTCTTTCTCAACCTCTCCCTTCCTCTCTCTGAAATCAATAAAGATACATTAAAAAAAGAGAGAATGTTATTTGTTTCTTATATTTAGCCTCTATTTTCAATATCATACTGTTATATTTCCCTATGCCATCTGTTTCTAATGAATGTTATGTAACATCTCAACCATATCAGTAAAAAAATTTAAAACTCGGTCTCACTTACTGTGGATTCCAAATTGTCCATCGTCAATAATAATTTCACTTTCTAGAATTGAAGGAAAATAGAAAACCTAATTAAAATTCATGATGTATATAGAACACATAATTGAGAAACTACCCACCTTAAGCGTTTTTAAAATATGGAATCTAAAATTTAAAAGCAGCCCAAAGTGAATAAGCATATTTATTGTAGCCCTCAATAAAGAATTCTCTTTTAAGAAGGCTATCAAACAATCACATTTCTTACATACTTGGTGATCATTCTTGATGTTACAAGGAAGAGAAAGAGAACTCCTCAGACAGGTGCTCTAGAGGCACTGGGACAAACTTCTATACCCACAATGTGTGAGCCTGACAGGCTGCTGGACAACAGTGTATCCTGGTTCATTTTTTAAACCAAGGTCTTGGCACAATTAAAATGCTTATTCTTATGTAGTGCATATTCTGAACTTATCTAAAATGTAATTCTCCTCAAATCTCCACTATTCTCTAAAGCCGGCTAAAAGCTTTACAAACAGTGTAAACTTACCTGTACACTCAGAGCTGTGAGGAACTATCAAAAGAGTAAGTTCTAGCACATGCCCTTCTAACAGAAATTTCAACTAAATGAGTTAAGCTGGTAAGCCCCGCCCTCTGAGTAACATACTAATTTCTTGCTTTCCTTTTCCAGTTTACTTTAAACATAAGTCTGAAATATTTGTTAAAATAAGTGTGATAGTTCCCAAGGAAGATTCTCTGATAGATTTCACGCAGCTCTTAAGTTTATAACTTTTTTTGAATGATCAGAAACAAAATCATCCCACTTCTCATAATAAAATATATATATAACTGCAAGATGCTTCAAAACACAAATTATTTTTAAATATTCAGTACCTAATAATTTCCAACCTCAATATAGAACTATTGTAATTCTGAAGGACACTATCAGAAAAATTCTAAATACACTATCAAAAATGTATTAAAACAGAAAAAATCCAATAAAGAAGATGGAATGAGATATCTGTTTAAACAAGACGTGTCTACTACAGGGTAAAGCAGAATCTCTCACTACTTTCTAAGCTGGTAACTAGAAAGCCATTTATTATCTTCACATTCTACTTTTCCTTAGAAACTGAGAGATGCATTTGTCAGCATTGAGTCAATTTACAGATGAATCCAAGTGGATAATTTAATGTATGTGAAATGAACTTCAAATTTTAATCTTAGTATGGAGAAGGAAATTAAAAAATACTTGTATGAAGATAAATGCCTTTTTAGGCATAAGAAAACAGAATAATGGTGTTTTTTTAAAAAAAACTATCCAAATATCAATTTCAGCCTAGCCAGCAAGGTATTTAAGTAAATTAGGAGGAAAATATGTCTGCTACAACCAAGAAATTGGAATTTATTCATACAAGTTTATTCAAGTATTTACTAGTTTAAAAACACACAGAATAATTAGAATAACTTGTTCTATTCTTACTATTTAAAGTTAAAAATTTAAGAATTTTTGTTTTTGCCCTGGATGGGTAGCTCAGTTGGTTAGAGGGTCGTCCCGATACCTCAAGGTTGTGGGTTCAATCCCCAGTCAGGGCACATACAAGAATCAACCAATGTGTGCATAAATAAGTGGGACAACAAATCAATGTCTCTCTCCCTCCTTTCCTCTTAAAAAAAAAAAGTGTTCTCTAAGTTCTCTGAGCAAGTAATCAAATAAAGCCATGGATGCTCAGCAAAGAAGAATGTTACTTTATAAACTTTGTAACTATTCCAAATGAAAATAAATATTCTACAATAAATTAATCTAACCCAACAAAATAAAAATAAGTAGGCAAGCATTTCTAATAAAGTTTATAAAGAAAGGCAATTAAGAACTATTTAGTTTTGAAAGTAAGATTCATGATATGCTGAATGAAAATTGACCTTAAACTTTAGAATAAAAATTTATTAAATCCCACTAAGCCATTGTGCAGCATATTAGTAACTTTACGCATATGCCTCAAACAGATGCAGTTAATGCCCATACCTAAAGGGGTTATTGATCGTGGTTGTAGATGAGTCTCCCACTTGTGAACTATGACTTGACATGGACCACCGATAGTCTGCAATTTAAAAGTTAAATGTCTGCAATAATTTCTTATATCTTATTTTCTACCCATGACTCCATTAGATGTTTGTAGCCTAAGTTTATACTAAATATGAAACCAAGAGATTCATCTTGTTAATTATCAATATTATATGCCCCCAATCAGGAATGTAACAGGTCACAAAACATGATGAGTGCTGGAAGAAAATGGAGATGAGAGAGCAAACAAAGAAAAATGGGATGAACTGGCACATAAAACTGTTTTAAACCCATTCTTAAATCTGCCTACGATACTCAATTTGTTTCAAAGAAATTTTAATCTTTAACAGATATTCTGTCCTAAGTTAAAGCTACCACAAATATACTTTATTTTTGGTATGTCAGCAGTCAATGGGGTGTTACTGGATAAAGTATCTCATCTTAAGTAACTCTTGAAGTGTTTTTAAAAAGCCTAAACTCTACTATCATAGGAATAGTAGAAACAAGTACCTTGAGATCAATTATCACAAGTTATTCAAAAAATTGGAGGGCACAATAAAGTTTTTTACTATATACATTTAAGAATAGTAAGTAGATTACAGAAAGAACTTCAGAGATTTCTCATATCACAGTAACCAGTGTTTCTAAAGGGCACAGGAAACCCTAAAAGAAAGGACACACACATGGGACACATGGGTAAACTGGAACTAACATCCAGTTTTACTCTTTATGCCTTTGAGTTTCTAAATTCATACAGTGTGATAACTCCTAATATTGTCCCATTATAAGAATAAAGCTTTATGAGTTGTTGATAACACCTATACCAATTTAAAAACAATAATGAACCTACCAACAAAGATTCCTGGCATATACCTAAGAGACTGAAGTATTAAATGCTTCCTAATTTTCCTTTACTTTTTAAAAATTAAACTTATGTGTTAAAATGGAACCCTTAAATACATATTTTAAAAGCAAAATTTCAACTGTAACCTTACAAGTTACTTTAATTTTTTGTTCTTTACATATCTTCTGAAGAAATGTAGTAAAATACAGGGAAGCAAAAAGAAAAAACAAAAGTCACCTATTATCACACCACTTAGGGTTTAATACCTATCAACATTTTCATACATAATCTTCAAGGCCTTTTCTAGGCATATACTAAGTATACTCTTAAAAAGCCTGAAACATATAACTTTCTCTCTATATATTGTACATCTTTAGATGGCATTAAATACTCTCCTATAACATGTTACAGGATTTCAATATTGATTATATTTTAAAAATTTGCCAAATGATAACAAATAAATAGGTAACAAGTTAGGCACAATATTAGGCAATTCAATACAAGAGGTAATTCTGCCACTTAAAATAACCAGAGATTAAAATCTTTTTTTAACTTGCATACTTTTGGAATTTGAAAACTAAAATAGCACTAGATACTCAAATCACTTATCTTGGGATAATATAGGAAATGCTCATTTTCTCTAGACAAATACCTCCTTGTTATGAGGGTTTACTTATGAAATGGTAGACTGGGTAGATGTTTTTAAAAAGGTAAATGTGAAACTGCTCATCTTAAAATATGGGGAATTTAATTTTCATTACAACTTAAAGAAGATGCATTTAATCCTACATCTCTTAGATTTTTTTACTTTTCCTGTCACATTTTTCTGAATTTGTTTTTTTAAACATCAAACTTTCTAATCCTCAAGAGATGTAAATGCATACATTAAAAATAGGAATGATGTTTCTTGGCAATAATCGGCAGCCAGGAAAAACTAACCTATTCTTCTTCACTCCTCCCATATCCCCAACATACCCTGCCAAAGAAAAAGAAATGAAAAAGAAAAAGAAAAAACAAAAACAAAAAATCCTCTACAAAGATGGTATGGGTCTATATTCTTTTTTTTTCTCTTTTTTTAAAATATATCTTTATTGATTTCAGAGAGAGGAAAGGAGAGGGAGAGAGAGGGACAGAAACATCAATGATGAGAGGTCACTGATCGGCTGCAGCCCACAACCCAGGCATGTGCCCTGACCAGGAATCGAACCCCGATCGCCTGGATCCTAGGTCGACGCTGAACCGCTGAGCCAAGCCTGGCCAGGCTGGGTCTATATTCTTATAGAAGTTACTAATCAAACGTAACTAAAAGGGTGCCATGAAAATAATATTAAATATCAGCAAGGATTAAAAAGTGGGTAGAGGGAAAAAGAGACTTTGTTTTTGTTTTAATTCAGGTGTCCGGGGAACTTGACCACATCTTGACTGTAGTATCTATATTAATCATGTAAGAATAGCCCTGTGAATTGAATATTTCATAGGGAATATATTTTAGTAGTAATTTTAATGAACTCCACCCTCAAATCCACTCACAGCATAAAACAATTTGGGCTTGAACAGAATGGAGTATTTGAGGAGCAGTCCAAAGGGCCAATTCAACAGATAACTTAGAATTGTGCCTACTAGTGCTCACACTACAAATCCATGTTGTTTGGTACACAAAGTGTTATAATATTGGGGGGAAAATGAACCAAATTTTAAAATACAGTGAATTTCCAGAATTGTTATGACTACTTTACTAAACTTTAGAAGGTAATCTTAAATTTTAGCTTACTGAAGTTCTTTGAAAATTTTTTTAAGACCTGAGCATTGATATATTAAAAATCTCAGCCTGGCCAGGCATGGCTCAGTGACTGAGCATCGACCTAGGATCCAGGAGTTTGTGGTTCAATTCCCGGTCAGGGCACATGCCCAGGTTGCGAGCTCGATCCCCAGTGGGGGCCATGCAGGAAGCAGCCGATAATGACTCTCATCATTGAGGTTTCTCTCTCTCTCCCTCTCCCTTCCTCTCTCTGAAATCAATAAAGATATATTTGAAAAAAACAAAAATTTCAGTAATGACTCTAAAAGACGCAATCATTTTTAAGGCTATATTCCATGAAAAACAATCTTTAAAATCTTAGAAGACAGAACAGCTCCATTTTGTAAAAGGCTGCCACAACTGTAAACATTTTGGAGGGAAGTGAAGGTGGATCTTTGGAGAAAAAAGGAACACTATCAGTCTAAGACGGTATTCTGTTAATAGCACTGGCAGAATTATTAAATCAGACAATTACTGAAGTGTTTTCAAACATGCATACTAACAAAAACACAAAAATAACATGTTTCCACAGACTTGTGTCTTAACCATCACTTTCTTAAACAGTCATTGACATCACTCAGCTACATCGAGCACTGAGAGAAATAAACAAGGTTATTATTCAACATGTAGACTGGAGTTTTTGTTTGGTTTTAACAAACCATCAAGCAAAATGATCAAATACTCATGTAACAGCACTGCTTTTAAATATCATGAAAAATGTAAACTTTTAAAATTTTACTGATTGTTTTCTTCCACAATTTTGGAAAAAATGTGCATGTAAAGGGTCTCTGAGGAATTTTTATCTATGCTGTCAGAGGCCAGACCATAGCTATTTAAAAATCACTATTTTTAATAAGACCATTAAGAAAATGGTGACCTAGGAATGAGTCAAGTAAAGAAGGGTAGGTGAACAGCTATCTATGAGATGATTTAAATTCGAAGTTAACAGCTGAGGTAAAAATTTTATTATATTAAGAAACCATTTTATAAAATGATACCCTGGGCTATTCTAAATGAAAATCAAGGGAGATTAAGAATAAAGTAAAAGAGTTTATAATGAATCTAATTATGAATGAACGTCAACACCTATAAAAATTTGAAACAGCTGTTACTTAAAAATAAACAGCTACTTACACTGAGATTAAGGAAATATTTCAAAGACAATATAATTTAAAATTGGCTAATATTTCTATATGAGGTAACTACCCTAATTCTAGCCACAAGTAAAGAGGGGTGGACACGGATTTTAAAAATGTTTAAATTGCATGTTAACTCAAAAATTACTTTCGTGAAGATATGAAATTAATCGACTATCTGCAGGCTCACACCAATGTTTCCACTCCAGGAATATCTACTACCTTTGTTTTCTGTGCTTACATAAATTAATATTTTGATTTGTCCCCAGTAAAATTATCTTAAAATTCAACATATTAACATCTTATTCTAATTCTACAAAGTATAAGAGAACATGTAGCTATGAAAAATTAAGAGAAAAAGGACTGCAAGGCTCAACTTCTAGACTAAAAGGAATATGCCAGAAGGAAGGAAATATAAAAGAGAGAATATGAATGGTAAAATTTTACATTATTTACAATAAAATATTATCGATGGAAGGGGTCTACGAAATTTATAGTTCAAACCCTTCATTTTAAAGATGAGGAAGCTAAAGTCTAAAGGTCAAGTGACAAAATCACAAGATTTTTAGCTTAGACTCTACAACTGCCGGGGTAGACGACCTCCTAAGACTTTAACTCAGTAAAATTAATCTTATTACCCATTTTGGCTTTTCAATGCTTTCATAATTACTTTGCTTTCTTATTATTGTTTATATTTATAACATATATATTCCAATAATTTACATCATTTTATGATTTAAGATTCCTTGCACATTAGTTCTGTCATTTCACGGTGCACAATTGAGACAAAGTTTCATAATTATTTTTATTAGAAATTAAGTTTCACTTAAAAAGCGCCACCAACTTACAAAAAAAAGTGTCAATTTAAGCTGGCATGTGGGGGAAAATACCCTCTAGCCATATGCATGGGATTTTATGTAGCTATTTACTCTATTCCATGAAAAACATACTTACCATGGCAGCCCCTGCATCACACGGTACATGTGTACACGATACAGAGCACCTACTTAAAGAAACACACTCACCAACACATACTGTAAACTTTTGCAAGTATTACAAGGGGAAAAACTTGTTTCTTACTGTAAGCAGACTTCTTGCCAATTTTTTCAAAGGCATTTTGGATGGTTTTGCTGCTTTTGGTTACATTTTCAATGAAGAGGGGAAATGCTTAGGTTGGCTTAATTTAACCTGTGTTGACAGTAGTCTTACTTTAGAAAACTATGCCCAAAGGAATCATGATTTTTCCTGTCCAAATACCCCTCTAAGTAAAATTTAGTTGATTTCACATTATAAATTTCACATACGAGAATCCACAATAAGCTTTCAACATCATGAGTGCTGTGGCCTACGTTTCTATGCACAATTGTTCAATTTATACTGAAGAACTATGCCATGATGAACAACCCCTATACTAAATAAATGATCGCAAGTCGTAAAGTGAGACTACTGTCAAGATAAGCCAACACAATGATTAACCATAATGTAATTTAGTTTCATTACTGAGTATTTACAATATATTCTCAGAATAAGAAACGTACGTAATAGGTGCAAAAGACAGCTGAAGTGGGTTTGTCAGTTTTCTTTTTTATAACGGTGGCTAAGAGAATGGGTAACAGTGGCTGCTTGCATTTTCACATGTAACAAGTATTCAATGACCCCGAAGGGAAAGACATTGTCTTAAATGTTCTAATCCACGTTTTACTTCCTAGGCTCCTGCCTAAGCCCTTGTTCACATGCAGCCCAAGTGTGCTCAAAGGTAAACTCTGAAGGAAAAGAATCCTTTCAGCAAATAAGTATCTTTAAAATAAGAGGAAAAGAATCAACTTTTTTTTTTACGAAAACACTCCCAAAATAATAAATCATTGTGAGCAAGCAGATTTAGACTTAATAGATACTCCGAAGGCCTTCAGGAAAGATCCTGATCTATCAACACCATTGCTGAAAAAAATCTAAGAGAAATGACTTCAGTTTTGATAGAAGTTAAACAATACAGCCACTAAGAGACAGCTGCTGTGAAATAATTTTTTAAAATAATTACTCACTTAAAGCTGGCTGTATACTCCTCTAAATGTATTCATATCGCATAACAATTAAAAACAAAACAAAAAGAAAAACCCTCACAACTGGTTACTAATTAGTTTACAAAAGTTAAAGAAAATGCATACCTACCTATCAAAAACATTTATTTATCATTAAATCCTGTATCATGACAATTGCAACATACTTACTATTAGTCTTTTAAAAATTCCATTACAGACATTGTCTGCCTCTGAAGTGGTTATTTCCTTGCTTTTTGGTACTAAAATGTTATTAATCTAGAGTTCTCTTTTCTTTATTTGATCAAAACAAACTCATTTTACTTTTAATGTTTCCAAACTTAAATTAATTGCTCTTGAAAGAAGTAAGTCTGCTAAAGAAACTGGAAACTAGATGAAGAAAACATACCTTTGGTTCTAAAAAGCACCCTTTGAAGTAGCGATACTGAACAGATACTCCTCTACTGAGTACAATGGTTGCTTTCCAATACATGCTGTGAGGGGGGAAAAAAGCAGCAGCATCAATATCAAACTAAAATGCATAAAGATTTCATAATTCATAAAACCCCTCAAGTAAGGTCTGTGACCCATACCACTTATTTATTCCTACACAAAATTTTACCCTAGGTATAATCTGTACCAGGCACTGGAAACACATTGATGAATGAGGCAGACAGAGCCCCATCTTCAAAGAGATTGCCTTCTTGTGCGGGTAGACGAACCACCAAACAACATACACAGTAAGGGCTATTTGGCCTCTCTGATGTCACAGGAAGTTTTGGAGGAGGCTTTGGAAGGGAGGTCTAAAAGAGGAAGAACTGTCTGAGGTGAGACCTAAATGATGGGAAGAAACCAGCCATACAAAGAACCAGGAGAAGTACTCCAAACAGAAAAGGCAAGTAGTGCAGAGGTGGATGGCAGGGTCAGACTTTCCACTTAGCTAGAGATGTTGCATGGCTGCTAAGAGGCTCTGGGGCCAAGGCCAGCAAGTTACACTCATGTTCTCAACTGTCCTGCCCAGCCTCTGGCTATTCTCCTAGCCAAGCAATCAGTATCTGTATCTTACTTGTTTCAACCTAATGTCCTCCTCTGAACTATGCTATTCTAGAACTTTGACTCAATGGTGAAAAAATTCATTACAATTCATGATTAGAACTGATTTTTAGCTTCAAGTCATAGACCAGTGGTATCCAAAGTGTGGTCCTAGAACATGTGAGCTTGTTAGAAATGCAAATTCTCACGCCAAGACTAGACCTAGACCTATGTAATTAGAAACTCTGGGGTGGGGCCCAACAATCTATAATTTAACAGGTGACTCTGATAACTAACACTTAAGTCTGAGAGCCACTGTCATAGCCCATTACCCAAACATGAGTCCCACATGAATAGTTCAGTGAATGAACGGCAGCTCCATGACACCAGATGGATAGCATTGCTCCCCATCTGACTCTGCCAAGACAGGTTTTAGTGCATTATCCTTACTCTGACTCAACTGTGGTTCCTTAAAAATATCCACAGCCAGCTATCACCTGTGGGCCTACCTTCAGCAATCAGAATAATGTGGTAGTAACAAGCTACACATACCCTGGCCCCACCCCGAGAGACCCTGATTTCACAGATCTTGGGTGGAGCCTGGTCATGTGGAATTTGATATAACTTCATAGGACATTGGATGTATATGTTTGGTTGAGAATCACTGCTGTAAAGCAAGCAGAGCAAATGCTTGGCATATGTGCCCCTACTATGTTTCCCCTGATAGACCTCAGAATCATTTTCAACACACAACTCTAGGCAAATTCTATCAACTATACGGTGAAATTTATTCCCCATCTCTGCTACAAAAATAAAAAGGCAAATTCCCAGTACTATGTCATCCAAAAAATGGTAAGCTAGAGCATATGAAACCAGCCCCAGATGTGCACAATAGAATTAGTGGGAAGTTTTAAAAATACCCTGGGGCCACATTCTAATGCACTATTTTTCAATCTCTAGGGGTAAGGTCTAGGCATGTGTATTTAAAAAAATTTTTTTTTTTAAGGAGTAGTTTGTTGATTTTTAGAGACAGAGGAAGGCAAAGGGAGAGAGAAACATTGACATGAGAAACATTGATTGGTTGCCTCCTGCATGCCCCCTACTGGGGATGGAGCCTGAAACCCAGACATGTGCCCTGACCAGGAATCAAATCAGCAACCTTTTGATGCACAGGACAACACCCAACCAATGAGCCACACCAGCCAGGGCTAGGCATGTGTATTTTTTTTAAAACCCTCAGAAGTGATTCTAATCTGTACCCCTGGTTAAGAACCAATGAAGAGATGAAAAGAACAACGCAATGAATCTTTTTACTCCAGTTCTCTAAGCAAATGTAGCAAAGTTAAAAATGAACCAGTACTGCTCAGTGATGTCAAAAATGAATATAACCTGACAAAATTCAAGACAGACCAGGAAAGGGGCAGTGAGAAAGCTTAGTACACCTGCCGGAGTTTTAATTGCCCTCATATCCTTCCCGAAAATCTACAAGGAGAGTGAGTAAAACCACAAGTGAGCCACATTTTCTGAATTAGGAAACAATACAAGACATTCAAATGAACTCTAAGTAAAAAAAAAAATCCAACAGAGGTCTTGTCACCACAAGCCTGTAGGTATGGAGAGGCTTAAGAGATTCTGAAAAACCGGTACAGAGGACTTAGACACAGAGTACACATACTTTGTATCACCTGCTTGTGTCATCTTGTATTATCTACCGCCTTTCTGTTTGTGAAGCATTGTCTATCTGCCATATACGAACCATTTACATTTCAGCATACATCAGCAATGTGAAAATGGCTGGTCCCATAAATTAATGTAAGTGCAGACACGAGTTATCTCGTGACCTGTCAACGACATTTGGGACTGGAAACACGAGTTAACTTGTGACCGGTCGGCAAAGTGTTTTAAGGTAGGTGACAGAGAAGCTCAAACGTTCAGAGCAGAGGGGTGGTTTAGGAATAGGTTCAGAAAGGTATGAGGTTTCACTTCACAGGAGTGGTCAATCTGAAAATCAAGGAAAAACTAGCCACTTAAAAGGACTAAACTCATCCAGCCTTCGTGGCTCAGTGGATGGGTGTTGGCCTATGAACCAGGAGGTCACGGTTTGATTCCTGGTCAGGGAACAAGCCCGGGTTTCAGGCTCGCTCCCTAGTAGGGGGCAAGCGGGAGGCAGCCGACGAATGACTCTCTCATCATTGATGTTTCTATCTCTCTCCCTCTCCCTTCTTCCCTCTGAAATCAATAAAAACATTTTTTTTAAAAAAAGGAATAAACTCTCTGTGATCATTCCTGTGACGCCAATATCATTTATCAGTGGAACTTTACTTGTGGCTGAGAAAAATGGGCCACACAAATGACAATAGTGAAAAAGGTGTTCTACATTTGTTTGTTTTCTTTCCCTCAGCTTACACTATGATATTATTTTACTTCCTTTGTTATTTTCCTTTGCTTTGCCATCAGGGCGTCTCAAACCATCTGCTGCGAAGGCCACTTTTGTTTGCTCATTTGTTTTACCCAACCTGTCCCGCAACTGTACCTGCAACAAGGTACCATGCATCCATGGTGACATACATGGATGCCCTAGCATGTCAAACTGCTACAAACATTTCCAAATGCTTGCTCTCAGATGTGAGAAATACAGAAGTGTCTGTACTTCTCACATATGCATGAATAAAATAATGTTTTGTCTAGCACTGGTCCACAGGCCACATTAAGTAGCACTGCTCCACAGGAAAAGAAAATTTGAGCTTCATAATCTCCAGATTTGGTATTTCTCCCTAGGGGTATTGCATGTATTTATATACTATTTAGAATCTCTTCATCTCTCCTGACCCCCCACCAATAGATCCTGACAACCCATAACACTTCCAAGTATCCCCAAGTGGAGAAACATTCACTAATTCTTTCCTAACCCCTTTACAGTGTAGATAAGGTAACAAGGCTTAGGGATGGTAGGTCTGCCCAAGATCACAGTTAACTGCAGAATTGAAACGGGCACCCAGATCCACCTTTCCCCAGCCCAATGCACCAACACACCCATGCTAAGTTTAGTGCTGTACTTAATTTCATAGTGAACTCATTTCATTACGTTAAATAAAATATCTAAATAAGTATGTTCCATTCTCTGCTACTTTTAGTTAATACTATACAGGTCTGGGGAAAAATTATTTTATAGCAAAAATTAGATCTTTTATCAAGAATATGTACTGAAAAACCAAACGATACTTCCTAAAAAGTTAAAAAAAGAAAAAAGAAATAGCAATATAAGCCTATTATTTAGAAATGTGGTGGTAAGTACCAAAAGAATCAACTAAGAGTTGAAAATGTTTGAGACGTAGAAATTGAGGAACAGATGAATTTGTTCCTCACAACAAACTTTGTAAAATGATTTTACTATTTATGCACATAACTTTGATAAAAATTAAAATTAAAAAAGAAGAAAAATATACCAAGCTGTCTTAGAAGCCCCATTTATAATCTGAACATCACAATTATTCTGTAACCTGCCACTTCCACGCTTACCTTTCACCTGTCTCGTTCTCTGGAAGGAGAGCCACAGCATTTTGAGGATTCCAATTTCCCAAAGCATCACAGCTTCCACATATTGCAAAAACTTCTCCTAATGAAACAGAACACCAGTTACAGCGGCATGAGCAGGAAAGTTTCAATTTCTAGTTTAAGAGAGCAAGAAAAGAGCATTCAGTTGCATTAGTTTGACCAGATGGAGGACTACATAAATGGGCAATCAATAAAAGCATATAAGTATTCTAAAGAAACAGTAATTGATATTTTCCAGAAACTCAAACAGTAGCTATTAACAAGTTAAAGATCAAGAAAATTATCAAAAGAACAGGAGCAATATAACAATAAAAATCTGAAAAAAAGACACTGAAAACGCTCGTCTGCCTTATAAAAATAATACCTGTTGCTTCATCAGAACACTTCTCATCAATAGACAAAGCAACATATAGCTATCATCTATATTTGCTAAATTTCATAAATTTAGCTAAAGTCTACACCTTCTGGATACAAATATGCAGAAGTCTTTGACTTATATCAACACATTCTGAATTAATATAATTAAAATTCATAAAGAGAAAGATAATGAACTGAGCCCAAATGATGAAGGTCAGGACAAATTCCTCCACATTCTGAGAGCAGCTTGCTTTCCAGCTTTAGGCTCTACTCAGGAAAAACTAGAATTACAGTTGGGCTAGCCACCTGCATAAGCATTTTGTAAGCTTAGACTGTAAAACTCAACTAAAATGCTAGGTATGAGAGTCATTCAGGAGTTTCCAGAGTTCTAAATAGACGTGTGTAAAGCTTAGGGTGATTGAGTATGAAGATTTCATGTCAAAATATTTCAAATACTTAAATCCTTTAAAGTAACCCAATTTTTTACAATTAACTTAGGTTATCATACCTTCTCTGATTTTTTTAAAGGATAAACACTGTTGCTAAATACAAGGCACAAATATGTTGCTATGCACATGATAGCACATGCTGTGGCTCCTAGCTCAAAGGACAGATTACCATAAAGTCACTGATTCTGGTCCATTATACTTCCTTTAGAGAGTCTCCAACTTTTTCATGGAGTCAGTTATTTCTTAGCTCCACACAAAACAGCAGCTACTGTTTGCTGTGGAAAGAACATGTACCCCAAATGGAAAAAGTAAAACTTAGGCAACCAGTCGGTGGTTCACTCTTTCCTCCTGTAAGTGCTCCTGCATTTTACCAGTTCCCACCTGCAATTTACTTTGTCTTTCTGCTAACTGCCTTTGAATATGGCTTCTATGAGGGAAAGGGGGAAACTGTTGACTAGAACAGATAAATCTCTTTGTTTAGTTTTCATTTATAAAAGATAAAGACTTTAAAGGAATTTGCAAACAGCAGCCCCACGTATTCTTTTCACTTGCTCCCTCTAAACCCACCCCTCTCTGCTTTCCCTACTCTCTCAACATTTGGCAAGAAAGTCTAGGTAATGGGGGAGAGCTGGGGGTGGGGTGGTCTTCCCAACACCCCCGCCCTCCACCCTCTCCTTCCCACCCACAATTCATCTGCATTCATATTCACCACTATCTTCCCTATAGTCCTGAGAAGGAGGGTTCCTTCTTGCCAAGCAGATCCTTGGACGGCTAATTGTGTGGTCAGTCTATTTACTTGACATTGCCAGTTCCTTCTAGCTAAACTGCCTTTGTATGGCCCCCTAAAAGGCTACGATATAGGTCTGCAGTCTTCTCCCACAGAGAAGGCTGCATACTGGAGTGGAGGTGAGCACTTGACCCGAGGGAGCCAGCCCATCAGCTGACTGGGAATCTTCCATCTGTAGAATCTTGCCCAGATCATCTTGGCTAAGAATTTGCATTTAGGCACACAACTCTGTCAACTGCTGTGAGGACTCCTAAAACAAAGGTGCTAGATATACAGAGTGAAGCAATTATTCATTCATTCTTTGAACACAAATTTACCCCCACTCTGACCCAGGCATTGTGTGAGGTACAGTAATTCAGCATGAACAAGACAAAGTAACTTTTTCACAGAGTTTATAATCTATCCACAAACAAAATTACTCATATAGTCCATAAACTCTGTAAGAGGTGTTAAAGTCCTGGAACCCTGAATTTCACAGACACCTTAACCTAGTTGAAAGTAGGGATTACAGTAAAGATAATTAAGGGGAGCACACAGATCTAGGCAGAGAAAGTAATTTGAGAAAGTCCCATGGTTCTAGAGAAGTAATGCAACAGATTGAAGGAGCTGGCCAGTATAGCCGGAGTATATTAAACAAGGAGGTGTATACTGGCCAGGTATGATGCTGTTTTGACATGCTATCTTACATTAAAATTACTTCACAATGCCTAAGCAGACAGCAAAAAATACAATAAAGCTAAAAATAAAAATTTATAAGTAGGGAACAAAGTTATCGTAGCCAAATATTTTGCCAACTTCTTGCAATAGCAAAATTTCCCTTATTTTTATGCTACTTAACAATCATAGCTCGCCCAGCCGGACGTGGCTCAGCGGGTGAGCATCGATGTAGGATCCTGGCGATCGGGGTTCGATTCCCGGACTGAGCACATGCCTGGGTTGCGGGCTCGATCTCTAGTCGGGGGCATGCAGGAGGCAGCCGATCAATGACTCTCTCATCATTGATGTTTCTCTCTTTCTCTCTCTCCCCCTCCCTCCCTCCTTTCCTCTCTCTGAAATCAATAAAGACATATTAAAAAAAAAAAATCATAGCTCAATTATCTTCATTATGTAAAATTAAGTAAAATCACATTTTCATGGAAAATATGAGGGTTTGTTTTTTCTTGAGTTTACTGTGTTCCAAGTACATTTCTGGTATCAGGCAAGCCATAAAGATATTTTCACCTAAAAATTAGGTCCACTCTAATAACAACTCCATATTTAAGATAAACCAGATAAGAAAAATGCTCATTTACAATACCTGGAAACAGAGTTCCTCTTATTTCAAAGGTAACCTGAGAAGGTGTCATTGTGATGGATTTATCTTAGGATGTCGTGCTAGGAAGAAAAAGAGATGTCATTTATAGTATGAAAATATTAGCTCCAGATAGCTACACAAAAACAAAAATGAATCTTAACTGTGAGCAAAATACTTCAGAGACCTTATACAGAAAGACAGAATTACTTAGGAAGTACCTAGCAAATTTTAGGGCCTGTGCTGTTATAAACCTGTTCCATAAGAATGTATGGACCATAAAAACTGCAAAACAAGTGTTCCCCCCACCCCCCACACACCCATTTTTTTAAGGATGCAAGATTCTCTTGTCACATACTTTCTCTTCTGATGAACAGCTGTTCTGAAATCAACCTTTCCTGACCAGGCCCATGTTATGGTGGAATAAAAAAACCCACAAAAAACAAAACTATAGAGAAAAAGGCTTGGCTCAAGAGAGGATTTGTACCTTAACAAAAGGTTTTTAACTTTAATAACAAGGAAACAACCAAAGAACAAAGTATCAGCCACTGAAACAAACTAGTCATGTTCTACAAGTTTGAGAAAGTGCTTCTTGGTAACTATTGACAAACAAACAAATACTTTTCCCCACAAATTACTCTTTTCAGATTTTCTCTTTATTATCCTTAGGAACCTCAAATCCAGTTCTGCAGACTTAAATTTAGAGTCTCAACTTTGCAATTTATTACGAAACCCTGTATTTCATCTCACATATATGCTGTTCTTTCTCAAGTTTGAACTTCATTCATAACCCTAATTCTCTTACCTGTATTTTGGTTTCTAAATCTCTTCCCACTAATACATTTTATGTCATTTAGAATATTCTTCCTCAATATTCGTGGAATCACTTCGATTATGTACAGAAATCTAAACCCCTAGCCTTTGATGTCCTTTATCGCTTATCCACATTTTCTTAATTTTTACTTCTTTGCTGTTTCCCCCAGCCAAACCAATCTGTTTACTATCCTCTAATTTAAGTTCCTGAGGAAGATAGGAAATAGATTTGTTTTTAAATATACAATGTCAATTCTCCAGAAGGTTATATAATTTAAATATAGAAAGAACATGCCTTGGCCAGGTGGCTCAGTTGGCTGGAGCATCATCCCATACACCAAAAGGTTATGGGTTCAATTTCCGGTCAGGGCATATACCTAGGTTGTAGGTTCGATCCTTAGTCGGAGTGTGTACAGGAAAAACCTGATTGAGGTTTCTCTCTCACATCTCTCTTTTTCCCTTCCTCTCTCTCCAAAAGGAATAAGCAGATCCTCGGGTAAGGATTAAAAATAAATAAGTATAGAAAGAACACATATGCCACACAAGGACACATCACATTCTACATAACTTCTCCAATATTCCCAAAAACTTTTGCACCCCAATCCACCAATGACCCTTTAAAAAATTCCAAACATGCCTGGCCAGTGTGCTCAGTGGTTGAGCATCAACCTATGATCCAGGAGATCGAGGTTCGATTCCCAGTCAGGGCACACGATTCCCAGTCAGGGCACATGCCCGCTCGAGCTTCGGGCTCGATCCCTCCTCGGGGGTGTGCAGGAGGCAGCCGATCAATGACTCATCATTGATGTTTCTATCTCTTTCTCCCTCTCCCTTTCTCTCTGAAATCAATAAAGACATATTTGAAAAAAAAATTCCCATCATGTTGTGACTCTAAATCATTTTTATTTAATTTACTATTTTAAATTGTTTATTTGCTTTTATTTTATACATTATATTATATTTAAAAGTCCTAAAGAAACTTCCACAGCTATTCATTCTTTTATTGCCCCTTGGTTCTACCTTGGCTCCCTGTGAACACATGCACTTCTCTGCAGTGGTCATTTAATGAACACTGCTACCACACTTCTAAGTTAAGGTAGACAGATCTATAGTAGTGGTTCTCACTGGAGGCATTTTAAAAAAAATTTATGAAGTGAATATAAAGTTCATTATTTTTAAAATTTTCAATTACAGCTAACATTCAGCATTACATTCATGTCAGGTACACAGCCTAGTAGTTCAACATTCATATAACTTACGAAGTGACCCCCCTGATAAGGCTGGTACTCGCCTGGCACCATACACAATTACACAGTGTTACGGACTATATGCCCTGTGCTGTGTTCTGTTGCTGTGACTGTCTGGGGACTACCAATTTGTACGTCTTTTTTTTAATCCTCACCCAAGGATATTTTCTCCACTGTCTGAGAGAGTGGAAGGGGCGGGGGAGAGAAACATCGATGTGAGAGAGACACTGACTAGCTGCCTTCTGCACATGCCTTGACTGGGGCCGGAGACCCAGCCGGCCACCAAGGTGCATGCCCTGGCCGGGTAGCCCAGTTGGTTAGAGCGATGTCCCGATACACCAAGGCTGTGGGTTTGATCACCAGTCAGGGTGCATACAAGAATCAACCAATGATGCATGAATCGGTGGAACAACAAACTGATGTGTCTCTCTCTCCCCCCTTCTGTCTCTCTGCCTTCTTCTCTCTCTCTAAAAAAAATAAATAAATAATAAATAAATCAATAAATAAATGTAAAAAATTTTTTTAGAGTCCAGGCTCAATGTTAGGTATAAGCTATATATCATCCCATTTATATCAATTATAAAATGTAAATGTTGAATATATATAAACTAGACCATCAATTCGGTTTCATGTTACTTGGATAAAGACTTTCCTATTTGGCAACTTGACCATTTCAGTTAGAAAACCCAAGACTCTGCACTGGGGAAAAATCTGTCCTTGATCAAAATAATTTCTAAGATACCTAATCTACTTTCTAAGAGTAAACATAATCTATTTAAAGCACATACATCCAGTTCTACACTGCCAAAGAATGTCCTAAATCTAAAAATATCTTGATTGTTAACCCCCCAAATAACCTGTTATTATCCAAATACCTTAATAGTTCCCTTTTAACATGACAGCTGATATGAATCTAAGTATATAACACTGAGTACAAATATTTCCTTTTCTAATTAATAAAATGGCTTATTGAAGCACTGCAATCTTCCACTTAAATTTATATCAAAAAGAAACCTTAAGGCTAGCAAAAAGGCTCAGCTTTTAAGTTACTGAATTAATTTTGAGACATAGCTAAAAGCCCCATTATCCAGCAAAACTGCTGAATAACCAGTCTCAGTCTCAACTGACAGCCTGCACTTTCACCCAGCGTTCACTGCCACAGTCCTCGACGAAGGACAACCTCGTTCACATAATCACAGTCATTTAAAATTGATCAACTAAAGCTGGATAGTTTTAACCAATGTTAAAGAAGTCAGATGTGATTATTCCTATGCATTAAATTCAACTGATACAAAATTATCTCTAAATTCTACTGCATTAAATGAGAAAATTATCTAAATTTAATTGAATTAAGGGAAATCAACTGATTATTAAAATTGAGCCTTTTGTTCTTAAGGCTGCTGTAAGAGTGGCTGTAGTAACTTGCTGGACACAGCTGCAGTAAGTGTACTATACAAAGCTCTAAAAGCACAAAGATAACCCCATGAAACTTCCCTAAATGTCATCACCTTCTATTTGCATTGCCAAAAGTAATATGACTTGGTTTAACTTCCACCCCACTCCCCTAGTTTAATACCATACCAAATAAAAGCCGGGGGAGCTGCTGCTACAGCAGTTTACTTGACCCTGGACAGAAGCCAAACTTCTGGTGCAGGACTGAAGCACCCAAGCACCCAGCTATCACCAAAACAGTGATGACGAGGTAAAATACTGCTCTGTGGTGGAACACAAAATTTACACACCCAACACTTCCTCTTCATCCAAACAAGTAAAAACAACAAGAAAAAACCTTGAACGGGGGAGGTCTTCCCAATATACATAAAATAAGATGAAAGACTATGCTTCCTGACACAGGTTTTTGGTTTGTTTTTGTTTTTAAATATAACCTCCACTTCGTGCTTTTAGATAAATGTTAAACCGCATTCTTATCTGAGATTTTGAGTAGCATTTAACACTACTTTAATATTTTTTTAAAGACTCAAGCAACTAGCAAAATGACATTGCAACTCACATTTTAAAATATCTCTGAGTTTACACTACCTGGCAAAATAAATATTACTCTTCTTTTTGTCAAAGAAACTACTCCAATATGTGACTTTACTAGTTTACCAGCTTAGGGGACAAAAAGGAGATTTAAGAAAACCAAGGTACAGGAACATTTAGTTTAGAGCTTAATTGAAGTCATAGATTTTTTTGGCAAAAACATATTTCTCTGGCCAAAAAGGACATCTCTGTTCCCCCAAATTTTTTCAAAGTAAAAACTGTTTCCAACTCTCCTTGCTCTTTTCCTGGACGCCAACAGCCTTGAGTCTTATAACTGGCTGTAAGAAAGGGATATATGAAACGTCTGCATCTTCCTGAGTTAATTTCTGTTGATTCTGATGGAGGACCATTATAACCCCACTACTCAGACCCCAGTATACTTTGAACCAAAATTTTAGTAAAATGTATGCAGTCATGAATAGATTTTTATTAAGAAAGCATTTCTGGATTTCATTAAACCAAGTTAGTTCCTTAATCACTTTCTAAACAATGCAGTAAAATCTTTCCAAATGTTTTCCATTTCATGTTATCTCAATATTATTTTCCTATATATTTCAATATTTTTCCTGGCTAAGTTATACAAGAAGATTTGATTCATCAATCTACTTTTTGTACATACAAATTTTACTCACTTTGCCACTGAAATCTATTTTGTGATCATTATTTGAGTTCAACTTTTCTACGTCTTATTTTGTCTAGAATACTGGTTCTCCCTAGCTCTTTTATTATTTATTTATTTAGAGAAACATCAGTTTGTTGTTCCACTTACTTATGCCTTTATTGGTTGCTTCATGTGTGCATCCTGGCCGGGGATCAAACCCGCAACCTTGGCATGTCCACAACCAACTGAGCTACCCCGCCAGGGCTCTCCCTAGTTCTTCTTAAATCAAGGATAGGGCCATGTGCAATTTTACCTGTTTATTTTGTGTTACTTGTAGCCAGAAGATCAGGAGTTGGAAAAAGTACTGATCGCTTGTATATACTTTTTGGCTAAGTCACAACTGTCAGAAATGTAGCAAGATGGAGAAACTGGAAGGGGAGGAGTAGTGGGTAGGAGGCGAGAAATGGGGAAGGTGGAAGAAGAGTGTGAAGAAGGCATCCCCTGCGACAAACGTCCCGCTGGGTTCCGTGGGCTCCCGGGTGCCGGGGCCGCATCAGACCCCGCAGCGGCCTCGAGGTGAAAGAATTCCCTCCAGCGCACGCCGCAGCTCCCGGCAGATTTCCTTGGCAGCGGGGCGGCGGGGTGAGGCGAGGGGCTGCGGAAGCACCTGGCCGACCGAGGCTGTCTCCCGGGACCCGCCGCCGCGAACGAGCGCCCGGGGGAAGGCAGAGCTTCGGCGACGAGGAGCCGCCGTCTCAAACGGTACGCAGGGCACCGGCGTCTATTCCTGGGAACTCTTCCTAGGAGAGGAAGGCATCTGGGTTTCTTGGAATAACTGAATTAGCCGGGCATGGCCTAGAGTACGCGGTTAGGCAATTTCAGAAAACAAGCAGCTGTCAAAACACCAGGGCTTGGGGACAGATGCAGGGAGTGCTGGGCAAGGGACGAGCGGCGGGGCAGGGCACCCAGCCGACTGCAGCGGCATTCTTGCGGCTTCGTCCCGGCACTCGGTCCTTCGAATACCGTGGTGGTCCTATGCCCTCTGCAGTCGGGCCCATCGAAAACACTTCACGGATTCTTCAGAGAGGAACTAAGCACCGGGCAGCCCAGCGGAAACGTGGCAGCGAACAATAAAAGTCGAATGAAGATGCTACCCAGCGACCTACCGGAGGGGACATCCAGGCCGCTGTTTCCCCGGCAGGCAGCGCCCGGCCCGGGCCGGGGGACACTGCCCGCCCCTCGGCCCCGCCGCCCGGCCCGGCCCGGCGCCCCCCGCCCCGCCGGGTCCCGGGGCGCGGCCGCCCTGACAGCTCGGCTGCCACGTGAGCTGCGGCTCAGGCCCCCGCACCGAGCGCCGGGCCCTCCCGGCTGCCCGTCTCACCTGCCTGGTCCGCGGGTCCGCGGGTCCCCGCCGCCGCCGCCGCCGCGCCCGAGAGCGAGTGCCGCGGGCCGAGATGCCGGGCTCCGGCCGTCCGCGCGTCGCCAGCGCTCCCCGAGGTGGCCCGCGGCGGCGCCCAGCGGCGGAAAGCGGCTGCGCTCAAACCGGTTTCAGCTGCTCCAGACCAAACCGCCAGGCCACCCCGCGGGGCGGAGCCGGAGGGGCGGAGCCGGAGGGGCGGCAGGGCGGGGCCCTACGTCACGCCCGGCGCAGTCCCGGCCAATCGGCGGCCGCGCGCGGGGGGGCGGGCCCTACGTTCCTGGAAATGCGCCGCGTCAGTGGCCCGGGGTCGCCGGGCATCCCGGGGCTCCCACGGTCCGCCTTTTCTGCTGACTCAGGGCCGCAGCGGGCGGCCACACGGGACTTGGCCCATGGTCGTAGCCCAGTACCTTGGTCCCCAAAGCCTATTTGGGACAACCAAGTGTGGAGGCTGGAGCTGCAGTTCTGAATTGCATGTTTTCCCGTTCGAAATTAAGGGAGATCAACAAACCAGATGTTTTCTGGAAATTTTCTTTCGTTATAAAACAACAAGCACACGTTGGATCGCATTTTAAAATTGTAAACGAAAATTAGGTGACAAGAAGGTTGAGAATTTATATCTTTGGCAACGCAAAGTATGGTGCACAAGCCAGCAGCATCATTTGGGAGCGTCAGAACTGCCCTATCTGGACCATCGAGGACTTGCCTAATCGAATCTGCAAGACAAGATCCCCAGGTTATTTGTATGCAAGTTAAAGTTAGAAGGAACTTTTCTGAAAGCCAGAAAGATCCTCTGCCAAAGTCATAGTTGTTTATTTTATGGGAGGAAAAAAAAAAATTGACCCCACCAAAGGAAGAAAAAAAAAGACAGGAGTTTTTCTCTCTCCTTTGATGATCCCAGAAAAATTGATCCACACTTGCTGGGTATCTAACTTAAACTGTTATCTTTCCAGCATCAAGTTTAACCTCTGGCTAACAGTTAACATAAAAACTATGTTATCAGGCTCATTAAAATCAGTGAGATACTGAAAGTTAAAAAGAACCACTTTTGTAGGGAATGTTGAGGGGCGCAGAATAGAGACGGCGTGAGTAATAAATTGGCTGTAAAGCCTACGAGGAGGCTTTTTGATTGGATGAGCTCCAGCTTTAGACAGCTTCTGGTTCTATAAAGCAGATTGTTCAAGACCACATTTGATATCTGAACTTGGATTAGATCCCAGGGCATTTCTGACAATGTCATCCATTCATATTAATAAATAATTATTAAGTGTCTACTTTGCGGTAGGTACAGGATGCAATGTTTTTTTGTGTTGTGTTTTTTTTTAAAATTTATCTTTATTGTTGGGAGTATTACAGGTGTCCCATTTCCCCCCCGCCCCCAATTGACCCCTCCACTTTGCTCCCACTGCCTCCCTAGGCCTTCACCCCATTATTGGCTGTGTCCATGGGTTATGTATATATGCATATAACTTCTTTGGTTAATCTCTTCCCACCTTCCACCCCCCTTCCCTCTGACCTTCCCTCTGAGATATGATCGTCTGTTGCCGGCGTCAATGTCTCTGGATCTATTCGTCAGATTCTTTTGTTCATTAGCTGCTTCTTTTCTTTTCTTTTTTTTAATATCTCTTTATTGGTTTCAGAGAGAGGAAAGGAGAGGGAGAGAAAGAGATAGAAACATCAACGATGAGAGAGTCATTGATCGGCTGCAGCCCACAACCCGGGCATGTGCCCTGACAGGGAATCCAACCTTGATCGCCTGGATCCTAGGTCGATGCTTAACCGCTGAGCCATGCCCGGCCGGGCCATTAGCTGCTTCTTAAAGAAGACCGTTCAACTTTTCCTGTAGTGCTGGTCTGGTGGTGATGAACTCCTTTAGCTTTTTCTTATCTGTGAAGCTCTTTATCTGACCTTCAATTCTCAATGATACCTTTACTGGGTAGAGTAATCTTGGTTGTAGTTCCATGTTTTTCATCACTTTAAATATTCCTTGCCTCTCCTTTCTGGCCTGCAAGTTTTCTGTTGAGAAATCAGCTGACAGTTGTATGGGTGCTCCCTTCTAGGTAACTAATTGCTTTTCTCTTGCTGCTTTTAAGAGTCTCTCTCTTTTTTTTTTTTTTTTTTTAAGATTCTCTCTTTGTCTTTAACCTTTGGTACTTTAATTATGATGTGTCTTGCTGTGGGCCTCTTTGGGTTCTCCTTCTTGGGAACCCGCTGTGCTTCCTGGACTTGTAAGTCTATTTCTTTCCCCAGGTAGGGGAAGTTTTCTGTAACTATTTTTTCAAGTAGGATTTCAATTTCTTGGTCTCTTTCTTCCCCTTCTGGCACCCCAATAATATGAATGTTGGGCCTCTTGAAGTTGTCCTAGAGATTCCTTATACTATCTTCATATTTCTGGATTCTTTTTTCTTTTTGCTCTTCTGCTTGGGTGTTTTTTGTTTCCTCATGTTCCAAATTGCTGATTTGATTCTCAGTGTCCTCTACTCTACTGTTGATCCCCTATAAATTATTCTTCATTTCAGTTTGTGTAGCCTTCATTTCAGATTGGTACTTTATTTTGTCATCGATTTTCTCAGTTGTTTTTGTAATACTCTTGTAATACTTTTGTAATACTCTAATATGCTTAAACATCCTTATAAACAAAATTCTGAACTCTGTATCTGTTAGCTTGCTTGGATCTATTTCATTTAGTTCTGCTTCTAGAGATTTCTTCTTTCCTCTGTGACGTGTTTCTTTGCCTCCACTTTTTGGCTGCTTCCAGGTGTTTGTTTCTATGTATTAGGTAGAGCTGCTATGTCTCCTGGAATTGTAGAGTGGCTTTGTGTAGTAGGTGTCCTGTAGGGTCCAGTGGCTCAGCCTCCCCAGTCACCTGAGCTGGGCCTTCTAGGTGCTCCCCTGTGTGTGCTGTGTGCACTGTCTTGTTGTAGTTGAGCCTTGGTTGCTGTTGGTGTCCCTGGGAGGAATTGACCCCCCGGCCAATCAGCTGTGAGGACCAGCTGCACCTACAGCCAAAGAGCTGCTGTGCTGGAGACACCCCTATGGAGCAGGATTTACTTCAGTGGAGCTTTGGTGTTCACCAAGTGCGCCCCTTGAGTGTGTCACTTGTGGATGTGGTAGGGTTGTAATCCATCATGGTCGAGTCTGACCACCAGGTGCACTGTCTCTGGGGCCCCCCTGGAGGTGCAAAGTCAGCCTGTGCCAGTGCCTTGCCCAGGGCCACCCAGCATGAGCTACATAGCAAACCATAGTTGGCTGCTACTTGTGCTGGGCTTGGCGGTGTCCAGGAGGGGCCAAGCTATGAGCCAATGCAGGCTGCCGCTAGTACCAGGCCTGGGGCCACTTATCAAGCCTTACGGGGCACGCTGCTGCTTGAGAGATTTTAGGAAAGTCCTAAGCATGAGGCTCAAGAGGCCACTTGCACAGAAAAGCCCCTGGAAATGGCCTGGATGAGCTGCAGGTGGGAGGGGCAGGGCCTAAGGTGTGAGTCAGGTGCTGGCGATTCAAATATGACGCCTGCCTGCCGGCTGTGTGCCAGGAGGACTCGCCACAGCAGCAATGGCCTCTGCCAGCCCTTCTGCCTGGGAGGAAGCCGCCCCTCCACCTCTCGCCCGGATTTCAGGCAGGTTAGTTCCTCCCCGAGTGTCCCGGGTCCTTTCAGGCTGCTGCCCGGCGCTGGGCTCAGAGGGAGCGTCCGAGTGAGTGCGTGCGCAGCCCTTTAGAGGAGCTGCTGGGGCTCCCGCAGCCTCCTCGACCCTCAGGGACAGTCCCCGCTGGTTTCACAGCCCGAAGCTGTGGGGACGTCTCTTCCGGGCCCTGGAGCCCTGGGCTGGGGGCCTGCTGTGGGGCTGGGACCCCCTCCCTCCTCTGGGAAACCTCCACCCTGAGATTCCCTCCCGGGTTTCACCCGCGGCACTGGGTGTGGGCCCGCGGCCGCGTCTCTGGGATTCAGCCCCGATCCGCCTGCGTCTCCGCCCCTCCTCCTGGTCTCGGTGGTTCTAGTTCCCTGGTTCTGGGGCTTCTGTTCAGCTGGATTTCAGGAGGCTCTGAGTGATGGCGGTTCTGTATTTTAGTTGTCATTTTGATGTGGCTGCGGGAGGCGGCGGGGACAGTTGCTACCTACACCGCCGTCTTGTTTCTCTCCTTGTTTTTGTGGGCTTTTTTTGATGGCACTCGTTTTAATCCCACATTTCTTAAAGAATTAAAATTTCCTCCTGATGATGTACCACTATCTGCTAAAGTCTGCTGTTGTACATTTCCTAATAGCTTGGAGTTTGTTTTGTTTCTCTGCTGTTAGTGATACTACACTGATGGATTTCTTTCATACGAGTTTGCTTCCTTCAAATGTTTATTATAGATCTTTCTTTTCCTGTAATTACCATTTAGCCAAGCAATTACTTGCCTAATGTTCATAGGTCAAGTTGATGGACCTAATCCATGCTCCTTCCCTAAATCCTACTGAAATGACAGAAGTATTACACGTATTTAAAGGATGTTGAAAGGTTAAAGTCAGTGGTTCATGCACAGGCTAAATAGCCATCTCAGATGGTGAATAAAGAAAAATTGAACTTATTTAAGAAGAAGGGTATTGGGGGCATGATGGTAGCAAAAATATAGTAGGACAGGGAAGGAGCATAGGACAAGCAGCAGGAGAGCCTCGGCTGGGCTGCTTTGGCTCCCTGAGAGGTCAGAGAAAAGGGGGCCTTGGAGACAGGTTCAGGGGTAAGCCCGGGACGAACTGCTGCTGCCCATTGCTCACCTGGTTGCAAGTCCCTGGAGTCCCTTAGGGAATAGGGATGGGTCCTTTGTCCTGAGCATATTTATCTGTCTCTTGCCGATGAAAATCTTATGGGAGGTCTCAGGGGAGGGTCTTAATAGAATATTCATCGGCTTCCCAGGTGTGCTCTTTCAGGGTCGTGGTCTCCACTGGTTGGTCGGTGCCAGGGCTGGGGGTCAATGTAGCTGGTTCTAGGGCAGCCACAGAGTCACTTGTCTGGTTTTGCTGCTTTTCTGGACCTGGAGCTGAAATACAACTGAGACTTAGATGTCATCTTTAGGGAGGAAACACTCAGGAGGTCTAAACTGCATGACCAGAGATATGCTAGAGGAGGGTAGGTTCCCCTGGGGACAAGGTTCTTGTTTTCCTAGTTTTTCCCCTTGCTAGGCATCCGGGGCTTTCTGCCCTGGTGAGTTTCTGTACCTCGCCCATTGTCCTTGCTCTGCTCATGTCTAACAGATGCCACCAGCTATGTTTTGGGCTGATTCTTCTCCCAGAAATATTCATTATGACTTGGATAAAAGGGTGCTCATTTGTACTTATCTCTTGATCATTCCATGAAAATATTATAAGTATTCTGAGATACTCTACAATTGCTCTCCTGTCAGACTCAAAACAGTAGCAATTTTGTGTGTTTCCTTTGCCTCATTAGTGGTCCTGCTCTTTAAAGGTACTATCCCTACCGCTATGCTTCATTTCCTCTGCATTGGTCCATGAACAGTTTCCCAAATTACAACATGCACTACTTACACTTCAAGTAGGTGACACAATTGTTATGATTTAGTTTTTTGGAATTGACTTTCTTTTACATAAAAAGCAATCCTCTATGGAGGAAACCAAGGATATTGCTGATTTCCAAAGCTATTTAGGGGCCTCAAATGTGAACCTTTAAACTAATTTCAAATTGGCTGCAGCGTTTCTGGTGTATTGCTTTCCAAGCTCTCAAATGCATCATAGGATCAAAATGTCTGGAGTGGAAAAGTGTCAAATGTCAGGGTCAAAATGTCTTCATCAGTGCAATAGGAATTTAAACACCACAGGTTATTCCAGGTGACGTTTGAGAAGGCACCCAGCACCTAACATAGTACCTGCTGTGCCCTAATGCTTACATCCCTCCCAGGCCTTCACCAAACCTCAGTTCTATGAAGGAACTACCAGTTGCATCAAATCTAAGAAGTCTATTATAAGACAATACTAAAATAAAAACAGTGCTTCCCTTTAAACTATGCCATAATACTCTCCTATAACTTAGAATGTTTCACTTTACTTACTGAAAGTATTCTTTTACACCTATTAGGTATAAATTTTGTTATATATCATTCTTGTGCATGCATATAAAAGAAAATACAAGTGAAATAAATTGTTTAGGTATCCCTCAAATTTCTTGAACTTTATAGTTCAACCCTAGCCTTGGCTGGTTTGGCTCAGTGGTTAGAGTGTCAGCCCAAGAACCGAAAGGTCCCAGGTTTGATCCCAGCCAAGGGCACATACCTCGGTTGCAGGTTGGGGCCCAAGCAGGAGGCAACCATGATGTTTCTCTCTCTCTCTCTCCCTTCCACTGTCTCTGAAGAAACAATGGAAAAAAATATCCTTGGGTGAGTATTAAAAAAGTAAATAAAAATATAGTTCAACCATGAATAACACTGCAATGTTCTTGTTTTTCTAAACAATATTATCCAATAACATTAGTGCTCAAATAATATCCCTGGGATTTTCTCCAAGCCACTGATACCCATTGAGCAAGTTTTCATGCCATTACCACTTTTGATCCCAAGAGAAGGAATCAATGAAGGTCTATAGACAACAGCCAGGACTCCTTCTCCATTTTCAAAGGGTCCTCAAATGGTTTATGCACTGAGACACCCAGGGGTTATAGTCCTTAGTCATGCCAGCAGGAAAAACAGCTGCATTTCAAATATACCCAGAGGATGACAAGTATGTCAGGATTGCTGCCTGGCCACCAGTGAGTTCAGAGGTTAAAATTATAAAAGGGGGATCTTAGAATGGGTGAAATGACGTAATACCCACCTTAACTCACTGAAGTGTGGTAATGAAACTAATTGTACAGATAGATAATCAATCTACAGTTATTTACCCACTAGGTTTCCTTACCCATTTTTTAAAATTTATATTTATTGATTGATTGATTTTAGAGAGAGAGAGAAAGAGAGATTTGTGGTTCCACTTATGCATTCATTAGTTGATTCTTGTACCTTCCCTGATCAGGGATCAATCCCACAACCCTGGCCGATTGGTGAGACAGGCCAGTGGGCCAGGACAAATGGAATAGGGATGCTGAGACGGATGGTGAAACAGCAGTTTGCAGCCATCTAGAAAACCTGGATGCCAAGCAGTTTGCAGCTACCTAGTAAATTGTATCTTCCCTAAACCACAGACACCTAAGAGTAAATGGTTTGCACTTCTCACAACCAGAGCATAAATAGCTTAAATCACCCTACTCAGGGAGACAGCAGAAATTCAATTAGTGTCATTTGCCAGTCACACCTAAGGACAGATGAACTTAAGAGCATAAACCTCATTTTGGTAAATCAGCAGAAAGCTGATGATTATTCTATTTATCCCCGCTTAAGTCCGCCACTGGATGCCCGGCCTTTAAAACTCCTCAAAATGTAGGTCCAGCCCAGCTCTCCCTCCAAGGAGCATGCCCATGCCTTCTCTTTCCTACACCTTTTCCCACAGGCATGCATCTCCTAAGCGCTAAGGATCCCCACAGCAATAAGCAGCGGCAGTTTTTCCCAGGAAAACCTCCTGAACCTGTCCCCAAGGGCCCCTTTTCTCTGACTTCTTAGTGAGCTAAAGCAGACCAGCCTAGGCTCGTATTGAAACCAGACAATGAATGGGTCCTGGCTGCCTGTCACTACTTGAGCAGAGACAGGGTTGAATCATATACGAGCATTTATTCCAATAATGCCGGCAGTATGGGAGAGCAGCAGGTCATCCACAGAAATCTGCTCTACCTTCCCTCCCCCATAAGCCAGGTGCTTATATTGGGTAGAAGGACAAAGATTACATGGGGAAGTAGGCAAAAGAAATAAGAATGGTTATAATGGTTACAGGAAATGCGGGCTTTGGGTTGTAAAAGGGTGGGGTGCCTTCAGGACCCCTTTGTTTCAGCAGCAAGGCTGTTAATCTTTCTAAGATGATAAGCAGTTAAGGAGAACTTCCCAGGGCACAAAACTCTCAGCCAGGTTAGAATGTGCTTTCTCTAATCAGAACAGAACAATCACAGTTAACAGAGCATGATTAATATTTCTGCCCCTAACAATATCCCCAGCCCTTTGTTGTTTCACTGTCCCCAGCTTTAATAAACAGCCTCAAAAATTCACCTGGACCCATTTTTCCTGCACAAAGTCAGGAACCCACACACTACCACTGGCCCTAGGTAGATCTGTTCAGGGCCAGGTCCTCTTTCCGGTAACATAGGGACAATGCTCTAACCAACTGAGCTATCTGTCCAGGACCTCCTTACCCACCTTTTAAATCTATATAATTAAAAAGGGAGAGCTTCAAAAAAATGTTTTTATTTAATGAATGAATAATCTAGAAAGATTTGTCACTTACTATAAAGAGTCTCCACAAAAAGGGACAGTATAACCATTTTTCATAACTGATTGGGAAAGTCTTCCATTTAATTTTGACTAAAGTAACTTTTCATCTCTAAAGAACTCATTTGTGGACCACCAGCCCCCTACAAGTGTTAGTTCAAATTTTCATGTTTAGTTAGTGCAGCATTCTACAGAAACATCCTGACTAGTGAGTACTGTTTGTAAGTTTCTAGTATATTGGTGAAACTGGATATCATGAAGCAATCTCTAAAGAAAAATCATCACCTGGTAACATAATTTAACATAACTGCAACTCTGAAAAGTGTCTGTCCTATGGACTCTTTAGGAGTCCGGACCCTGTAAAACTAAGAAACAAAAGTTATATCAGAAAACACTGAACTGAGCCTGTTCTACTTGTTATCATTCTTTGCCTTCCCAAGTGCCTCTCAGTCTTGTGCATTTTACATTAATGTGAATTCCCCAAGGGAATTCCCTTTGCTGCTCAGATTCTTCAATAATTGACTGGCTGCCATTGTATCATTTTAGCGAAAATATTGATGATTGCAGAATGAGCTGCTGTTTTCAGGGCATATCCTTACTCTGAACAAAAGAATTCTAACAGCACTATTACCACACACCAGGCTCAAAAACCCAGCTACCCACAGCAGGCTGGCAGTGGGCCAGAGCGATTTGGGACAGAAGTCAGGAAGGCAGAGATTCCTGGCAATGGTGGTGTATTTAGATGAGGGAATTAGAGGCAATGAGTCTGTTTTCCATTCTGCTGTTGACTTGCTGGCTCACCCAATTCCTTTATTACTTTACCTATGAAATGAAAATGAGAGTGAAAACTAACACTTTGTTGTTTTTATCTGTGTAGCTCTATACCCCCTCCTATGATTAGGCCCAAAGGGCAAAGACTATATATTATTAATCTTTGCTTCCCAGTGTAGTACCTGACATACAGCAGGTATAAACACATGCTTATAGAAATCACTGAAATTATCAGGAAAAAGTACTATATGTGAAGTTGTTGCTTTTTTTGCGTTTTTCTAAATTTTTCAAATATTCTATGTGAATATGTGTTAATTTTTAAATTGTGCCTGAGAACAATAGAAAAGTTTTTTCATATACAAGTAAACTAAACTACAAGCCCATCTTAGAAATACTGAATTATGGTAACAAAGAAAAGAAAAATAAGAGTATGTGAAAAATTTAAAACAAAAGTATCACTTTTTATTTCCACTGAAAATTTTCAGTCAAATCAAGTAAAGACCTGTTATAGGATAGTAAGAAGTTAGGAAAATTCCAGGACCAGTGGAACAGAGAAACTAAAACAGATAGTTAAAAAGCATTTTGCAGCCACCTAGTAACTCCTATCTTCCCTAAACACTTAAGAGTAAATAGTTTGCACTCCTCCTTAACCAGAGGGTAAATAGCTTAAATTACCCTACTCAGGGAGACAGAAAACAGAAATCCAATTAGTGCCATTTCCCAGACACACTCAGAGACAGACAAATTAAGAGAATAAATCTCATTTGGGTAAATCAGCATAAAGCTGATGAATATTCTATTGACCCTCCCCTAAGGCCTCCCCTAAATGCCCAGCCTTTAAAACCCCTGAAAACAAAGGTCCCACCTTGCTTTCCCTCCAGGGAGCATACCTATGCCATTTCTTTCCCCCACAGGCCTGTATCTCCTAAACTCTAAGGGACCTCACGAGAGTTGCAACCAGGGGAGCAGTGGGCAATGGCAGCTCATCCTAGGCTAACCCCCTGAACCTGTCTCCAAGGCCCCCTTCTCTCTGACTTCCCAGTGAGCCAAAGCAGCCCAGCGTAGGCTCTCCTGCTGCTTCTTCTATGCCCTTCCTTTTTTCACCGTCCTAAGTGTGTTTTTGCTGAGGCCAGTAAATTCTTGCTTGCTTTGCAGCACTTAGTCTCTCTCTTTTTTAATTCTCACCTGAGCGTATTTCTTCCATTGCTTTTTCAGAGAGAGTGGAAGGGAGCGAGAGGGAGAGAAACATCGATGTGAGAGAGACACATTGATTGTTTGCCTCCCACACGCGCCCCAACCGGGGCGAGCCTGCAACCGAGGTACATGTTTTTGGCTGGAATCAAACCTGGCACCCTTCAGTCCATAGGCTGATGCTCTAACCACTGAGCAAAACCGGCTAAGGCAGCACTTTGTCTCTTGATTGAAATCTTTCCTTCAAGAAGACAAGAACCAAGGTCCCCTCTTGCCAGTAACAGATCTACCATCTACCAAAAATAGCATATACTTGGCATTCAAACCACTGTTCTCCTTCTGCCCAGTGTGGGCACGATGCACACACAGTCCTGCAACTGCTCCCAACCCACCCCCCCCCAGAGGATAGGCCCCATTACCCTTCTCAACACAGTGCTCCAAGGAGCATTTACAGCAGGCCGGGCTTGCAAGAAACACAATAGCTCTCCCTGTCTAACTGAATTTGTCCAGCTCAGTTCTCCCTCCATCTCTCTTGCAGCATTCATGAGAGGTATAATTTACAATGCCACGTCTCCCTATGGTTGTCCCATTATGGCTATTAAATGCCCTGGACTTTGACTGCTCTTTCCTTTCTTAGTACTCCCACTCAGAGAGAGCATCACAGCACACCAAGTGACAATGACACATTATTCCTTGCTCTAATTTATTTTAAAAAGTAATTTGCATACATTGGTATGCAACCTAAGCTTCCATCATGATCCAAACAAAATTGCATTCAACAATTGCTCAAATGCTTCATTACTGAAAAAAGTATTTCATGTGCTTGGACTACCTTTCATAAATCACATTAAGCCAGGATCAAAATTCTGCACCAAGACTGTTAGCAGCCAGAAGTATTTTTAATTTTCTTCTTTTTTGCATATTGGTACTTTCTAATGTTCTACAATGAATATTTATTGGACTTGAAATGGAGAAAACTGCACAGCAGGCAAAGCGCTAAGAATTTTACACCCGTCATCTGACTAAACCCTCCCAACCATCTTTGAGGTCATTACAACCCACTTTGCAGAAAAGGAAACAAAGGCTATTCAGGTTAAATAACTTGCCTAGTTCCCCTCAGTTACCGAGCTTTATAAAACTGCTTATTTTTTTAGGCTTCCAATTTTATGGTCTATAAAATTTAGATAGTATCTACCGCAAGAATAAAGATTAAAAAAGACTGTCAGGTATGAAGGGGATCTTATGTGAAATACCTGGCATAAAGAAAACAATTTTTTTTAAGTTCTCTACAGATGTCAAGTATGACTATTGAGACAGGCTCCTAAGCAATAGCATGCAGAAGCCAGCTTGTGTGTCAGTTGTGCACATCTCCTTCCAACTTCAAGTTCATTGTCCTCAGGTTGGTGACTTGAAATTAGCCATGTAGTCAAAATCCATCAAACACAGTGAATCGGGGCCTTTCCCCATGGAGAGTTGGTTGTTGGCTATTTACGAGCACCCTACAGCTCCCAGACTGAGAGTTAATGGATTTATTGGTCTGGCTCAAATTCAGGTTTTATTATTTATTTGGGGGGAGTGATTCATAACTTGGCTCTGCAAGTCCTAAGGTCTGTTTTCCCAGCTGGAATGTGAAGGAATTCCAAGAATGGCAAAAAAGGTCCAGAAAAATATTTTCCCCAGTTCAGCTTTTTCAATCTGATTTGAGAAACAGTACACCCCACATAAGGTCTTCGGGTGCTGATGTGCACTTTTTATTGTTGAATCTCTATCCTGCCCATTGTTGCCATAAAGGGCCCAGATTAATAATTATCTTTTTTCTTTTCAAATTATAAAAGAAAGTTTATTTAGAAAGTTACAGAGGTAGAAGTGAGCCAGCTGGGCTTCGTAGGCTCAGGAAACAAGTTACAAAAGCAAAAAAATAAACCTTTGGAGTTTAGGAGAGAGAAAGGCAAAAGTAAAGCACCTGGGGGAAGAAAAGGAGGAGGGGAAAGGCTCAGGAGTGCTCCTGAGAGGGAGAGCCCCCCCAGATTAATAATTTTCTGAACAGCTCATTTTGTTTGGCATACTTGTGCCTTGGATTAGCTAGTTCATTAACCAGTGTTTCTTCTCCTGTGGAAATATTGTAGGCAGTGGGAATGGCATGAGGTGTTAGACTGGTGGGGTCACACAGGACCTGGGTTCAGCTACTTTGGTACTTGGGTTCTGGCTAGGAAAGAATTTAGAGCCAAGACTCAAACTATAAGAGAACATTTATTTATAAAATCACAGAGATAGGAGATGTAATCTGTAGAAGAAATGGGCTGAGGAAACAAGTTATAGAGGCAAAGGAAGGGCCCTAGGAGCTTGGGAGTGAGGAAGGTAATGGTAACACGCCTGGGTGGGGGGAAAGGTTCTAGAGTGCTCCTGGGGAGGGAGAGTGTACTGGGTCCTTCATCCTACGGGTTTTTAGGGTAGAGATTTTAAGGGAGGTCCGAAAGGAAGATCTTTTTCTTTTTTTAAAAAATATATCTTTATTGAGTTCAGAGAGGAAGGGGGAGGGAGAGAGAGAGAGAGAGAGAAACATCAATGATGAGAGAGTCATTGATTGGCTGCCTCCTACACACCCCCGGCTGGGGATCAGCCCACAACCCGGGCATGTGCCCTGACGGGGAATGGAACCTTGATCTCCTGGATCATAGGTCGATGTTCAACTGCTGAGCCATGCAGGCCAGACCCTAGGGGAAGACCTTATAGAATATTCAGCAGCTTTCTAGATGTGTCCTTGCAGGGTCTAGGTCTCCACTGATTGATTGGTCAGCACCAGGGCAAGGGGTCATTTATTTAATGCCTCTGGTCTTGAGGTCAGCCATGAGGTTGCTTGTCTGGTTTTGCTGCTTTTCTGGGCCTGGAGCTGAAATACAACTGGAGTCTAGATGTTATTTCTAGGGAGGAAAGGTGAGGGGGTCTAAACCGCAGGAGCAGCAATAGAGAGAAAATGTCACTGAGGGGGCAAGGTCCTGCCCTACAATTGTCCTTTGCTAGGCACCCAGGACTTTCTGCCTCGGTGACCTGCACCCGGCTCATTGCCCATGCCCTGCTTACGTCTAAGTGCCTATCACAGAATCACATCTTGCGAGAATGCCGGGCCTGGAGAAATTAAGATATTTTTCAAAATAAGGCAGGATTGGTCAACATTATTTCATGGTTGGTATTCAACGATGTGTGATAAGCTTCCCTTTTCTCCACGATAAACTATCAATATTCCTTCATTATGGCTGAAGAAATGGGAAAATTTTTATTAGAGTTCATTGTGCCCTCCTGAGACTCAAGCTCAACCCAATGGGGAACTGAAGGTGAGTCTTCCTTCCCCCTCAATGTCTTCAGTCCACTGGCCATACTCACTGGCCTTTCTCCAGTGGGTCTTAGCCTGCCGGCTTTCCTGTATTACACATGTAGGTCAATCTGCCCACACACTGTTGCCCAGCAACTTCAGCTGGGATACTGTATTAATTTCCTAGGAGTCCTGCAACAAAGTACCACAAACTTAATGGCTTAAAACAACAGAAATTTATTCTGTCATAGTTCTGGAGACCAGAAGTGCAAAATCAAGGTGCCAGCAGAGCCATAGTCTTTCTGAAGGCACAAGGAGAGAATCTGCTCCATGCCTTTCTCTTAGCTTCTGGTATTGCCAACAATCGTCATTCCTTGACTTGTAGATGCATCACTCCAATCTCTAACTCCATCCTCACATAGCATTCTCCCTGTGTGTCTGTCTTCACATTGTCTTCCCTCTGTGCATGTCTGTCTCTGTGTTTCTTCTCTTCTTCTAAGGACACCAGTCATATTGGATTAGTGACCACCCTGATGACCTCATCTTGGTTACATCTGCAAACACTCTATTTCCAGATAAGGTCGCATTCACAGATATGGGGGTTAGAATATGAATATATCTTTTTGCAGAACACAGTTCTAACTGATCCAGAGGTGAGAGAGTGTGTCAGCTTGGAACAATCGGATTTCTCTCTCCTATTATATTAGTTTGCATTTCTCCAAGGCAAACTCTGAGACAAAGTTTTGTGCAAATAGTTTATTTGTGGGTGATCTCAGAAAGTATTGTGAGGAACAGGAAAAGGGTCAGGGAGGGAGAAACAAATCAATAAAAAAAAAAGTGTAAGTCATTGGTTTAAGGATAAATGAACAATTGGCTCTCCAGAAAAAAATTCTGATTTGTAGCATTTGCCAGTTTCCATGGTATAAATATTCCCACAATGGCCACTTTTTAACTATCAATGTGATATCCCCGAATGTTGAGTTGGGATGAAATGCACAATTGCACACCATTAAATAGTAATTCCACCATACAAATATAATAGGTGTAAAAACCTCAAGAACAACTAAGAAGTGAGTTTGAGTATTGATTACCTTTGTTTTTAATATAATTTATTTTAATAATGGCCCTGGGCTTGCAAAATTTCTGAAAATCTAACAGTTGGCTTTTGTGAACCAGTATCAGGTGGCTCCAGCATGCCACACAAGAAAGAGTTACTGCTGTGGTCAGCTGGGACTCAGTCCTTCTGGAACCCACAAAGGGGCTGTGTAGAACACAATGCTGTCACTATGAGGCATTTATCCATTAACTCCATCTCTTATTCTTGGAGAGCTTCTTCTGGGGGCATGAACTTTGCAAACCTGCTAGCTTTCCCCACATTAGGCAGTGGCCAGAGAACCTCTCTGGGCAAAGAGAAGGTGCAGGAAGCCATAAACATATAGGGGAATTGTGCACAGGTGATCTCTGGGGTAGGCTGAGGGCCATGGGTGTGGTACCAACAGAATCTACTTCACTGGGAGCTGGGAATTTTGAACTTGGAAACCAGAGTGGGGAAGTACTTGTGCTGAGTCGTGTTAATAATGAGCTCTAACAGGAAGGGTTGCGTGTTCCTGCAGCTCCCGAACTGTCCTGTTTCTTGCTTCTTAAGGCTTGGTTTGCAGCTATTTCCAGTTCCTTGAGACCTTCCACATCACCCCATCCATGTAAGTGCTTCTTACTTTACTGTGCAGATGAATCACCTGGCTATTTTGTTAAAATGCAGGTTGCCACTTAGCAGTTCCAAGGTGAGGCTTGAGCTTCTGCTCTTCTAATAAGTTCCCAGGTGATGCTGATGCTGTTGGTTCAAGGACCACATTTTTGAGTAGAGAGGCTCTAGTATAGTCCAATTACTATGTTCCAATATATTCCCTTTCTTAAAAGATAAGGAGTCACCTTTTTGCTACCTGTAACCCAAAGAACATTCACTAATGCCAGGTTTGTCCTTCCTGAAATCCTTGTATTCCCTTCCTCAAGAGTTCAGAGTCCACTGCCCACCATGGCCTTGCTGAGTCCTGTTCGTTGAGAGTCTGTCCCAGAAGTTTTCCATGTTTCCCAAGTCCATGCTGATACCTAAACGGCAGACTATTTCCACTGTTGCACAGAGCTTCTTGACTGTTCCAACTTGGGTGTAAACATAGTTTACCTATAGGATAAGGAGTACTGGAGTTGAGAATTTGAAATCTGTATTATTGAGCCCTTACTAACAATCCTATCAAAACACTTCTTGCATGAGCTTTCTAAAATTCACCAATCGTAGTTTAGAAAAAACAAAAGCAGAAGGACATAATAGCACATGGTGTATTCAAGTCAAAAATATATAATCTAGCCTGACAGGGCGTGGCTCAGTGGTTGAGCACTGACCTAGGATCCAGGAGATCAAGGTTCAATTCCCGGTCAGGGCACATGCCCAGGTTGCGGGCTCGATCCCCAGTCGGGGGCGTGCAGGAGGCAGCTGATCAAAGACGACTCTCTCATCATTAATGTTCCAACTCTCTCTCTCCCTCTCCTTTCCTCTCTCTGAAATCAATGAAGATATATTTAAACATGCATGTGTGTGTGTGTGTGTGTGTGTATATAATCTAGTCAGCTCTTTCTCTCCTTTGATCATGTCCATGCCTTTCTTCCCCCTTCCTTCCCTCAAGGCGCATACCTTTGCTTTCTCTCTCCTAAGCTCCAAGGGTCCTTCTTTTGCCTCCATAACTTGTTCCCTGAGCCCACACAGCCCAGCTGGCTCACTTCTTCCGTGGCTCACTTCTTCTACCTTGTTAACTTTCTAAATAAACTTTTGCTTGTGTTTGAGTCTTGGCTCTGAATTCTTTCTTAGCCAAAACCCAAGGACTGAGGTCTATCTGGGGATGTTTCACCTTTAACATATTGGTTTGTTGAGAATCAATTTTGGAAGTCCAGCCAATAGCTTGTTTCTTCAATCCTCCCAAGACTTTTGAATGCACATAATTCACTATATTACTTCTCTTTCTTCTTAAGGAATGTATATTATTGACAAATAAATTCTGATTTACACAGTTTTGTAAATGCGACATATGCAGTTGGATTCCTCCTTCGTGATATACTAAACAGATTCCACAGAGACAAAAAACTTAAATGTGAAAGGCAGAACTTTATAAGCATGAGAAGAAAATACAGGTTAGAACCTTTATGTCCTCAGGATGCAGTTTTATTTAAAAAGAAAACAAAAGTATTCAACATAAGAAAAAATATTAATGAATTTGACTGCATCAAAATTGAGAACATAAGTCCATTAAAAAAGCACTGTAGAGTAACATATGATAAAAGGTAAGAGAAAGTATATAATCTAAATCTAAGTGAAAAAAATGATTGGCCTATACTCTTCAAAAAGTCACTCCATTTTTCTTTGTTGGAAGACAAAGTAAAGCTAAGGAAATGTTTCAATTAAAGGAGACTAAAGAGGCATGACAGTTAAATGTAACAGGTGCTCCTGGACTGGATTCTGTATCAGAAAAAAATTTTCTAGAAATTTCTTGAGATAAATGCTGGAAGTGGAATATGAACTGTAGATTAGATAACAGTATTATAGCAATGTTAAATTTCTGAATTTGATAATGATTACATAAGCAAAGATCTTTGTTCTTAGGAAATATGCACTGAACTATTAAGGGGTAAAAGGTGCTTGAACTCAGAGAAACAGAGATTACTGTGGTGGTTACGAGGGCCTAGAGGGTGGGGAAAATGGAGAGACATTGGTCAAAGGGTATAAACAGTTATAAGATCTAATGTACATGGTGATCTAATGGTGATTATAGCTAATAATACTGTATTATATACTTGAAAGTTGCTAAGGTGCCCTTTCCTGTGCCCTTTTAAGGTTGACTCAGTAACTTACAAGGCTAACACAGAAGGGTAAAGTCTCCATAAAACCCAGAAAAGAGATTGTGTAAAACTCCTCTTTGGATCCTTTCTGGAGTTACTGCTGAACCAGAAGAAAATTTCCTTCCAGTTTGAGCAACTTTGTGATATTTTTACACAATATATAGCAAAGTGATACATTTAAATTTAACCTTAGCTTTGATGATACCTTCAGGCATGCTTTTTAAACTTCTCTGGGAATACCACTGAGTATTTTCAAATAGCTAAGGGAATTTGGATACTTTGGTTATCTTTGAAGATGGGAAAAATCCAGATGATGGAGCATGTGTACACAAGGCTTTTTCTGGGTATTCTTTGAGACAAACTGAAAAGACTATACATCAAAGTTGTTTTTTAATCTGTTAAAAAGGTCATTTAAAAACTTAAAACAAAAAGTTGCCTTGGCTGGTGTTGCTCAGTGGTTAGAGTGTCGACCAGTGGACTGAAGGGTATAGGGTTCTATTCCCTGTCAAGGGCATGTACCAGGTTTGCAGGTTTGATCCCCTGCCCTGATTGGGGTGTGTGCGGGAGGCAACCAATTAATGTGTCTCTTTCACATCGATGTTTCTCTCTCTCTCTCTCTCTCTCTCTCTCTCTCTCTTTCTCTCTGCCCCCCCCTCCACTTTCTCTAAAAACCAATGGAAAAAATATCCTCAGTGAGGATTAACAAACAAACAAAAAGAAAGTTGCTAAGAGAGTAAATCTTTTATAAGTATTTTTAAAATATTTTTTTCCATCACCATTTACCCCTCCATACCCTCTTTTACCTCAACCCTGCCACCAAGAGAGTAAATCTTTTTTTTTCTTCCCATTGCTTTTTCAGAGAAAGAGAGAGAGAGAAACATTGATGTGAGAAAGACACATCAATTGGTTGCCTCCCCCACTTGCCCAAGGTATATACCCTTGGTCAGAAACAAATCCAGGACCCTTCAGTCCACAGGCCAATGCCCTAACCACTGAGCCAAACTGGCTAGGGCAAGAGTAAATCTTTAATGTTCTCACCACAAGAAAGAAATGGTAATTATGTGATGGGGTGGAGGTGGTAGCTAATGCTTTGGTGGTAATCATTTTGCAATATATAAATGTTTCAAGTCAACATCTTGAACACCTTAAACTTACATGTTATATGTCAATTATATCCCAATAAATCTGGGAGAAAAAATACCATACTCAAACCCAAAAGGTGGTTGGGCCTTGTCAGCTTTCCCTTCAGACATGTAAAAAAACCCAAACACATAATGACTAGAATGATAGTTAAAATGTGGCCATTTATTCCCAAAGATTATGGAGTAGTTAAGCAGGCATAAAAGAAAAAACAAAACAAAACCCAAATTACTTATAAGAGTGAAATTTATGAATAAGGAAAGCTCTTTAATATTATGAGCTTTGAATTTCTTATTAAACGATTAGTGTAAATGATCTCCAAAATCATAAAACTCAAATCACGAGTTTGAGAAAATATTGTGTGATCCTCTCCCACCCCACATAAAAAGGGTGTGTGTGAGTGTGTGTGTTTGTGTGTGTAAAGGGCATGATGTATACAGCCTTTTCACAAGTGGTTCAGATAAATAATAACCTGTGTGTGTGAGTGTGTGTTTGTGTGTGCAAGTGTGAGTGTGTGTGAATGTGTGTGAGTGTGCGTGTGCATGAGTGTGTGTGAGAGTGTGAGTGTGTGTGAGTGTGTGAGTGTGTGAGTGTGAGTGAGTGTGAGTGTGTGAGTGCGTGTGAGTGTATGTGTGAGTGTGTGTGTGTGAGTGAGTGTGAGTGTGTGTGAGTGTGAGTGAGTGTGAGTGTGTGTGAGTGTGTGTGAGTGTGAGTGAGTGTGAGTGTGTGAGTGCGTGTGAGTGTATGTGTGAGTGAGTGTGTGTGTGAGTGAGTGAGAATGTGTGTGAGTGTGTGTGAGTGTGTGTGAGAGTGTGTGAGTATGTGTGAGTGTGAGTGCGTGTGTGTGGAGAGAGAGAGAAGGATGAAGGAGAAGAGAGAGAGGAGGGGGGATGGAGAGAACAGGAGAGGAGTGGGTGAAGAGAGCGGACCGAAGGTGTCACGGGCCATTGGATAGCTTGCAGAAGTCGAATACAATTAGGGGATGCCCTGGATCGAGGGCCTGCATCGGTGCCTCCCAAACTTTAAGCTACCCTGACGTTACGGAGGGGATTTGTTAAAGGGCACGTTTTGATTCAGTAGGTCTGGGGCCTGAGGTTCTGCATCTTTAATGAGCTCCCGGGGGGGGGGGGGGGGGGGGGGGGGCTGATGCTGCCAGTGTCTTAAGCAGCAAGCATCTGAGTAGCAAGGCTCAGCACCGTCCAGCCGCAGGGGAGCGGTGCTCCAGGAACACGTCGCTTTGTAGGCCGTTAGCATCCCTCTCTCTGCTGTTACTGGGTTAGATCATCCATCTTTAGGAGCTCTAGATGGTGGGTCAGTAACCGAACTTCAAGGCACCTGAAGTCATAGTCCTAGTCACTGCATATGACCTGGTGCTGCAATCTTGGGTTTAAATTGCCTCCCCCGAAGACAGAGTCCAGCTGATAATCCACACCCTGCAGTCGTATAATTGCTTTTCCACAATGACTCATGAAGGCAAACCAAAAGTGGGGAAATATTTGCATAGAAGGTAAACGTCAAACATGAAGAAATCTTTGGTTCCAGTTGCATTTACCTTTTCCCATATCACATCTGTGGAGATCGTAGATAAATCACCAACCACATACGCTATTTCTACAACTAGAAAGCAGAGAAAATCATATTTACAACCCACCAAAGATATTGTGAAAAAGTGGGTGGGATGATCTCTCTCCAAAAAAATATCTTTCTGTAAAAGCAGGATGCAGCAGTCACAAGTACAGAGATAAAGCCTACACATTTCCCAAGTCAAGTAGAAGTTGGGCTGAACTAAATTATACCATGTCATTTTCATTTATACAAATGTTTCTTTTTGAGCTTGCAGATCCCATACAACTTGATTATATGGGGAAAATGTCCTCCCATTTCCAGTTTCAGTTGCTGAAAGAGTAGTTATTTATATTAAGCATCTAGAATTAAAGCTTAGACTTTGAACAATTGCAATGTGATGTATGTATTTAAAAATGTCATTGAGCAAATAAATGAAAAGACAATTAGGTGAAAGTTTATTTAAACAGTTCAAAACTTTAAAAAATTCATGCCCTGCCTGGCTGGGGGTGGCTCAGCGGTTGAGCGTCGACCTGGGATCCAGGAGATTGGGGTTCGATTCCCAGTCAGGGCACATGCCCGGGTTGCGGGCTCGATCAATGACTCTCTCATCATTGATGTTTCTACCTCTCTCTCTCCCTCTCCTTTCCTCTCTCTGAAATCAATAAAGATATATTTAAATAAATAAATAAATAAATAAATAAATAAATAAATAAATAAATAAATAATTCATGCCCTAGCTGGTTTTGCTCAGTGGTTAGAGCTTCTGCCCTTGGACTGAAGGGTCCCAGGTTCAATTCCGGGCATGCACCTCACCTGCTGCAAGGCTTTGTGGGAGGCAACCAATCGACGTGTCTCTCTCACATTGATGTTTCCCTCTCTCTCCCTTCTACTCTTTCTGAGAAGCAATAGAAAAAATATCCTTGGGAGAGGGGGGAAATAAAACTTTAAAAAATCCATTTTACTTAATAAGTATTTTACCTTCCAAAGATAGTTATCAGCATTGTACTTATTGCAATAAATATCTACTCACTTAATTTCAAGATGCCACACTTTTAATAACAAGAGGATCAAAATCTATTAACAAAATCCCTGCAGAAGAGACATATTGATCCCTCTTTTAGGTGCTCTTTAAATGACAAAAAAGTTTTCCAAGTTGAGTAATAGACTCACAAACTATGCTACCCATTTATTTGATACAATGAGATTAGATAATTACAGCTGCTTTAATTTCAAGATATTAACTCATCTAAAATTTTTTTTCAAGGTATGTAGAAAATAACCTCGTCCTTTACTTTTTTTAGGGAAATAAAGACCAGTGACTTCTGAAACAAGCCAGGAAGCAAGGACAAGCAGGATAGGAAACTGAGACAAATAGTTGAACAGCAGTTTGCAGCCACCTAGTAAATCCTATCTTCCCTAACCCAGGGACACTTAAGAGTAAATGGTTTGTACTTTTCCTCCTCAACTAGAGGGTAAATAGCTAAAATCACCCTACTCAGGGAAATAGCAGAAATCCAATTAGTGCCATTCACCAACCACATCTAAGGACAGATGAAGTTAAGGGAATAAATCTCACTTAGGGACATTAGCAGAAAGCTGATGGATATTCTTTTGAGATTCTCCCCTCAGACCTCCCATAACCCCCCAGCCTTTCAAACTCCTCCCAGGAGAACACCAGCCCTTTTCCCCACCTTGGCCTCTCCCACACTTCTGTCCCCATGGGCATGCATCTCTTAAATTCTAAGGGACCCCATGAGGCTTGCAACCAAGACAGCAATGGGCAGCAGCAGTTCATCCCAGACAAATCCCCTGAACCTGTCCCCAAAGCCCCCTTTTCTCTGGCTTCTTAATGAGCCAAAGCAGACCAGCCTAGGCTCATATCCCCAGCCCTTTCTTGTCTCACTGTCCCCAGCTTTAATAAATGTCCTCTAAAATTCACCCAGACTTGTGTTGTGAAATTTTTCCTGCACGAAGTCAAGAACTCACACACTACCAGTTGGCCCTAGGCAGACCCGTTCAGGGCCACGTCCCTTTTCTGGTAACATTTTCCACCCCTCAATTTTTAGGCTTTGGTGGATGTGATCAGGTATTTACATTTGATTTTCTCTGCTCTATACTTTGTATGTATATTTAGTGGGATGAAAAAACCAGCTTTATAGACATCTGCATATTCCCCATTCCACACCCAGTTGACATAGTCATGGGATGAAATCTTGGGCTCTATCTGCATTTACTCTTCTCACCTTTGTTTTGTGACATTGTAGCTACTTATCAGTCAGACTGGGTCCAGGCCTGTTTCAATGGTTTGGGAGTGGTGGTTGTGGCTTTTGTAAATTTATCAAGAAGCTGGCTTCTATAGAAACACCAGACAATAAATCTCACGCTTGGTTCTCCAAGTAGAACAGCCTCAAAATAGTGGGTGGTACTAGTCAAGATAATAAACTTGGGTCCTGTTGTCTCTCCTTTGCCTTTTTTAAAATTATAAGAGAAAGTTTATTTAGAAAGTCACAGAGGTAGTAGAAGTGAGCCAGCTGGGCTGCAGAGGCTCAGGAAACAAGTTACAGACGCAGAAGGGCCCTTGGAGCTTCGGAGAGAGAAAGGCAAAGGTAAGCACCTGGGGGAAGAAGAGATGGGAAGGAAAAGTTGCAAGAGGGATGGAACACCATCTATTGACTCTCTTAATAGCATGTCCCTGCTCTCTGAAAATAAAGCCCCTTGTTCTTGACTAGTTAGTAGAAACTTAATAAGCCTAGGGACAGTCAGTTCCAAACCCCCTCTCTAATCCCTTAAATGCCTTATCCTTGTCAACCAGAGGCCCTGCCAGAGGTTCATATTAAAAAATAATCATCCTGCTTTTTCCTACCTCACTGAAGAATAAGCATTTTTATTATTAAATGGTATATTTAACATTTGAGTCTGAAGTACTTGCCTGCCACTGGAAACCTTCACCAAAGTCAAGAGCTATCCCAAAAATGAGGAGGTTGACCTGACCAACAGGAGTCATCAAAGCAACCAAAGACCGTGACGGGAAGCATATTTCAGGTGGTTCTGAAAGTTTCCAGCTCTCTGTTTTATGATCAAGAAAACGTTAACAATAAGAGGATGTTGATGTTTCTTCTGTGAGTGAAAAAGAGATTCTATGGAAAGTAACCTCATAGGGTGACCTGATCATAAATTCCTAACTAGGCAGGTCCTGGTGGGCAGTCATGCCCCAGCCACATAACTTCTTTAGTAAAAGGCGTCTCTTTGCCTTAAGCAAGCCCTGTTCACTGTTTCTGTGCATCTAGTTTAACACACCTTTGAGATGCCCCCTTTTGGATCCCTCCCTCTAAAGAGAGCACATAATGTTAATTATCCTCTAATCCACTTCTTGCCTTGTTCTCTCCCACCTTCCTGTAATCTCCTTACAGTTCTCTCCTTAATCTCAAATGCATGAAAGAAATTGCAAACTGTTCTCCAAAGCATTTTTCTCAGTGTGTTGAGATCTTGCTTCCAGGTATCCTCTGTTTGGCTCAAATAAATTATTATAAAAATTCTCTACATGTTTGGATGTTCTTACACTGATACTTAAAAACAAAATACCTGGCACCACTACAAATGTTTCTCGAAGGCCTATGTGAAGCATAGGGCAGGGGGTTTCAGAGATGTTCAAAAGACTAAACTGGCCCTTGCCCTGCTGGATGGATGTCACCATCTCGTAGCAGGAAGCAACTCAAGTGCCTGTGTAATTACAAGAGAAGGCATAAAAGTGTGACTGAAACAAGGTGGCCAAGAGGGCAGAAAACTGCTAATGGTCACCCATTAGCTTAAAAAAATTTTTTTGAACAATTTTTAATTTTTTTGGCAACACTGGCCTAGATAATAAGTCTTTGGGAACCATACCTTTATTTTCTGGATTCCTTTTCTGTTTTAAAAATCAAACCTAGTCTCATTAAATGCCCATTTATCACTCCTTGGGCGTTTGATGGCTCTTCCTGCCATGTGGCAAAGTCCTAATCTTGCATAAGCCTTACTCTTCATTCCCTCTGATCCTGAACCTGAGAAGCTGAGCTGGAGAAATGGCTCTATTACAAATTAATGATTACCAGCCTTAACAAGAACTCCTAGTGTTCTCTCATAAATTCCCTTTTCATTATTCTGATTATTTGTGCTGCAGAACAAACCATTCCAAAACTTAGTGGCTCAAGACAATCATTTTATTATCTCAGATCTGTTGGCTGACTGGGCTCAGCTGGGCCATTCTTGCTCAGGGCTTCTTGTGCAGTTGCAGTTAGATGATGGGTGGGGCTGGAGTTGACTGAAAGGCAGACTGGACCAGATGCCTAGGATGGTTTTCTCTACTTGCATGTCTGGAACCTCAGTTGGGATGGCTGGAATAGTTGGAGGCTGGTTGGGCCTCTTTCCTTTCAACTATGTCTCCAGGTGGTTATCTTGGGCTTCTTCCCAGCATGGTGGCCTGAAGATAGTCAGACATCTTACATGGTGGCTGGCTTTCCCCAGGGTGGCTATTTTAAACCTACCACCATCTACTTCAATGAAATATTTTTTAAAGGGAAAGGGGGATAGAAGCTCTGACAAGAAACACAGGTTTAGGAGGGGCTGGATTTGAAGGCAGGCTATCAGGACCAACTTAACCATATATTCGCATCTTCTGCCCTCTTTTGCTTTCCAAAACACACATATGTGCAGAAAACTGGCATCCTCTTCTTATCCCCTGCTTTGAAACGTTGATGCCACTTTTTCTGTTTTCTAAAATTTATCAGTTACAGATTTGGGTTTAAAACAATTCTCTTTAAAGGTTGTGAAGCTGCTCCAGTTAATTTAATCTCTGTAGTGATGTATTAGTTATCTATTGCTCTATAACCCCAAAACTTAGTGTCATAAAACAATAATCATTTTATATCACAGTTTTTGTGGGTCAGGAATTGAGATGAGCTTAGCTGAGTGGCTCTGGCTCTAGGTCTCAAGAGAGGCCGCAACAAGATGCCAGTTGGGGCTGTAGTCATCTGAAAGCTTGACTGGGACTGGAAGATCCATTTCCAAGATGGTGCACTCACAAAGTTCTGGTTATGGGCAGGAACCTTCTGATCCTTCACACGAGGACCTCTCTGTGCATTACTTTACCTTTCTCGTGACAAAGTGGCTGACTTCTCCCAGACTCTGCGATCCAAGAGAGAGCAAGGTACAGGCCACAGTGCTTTTTGTGACCTAGCCTCTCAAGCCATTCTCTGTCATTTCTGTAACATCCTATTGGTCACAGAGATCAACCCTACTTAGTGAGGGAGGGGACTACACAGGGGCATGAATACTAAGAGGTGGGCATCATTGAGGCCCATCTTGGCACCTGAATTCAGTTAAGCCAAGGAAAAGATAACGTTGAGAAGAGAAAAGAAGAGACAAAGGAGGTATGTAATATTGGAGCAAGGAGCATTTTAAGGAAAACTAAAGCACTAATTTGGGTTCTGGGGCTGGGAATGGGGTAGAAAGTCTTGAGAGCTGATAGTCCCTCATACATCTTGCCAAAGATAGGGGGTGAAAGAGAAGCAAGAAGAATAAAGACCAGTTCCTCTTCTTTCAAAGTTATCCTTGTGCTAACAATTGGGCCCACTGCTCCTGCCTGTAGAAGGTCAATTTCAATTTCTTGGCTGAGCTATAAGGGGAATATTTCTCCTGAATAATTAATTGGTTTATGAACGTGGAAAGATATTTTCAGCGTCTAACAAGAAATCAGGGTCACCTAAATGATGTCTTTATTCAGCAAGGGCACAGGCTTTCAGGAAGCTAACTTTTGCCGGTGTAATTAGTAGATACTTTGCAAGACAATAATGTCCAGGTTTCATGCTGGGATGAAAGGAGGCGATTCTCCGGTTTGTGCTAATTGAAAATTGAAGCAAAGAGAACTTTGCAATCAAAACAGGAAGGGAAGCCAGACGGCAACGTGACAAGACCTTAGAGTTTTGTACTTTTACAACATGTAGGAAAGAGAAGTTTTTAACCGCTTTCATCAGAGCCAGATTACTTGGAAGAATGCCCTCCACACGCTGTCTTTACTTCTCCACCTCCCCCTTTCCCTCTGGCCTGGTTTTGCCCCCCATTTCATCAAACCTGCCTTTGTCATAGTTAACAACGACCTCCTTGTTGCCCAATCAGATGGACACTTTTTGGTTTTGGTTTTGTATTTACTGATTTCTAAGCAGCACTGACCCAGTTGGCCACCCTATTGTTTCTGGAAAGATTCCTCCTGATTTCTGGGGTACCATTTTCTTTTTGTTTGCCATCTCCTTGTCATTTACGTAAGTCCTTTCTCCACTACTCAACCACTAAGTGTTGGGAATTCTGAGCATTTTGCCTCGTCTTTCTATGCTCTTTCTGCATGATCTTATCCAATCCCATGGCTTCAATACCATCTAGATGCCAACAATGTCAACATTAATATCACCATCCTTGATATCTTTCTAGAATTCAAGATTCCAACTGCCTTCTTGAGATTCCCACTAGGGAATTTCACAGATTTCACAATGTGTCTCCTGGTACTCTTGGTTCCTCACCTCCCAAACCTGTTGCCCCACCCTAAGCCTTACCTGTCTTATAAATGGTACCACCTCGCTTTAGTTGCCCTGGTGAGAAACTTCATTATATCTTGATTCATCCTTTCTCTCACTCTCTATATCCAATTCATCAGACGTGCTGGTGATTTTATCTCGAAAGTCCATTTGGAACATGTCTGCCTCCATTATCACCCAGGGTCCCTGCCTTATCCAACCCATTCTCTACACAGAAAAGAGGCTGATCTTAGAATAAAAATCAGATAATGCCACAGGCTACTTAATATCCTTTAATGGATTTCTTCTACACTTAGAATTAAATATAAACTTGCAGTATCTTGCACGGCCGGCGTAGCTCAGTGGTTGAGTGTTGACCTTTGAACCTGGAGGTCACGGTTCCATTCCCAGTCAGGGCACAAGCCCAGGTTTCGGGCTTGATCCCCAGTAGAGGGTGTGCAAAAGGCAGCTGATCGATAATTCTCTCTCATCATTGATGTTTCTGTCTCCCTCTCCCTTCTTCTTTCCAAAATCAATAAAAATATATATATTTTAAAATAAATAAATAAACTTGCCGTCCCTCTAAACTACTGCAGGACCTATACTCCTTCCTAAGCTCATTTTATACCACTCTCTCTTTGGCTCACTATATCAGCCCTGTCCAGCCTCAGGGCCTTTGCATATGCTGTTTCTTCATAGAAGCTCTTCCCATACTCTTCTTATGCAGGTTCTTTCTCTTTTTTTGGATCTTAGCTTAATTACTGTTCACTCCAGAGGCCTCTTCTGACCATTCTCTCTGAAGTAACCCTCTTTGTTCCCCTTATTCTTTTCTTAGCTCCTTTTTTTCTTCCCATCATTACAGTTATTCCCATAGTTAAAATGCCAGCCCATTTTTTCCACAAATGAGCACATTGGGAGACTTTTTAAAAACTTGTTAGATTTGAAACAAATCAAAGACAACATAAACAATGAACTACTTCTCTCCTAACTGGGGATCTTGCTGGATGTAACCAGTCACACCCAATAGCATCCATATCTAATAATTGTTGAGATGAATCAGCATCCTAAACCAAAAATACATTCTTGAGACTCCATCAGTGAAAAGTGTTTAGCTAAACAGTTCCTGTTTTTCTGCGGTCTTGACCCTCAATGACAGAGCTACATTCAACTTAACATGCAGAGACTGGAAGAATTTTCTCACAGGTCTCATTTCCTGTGTTTCTCATTGGAGTCTATTGTTGCTCTCTTTTTTCTTCCTCTAACACCAAAGTCTTGTGAGATGGGCATTGTCTTGGATGGCATAAGAGAAGAAGGTTGGAACTCAACTTAAATTCTTTTGTATGAGTACATGAGTGAAACTCCAGATCAGATTCTGGTGCCTTAAAATTCTTACACTAATAGAAAATAACATTGAAAAAACTATACCCTTTAAAGTCTAACTTCTCACTTTTATGTCTATGGCAAGACTGTGTCATATACACCGAGCTGGCCACAGCTCTCCTAATAATTTTGCACTTGAAGTTGTCACTTACTTGGTTAAAACATACTCAGGGATTTGAATTCTGTTCTAATACTTTAAACAGCTTCTCTCATGTTTTGTCAATAAATTACTAAATGTTGGGTACAAATCACCAGCAAGTTTTCGGTGGAATGTAACCCACTTTCCAACATTCATAAAAGCCACAAATCGCCTTTGTTGTTACGGATCCTGAAATTCTAGCCCACAAAGCAGCATAGATTCTGTTAGGTGACTTAAGTCACACACCCCAAACCCTGAGGAACCAAAAATGTCTCAAGTGTTTCAAAATAAATCATAAAACAGTGAGTGGATAGATAGATTTCTCCTGGAAAAATATCTATTTTGCAGGGAATAGGCCTGTATTAGTAAATCTTCAGATAACTAAAATGGCTTTTGCTCATAAAAAGTGAGTCACCAGATACCACAAGGTTAAAGATCCCAGGCTCGGCCGTCTCTGAGGAAACTTTGAGGAGGAAACTTTGAGGAGGAAATGTGCCCAGTTGTTCATATTTGTTTCTGTGAGGAAGAAAGCTTATTTCAGGCTAAAATGCGTTTTATATTTTCTCCTGCCACTTTAACGCAATCCTTAATCAGGACCCAATTAAAAATTTAAAAAGATATGGAGAGAAGCATTTTTGTTTTGTTTTTTTGCACTCTAAGGATCAGATGATTGGGCTAAGAGATTGTTCTAAACCATCTAAGCATGCTGTTTCTGTTAAGACCATTTTCTTGGCTGCCTCCAAAGGGAGTTGTTTATACTGAGCCCTGCACTGAGTTGCTCAGCTTAACTTCTATGTAGAAAGTTAAATTAGTTTGATCTCTAATTCACAGTGTCTGCTGAACCTCTGGAAGAAATTATAAGGTGCCACGAGTTACAAAACACAGCTCTCCTTTTATTTCTCAACAAATGGGGACAGGGTGTAGTCCTGCTTTCAGTGAGTCAGCAAAAACAGCCAGCCCTGAGCATTGTGTCTTCTCCTTTAATTGCATCCTATGGGCCTGGGCCTCCTTCAGACACCTCCACTGAAAGTGGAATTAAGGCATGACACACAGCCAAAATATTCCAAAACTGGAAGGGGGACTTAGGGATTATCTTTCCCAATGTTCTCTCTATTTTTTTTTAGTCATTGACCAACCTTTGATTTTGGAGTTGATGAAACAGAGTAGAGTTTTCCTACATTCTCATTATATAAATGACTTAATTAGAAAATGATTACAAGACATACATTTTAGAGAGGAGATCTGAAAGAAAGGAATTAATTTTCCCACTCGGAGGCATACCTGGCAATCATACCACCACCCAAGGAAGAAACTCCAGATGATTCTTTTGTACCCTGGGGTTTCAATCAGCACTGCTAGCAGTTGTTTATCCATGGAACAGATATATAGTAAAACTCATCTCTTATTGTGGTGACATGTATACAGCTTCTCCCACCCTCTTCCCTTGACAAGGTGACACTGCCAAGCCTCTTCGTTTTTCTTCCCCAAGTTAATTAGCTCCCATCACGAATGTATGCTGGCCTGTCTGGCCTCCCCTTTCTGTGCCCAATATCCACTTCAGTGGCCCCTTCCAGTTCTCCCCCCAAAGCCTGTTCGTCACTTTAGTATAAATGCCTGATTATGGTTGCTGACAACAATCTTAGATGAATGTGTACTTTAGCAGGAGGAAACCCTTTAGGCCGAAAGAATGAATCTCTAATTGTGGCATTTGCAAACCTCTCACTTTAAAGGAGAGATCTGAGGCTCCAAGAGGCCAAGGAGAAATGCCTGAGGTTGCCCTGCTGGCTGGTGGTGGGTTGAAACTGGAGCTCCTGGCTTCCCCACCCATACCACTCTCCTTGCTACCCAGATATCTTGCTACCACACTTGGCCTTGAGTCCTCAGCATGACCTCCCTGAGCGGTACATGGCCTTGAAGCTCATTTATTTGGTCTGGATCAACACCTTGGGGGTGTGGGTGTCAGGACAGTTCTCGAAGGTTTTAGCATTCCAAGTGCCTTTGAAGAGTCCAGTGTGGACATGGGTCCCTAAATCCTAATCTTGAACTCCAAGTCTCCCTCCTACCAGTGCAGATGTCCTAGTTGCCCTTCAGGGAACTGAAGGCTCCTAGACACACAAACACACGCCGCCTCCCAAGGACAGACATTAATTCTCAGACTGTGTGGTGTAACCCCAAAAGGAAAACATTTTCCTTACACACCCAATAATTTGCACAGTTATCTCTCCCCAATGAATAGACAATTTTACATTTCTATATAAGGTAGTATTCATTTCTTTCCTTAACCTGCCTTGCCCTCCCCTTTCCCTTCCAAATTGTTTTCTCAGGCCTGTTTGGAATATGAAAACGCTCTGTGACTGAGCTGCAGCATTTCTCAGCTGCTCTCAGCAACATAAAGACCAGCCGAAGCTCTGAAACAAATATATTTGTGATTACATTAGGCTACCTGCACTAACTATATTCTAGTTCCTGCTTTAAAAAAAAGTCTTGTGACCCAAAGGTGCCTTCAAAGTATCCATCATCCAGAGTAAACAAAGAGTCAAAGTTATGCAATTCCACACGGGCTCTCTGTGCTGTGGATGCGTTGGAGAGGTTTCCGGGAAGCTACAGCAGAGATAACAAGAGCGCTTACCTCACAGGGGGTTGGGAGGCTGCAGTGAATTCACACACAACACAAGCACGCACATGGAACCTAGAAGTGAAATGCTAAGCACCGTACCTGGCACATAGCAAGCGCCCTGAACACCTTTTCAATGATTATGAATACACATATCTGTGGTTTTCACATGAAATTTCAGTTTTTAAGAATGCCACTGCTTAAACCTTGATAATCTCAGCTCTGGGTCAAGCTTCATGCTATAAGTAGAAGTAAAGTCCCAGATGTTGTCCAATAAGGACCTTCAGCCCTAGGCAGTTTTGCTCAGTGGTTAGAGTGTTGGTCTGAGGACTGAAGGGTGCCAGGTTTGATTCTGGCCAAGGGCACATACTTTACTCGCAGGCTCCATCCCCAGCCCGGTCGGGGTGCATGTGGGAGGCAACCAATCAATGTGTCTCTCTCACATCAGTCTCTCTCTCTCTTTCTCTCTTTCTCCCCCTTCTACTCTCTCTGAAAAGGAATGGAAAAAAAAAAAAAAAAAAAGACCTTGGTACCTCTGAGGAACCCATGCTTGAAAGGAAACGCATGGCCTTCCATTATATAAATAAACCAGATATGGGGGCCCTGGTCAGTGTGGCTCAGTTGGTTGGATGTCATCCCATGCACTGAAAGGTTGTGGGTTTGATTCCCAGTTAGGGCACCTGCCTGGGTTGAGGGCTTGATCCCTGGTGGGGGGCATGCAGGAGGCAGCTGATCAATGTTTCACTCTCACATTGTTGTTTCTCTCTCTCTCTCTTTCTTCCTGTCTCTCTAAAAATCAATAAAAATATTTTAAAAATAAATAATTCAGTCAAGAGTTTTGAAAGCCACATGAATGGCTAACATCTTCAGGCACTTCTGATGTGTTGGAAGAATTGATGATTTATTCTCCAAAACATCCCATGAAGTAGGTCCCAGTATCATCAATGCCATTTTACAGTTGGAGAACTTGAAGTTGACTTAGAAAATAAAGCGAATTTATTTGTTCACACATCGTGAAAGCCAGAGGTAGGCTGGCTTCAGATGCGACTGGTACAGGTATAGTTCGGGCCAGTGGCTTGAATCTTGTGATTACTTCTCACTGCCACTTTCTCGTGTTAGCTATAATCTCAGCAAGCTTCTCTCATCTTCTTACGGTGTCTGTGAACAACTCTGAGGCCACGTGCTTCCTTGTTCCATCCAATGACAGAGAACATCTCTGGGGTAAATCTTTTTTCTTTTTTAAAAATATATCTTTATTGATTTCAGAGAGAGGATGGGAGAGGGGGAGAGAGATAGAAACATCAATAATGAGAGAGTCATTGATCGGCTGCCTCCTGCACACCCCATTATGGGGATCGAGCCTGCAACCTGAGCATGTGCCCTGACCGGAATGGAACCAGGATCTCCTATCACAGGTTGGTGCTCAACCGTTGAACCACACCAGCCAGGCTGGGGTAAATCTTTTGGAAAATGAGGAAAGCTTCTCTTTCAGAGCCTTCATCAGGCCACTTCTCATTGTTTCATTGCCCTAATTTAGAAATCAATGTGGCCTAGGGAGGGAGGAGGGGATGGGTTTAGCCAAATGCCACAAGCCTGAGGCTGAGTATGGAATAAATCATCCCAAAACTGCTTCGCAAAAATAAGGGAGGGAACTTCCCAAAGCAAGTTCAGCGTCATTGCAGATTTTCATCCCGGGAGGCAGATTCTGCGATGAGCATTCATGTACAGATGCTTTAGAGAGTGCTCTTGTGAGAAGCCCTCATGGGAGGGAAGGGAAGGCAGCAGGGTTGGGCAGAGGGAGAAGCTGGACTGCAAAGAAGTATTAATAAGCATTTGCAACTCCACAGGGACCTCTGGAGCTGGGGTGACCCTTCAGAGGTATCTTAAGTTGGAGCAAGATGGGAGGGAGGGGGCTGAGTCTTCATCACCCCTCTCCCCCTCTGCCCCCCTCCCCCCATGAGCTAGATAGGAGGCAGGGCCCTGAGGGAGCAACCTTTTTTTTAGGAGAATGCAATTCCTAGAAAGTCTCTGGGCTGTCAGCTGACAAAACTTTCAGCAGCTGGGGGACTAAGAGCTTCTGGCTGAAAGAGGAATCTGGGCCACGCATGGCAGGAATCACGAAGCAGTTGTGGGACAGGAAACAGTCACCCAGCGTCTAAGAAGCAAAGCCCGGGTCTCCACTCAGGCGCTTTAGACGGCACCGCCCCACCTTGCTGTTTACTGCTCAGTGTGTGCCGATTTCTACACACTGGCCGCCGTAGAGCGCTTCTGGAAAGAATCCCAGATACACAGGATCTCGGTGTCAGCTTCCCAGCCACGTGCGTGGGCCGAGTGACTAGAGGCTGAACGTGAGGCGTTGGCCAGTGAAGCTGCTCCTCGCCCAGTGGGTCCGGAGACAAAATGTCTGGCCAGACTCGCACCAGAGAACTGTCCAGTTTAAACGAGCGAGGAACAATGAAGAACTTGGAAAGATTACAAAGAAGTCACTACAATGGTGAATGTTTTTCTGAATCAGCACAGTCAGGAAAGAGAAAAGACTGCGAAGCGGGCCCCTGTGATCTCAGCAAGTGAGACGATCCCTTCTGCCCTGCGATGCAAAACTCAGCGTGCGCGCACTTAGCAATCATAGTTACAGCCTCCTTCGGGCAAGCACACCAAATGATTTCGTTCCTGGCAAAGTAATCAAAATCCTGCGAACATTCGGTTATGGTAGCCACTTTATCGCACACGTTTTGGGTTTCCATAGATCGTGAAATTGAAAACACACCTGTGGGAAGAAAACACCTGGCAGCTTCCGAAGGCCTGGAGTGAGGGTGAAACCCTGACCCAGCTTTGGCATGTCCGTCCGTGAAAGCTGCATTCAATAAGCTACTTACTCCTGCTTGGTTCCCATGGCAACAGCCACTGAAGCTGCTGTGCCCAAAAGAGCTGAAAGTGACCAAGTGCCAACAGGGAAATAGAAACCCTCCCCTATTCTGGTTTTCAGCGTTTCTCTCTCGGACGCGGTCTGGGTTACAAAGCAGGGCTTAGAATGCGGCCCAGATCTCCCCCCTCCTGCACGCACAGGGTTCACGGGGAAGCCCCTCTCCACTGTGTTTTCAGCAGGAACACAGCCACCGGGAGAGGGGAGGCTGCGGACCTTCTAAGAGACAAGGAGAGGAATTTCAGGTAGTCCCTTACCCACCCATGCCTCTCACTAAGCTCCCTGCTTTTTCTTTCAGATGGTAATATCTTTTTCCGTTGGCATGAAATCAAAGCATATCCATGCTTAGAAACAAGACACATTTCCTAAGTAACACAAAAGCTATTTTTAGAGGATCTCAGGAGGGGGAAGATCTTGGAATCCATCTAAACTTAGGTCTAGCTTTTGGTACAGTGCGTCTCACAGGGTGCAAGTGCAAAACACTTGACCCAGCTGATTATAGACTTCCTGAGATGCCCTCAAAGGCTGGAGCCTGGAGCTGCCAATTGGAGCATCACACATCCTACCCCTTTGTCTTCCTTTAAAGCACTTGCCAGTTTTCTAGCTCTTGGAGAACCCTACAGTAAGGTCAGATTGTGACAAAAATGACCGTATTGGCGATATATCTGGGCTGTATGTCAATACATTTGGGTGAGCTTTCTTTTGAGGAAACAATGTCAATAGCAGTTTGTGGTTAGAGATTAACTTTGTAAATATGAGTGTAGACTGTGAGTTTGCATCCCAAGTTTGTGGTCTGGGGTATAAGGGGAAGACAAATGCTTTGCGGTCCAACCAGTGTGGTAAGGGATGTACAGTTAGTAAATATTATATATAATAATTCAGTGGAAAATTTTAAGTAATATTTTATGAAGTGTAAACTCTGGATCCTGATTCAAACAAATAAACTATTAAAATTATTATGAGATGATTAGAGAAATTTAAATACTGATGGAATATTTGATGACATTTCATCATCAGCAAAGTTGAGTGATGGATGCATGGGGTTCAAGGTACTGTTCTCTATACCATGGCCTGTAGTGAACATGAAAGGCACATAACCAGCCCTGGTGGGGGTAATCTGAGGTTTTCTGGAGGAAGTGTCCTCTCAACTGAGACCTCAAGGATGAGAGGTGCTAGCAGGCACAAAGCGAGGGTGAGGGAATAAAATGTAAGGTATTGGGTAGATAAGTCTTCCAGGTAAAGGCAACCACCTGGGCACAGGCCTGAAGGTGAAGGAGAGTTCCTTGGGACTGAAAAAAGCTGAGTAGGATTGCATCAGAGTGTGGCAAGAAAAGAGGTTGGGAGGTGGAATGGGGGTTCAGAAGGAAGTGATAAAGAGTCTGTATGTTTTCTTTTCAAAAATTTTTTTGAATTTTAATTTATGATTGATTTTAGAGAAAGAGAAAGAGGTGTGGGGGGGGAGAGAGAGAGAGAGAAACATCGATTTGTTGTTCCACTTATTTATGCATTCATTGGTTGATTCTTGTATGTGCCCTGACTGGGGATTAAACCCACAACCTTGGTGTATTCGGACAATGCTCTAACTAACTGAGATACCCAGCCAAGGCTATATGGTTTTTTAAAAAAGCAATGGGAAGCCATTGAGCATGGGAGCACCTGGCTGGATTCAGAGTTTAGAAAATCTGCACTCAGGCTTGATGATCCCATGGGAGTCCCAACTTCAGAAAGTTTTCTTTCTGAGCTGTAGATTCCACTATCCTTACCGGTTATTATTGCTTCATGAATTGCAGGTTATATGGTGGCTAAATTGAAAGTTCCATGCTGAGACAAAGGAGGGGCTGCTTACTCTTTACTATGGACTGGATTGTGTCCTCCACAAATTCGTATGTTAAAGCCCCAATTCCTAATGTGACTGTATTTGGAAATGTAGGAGATAATCAAAGTTAAATGAGTTCATAAGGGCGGAGTCCTGATATCATAGATTTGGTGAATTTATAAGAAGAACAAGGGAGAGAGATTGCTCTCTCCACACACACGTACAGAAGAAAGGCCATATGAGCACACAGGGAGAAGGCAGTCATTTGCACGCTAGGAAGAGCGTTCTCACCAGAACCCAACCATGATGGTGTCCTGATCTCAGACTTCTAGTCTCAAGAACTGTGAGAAACTAAATTTCTATTGTTTAAGCCACCAGGTCTATGGTATTGTGTTATGGCAGCCCCAGGGGACTAAGACATTCTCCCTAGTTCCTCTCCATCCAGATAAATCCTGGGTTTGAACAAATCTTAGACATTTCAAAAGCTCTTAATTGATTAATCTTTAAAGACCATCAACATTATACTCCCATAAATAATCAGTTTCATATTTACATATGGAAATATTTTTCTCCACTATCATGAAGCCAGCTACTGTGTAAGGAGCTGTTTCTATTACAGCAATAACGATGTATGATAATTTGATGTTAATGTAATAATCCATCTCTCCGTTTTACCCTGAGAGGTAGGTTTGTAGGGTTTTCCCTTCCTGAAAACTCTGAGTTAGTGTATCAACAAGCTATTCTAACTCCCAAGCTTGGGGGAGGTGCACGTGATATTTAGGGCACATGTTTATAAGAAGATAGCCTTCAATTATATTGATGTACAATCTTCTGCTGACTGCCTTTCATAGCCAAGGCAGCTGCTCGAAACAAATTGCCTGACAAATGATGGTCTTTGAAAATTTGAACATGATGTTTAAGTTGATTTTGTCAATGTCCTACATGACAGACTAGTGAAGAATATTTCTAAGTTTCTAAGGCCAAAAAATTGAGCCTTTTAAAGAAGCAAGATGAGGAAGTACGAGCCTCTCGGGTAAGATCCCAGAGGAGCTAAGAGCCTGGTTGTTGCCAAAGAGTTTCCCCACCAAGTTTGTCTGGGTGCCCAAACCACCTCTAGTTGTCCTTCCCTTTGGCTATTACATCCTTTATGACAGCCCTCTATCAATATGATTTTATGCTCATATATATGAATCTGTATGAATTTGTTCCATGGGAATCAAATTCAAGAACTGTCACCTTCCTATATATTCTTAAATGGAACTAAACTTGGTTCAACCTCTATTGGCTTTACTAGTGGAGAAACCTGACCCTAGACTTTTGGTGAAGTTTCCTCTCCAATCCCTTAGGTTTGTACCTTCACCCAGGGTTTGCTGAGTCCAAATATTTTGCCATCTGATCCATTGGGAGAAGGGGAGTTCCATAGTCCCCCTCCACTGTCTCCTCACCTCAAGTCCAGGTAGGGGCTCTTTGCCAAGCCTCCCTAGAAGCATCCAGGGTCCCAAACCCTATTCATACTTGCAGCCAGCCTATTCAGAGGCCCGATCTCTGCAGATCTGTAAGCATTCCTAGTTTTCAAGAAGACTAACACCCTCTCACCACACTACATCTGCCCGTGAAGGGTAGCTAGAGCTCTACCCTTCAACAAAGAGTTTCACTGTCACCGCAGTCAAGATATTGAACATTTCTACCACCCCAAGATGTTCTGACATGCCCTCTGCCCCAACCCCAGGTCTCAATCACGGGTTGGTTTTTTTGTCCATATAGTTTTGCCTTTTCTAGGATTTCTAATAAATGGATTCATACCATGTACACTCTATTATGTCTAGATTTATTCCTAAAAGGTAACATGCATTTCCCTGCCACTTGATTTGATTTCAGGCGTGTAACTTGGTAAGGACCTCCCTGGCCAAGGCTTGACTCTAGAACTCACTTTGACTGAGTGTGGTGAGAGTGATGGCAGGACAGTTCTGAGCCTAAGCTTCACGGAGCCTTGCAAGTTTCCACTTGCTGTCTTGCATCTCTGCCGCCATCCTGAGAACTTGCCCAAACAAGTTCTGACAGGAACTGGAGGCTGAGAAGCACATGGAGCATAGCTAACCTGCCTCAGTCAACCAACCAGCGGGACCCCAGGCGTGGATATGAGCTACTTAGCTGAGCCCCACTTAACACCAGATGCATCACTGTTGAATGCCACTGAGGTTTTGTGGTTGTTAGGCATTCTCATGAGAATGGGTAACTGATATAGGGACCAGGCTGGAAGCAGGGAGATGTGGTAAGAGGATATTACAGTAATTCAGGCAAGATATGAAGATAACATGAAGGTGGTGAGATGTGCTAGGGTTCTGGATATATCTTGAAGGTAGAACTGTGAGTTTGCTCTCAGATTGGATATAAAGTGGAGAAAAAGAGAGGAGAGGAGAAGGGTTTTGTCTGAGCAGCTGGAAGGATGGAATTGCCATTAGCTGAGTGGAAGAGACTGTAGAAGAACAGGTTTGGAGAGGATATCAGAGGACCGGCTTGGGAATTTGAGATTCTTGGAGTAATTGACATATGTCCCCTGGAATTTAGGGGTGCTTGTGAACTTAGAGATCAGCAGTGCTTTTTGCATAAGAAATTCTGAAACAGGGGGCCTGATGAAGCAAGCAGCCTGTACCAGATGAGCAGTGGCCACACTGCAGCATGCCCCAAAAGGAAAGGGTGAGGAGAGCTTTTCCCTCACCCTGTTCCCCTCAGGCCCAGGGCATGAAAGAGAACCTCAAACATCCCCAGGCTCCTTAGGAAGGAGCAGAGAGTAAAGTACAGGCTGACAGCGAGGGGTTGCGCCCGTTGTCCAGCAAGGAGATGCTTCACCCAGAGAGGGCCGGGGGCCTGGAGGCTGGCACAGGCTGAGGGCAGACATGACTGCCCCTGCCTAAGGGGGGGCCTTTAGGGGCAACATGCCATTTCAGCAGAGCTCAGCAACTCTATAGGCGCCACCAGCGGCAGGGCCAGCCTGAGGGAGCCCACCCCGGAAGCCAGTCACAGGGGGAGGTCAGAGGTCAGAACCTGCTCTCCTCCTGAGTCCCTGCAGAGACCCAGGCTGGGAAGAGAATACGGGTAGGGAGGGGAGAATCCTGGAACATAAGTTTCCAGGGTGAGTTTAACATTGTGGTATCAGGTCTTCTGTGTTAACCCATTGTTTGGTAGTATGTAACAAGTTGTTGAAGCTAGTTTGAGAGAAAAGGGGAAATTTATTACACCTGTATTGGCATGATTCACAGACCAGGAAGCAGATGTGGGAGGGCTTCAGGAACGGAGGGAGCCTACAACAGAGTCTGATGCTCTTGCTCTGTCTCTCTCTCCCTCTCCGTCTCTCTCTCTTTCTCCCCTTCTCCCTTCAGACTGGCTTTCTCTGCTTCTCCTACACTTGTGATACATTATGACCTTGCAAAACTCCCAAGTTCAAGCCCTTACCTCCTGCAGAAACTGACCAACATTCTGTCTGTTCCAATATGAGAATCCTGGAGAGAGAATCCAACTGGCACAGCCAGGAGCCCACCCAGCTTGAGTAATGCCGGGATGCTGAGATTGCATTATATGAGGGTTGCTGCAGGCTTCCCAAGAAATAGAGCCGAAGACAAGGATGTGCATGGAAGTGGTTTATTTGGGAGATGATCCCAGGAAGCACCTGCAGGGGAGCAGAGCCGCAACACAGGCAAAGGAAGGAGGCCATGGATACGCCGGTAAAGAATCGGCAACTGGACCTCAATCCCTCTGAGACCTCTGGGGAAGTATGAAGAGCACACCTCAGAATGTTCTTATCTGAGGAGTCAGGCAGCTCTAGTATTTATCACCAATTCCCATCAGTCACTGGTTGAGGGCTGCTTCCAGAGCTATTGTGTCCCCCCCCCGCCCCACCGCCCGGAGTCAGCTCAGGTGGGAATTCTAAACGCTTGCATTAAGAAGCACTTGATGTGGATGGTGAGAGCCAGATGGTCCAGGTATCAATAGTGTCCGCTATAGAAATCATTCAGAAATGGGAATGCTCAAAAGAGCATGGCTGAAAATGTAATTAGAGATAACAAATTTTAATACCTTAGACTTCGCAATGAATTGACAATACGCGTGAATTAAACCATGAGGGGCTTAATAGCTGGAGAGAGATCACACATGTAAACAAATGAACACATGCGGATTGTCACAGAAGCGCTTACCACACACCAGTGAAATCCACTAGTAGAGAATCTGCCCATATTTTGTCTCACTTTAAGTGAGAAGAAAGAAGTTGACTGGTTCTTTTAAACATACTGCTTTTGCTGGAAGGCATTAAAATGTAAAAACAGGTCATAGTGAAGCCGTGAATGCTTGTGTTCTTTCCTTCTATGTTATTATAATGGCGTTTGTGCACTAATTGAACTTGAGAATGAAACAATGCTCCTAAAATGCATTATTTTATTTCCACTAAAAAGTGCCCCTATCTTTAAATTTAGGATCTCAAAGTCATATATTTTTCTAACAGCCTCAGGAGCTTTGTTAGTGTTAGTCCCCTTTGCAAATGATGGAAACTTTGTGCCCAGCCTCTTTAGTGCCTGGAGCAAGACAGCAAATGAGACCCATGAGAATTTGGGGCTCAGGCGAAGTTCCAGATACCATTTGGGGGTTAAGTGCTCAGATGAGGGCTGTGAGGACTGGAGTCCAGGGACCTTGGTTACCCATTTACAACACAAGGGGTAACCAGAGTAGTCTGGGGGCAGAGAGACCTAGTGGGGGCAGAGTCATCTTCCCGACAAGCGGGGCTGCTTGTGCTCCTCTGCGTATCTTCCTCTCACCTCGGAGTAGAAGAGGCACATTCCACAACGGCTTGGAAGTGTCCCCTTTACATTTACCCCACCCAGATTTGTAAGGACCCAGTGCTTTCCTTAGTATATGATAATTACCCTACAGTCCTGAGTGTCTTAAAACAATACACCAGACATTAAAAGATAGTTACATCAGATGTTTTTTAAAAATGACTTGTTTTTCTTTTTTCAAAAAGTAACTACAGTTGACCCTTCAAACAGCATGGGTTTGAAGTGCATGGGTCCACTTATGAAGTTTTTCAATAAATACTGTAAATGTATTTTTTCTTCCTTATGAATTTCTTAATATTTTCTGCTCTCTAGCTTACTGTATTGTTAAAAATACAGTATATAATACATACAACATACAAAATATGTGTTAATCAACTGCTTAGGTTATCAGTAAGGCTTCTTGCCAACAGTAGGCTATTAGTAGTTAAGTTTTTTTGGAGTCAAAAGTTATAAGTAAATTTTCAGTTGCGTGGCAGGGGCTCAGCGCCCCTAACCACCACGTTGTTGAAGGGTCAATTATATATCTGTTCTTATGTTTAAAATATTAAGAATAAATACCCCAAAATAAACATACTTAATTATTGTTTGTATATGGGGGATAGGATTGTATGTCATTTTTACTTTTTATTTATTTGTAGTGCCTATAGTTTATACAATAAACTATTCTGTTTTTTATTTCTAAAAGTGAAAGGTGAGAAAGATTTGACCTCAGATGCCAAAAAGGAGATGATGAATTTGCCTTAATCTTTTTTAATAATTACCTGAGGATATTTTTTCCATTGCTTTTCAGAGAGTGGAAGGGAGAGAAAGAAAAGCATCGATGTGAGAGAGACACATCGATTGCTTGCCTCCCATGAGCCTGCAATCGAGGTACGTGCCCTTGACCGGAATCGAACCTGAGGCCCTTCAGCCCGGGGCCGACGCTCTAACCACTGAGCAACTGGCCAGGGCTCTGCCAACACTCTGAAGTGTGTACGCCCTGCCTTCCAACTTTAGGTAGCTCGCCCAGAGAAAGCTGCCCATGTGCACGAACGGGTATATACGAGAAGCCGCATGAGTCATGGCTACGAAACTACGGTTCAGCCATTCTGTTGAAAACCAAGCAGCACCTAAAAAGATCTAGGAAGACCTATGTGGGATGACATGACAAGGTCTCAAAGTCAAGGATAATATAGCCCAGGGGTAACCGATGACGGCTCTACCACCAGCCTGTCTGGGTGCCTGTGCTCAGATAAGCTTTTTACGCTTCTGCTTTCCCATGTGTAAAGTGGGGGAAATAATAACACAGCATGTGCCTCCTAGGTGTTTTTTTAATGAGAATTAACTGTACCTGTCTCATAGAAATGTATCAAACATTACTAGAGCACATATTATTAGATGAGAAAAGTAAGTTGTAGAACACCATAAGGGTATCAAAGCTTTAATAGTAAAGGTAATACTCCCATACGCACATGCCCATGCATGAACAGGCAATGACCCAGAGTAACACACTTCATTAGTAACAGCATTTATTTCTGGGGAACTGGCGAAGGGGGGGCTGGAACAGCCAAAGGGACTTGTCCTGTCAACTCTACACTTCATATTGATTACTTTGCTGCCGAAATAAATGTAACTTGTGAAAATACTATAGAAAGCAATAAGATATTTAAAAACCTTAAAATCACAACCTTGTGTGCTTGTGTATACACACACACACACACACACACACACGCATGCACAGAGTCGTGGAAATACAGGCTTTGATTTGAAGCTCCAAGATTTAGCATAACAAATGTTTTTTGGAAGGAAGTTGAATGATTGCTCAATTTTCAATCTTGTTTTGTGTCTGTTTTGGTGACACAAGCAACTTCCTCATGGAATAAAATGAGTTGAGGCCTTGGTTAACAATAGTCTGTTCTGTTTATACACTGGCTGTCACCTACCATGATGCCTTCCAGAGCTGACTGGGGGCCAGTTTTACATCTTTCCTCAGGTGTCATGGTTCTAATTGCGCTTCTGCACGTCCCCCCGCCTTCCCAGGAAAGAGGGGGGAGAGCCTCACCCAACTGCGCAGAACTGTCTCCGGCGTTTGGAAGAAGTGCTGGTGAAGAAGAGGTCAGGGCGAGGGAGACGGGCTTTCCCTCAGATGCAATGTGTCTAGGGCTTCATGTGACACTCTTGTATCATCCTGAATGAGGAGGAAACTTGGCAAATGTAGCCAGAGCCCTCTCCTCCTCCTTCACCCCATCCTCAAGTCTACTTCCTTTCACAGAGGTCACCAGTCTCCTGAACCGAGTGTCTAACATTAGCAGGCATAGTTTTAAATCTCCCCCTTAAATATGTGCAGCGCTCTGAACCTCGGCAGGTAACTGAGAACGGCTACTAAAGGTTCTGTTTGCAAAGGTGTAGGCTGTGATAATGGAAATCAGCAAGGGGTGCTGAAGCTCCTGGGAGACAGCAGCTGAAGGGAGCCATCATTATGCTCAGGCTTGGAGGGGCGCGGGGAAGAACTCACTGCAAAGCCAGAGAGACCTGCCACCGTACGTGCGGGCCACCTGACAGCAACTGTGGCCCTCAGTGAACAGACGCAGCCCTGCAAGGGGTGGGGATGTGACACCCAGCCTCCCTCTCTCCTCCCCTCACACTCCTGGTGCCTCCTATAGATGAATCCAACTAAAGCCAGAGGGAAGAGAGCTGGAACATGAGGTCCATAAAGCCTTCCAGGGCCAGAGTGCGATGGAGAAGCCTGGCAGGTGGACCTGACAATTGGAAAATGTGTCCACAACTAGACGAGGCATTGCTTGTATGTTTCATAAATTTACTTAAATGGTGTCATATTTTTACATGTGCTTTGCAGCTTGCTTTTGTTAATTTACCATTATATTTATCCATGCTGGAAAAAAGATGTAGCTCTAATTCATACATTTATTCTACTGCCCTATAGTAGTCCCTCAGTTTACTATCACAAACAATGCTGCACTGAACACAGACAGGTTAACACGGCTGACCCGTATGTGCAAGAACCCTGCTTGGGTATATACATGAAAGCGTGTTTGCTGAGTTGAGATTATGTGCATATTAATTTTACTCAGAATTGTTCCCTGTTGTAATTATTCTAATTTTTCCTCCCACAGACCAAGTTTGAAAGCCAGTTTCTGATGCTCCACTCTCCCCACAGGTGATGTTATCAGGCTTGACAACTTTGCTAATCTAATGACTCTGAAATCATAGCCCGTTGTTATCTGCATGTGCATTTCCCTGCTGAAGAGTGTTCTTTCCTATGCCTCATAATCCCCAACAGTGACATTAAAGCCATGAAGCTGCCCTAGCTGGTTTAGCTCGGTGGTTAGAGCTTCGGCCCGAGGACTGAAGTGTCTCGGGTTCGATTCCAGCCAAGGGTGTGTAGCTCGGTTGCAGGCTCCATCCCTGGCCTCTCACATTGATGTTTATCTCTCCCTTCCACTCTCTCTGAAAAGCAATATCCTCGGGTAAGGATTAAAAAAAAAAAGTCATGAAACATTATCACGAAGCACATGTTAATGCTGTTAATGTTCATAGTCAATGGCCATTGCAACATAGATCTTCAGTTGGTTTCTCACCATCTTGTGTTGAGTTTTCCATGCACATAGCTCATGAATGCAGAGCACATGCTGGGTGCTTTCATGAGGACTGCTTGCTGATTTATTTTGCTAGTAAGCAACTCAAAACAGTCTTGGTTTCTCATGTTTTCTTGTCGCTTTTGAGGGATCCTGTTGAAATGCAAGTCACTTATAAAATGAGCTCCAAGATTTTTTTCCACATGAAAAACACAGGATGTATGCCCTAGCCTGTTTGGCTCAGTGGTTAAAGCGTCACTTTGTGGACTGAAGGGTCCTGGGTTCGATTCCAGCCAAGGGCACGTTACCTCAGTAGCAGGCTCGATTCCCGGCCCAGCTGGGGCACGTGCGGGAGGCAACCAATCGACGTGTCTCTTTCACATCGATGTTTCTCTCTCTCTCCCTCCCCCCACCTTCCACTCTCTCTGAAAAGCAATGGAAAAAATATCCTCGAATGAAGATTTAAGAAAAGAGAGAGAGAAAAAATGAAAAAGGGAGGATGTGAAACAACAGGTTTTAGAAAGCTGGCATTCGTTTAAAATTTTCAAAGATATAAAATGCTTATGTGTGCATGGAATGTTTTAGGGACAATATTCTAGAAACAAGAAATGGTTGCCTCTGGGGAGGAGGCTGGAAATTTCAAGCTTGGGATGAGAAATAGACCCAGTTTCCACTGCAGCACTCTTCAGATTCTTCGTTTTTCTTTGCTTCACCACCTCCAAACCAGAGAATCACATCTGATTGAAATACAAATCTGTGACTGTTTCATCACAAATAATTTTGTTTTCACTTGCCATTAAGTGAATCATGAAATACAGAGCTGTATGAAAGGGAAATTAACTCTCTAAAATCGTGAAACAGAAATGTCAACCCTTAGCCATATTTCTTCTTCCTCATCGGAGATTTCCTTTTTACTACAAACAATCCACATTATTTTTTCAGTTTAAAATTTACTCGTGGATAGAGGCCAGTTTAGCAGCCTGTAAAAGAAGGGCAGACAGCTGTTAAAGTGTTGCAAAGCTGCTCAGAAGACGTTAGGCCAGTTTCGTGTTTTCATTTCAGGAAAGTTGTGCAATTTATTTTCCCATCTATAAAACAGTAGCAGTGTGTCTGTGCTGTGGTTGAAATCTACGTTTTATTTAGAAAAAATTTCCTTGTACATTCCTTCCATATCTCCGACATGTTTACCTAGATAGACAGAAAGTTGTCTTGTCATCCTGGGTACCTCCACTCCTGATTACTTTATAATAGGACCCCTTTGTGGTGCTATTAGTGCTTTGCTCTGATGCAGCCCTGGTGTCTGGAGAAGAGACATGTGCTTTCTGGATGAGTGACATTTTCCTTAGAGCAAAGCAACTATCCAGATCAATCAAATCCCTTTTGTTATGGGCTCAAATAAAGAATTCCTAGGTATTGAATATTTTAAAAAATATATATTTTTGATTAATCATACCTGAAGAAGTTGTTTTGTTTTGGGGGTAAGTTGTATGTTAGCTGGTTTTGGAGGTGATATAAAAGATTTTATAACAGTAGGTATACTAATGATGATGATGATTTTATACACTGTTCCAATATACACATAGACATAAATATTTAATACTTTACACAGTTTATAAAATTTGAAAGCAGTTTCATAGGCTGCATAACAAGATCTTTTGGACCTTCAAGGACAATTTTAAAAGCAAAATCATGCAGAAAATGCTAGTCATTCGCTCATTCTTTCGTCTAGTCATTTACTCAATGGTATATATTGAGTGTACCCTGTGTGTTAGGTACTATGTGTTAGGCATAGGTTAGGTATTGAGAATAGAAAAACAAAAAAGAAAAACCCCACTACCCACCCAATGGAATTTCACAGTGTAATAGAAGAGATATGGCATATGGATAGCCTAGTACAATAAGCACTATAGGAGCTGTGAGAGTCAGCTGTATCCAACAGAGTGTCAGTTAGGTATTACTGTGTAACAAACAGCCCCAAATTCTCCATAGCATGCAACACACTAATTATTTGTTTTGCTCGTGAATGTGAAAGTTGTTTTAGTGTCAGCTAATCTAGGCTGGCTCAGCTGGGGTGACTCGACTCAATTCCATACACCTCTCATCCTTCTCTGGAATGAATAGGCTGGCCTGCACTTTTTTTCACTCTGATGGCATAGGAGCAAGCAGAATTACACATGACTTATGGCCTAGACACAAACTGGCCCGCTGGCCCTTCTTCCCATATTCTGTTGCCCAAAATAAGTCATGTGGCTGAACTCAAAGTTATGAGTTGGGAAATAGACTCCATCCATTTGTAGGAAAGAACTACAGATTTACTCAGAAAAATAACATGACTAAGGGAGGCATAAAATATTTGGGCCAATAATATAATCTATTGGAGAAGGGTACAGAGTGAGAAATAATTGGCTGTGATTCAAGCAGGAGAGACCAAGGAAAGAGGTCAGCATCTATTTTTTGTTTTACCATCACTATTATTTTATCCATTGTATTTTGATCTCTTAACATAGATTATAAGTTATCTGTGAACAGGGCTATGTTCTACATGTCTTCTGTGACCCCTGCCATGCTTTGGCTTATATTGGTTAATTGACAAATTAACTGGTTGTTAATAATGGACTCAGGGAATAGGAACTATAAATAAGGTATGATACCATTTCTTTCAGGAATATCTACTGCCTTTTGTAATCAGAGGAGTGAAATCCACTCTCCTTAATAGATATTAGTTAAATTCACTAAACCTACCTGAAATAAGCACCTTTTGATGCCTGGATTTATACTGTATTAAAATTTTTATTCCTAATATCACTATTTCTCTTTTAATGGTATTTCATGGATTTCAAGATGGTGTGATTTGTTTTATTTCTCTCTCTAGAAGAAATAATTCAATATCTGCCTCATCAAATACTGGACTTTAAATTAAACTGAAAATATTATCTAAAGACAAAAAATAGTTACAGCATAAATTAAGTTTTCCTGATAAGTTCGATGAAGACCTGTGGGAAATATCCTCATGTGTATGAGCATCTTACTAAATTGCAAGGCTTTAATGGTAATAAACATAAATTTTCTACTTGTAAGGAGAGTAGAGTTGAAATGTTGAATTTTTATTTCTAAATCTCTATTGATCACATCTGTGAGGTTGTCACAGAACTGCCATCTTTTGCACATACATACATATTGGGTAGTATGGGCTGAGTTATGGCGTAGTTAAAACCCCAGGATCATTGTTTGAAACATCACGTCCATTGTAGGTCAGCTAGGGCTCCATGCCACGTCCTGTCAGCCTTCCTCCAGAACCCAGGCCAGTGGGGCAGCCACCGTCCATAGCATTGTTGGTCATCATGACAGAGGGAAGAGCTCAGGAAGTGGCCCATGGGTCGTTGCTTTACTCATTGGCTAGCATGAGTCACATTGTTCACTTAACTCATTTGTTTGTGGACCTGCGCCTTAGCTTCCTCGACTGTAAAATAAAGATAATAGTAGAACCCACTTAACAGGGGTTGTGTGATGATTAAATAAGATACACACCTAAGTACAGCATTGTCCAGTAGAACTTTCTGCGATGACGGAAATGTTCTATATCTAACTCACAGGGTAGTCACTAGCCACAGGTGGCAATTGAGTGCTTGGAATAAACTAGTGCAACTGAGGAACTGAATCATTACTTTTATTTCATTTTAATTAATTTTAATTTTAATTTACAGAGCCCCATGTGGCTAGTAGCTATTGCATCAGACAATGCAGATTAAGAAAACCACATAACAGCCCTGGCTGGGTGGCTCAGTTGCTTGAAGTGTTGTCCTGATGCACGAGGGTTTCGGGTTCAATCCCTGGTCAGGGCACATACAAGAATCAACCAATGGCTTGGCCGGGCATGGCTCAGCAGTTGAGCGTTGACCTAGGATCCAGGAGATGGCAGTTCGATTCCCAATCAGGGCACATGCCAGGGTTGCGCAGGCACGATCCCCAGTAGGGGGAGTTCAGGAAGCAGTCAATCAATGACTCTCTCTCATCATTGATGTTTCTCTCTCTCCCTCTGAAATCAATGAAGACATATTAAAAAAAAAAAAATCAACCAATAAATGCATAAATAAGTGGAATAACAAATCAATGTCTCTCTCCCTCTAAAAAAAATCAATCAATAAATTAAAAATTAGAAAACTGCATAACGTAGTAAGCACCCAACAAGGGTTAGCTCTAGGAGTCTAATCATTATAGCAGGAGTCAAGGAAGGAGAATGAACCCCAGGGGTCAGGGAAAGTGAGAAAGTCTTGGACTGGAGGGACTGTTTTCCACTAGAAAAATGCCCCTTCACTTTACCTTTGGGCAATGGCTTCAAAGAGAAGACCTACAGTCATTTAAAGGAGAAATTGGGACACCACAGTTCTTTTTGTCACCTTTGCCTGGGTAGAAAAGGTCACTCCTTACATAGAGACTACCAGCCTTAGGAAACAGCCAGGCGAGGAAGGCGTGTGGGTGAGCATTCACCTCAGCGTCCAGTCCTCTCTGACTCAGCATGTTTCAAAAAATATTTTTAAATTGATTTTTAGACAGGGAGGAAGGGGCAGGGAGAGAGAAAGAAAGAGAGAGAGAGGGAGAAAAATCGATGTGAGAGAGAAACATCTATCACTGCTTCCCACTTGCGCCCTGACCTGGGACTGAACTGGAAACCTAGGTATGTGCCCTGATTCAGAATCAAACCCATGACCTTCTGGTGCATGGGGACATTGCTCCAACCAACTGAGCTACACCAGCAGGGCGTGGCTCAGCATTTGTTCCTTTTTTATCCCTAGGTGCCCAGTGTCATCCTGCTGACATATCCTGGTCCTGCCTGGGGCTTGGTCCTCTCTCCCTGCCAGACCTGTGTGCGGTCAAGTCACCTCGTAACACTAGCTTCCTAGGGCTGCTGTCTTAGTCCGTTTGAGCTGCTGTTACAAAATACCACAGACCGGCTGGCTTACAAACAACATTATTTCTCACAGTTCTGGAGGCTGGGACGTCTGAGATCAAGGTGCCAGCAGATAGGGTGTCTGGCGAGGGCCCTCTTCCTGGTTCACAGGTGACTGTCTTTTCTGTCCTCACATGGCAGAAGGGGCAAGGGAGCCCCCTCAGGCCTCATTTGTAAGGGCACCAATCCCGTTCACAAGGGTTCCATCCTCATGACCTAATCACCTCCCAAGGCCCTCCTTCCATCACCTTGGGGATTAGGATTTCAACATATAAATTCTGGGAGATGCAAACGTTCAGACCAAAGCTGCTGCCGTAACAAAATACCACAAACTGTGCAACAAACATTTGTTGTCTCATAGCTCTAAGGCTAGAAGCCCCGAATCCTGCCAGCTGTCAGCAGTGCCATGCTCTCTCCGAAGCTCTAGGGGAGCATCTGTCCCATGCCTTTCTTTCAGCTTCTGGAGTTGCCAGCAGTCCTGGGCGCCCCTTGGTTTGGAGACGCATCGCTCCGATTCCTGTCTCCATCATCCTATGGCACTCTCCCTCTGTGTCTGTGACTCTTCTCTTCTTCAAAGGACGCCCGCCGTGTTGGATAAGGCTCACCCTAGTCCAGTATGACTTCGTCTTAAATTGATCATATTTGCAAGGACCCCCTTTCCAAAGAAGTTCACAGCTGAACCCACAAGAATCATCGTTCCTTCACAGCCCTATTTTCTGCTGGGTGGCAGCTACTGTCACAGTGTTGAGGGGGACATTTGTTAATCTGTGTGCCCAGCATCCCCTTCCTTCTTCTGAGAATAACTTGCTTTAGCAAAAATTTTAAAAGGATTATCATCTGGGTGGGACCAATTGCAAGATCTGTGCTCACCCTGTGGGTGAATTGCAAAAAGTTTGCACTCTGCCCTACTTACACAAGGAAGTGACATCCCCCGGCCCTGGCTTTGGTGTCTACACTGACAGGAGTTGGATTTTGTCACTTGCAACCAAAGAATACTTACTGACATAGACGTTACTGGTTCCCATGAACTAATGTGCTGCCTCCCACAAATAATTTCCTGGAGGTGATCTGTTAACCTCCAGGTTTTGGTAGTTAGAGATCTAGATGCCCCTTCAAGTTCACAATTTGGTTTCCTCCCTATGACACCTGCGGTAGATGCTATTGTTACTCACCCACGTCCCCTTACTCTGACTCAAGTGAGCAGGACCCACTTTTAGCTGCCAGGGCTTCCTCTTGCTGCCAGAGCCCACTTTGCCCACCCAGGTGACGGGCCATCGTGCTCAGAGTTGTCACCACCCTGGGAGCGGTCCTTGATGTCTGCTAGGAGGTGGCACATTCAACACGTCAGCTCCCTCTCCCTGAAGTGGGCCACTGTGAGGTGTGTTCTGCCCTGGCTCCCAGAGGTCCCCTGTGGACACAGCTCCCTTTCTCTGAGTGGTAGCTCACTTGATATTTTGCCTTGACCAGCTGATAATTCACCTCTCTCTTCTCACATCTCCACCTGCCACCCTTCCTCCTGGGGTCACCTCCCACATTAGCTACTACTCTGAATCAGCTTATAGGGGTTTCCACATTAAGACAAGACCTATGTGTAGGGTCACCCAGGAATTGGTGGCTCTAGTCAGCCACTAAATGATCTGCTGGCCTAAGGTAACCACTCTGGACCTCAGTTTCTATCAGGAAAGGGAGTTGGCTGGTCAGTGTAAAGGGAAGGATTTTTTAAGAAGATAAAGCATTGGAAAGACTCATTGGATAATTACTTTGAAAAAATAAACTACTTAATTTTTTTCTCTGACTGTAAGAGTAAAATACGACCATTATAAAATTTTGGAAACTACAGTAAAGTAGACAGAAAAAAATTTAATTATCCCAAATTCCACCACTCAAAAATATTTTCTTTGAAAGAAATGTTTTTTTTTAATCCTTATAATGAGACCTCTTAGGATCCACTCTCTTAACAGCTTTCATATACACCGTGCAGCAGTGTTACTATTGTCACGTTGTGCATTACGTCCCTAGTGTCTGTCTATCTTAGAGCTGGACGTTTGCGCCTTTCGACCACCTCCATCCAATTCCCCCATTCCCCATCTCCCACTCTGGCAGCCACAAAGCTAACCTTTTTCTATGGGTTTTGTTTGTTTGTTTGTTATTTTTAGGTTCTAGATTCCACTGATAAGTGAGAACATTCTGTGCTTAGATGCTGGCTATGCAGACGGACTACGATCCTAAGTTTTCTGAACTATTCTGATATAAACTGCTTGTACAGCACAAGGAGGAAATGTGACCGCTGGACTCTTATGTAACAGAATAGGAAACTCTAAATGTAAATAGCATTTTCTTTGTCAAGGAACGGAAATTGGTTACCAACCAGTGCTTTCAAGTTCAGACCAGGAGTTTGGGAGGAAAATAGGAAGTTACAGAATGTAGTAGAGAAAATTAGGAAATGAAAATCTGTAGCCTCAGCGTGAAGTTTAATTAGATTTTTGGACTATTTTTCTCAAAGTGTGAGAAGACGAAGGGCTAGAGCAGGACAAATCTACTTGGGAAGATTGATTTCTGGTCATAGGAAGACCTGGAGTGTGGACCAGCAAGTCAGGCGGCAGTGGGGTCTGGCTGTATTTTTAATGCTAGCAGAAAACATTTTGCAAAGGTAACGTATATTCAGATAGATTGGGGCCACGTGGAAACACCATAAGAAGACCCCAGGGAGGAAATAAGAATAGTAAGGAAAATGTTAAATCTGTGATGGTAACAGCTCTCTGAGAAAGACTTGGGTTCAAGCCCTTCCTTTGGGTGATTAAGTGAGGAGATGGGGAAGGCGATACAGAGAAGAGAGGAAAGCTCTCAAGCCTGGCTTTGTGCTTGGTTCCTCTGGTGAGCCCAGCAGAAGGAATGCCAAGCTGAGCCCAGTCCCAACTGTGGAACTGAGGACACAGAATGGTTGTTGGTTTAAGCCACTGAATTTTGGGGTGGCCTCTTTATGAAGAAATCGGTAACTGATACCGTGGGGAAGGCTGATGGGGTAAGTGAAATGGCCTCCAACGATATTGTTGACGTCTCTATTTTTGTTGTCAATCCTCACCTGAGGACATTTTTTTCTATTGATTTTTATAGGGACAGTGGAAGGGAGGGAGGGAGAAAGAGAGAGAAACATCGATGCGAGAGAGACACAGCAATTGGTTGCCTCCTGCATGGGCCCAACTGGGTTTGGGGATGGAACCTGCAACCCAGATATGTACCCTTGACCAGGAATCGAACCCGGGATCCTGCGGTTCTCGGGCTGACACTCTAACCACTGAACAACACTGGCCAGGTCAAAGATGTTCGCTTCTTAATCCCTGGAACCTGTAAGTATGTTATATTAGATGATAAAAGGGACTTTGCCAGTGGAATTAAGGTTAAGTACCTTAAAATAGGGAGATTATCCCGGATTATCTGGGCCCAAACTAATTAAATAAACCTTTATAAGCAGAAAACTTTCTCCAGCTGGACCTGCGTGCGCTGGAGGGGGCCACATTGAAAGCATGAGAAGTAGTGCAGGAAGTCTCAGAGACTGGCCCTTGGCGGACAACCAGAAAATAAACTGGGCCCTCTGTTTACAACCACAAGAAACTGAACTGAGCCAACAACCTGGATGGGCTTGGAAGCCAGCCCATCCTCAGGCCCTCTGCAAAGGAACAAAGCCGCACCAGCACCTTGCCTATGGCTTCAAGGGACTTTAAGCAGAGCACTCAGCTCAGTCGCGCTGTCCTGGACTTCTGACCCACAGAACTGTGAGATAGTAAGCGGGTGTTGCTTTAATCTACTGTGTGACAGCTTGTTACACAGCAGTTGAAAACCTACACCCGACTTGTAAACTGACCCCTGCAAGGCAATGTGAGCGATGTCATCTTCAAGGAGTTTGTCCCAGCAGTGGGCAGAGGAAGAGACGGCCAGCTGTGGGAGAAAGAGGAAAAGACTTCCCGGAGAAGGAGGAGTTTGAGCTGGGTTTTGAAGGAGCCGTGTCTTAGGTCAGAGTCCTCCAGAAGCCAACTCCAAGTCGAGAATTTGAGGGCAAGTGGTTGTTTTAGGTGGTAATCCCAGGCAATAACAGTAGAGGAGTAAGAAAGGGAGGCAGGGAAAAGAAAGATGTCAATATAAATGAATTATCAAGCAAGTTAACAGCTGGAGGTAAATGAAGCTTATTCCTCCTGAGGGATGCTGGGAAACAGTTATAGACCATGCCTCAGAACTGTCGCATTCAAGGGACAAGAGGACAGGGAGATGATCAGCTCCCATCACCAGTGGTTGAGAGCTTCTCCTGGCGGCATTAATTTCCTGGCACTTTGGGCCTGTCACATGTGTATGCAGAGCAGACACCAGCGCTTCAGAAAGCTCGCAGGCAAAGGGTTGCAGGTGCTGGCAGTTGGAAGCCCGGCTGGCATGAAGTAAACCGGGGCCCAGCAGGATATGGGTGGGACACCTACAGCACCTGCTGCAAGCCGCGAGGGTTTAGGAGGCAACGGAAAGCAGGTGTGCACACAGAGGCACAAAAAACATGCAGAAGAGTGTTGTGAAGGGGACAGTGGAGTCGAGTCTGCAGTCAGACGAACGGGTTTGAATCCTGGTTCCACCTCCTCGCTAGTTGTGTCTCCTTGGACAAATAACTTCACATATCACGGGAATTTTATGTGCCTACCTCACTGGGTTGTCACAAGAATTAAATTAGGTAATGTTTTAAAAGGGGATGGTGGACTCTTACCTAACACCATATACAAAAATTAACTCAATATGGACCAAGGATCTAAACATAAGAGCTAACACTACAAAACTCTTCAAAGTAAACATAGGAAAAAGCTTCATGGCACAGGATTTGACAATGATTTCTTGGAAATGACACCAAAGGCACAGGCAACGAAAGGAAAAATAGACACATTGAACTCCGTAAGAATTAAAAACTTTTGTGCATCAGGAACACCATCAACTGAGTAGAAAGACAGCCTATGGAACGGGAGAAAATATGTGCAAATGCTGCATCTGATAAGGGGTTAACATTCAGAATGTATGGAGAGCTCTTAAACTGCAACAACAAAAGAACCAATTCGAAAATGGGTCAAGGACTCGAATAGTCATTTCTCAAAGGAACACAAATGGCCACCAAGCACATGAAAAGATGCTCGGCATCACCAGTCATTAGAGACATGCCAGTCAAACCATAATGAGATGCCACTTCATGCCCATTTAGTGCGGCTACTATAAAAAAACAAAACACAGAAAATTACAAGGGTTAGTGAAGATGTGGAGAAACTGGAACCCTTATTCACTGTTGGTGGGGCGTAAAAGGGCATCGTTGCTGTGGAAATAGTACGGTGGTTCCTCCAAAAAATTAAATGTAGAATTACCGTACCATCCAGCAATTCCATTCCTTGGTATATACCCCAAAGAACTGAAAACAAGGTCTCAAAGAGATATTTGTCCACACATGTTCATAGTATTATTCACAGTAGCCAAAGGTGAAAGCAACCCAAAAGTCCATTGACAAGTGGATAAGCAAATTATGATATATACACATACATACGATGGAATATTATTCAGCTTTAAAACGGTAGGAAATTCTGATGTGCTACAACGTAAAACTCGAGAACGCTATGCTAAGTGAAATAAGCCAGTTACAAAAAGACAAGCAGTTTGAGTTCGTGTATAGGAGGTGCCTGGAGTAGTCAAAATTATAGAGACAGAAGTAGAATGGTGGTTGTCAAGGGCTGGGCTGGCAGAATCAGAGGGAAAAGAAGACTACTGTTTAATGGGTGCAGAATTTCAGTCTTACAAGGTGAGTAAATCTACAGGATGGATGGTGGTGAGGGTTGTGCAATAATATGAATGTACGTGAGCCAGGGCCAGGCTTCCTTGGAAACAGATACTCTATCTGTGGGGGAATGCGTGTGTGGGTGGAAAAAAATCCCTCCGCTTTTCTGATAGTACTCTCATCACCCTCAGTGGCTTCCCTCCTCTCTTTCTTGATAAACACTGTGGAACAAAAATATTGATATGCAATACTCTAGGTCTAGGAGCTCAAGAGAAGCTGGTCATCGTTTTTCACCCAAGTCCACATATTCATCTAGAAGAGTATAACTTGTAATAAAGGGTTAACAGAGAAAGCCGAAGAGAAAGTCATCCCCATGGGCTCTCCTGTAAGAGCAGAATTTGAACAGACTTCTTTAAACAAGTGATTCTGTTCAGGGCAAATCTATTGGCACAGATATAAATTCCAGTTAGGTTAAAATGGGACGAATTTCACAGCCAGGCCTAGAGGCTGAGATGCCCAGCTGTTCCTGAAATCCCTTTCTTCTTCCTCTGGGGACCTATAAACCCCATTTCCCAGCCTCCTTGAGTCGGGCAGAGCCAGGGGACTGTGTTCTGGTTAATGAAAGCTTAGTGGATGGGAAGGGCATCACTTCCAGGCAAGGCTTTTGAAAACTCCCCACTTTCAAAGCCAGTAACAGCCAAGTCCTGCTGTCATCTCCCTGGTTGAGTTCTGTCTCCCTCTCACACTTATGAGGACCCTGGTGATTACATTGGGCCCACCAGATAACCCAGGATAATCTCCCATGTCAAGGTCAGCTGACTGGTGATCTTAATCCCTTCTACAACCTTAATTCCCCTTTGCCACGTAATGTGACATATTTACAAGTCCTGAGGATTGTGACACCTTTGGGGGGGCTATATTGTTCAGCATACCACATAGAACAATCACAATTACAATGAGATGAAGGGAAAGGTGTTTCCACAAAGGAAGGTGTGCTGGGCAGACAACACACATGTTCTCTACAATAATTTAAGATTTAAGGGGGTTTGTACATCCATCTAGGTGCCTTTTATTTATTTTTATCAAGCATTTGCAGCAGACATTTGTAAAATGCTATGTCACATCCTCAACTCACCCGACTTCAGCGCACCTTGGGTAGTCAGTCCGCACACTTGGCCGGCCCCCTTCATAAAGCGCACATGGGAACAGCTCCCTGCTTTCTCTAAGGCAGCAGAAGATGCCTTAGTCAAGTTCAGGTAACTTGAAAGTGCAAGAGGTCGTGGCCAGGTAGCTCAGTTGGTTAGAGCGTCGTGCCTATCCGCCAAGGTTGCGGGTTCGATCCCCTGTCAGGGCACATACAAGAATCAACCAATCAATGCATAAATAAGTAAAACAACAAATTGATGTCTCTCTCTCTCTCTTTCTCTCAAATCAGTAAATAAAAAAATAAACGCTTATTAACACTTCCTTTATAAACAAAAAAAAAAGAAAGAAAGTGCAAGGGAGTTGACACCCCCAGGGAGTGATATTCATCTACTGGGAGTTGGGACCAATGGTAAAATGCCCCAGCCACCATCCTCCGGTGGAACACTTCTGGTGCTTTCTCCATGGCTCTTCAGACGGTCCCAGTGGGACGAGCCTCAGTTGCCCACAGTGGTAACCAGCGCATTAGCATACCTGCGTTGTCTTTTCTCCCCCACTTGTAGCATTTTTCCCGTTCCCTCCCTTCTGCTTCCTGGGATCACTTACCAAATAGGCTACCTGAACCCACATCCTCTCTCAGATTTGTTTTTGAGGGAACCCAACTAAGACAGCACTTATCACTGATATTTCACTAGAGTCAATGGTGCAGGTCTCTGCAGAGTAGACCTCTGCCAGTGCGAACCAGAACAGCTTGTTCACAGGCATCTGCGCTGACTGGCTGGCATCCATTTGGTTGGTTGATGCCATGCCACATGGGTTCATCTGCCACTAATGAAACCTGTCAACACCTAACACAAATGGCTGTCCCCAACATGTTCTTTTTGGTTGGTTACAAGGTTCTAGCTCAAGATATGTGGGTAGGGAATATAAATATCTTAAGATACAATCCCAGTGGGCCATGTGTGAGAAAGGTCTGTGTACCTAAAGTAAGGAGAGAAGGTTATTTGAGGTTGCCCTTTTATTTATTTTTTCTTCAGTTCAGGCTGAGGTCAGGGTTGTTTATTTGAATTCTGGCAGTAACCCTGGGAATTCATTTAGGTGCCAAGGGAAACATGAGGACAGTGGACTCCAGAAAGACTGCTCCAAGGCACACAAGACAGCAGGCATGAACCCAAAGGAAGACACCAGGGCCTTGTTGTAGACGCAACAAAAGCCTGGTGACTTTTGAGAGGGGTCATACATTGTTTGTTAGCTAGTGTGGACACCATTTAATCTATGTACTGGAGGGAGATCAGGTAGAAGGCAGAGACTCAGACTTCAAGCAGACTTTTATCATCTCTCTGTGGCGTGCAGCCATTCTCTTACGAAATCTTACCCTCTCCTCCAGGTGCTGGCAGAGAGCTAAGAATGGGGTCCAGCACTCCAAGCACCCCTGGCACAGCCCCCTCCCTTCCCAGTGTTAGCAAAGGGGAGGTTGGGCTGTGAAGCTGCCACTATGTAGGCCTTAACTGATCCCACCAGGAGCCCTGGTACCAGGGTGGCCCTTCAGAGTTGTCCTGAATTGAAGCAAGTGGTCTTTGGACACAGGCTACCCTCAGGAAGCTCATGTAACCTTGGTTAAAGCAGCCACCAGAGGCCAAGCCTCCTGGCAGCTGAAGGGATGAGTGTCTTGGTCCTAAAGAGGGGATCCTGGCAAGGCACCAGAGCATCCATTTCATCCCACACTACTGCCCCCCATCCTGGTCTCTCAAAGGCACTCACATCCCACCCCCATCTTTGGTGACCTTCAGCCTTCCCTGGAAATAGAAAGCATTGCTTTTACCTTGCGGATTCCAGACTTTCTTTCCTGGGCATTATGGGCTGATCCTTTAAGGCAAAAACACTGACCATAAAACTCTTAATTAGGAAGTCCATATATGGCCCTAGCTGGTTTGGCTCAGTGGTTAGAGTGTCGGCCCAAGGACTGAAAGGCCGTGGGTTCGATTCTGGTCAAGGGCATGTACCTCGGTTGCAGGTTTCATCACTGGCCAACGGCATGTACTTCGGTTGCAGGCTTCATCCTGGGTCAACCAATGGCTCTGTCTCTCTCACATCGATGTTTCTCTCTGTCTCTCTCCCACCCTTCCACTCTCTCTAAAAAAATCAATGGGAAAAAATATCCTCAGCTGAGGATTAACCAATCTAAATAAATAAATAAAATAATGATATATATAAAAAAAGAAGTTCATATGTGAATATTCTGAATGATTCTGGTATGAGGTCCGGAGATTATGTCAGCCTGTGTGCCCCTAAGAAATAGTTGTATTAGAGCAGAAAAGCCATCTTTGCAATGTCCCTGGGTTGCACTCCCTCGGCCACCACAGACACCCACTGCTTTGTCACCAGAGTCCCCAACCCACGCTTCTTTGTAATCCACTGCATCGGGTCCGGTGTGCTCCACCAGCTAGAAGCCGTAGAGGAGGCAGAGGATGGGAGACACCCCGGCCTGTGTGAGTGCTTACAGGGGAGCCGGGAGCAGGAGGCTGGCCACCAGGTGGGGGGGGGGGGGATGGTGAGGGGGCGGACAGTGAGGAGGCTGAGGCAGTGCCAGGCAAATGAGTGATGATGTTTCATCAATGAGGATGGGCATCAGAAAAGGAAGAGTTAAATATGGGGGGTGGAGGGGGGAGAGAGGAAAGGGGGGGTGGGGGGAGAGAGAGGGAGAAAGGGGGAGAGAGGGAGAGGGGGAGAGGCAGGCCACTTTGACTTATCTACCTACTCACCTTCCACTCTTCTCAGAATCTAAATGTAGTCACCTTGGAGTAGATTCCCTCCTATCTGCCCTCTGTGGGCAGGGCCACCCACAGGTGACACTCTCTATCACCCAGCCAAAACCATCATGTGAATTTGCAACAGGGGCAGTAAAAAGAACCCAAAGTTTCAAGGCCCTGATATTTTTCCTTAAAAGTATCTTGAAAAAAGGTTGTTTTTTTCAGTACTGTTTACACTTTATGTTTCTGTTAGTTTTGCTTAATGACCTCCGATAACCAAACATGCCTTCAGAACATTCTCTGCCCTACTTTAGACTTTACGTGTAGTGTGACCATTTTCATTATAACCCCAAGAAACAAATGAAGCCCAAGAAATAAATCTTGTGGAATTGCACTGCAGTGACTAAGCATGTGGGGAATGAAATCACCAAAGTGCGGCTGGCTGTGGAGAGGCCTGAGAAGCTGGGGTCAGGCTCAGGTAGGGTGAGGCTCAGGTTTCTCAGCTTTACCCCGGTTGATATTCCGCAGGCGATCAGTGATCTCACCCAGGCCCTGCACTGGGCGTTCAGCTACAGCCTGGAGGGATCCGACAACGACAGAATATGAACCTCATTTCTTCAGGTATGAAAGTGTAAAGTCAGTCAACTTACCATTCCGTTCAGTAAGCACTAAATGCCCTCTCTGTACCTGCAAGCACCTGGGATTTGGAGAAACAAAAATCAATAAAACTGGGGGCTTTCCAGCCAAAAGGAGAAGACAGGCAAAGTAACAGGTAGGAGGCTGGTGCAATAATCCACAGGAGAAATATCTAGAGCCTGACTCTTTCACAAGACCCGAGGAAGATTCGAAGTTGAATAAACCTTTGTTCCCTTCTTTACAGTGTTGGTAATCTGTAGCTAAAAGTCTTGGCTAAGTGGCTGTGGGCAGGTGGGTCCCTCATGGGCACAGAGTGAAAAGGCAAAGGGAGGGAAAGGTTGTGAAGCCACCTGTCCCAACACTGTTGAGGGACGCTCTGGGAGGCCTGGGGACCGGGAACTCTCCTCCCTTATGTGGCTGAGCTGTAAGAGTAAGTCACTTTTTTCTTTATAGCAGTTACTCTCAGTCAGGTGATATTTGCTTAGCAAATCAGCTTAGCAAATTGAAAAAGGAAATGTGCAGTCACTTTTAACGACAGCACGTGCAGATTCGGGGGGCCCAGGCATCTGCGGTGCACCGGTTGGGGCATAGCTGCCTTTCCTGAACACAGAGGGGTCTTTTCGGCTTTTCCACCATATTCTGCAGGTGTCCTTCTGACAGTCTGTCCCATTGATGGAGCAGATAAATCAGCAGGTCTGCTGGAAACAAACCAGTGACTCGATTCTACGTGAGCAAAAGAACTCCAGTCATTCAAGGTTAGTTTAAAATAGAGCAGCCGGGTAATGTGACCAGCGTGGAGCAGAGACTGTGCCTCTGAGAGGGGAGGCGGAGAGAAGATACCTGTGGCTGCAGCCCTGCAGAGGCCTCCAGCAATAAGCAAGCAGAGGCCCAGAGCGCCCCTGACAGCCGGGGCCAGCTCTGCCCGGCGGCCAGCGCCCAGGTCACCGGCCAGCACTCCACCGTTACCTCCTTTGCGATTTGCCTATAGAAACAGAGGTGACAGCAAATGTTTCCAACTGCTTGAATGTTATGGTCCTCTCTTCTGGAGACATATGGGTATGGTGTCCTTTTTTTCGTTAATCCTCACTGAGGATATTTTTTCCATTGATTTTTAGAGAGAGTGGAAGGGAAGGAGGGAATGAGGGAAAGAGAGAGAGAGAGAGAGGGAGATCAATGTGAGAGAGACACATTGATTGGTTGCCTTCCAAATGGGCTCAACTGGGACCAGGAATTAAACCTGTGACCCTCTGATGCAGGGGAAGACACTCTAACCACTGAGCAACACTGGCCAGGGAAGGAATGGTGTCTTTCATGAAGCCCAGCAGAGTAACTGTGGGCCAAGTGCAGAGATAAAAATACAGGAACACTGTAATAGCACACGTGACTTTTCTCTGTCTCTGATCCCCCGTCTTCTGGGAGTGGGCAGGGTAACTTAGGTTAGCTCACAAACATAGCTACCATGTAGGATATACTATTCCCCCCTAACTCCACCCTCATTGTGGTTTCCTGGGCTTTAATCTGCTCCAAGGCCTTTGATGATTTGAAACTACTTCTGCTCCCTCTGTTGCTGCTGCTATTGTTACCATGGCTAACACTAAGAACCACATTATACTTAAGGGAATTTCCTTCCTGCCCCAGCCAAGCCGAAGACACTACAACCTTTGAAGCTGTTGGGATATCCATGCCCTTGGTGAAGAATTGATTTATGAGCTCAGGTTGCCAATGAAGCAGGAAAACTTCCTTCCTCCCACGTTTGTCTTACACTCTATTACACTTACTCAAAAGAAACTTTCAAATGAAAATCACGATGAGACACTATGTTCTACCTATTAGGCTGGCAAGATCAAAATGTCTAATAAACTGTGTCAGAAACGTCACGGAGAAACAGACGTTGCAGGTAGGATGTAAACTGATATAATCTTTTAGGAGAACACTTTGGTCATATCTATCACAATTTACAATGCCTGTCCCATTTGACTGAGCAAATTTACCCCTAGGTGGTTCCTCAGCGTGTACAAAATGGCATATGTGCGAGGATAGTCAATGCAGGAGTGGGTTTTGCAAGGTGAGTAGCAATGGCAGAGCAGGCACGGCGGGGCCTTGCCAGAGCCCCTTTGCTCACCTCCGAGTTCGCCTGCAGGCAAGGCGGAAAGTTCTGGATGTACTGCCGCAACTTCCCACCTCCAGCCGCCTGCAACACCCTTGAGGGCAACGCTCAATCACTGAAAACGAAAGACAGCGCATACCTTAGCCGGCCTGGGCTGTCATAGCAGCACCGCAGGCTGTGTAGCTTAAAAAAACCGAAATCTGTTTTCTCACGTTTCTGGATGCTACAGTCCAAGAGCAAGGCTCTGACCAACTCGGGTTTTGGTTAGGCTCGCTTTCTGACTTGCAGGTGGCTGTGGCTTTGATGTGTCCTCAGGTGGCCTTTTCTCAGCAAGTGTGCCCAGAGGGAAAAGGAGAGGGAGCGTGAGAGTGAGCTCTGCCGCCTCTGCCTCTCAAGACGCTAATCCTATCAATCAGGGCTCCGCCCTTAGGGCCTCCTTTAACCTTAATTACTTCCTTAAAGGCCCCACCTCTAAATACAGTCAAGCTCAGGGTTAGGGCTTCCACATATGAATTGCAGGGAGGGGGCACAGACCTTCAGTCCAGGGCCGTGCATAAAGCCCCCAGCTTCCTCATCCCTCACAGTGATGTTTCTGAGGCAGTTTCTATACAGTTTCCCAGAGGGTGCCCAGTGGGATTGAGCCCAAATTGCCCTAAATTGTCACTTGCTTACTAATCTATCTTATCATGGTCCCCTCTCACTGAGCTTCCTGGAACCACCTCCCAAATATATGACTTGCACCCAAGACTTTGTTTCAGGGTCTGCTCTGGGAGAACTCAAACTGAGACAATATTTTGAATAATCAGTGGTTTGAACCTAAAGTTATGCCTACAGGTATTCAGCCCTGCAGGCTCTCCTCTATTCCTAGAACTATGGTAGCAGTTATATTCCAGTTCCCGGTTGGTGCCAGTTCATCCTGCAGCATGGGGTAGACTGGAGTCAGAGACACCCTGGAACTTAGTCTGTCCTGGAGAGGAGGTGGGGCAGGGAACAGAGGACAGGCCCATATCTGCCAGTCCCAGGAGTCCCAGAGGGAATATCATATTCCCCAAGCACATCAGAGACAACAGGCAAGACCCCAGTCTCCCGTGGAACTCAGTGTCCCCACAGATGAGTTGCATACAGTTGCTGAAAAGTCTCTGAAAAAAGGCAGAGTTTGAACTGCTCGCCCTGATTAATTGTTGTTGGAAAGTTAGTTTTTGAGAGTTACAGCCAAGGCTATTATAATTTCTATCGCCATTGATTGACTGTGCTTGTTCTTAAATTTTATATATATATATATTTTTAATTTTTATTTAAAAAAATTTTTTTAAATGTAAAATTTTATATAAATGAAATAATTCTGTGTGTCATCATTTTGTGCCTGGCTCCTTTTGCTGGGTGCTTGTAACATATACCCATGTTGTTGCAGTCCTATGCATTGTAGGATGTAAACAGCACCCTTGGCCTCTACCTCAAGATACTAGTAGCAACACCCCATCCAATTGTAACAACCAAAAATGCTTCCAGACCTCCAGGCCTTTTCAGTTGTCCCCTGGGAGCAAAATTACCCCGGTTAAGAACCACTGCATTCATTTATTTAGGAAGAATTTAAGGAGCATTCATCATGCGCAGATAGCATGCCTTGGGGCATGTGAGACACCATGTGCCAATGGGATATGGTACTTACTTTCTCAAACTTCCTAGGCTGGTGAGGGAGGCCAGCATCAAACATGCGATTACACAAATAACTCACTCTTTTGGGAAAGTTATATTTAATAGAAGATCTGAATGACCTTTCCAAGCAACTGTCAGTTCTGGAGTAAAACCAGTAGACGTGGAAATACCAGGCTGTCAAGAGAATTATTTTTATTGGCCTTTAACATTTTTTAAAGTTTAGATTTTCTTGCTCTTTGAATCTCCAAATATGAAACATCAAGAAACTGAAATTTCAATAACGTTTGTTAAAATCATGAAGTTGCGCAGGTAGGTTAAAATGGCTGAATTTTCTTAGCCACTCTTATCATCAGGACGATGATTCTCATTCATTCCCTCTCCTAGAAACTGGGATGACCTTGATTCTGGCTTGATCAGTAGAATGCAGAAAAAGTGATACCATGTGGTTTCCAAGCCTGGGCCATAAGGAGATTTAATCTCTGAGAACAAGCTCAGGGAAGCCCTGAGCCACCTTATAAGTTATCCAGCTAGAAAGAGAAACTGTGGCCAGGCCCTGGGTGATAAGCTGCCCTGTGGAGATAAAGGCCATGTGGAAGAGCCCTGAGATGCCAGCTATGTCACTAAAGAATCCATTTTGGATGTTCCAACTCATTGAGCCTTCAGATGACTCTGCCCCAGCCACCATCTGACTACAGTCGTATGGGAGTCCCCAAATGAAACCGGCAGAAGAACCCCTCAGCTTATTCAAGTCAACCAACAAACAGATCCATGAGAGATAATAAAATGGGTGTCATTTTCAGCAGCTAATTTTGGGGTGATTTGTTTTATAACAATAGCTAACCAAAATAGATAACTGAACATAAGGATGGAAATAATCATTGGTCTGTTTATTGCATAAGTAAGAGTTATGTATACAAATGAAAAGAACATATTAATCAGGATTCTTTTGGGAGCTAGTGATAGAAACCTAACTCAAGCCGCTTAGAGAAAAGGTAGACATTTTTGGCTCATGAAACCCTAGGAAGAGTTAACTCATCCAACTGTGGGAGTATCAGGGATGGGCCTCCACGGTCTTGCTTGTACCAACCAGAGCTGTCTGGACCCAAGCTGCACCCATCAGGTTTCTTTCTCTGGAATCTTGTATTGGGAGAGAGAGGGTGTTGATAGGGTGGTCGTAGTAGATCGCCTGTGTAGAAGAAGCAAAGAAAGCCAGTCTGCAGGACGGGGTGGGAGGGTGGGGATCGGGGCTGGGGAGACACACAGAGAGAGGCAGAGAAGAGGGAGATGGGCCAGAGAATCAGAGGAGAGAGACGGCTTCTTATTCCAGGCTCCCTCCCTTCCTAAAGCCCTCCCATCTGGCTCCTGGTCTGTGAATTATGCCAATATAGACATAATGTAGGTATACATTCCCCCTTATCTCTCAGCCTAGCTCAAGTAACTTCTAAAACATACTATTAAAGAGTCAATTAATCCAGAAAAGCATAATAAAATTACACTCGCACTCTCAGTGAGCCAGAAAGTTCTGCTCCACTACACTCCCTGTGAGAATTTCCTTCTTGCAGCCCTGAAAGCACAATGGTGGCTAATTTCCCCACAGGTGAATGAACAAGTCTTCAACTCCCCTCCGGCATTCACAAAACTTGGCCTGAAGACCTGGCTGCGGCACAGAGCAATGTGTTTGTGGTCCAAGATAACCTGCAATGGAACAATTTATTCCCTAATTACTCTAGGTGGAGCATTGCAAACTCACCAAGCAGCCCCAGATTTAGAGATATGTGGCAGTAGGATGGAGTAGAAGTCAAATATGCATGAGCAGGAACAGCCTGTGACACCAATTCTGCAAACTCTCCAGCTCCTGCTTGCTGCCTGCCAGGGTCCTGACTTCTCCCTCCCGTGTCTCCTGTGGGGCCACTGGAATGTGCGGGTGTTCATAGGCAGTGTCTCATGTGATGCTGTTAATGGGAGCAGGTATCTGCACCAAATTACGCTCTTTCTACCGGCCTGTTATAATTCATAAAATTCTCATTATAGAGTTGTGCTTTTGGTTAAGATATAATTTCCAAAATGTCACCGCTTAAGCACAGATGCACTATAAAAGTACAGAAAAAAGACTGAAAGCATAGTCACTATGGACTGGGCTCTGCCATCATTTGAACAAGCCCTTAATGGGATTCTGAGGCAGACTAATGTTTGAGAACCACTAAATGAAGGAATGAAGAAATCTATCATTGCAAACTGAGACAAAGGCTCTGAAGGAAAAACACTCTGCCAAAGCACCAGCATCGTCAGAGAGCTCGTTAGAATTACAAATTCTTGGGTCCCACCTTAGACCTACTGAATCACGGAGAGGTATATAGGGGCCAGATCTAAATAATTAAGATTTTACATGATAGGAAATTAAAGATCTCTGGGTGATTCAAATTCTGGCAATAAACAGAATTAGGTTGGAAAAAAATTAAATTCTGGAAATTATATCTCAACCAAAAGCATAACTCAATAATGAGAAGTTTATGAATTTAAGTAGGCTGGTAGAAAGAGGATACTTTTGGTCAGGGTACTGTTGTTCCCCAACAATGGAGGCAGCAGAGACAGAATGAAGGAAGTACAAGTGAAAAAACCTCCGAAGAAAGAGTATGTAGGATGTGGTGACTGATTGGGTTAGGGAATGAATGTGTGTCAGAAATTCTTTTGATTAAAGTAACAAAACAAAACAAAACATCACAATTTACAATGACTTAAACAAAGAGTTTCTTTTTCTTAGATAAGAAGTCTAGACTGTGAAGAGAAATAGGCTGATGGCAGAAGTTTTTAGGAGGACTTGGCAATGGTTCAGATGTGGGATGTGAGGAAAAAGATGTCAGAGATGACACTCGAGTTTATGGGTTTCTTCACCTGATAGATGGTGATTTTATTCAGTGAGATACGAAGACAAACCAGCCCGGACAGTGTGGCTCAGCGGTTGAGCATCAGCCTAGGATCCAGGAGATTCCCAGTCAGGGCACATGCCCAGGTTGCGGGCTACAGCCGATCCATGACTCTCTCATCATTGATGTTTCAACTTTCTCTCCCTCTCCTTTCCTCTCTCTGAAATTAATAAAGATATATGAAAAAAATAAATAAAAGAAGACAAACCCGATTTGGGGATGAGTGTAAAATGAAATGGGTCTTTCTTGAGTACAGTTTTGAACATGCTGGCTTTGAGACTCTTAAAATATCCAAGTGAAAATGTCATAAAAGGGGTTGGAAAAATCTAGATTCCCTTAGAAGTGGGTGGGACATAGATGTTTGTGAAGTATCTGTGGGTTGGTTAGGACTGAAGCTATAGGCAGGGATGAGGCCAACTAGGGATAGTGTGTAGAGACAAGTAAGTAGTGAGCTCCCCACAGGCCTGTATCGCCTAAACTCCAAGGGACCTGACTAGACTCGCAACCAGGGGAGCAGTGGGCAATGGCAGCTCATCCTAGGCTAACCCCTGAACCTGTCTCCAAGGCCCCCTTCTCTCTGACTTCCCAATGAGCCAAAGCAGCCCAGCGTAGGCTCTCCTGTTGTTCCTTCTATGCCCCTCCTTATTTCACTGTCCTAAGTGTGTTTTTGCTGTGGTCAATAAATTCTTGCTTGCTTTTCTACAAAAAAAGAAAAGAATGACCAATACTGAATGCCCGGGTAGGGTAGCATGAGTCTGTCTCATAGGAAACTGCTAGACTTGTTAAGGAAGGAAGCAAACCAGAAAATGGTAGAAGCCTGAAAGCCAATCAGAAGAACATTCCCAAAAAAGCTGTCAATGTGGAAAGCGGCTGAGGGAACACAGATGAGGCCCGAAAACCACCCATGGAATTTAGTGTCACGGCGATGACTCAAGCTCAAAATGTTTTGATGGGATAATCAGGGTGAAAGCCAGGCTGAAGCAGATTGAAGAGCAAATAGTAAGAAAATGGAAGAAGAGTGTGGAAAACTCTTTTTGAAAAGTTTGTGTAGGAGAGGGGAGAGCTAGAGCAAATGCCAGGAAAATATGTAGGATTTGATGGAGGGTATTTTTTGTTTTATGGCAGACACATGAGTAAACAGAGCAAACAGGAAATCCATAAATACACTCAGAAATTTAGAATATGATAAAGGTGGCATCTCAAAGCTCTGGGGCTAAGACTTTTTATTAAATGGTACTGAGATGCCTTAAATAGCCATGTGGGAATTATAAAACTGGATCTATATCTCACATTTATATAAAAGAATAAATTCCAAGTGGATTGGATATCTAAATGTGAAAATGAAACCGTATAAGTTCCTAGAAGCAAACGTGTGAATTCCTTTATTTCTTGAGGGTAGGAAGAAGTGTTTCTGAGTTTCTAAGTGTTTCTAGAGGCAGTAAAAGATTGATAAATGTGATTGTTTAAAAGAAAAGTTTGCATGGCTAAAAACACAACAAACAAAAACTATAAACAAGATCAAAAGACAAATGACAAGCTTGGAAATACTTGCAACACGTATTATGTATATTAAGTGTATAACAGGTAAGGGAATGGACATAGGGATGTAGATGTAAGGAACCAGTTGACAAGAACAGTTAAGAGGGAACAATTAGCTGGAGAAGGGAAGGGAAGGTCAACAGTGTGAGTGTCCTGTGAACATGCTGGGACAGGGGACGGGGTATGGAAAGACAAAAAGGAACTATCAGCAACTTCTGTGTTAAGTGGAGGGAAAGAGGCGCAGGTGGTTGGAATCTGGAAGGGGCCGGATGTTTTATAGCCTTAGGAAGCGAGTTAGCAGCCAAGAGGCAGAGCAGGGAAACGTGAAACAACCCTGATGGACCAGAGAAATGCCACCGAAAGACCAGATCCTGTCGAGTGAGTGCGGTTGGTGAGGGTGAATTTACAAAGGAGCCATTGTGGCTCCATGAGTGACTTTTCCCTGGCAGTCCTTGAAAACGGAGTTATTTGACTTTCTATTGTCTTCTTGGGAGAAGGGAGGGGGAGAAGGTCCTTCTAATTTAACTCTATCTTTGTGGGAATATTTTTCCTACAGATCTAAGAGGAGGGAGGAAATGAAGGAATGGTCGGCAGGAAGCAGTTAAATTTATATTAAAAATATTACGTCCAACTCATTAAGTCTGTCAAGTAAAACAGTGGACAATGTTAGACACAGAGCGAGACAGAGTAACTCAGAAGATTTTGAGGAATTTTAGGGACAACTGTTAGAAGACCAGCAATGAGTTTATCTAATCACCTTAATTCAGAGCATACTCTCACTGCCCTTTGTAACCTGGTTGGGCGAGTAAACCCTTGCTCACAGTTCAAAGTCCTAATGCTTCCTAATGCTATTAATCTCTGAGATGATTCTCTGAACCGCTGATACCTGGGTGTGTCTGCCCCTCAATTGACTGACTGTGGGTGTGGTAGACATCTAATAAGCATTTGCAATTTGCTCTTTCCTTTCTTGCCCTTCACCTCCTACCCCTGACCCATGCAGTTCGTAGATTACATATACATCAACAGTTTTCTGTATGAAAACCTCTTAGTGTCCAGGGCCGATGCAAATGGCCCTCAGTTAAGTGTTGGAGCTTAGGGTATAGTAGGTTATATGCTAAAAGAAAGAATATAGACATAGTGAGTTCTTTTTTCAAAGGGGAAAAGGCATTATTGTTTAGGATGCTGGGATCTTTAATCAGAGCAGAATACTGATTCACTCCCCACAGAAAAAAATTAGATAATCTATAATGACAATATAATTTCAAATAAAAAGAAAACAAAAACAAAAACAGTCTTCTGAGGCTCAGAGGAAGCCCGGTGTCATGCCTTGAAAGCTCATATCTGCATCTAAGCACTGCAGGAGCACAGCTCTGTGGGTCCACAGGGCCTCAGACCAGAAGAGAGAAAGGTTGCCAGTGTATCACTGGTCTGCTTTGCTTGGTGGCTGCTTGCTGGGACACTGATGTTCCCAGGTCAGGAGAGAGGTGATTCAGACTGTTAATGTAAGAAACTGCAGAGAATTTTAACTTTTTTTTTTAGATTTTTAAAATTGATTTTGAGAGAGTGAGAGCAAAAGAGGGAGAGAGAGACATTGATGTGAACTACCAGGGAGCTAGCCCCAAACCCAGGCCTGTGCCCTGACCAGGAGCTGAACCGCAAGCCTCCCGAGCACGGGTCAGTGCCCAGCCCCGAGCCGCACTGTCTCTGGGCCGCAGAGAACTTAGTGAGTTTATTTGCACCAATCAGAAGACACGTGTGGGAGCAAGATCTCAACAGACCGAGCCAAATGCTTCCAAGAGATGACAGTTTGCCGTCTCTTTTATGCATTTGGAATTAAGGAGGGAATGTAAGGAAGATTACCCGAAGGCGGAGAAAGTAAGGCAGGGATTGCATCACAGGATGGGTAACAAGATTATGTGCTCTCTTGAGGGTGGTCGGCTTTAGAAGAAGGGGTCTGAAAAGAGGCATTTCAAAGGTGTGTTAACCCTGAGGCACAAAAATGATGGGCAGGCCTTGCTTAAGGCAAAGATAAGCCTTTCACTAGGTAAGTTATATGCCTGGGGAGGGACTAGCCACCATGACCTGCCCAGTTAGGAATTTATTATCAGATCTATTTCCACAGATCCCCATTTTCACCCCCAAGAGGGAACCCAGTCAAAGCTTGAGGTTCCCTTGCCACTGGAAAGCAGATCGTCAGCCGGGTCCTGTTGCCGTGGGGCATATTAACCAGGAAGGTCTAGGGCCCCCGGAGGCCGAGGACTGGCCCAAGGCAAGGTGGCCTGTGCCTCTCCTGGCCGGTCCACTCACAGCCCCTGACTCAGGCAGGGTGGGGGCATGGGCAGGCAGGCGCTTCCAGGCGTTATTCCCAGTCCCCCAACTTTGAATTCCCTGTCCAGATGGAGAGCTGATTGAAGGCGTTTTCATTCTGAAAGGGGACTCCAGTGATCCAAAGGAATGCTTTGGGGCAGGATGTTCTTCTACCTTCTGTTGTTCAAATGACCTAATAGGCAGCCTCTCACTTCGCCACGCTGAGAGTTTGGCTCTGCGTGGCCCTTTGGATCTTTAGAAACATCTGGGTCATTGTTCGTCCTTGGATTTCTCCTGGATTTCAGTCAGCTCCAAGGACTTATTGATAATGGGTTTTTAGAACTTGATTTTATCAGTGGACAGTAGGTAATTGCTTCTCTCAGAGAACAGGGAGTGAGCCACGACAGTCGCTTTGATAGTAAATGGACAGTATGTTCACACGCCCTCAGGTGCTTCAGGGAGGTGAGTTTTATTAGCTCCTTTATATAAAACAGGAACAGCAGGAAAAGTGAGGCCGCTGACTCCTGGAGTGTCACCGCAGACATGAAGTGAGCACCCCAGCTTCCTAATGAGCGTGTCTGGCCATCCGCCACAAGGAGGGGGCCAGCGTAAGGCAAGCCCGATGGCAGGGGGGCCTTCCTGTTTTCATTTCCTACATTTTCAGTTTCAGATCGGTTTGGAGCCTTGGAGCTTTGTAGGGACACATTTCTCCTTATTTATGCGTCTGTTAGGGGTTTTCCCTCTCTTAGGCCTTTAAACAAGCCACTTTAGCAACGAGGCACTCTGACGTGGTGTTTTTATAGCATACGGGAGGGATGCTTCTAAAACACACACAGGATTCGTGTCACAGATATCCAGCACGGGGCTGTGTCTGTTCTATTTTAGTAATGTTTTTAAAAATAGTTTATGACTTCAGTATTTTAAAATTAAAACTTATTTTCACTTTAAAATTAAAACTTACTTTCAAATTATTTTCTTACTTTCAAATTATTTTCCAAGACCGGGAATGTTACTGAATGGGGACTGGGCCTGGAGCAGCTTTGCCTTGGGCCAGGCAGTAGTGTGTGTGGGTTCTTGACTTTGTGCAGAAAAGATTTCACAACATGAGTCCAGATGATTTTGAGAATATGTTTATTACAGCTGGGGGCATGAAACAAAGGCAGTGCTTAGGGTAGAAGAATCAACAGGTGAGAGCCTAGGGGGTGCTGCTTTGGCTTTTTAGAAACTTTGTAGGAAAGAAGTGGGTCACATGTGCTGCATGAACTCACTGAGAAGTAAAAGTCACAGTGACAGAAGTGAGCCAAGGTGGGGCTGCTGTTAGCTCTCTTGAAAGTCAGAGAAAAAAGGAAGCTTGGAGACAGGTTCAGGGGGTTAGCACACAACGAGCTGCAGCCGCCCACTGCTCCCCTGGTTGCAAGTCTTGTGGGGACTCTTAGAGCTTAGGAGAAAGAGAGCAGAGAGACATGCTGAAGGGAGAAAGGCTTGGGTGTGCTCTAGAAACAGTGTCCCTGAGTCCTTTGTCTTGAGGCTTTTTATCTTTCTTCAGCCAGTGGGAATCCTAGGGGAGGTCTTAGGGGAGGATCTTAACAGAATATTTATTAGTTTTTCAGGGCTGTCCTTCAATGGGTTGATTACTCAAAATGTGCGCATAGAAGGGTCAGGGTTATCTTCTGGTGAGTTTAATCTTTTTTTTTTTTAGACTCAGATAGGCACAGTCAGGGTGTTGCAATGGTTAGTTTCATTTTTAAAGAACATCCCTGTCTGCCCTGGGATGGTCTGAAATGTGTAAACCATTTGTTCCTAAGTGTCCTTGGTTAGGGAAGATAAAACCTTGTGATTCGTTAGCTGGCTGTAAATTGCTCAAATTGATTGGCTTTGTTTAATTATTTTGTCTCAATTTCTCTTATTCCATTTTTCAAGGAATTTCCCTAGCTTCTTGGTATCCTGCCTCAGGAATAGTAACTATGATTCCTTTTAGGGTAATAGCATACTTTGCAGTTTATATATTTTAATGTCTTTTTTGCCAGCCGCTTTTAAGCTCTGTCACAAGTTACCTACATCCCCTGTGCCTCAGTTTCCTCATCTGTAAAATGGGCATAATAATAGTACCTTACGCACAGCACTGTTATAAAGATTAAATGAGGAAATCCATGTCTTTAATGCCCTTAACCCAGTCTAGAGCACTACCAAACTTAGGTATTATCAGCATATAATTGTTTTGAATTACAAAAGTCATATATGCTAGTTGTAAAAATAAATTAAAAAGATCCAAACAACATAGAGGTTTATAAAATAAAAAATGATAGTATCCACTCTTCATCCAGACCCTCCCAATCCTACTTCTGGGGGATAGCCACCATACATTGACCCCAGTTTTCTATGCATGTTCATGAAACTGTCTTAGAACTTTGCTTGTCCCCCCTAATAACCAGTCATGGACATTCATCCAGAGCAGCTCTCCTGGAGCCACCTCTTTACATAATATGGATATTAGCTCCTTGCCTGATTTGTATGTGGCTCCAGCGTGTGTTCAGGGCAGCTTTCATATTTCTATGCAGTCAAGTCCTCGCTGTTTTCTTTACACCTGTTGGGTTTGTATGATGCTTAGAAAGACCTTCCCAGTTGCCAGCATTTGGAAGTACACCTGCCGGGATCAGAAAACAAAGACTTGCACAACTCAGAACTTTTGGAACATACATTAACGTTGTGATTCATTACTGTGAGTGTATTTTGCTTTTTACTGGAGGAGTTCAAGTGACTAAAACCCTTTTAGGTGCCGTGGGGAAGGCTACCTGCAGCTAATGATGAGAAATGGAGGCATGAGGCATCCCGCAACTTGCACAGGTCTCTTCATTGCACCCCTCGGGCCTCCTGTAGGTCACGGTGTATGTGGGCGGCGGGAGAAGGTCAATAATTCGTTGCTCATGTAGTTGAACCTGTGGTCTAAACAGCATGGAGTGTAAGAAGCTGGTTTTAGCTTATTTCTGTATTTCAGAAGGTTGTTGTCAAAGGTAATAACAGAAAAATCATTTGGAGACTCAAAAATTACTGATAAAGCCAGTTGAAGCCAGTCGTTCTTGGCGAGTTCCAGTAAGATCTCCACACACTCGAGACTCTCTCTCTGAGAACATCACACAAAGGTATTTGTCAGAAGGACGAGTGAATATGTAAAAGAAAAAAAAGTGATTAGTTATATTTTTGACAGTAAGGTATTGCTATGAATATTAATCATGTTTTCCCTGCATTATTTTTCTTAGAAAACACATTCTGTCTATAAAAAGTCAGTACAACTGACTGAGAAATAGGTAATTAATTAATCTTTAATATTGTATTTACAGAGTGCCAAATAATTGGATGGATCCATTTTTAAAAGGGCTATATTGAAGCCTATAAACACTATATATACATACATATGTATTTTTAAATTCAACAAACATTTATTTAATGCCTACAATTTCAAAATAGTTTGGTTAGGAGTTGTGGGATTTTGAAGATAAAAAGGATAGTCTTTGCTCACAATCTATATTTTTCTATCTTCTAGATATTTACAGGGAAATATTTAGAAGAATATCAAGTAATTAGGAGCAGAATATTTTATATCTTATGGTAAGACAATTATCTGTGTAGTCTATGGTGCTAATTAATTGGGATGCTCCTCAGACACTGCTATTATTTTTAAAGCCTCCAGGTGGCCTGGGATGACCCTTGCCTTTGGCATAGTCTTCAAACCCTTGTGTAGTCTCCTCCCACAATAACCAAGCCCTAAGTGACCAACAGAATACAGTGGAAAGGACAGTGTGTGGCTTCCCAGGCTAGATCTTTAAAGAATGGCAGTTTAAGGGCTCTCCCTCTCTGGAGCACACCCCACCTTTCCCCTTCCTGTCTTCCCTCAGGTGCATTACCTTTGCTTTTCTCTCTCCTAAGCTCCAAGGGCCTTTTTGTATCTGTAACCTGTTTCCTGAACCTAGGCAGCCCAGCTGGCTCACTTCTAGTACCTTTGCAACTTTCTAAATAAACTTTCTCTTATAATATGAAAAAAAAAGAAAAAAAGAATGGCAATCTCAATCTTTGCCTCTTGGATTGCTTACTCTATCTAGGACAGCAACCTGCAAATTAGGGCTCATAGGCAGAATCCATCCCACAGACTATTTTTGTATGACCTGTAGAACAAGACTGAATTTGTATTTTTAAAATACATGTCTTTTATAATAAGAAAAATAAGTGACAAAAGCTGGATGTGGTCCACAAAGCTTAAAACATTTACTATCTGGTCTTTTACAGAAAAAAGTCTGCCACCCCAGCTCCGAGGAATCCAGGCACCTTGCTATAAAGACACTCAGATAGCCCTGTGGAGAGGCCAATATGGAAAGGAACTGAGGCCTCCTACCCACAACCAACACAAGCTTGTTAGCCATGGGTAAGCCACTTTGAAAGTAGTCTCCAACCCTCACTTACATCTTCAGAAGATTGCAGCCTCAGCTGGTATTGGCCTGTTTCCTCATGGAAGACACTGAGCCACAACCTGGGCATGTGCCTTGGTCTGGAATCACACCTGAGACCTTTGGATGTATGAGATGACACTCCAACCAACTGAGCCACACCGGTCAAGTCAAAGCTGAGGTCTTAGGAAGGATGAGAGAGACCAAATAATAGGAGAGAAGGGAGTTCCTAAGAGAACATGGTATAGGTTAAAAGCTCAGAGGCAAGAGGGAGCAAGCATGGGGTATTTAAGGAAAAGAAAATAGTCAGTGCATAGGTAGATGGCTGGGGAACAGTGATGAGAGACAAGGGGTAGGAGTCTTCTAAGCCTGGTGAGAAGTTTGAATTTTAGCTTGAAGGTGAGGGAGTGGTCTGCTCAGTCTTCACTTTAAAAAGAAAACTCTGGCTGCAGGGGAATTGGGGAGCTGTCATCACCCAGGTGGCAGTAATGGTGGGCTCTACTCAGAAAGTGCAGTGAGGATGGAGAGAGTTAAGAGGTAAATCAATAGATATTTAAGAGAGAGAAAAAACAGCAGGAGAGGGTTTGATTATTGATAGATATGCTACATGCTGACAAAGGGGGAGGAAAAATGTCTGCCTATGGCAACTAAATGGGCCAACCCTCTGGGACAGGAGACACCAAGGTAGGAGCAGGTTGACCGGAAGGTGGAGGCAGGTTGAGTGAAAGGTGGCTGGAGGATATGTTGAGTTGAATCTCAGGAGACTAGGCTTAGAGGTTTGGGAATCATCTGCATGGAAGGCAGAAGAGAAGAAGATTCACGATTGAACCCTGGACGGGTCCATGTGGAAGAGAAAGAAGAGCTTGTAAAGGAGAGTTAGATGGGCTTTTGAGAGGTAAGAGAAAAACCAAAAGAAGGTGGAATCAGGAAAATCCAGGGACTAGGGTTTTCCAGAGGGAGGGAGTGGTCAACAATGTTCAATGCCATTGAGAACCAGGTGGAAGCATTAGACAAACTCAAAACGAGGGACATTCTACAAAATAACTGACCTGTACTCTTCAGGAAGTACAAAGAAAGACTGAAAAACAGAGATTAAAGGAAATTAAAGGATATGAAAACTGATTTGCAACGCATGATCCAGGATTTTCTTTTGCTACATCTTTTTATAATTTTTAATCATTGCATAATAATTATTATTAACTTCATTCAATTATATTTGAGAGAGAGAAACATCAATTTGTCCCACTTATTTATGCATTCAATGGTTGATTCTTATATATGCCCTGACTGGGGATCAAACCTGCAACCTTGGCATACCAGGACCACACTCTAACCAGCCGAGCTATCCAGCCAGGGCTGAGTTTGTCATTTTTCTGAAACAAGAGAGTACCTTAAGATCATTCTAGAGTTTCTCTCATCACAATCTATTATGTACTTTGGAAAGTACATAATGAGGTGTCACATAAAAAAAAGTGAAAAATCAAAATTATATGCTTTGATTGCTAATGCACTGCCAACAAAAGAAGGTCCAGCCTGTAGAAAAGTTTTATGTTTATTTGAGCCCACATTTTGAGGACATGCCCAGGAGCAAGATCTCAACAAATTGATAAAACATTCCAGATCATGACAGTTTTGCGGCTTACTTTATATATTACAATCAAAAGAAAAGAGGTAAAAAGGATTTCATGAAAATTCATTGGTGGTAGATGTAAGGGGTGGTTGAAAACAAAGTAGGGAGATCTGTAGGATTGGATACAAAGCAAAGGGGAGAAACATTTCTTTTATACAGGATAGTTAACAACGAACATTTACAGCAGGTAGAGATGGTATTTAGGGAACACAGTAACCAGGAGGAGTTTCACCGTGTTGGACTCTGGCGCCAGAGGCTGTGCTTCCGAGGGGTCTAGAAAAAGCATGAGGCTGTGGCTTTGAAGGTATGTTATCCTAAATGCACAGCACAGAGGACAGAGCCCACTTCAGGTCAAGATTGGCCTTTGTAAAGCTCTAGGCCTGGCTATGACTCTCCCCCACGGCTCTCCCAGGTAGGAATTTATAATCGGACCCTTCTATGGGGTTATTTTCAGCCATCGAGTCTGCAAGGCCTGCCAGGTGCCACTGCCACCGCACCCCAGCTTGCCAGGTTTGATATGCAGCCCCTTTTTCATTCATAGCGCTAAGCTGGAAGAGAGAATAAAATCCACAGCTGCTGTGTTAGATTTGTCTGAATGCGGAGGGAAGTTAGTTTTACTTCTTATTGTATCTTTAAATTTGCCTGCTAAGGCCTGTCTTAGCTCACCGTGTCTGGCATGTGACCGGCCAACTCTCAGGTTGTGCAGGACTCTAATGGATGGGGTTTTACCCCAAGGGAGGCATCTCCTGGAGATGGGACAATAACCCGCAGCCCCTTCCCTGCGGTCTTGCGGTCCTGGGCCCAGGGGGCTGGGCGTCATCTTGTGCACGGAAAGCTTCTGGGTTCCATCTCCACAGGGGTGGAAGGCAACCCATCATCTATGCCTCTTGCACCTGCCCCCCCTCCCTTCCTCTCTAGGCATGTCCTTGGTGAGAATTTAAAAAAAAAAAAAAAGTTAAAATATTTTCATTCTTTTTGTTAATTTCTCTCCACTTTTTAAGGTTTTTAACGTATTCACATTTTAAAAAATTTTTAAATAGTTTTCCTGTTCCCTTCAGGGTCCACCAAATCCATTTTATCAATAAACCTCTCTAGAAATTGCCCAAACTAGCCACCTGCCTGCGGAAAGCTTGGGCAAATGCCCTTAACCAAGATGGCCGCAGCTACCTTCCGTGGCCCCTGCTTGCCCTCAGCAAAGATGGTTCTAATGGCTTCCTTTGAAACTCGCTCTTCCCTGAACAAACATGGCGCCTCCACTTCCGTATTCCAGCGTGCTGCCGCTGCGGGAGGGTGAGTGTAACTGGCGAGGTTGGGGGCAGGTTGTCTGTGGATTCAGGAGCGCCTGGGGACCGGGCGCAGAGAGGGGTTCCCCGCAGTGTTTCAGATGGTTCTCTCACAGTTGGGAAGCTATGGCCGCTTCTCCTGGCGCACTTCCAGTTCCCCGCCATCTGCCCCTCCTCCGCCCCGGCCTTCGGCCTCTGCCGCTTCAGCAGCCTTGGCTCCCCCAGCTCGCGGGCGGGCTATCTGGGTGAGCTTAGGCCCTTCTCCTTTTTTAAAAAAAACCCAGCTTTGTTGAGATATAACTTACATAAAATAAAATTCCCCTTTTTAAAGGCCTGGTGACATGTGGCTTTTTAAAGGTTTGGTGACATGTGGCTATAGAAACGTTCTATAAGAGTTTATGAAGAGTTAGAAGAGTTAATTATTTGAGCCTGTCTTTTTATTTTTATCACTAGCTTTTTTAAAAGTAATGCTTTCAAAATTTGTCCTTGGAGCATGTGTCAGAATTTCATTCCTTTCCTGCTGGAAAATATTCCATGTCTGCATCTACCAAATTTTATTTACCCACTGGTTAGTTGATGGAGGTGTGGGTTGTTTCCACGTTTTGTCTGTTGTGAGGAAGGCCGCAGTGAACCCTTCTGAAGGTTGGTGTGAACACGTGTTTTTATTTCTTGAGCGCGGACCTGCGAGTAGGAGGAATTGCCTGGAGGGAGCGCAGCTCCGCTTATCCTCTGAGACACTGCCAAGCTGTTTTCCAAAGTGCATGCACCGTTTTCCTTTTGTGTGTGAATATCCGTTTATCCCAGCGTTGAAAAGACAGCCCCTTCCAGGAGGCCTGCCTGGGCACCCTGTGGAAGGCCAGCCGGCGAAGAGACGCTTTCCCACGGCAGACACACAGGTGGCTGCAGACGCAGGAAAAGATGCCAGCTTCACTGATTACAGGGAGATGCAAATCAAAACCACAGTTAGATATTAGCTCATACCTGTCAGCAAGGCTGTTATCAAAAGGACAATAAATAGCAAGTGTCGGTGAGGATGTGGAGGAAAGGGGATCCTCGTGCGCTGTCGGTGGGAACGCAAAGTGGTGTAGCCCCTGTGGAAGACAGTACCGAGGGTCCTCAAAAAATCGGCGATTCAGCAATTCCACTTCTGGGTATTTATCCGAAGAAAACAAAAACACTAATGAAAAAAGATAAACCCTATGTTTATGGAAGCATTATTTACAATTGCCAAGATACAAAAGCAACCTAAGTGTCCATCGATAGATAAGTGGATAAATAACATGTGGTATGTATATAGAAGGGACTATGACTCAGCCATAAAAAAATGAAATTTTGCCATGAGTGTCAACATGGATGGACTTAGAGGGCATTATGCTAAGTGAAGTAAGTCAGAGAAAGACAAACATCATATGATTTCACTTATATGTGGAATCTAAAAAATCAAAACAAGACAGAAATAGACTCATAGGTACAGAGAACAAACTGATGGCTGCCAAAGGTGAGGGGGGTGGGAGGATTGGAAAAATAGGTGAAATGGATTAATAGATACAAACTTTCAGTTATAAAATAAATAAGTCACCAGGATGTAATGCAAAGCATAGAGAATATAGTCAATAATATTGTAATTACTTTGTATGGTAACATGATTATAACACTTATTGTGGGGATCATTTCATAAGATATATAAATATTGAATCATTGTGTTGTACACCTGAAATGAATATAATATTGTATATCAACTATACTTCAATTTTTTTTTTAGGAGTTTTAAAAAATATATTTTTATTGATTTCAGAGAGAGGAAAGGAGAGGGAGAGAGAGTGATAGAAACATCAATGATAAGAGAGTCATTGATCGGCTGCCTCCTGCATGCCCCCTACTGGGGATCAAGCCCAAAACCCGTGCATGTACCCTGACTAGGACTCGAACCAAGATCTCCTGGATCCTAGGTCAATGCTCAACTGTTGAGCCACTCCTGGCAGGGCTACTATACTTCAATTTTAAAAACAGAGAGTCAATTGACCGTAAACGTAAGATTTTACATCTAGACTCTCAATTCATCTAGACTCTCAATTCTGTTCCATTGATCTATATGTCCAATCTTTTGCCAATACTACACAGTTTTGATTTTTCTGGCTTTGCAGTAAGTTTTGAAATTGAAAAGTATGAGTCTTCCAACTTTGTTTTTCTTTTTCAAAATTGTTTTGGCCATTCTGGGTCTTGTATTTCCACATGAATTTATGAAACAGTTTTGACAAATGTCTGCCAAAAAAAAAAAAAAAAGTAATTGAGATTTGGTAAGAATTGCATTGATCTTTAGATCAATTTAGACAATAAAATATTAAGTCTTCTATTCCATGAACATAGGATGTCTTTCCATTCATGTAGAGTTTTAGTTTCTTTCAACATTTATTTTGTAGTTTTCAGTGTATGTGCTTTACACATTTTTATTAAGTATATTTCTAAATATTTTATTTTTTGATGCTATTGTAAATGGAATTGTGTCCTTTTAATTTCAATTTAATTATTTATTGCTAATGTGTATAAATATATGAGTTCTGCAGCTCAACCTCCATCTCCAAGTGGACTTCCTTGAAGCTCAGTCCAAGGCTCTCTCCTCACACATATATTTATGTGTGTGTATATGTATATACACATTTTTAGAACCATTTGAGAGTATGTTTTAAACATCATGTCCCCCTACCAATATATATTTGAGGAGCATTTCCAAAGAATAAGGACATTCCCTTATGAACCAGGTTTTGTTGAAAAATGGGAGCAATTTGGACATGTTGAAAAATCTAAGTGACAGTCCAGTGGAACAAAATCTAGAGGAGAGATTGTTGTCACTAAAGGCTATGGGCAGATCCAAAGAGTGGCATCTAAGGCCCAGGTTGGCCACTTATAATTCAAGCTTTTTTAAGAGAGGAAAATATGCATTTCTGGAGAAGGAAGTTGAACCACATATCAAAAGTTTTGGGGCAGCCAGGCCAGAGTGGCTCAGTTGGTTAAACGTCATCCTGTGCACCGAGGAGTTGCCAGGTCAATTCCCAGTCAGGGCACATACCTAGGTTGCGGGTTTGGTCCTCTGTTGGGGCACATGCAAAAGTCAACCAATAGATGTTTCTCGTTCACATTGATTTTTTTCTCTCTCCCTTCCTCTCTCTAAGCATGTCCTTGGTTGAAGATTTAAAAAAAAGAAGTGTAGAGGCAAAAGATAATCATTGTATTCTGCTTGCCAGCCTACATGGTTTCAGACCATAAGAAGAAGCATCTCATCTGTCCCTGTTACTTGCTTTGTGTAGGCATTTTTTTCTTTATTTGTTCAAATGCCTAGTTTGGAATGTATTTGACATTTAATATAAGTGATTCTAAAAGAAAAGCTAGATATCACATCAATGCACTATTTGTTTTCAAAAAGGATTTCTTTCGTTTCATGTTGCTAATGACACCTTTACTTGATGGTTGACTTCAAGGCGCCTTTGCAGGCAGGCAGGCAGGCAGGCTATGCCATGTCATTCATTGACCTGTTTGTTCCCTTTCTGAAGACTCCAGAACAGTGTTTGGTAACATGAGAGAAGGAGGAGCCACCAATAGCTTGGAGCAGAGGTGTTTGCTGAAACTGCAGGCTTGGTTGGCTAATGTAGCACATGTGAAAAGACAGGACGTTCTTGCTTCTTTGGGAACATTCACCACTCCACTCCTTTCAGAAACAATCAGCTGATGTCTTAGCTCTCTCTCTGCCAGAGCAAATGCTCATAAGAGCATGTGACTTGATGTCCTCAAACAAGAAGGATCTTGCCAGGTCTCTGTTGATTTGTTTTCACCTACCTCCTATCTGTGCCTACTTAGGTCACAGTGTGGAGGCTGTGCAGACGTAGGAGACTGGGAGGTCTTGGTCTGAGTTCATCCTAGCTTGGAACTTTCTAGATGGGTTTCCTTGGGCAAGTTACTTTACTTGTGTCTGGGTCTGACTGACTGTGAATGAGGGTAATTGTTGGATGATCTGCTTCATAGAGCTGTTGCAGATAAACAGCACAATGCCTAGCAAGCAGCAAGCACTTGATAAACGTAAACTACTCTTACTATTGTACTGTGCATGTTATCCTGAAATTCTTCTTTCATTCTAGCATACATCTTTGAGATCTTTCAAGTTCTGACTCATTTTAACAGTTGCATAATATTCCATAACTTGGAATACTGCCTCCTCCCAAACCCATTCCTTCTCCTATCTTCTCTAACTCAGTTGATAATACAACCCAGGTGCCACTCCTCATTGACTCTCTGTTTGTCTTTAGCTCCTTTAGCTATTCAGCTATTAAGTTCTACTCTCAGTTTACTTCCTAAATATGTTCTTAATCTGTCCCCTGCTCCTGACCGATAGTGCCCTGTCCTTGTTCACATGCTCTTCTTCTCTCACCAGGACCACTGCAGGTGAATGAATTCCTGTTGTTTTTGAGATTGCCTGCCACTGGGTGTAGGCCCTGCAAGTCCACCTGCTCCAAAGCTGCCATATCTGCAGATCTGACCATGTGACTCCTCTGCATGGTGCATCGTGGCCCATGGCAGTCATGACGCATGATGCTGTTCATAATAAAATTTATTGATGACAACAACTTATGAGGCAGAGAGTAGCAGAGGATCCAAGATCTCCCCAGGCCCATAGTTATTTTACAGAGAGGTGGGCAGGGTTGGATGCACTGCAAAGAGCCCCCATGAGAGAACCTGGCCCACAGGTGGATATAGACCTAGGAGGGGTAAGGAACAACTCATTTTTAAAAAGAACACTGAACCTAATAATCCACTTTCATGGTCCCCAGAGCTCAGGTTGCTGTATATCCAGGTTGCTGAGAGCAGCCAGGCCTTGCTGTCCTTCCCAGCCCTGGCACAGGAAGGGGAGAGGGCCGCAGCTAAGACCACAGGGTTTGTCTCTCCCCGGTCACACAGTGCATGACTGTTCCTTGACTCCCACTTTAAACTCCTGACACCCCATGCCACCCGCTGTTGCCCAGGCTGGTTCTTCTGGTGCCCGTGCTGTCCCTTGGCCGTGGCGTGGCCTGCCTTATGCTTGGGGATTACCTCCTCCAGAAAGCCCGCTGCCCCTTTCTGGGCTCCACTCGGTTTTGTCATTGTATTAACATGGTATGTTTCTGTGTTTGGATCACCCCAAACTGTGAGCAGCTTGAGGGAAAAGCCAGTCACATTCACCTTGGAGCCCCCAGGGCCTGGCCCCTGGCCTGGCCTATCAAATAATTGGAGTGCATGTTTCAGTAGGCCCAAAGGAAAATGCAAATCATCTGAAACCTCACTACTTAGAAATTAAACCACTGAATTAGTTACCAGTGAAACTAATTTGGGAATTTTTCTAGCTATAGATCAGTGTACTTCACACACAGACATCTCACACATGCTATTTTACGTTAAAGAATCTGGATCGAACCCTACCTATTGCTTTTCCATTGGGTATCTCATGAACAGTTTCTCTCCTCATTAAATATTCTCATAGTCCTTGAATGACAGCGCTGCGCAGTAGTTCATCCTATCAGACACACAGCTTATCTTCTAGCTGCAATTATTAATGATTCCTTTCATAATGAGAATAGCTGTTTCTCATGGTGAAGAAAATATGATAAATACTGGGTCTGAAGTGCAGACAAGGCAGGAAAGAGAATATTCTGGTTCTACTGTGCTCCGGCCTGTGCAATTCTGGGACTTCAGTCCTTCCCGCCGTGACTGCCTGTAATGGAGGCTCCTCTGTGCAATGCCTTTGTATTGATCGCTTTATTTTTCCCGTGGCAGGACTATGGCAACTCAGCGAGCCACTCCAGGCAGCCAGTCAGAGGAGAGCAATACTCTGGAGCTGCCGTCGGCTTGTGACATAAGAGATTATGTGCTGCAGGAACCCAGCCAGGAGGCCTGCAGCGAGGCAGTTAGTTCTGCAGAAGCCCTTTCCACCCCTTCCTCCTCTGAGGTGGATCCAGGTAAGGAGCAGAGTTTAACGCAAACATTAAAAAACACACATCCAAACCCTAACAGATACAGGTAGGCAGTAGTTTGTTTCTCTCTCTCTCTGCAGAATGAGTCACTGGCTCAGGTAGAAAAACATCTTATCTGAACAAAACTAGGGAGAGACTTCAAAAGACCGCCTCCCTGAAAAGCTGTTTCCTGGAAGCCTTTTTGTGTGTGTGTCTCAATCCCTTTCTGATCTCCATCCAAATGCGTCAGAGGCAGGGGAACACTTGGTTCAACAGGGAGAGAGTGGAATTGCTTTTTAGTTTTGTTCTCTTAAAACTTCAGAAAATAGCAGTGTGGGCCAGTTACGTGTTATAGGTAATAGTAATAAGTACTCCTCGTGTGATGGATACTCTGGATTTAGGTAACAACTTTTCTACAAGTTTCTCTGACTCAGTTACCCAAAAGTCTGTTATCACATTGTTTGCGGGTAGTTTTCATCGCGCGCTCTACTACCAGTCAACGTAAAACGTATAAATACGTTTCCTGCATACAATGCGTTATTTAAGCTTAACGATAATTCCTTGACGTAGTGCCCATCTCTGGCTGTGAAGCTCCTGTCTTCTCCGTTCATTGCCCAGTTCAGATCTGGAGATCCCCAGGCCTGGATTCAGAGCCTCGCTCTGTTCTTCCAGAGAATTCAGTGTGGGCTCAGTTTTTATTTTTATTGCCTTTTGGAGGAATAATTCATAGAAAAGCAACTGTTATTATTTAGAATTTGGTTGACAGTTCTAAAAACAAGAAGCATGTTGAAATATTTACATCGGAGTATTTATTAATAATATAGACATTTCATGCAAAAAAAGGAGGTTCTCTTAGAAACTCTGATAAAGGTCTAAACATGGGAAGACGCGCTCAAGTGCTAAGACAAACATATTGCATGGTATCGGTGGGTGGTACTGGGTCAGACTGTCTGGCTTGAATTCTGGTTCTGCTTCTTCCTGTGGTTTGACCTTGGGAAAGTCACTTGGCCTCTCTCCTCTGGTTTCTTCACTTGTAAAATGAAGATAATAACACCTCATTGTGGGGAGGGGTAATGAGAATGAATATGTATGAGGCATGGTACCTGGCACGTGGTGGACTCTTGAAAATCCAGCTCTTCCTAACCTCACAGCCCTTGGGCCGCTCAGCCCACTACCACGCTGACCTCCCGCCTCCCACGGACCCTTCGTGCTGCCCAGCCATCGCACTGTTGTCCTAGTGTTCACCCTCCCGCTCTCCTGGATGACTGCTTTGTACCTTCTCCTCTCTTTGCAAACCTCCATTACCTCCTCCTTCAGGCTGTCTCTAATGACCTGATTAGCTGATGACCCGGTGAGCTGATTTTCTGTTTCATCAAGAGACCAGAAGCAATCAGAAGAGAGGGTCCACACACACACCGCACACCCATCAGCTTTCTTTCCTCCTGGATCTGGGGCACTCCTATCCCTGTTTTTTCCTTCGCTTCTGTGCTAGATCCTGTCTTATCTCACCTACTCAAGGTTGTCACTCTGTCAGTCTTCTGTGTCATCAGATCCCCCTTCTACTGGCCATTCTCATGATCATGAAAACATGTTATAATATTTCCCATCTTTAAAAAACTTCCACCCTACACCCCAAATTTTCCTCTAGTTATAATCTTGTTTCTTCTTCCTACAGAAAACCCTCCCAAGTATCATGTACACCTGCTTTCTCCAGTTCCTCTCTTCAGTTCCTCCTGAAACGCTCCAACTTGGCTTCTGTCACCATCACTCCACGGAAATAGCTCTTGTCAAGGTCAGGGATGACTTCCACATTGCTAAGTCCAGTGGGCATTCTTCAAGCTTCATCCTTGCTGTATCAGCAGCACTTACACAGTTGGCCCTTTTCTTCTTGAATTCTTTCCTTACTGGGCTTTCTGGGAAGCAGCCTCTCGTGGTTCTCTTCTTTCTTTACTGTCAATTTGTTCAGTCTCCTTTGCTGATTTCTTCTTGCCTCTCCAGCCTTTTAATGTTGGAGAGCCCCAGGGCTGAGTCATCAGATCTCTTCTCTATTATCACTCACTCCCTGAATGATCTTACTCAGTTTGGGGACCTTAAATGCCCTCAGTACCTTGCTTACTCTCACGTTTCTCTCTCCAGCTTGTATCTCTAGCTTGACACTTAGAACATCTGTATACTTGTCATAATCACTTGGATTTCCATTAGAGTTCTTTGTAAAAAAATAATTTTTTATTTTTTAATTACTCTGATTTCTTAAATTTGACACATCCTAAACCAAATTCCTAATACCTCTACCCCTTCCTCAGCCCCCACCCCCCACCGTGCACATACGCACATCTGTTATTTGAGGGTTTGAGGCTTTCTTATCTCAAGAAAACACTTCCATCCTTCTGTTCATTTAGACAAAAATCTAGGAGTCGCCCTCAACTTCTCTCTTTCTCTTAAACCTCATATCCAGTCCATTGGCAAATCCTGTCACCTCTGCCTTCAGAATAAATCTAGACTCTAGACAGTTTCCACTGCCACCGCTCCGGTCCCAGCCGCTATCATCTGTCTTCCGGATTACTGTTACAGTCTCCTAACTGGATTTTCCATACCTTCCCTTATCTTCCTACAATTCCTTCTCAACACAGCAACCAGAGGATCCTTTTAAAATATAAATCAGATCATGTTAGTCCTTGGTACAAAATCCCTGATGGCTTCTCATCTGACTCAGAGCAAGAGCCAGAGTCCTTAACCCATGCCCTCTGGGCCCTGGGCCTGCAGCCCCTCTGATCTTACCTCCTACCCCCCCCCCCCCCCCCCAGGGCTAGGGCTCTGCCACACCAAGTGTGTCCCTCTCCCCTGAATGCTCACCCTTCTGAGAGGCCCACCCCTGCCTCCTGTGTCTAAGAGCCAGCTCTTGCTGATGTTCCTTCATCGTATCCTTCCCCAGCTTTATTCTTTTTTAAAAAATATGTCTTTATTGATTTCAGAGAGAGGCAGGGAGAGGGAGAGAGAGATAGAAACATCAATGATGACAGTCATCATTGATCAGCTGCCTCCTGCACGCCCCTGACTGGGGATCGAGCCCACAACCCGGGCATGTGCCCTGACCGGGAATCAAACTATTCATAAGTTGCTGCTCAATACTGAGCCATGCCAGCCTGGCCCCAGCTTTATTCTTCACCACAGATCTAGTGCCATCAGCACCCTATATGTTTGATGGTGGCAGCAGGGACCATTGCAAACGCCAGGTTATAAGGCCATGGACCCCGGCTTACACCTAATTTTTGTAAAGGATTCCCCATTTCACCTTGCAGTTGCCTCTGGCTATGGACCTATCACTGACCTGCTTTTTGAAGGGGTTGCCTACACACTTCATTCTATGTCATCTTATGATTGTTCCTCACTTCTGGGCACGTGACCTCCACCACCACCACCTACCAGACTAAGCCTTGTCTGGCCCAGATGCCAGTGACCTTCACCAGGAGTTACACCTAATAGACACTTCTCTGCCCTCATCTGTATGCTCACTGCCACATTACTCTTCATGCCCTGGCAGAGGACATTGGTGGCAGGGAATGTGAGACTTAAGAGCACTTTCTAAGAAACTAAGGGTATTAGTCAGAAAAAGCTCAGAAACCTTAGTCATTTGTCATTTCAGTCTAGGTACCCAAAGGTAGGTGAGGCTGAGCTATATTTGTCTAAGTAAATAGAGCTCAGCTGTCCTTACATGACCAGCTAACCACTTCTCATGACGTCTGATGAAGTAAACAACCTGTCACCTAAGCCAGGCACAGGATTATGCAACTCCCTCCCTCTGCCCGTCCTGCTGAGATAAGACAGAAACCCCGCACCCCAAGAAGGTCTTCCTGAAACACCGTTTCCATCCCATTCCTCTACGTGCCTTAGGGATTTCACTGTCTACTTCCACTCTTCTGACAACTCCAGTCCAAGCTCTTGCGCCTCGTCGTCAGAACTCTGGGTTATCTGGTGTTGGGTATTTGTTCAAAACCTTTAGCAGCCATTTCAGCAGCACTGCAATATTGTAACAAATGACAAGGCTGCCCTGGTGCGCACCAGCTGAGTAGGGGACCCTGCTGGTGTCTACTCATTAACACAGGCCTGCCACTCCTGTTGGGCCTGTTTTTATGCTGAGTCAGACCTTAATGCCACAGCCAAGCTGCAGTGATCTCCAACTTGAAAAGTGCCCCTTTCTCCCTGGTTCACTCCAGTCCACTCCAGAGCCTGCTGAATTGAATCCATCAATTAGTCCTAAGTACATAGTTGTTGATAAACTTGAACTCCCCGCCTCTAAGATACTTGTTTCCTTTCTCTTTTGTTACCGGACCCAGGGAAAGCATAGAGTAAACAGAATGGAAGACTCGAGTGAAATGTTAAATGGCCCCTTGGATGAACCTCTCGAAAGCCGCGTCACAAAGGCTTCCTGTTGGCGCGGTCCTGCGTGCATAATGACAGCTTGATAAACTCTGGGTGGCGCACGTGGCATATCTCATCAGGGCCTTCTGAAACCTTTGTCCTGGAGAGCACTCAAGTCCTTGGATTTTGTACCCAAGGACTAGCATGAGCACATTCTAACAGGACAAAGAGTTTCTCTGGAGTTGTCCTTAGACCATACAATACAAGATGGAAAATCTCAGGCCTTTCCTCAAACTTGAACTTCTGAGGTCAGTTGCTAGAAAAATTGGTTGAACGTATACAGCAAGTTGAATGTTAAACACAGTAAGTCTTTGATGACTGAAGGCTGTAGGCAATAGGCTAGACCAGGCTGTACTCTTAGGTAAACAGTGTGCTAGTGTCCTCTTACTTTCTGCTGGAATCTGTCAACACCCCAACCTTCAAAGGCCATCTGTATGACCTGTGCATGTAGGCATTTCATCCAGGAAATTTGGTATTTAAGAGCAGAATGAATATGTCATATTTTCTTTTCGTGATCATTTTCATAAGAAATGATAAGCTCTTAAATCCAAAATCTCAAAAGAGAATTTATACAGTTCTGGATAAGTGTTGCTGTCATTTTAAATAAGGGTCAGGCTATATTGTAGACAAGGAAATAATGTTAAAGACATTTCCTTTTTTTTTTAGAAGAAGGAGAAGAAAAAGGAAACAGTTTAATAAAAATATATTTATTTCTATGAGCATTCGAAATCGAAGTATTTGCAGTAAGAAACCTTTAAAATAAAGATTTTAAAATACAGTGTGGTAAACGAAGTAATACATATAGTAAATAAAAACTTGGATAATAAAAGTACAACGAAAATACTTAATTATAAAATGCCCTAAGTTATATCTTAAATAATAATTTCATTTACTTCTCCTGATATTTTTTAGCATTAGAAATAAATTTTAAGATAAGAAAGGGAAAAAGACTCAGAGGAAAGAAAAGAAAGTGAGTTAAAATAGGTAGAAAGTTGTTCATTTGAATAATATTTTTAAGTGCTTCTTTGAAGATACAGAATAAATTTGTGAATGCGCATGCTAGGCAAGCCCTTCAAAAGGATACCTCCTCATTTCAATGGGCTAATTCCCTTTAATGAAAAGAGTAATGCTAAGTTTCAGGTATAGAGATTAACTTTTTCTCCTCAGGTTTTAGTGACTTTTAAAAATATGGATAAATTTAAAAGTGAAATAAAATGGGGAAAAACCCCTCATAAAACAGGCAATTTTCATATTAAAGTTTCTTTTTACATTGAATTACAAGACATTTTTTAATAGGTACATTAAATGATATACAACCTAATGGCTAATGAGCCAGCGCCCTCTAAACAGGACCTAAGATCCCGAGGAAGGGAAAGGAGATTAACGGCCCAAGTCTCCGAGAAATCATAAAACAAAATCTGGTACTTCGGATCACATATCAGGGTAATGGGGTTTTTGGTTTGTTTTGATTTTTGGAAAGTCTGAGTATTTTGCATTTCAGTGCATCTCTGCATTTGTTACCACTTGCTGAACTGAGTTTAGGTAGATTCAGCCATCTAGACTTAATTTTCAGGTCCAAAATGGGATTTTGAACTTGCTACTGTTAGAAGTCAGCAGTGTGTCCTAATTGTGAGGCCCAAGTTGTGACGGATAAGCCATAAGTGTATATGACTAAGGGCCACAGAGTTTGTGGATGGCATAGCTTCTGGGCCAGTGGTTTTCAAACTGTCCTTCAGGCAGCCCTTTTGGGGCCACAGGGTTGGGATCGGGAGGAAGTCGTGAATTTATGGGGGCCCTGGACCCTCTCTCCTCTGTTGCTTGTCCAGGTCAGTTTATTTACTGCGTGGGCTTCCAGATAAGCATTTCATTGGAAGAAAGTGTGTCAGGGCCAAAAAGAGTTTGAAAACCACCAGGCTCACCTAGTTGTCTCATTTTCTGCAAGGGAAAGCTGAACCCCAAAATAATGAAGAAAATCACCAAGGTCACAGAAAAACCTCCAATTTCCTAGGTGACCCTCTGTATAGACTACTCCTAACTGTGACTTTTCTGTCCCTTTTAAAAAAAATAAACATATATATAGTTCTCTATTTTAGGCTGCTAAATTGTAGATAATAGTAAACAGTCCTATCAGAGATGATAATAGTTTAAGAGTAGAATTATTTTAAAGACTTGAGAATGCTATTTGCCATCTGTGACCTCTCATCATGCCTCACTCTTGAGTTTCAAAGACATGTGCTGGGGGAGAAGAGACTTGTTTACTTCTGTGTACTTTGCCTGCAGTCACAGTTTTAAACAGAATTCCCAGCTGAGTTGCAAAGCAGGCTGTGTTCCTGTTGAGAACCACACCTACAGGCATTTATCTTTCCAGTCCAGGTGTGTAGCGGTGCCCACATGGTCTGAGCCGATAGCTCTCCTCAAGGACTGCCCGTAGTGAACATTCATTCATGACTTGGCACTCAGCTGTGTTTTCCTAAAATATGAGCAAACAGCTTGATTAAAATAGTTAAATAGTTAAATCAGTCACTGTTACATATTTATAGGACAAATAAGACTATGCACAATTGAGAGAAGACAGAAAGATGAATAGTTTGGCATTTATTGTGCACTTACAGGCATTGTGCTATGCATTTTATATGCACTGTTCCTTCTGATCTCACATCTGCCCCCAAGAAATAAATACTATTATAATGGCCATGTTATCTATGAGGAAATAGAGCTTTGGAGGTTACATATTAATACGTTACCCAAAGAATGGGGGAAAGTTGAGACTCAAATCTGGGTCAGGCTGACTTCAAGGGCAGAACTTGAAAGAAACGCAAACATCCAGGAATGAGTACGTACTGAGTAGTATTAAGTCTTAAATATTTAGAGTTCCCTCCTTCAGTCTCCGCCAGCTTCTTTCTGCTAACGCAGAATACCTTCAGGAGTGACCAGGGCTCAGGTTCACTTGACCAGTGTTGTGTCCACTGCCCACTGTGTTTCCCTTTCAATCTCTCCTCTTCCCATCTTGAAGCTCTAACTACCTGCAGACTGATCGGAGAGAAGGCACTGCCTTCTCAGTTACATTTTTCACACCAGGCAAGATCCACCTTCTTATGTTAAAACCAGGGGGGGGGGGGGGGAGGGGGAAACAAGTCAGGAATTTTAACTCTGTTTGCTGCAGTGAATGAAACCCTTGATAACTTTTTCTATCCAGAAGAAATGTTCTCGTCTGACCTGGGAACTCTTCTTATTCTTGGCTCTTTGCCTTTGAAGTTGTAAATCATGCTTTCTGTCTGCTGAGTGGCTGCCCTTTACAGACCAGCAAGCCCCCTGAAGTTTTTGATGGAGCTGGGTTTCGCTAACATGTTTGATGTTAGCAAAACTCAGCTTATTGAAGCATAACTTTTAAGGGTAAATGCTTTTCATTCATTCCTGTCTGCCTGTCAGAGTTCGTGTTTTGTTCTCTGCTTTGTCTAATCACAGTGCCTGCAGCTGCTTCAGTCTAAACTAGACCCTCATATGTGAGTAGAGAATAGTGCCTGATACATAGTAGGTGCTCAGCAAAGGCTGGTTGAATGAATAAATGAAAAGCACTCATGTAAGTGAAATTTGATAGGATTTAAAAAGAGATATAAAGTATCACCTTGATTACCAGTTTATAACTTTACGTATTTAAGCTGTGATGGATCTTATGTGTATTATAGGACGAGATAGTTTCTAGGTTAAATAGAATACACTCTTACATAAACCCTGCAGATTTGTTCAGCTCATCGGGAGCCTTCAAACTAGCCTAAACTGGTTTCTCTAAAGCCCCCACTTTAATAAAAAATAAAAATAAAAAACCAACAGAGAAATGAACATCTGTGAGGAGATAAAATGCTACTGAGTGGAAAATTATCGCTACATTTCTCCATTGTGAAGAAAGCATGTTCCTAGTGGAGATGCTTCCTTAATTTATTTATTCAGCAGATATTTCTCTAATTACAGTGTGAGTTTATGGCTGTGAGGATGCCCATAAAGACTGTTGTTATTTTTTTAAAGCAATGTTCTTAAGAAAATTGTATTCCTATCACATTGTATAGCATATGAGTTTTTGTCTGCTTACAAAATAATGCAATTGAGTGGAACATTTAAATAAATTTTAAAAACAAACAAGCAAAGAGACTGAGTCCCATTTATTTACAATATATTTAGTAGTTATGTCCAGAATTTTCTTTACAAAGAACTCTTGGAAAATGCAAGGGAATATTAGGCACAGTATAAGTTTAAAAATGAAGAAGTTACTGATGGGCCAATGACATTTTAGAAGTAGAGTTTGGGGCAGAATGAGTTAAAATAATACCCCATGTTTTTAGGCAGTAATACCTAAGTAGCTGCTCTGGGTCTGAGATGTGCCTGGCGAGCTCTTGCTATGGGGCAGAGTTTGGGTCTACTGCCCTCTAGTGGCTACTTTTCTACATAGTCTTGAGCCCTACCAAGAAAAAGAATTTAAATGTACTAGGTATCTTAAGCCTTTGAAATTTATTCTTTGCAGAGTTTTGCACCTACAAGGGATCAGACTTAAAATTGTTAGAGATTATTTTACTCTTTTGAAATCTGAGACACTAACTTGTCTTAAGGCTGGCAATGTTAGGTCTAGTTATTGTACATGCATTCTGTAACCTGAGGACACCTTTTCATTTATCTTGCTAGATTGATTGCTGGCTAGCATGCAGACATAAAGAATGATGTCTGGTTTTTCTCTGCACATGTGCCAAGTAAAAGTTGTGCACTTTTTTTAAAAAAAAAACACAAAGATAAGACCAAAGCATTTAAACTTGCTTTATCTGATAAAATTATAGTAGCTTTAAAGGTTAATGAAATTTTTAAAATCTTTTGGGATTTCTAATCTGACAAGATGGAGTAGCTGAAATTCTCCCTGCTTCTCTCTGCTAAGTACAACTGGAAACCCTGGAAACACAAGAGGCAGCCAAAGAAGAACGTTTTGCAGGGGTAAGAAGATGAATTGGTTTGGAGCCTTAGGACTGAAGGAACAACACCGATAGAGTAAGGTGACCAGGACCTCAGGCATCCTGACCTGAAGCCTAGCAATGAGGAGGGCCCAGGGAGGAGTCACTTCTTCCCGGGATCGACTTGTTGCCGGCCCAGCATCACCAGGCTAATTCATAGCCCAGAAAGAGGGAATTGATAGGAGACCCATAATAGTAAGTGGCCACAGGACATGGCCTGAGACTTCTATTCCTGCTAAGCCTGACTTGGGCAACCAGGAGGTACAAGTGAGGGGATTCTGCCAATGCATGTACAGTGACCTGGCCTGGGAGCTGCCTTTGTCCCCATGGGCCTGAGACTGCCCTCCTCCCACTCACATTCTCTGGGGCACCAGGTAAGCAGCTGGGGGCACTGAAAAGGAGATCCCACCGAAATAAGCAGCCCAGCTTAGGAAGCCTCCGCCCCAACCACAAGACACCCATGGGCCAGGCCAGTCTTCGAGCAGCCCCAGCAGGGACCTGTGGGAGCCTTAGCAGTACCAAACCACGGAAACCAAAATAAACAGCGAAGGCTCTGAAAATTATACCATCATTGGAACCACAGCCCACAAAAGTAGGCCACAGCCTGCATGCCAAACCAAAACAGTGTGTTTGTGTGCTCAAGTAAAGGACCAAAACTCTCCAAACATAATATTCTCTAAATGTAATAGACAAAATGCTCAGGATACAGCCAGAGATCACCTATCTTGACACCAAGAACTGAAAATCAGAACTCGAATGAAAAAGCAGTCACAGACACCAACTCGATGACTCAAATGTTGGAAATTAGACAAGGATTCTAAAGCGACTACCATGAAAACGCTCCAACAATCAAATGCAAATTCTCTTGAAACAAACAAAAAAATGGAAAACTTCAGCAAAGAAATACAAGTTATAAAAAGAAGCAAATGGAAATGATAGAATTGAAAAGTCGATAAATTTTTAATTATTCTTCAAGCTAAGTTCCAATAAGAAAAAAATGCCTTATCACATTAAAAATTTTTTATACATATTCTAGTTCGTCCTCAAGAAAAAGGATGAAAGTCACTTTTTCCAAGACTCTTATCAACACTAGTATTATAATTTTTTAAAACTTTGCTAATGATATAGGCAGAAAAAAAGAATTTCTTGTTTCGATTTGCATTTCTCTGACTATAGTGAAAAGATACATTGTGTTTTCTTGGACTTGTTTTTTACTTACACCTACTAGCTTTCTGACCTGGGGCAAGTAGCTACACTTGGCTTTGCCCAGTTCCCTCGTCTGTAGAATGAGGGTGATGACCTTGCCTGCTCCAGGAGGTCCTGAGGATCGAGGGCGGCACCCCGGGTTTAGTACGCTTAGTAAAGGCCAGCTGTCATTACTGCTGCCGCTGTTACAACGAGTACTGCCACCAGGGTTGTTTCTGGACTTCCGCTTCTTTATTGAATCCTTTCAGGAAGAGACCAAGCTTACGAAAGAAAATCGTTGTACAGTTCTGTAGAAGAGGGTGTAAATCTAGCTGTGAGTACAGCTAGTGCTGCAGTTCTCAACGGAAGGTGATTTTGTCCCCCAGGGGATATTTGGCAAGACCTAGAGGTATTTTTGGTTGTCAAAACTGGGGTGGAGGGCAGTGCCACTCGCACCTAGTGGGTGGAGGGGAAAATAATGCCAAACATTCTACAACGCACAGGACAGCCCTTCCCCACAACAAAGACTATTCCATCCTCAAATGCCGATGGTTCTGAGGCTGAGAAACCCTGAGCTACAGCAAAGATTCTTCCCATACTGTCTTGTTAGTTCAGACAGAGCACATTGCTTTTTATACACCAAGACATCATTTGTGCCTTTTATAGATTAAAAAGAAATTTTTTTTAATCCCTATATTTCCAGATTCAAATTATGAGATTTCTCTAAGGGCACTTAAGACTGAATTTCTATTTACTTTTATATTTAAATAATTTAAATGCGTGAATTGGTAAGGTGGCTGGGAGGGCACACATCCCGGCCGCTCCACCTCACACTCTAAGAAATGATGGGGACACAGCAATACAGGTTACATTTTGCTCTGGCTCCCACCTGGCTTGTTTGCCAGCCCTGGCCTTCCCTTATCAAGGTCCCGGGCTTATTCTCACCCTTGGCATTAACCTAATAAGCCCACAGCACTCACAGCTCAAGAGGGACTGTATATGTCAGTAGGCCATTGTGTAGGGGTGGGGAGTGTTGGTGATGGTTCTGTTTTTTAATTGAGGTCACATTGGCTAATGACGTTATGTAAGTTTCAGGCGAACAATACTAGTGTGATATCTGTATATCCCGTTGTCCTCTCACCACCCAAAGTCTAGTTTCCTTCGTCATCTTATCTTTGACCCCCTTTACCTGTTTCCCTCCCCCATCCCCTTTCCTTCTGGTAACCTCCATTCTGATGTCTGTATCTGTGAGATTGTTTTGTTTTGTTAGTTTGTTACTTTTTTGTGTTACATTCTATATATGAGCGATGTATGGTCCTGTCCTCCGCCTGACTTATTTCACTTAGCGTGATACCCTCAAGACCCGGGCCTGTTGTCACTAACGGCACTGTTTCATCTTTGTGCGGCTCTTTCACTAGGACATTCCTGGAGGCCAGACATTTGTTCTTCGCCTTGTTTGATTGCAGATCCCTTGAGAACCTGATAGAAAGAATGAAAACTATCTGGGGGGTGGGGGGGTGTAAATGTAGTGTGTGGTTTCAGGGACCCCTCCCCCAAACTCTAGGCCTGAATTTAACATTTAAAGGAATAAACCACGAATGACAAGAGGCGCTGGCAGCGGGCTTGCTCGTTGGGGGTTGGGCTCCTGTCTCATGCCTCTTCAATCAGAAGGAGAGACTGCCGGCTCCTGCGGCCCGATCCAGTAAACGAATGCAAACCCTCAAGGAGCAAGACAAAGAGAATCCAGCTTCCACTCCTTCTCCCGTGGGTTTCTTACGTGGCTTTAACCTGCAAGCCAGTTTGGTTTGCTCAGTGTCTGCCAAATCCTGTAACCTTTCGCTATCTTAGAGTGATCTGTGACTGTGCAAGTTCATTTCAATTACGACCTAACACCAGGTGTACCCCAGGAATTCCATCGCAGAAGCTGCACTTGCTGGAGGTGTCCGCCAGCCCTTTCTGTCACCTAACCTTGCCTTCCAGTGCCACTTGACATTTTGTGACTGGCACAGAAAGACGTGCTGGTACGTCGGACAGGAACTGGCATTCAGAAGCAGGATCTCATTAGATTTTGCAGGAGATGTTTCCTGTTCATTTGAGAAACTGGATGTGTTCGAAGGCAGGGGTGGAATAGACAGCCCAAGAGCTTCTATATATTCAGACTCCGGGGCGGTTTGCTTACCGAAAAGCAGGCTGTGCTGCCAGTGAATGAAGCCTTTGCCCTGCCCAGGAAATCCTGGTGGAGGCCAGGCAGCAGGAAGCCTGGCAACACCCCATAGCCATCAGCTGAGAGAAAAACAACAGTCCTGCCCCAGATGCCCTTTCCCCCCCCCCAGAAGATAGTGTTGTCTCGACCTAGGAAAGCTGTACCTTAATGCCCATCTCTCGATCTAACACACATGAAGCCATAGTAATATGACTGTGTTTTTATTTCTTTCCTTAATCAGCCGGTTCCCCAATCTCCCATTTGGTTTCTCTAAATTAAGAAATTAGGCCTTTATACAAGTGGTACATTTTTCAATTTCTTAGAAAGGGTAAAAGGTACATTTTTATGGGGTAGACAGCAAAATAGAAATGTAAATGCTTGAACTCTGTTAAATGTGTGGTCAGAAAGAAGTGGGCCCAATGTGGCAGGGCTGACAGTGGCCTGATGACCTCCGTTGAATGGGCAGGAAGTACAGCCTTTTTACTTAGTGTCCTTAGACATGTTAAAGGACTTCTCTGAGCCTCAGTTTTTTCATCTGTTTTATGGGGATAATAATACCTGCCCCATGGAAATGGATACACAATCGGTGTCACAAATGACAGTCTCCACCCCCACACTGATTAAGCATCAGGCTCAAGGGTCTGTACTGTCTAGTTTTATGAATTGTACCTTCTGCTTCCCTATTGAAAATCAGAACATTTATTTGCCTCTTTTCTCCTATCGTATATCAAATACTTGTGAAGGTTACAAAGCACTGATCATTTCCCTGTGGTACTGAGAGGAAGTGGGTTATCTGAGTAAATGCCGTGTCCATTTCCATACTTCCCAGCCAGGCACGCGGTTTTGATAAACTGCTTCCCAAGTGCCGAGAGATTAATCTGGTTTAGGCCTAAAAGAAACCAAATGATTGAATTTTGATGGAAGTGGAACAGAGGCCCACAGTGTTGTCCCAGGAGCTGGAGAGGTTCCTGGCATCTGCTTCTGGCCATGGACAAGTTCAATGTCACCATATCACTGCAGAATGGTGGAGAGTTGGCTTTCCTGACCGTCTTGCCTGCCCGTGGTATGCTGATCAGTTAAGATACCAACATTCCTTGTTCGCAGCCCATGGTTTTATTTCTGTGCACCCAGGGCATGTGAACTCAGTATTTGGGCATGGGGGAAGGTGCAGAGTGGAGGCAGTGATGGCTGCCAGCCCTCTGTCACCACCTTCTCTACTAGAGTGACATGCATTGTATCTTTCCACTGAAAAGACTTGCTTTTAGCACCTGAGAGTGAGTGGCCTTGTAAGCATTGCCTGTAATTTTCTGCCTTAAATTCTCATTGTGTTCATGAACACACTGGCTTAGAAATCACTTGGCTAGCAGCTGAGGGTCAGGACAGTGCCCACAGCGTCTCTGGGAGCCCTGCAGAGCTGTGCGTTTCCTGAGTCGGCCTTTGCCTCGTGTCCCTTGCCTATCCTGGGCTAAGAGCAGCTCTTGGCTACATTTGATTGTGTTTGGATTGTGATTCAAAATTGGAACAGTGCTTTCATTTGTGTGTTTTTTAATCCAGAAATACAGCACAAACTCCTAACTTCTGAAAATATTACCCATCCCAGTTATCCAAAGCAGTTTCATAAGTCACGGAGTCCTATTTCTGTGGAATGTTCCTGATTTGGCAGGTTGCAAAGCCTAGGGTTATTTTAACATTGCTGAAAAAGAAGTATTCCTTAGATATCCTCTTTGAGGACACAGCCTTTCTTTGCTAGGCCTCGGGATTCATGCCCCTAGAATTCACTGGTGATTTCAGGCAGTGAGCTCCAGAGAGTAACCCAAAGTACATCTTTGTTCTTTTTGTAGACTTACCTCAACTAGTTTTGGAGGGAGGTCCCCACTTTGGTATATGGATGATAGTTATGACACTTGTGATAAAGGCATTAGTCACCTTTTTCTTTTAAAAAATAGCTAGAAGGGTATGAAGTGAAACGTAAAAGTTCTGGGTCTCCATAGTGCTTTTCCCTATATTCTTTTTTTTTTTTAGTATATTTTTTATTGATTTCAGAGAGAGGGGGAGAGGGAGAGATAGAAACGTCAACGGTGAGAGAGAGTCATTGATCAGCTACCTCCTGCACCCCCCTGATTGGGGATCGAGCCCGCAACCTGGGCATGTGCCCTGACCCCAGAGTCGAACCGTGATCTCCTGAATCCTAGGTCGGTGCTCAGCCGCTGAGCCACGGCGGCTGGGCAATTCTTATTTATTGCCCTGGCTGGGTGGCTCAGTTGGTTGGGGCGTTGTCCTCTGCACCAGAGGTGGCGGCTTCAATGCCCTGTTGGGCATGTACGGGAGGCAAACGATCGATGTTTCTCTCTCACATTGATGTTTCTCTCTCTCTCTCCCTTCCTCTCTCTCTAAAAATCAATAAAAACATGTTCTCAGGTGGGGATTAAATATTAGATAATATTTATGATGAAGCCTAATGATTAAGTAACAAAAGGTTTTCTTTAAAATGTGCAAGAAATATTTACACGTGGTGGAAGTGTTATAAAAGTCAGTTTAAGTTAGGTTAATCTTGTTATTTGCTAAGAATTAATGAATGGTAAAATATGAGTTTTAGAGCATCAAATTTATACACCATGAAGGAATTTACGGGGGTGGCGTTTTTAATGAGTTGCCATAGCCGCAGATACAGAGCTGTGGCACATACATCATTAGAATGTACTTCCAGAGGTGGAACTGAAAAGAATAATTTCTCATAAGAGGAGGTGAGAAATGTTGAGGGTGGATTTTTCTTTCTAAAACTGTTCATAAGTGATTAAATGACAGCTTTTAAAAAGTCACTAAAGAACTAGATTCCAACTAAACAGTAGAAAGTATCTAAACGTACATGTTTGCACAAAATCAGACAACTCATTTTAATTCCATGAAATGAATAATTACTGTTTAGAGTAAATCTTGATAGCATTACTAGATGTGGCTCTCTTTAAATAGATCCATACAATTAGATTCATTTGCTCTGAGTACACAGCTAAATCTCTGTTTCCCTTTATGGGCACATCCCTGTAGCCATGTGTCTGATTAGCAGCATCCGTGTAGGAAAAAGCTGTCTGTCTCCCCCTGGCCAGTGTGGCTTAGTTGGTTGAGCACTGTCCCATGCACCCAGAGGTCGCTGGTTCAATTCCTGGTCAGTGCACATGTCCAGGTTGCTGGCTCGATCCCCAGTAGGGAGCATGCAGGAGGCAGCCGATCAGTGTTTCTCTTTCATTGATGTTTCTCTCTCTCTCCTTCCCTCTTCCTCTTTCTCTCTAAGCTCAATAAAAGCATAATTTAAAAAAAATTTTTTTTTTAAAAAGGCTGTCTGTCTCACCTAAGGCGGGCTCCAGTGTCACAGCCCAGCTCACTCCTGAGGGGACTGCCATCCTACCACCAAAAAAGGCCCAAAGCAGTTGGCCCCGGCAGCGCCTGCTCCAGCCCAGGACAAGTTTTCTTCTAACTCCTTTTATCTTATATAACAATTGCCCCCACCCTTCCTCATTTGTGTAGATAACTCGAGTATTTACCCTACCAGCGGTTCTCAACCAGGGATGAATTTGTCCCCTATGGGACATCTGACAATGTTGGAGACATTTTTGACTGTCACAGCTGTGGATATGCTATTGGCACCAAGGAGGCAGAGGCCAGGCATGCCACTAAGCATCCTACAATGCACAGAACAGCCCCTCTTTGCCCTGTGCCAATTTCTGGAACTCTTTCTCTGTGTTGCCTCCTCACTCCAGGGCCCTGCCTCGCAAATTCCAGGCACCTCCAGCTCCAGTCTCTGTCTCCTTGGTGAGGAGGCAGCTGTGCTCTGCTTGGATTCCCCCTCCTTGCCCTGTGGGCCAGAAAGTACCTCTAGGCAGAAAGTTGGGCCAATCATAGACATCTTACTCTTTCTCTTCTCCCGGAGATCAAAGTCCTATACCACCTGTGTCCAACATCTGAAAACACTTGTTCCATACATTTTGCCCGGTTTTCTAGTTGTTCATAACAGAAGGGCCAGTCTGGCACCAGTTACTTTGTCATTGCCAAGAGGCTATTTACTCAGATTTTTTCCCCTCAATATATTTTTGTAGTAAGTAAAGGCAGGGATCCTGTCCCCACTTTATAGGTTAGATGACAGAGTTTCCAAGAGTGTGTAAGAGGCTTGAAATCACAAAGTGAGTTGGTAGGATGCCAGATCACATCATCTGGCCCTTGCCTCATTAAACCAGATCCCACCTGCAGACCTCAGCACACCAGTGGGTGTTACTGGTGACCACTGGCAGAGACAAAAGCAGTGGAGCGAAAGAGAAGACAGTAGAAATGGTGGTAGAAGAAGGGCTAGGGGAAAGCTCTATAGCTGGGAGAGGAATTTGGGACCCCAAGAGTTGCATCAGAGCCTGTGATGCATTATCTTCATTCTCAACCTAAGGAGAAATGATTATCCTTATTTTACAGGTCAGGAAACTGAGGCTCCAAGAGGCAAAGCTACCTGCCCAGAGAAATAGCTCATATGCAGCAGTGCTGAGATCTGACCTAGATCTGCACAGAGCTTATGCTCTTTCATTATGGTTTCCCATCAGGGGTTGCCTCTTCCTGGCTCATTTTTGTTGACTTGCCTAATATTTTCCCCATCTCATTCCACCCCTTCAGGGGCACCATTTATTTTCTTCTGACTTTAAAACCAATACATGCTAATTGTAGGGGAATTTGAAAATACAGAACATTAGAAGGAAAAAAATCACCTATACTCTTACCCCTCTGTGTTATTTTCAGTCCCAAACTTTGCTTATTAACTGTAATGCTCACCTTTATAACTGCTTTGCCTTCATCACATATAAGTACTCAGTGAATGCTTATTAATTTCAGGCACCATAGGAACTACATAGAATATTTAAAACATCACATAACTGACTAAGACAGTTACACCTTTGTGTTTATGCCTAAAGAACTACTGGATTCCAGTGGATACACAATGAGGACTTGATAGTCTTTCTAAGAGCATCAGGCATATGCCAAGTAAAGTTTCATGGCCCTTACAGCTCCTTGCACCATTGCTATATCCATAGGCGCTTGACAGATACCCTTTGATTGACTGAGAGACCTTCAGAGATGGAAAGTAAATCCAATGCATTTTCAAATATTCCCTGAGCACCTACTATGTGCCAGGCACTGTGCTAGCTCCTGGGATGAGGTGTGAGCTAGATGTGGTCTCTGCCCTTTTGGAATTGACCATCAGTGATAGAAAACCCTAGAAACTGGCCTCTGAAATGCTCAAATTAGAAGACATTCTCCCTCAGTGATTTTTTTTTTTTAATCCTCACTAGAGGATACTTTTTCCATTTCGTTTTCAGAGAGTGGAAGGGAGAGAGAGAGAGAGAAACATCGATGTGAGAGACACATTGATTGGTTGCCTCCCACACCCACCCCTACGAGAGCCAGGGATGGAGCCTGCAACCGAGGTACGTGCCCTTGGCTGGAATCGAACCTGGGGCCCTTCGGTCCGCGGGCCAACACTCCAACCATCGAGCCAAACCGGCCAGGGCCCACAGTGATATTTTTATCATTAGGAGGTTTAAAAAGAATAGTTGTGAAAGCCCAGGTAGTGTTCCTAAAATAAAGAAGGGAAAATGATACTTGAGGCTGATGTTAGACGATAGCTTGGCCAGCTGCCATGCTCTCACGGGGAAAGGTTTTATCTGTCTCCTTTGGTCTCGTCTTCTTTTCATCTCCAGGTTTGATGTCTAGGCTTTAGCTTGGGCCTTTGATTTACAGTGTTCTGGAGAAAGAGGCCATGGATGACAAAGCCAGCCAGGCCGTACCTAAGAGCCTGACGTGTTGTCCTAGATCCAGACACAGAGGATTTCAGCAGATTGCGCAGGGAGAACCTGCTGAGAAGGCAGCTCCCCCACAGCCCTGTAAAATAAAGAGTTTCCCAATTCTTCTTTGAAATACACAGTTTGCCTGGGTATTAAATGTCATGACAGCAATCTGTAGTCCTTTGAAAAACCTTCTACCACCTCAGTTTAATCAACTGAGAAAATAAGAGTATGGATCCAGCAATTATAAATATATTAAATAAAGGACTTTAAAATTATGTGGAAGTCTGTGGCCAACATTTTTTAAACTTTAAAATATAGTTTGGTAAACACTTTGTTATAACATCCTGGATATTGAGGGATAGTGAGCTTAGTTATCTAGTGGGAGTAATAACAAATTACCCTAAAACTTAGTGGCTTAAAACAACAAACATTCATTATCTTATAGTTTCCGGGGGTCAGAAATCTGGGAGTGGCTTAGCTGGCAGGCTGTGTCTCAGGGTCTCTTATGAGGTTGCCGTCAAGCCAAAGCCTTGACTGGAGCTACCAGATCTGCTTCCAAGAAGGTTCACTCAGGTGACTCTTGGCTGGAATCTTCAGTTTGAGACATGGGCCTCTCCACAGGGCTGCTGGGTGTCCTCAGGATGAGGCAGCTGACTTTCCTCAGAGTGAGTCATGAGCCTGGTAACATTCACTCATCCCACAGGGATTGACGCCCCCGTATGATATCCATAAATGTTGTTATTCTGTATTTCTATCCAGGAAGGGAATTTCTCCTATATCATTGGTTCGTTTGTGTTTTTTTTATAAATAAGAAATTGAATTCTATTGCATGAAAAGGGTACAAATGTACATTTGTTAACCAAGATGTATATATATTTCTTAACACAAAAGAAATATATATATTTCTTTTGCTTTGCAACTTGCACCTAAGATACTGGTCCATGTAGCTGGTTCATTAGTTGCAATGAGGTTGCATTTTTAAGGGGAAAATGTACCCATGGAACAATTTTATGACAAAACATCCTATTTTCTACAATGTAGATTGGAGTTTGAGTCTTCCCAATTTCATTTGAAGATCCTAGCATTTAGATTGCCTTTCCAAATTCTAATGTTCAGATTGAATTTTTTAAATCTAAAGTTGTGGAGCAATTACATACTGTGGTCCATATACATACCTTGGCTTTTACAGTCATCGGAGGCCTTAGCTTCCTTTTAGAAACCACTGGATGGCTTAGTGTGTTTGTAAACGGGGATTAAGTTCCCTTGGTCAGGTCTTTAAGGATAATTTCAACACAGCTGCAGAAATTATAGTCGGAGAGGCGTGTGAAATGAAAGAATTTACAATACTGATGGATCCTAGTGGAGGGAGGCACATGGGAGGAGCTCCCAGGCAGCAGACTCCACCAAGCAAGAGGGGAGTCGAGAGAGTACCCGTGGGCAGGTGCCTCTGTTGGGGTCAGGTACAATCCCCACACAAGCCAAAGGCCTGCGGGAATTTTATTGGTGTATTTGAATGTCACTTGGTCACAGGGGAAGGCGAGAAGAGAAATGAACGATAGCAGGGACCAGCCTTATGACACTGGTGCACCTGGTCACCTGGCAGGTGCTCGAAGCCTTGTTTATGGGGATGTTGAGGCATCAGGAAAATATAAAGTCTTCAAAATTGACAATACGCTTAGCTAAACCATGTCTCTTTCAAAATACTTTATGAGATCTCTTGTGTTATACCCAAAGAGAGGGAGTACTCTTTTTTTTCGTAATCCTCACTTGGGGATATGTTTATTTATTTTTAATTTATTTTTAAATTTTTTTTAGAGAGCGAGGAAGGGGGAGAGAGAGAGAACTATCGATGTGAGAGAGTAACATTGATCAGTTACTTTCCATACGCAGCCTGACCAGCGATCAAACCTGCAATCTAGGTATGTGCCCTGACTGGGAATTGAACCCACAACCTTTTTTCTTGCTGTCCTGGACAATGCTCCAACCAACCTAGCCACCCGGCCCGGGCGAGGGTGTACTCTTTTAAAACAAATAGCAGTTTGAACCTGAAAGGCTGTTCACACTAGTGTCAGCTTTTCCTTGGCTCCTGTCAATACAGGCGCATGGAACATCACTGACTGACAAGTGTCACCTGCCGGCTGCCCTGTCTTGCACAGAAGAGAGGGGTGTACATATGATCGTGGCAGCCTGCCTTTGGCGTTGAGTGAACAACCGTAGAAGTGGGCCGTTTTCCGTGGTCCATCCTTAACTGTGCGTGGGCCGCTGCCTGAGATGCGAACAGAACAAGGCGGAGGCTGGTCGACGCCGTCAGCAGCTATTATCGAGCACCCGCCGTGCGCCTGCGGGCCCCAGCCGCCCGCCTGGAGCTGGGTACGGCTCCCGCATTACAACCCTGCTGGGCCGCACGCCCGCAGCCCGCAGTGCAAACGGGGAATACACGAGCCTGACTAGGGAGCATCCCCCCCAAGGAAAGAAAGTGATTGCTGTGGAAGTTATTCCTGATGTTAATGGGAACGTGTTGGCGTGGCTCGGCCGGCCATGGGAAGACAACCCGAGTTAATATAGTGAGATGCCATTTAAAATAAGTCACAGCAGTGGAGGTGCTGTGCTGCTGTTAAATGCCTCGAGCACTCATTTTCCAGGGCACTGCTGTTTTTATCATCTTATCTGCTGCAAGAGGCCTGGTTATTATGCCTCTGACCATGTGGGAAGCACAGTTTGCATTTTCTAGACCAGCGTGGGTCGTGATGTGGGCACTATTGGAGGGAGCCCTGGGCCTGGCGGAAGGACGTGGCTGCCCGCAGAGCCAGCTGGCGCCAAGGGCTTTTCTTTACCATCAGTGGATATGAACTTTGCTGCAGGTTATATTTCTGTGCTATTCAGGTTTTGCCTTTGCTTTATCCTTTGTTGATCAGGGATCAAGCCATTTAGTATTTTTAGATGGTAACAAAATAAAATGTAATATCTAAGCTCCTACAGGAAAAGTCATCTGGTTTTAGGCTCTTCGTAACCACAGTCCTCCTTTTCCCATATTGAAATAACGATTTTATGATATGTTTTAGATAATACGAGGTTTCGTAGGAATATACTTACGGTTTTATAGCAGACCTGACTAATTTATTTGGACAGTCTTTTTTTTTTTTAAAAAAAAAGGATTTCTGCCATTCTGATATCTGGACAAAGTTCTGCACTGTCACTGAGGCAGAGTTTGTATAAGGCAACTCGATTTTCTCCAAGTAGTCCTGCTTCAGCAATCAACACACATGGCTTCCCCAAGAGGTGTCATCACCAGTGCCTTGCCACCTGCAAGATCTTGAATTCTGAAGGCCCCTTTTCTGCCCCAGCCAGAGGGTCAGTCTAGCACAGGAGCTGAGAACATGACTCTGGTACTAGACTTCCCTGGGTTTGAGTCTGAGCTTCACCACTTACTAGCTTGGGGCCTTGAGCAAGTCTCTCTATCTCTCTGTGTCTGTTTCCTCATCTGTTAAATGGGCTGCCTCATAAGGAAGCTGGAAGAGTTAAATGATTTATGTTAAGGCCTGTGGATAGTGCCTGGCACATAAATGCTGTGGTCTGTGGCTAGTCTGTCATTCCACCTCCCCCATCACCCTTCTCTTCATTGTCAGCACGACCTCCCACCCGCCAGCCCCTTCCTTCTCCCACACGCATCTCCCTCTCTGCATTTGCGTCTAATGCCTTCATCAGCGCCCCTGGTTTCCTTGCTGCACGACTGTATCAGTTCAGGTCCTGGTGGGGAACAGATAACACAGTCCAACCAGGTACTTTGAGGAAAGCTTTATAACGAGAATATGCACAGAGACCTAAGCAGCTGGGAGGAAACCACACGGAAGCATAGGACCTGGGCCTAGAAATCCCTAGAGAGCACACTCACAGGAGCTGTGCTGAGTGGGCTGCCTGGCCGGAGCCGGAGCTGTGAGCTTGTGGAGGGATGCAGCCACCATATGGCAACCTCCCAGGAAAGGAACCAGGGAAGTAAATAGGCCAACTGCACTTTTCTCCCCCTTGCATCTCCTGCCAGGCCTCCCTGTGGTTCCCAACTCCAAGACAGAGGGCCCGGGCACCCATCCATACAGGCCCTCCTGTCTGCCCTCATACCTGCTCCTCTGGTCTCCTCCCCGGCCACTCAGCCAGCTGGCAGGCCGCTCACCCGGCACGCCATCACCTTTGCACCTCTTTTCAGCTTTTCATGACCATTCCCTTTCCCGGGAGTTCCCTTCCCTCCTTCTCGGCCTAGAGAAGTGCTACGTATTCATACGATCCAGCCCCAAATACCCTTGCTTGCTGCAGTCTTCCCTACCTCCTGTCAGGCTCCCTTACAGCTGACTCTACATGTACTTCATTAGGGTGCATTTCGTGTTGTGGTCTGGGGCTTGTTTGTGGGACTGCTTCCTCTGCAGACCAGGCCGGCCACGGCTGAGGACAGACCACACCACGCTCATCTCGGCATTCTTTTTTATGTATGTATTTATCTTTAAGACAGAAGAGATGATGTATTGTACACATTACATTCAGCGGCCACTGTCACCTCGGCCTTCTTTTGTGGCACCTCCAAGTGGCTGAAATAAAAACGAGTGCTCAAAAGTAATTAGTTGTATCAAAATGACTAATGGAAAGGTATGACAAATATCACTTATTTGGCTAAAGATGGTGTTAGTTATGACAGTGGACTCAGCATATCTAACACCGGCTGACCATACCGCATGCTGCACATAACCAGGTCACTCCCTGACACCCCACTCTCTCACCCAGACTGACTTGCTGCCATATTCTCTGGGTGGGGGCCCCAATGTGTGACTCATTAGAATTTATCTGTGTAGTTTTTATTTCTCATTTTGCCTTCTCTTCTACATCTTTAGCTCCATGAGAACAGGGACTGTGTCTGTGATATTCATCACAGGGTCCCCACACCTCAGAACAGTGTATGGCACCTTATAGATCCTTCAGAAATATCTGTTGAATGAATAAGTATATTGGTCACAATACTATGGGACATGTCATAACCTCAGGAGGCCAGCAGAGAGGGGGTTCTAGGTGTCATGGAAGGACCATGAAGTTCCTTTCCATGCCCCTTGAATCATTCATCACTGCTCAGAGTCATTTATCTATCATCTGTCATCTATCTATCATCTATCTATCATCTATTTTTGTGTGTGCTGATCCTCACCCAAGGATATTTTTTCCATTGCTTTGAAGAGAGACTGGAAGGGACAGAGGGATGGAAGGAGGGAGAGAATGAGAAAGAGAGAGACACACATCAATGTGAGAGAGACCCATCTATTGGTTGCCTCCCGCACGCTCCCTGACCAGGGCTGGGGATTGGACCTGCAACCTAGGTATGTGCCCTTGATGGGGAATTGACCCCGTGCCCCTTCAGTGTGTGGGCCGATGCTCTAACCACTGAGCCCACCGGCTGGTGCAGGAGTCATTCCTTTATGACCCCCACTTGCCCATCATCAGAGCAGCCACCCTTTCCTCTTGCATAGGAGCAGGTCTTGTACCAAGAACAAACTCCCTTTTTAATCACCACAGGGAATATAATATTTGGGGAATTCTTTTTCTGAAATTATTCTGTTTCTCATTTCTCTTTCCCAAATGGTGCCAAGCAAAATATATTTGATTGCTATTTGGACCGTTTCAAACCTATTCAGTAATTTTGAAAATGTGTAATAGGCATTGGTCTTATAATTGAAAGTTGGCATCATTTTATACTATTCACTATTGTGATAATCTAACCAGATTTTATTGTGAATAAAGGACTTCAGGGAGTTCTTTTAAAGGTCACAAATGATGTTTAATATCCTCAAAAAAGATTTTACTTTTTAGAAACAGGAAGTAGCAACACAGCCTGGGAGCCTTAATTTATTTAAGCCCTGCCATTGCTCAGTCATCTTTTCATCTACTATTTTTCTGAGATTTAATATTCGAGGGGGAAAAAAATCTGTTCTGGAAAGGAAATTAAACTTGGGGTTTGAGATAACAAGGCTCCTATGAAACTTATATAATGAAGATATTAGAAAAAGATCCTGACCAAAAAAAACCCAAAACAGCCCAAACAACAAAAAACAATTAATTTGGAGGGACTAAGTAGGCTTGTCTAAAGTGAAAACATTGAAATTGGACAGATGGGCGTCATAGACTTGGGAATATTAACTCCGGGCTCATGTTATAACAGGTTTCCACTGATGCATCTGTTGCAAGCTAATTGCCTCTTTCTGTCTGATAACCTAAGTTTAAGTTTGGAGGTTTTGCAATAGAAGCAATTAAAAGCTCAACACTGTCATATTTTTCACTAATTTACCAGTGAGGGGCTGAATTTATACGGGTAATATGATTTATTTTGAAGATAATTATAATTATGTGTGTTTTACTAGACAGCTTGTCCTTTGTAATATAATTTGCCTTTAACTACAATATAATTTCTCCTGCCCTTCTGGTTCATGGCCTTTTCTTTAGGGAAAAAACCCCAAGCATAGGCAATATCTCTGAAGAAAATATATTTAAGGTAGATGAGAATGGAATGGTCCGGGGGCTCTCAATCTGGGTAGGGGACAGCCAGCTCTACCTGGGAAACTGAGGAGGCCTCCCCGAGGCGGGTCACGGGCACAGGGGCCCCGAGGAGCAGCGGGGTTCCCGGGTAGAAAAAGCTGGGAAGGGGAGAGTCAAGAGCGGGTTTGGTGGCGTGCAAATGGCATGGCTGTTGGCAGGGTGCTAGTGGCGGGGCACAGATGGTGTTTAAAGTCAGCTCTGAGTCGCTCCGAAGCAACAGAAATTCAAGGAGGATTTGGAAAGCCTCCAGCAAGTCAGTTGACCTCCTGATGTCGCAGGAACCCTTCCCTGTCTGGCTCACACATGGAAGCTCTCTGTAAACTGTGTCATGCAGCAAAAGCTGCAGAATAATTTCAAGTAAAGAAAAATGCTGCTTATGCCGTAGCCTGCGGGCCAGAGGGCCTCTCACCCTCTGACGGGTTTTACCAGCGAGTTGCCCCGCTGCCCAGCTTTGGCAAAGCCCCAGTGCTGTGGGTCCTCAGTTCTCGCCCCGTCTCCAGAAAGGACCGAATGAAGGTTAAATACAGCTTCCCAAGCAGGGCCGGGAGGCTCCAGCTTCTGAGTGCGACAGAGCTTGAGATGGGGACTCTTGCTGTCTGGTTTTTTTCTTGTTGCCTTGGCAACTAGTTTTCCTTTTCAAGCTTTTGCCTTTTGTCCACCCGTGAGCTGCTGCCTTTCGATTTAGCTCAGAAGCGTGTACAGATCTATATCTCATTCAGAGAGTGTCTGGCGTCAGTGTTTATGTTTATAGGTTTTTTATCTTTCAGACTCTTCACGAGGTTGGACAGGGCTAGATAATTGCACGTAATTATTAGCCCGCCTGATTCACAGAACAAAGGCAAGTGATAGTGATTTTTTTTTTGTCTGATGTAAAATAGTGTAGAAATGATTCAGATTCAGTTTTTAAAAATTGTTTTATTTGGGGAAAGGGCTTGTTAAAAGAGGCAGCTGTAAAATACAAAGACCTCTGTCACAATGACTTGTTTCTTCTTAAAGTGAAAGAATGGGTGAGATCCAAGGAATCAGAGAGGTAGGTGAACCACACAGGGGCCTCTCCAAGCTATTTTCAGGAGATAGAGTGACAAAACACCACACTGAAAGTCCCCATCAAGGAATTCTTCTAACAGCCGGTCTCCTGGATGCACCTCTCCCCCGTTTAGTGGGAAAGCAGGACTTGTTACTGCAGACCAGCGACCCCCCTACAAGAGCCACCTTAGAGCAGAGCTCTATTCAGATTCACTTTTATAAAATATGTCTAAATATTTTAATATTTGGCTTTTTACTGTCTCTCACAAGTTCTATGTGGAAATTGGTTCCATAAATTATACACACTCGGGGTTCCTTCTGTCTCCGCCCTGCTTACTCTGCTGCAGCCACAGGGGCCTCCTGGCTGGTCCTCATGCTCACTAAATCCGTTCCCATCTCCCTGGATAGGTGTTGACGTAAATAAGACTGACTCCAACTTTGTACCTCCTTGGTTTCTTTTCTGTTTAAGTTTGCATGCTGTGAACTCTGACTAATCTAACAATTCCCAGCAAGCATACCAGAGCCTTAGCGTTAATGATTAGCTGTGTGCTGTAAGCTTAGCGGTGTCGCCATAGAGACTCCTGCCAGCAACAGCCAACACGGCACAGCAACTGAGATAAATATCAAACTAGGTGTTAGAGTCAGTTGTAAGCAATTATCCATCCCAAGACCACCAGGAGGTATGGTTCGTGGCTCACTGCATTCTTTGTCTCTTTGTCTTGTGGGTCACTTAGTACGTCAGCTATACTATGAAACATTCAGCAGAGATTAGCTGCTCACGTTCAGACTGCAGGGTCGCTGCCCCCTCCAGTCCTACCCCTCGTAAGTAACTTACCCTACAATAAATTCAGCTATAATTGTGGGGTTGCCTGCATCGTTTTTCAGTCTCAAGATTCCTCCCCTGCGCCTTCACTCCACTGTCAGGCACTCAGGGACTGTGCATTTGCCATGTCCTCTCTCTGGAACCTGGCTGCCTGGATATTTGCATCTCTCTTCCCCTTGTTGCTTTCAGGGCTCCAGTTAAATGCCACCTCCTCAAAGAGGACCTTCTGGACTTTCCTGTCTAAAACAGCATCCTTGTCATCATTCCCTGGCCAGTTCAGAGATGAGAGAAGCCATCTCTGGAAAATCTGAATGATTATCAGTCACCCTATAGGAAGTCCACCAGCCCTACTCCTGGCAAGAGCTTCCAAATTAGCTTTTTTTTTTTTTTTAATGTTTTTATTGATTTTAGAGAGAGAGGAAAGGGAAGGTGGGGAGAGAGAGAGAAACATTGATGTGAGAAAGAAACATCAATCGGTTGACCAGGGCCCAAATTATTTTTTTAATGCCTCACCCTTAAATTATGAACTCACAGCCAATGATCACCAGATATTTGTGGAAATCCTACATCAGAAAACATAGAGACCAAGACTAATAAAAGCTAAAGAATCAGAGATAGAGCAGAAGAAATCTACCAAAAGCCACCACCACTACCACAAACAAAACAGAAAATGGGATAGAAGAAATCATCGTTGAAATAATACAAGAAATTTAATAGAGTAACAGAGGGGAGACCGAGCCCAACAGCTGTGAAGCAGGCCTGGAGAGCAACCTGGAGTAAGAGGCAGGAGAGCTCTCAGAGGGAGGCGACCAGGACGGCTGGGGAATTGAGAAAGTATCCTGTCATTTTGACATGTAGAAAATTATACTGAGATGCTCTTGGAGGGCGTGGATACAGTTAAAGATAGTGATAAAGCAAAGCAAGCAGAAATAACTGTTAATCACAGAAACAATAATATTGTACAATAAAGGAACCATATTCTTAGTATGTTTAGCAGTGATCAACTTTATATAGTTATAATAATATAAACACTGAATATTGATTTAATGAAATAGACGTAACTGGAGAATGGGGGAAGGTACATGTGCATATGTGAGGCCTATGGATATCAACATATAATGTCTAAAATTGATAAATTATCCTATGTGATTATATTAATTAGACATATAAGATTTTAAAAAGCAGCCCGGACAGGCGTGGCTCAGCAGTTGAGCATTGACCTGGGATCCCAGAGATCGAGATTCGATTCCCTGTCAGGGCACAGGCCCAGGTTGCGGGCTCGATCCCCAGTTGGGGCGTGCAGGAGGCAGCCCATCAGTGACTCTCCCATCGTTGAATTGATGTTTCTCTCTCTCTCTCCCCCTCCTTCTCTCTCTCTGAAATCAATAAAGATATATTTTTTTAAAAAAAGATTTTAAAGACCAGAAGGAACGGCAAGTTAGAAATGGGAAGGAGGGTGGAGGAGGCAGGGACCCACGGTTCACTGTAAAACTTTTAGCCTCATCTGACTTTTAAAAGCTATGAGAATATATTACTTTGATAAACAAAAATTAGGAATTAAAATTTAAGTGTTCAGTAGCCCTTCTGTGCACATGTCACTGATACAATTTGATGTACATTTGATTAATATGACACGTAGTCCAGCATATGACTGATGTCCTTGGCTGGCAGGCTCATTTGTTTAACCAAATCCATTTTCACTTGCACACAGAGTAATTAAGTCAGACTCCTTTTGTCGGAAGTCATGCTGAAGGCATTTATCATTTCCTTCTACACCATGGAAATAGATTGGACTATGGCTCCTGGTTGCTGAAACTGTATGCTCATTAAAAATGGAGAGATGCATGCGATACTAAATTGAGCTTTTTAATTACTTTAGATTTAATGACGTACCTTTGCCATGTACTTAATCTTCAGCAAATATTTACCCTTCCCAAACTGGCAGATTTGCAATTCATAGCTTGTCATGTCAAATGAAGCATGTTCTCCTTCCCTGGCCTCCAGAAAGAGCTCTGTTCAAATTTGTGGTCTTTTTAAAAATAGCTGACACACTCTCCTTTGTGGGGAACTTTTAACATTTCCATCCTATGATTTGGCACTGACTCTCTCACTCATACCAACCTTAGTCTGTACTCATTGACATTTTTATTTCGGATACAGTTAATGTTTTTATTCTGTTATCTGGGTCATTCTCATAGAGATGGGTGGGTGGATAAATGGAGACAGATAGATACATAGATTGACTGACTGACTGACAGACCAAAGTATACTAAGAGTGTGTGAACTACAGTTTCAGATAACAGAGGATACACGCAAGCTTTAGTTTCAAGGTTTCCAGGCCATTAGCGCTGTTGTGTAATGGTCAGCTTCCCAAGCAGTGGCTACTAACCATCATTCTAACGCATCTCACACAGTTTCCCAAACTTTTCAATGAAAGTAGAATCAGGAAGATGGTCCACTAGAAAGTCTTAAAATAACTTCAAGACAGTTTTAAATATCCTTTTAACTTGTACAATGGAAGTAATGTGAGGAGCTGGAGCAGGAGGTGGCTATGGAAGCTGGGGACGGATGGATGTCTTCAGTGACTACTTCGTGACCGAGTCTTTTTTGATTCCCCATCACCCAAAACACTTGCAAACAGTTTCTAGACCAAAAATAAAATGATCAGGTAAGTTAATGGTACCTTTTTGAATTTTGAAGATGAGAAACTATGAGATGAGACTTAAAATTCTAGAGGTGACGTCAGGATTAGTGAGAGCAATGAGTTGGAAGTTGCTCTTTGTGAGCACAAAAACTTGGACATCAGGACTGCAGGCCTCACACCCCTGAGCTTGCCCGTGTGCTGTATTAATACTCTCTACTATGCCTTATGAGTCCTCGGGGCATGTACTTCTCGAATTTGAATCCCGACCCTGGCACTTACTAGCGGTGTGTCTTTTACCAAGTTCTTAATCTCTGTGCCTCAGTTTCATTATCTGTGAGTTTATCGATTAGCCCACTCGATGCCTATTCCAACTTCCTCCCACCATGATTTTTCTTACAGAGGGTGGAACTTTCCATTTCCAGAATCTCTTGCACAGCTAGTGTTCTGGATGTAAGTTAGACCTGCTAATCAAATGCATTCCCATAAACCTTTGAATTTAGACCTAGAGTATGTAGGAAGAGAGAAATGGGGCCTGCTCCATTCACTTTTAGCTGGTGTGTTAATTTGGAGGCAGCATGGTTCTGGAACTGTCCACTGCAGCGACAGCTTCCTGATCAGCAGGCAGCTTCCCGATTGGGAAGCGTCTGGACTGGAGCAGAAACTGTGTTACTTCGGTGCAGCATGTGTAGCAGCAGCTTCTTAATTCTTTGGGCTCCTAATAGTGATAGAGCCCCTTTGGCTGTTTAGGTCTGTTCATTGGTTTGAGTAGCAATTCCTTAAAACTCAGCCTAGAATGTTTCTGCAGCCCTCCCAACAATGGTATGAACGGTTTCATACTTGATACCTCTCTCTTTTGCTTAAAGTAGCCAAAATGATTTATGTTGGCTGCAACTAAAGGCCATGAACAGTCAACTTACCTCATAGAGTTATTGTGAAGCTTAATAAGATAAGGCTTTTATAGTACTTACAACATTACCTGGCATGCTTTTTAAAAAATATATTTTTAGGGCTTTTTCTGGCCTGAATCAGTGGTACTCTTACAACCATGAGTAACATAGATATTTATTAGTTTGTTGATTTGATCATTCATTTATTCACCCATTAATTAAAACAGATATTTGCTGAATGTCTGTTCTAATCAAGACGTGTTCTAGTTGCCTTAGGGTAGTGGTTACCAACCTAACTGAAACTGGAACCATCTGGAATCTTTTAGTAAAAACTTAATTTCTATGCCACATCCAAGACTTATTGAAGACAGGAAGTGTGTATATGTGTGTAGATATTTTTTAAATTGAGATACAATTTTCATACAAAGTACACAAATCTTACGTGTTACAGCTTGGCAGATTATATGTACATACCCGACTACTGCTCCGATCAAGATACAGAAAAACAGAAATGTACGTGAAAGATTTATTGTGTGCATGGGTTTTGGGGGGGCTCCTTTTAGAAGCTAAAGTTACAAATGTATTTGAGGTTTTGCCACTCAGAGGTCAAAAAAATTTAGTCATCTGGAATAACCAGTATAATTAGGTCGTCTTTCTCTTTTTTCTTCTTCACGGTACCCTACAAATTTGTATTCCTTTCTAGGCTTATACAGTAAGACCGTTTTATTTATATGTGAAATGAAATGAATTTAAGGAAGATCTTATGTAACAGAAAATTCCAAAATATCAATAACGTAGTAAATGTTACCAGTAATAACTTTGTGAGTAATAATCTTTGGCTCTGTTTATCTTCCTATGATTGGCATGGTTTATTTGCTAAAAGAGAGTTCAACTATCTTCTTAAAACCAAGCTATATACACCTTCTTTTGTGTGTGATCTCTTCAAAAAGAGTGACTATCCTGAGAGAGTAAAAATAATTATTTTCTCATTTTTCCAAAAGAGTGTTTGGAGCAAATATCTTGGTCTGTGGGCCATTGACTGCACAATTAGTATCGCAATTCTGAGGCTACCAGAGCATCAGGCATGAACTCAGTTATGAAGATAAAGTGTGTAATTATTTGAAAAGTAAATAGAAATAGTTGATTACTGAGAGAGAAAATGCCTTGTGCAAAACATTAAAAGTGTCTGCATTTTTTATAAAATCAACTAGAACAACTTTGATGTTGAGTGAGTCTGATAATTGGCTTATTATGGAATGAAACTTTCAGAAGCAAAATGCAGGGTGGACATGAACTATACTTTTAAGATGATCACATGTGATTTGGGATCAAAGTCTAGTATTGAAATACTGTTTCAAAGATAGCTGGGCCGTATTAGTAAATTAAACCAACTCGTGTCATCAAAGGGATAGAAAACATGAAAATTCTTTGCAGCTCATTTCTCTGTCTCGAGGCAAAATCTCCATAAATCAACCTTGGAGAAATGAACAAAGCCCGTTTTAAGCACTCTGAGAGGATGAGCTTTAGATTTGAAGGCAACCTGGCTGTGACATTTACCAATTCGTTGATCTGGCCGGTTAAGAGACTGAGATCCCAGTTGCTCACCATCTCCTGAGTGGCCCTAGATCGGCCGCTCTTTTCTGTTGGGACTCTGGTGACACTGGTCCCCTGCCTTCCCGCTGGCACTGCTGCTCCTGAGCCGGCAGCCAACTCAATCATCCTTCACCTAGAGCTCATCTGGGCTTTCTTAACTGGATGGTTTTAAGATTTTCATTTTTGTCTTTGATGGCCTGCAGTTTTCTCTTGTGCCTAGCCATAGAGCTCTTTTTATTTATCCTGCTTTTAAAACACTGTGGCTGCTAAATTTGAGAATTCATGCTTTCATCAGTGCTAGGAAATTCTTGCTCACGGCGCGTTGCCTTTCCCCTTCCCTGTTACCTCTGAAATTCCAGGCAGGTGCACAGCAGACCATGTTACTTCGATTTATAGCTCTTATTTTTTCTGTGTGTGTGTGTTTTTCCCCCTCCATCTCCTTTTGTCTCTCTGCTAAATTCTGATTGTCTTTAAATTTTACTTCTATTTTCTAATTTTCCCCCCAGCGGTGTCTAATCTTGTTTTGCCCAACTATTACGATGATTTTTCGCTTTTCTAGTTATTTTTGTTTCTTTTTCTAATTTACCTGTTCACTTTTTGTGTCTCTTGCTCATACCTAAACTTTCTACTTCATATTATATTTTTTAACATGTGAAGCACGTTTGTTTTATATTCTGTGCTTTATATACTGTATTAACCTCAGTATTTAGTATTTTTGTATCATTGCGGCGCTCGCTCTTTTTGTTTTCTCACTCACAATAAAGGGGTCTCGTTCAGTGTGTATTTTGTGAGCATTGTCTTTATTGTGAGCTCATGTTCAGTGGATCTTTCTTTCTTTTTTAAATCCTCACCCAAGGGTATTTTTTCCATTGGGTTTGAGAGAGAGTGGAAGGGAGAGAGAGAAAAAAACATGGATGTGAGAGAGACGCATCGATTGGTTGCCTCCGGGGATCGAACCTGCAACCGAGGTACGTGCCCTTGGCTGGAATCAAACCCATGGCCCTTCCGTCAGCAGGCTGACGCTCTAACCACTGAGCCAAACCAGTCAGGGCTCAATGGAACTTTATTCGAAGGGTTTCTTTTGAGGTTTGGGCTGAGAGTACATTTTTTCTAAAGGGGATTTGCATTTAGTTTCTCTAAACATAGGAGGGCACATGAATCTGGACCCATATTAAAATAAATACCTGGCTTTGAAGTTTTTAGACCACAAAACGGTCCCCACTGAGGTCGTAAACATATGTGAGGTCTGGTTTATGGTTAAATCTTAGGAGAGCTGTTTCTCTCTCTCTCTCTCTCCTCACCAGAGGATATGTTTTGTTATTTTAGAGAGAGAGGAAGGCGATCAGGAGAGAGAAACATCAGTGTGAGAGAGAAACATTGATCAGCTCCCTCCCCGGCCAGGGTCTGAACCCTCAACCTAAGTACAGGCCCTGACGGGAGCCGAACCTGCAGCCTTTTGGTGTACAGGTCGAAGCCCCTCCCAACTCAGCCGCCGGCCAGGGTTCCTCCTCCTCTCACGGAGGCAAAGCCGAGACGAACACGTTTCCTTACTGTGACCTTTGCAAGGCACACATATTTTTCCAGCCCATCTTCCTCGAGGGCGTGCGTCAGGGCTCTGAGCGTGATGCGGGGAGCCCCCTTCCAGCACCCCCTCCTCTCCGGACCCTAGACTTCATGCCTGAGCCCTGTGTGCCGTCAGAGCTGCTGGGCTAGGTCTCCGTTCACTTACCGCTGGAATGCCTACTCTCATTTTGCTTTTGGTCTCTAAGGACTTTATTTACTTTATTCCGGCTCAGTCATGCATTTTAAAATATTTTAAAAAATATTTTACCCATTTCTAGATGTTTGGGAACAGGGAGGATTTTCATAATATCTTGCACAACATATTCTTTTGTCAAAACGAGAGAACTATCTCTGCAATTACTAGAATTACCCTTGTAAAGGTGCAAATTCAGTTCCACATTGCGCCTGCTTCTAGCCCTTCAGAACCCACGACAGAAACGCTTTCTACACAGATACGCCCTAACCCCTCACGTCCCAAATGCTCTGCCGTGCAGTCAGCCCCAGCGTCCACTTCTTCGCTGGCTATAGGCCTTCCTGCATAGGCCGCACCATATTGTGCTACTTTAAATTTTGTTCGTGGATTTTTCCATTTTCTCTGAAGATTTTGGTCCAGGAGGGAAAGCTCAAAGCTTTGCTCTCCTTCAGATTCAGCTGTAAATGAGGTAAGAGAGGGAGAGGGAAGGAGATTGAAAATTATCTCTTATAACTGTTGTATTTCCAGTCTTCTCATACCTTTTTAAATTTAACTCAGCACTACAATTCTGACTCAGCCAGCAGTCATTTTGTGAACCCTGGGTCTTTTCTGCCCAATTTCCCAACCTTTTTATTTTTTATTTTTAATGCAGCCTGTTTCTCCTTCAGTATATTTACTCACCTAAACTTTTGCCTGAAGCTCTGTGATTGGTTTATAATTTCCATCAACTTCCAAAAACCACCACCGCCATCAGGCTCCCTGGAGATTGAGTCATTCCAGTCCCACCTACACTCTGCTGCTGGTCGCCCCTGGGGACACGTGTTGGGGGCCAGCTGGAGGGCCCTACAGCCTGGGCTCCTGTGTTTGACACTCCCCCACACAGAGGCATCTGCTGTTCCCACCCACACTGGGATCATGTTTGCTCTGCAGAGCGCGCACTTGGGACCTCTCTGCAGTCATAGTCCTGCTGCTGTGAGATGGGTAATGTTCGCTGTGAGATGGCTAATGTTCACTGTGATTCATCCCAGCAGCTCCGATGCCAGGATGGGGCAGTAACTGTTGGTAAAAATGATGTTCCTTCTAGTTGGGAATGAACGCTTGTCCCTCTGGCCTTTCCCCATCATATGCATCTATCACTGGATAGTGGACATAGAGGAGCATTTACGATCCACTTTTTAAAACCCCAGATGTTAAATGACAGAGGCCTTTATAATCACACGTAACAACCCTGCTGCTGATACTACTCTTGTCACTATGGTGATAATTATAAAGTAGCTTTTATTTATTGAGCACTTACTATGTGCTAGGCTTTATGCTAATAAATCGTTTAATTCTGACAACAGTTCTATGACGCAGGAGCTGTTATTATCCCCATTTTACAGGCGAGGACATGGAAAGTCAGAGATGTTAAGTAACTTGCCCAAGGTCATATAGCCAATAAGCTGCGAAGTGAGGACTCAAATTCAAGCCCCATAAATGTAAAGTCGATGCTCATCTGTCAGGATAGAAGCATTTAGCGTTCCGATCGATGGCTATGAGCCTTTTTACAAAGGCCAGAGCTTAAATCCATGTTAGGTCTGTCCTTTAAGGTAACAAATTTGAAAGTATATACACACTGACACCGAGCTGCCTGCCCTTGCATGGAACTGGTTTGGGAGCTCCTTTGTGAGAACTGCTTTCCGAACCAACTGTGAAACATAAGAGAAGCGATTTCCTTTTTCAGATAAACCTTGATTTTATATATATATATATGTATATATATATATATATATTTTTTTTTTCTTTCTTTTTCAAATAATTTTAATTTTTCAATTATTGTTGACATACATTATATTAATTTCAGGTGTGCAGCATCGTGGTTGGACGTTTATATTCCAAACCTGCTTTTTACCCCATGCTTGATCACCTACATTATTTATCAGGTTTCACTCCTAATGGCTCTTGACAGTTTCCAAAAAGGGAATTCTGCCCTCTGAGGATGGAAATTTGCCACCAATGAGGACATCCCGAAGACGGACACTGACAGAGCGAATGAAGTCACTTCCTAAGAGGCTCCAGGGTGCTCTCAGCAATGGCAGCAGTTTTAAAATAAGAGTCCTCCCCCCCTTCAATATTTTGAAGAGGGAACAGTCAGCTATATGTTTACATTCTGGTCTGTTGGTTTACAATTCAATCTGTTACTTCAGAGATGTACTTAATGTCAATTTGATGTGGAGTGAAATCTGTTTACACAGATATGCATCTCACAAACATTCTACTGTGTATAGAAAAACATCACTTTCTTTGTCTTTCACAGTCTCAGAAAGTCTTACTGCTGAGGTCAACACCGGAACAGGCTCGGTTCTGATGAGTTCTGTTCTATTCCTCCTTAAATCTTAAAATTAAGAAATATTGATTTGTAGATGTGGCCAGATTGTGAGGCTCCTGCTTTCCCAGCAAAGGAGAGGGATCTCCCTGCCATATGTCTCCAAGCAGCATTTGTAAAGTGCTTATTTTTTCTTATGGTGAAGGTTAAGGTTAAAGTTTCAAGCATCATCTTAATTAGCTGCTCACATTTAACTTAATTCTGCTGAAGTAAACAGTCATCTTCAAAAATAGCAGTGTTGCCAGAGCAACCTAGATCTGCACTGCTGCTCCTCCTTGCTAGTCACAAGCTCCTCGCTGCCTAGGCCGGGATATGAAGAATCTGCGAAGGCCTCCCGTGTAAAACGAAATGCAAAAACCCTCTTGGGGGAAATATTTCAAATGATTGCTTCAGGGGTTAGAGCGCTCCTAATTCCAAATGGCTGCTGAAGGGGACTGCCTCTCGGGTTCCCGGTCTGACAGCCTGGCCTCATTGTCCCCTCTCAGGGCTTGATGGGGGCAGGGGGATCGTCAGTCTTGTTCCCTCTCCAGCAGTAAGGTTCTGGTCCAGAAAGCGAACTGAAACAGATAATTCCCCGATGGCTTTTCTGGCTGTTAAGGGGGTCAGGTTCTGAATCTTTAACTGGTTCCTGCTTAACAAAGTGCAAAACTAAGCAGTTTTAAATTCAGCCTCAGGCTAAGCCTCAGTCTCGCAGTAAAGAAAAGAATTGTTAAGCATTTTTAGGACCCAAGCCTGTGGTTCCTAAGCTCTTATTATCCGAATCCGCTAGGGAGGCTCGGAACTCCCCTGCCCAGCTCAGTGTCACCAACATGCAAATCTACCACTGGTCCTAATTATGGCAAATGATAACCAGATGAAGATCATTTTAATTAAGAACATTAATGAGATTAGCCTTTTCCTGTTCTATTTGCCAAACCCTTCATCACGTGATTCTGGAGACTTGGCTTTTGTCTCAATTTTTTTGTCTGAAGGAGATCAGAATGTCCCCTTCCCCACCCCGCAAAGCAGTATCCCGTTTTGGAAGTGATAAGCTGGCACTGCGAGGGTTTTTTGCTTGAGAAGATTTGCCTTTAAAACAAAAAAAACCTTGAGGCTTCTCAGGAAGTCCTTTTTTCACTCTCACACTCTTTTTAGTCCCTTTGGACTGAGAGGAAAAGTCAAAGATAATTGTTTTCTTTGTAGTTCATTTTGTAGCCCATTAAAAAGAAGAGAGAGATAAAACCCAATAGAAAAGCAGTAAAGAATTCGAGTAGACAGTTCCCAGTTTAGGAAACTGGAATGGCCAGTGAGTGTATGAAAAGCAGCTCAGACATGCAAGAAATCAGGGAAATGAGAACCCAGATAAGAAGACAGCATTTGCGACGTCTAGGAGTATTGGGGTTCAGCCAAGCAGTGGGAAAACTGGAAAGCCCAGGCTCTGCTGCTGGGAGTGTAAATGCCACAACCACTTTGCATGAGGGGAATTTGGATCTAGCGAAATTGATGAGATTCCCTTCAACTCGGCATTTCCACTTCTGGGTGTGTTTCCAGGGAAGGCCTCACACGCGCACAGGCGGCTCCCTGAGGCCTTGCTGGGGATGGTGAAAAGCTGCACACAGCTCTATGCCCATCAGCACGAGAATGGATGAAAAACCCAGCAGTGTGTCCCTACAGTTAGATACTGCATAAGGCAGGCTCCGACATCAACAAGGGCTCCAAGCAAAAAACCACACCGTTGAGTGAAAAAGAGCAAAAGTTTGCTCACTGAAATTAACGACCACCACCCACAAAGCAACATTTTATTACTTATGGATCTATATCTATATCTATATCTATACATATGGTATAAAAATGGGCTGGAAAGAATAAATTTTTATGTAGAAGTGTCAATTTTAATTGAAATGTTTAATTCTTTAACAAGCAAATATGATAATATCGTAATTGCCAATTTGGAGTGGTATAACCTTGAATGTTATAGTTTCCTGTAAATTTCAGAACATTTCAATTTCTTAAGAAAAATATAATATGCCAAGGTAAAAGTAGCTTACAGATCAGACCGTAGAAACTGGCCTTAGATAACTGCCCTGGGCGCCTAGTTTTAGGGCTGTTCAGCGATGGCACAGATCCTTGTTTTCCCCAGCATTCATTTTATTTCTCAGCAGTTGCATTTTGGAGGACCCTGCCCTTGGCCCCTGCATCTGTTAGTCATTAGGATGAAGGTGACAGCATGTGCCCCCACCCCTCGGGTCATTCATTCCGTTTTAGCTTCAGATGTGAACAAGCACCGACGGAGGCCGTGGTTTCAAAAGCACCTGACCAGACCTTCCATCCTTTTGAAGTGTTAAATTGCCTTAATGGCTTGATATCTACACCCTCCCCCCTCCCTCCCCCTCGGTAAGTATGTGGATTTATCCTTTAAAGGAACAGTTGCACATTCTAAAATGTATAAACCCGCGGGGTTACTATCAGGCAAAAGTTGGCTTAAGCTTATTGATTTTGGGGGGGATCATTAGTTTTATGGTATTAATAAGATAGGAAGCGAGGTGTCTTAACAGTCCAATGCTGGTGTTATTATGTAGCCGGGGGAAAGGAGGTAGCCAGATAAAACCAGAGGGATGACTCAAAACAAAATAGACTGAGGAACAAAATAGATCCAGAGACACAGAAGCACAGAACAGACTGAGGGATCTCAGAGGGAAGGCGGGGGTCGGGGAGCGGGTGGGGAGATGAATCAAAGAATTTATATGCTTATATGCACAACCCATGGACACAGGCAATAGTGTAGGGAAGGCCTGGGGGGCAGATGCAGGTGGAGGGGATCAATGGGGGAAAAAGGGGGGGATATCTGTAATACTTTCAACAATAATTTTGTCTTTATAAAAGAAAAATGAATCAAGCAAGTTGCTGATGGGATGGGGTGAATAGAGGCCCTTTACTTGCAGGGCAGAAACCAAAAGCTTCTTGGACTGCAAGGGGTGGGAGAAATACCACCATATGCAAAAGAGGGGAAAGGAAAGGATTGTTTTGGAGTAGAGTACAACAAATCTATGGAAGGCTCAGCAAAAACAAAACAAAAGAATGTAGACACCTTATTATTTAAACCACAGACTGGGATTATTTTTGGCATCAAAACTCAGCCCTCTGGACACACTGGTTTGGGGTGGGAACTTCTCACAGTTGGCCCAGGCATATATATCTGCCCCGCTCCTCCAGCATCTGACTGCATATGTAATGTAATCATGATACATGTATACCTGTAATGAATCCTGTGATCTGGGGCCCTTATGAGAGTGAAAGAAGGTGCAATTTTTTTTTTTTTTTTAGAGAATTTTGTGAGTTTATCTGAGTTTATATAAGCCAAACTGATGATATGCTGGGAAGCAAGATCTCAAATCCTCCCCAGTGCTATTAATAATTAATTGAGACAACAGGCATAAGCCAAGGTTGTTCTCCCTGTCACCCTAGTGATAGTGCACATTTACAGTGAGGAATGACCACTGAAGTTTCCGCCTGGCTTCTCTGCGAGTCCTCCATAGCCTAACCTGGCCTCTCCTCTCTTGTAAGAATTCTCTGCCCTTGGCCTGCCCCACGAGGCCCCCACGGGCATTTCTGCCTTCATGCCTTTCTCTACTGGTACAGCTTTTCCCCTCGGCTTTGTCCGTCTGGAGATGACTCATCTTCCAGTCCTGGCATTTCTTTATCCATTCAAGGGTCAGAAGGAAGCTGGATTTTTCAAGGCAATGATGCAGAGGTGTGAGCCCCTGCCAGACTTTCACACAGCCTGTAGGGCTGGAAATAGGGCTTAATCCTGTTGATCCTGTCCACTCCTCTCATGGAGTGGGAAGGCAGGAGTGGAAGAAATAGAAGAAGAGATGAAGGACAAGAAAGTGAGATCTGGAGCAGGAAGATGCAGGCTAGGAGAGCAGGACCCCCAAATCCCCAGGCCAGAGCCCCTCATGTACTAAAATGGTAGTGTGACCCATGTAGAGAACTTATGAGGCCTCTGGAGTTGGACTGCTCTCAAAAGGACTGGACGGAAATGAGACATTGCATCTACAGATGCTAATAAGTGACCACTGATAATCAGGAGCACTCCCCCCCGCCCCCCTTGTTCTTCTCATGCCCATAAGTTTTTCTTAGAGCCACACAGAACCCAGTCAACCTCCAACAGACAAACCAAGGCAGCAGGATTTGTCTTAGGAGTGTGCTGGGCAGTGCCCAGAGAAAGGGGCAGCTTCCCCTCTGAGCAACATAGGAGACTGTACATGCCACACATTCCTTCTTTCCTTAAATCCTGATAATTCTCCATATTTCAGAATTAAGTCGTAGGCTTCGTTCAGCTCTGTACAGCCTTGAAACCACAGATCCTCCCAATTAGCAGTGTTAGTAGAAGAAACTCTGGGCAAATAAGGCCAAGTGGGCAGGGATTGATGCCAATGCCAAGGAGACAGAATTCTAACTATCAAAGCTATGCAGAGGAAACTTGTTAAAGGTGAAGGCTAAAATGTTCCACAGAGGCAAAATCCTGCTGTGCATTTATCAACCACGGAAGTAGCCATGAAGATTCTTAGAAGGAACCCCCATTAAACACCTGGGTTTCTAAAAGCGAACGGCGACTCTCACAGAGCACAGCCATTAACCTCAAACGCTCCATGCTAATTGATCGTCTCAGATTCCTGAACTCAAATTAGCATCTATACTTTCTAAAGATATAAAAAACAGGTTTATAAGAATCTCAAATATCTGTATATTTTCTCTCTTTGGTCAAGAGAAAAGTTAACAGCCTTGGCCGGTGTGGCTCAGTTGGTTAAGCATTGTCCTGTACACCAAAAGGTCGCAGGTTCGATCCCTCAGCCAAGGCACATACCCAGGTTGCAGGTTCCATCCCTGGCCCGGACGTGTGTGGGAGGCAGCCAATTAATGTTTCTCATTCACATCATTGTTTTTCTCTCTCTCTCCCTCTCCCTTCCTCTGTTTGTTATAGGAAAAAAAATCAATTAAAAACGTATTTTTAGGCAAAAAACCCACAACCCATCCTTCTGCCCACATTTAGGAGCAGTAGGAAAGGAGAAGCAATCAGCTTTATTTGCTGGTGAAGAAACAGTCATGTCCAAAAGGCCATACCAGCCCTGTGATTAGAGAGATGGCTTTGTAGTTACAGTAACACAGACTTTAAAAGGAAATCAAAGACTGAAATGAACTGGAGCAGTGCTCAAAAGAACTGACGCAGTGAATGACAGCCCATGTTGTTATTGCTCTTTGGAAAGGGGAGGTGGGGCTTCTTTGAAGATGAGTTGTAGTCTGCTTGGCGTTTGCATGAAAGGTAGAGAAGATAGGCTAGTTTTGGGCTTCCTTTGGACACTGAATTTAGGACACCTAATCTCAAAAATCAAAATTAAATATAAAAATGAAACTCCCATGAAAACTTAAAGTCCTGCATATCAGAGTCATCGACCAGCTCCTTAATGAGTACATGCTATGCTCCTTGGACTGTCCTGCATAAGTGGCTGCCGCGGGTGCGCAGTTTCAGGAACTCTCCAGCTGTCCCAGTGTTACTGCCAAGCATCCCCTTCTCTTTCATTCTTTCCATTGCCCTGCCGCAGCCCCTGTCTTCCTGCCTTACGGCCCCAGGACCCGATCATCTGTGGGGAAGAAGGTGGGGCGGGACCCCTCATCCTGCCATTGCAGGACCCCTTTCCTCCTCCCCTGGCTCTTTCACAGCAGGACCATTTGTTAGGCAGGCACTATTTGCCAAGCCCCGAGCTAAGGCTTTTTTTGTTTGTTTGTTTGTTTGTTTGTTTGAATAATAAAGTAGGCCACCAAAGGAAGTTTTACAGTTACTCCTTCAGAGGTTTGTTTTCATTCCCCCCCCCCCGAAATGATCTCAAACTCATAGAAAACTTGCAAATACAATACAAATAACTTTTTCTCATGAATTATTTGAAAGTTGCTAACCTGATGCCTACCACCCCAGTTTCCTACAAGCAAGGACATTCTTCCACATAACCCCAATGCTACCGTCCAAATCAGGAAATTAACAGTGATAATGTTACTGCCACATGATCCTCAGCCCCCATCACGCGGTTCCCATCATGTCCTTTACAGCAAAAAGATCCAGTTGAAGATCAAGAGTTGCATTTAGTTGTCATGTCTCTTTAATCTACTTCAGTCATGAACAGTTGCTCAGTCGTTCCTTGGATTTCATAGCATTGGTACTTCTGAAGAGCGGGCCAGTCGTTTTGTAGAATATCCCTCAATTCGATTTTCTCTGACACTTCCTTGTAGTTGGGTTCAGGTGATGCCCCTTGGGCAGGACTATCAGAGGCGATGCTGGGCCTTCCTGTTGCATTTGGTCAGATGGCACCTGATTTTGTTTTGTCCCATTACTGGTGATGCTCACCAAGGTCACTTGATTAAGGTATTTGCCAGGCTTCTCCACTATAACAGTATTTCCCCCCCTTTGTAATTAATGACTGTTTTGGGGGGAAGTACTCTGAGACTTGTAAATATCCTGTTCCTCATCAAGCTTTCAATTATTTTACGGGTTCATGGTTTTCTATTTTAATAAATGGATTATAATCTGTGACTTTCATTATTTATTTTGATGCTGAGGTTGTTCCAGATTTGGCCAGGAGAATCCCCTTTGGGCTGGCCTCTGCCCCCTCCCCAGTGCTGCCATCATTCTTTGAGGATTCTAGAACAGTAGGAAGCTCCAGGCTCGTCTTGTACTTTCCTATCACCAGCCTGGAATCAGCCATTCTTCAGGGTGGGCTCAGTGCTTTGTTGTTGGGCTAATTGTGTGTGGGATCAATGAATGCTTGTGCATATGTGGGTCTGTGTGTATCTCACAGAACGTGTCCACATTCTTTTCTGATGCTCTGATGCTTTGGATCATATACTTTTCTGTTCCCTACGGACCATAGAAATTCTAGAAGAGAGATCATTTAGTAGAACTCTTGTTTTGTAAATGAGAAAACTAGCTCAGAAAGGTGGTCTGGCTTGTTCAAGGAGGCGTATCTAGCTGGTAGCAAAACTAGAGTCAAAACCCAAAATCTCAGCTCCTTTCCTAAAACTCCAACCACTCATCACACAACTTTCTTCATCACTAGCAAGTACAGATATTTTTATTATAACTACTAATTGAGTTAGTGGGGATGGGGAGTGGGTGTGTAGAATTAAAGCTAGTAATGAATTACAGCTTATTTCAGAGCAAAAAAGGGAAAATGTACAATTTTGATTTAAAGTATAAAAGTTTAAAGCATAAAACTGGTGTCTGTATAAGGAATTAAGCAATTTACAAATAATTTGTTTAAGATCTTTTCTAGAACACAATGATAAGAAAATTCTTTGTTTCAAAAGACTTAAGAGATTCTTATGTTAAGAATTAGGGTGCCCAGAGAGGTACAGAAAATTCGATCAAGAACTAGGATTTGGCTCCAATTTCGGTTTCTTATTGTCTATCATTAAATCACTTAGTTTATTTGTTACTGCTCCTTTAAAAAACACAAAGGTGGTGATTTTAATTTAGAGATAAAGAATCTATAGGATTATAGTAGAGAGTAAATAAAGAAATGTCTGAACTGTGTAAACGCCCAGACCTGTCCTCATTAGGGGTCTTCACTGTGTTTGTACAATGGCTTTGGCATCAGGGGAAGCTCACTGACTTTCACCAAATGAAGTTTTTAATTGCATAAAATAAAATACATAGCTTACCAAGGGAAAAGTTGAAATGTAGTTATTAAAATACTTAAAGAACAAATGTGTGATATTGTAATGAATATATGCTTTTTAAATTAGTGCTTAAATAATAAGATCCAGTGTTGGGACTAATAACTGTGGTGATTTCATAGTAGTTGTCTTAGTCTACTTGGGCTGCCATAACAAAATACCATAAACTGGATGGCTTAAACAACAGAAATTTATTTCTCACAGTTCTGGAGGCTGGAAGTCCAAGATCAGGGAACCAGCATGGTCAGGTTCTGGTGAGGACTCTCCTCCTGGCTTGCAGAAGGCTGCCTTCTTGCATCTTCACATGGCCTTTCCCAGGTTTTTGCACATAAAGAGGGAGAGGAGAGAGAGAAAGACATAGGGGAGAGAGAGAGAGATAGCTTCCTCTTCTTATAAGGCTACCAGTCTTACCCTTTATGACTTCATTTAACCTTAGTAACTTCCTATAAGCCCATTTTCTTTAAGGATTAGGGCTTCAACATATGAATTTTGGAGAAACACAGTACAGTCCATAGCATAGTAATGGGCATAAATGATATTTCAGAACATCTTCAACAAACTATAATATGATATGAAAATAGCTGTGAACTATTGGTGACAAAGTCACAGGCATTGCTGCTAGTGGGTTTATTGCCTACATTCATCATGGAAGGAAATGCTTGACTTTAGGTAGAGGTTAGTGAAAATAAAGATATGATATTTTTCCCATCCAACTTCACAGCCACCTTGAACTTTACAAGGACCCCAGGCTAAGAATCCCTGAAACATGCAAGTAAGATGTTCTTGTTTTGAGCAAACAAGGGGCATAACCCCAGAATGGTGGGAACAGATTCTGAAATCATCTGATTCTGCCCATTGCCCATTACCTGGGAGCAGTAAGTGTGTGGAGTTGAAAAGAGACATCATCTGCTCTTGGCTGGCTTTCTGGTATTATGGAATATGTCTGGTATTGGGATGTGTTTGTCTTGCAGACAGCAGTCACCTAAATGCTACACAAAATGATTCCTGGACCTCTGAGAACTTCTGGTTTGACCCTTCTGTGAAAGACCAACCAGACACCGAGACAGAGGATGATGGACTCCGGAAATCCCTGGATAGATTCTATGAAATGTTTGGCCACCCACAGCCAGCCTCTGGAAATCCACTCTCCACATCTGTCTTGCAGTGCCTGTCTCAGAAAATCAATGAACTGAAGGGCCAGGAGAGCCAAAGGTACGCCCTCTGCAGTTTTCAAATGGCCCGGGTCATTTTCAACCGGGACGGCTTTGCAGGGCTACGGAGGCATTCCCGGGCCACCCGCTTCTACCCCCTGGGAGAGGGAAGTCAGCCTCTGGATGACGAAAAGCCAACCCCAGGGCTTTCCAAAGATATTATTCATTTCCTCTTGCAGCAGAATGTGATGGAAGACTCATAACTGGAGCCCGTGGTGAGAGCAGGCCGATGGATGCGGAGGGCAGCCCCGTGGCCAACGCTGTTAGCGCACCCCAGGTCCCCTCAGGTCTTTCTCGCCAGCTCTGTGTGCCCAGCCCCGGCTAAGTGCTCTGCAGTCACCAGCTGGCATCTGCGATCAAGCACTGGAGGCTGTTGAGCCCATACACAGAGCCACTGGTGTCTGGGAATCTTGCAGCCCCCGTGGCCACACTCCCTCCTACCTTTCCCTGAGGCCAGGGCTAGTGACTGACTGGTTTGGGAGTTCAAAAGCCCAGCTTTCTCGTCTCAAAGAAAGAGATGCTCTGAGGCATATTTACTCTCCAGAGCTCCTCTGAAGCAGGCCGATGCTGTCCTTCTGGTCACTCGCTCATCGGTGTCGCCTAGGAGCCTTTCCTTAACGCATCTCTTGTACCTGATTCCGTGACTCGGGGTCTGCTTCTGGGAGAACCTGACCTAAGGGAACAGGCTTCCATCAGATGATTTTTTTGAAGGGAATAAAGTTCTGTGCTGAATCAAGTACAAGAAGCATACCCGGTTGTAAAACTGCGACCACGTGATTGAGAACGTAAGTCCCAGAATAATACAAAGATTTAAATATGCTTTCAAAAAAGCGCATCGCATCTTAGTCAGACCCTTGCCTCTCCAAATCCAGAATTGCCTATTTCATAATACTAACTGGGAGTGGAAGGAACATTGGCGGCTTCTAGAATAACAGCCGAGGTGCGCAAATTAAGGAAAAAATAAAAGAAAGTCTCTTTGTCTCCACCAGATTGCAAATGTGAAGGGTCAGGAGAAAACAAGCATGTTCCACTCACCCCAGTCTGTGCAAGCTCAGCTATGACAGGCTAGGCGACGCCTGTGGCCTTGTCAGTTCGCAGTGGAAGAGAGGGAGGAATCCCTTGCCCAGGTGGACTCCTTTCTCTGTTGTTTGTGCCTTCTGCCTGCCTGCTGCCAGCACCCTCTGTCGCCCTCTGAACGGTTGGGCCCCTCACCCTTGCCCTGTCCTGACTTCACCAGGGAGCAGCTTTACCTTTTATTTTTTTAGATTATTTTTAAAATGTACTTCTTAGTTATAGTTAACATACAATATTATATTAGTTTCAGGTGTTCCACACAGTGATTGATGTTTATGTACCTTATGAAGTGATCCCCCAATAAGTGTGGTACCCATCTGACATCATACAGTGTTACTGACTATATTCCTTGTAGCTTTAAATCTCCGGTGCAGGCTTGTGCTGTCAGATGATCCCCATTTGAGACTCAGTTGGTAGATGACATCACCGGGCACGAAGCTCCCTGAAACTGTCATTGGAAGCCTCACACTAATCCCTAACTTGACAGTTCTCCAAACAAATTACATTGACATAAAATGGTTATATCACTTGTTTGGGGGGGGGGGGGGGGCGGGGACAAGAAGAGAAGCTGGCAACACTGCAATTAGATTTGAGAAACTTCAGGTGAAATTTCATTGGCATAAGACCCCCTGAGCTTTCTAGAAACCAGATTATGCAAGTAGATCAGCCTAACCATGTACATTCAGAGTGAATGTGTCCTCGCAGGCAGGTTTCTCAGGGACTCTTGGATGGAGAGAGAAGTTTTAAAGGTGAGGAATTACATACTAAGGCTTCCAGTTCTGGGAAGATCAGATGTAAGACGTGCAGAGGCACCCCTGGAAGGAGGCCTGAATGGTGGGAAATGAACAGGCCTCTGAGAGACACTTGAGAAAGCCAGCCTCCAGGCTTCCCTCTGACCAGCAATCTTCCTCCATGGACCTCTCCTATTCAGTGCCCCCAAATAGTGATGAAACCAGTGGGACTTATAATTGGAAATCTACAGGTTGGATTTTAAGGTCACTCATTTTGTTGTTTTTTTAACGTGAAGCAAATTAATAGATGCCCTTGAATAATGCCGTAGTTCTTAGTATTATGCAGTCACTGAAATATTGGAGATTAGTTTCCATGGCTACCAACAGAACGAAACTGGCTTACTTTAGACTGTTTTTAAAGGACAAAACACACAAGCTATTTGAATCTCCATGCCCGGAAGCAGTAGCTTCTATTTGGCCGGGAGATTTTAGTATCAATAATTTTGTAAACTTTATTAGCATCGGTGCTGTGGGCTCTCCGCCAGCGGTTAGACTCTGAAAGCAGAGAATTTACAAGTCTAAATGCCAGAATCACCTGATGGTAAAAAAGGAGTGGGGCCTCGTCTTGTTTGTGTCTCAGTAAGTGCTTGTGACAGGTCAGTACAAGATATTTGATTCCCTGCAGTCTTGTGTCTTAATTTGATCTTCATGGGGTCGGGCTGGCATGTTCCATTTATCTCTGTTTACCTGTAATAAAGACTAAGCGGTAAGGACATTGAGGCTCTGGCCTTTGGCATTATTGTCTAATTCTGGCCTACAGATCACTCACTGACCTATTATCATCCTATGAAGGTTCTGACTGGCCTATGATACCACCTGTGGCCCTTTCGGAGGTCTTGGGGAAGGTGGATTTGCTTGTAGGAACATCAGAACTCAAAAGGAGAGAACTGCGCCATGCTTGACGTTTGTGTATCACTCACTTCATTAGTCTCTTTGCGTGGCCTACGTGAGGGCACATGCAATAGATCTTATTAACGCAAAATGACACAATGATACTTTCAAAACTTTAAAGCTTACCTTGGAAACTTTTTAATGGGTTATAATAATCATGCAGAAAGTGTTTACAATTAAACATCTTGATGATTGTCATAAAGGGAATCCACCTGTGCAATCAACAGATATGAGCAACCAGCCCAAGCAGCCCCCATCTGAGCGGAGATTTTCATCTGGAAAACTGATGAGACTGGTTTGCTCAGACCAGTGTTTCTCAAACTGCTGCTAGTACACAAAATAATGTACATGGACAATGTTTATTTTCATTGTTATCTATTCAGTTTAATATATTAGAAAAATATAACTACTATGTCTAATCAGTGCTTTTACAGATGTTATGAAGATAAGCCTAATATAAGTATTTAAAATATAAAAGTGAATTGAGTTATTGAAAAAGCTAAATTAATAATAACTCAGGTGACATATAGATGTGTCAAGAATTATAAAAGCGGTATACTGGAGATGACTGAAATTCCGAATGCAATGGGATGGATAGCTGTTCTGTTTGCAGTCTCCCACCATCTCCCCCGGAATACTGTGGGACACTTCCATCAGGTGAACCCACGTCTACCTTGGCCTCTCTTTACCTTGCAGCCATAGTGCAAATCCTTTTAAAAAGCAAAACAGGCATAAATGGCTGGAAATTGAAGAGCAGGGGCTAGCCTTATCGAATATGAAAACATTTTAACTCTACAGCAATTAAAGCAGCAATAAAACAGAAGTAAACAAATCAAAGAAAAAGAGTTCAGTCCATGAATAGATATGAGTTCATGATGAAGGTAGCATTTCAGATGCATAATGAAAATGCGAAGTTTTTAGCAAATGGTATTAAAGTAACTGGCTTCCCACACTGGAGGAGGAGAGTGAAAAAGCCAGATTCCTCACTTGTCTCCTGATATCAAAATGAATTCTAGATGCTCTGGGGTAGGGCCTGAGTGGGCCCTTCACACCGGGTGGTCCGAGAAAGAAGTGGCACTTGAGCTGAGAACTGCAGGATGCACAAGAACCAGCTGCACAAAGGCCGGAGCATCCAGAAGAGGAATGAGCGTATGTAAAATCAGTGCGAAACTCAGCCTGAATGAGCTCAAACTGCCTGGACAGAGCGAAGCCCATGTTTGGAGCACAGCACGCAGGGGGCAGAGCAGTAGATGAGTTTCAGAAGCAGGCTTGGGCCTTTTAAGCCAAGGTGAGGAATTTGAGTTTTACTCTAATGACAGTGGGAAATGATTTCTGGATTTTAAGCAAGAGGATAAGAAGATATTCATAGAAATTTAGTACATCTTAAAGGCAACATTTCAGGACACTCGTAAAGGCTGAATTCCTAGATATTCAATAAACAATGAGATCCCTACCTCACACAATACACAAAAACAGATTCCAGGTGGATTGAAGATCTGAATGTAAAAAACGAGACTATAAAAGTTGCAGGTGACACTACTGGTGTTTTTATAATCCTTTCCTCTCTCTATTCCCATCCTCTCAGGTCACTTGGCAACGGCTGCCTCCCTCTACTTCCTTCTCCAGGGGACATCGTTTTCCCTGTGCGTCAGAGAGCTCAATGTTCGCAACCAGGTCACATTCAGAGGAAGACCATCCTATGGTGATCCGACTGACAGCCCTTTGGGAGAAATGGTTCTTTCATCCAAGAGGCTTGTGGACCAGGCTCAGGCCTGTCCACCGGATTGCAACCCACTGGCCTTATTCTCTCATTGCATTTTGAGAAACACTGGTCTGAGCAAACCATTCTTACCTCTGCCGTTTTCTTTCTCTTGCCACTGCTGTCGCCTGCTCCAAGCGTTCATCTCCCGAAAGCCCTCCTCAAGGTTCCACCGCTCCCAGCCTCTCTCGCATTGTTGCTACCACATTGGTCTTCCTAAATCCAGTCAGTACTGGATCCCATCCGCCCCCCACAGAAATGTCCCAAGCTCCTTAACACCCACAGGGTAAAGCGCCAGCCCAGGTCCACTCTATTCTAACCACTCTCTCCTCAGTCCTAGAACCTTGTATCCAAGCTCTAAGCCTCCAAAACCTTCCATCCTTTCTCCAGCCCCACGGCCCTACTCAACTACTCACGTATGCTTTAATCCTACCCAGCAGGGCCATCCTCTCAGTATTAACACATGTCCACCTTCCTTCCCCAAGAGGCAGCTTACCTTACCCAGGCTAGGCACAGCACAGTGCTGGGTAAACGCTGATCATGAGCTTGTTCTGTGGTCATGTCTCCTGTTCAGCCTCCTGGTGGAGCCCGCTTGACAAGTTCTTTTTCTTTCCTGTAACTGAAACCACAAATTTTAAATCAGGAGCAAGGGGCAGTGAGTGGGAGGTGGGTTTGTATGTCACGGCAAAAGAAAGAGTTCAACTGTAGGTATCAGAGGTGACAACACTCCCCATTAACAAGTGGGATGTTCAATGAGGCTCATATAATCCCTCGGGGCGTCATTTCCTTCTGCAAAATGAGGACATTAGCAAAGCTCCAAGTCCTCAGGCTCAGTCATTCTGGGCAAATCTCCGTGAGGGCGGATTCAGGAAACTGAGTTTCCAATTGATTGAGCTGTGTGGCGTTATTGCAGGGAGAATTAAACTATTGTTCATCACAATTCATTTCCTGAGTTTAGCCTCTCAGCCAATGTTTATTAAGCACCACTTACTCTGCAGTACCCTGGATTAAGTGCTGTGGAGACACAGAAGTGGTATCTCACAGGATCCTTGGCCTCAGAGAGTTTATTATATAATCAGAATTTATTATATAATAAAAGCTCACCACGATCATGATCCAGCAAATTACTTTCTGTTTGTTTACCTAAGACTTCTGTCAAGTTTTACTTGAACCATTACATAAAATCGCTGTGTGAACTATGTATTCTATGTGTCATTTCTACATTATTTGAAACACACACACACACATATATATGCACTTTATGTTTAGATATAAATATATGCATTGAAAATGTATGTATTTAGAATATCTCCATTGACAGGCTGAGTTTTTTTAACTTTTTAATAAACCAAAGGATGTGGGTTTTAAAACTTGTGTAAAAGTAGAGAATCGTGCTAGCTGCCCATTACCTAGCTTCAACAGCCATCAGCTTTGCCACCCTTTCTTATCCTTCCCCTCACTCCCCTTTTTGTGTGTGTGCTAAAGCATTGCTCCTTCAGTTATCAATAGCAAAGGGCCCTTATTTCATTTCCAATCAGTTATGGACCAACGCCAGCACACAGCTCGTGCCATGCCACCCACAACTTACCAGCGAGTTCAGCAACGCCCAGGGAATCAATGGCAAATATATGTGGGACTTGCTTTGAAATACAATAACAAATCAGATTGATTGCTGGGTGGATAGATGGTAGACAGACAAGAAATAAACAAGTACAGTAGATGCTGATGGTAAAATCTGGTGGGTACACGGGTCTTATTCATAAATTTTTATCAAGTTTTCAGCATGTTTGAAATTTTTCATAAAATGTTTCATAAAATATATGTAGGATATAGTTTCAGTGCATTAAATATCTACCCACATACATTTATAACTTGAAATTTTCAACTACCACAAACTTTTCTAAGACAATCCCCTGTCAGGGTGCTTGCAGGAGGCAACTGATCGATGTTTCTCTCTCACATCAGTGTTTCTCTGTCTCTCCCTTTCTCTTCCTCTCTCTCTCTCTCAAATCAGTGAAAGTGTATCCCCAGGTGAGGATTTTTAAAAAAATTGTTTGTTACATCAGAATGAATAGTTCATTTAATCTAAAATTAATATTTAATTTTAATGCTCCCCTCCTCTGGCCACACACAAAAATGTAAGTGGAACAGAGACCGACCATTGTTGATCGCACTCCCTGAAGTGTAAGAGGGAGCTTTTTGCGGGCTTTGTCCTGGTTTAAAGGACATGGACTGAGGGAGCGGTTAAGCAGGTGCCTGAGGAGTTCCATTCACGCCGCCTTTGCTGGCCGGCCTCCCAGAGCCAGAGGGCATCTGGTGCAGGCACATAATCTCTGATATGGTGATAAAGAGTAATTTCTTCTCAGGGAAACAATCGCTGTACTTTGAGAACTTGTGGTTGGATCACATCTTGTTCCATCTGAGCTGGTCTGGGCTGGAAAACATTCGGTTGACACGTGGGAAGCCACAGCTGCTGCGATTTTGCCCCGGGCTCCTTGGGCCCAGAGTAGTTTAAAAGACCTGATTCCAGACCAAACAGCAGCTCGGCTGCCACATTCGTGGAAGCCGCCTCGGACATACGAGCTGACTCGTCGGCCAAGACCAAGGTACAGTGATGACTCTTGATGAAACTGAGAACGCGGGGGATGAGAGAAAAGAGCAAATTCCTGCGCTGCTTTAGCCTGTGACATTTACTGGATAACTTCGCTTCCCTGGAGGAACCGTGCCTTTTCCATACCACTATGTTTCCTCCAGGAATAAGACTGGCCCCAGGCAAAGTTTCAAAACAGACTCTCACTCGCCCTTTTATAATCCTTGTTCACTGCAGTATTTCTAAATTCTCAAAAAATATGAATCTTTGGGACTTGGAAGTGAAACATCAGAAATTCTTTACGCATTACTATGGGCTTATTAAAATATTTCAATAAGTAAGAAATACACAGTTTAGTAGTATTTATAAAGAACTGTAGCCTAGAGCAAATATCCAAACATTGTAAAATTCCGGCGAGCGAGAATAATCTAACGTTCAAATCTAACCCAGCAAGTAAGCATTACAAATTTGAATTGTGATTTTTTTTATCACAATTCAAAATCACCCATTAATGAACTTACTTTGCTTCGAAAAGTTATTTCTTGGAACGCCACGCTTAGGATTCGCATAAAGCATGTCATAAAGAGCATAAAGTCACTGGTATTTATTTCGTTTGCGGGAGTGCCTCACAGTAAGTAAATGACCCTGAACACATCCTTCCGATGCGGCAACAGCTACAAGCCACGCAGACCAATCGCACTGTGACGTCCATGCGGCCTGCTCCTGCCCTGCTCCCGGGGACCTCCCCTAAACCCTCCGCTCCGCCTCAGCATTTCCCGATCTTGCTTATCAGCGGGTCCCTTTAAAGCAGCCGGGTTTCTCTGTTGATTGTTAAGCTTTCATTCTCACAGGGGAATCATAATACCTTTTCCTGTTGTCCCAGTTTCTCAACTAATTGGTCTTGGAATTTGAGATTTGGAAAGCATATAAATCTTCCAAGAAGTGCTGGGAAGGGATTCCCTTATGGAAGCTCTGCAGCTGGAGCTGCTTATCCCCTGGCCTTCTCTCTAACTACCCAAAGCCCCTTTCCACCTGGTCCCACGCGGCCTGCCCTTCCCCTACTTCATTTAAGTTTCAAAGAAACACAGTCCCCACCGGCAATGCTCCAGTTCTCTCTGGGTTGACTTTAGGTTCGAGGAGGAAAGCTATCGAATTGAACTCTTTCATCCTGAGTGTGAGGAACTACGTCTCCCATGGGGATTAGAAGCCTAATCAAGACAATGGGAGCATTTCTGCGAGGGTGGAAAAAAGAGGCCAAGGCATTCCTTCCAGAGAAGCAAATGCTTCTAAGGGTCAACGGGATAAACTGTGAGAACGGGGCTAGATGTTAAGACTATAAAACTGGTGGTGACTGAGTGTGGCCAAACAGGAGCGTGCCAGCCTCAACTAAAGGCATTTAAATTCACACGTTTAAAACAACCAAGCCGTACAAGCCAAACATAACCTACCTGAGCGCCAGGCCTGGCCAGTTTGGGATCTCCGCAGGGATGCTCCCGCGGGGCCAGTCTGCTTGGGGCCTGCGGTACCACTTTGCCTCTTGGGTCACACTCCTGCAAAGGTACGTTTTCCTCTTTCCTAAGTTAGCTGTGAATTCTGCCTCCACTGTACTTCTGGGGAGAAAGTACCAAATCCGGTATGTTTTCCAGTATCTCTCTTCCTACCTGCTAGAAATGTCAGGTTTGTCTGCCGAAAGACAAAAATATTTGAGTTGAGACTGGCTCATCCATTGGTGATTTACAGTTTAAGCAGTACCATCTTTATCTGGCAGTATTTTATTAGTTGGTGTTCTTTTCTCAGCTTTGTGAGTGAATGTAAAAGAAAGGAAAGGCAGCTGGGGGGAAGAAAGACACAGAAAGCAATCCCTTAATAAAACTTCTGAGAAGTGACCCACTTACATTTATATCTTTGTTACCCACATCAAAAATATGGGCAATTACATCTTGGGAGGTTTCAGACTATGCATATTTACTTAACAATAATGGCTCCTCCAGGACCATTATGAATTATTGGGAAATAAAATATTCATAGTGTAAAACTGAAATTAGCCTACATGGAGTTTTCCTGGAGTTTACATCTACAGAATACTTTTTTGTTGAGGAGAGGCCTGCCTGGAAGTAGTTATGCTCTAATGTTCACCATAAATAATTAAAAATTCAGCAGCAGCAGCAGCAGCAGCGGCAGAGTACCTCCTCTCAGAGAAAAGGGGCCTAAGGTCCACCAGATCTCTCGGAGTCACAGAGGAAGAACCCAGTTCCATTTCATGAGTCCTGAGGATAAAGACACAGAGAAAGGCCAGGGGAGTTCAGCAGGCAGAACACAGGAGGGAGACTTCAAAACGACCAGCACGGGACTGCTTCTGATTCACAGTATCAGCCCTGTTGGCCTGAACGTGCTGTGATTTCAAGGTCATGACCACCGTTTCCGGCTTGGTGCTAGATATTCCACAAATTGAAACACGTATTTTGGAATGAGACAACCCCACTTTTTATGATCTGTTCTCTTGGGGCCACTCACTTGGCAGAGTTAGAAAGAAGTATCATGAACCAGTACAGAGCTCCCTACAAACTCCCTCCAAATAAATTCTTTCTTTCACTCTTTGCCTTACACAGATGTGAGGGAGAGCCACTTGCCAGTTCAGCCCCATGTTAGTAAGGCTCGTAGAGACTGACTCTTCTGTTTGGAACAGGTGGGCACTTAAAACCACGTTCTCTAGCTCTGAAGCCTCAGCCAAATATCAGACATAATAAGAAAAATTCTATTTAACAGCCTGTTATAGGTTTGTGAATCTATGAGTCATAGTCCAGTTTTCCTCAGAAGCAGACCCTAAGACAAGGATTTGACACATAGTAAGCATTTACATACGCAAATAAAATTAATTTTGAGAGAAAAATCTAAATTCAGTACCTGTAGTGCCAGGTAGTTTTGATTTATATGCCATTTATCTGTTTGTTTTCTGATGATTCCTTCTTTCCTCTCTTCTGGCAGGACTGGCCTTTGCAAACACTATTTCCCAAACTTCCCTGTCAGCCATTTCCAGAGATGTTCAGCCACTAAGAGGCACTGGCACTAAAAGAAAGAAGCCAGGGTGTTTCTCTCCCTTTCTCTTCTTGGGAGGATGGGATGCATCTCTAGCAGTGAGTGGCTGCTTCTCCTCAGTGGCCCCAGCTCCCGCCAGCTAGGCCTTCCTCTGCAGCTGCCCCCAAACCCCCCTTCCTAGACTGCAGAGGCTCCCACTCCTAGCAAGTGGCCCACGTTCCTGGGCTTCAGTAGGGACACATCCTCCCTTTCTCTCTCCATTCCCCAGGGTGCAGCTCCTGCCGGCAGTTACTAATCAGAGTTTCTTCCTCTTCCCCTATTTTAGCTTTTCTAACCTCTGGGCATTCTTTCCTGTATTAAATTCCTTCTAGTGGTTTCATTTTTCTGGCTGGCCCCTGGTAGATAACCTATTTCAGGAGCCTTGTACAAAATCATGGTTAATCTGAACCCTGGTTCCTAAAGGAGATACCTTTTCCCCCTTAGCTCTTCTTTGAGAGCATTCCTGAGACACGCTCTTCCCTGTGGCTTTTTGTCTTTTCCTGTGGTAATAGTATTTTGTGCTACTTGAGGTAAGATTATATCCAGAATATTATCAGCAATCAAAAAGCCACGTTTGCTCAGTCTTGTAAAGATACCATCTGTTCCCGAATTGATCTATAGATTAAAGATGTCACCTGTTCTTAAATTAATCTATAGATTTGCTGCGATTCCTATCAAAATTCTAACAGTGTTTTTCCCCCTGTGGAAATTGACAACTGATTCTAAAATTTACATGAAAATGCAAAGGACCAAGAATGAAAACAAGATGGGAAGAACTTTTCCATCAGATATTAAGACTTAGTAAGAAGCTATGGTGATAGAGAAAGTGTGGTATTGCTCCGAGGAGAAACAAATAAACCAATGAAATGGAATGAACCAATATTCTAGAATAGTCCGGAAACATACCCATATACATGTGGACTAGATTTTTAAAAAAGTGATACAACAAAGCAGGTGGGAAAGGATAGTCACTTCAATTTTAAAAAATTACTCCCAGGGTAATTAGGTAGTGATCTGGTTTAAAAAAAAAAAAAGTGACTACACCCTTATCTCATACCATGTTTATTCTAAACCCTGGTTCCTAAGGAAAATATTGGTTTTCCTCCATCACCCTGCTTTGAGAAATACTCCTCCCAAAGGCGATTTTCCTCCTGGCACATGATGAGCTAAATGTGAAGGCAAAATAATTAAAAGTTCATTAAATAATGAGAAAAAAGAAAAGTAAGCCTGAATAAAGAAAATGGCTGTGGGTCAACCGGCAAGAATGAAAAGACTTCCCTTGGTGAGTAATAAACTCGGAGCAAGCCTGGTCTGGGAAGCCACAGATGACGTTAACACCTTTAACCCTTTGTTTTTCAAGGGAACAAGAGGAGAGGGAAATTGCTAGACACCTGGAATGCAGATGCTCCTGGAAGATGGCAATTTCAAAGTACTATCGGCAATCAGTGCATTTTTTTTTTACGTTATCGATTTTTAGAGAGAAACATTGACCCATTTTCTACCCATTTTTATGCTCTAACCAACCGAGCAACCGGCCAGGGCTGGCAATCAGTGCATTTAAAAGGGCAGTTGGGACCCTTATATAATTTCAACAGAAGACGAATTCTCCCAGATCGGTACCCAAGGAAGCGCCTTAACGCAACACTTTTGTTTTCTGTACCCACCGCTTTCAGAGATTTTAAAATAGACTCTTTCGTGCAAAGAACATTTTTTTTTCTGTTTGTTTTAAAATAATATATTTTGGAAAAAATGAAAACATGTTATTAAAATTTTTCATACACTTTTCACCCCGTTTCCCAAATGTGCTGCCCTGCTTGCCTTAGGATTCTTTCTTTTCCTTTCCCTAACTCAAGCTTTTTATTTTTTTCTAAAACACTTGAGAATCAGTTGTACATATGGCACCCTTTTATCTCTGGATACTTGAACATGTGGTTATTTTCTTACATAATCACAGTCCAATTCTCAAGATCAGGACATCAACACCGATACAGTATTTATTATGTAATCTACAGATCTTGTTCAAATTTTGCCAATTATTCCACTAATATCCTTTTGAAGGCTCTTCTCTTAAATATTCTCTGGCTGTGGTCTTGGTGAAATAATTCCCAGCCTTCTCAGGAAGATGTAGCCATGCACTCAGCACATGCAGAAAGAATCTGAGCCTCAGCGATTTTCAGGAAAAGGGCACGGAAACCTCCTTCTCGCTGTGCATGCGGACATCTGCCGGCCGGGAAAGGGGCCCCAAATGCAGGCTCACCCTGTTCCCCAAAGCCTGTGCCATCAGAGGAGTTCCTGAACTGTTCCAGCACCTGCCTGCTGCTTTCCTGATCCCTCGTTAGACTGACAGAACCCACATCGAAAATATCCTGGAAGATGTTTTCGCTGTCCTCTCGCATGTAATAACAAAGCAATTTCCTGTTTCAATTTTAAAGCAAGACAGGCTGCACAGGGCTTGCGGGACGTGCTGGTTCCTAGCAGCAGGTCACTCCGCGCGCAGCCCGAGACTGTGGCTCTGCTGAAAGGCAGCAGCCGGGCCCAAGGACAACCGCCTCGGTACGAGCCCACCAGAGAGGCGCCTGGAGAAATTCTGACGAATGCAATTAATGTAATTCCGTGCAGCCATCCTGAAGAAGACGCAGCTCTCTGGGTCCCAAAGTACATTAAGCCTGACAACGGAAAGGGGTTAAGTCATTTTGACCCTGCAGAGGGAAACGGGGGGACTTGGGGAGATGGAGGTGTAGGAGCAACATTTACAGTAAAGCCTTTTGTAGCATCTGATTTTTTCATTTTTACCATGTGTCCATGTTGGGGGGAGGATGGTAGGTAAGTAGGGAGAGAGAGAAATGATAAATAGAGGGGTAGGTAGAAAGAACGAATCCTGGGTAGGTAGATTTAAGGCCAAAACTTGGGGAAAAAAGCAGGTTCCGTGTTCTCCAGCCGCGCCTTTCGGCTTTGAAGGCATCACGCGCTCTCCCATGGGCGCCGCGGGTTAGCCGTCGCCTGCTAGCAGGAGGCTCACCCCTCCTCCGCGGTGGACACAAAGCGGACTTGGTCACGGACGCACCGCGCACAGAGCCGCGCCGCGCAGCCTCCCGCACACTCTTCAGGCTGGAGGTGGGGGGCGGGGCGGGGAGCGCTCCCGGGCAGCCCAGGGGAGGCCTCGCCTCTCCCGGCCTCGGGCTGCCTGGCCCCGCTCACCCTCCCTCCGTCCTTGTCCCCACCCCCGCCGCAGACCCAGCGCGCCCCGGCGACTGGCCTGGCGCACGTCGCCGCCCGCTCGCGCCGCCACCCCCGGGGCCGCCTCGTGACGTCAGGGCTGCGCGAGGGGGCGCCGCCTCCCGGGTGCCCGCCCCTCCCGGCCCCGCAGCCGGACTTGCCCTTTAAAAGCGCGGGGGCCTGCGCCACACGGCGGGCACCGGACGCGCGACCGCCCTGCGGGAGCATCTTCGCCTCGCCTTCCCGCCGCTCTCGCCCTCGGGCCCCGCGCGCCTTCCCGGCGCAGAGCCGGCCGAGCCGGGCCGGGCCGGGCCGGGCCGGGCCATGCGGCGCGCGGCGCTGCTCGGGCTCCTGGGAGCCGCGCTGGCGGCCGGTGAGTGGGCGCGGCGGGCGCTTCAGCACCGCGGACAGCGCCGCGCCCGCCGCCCGCGCCGGGGCGCAGGGGCGGGGAGGGGCTCGGGCAGCGCTGCTCGCTCCCGCTGGAGGGTCTTCGTCTCCTCCCTGCCCTGCGCCTTTCCCTTCCACCCCCGCCCGCGGGCTGACTGGGAAGGAGCCGGAGGGCTCCCTGCCCAACCGGAGAGCCCCCGTCCTTGCGTCCCCGAGGGTCCCCGCGGGGGGAGGACGCGCGCCCGGGCCTCCGGGGCGCTCAGCTCGCCACCGTCAGGCTCCCCACCGCCTGGACGCGGCTAGAGGCTTATGCTGTGTCCGTGTTTAAGTGTGTGGTTGGCTTCTTAAAACCAGATAGCCAAGGAGAGACAGGAGTGCATGTGATCTGATGGAGTTGGCACCTGCATATTTTCCCTTTGTTATTATTATTATTATAGAAACATGATGAGATAAAAGTAAGTCTCATGTAGATAAGGTATCATATCTTTTTAGCAGCATGTTCATATATAATGTAGTGTATGTGTGTTCATGTATATGTGCGGTCAGGGTTAATATAATCTTTTTCTGCATTTTGTATTTCTGTCTCTGGAGAGAAGTAATTTCACATTCAAGTTAATGTATTTTTGAGTTATGAATGGAAACTTTAGTGGATATTTTGGTTTTTGTATTCCAGAAGAATAATAGAATATAAAATAACATCAAAAATATCCTTAGGAGTAGTAAAAAAAATTGTCTGAATCAATTCGGGAAGATGAACTTTTTCTGTCTTTTTAAAATTGAAGTATAATTGACATATAACAGGATGAAATATGTGACAGTGTCTCTTGATGTGTGGAAGAATGTGGGATTAATCTTTCAAACTAGCTCTGTCCATTTTTTAAAAATTGTGTGTGTGTGTATGTGTGTTGAAGTAAAGCCATGAGGAGTATTGAGACTACTGAGAAGTAAATAGACCACCACCAGATTAAACTGGAGGTTTTCTTTGGCTATTTTAATGACCTCATAGAAATTTTTTCTTTAAATCTGAGATTGAGAGTCTAACTAGCATCCATGAATATGAAGGTTTCATTGACAGCAATTACTGGATCCAAAATGTAAAGAGACAGAAGGAAAGCCAGTGGTAATTTATTTTACTGCAAGCTACATACATTCAGAATTTTCTAAAGTGCTTGCATTCTTACAAATTGCCTATAAATGTTCTCAGTTTATTTAAAGAAATCCAAATGAATGATTTAGAGTCTTTCTGGTAAAAAAAAAAAAAAAAAAAAAAATTCTTCAGAAAGGAATTGCTTAAGAGGCCAAAGCTGTGCTATCCATTGTACTAGGCACCACAGTAACAGTGACATTTGTGAAGCGTATTTAATAATAGTGGTAAAATACTTACAGCTCTCTTATGGAAGAGAGTATTTTAAGAAGGGCTCGTATTTTAATTTGAGCTAAAATGGAGACATTATATTCTTTAAAAATGTTATATTGAGCTATAATTCACCCACCATAAAACCCACCCTTTAAAGTACATAATTTAGTGATATTTAGTATATTCACAGATTGTATAACCACTATCAAATTTCAGAACATTTTCATTACCCCAGAAAGAAACCCCATATCCATTAGCAGTTATTTTCCATTCCCACCTTCCCCAGGACCTGGAAATGAGACATGATAACCTTCAAGCAGAGTTTGTTATTTAGCAAAATCACAGGGCTGGGAAGAAACCTCAGGAAACCATATGGTTTATTTCCTTCCCCTTCAGAGCCTCTGGAGGGAGAGCTACACATTTTTACAGTAGCTACTGTGCACTCTAACAATTAACAAGAGTGAAGTAGCTGTCTGATATCCACATTATACCAGGTTAGATGGTTTCTGTACTCAGAAGGGTCTGCTTAACTTGTTATTGTAGAGCTTTATTTTCAATCTGGGACCAAACCTTGATAGTCTTATGAGATATTAATACTTTAGGTGTTTTTCTCAGATTTGTCGCACAATATTACTTGAATTTTTTTCTACCATTTGACTACTTTATTTTAACATAATCATTGACTTTTCTTTTGTGCCTCCTGAATCTTTATGCAAAAACAAGCAAGGTAACTACTTTAGGGAAATCAAGATGTCTTGGTTGTTACTTTGTTGCCACAGATTCTGTTGGAAGAAATACAATTGCATTTATATGTCTCACCAAGAGGCACAATGTACTTTCACAGGAGACCCTAGTTCCTTTTTGATGGAAACAATAGTGTTTTGTAATAATAAACATGAGCTGCAAACTGTTTAGAGCAATAAAAGACAAATGTTTCTCTCCTCCCAAATCTGATTACTGATAATACTTTGGCAGTATCAGCAGTTACTAAAAACACCTATTTTACATTTGTTGGGGGGAAGGGGAAGGGAAGTATTAGCAAGAAACTATAATACCAAATAAATTTAGTAAAGCTAGATTTTTAAAGGCACCTTCTAGTTTATGAGAGGAGGAATTCTCTCAGTTATTTCTTTTGAGAGGATTTTACAGATTTCAGGTGGAAAGAGCGAGCGCTGAAGTGGGAATGGTCCCAAATAGCAGCCACTGAGGGATAAAACAATGGCCCAGCATAGCGGACCCTGGGTTCCAAAGGTGGGCTGCCTAGGTCTTGTCTGGACTACATTTCAGGGAGAACATAGGGTCTTCATATCTTCTTAGCCACTTCTTAAACAGTTTACGAATTATTTTAACACGCTGGATAACTTTGGGCCTCTTGAAACAATTGAAGTAGATCCGAGGCCATGCTTTGAAAAGGAAGATCCAGGAAGGTGAATTTGTGAAACTGATGTTGTATTTCTGGGCTGAGCCCTATGTATGTAATTGTTTGGAGGGATGTGGTTAAAGAGGCTTCTGGAGGAAACATTTTGGGAGGAAAGGTCAGGTTGCTGGTTATAAATAAACCGCATTTGAGCAGCTTACATCTCCATCTCCGATGTCTGAAGGTTTTGCTCTTGCCCCAGCCGGCTCTTCTCCTGTTTCAGGGACCGAGGAGAATTTCCTACACTGAGTTTCTCCTCCAGGCAGTGCCCGGAGAGCTGAGGAAACGAGCCTCTATGTACCTAAGTGCTCTGAGCTTGTCCAGTGGAAAAGGCTCAGATGGCACAAAGCCAAAGTGAAACATGGAAGTATCAAAACAGCTTGGAAAGGAAAAAAGGAAGGCGCTGGAAAATTAAAATCACCTGAAGCATTTCCTAAGAAGACAAATATTCTTCATTCTGGTTTAAAATAAGCAGAATCTCATGAAATTTAATTTAAATGAATTTAAAATTATCCTTTTAAAATGCCTTCATACATAGTTGTTAAACTAAAATATCCCCATAAATAGTTGTTAAATATTTATTTGCACATGATGTTATGGGCTCGATGCTCTACTAGCAGAACTGGATACCCCCCTGTTCTTTGCGTGGCTGCAGGCAACGGGGATTATATCCAGCATTCACTGACACAGATGCGTGAGCAAGCTTGTTCAGGCACAGAGCTGGGGGTGAAAATGAGGTAATTGATTCTGTGAGATAGTTACAGCCATGCTTTCGTAAAGGAAGTGAGTTTGGGGGAGGATGTTTTGGGGGGACAGGAATAGACAGAGGGAATCACAGATCTTTACCCATTTTGAATGGGCAGAAGGGTGGAGGGCACCCTGGTTTAATTTAAACTAGGTTTATTTTAAACTTTTGATTGAAGTATAATATACACATAGAAAACTGCACAGATCATAAGGATACAGCTTCATGATTTTTCATGCGTTGAGCACACCTGTGTCATCAGCACCCAGATCAAGAAACAGAATATTACCAGTACCCCAGATCTCCCCTGGTCTGTGGTCTGGATTTGATTTATACTGGATATAAGATAGCGTTCGTTTCCAAATCATGTTGAAGACATTGCTAGGGAAAACTGTGTGTGTGTGTGTGTGTGTGCGCATAGCTCCTGGGCAATCAGCCCCAACAACCTCCACACTCTGTTCAGCTCTGACTCTGTCCCTCTCTCCCGGCACTGCGTGTGTGAGGTGGGGCATGATTTTGTGTTTGGGTTCACAACACGTTCAAAACTGACCCGTCATTTCCCATTCTTTTTCTCTTCCAAAGCTGTCAGTTCCATGCCAGTGGATACCAGGACCCACAATGAAGAAATGGTAAGTTGAGATATAAGTCCAGAATCTAGACTTACATCTAGACCATAGGTTCTCCCACTCCTTATTACACCAAACCAAACCAAACCAAACAAAAACAAAAACAAACAACAAACAGCACAACATAGTCTTACAAACCAGGTTTTCATCCCTGAGGGAATGGGGGCAAATGATGTCCCTCCTGCCCTGGGCTCTGACCTCTTTCCTGGATGTTTTATTGCCTCTGATGTTTTATTACCATTTTCCTTCCAACTGGTTCAGAAATGGGTGTTCATTTCCGTTCTCGGGGTGATCTTGGCCCAGTGCCATCTTGCATTGCTCTGTGGAGAGGCCTGGGACGTTTCATTAGTCCTATAAATCTACATTCCTACCCCAAGGATCCTGCATCAGTACAGGTCACACAGCCAAGCCTCTCTGGGCAACAGCTCTGGGTTGAGTAGTCTTTCAGCCTATCAATACCAGCTGTTGCCAACCTGCTTTTGGTTTCCCCCCCAGGTGACTCGCTGCATCATCGAGGTCCTCTCAAATGCCCTGTTGAAGTCCAATGCTCCACCCATCACCCCTGAGTGCCGACAGGTCCTGAGGAAGAGTAAGTTTCCTGCACTGCAGGGGAGCTTTGTCCCTCGAGTGGTCCTTGCTCTGGCTCCCTCTAGTTCACCTTCCGCTTCACCTCCAAATGAGGGAGGAGTGTAGACTAGATTGGTATCTGGGGAGGCAGAAGATATGGCTTCTAGCCCCTACTCTGCCATTGGATAGCTGTGTGACCATGGGAAAGATCCCTGGCCCCTCTAGGCTTATTTCCTCGAAGTAAAATGAGGGGGTTGAACTCAATGACAGTCTCTGAGATGCTTATCAGTTCTTAAATTCATTGATTCCAGAGTTTGGATTTTTAGAATAAGCTGTCATGTGGGTGCAGGGAGATGTGGGGAGCGCTCATTTGTGATGGAGGCAGGACGACAGAGTGTTCTGGGAGTGTTGGAAGATGAAGGGACAGAAGGAGATTTTAAAATTAATCTCTTTGCCTTCTACTCTCAATGGTGATGATCTGCTGAGTTAGGAGCTGGGAAAGGTGACTAGGAAACTTGTGGCCCGTTTGCATGACAGATCGGTTAAGCCATTTTAATGCAGAGCTTATTTGAAGGGAGTTACTACCAAATGGTACCAGGAATTCTGGGCGTGAGAACTGGAAAGGGTGAGGGTAGAAGCAGAGCAGCCAATGAGTCAGAGCAATAACCTTCTGAACCGAGATGGGGATGTTTTCTCTATGCAAATCACCTTCTGTTGAGAACGAAACTTGAACAGTGACCCAAGCAGCATCCATCGGGAGTTGACACTAAGAGATCAATTTTATAAAACTCTGCAGTCTCTCTTATGCATGGAGTCAAACTGACTGAACAAGTCCAAAAAACACGGTTCCCTGCAACACCTTTCTATGCTTTTACCTTTTCTTTTCTTTCTTTCTATGCTTTTAAATTTTTAGTCGAGGCTGGGAACAGTGGACTTTTTCTTTTCTCCTTCAAAATCTCTCATTGCAAGATAATACTTTCTTGCTATTACTGCGCATGAACCCTGGACCATAGAATGGTTAAAAACAAACATTAGAAATTGACCAAAAGAGTCGCCTGGGGGGACTCAATCCACCATTGGGGGTTTCAGGGTAACCACAGGAGGTGTGGGGCAGGGACCCACGGAAGTGCAAACTTCTCTTCACTGCCTGCGTACATGCTTCTCACTACATTTCTCCCGACTTTCCTTTCCAGCCATTACAGGGAATGAGTGAGAGCGCAGGGTCTTCAGGCAGGGACTAAAGGCTGCTCTGTTGGGCAAACCCATCTCACGATCTCCCTTCTCCTCTCTTTGTTTACCAGATGGATGCAGAAGTTTGAGGCCTGTCATACTAGGTCATCAAAGAACCCTGACGGCTTAGGAAGGGCGGTTGGATGCAGGGCTCCGCTTGCCTGCCAGGATCAGATTCTTAGCCCCTTAGGTGTGGCCGCAGGATTCTAGCCTCTCTGCTCATCACTGACTGTGCCCTGGGGTCTTTTGGTGTCTGTCATGAGAGCTCCAGGGAAACTGGCAAAAAACAAACTACCAAAGCCTATCAGGACCCTGGTGACATTGTATCTGGAGAGTCCTAAAGCGCTGACATTGGGAGGATTTAAGAGCTCCAGACAAACAGATAAGATAAAGGAGTAGGCAGGACAGGCCCCTAAGGGGGAGCAGATATTTCTCAGGTCCAACCCTCCTGTGGAGAAATACAGACTCTGTAACCAGATCTTGGGATTTTTTTTTTTCAAAAGAAGCTAAAATTGGGATTTTTAAGCACATCTCCAGGTGTTTAAGTATTGCTTCTGAATTAGAATTTACTGAAAATGTTATTATAGGCCAAACAATTCACCTCTGGGCTACCAGTTTGTGACTTCTGTCCTGTTCCAGTTTTCTCTCCCCTGCTGACATGTCTTAAGCCGATCCAAAGTCTAGTGGAGCTTTCAGCCAACTGGATGGATGAATTCCTTCTTGCAGCCTCCTTCCCACAGCCAGTCCATCTCCCTATCCATTGCCAGTCTCTCTGGAACATCTCCGGGGCCAGCATACGAGCATTTGGGGAGTAGGAAAGAATCGCTGGTTTATGGCTTGAAGAGATCTTAGGGAATGTGTAGTCCAGTTTCTTAACAGGTATAAGAATCTCTTTCACCGGGTTGACCTGGCCATCCTTGCAACATTTTAGGGCTGGAACGCGCATTTTCCCCTTTTTACTTGAAAGTGAGAGTGAGCTTTACCCCTTGGTTTTACAGACTGACAAAGACCGTGTGCTACTAATCACAGCCCTCCTCTGATCTCACCTGCGGGGGCTTAAAGCTAAATTTAGGAGGAAGTGCTGAGCCTCAGGCACAAGCTGCTACAGGCAGCACACATTTAACTGGGAAAAAAGAAAAATACTTCTGTTCCTGACCAGCAGGCAGTAGGAAGGGGCCACACAGCCTCTGCCCTGGGAAGCTGAGATCCTGTCTGATCGGTGGCACGATTTCTGACGATTCTCAGAATGATGTTAGTATCTGACCAAAGCCTCCCTGCTTACCTGTGCCTACCTGGCCAGCCCCACCAGCCTCAGTGCTGCACATACCACCACTGGCTCTTAAAAGGCAAAGGGACTGGTGAGGAGCCAGCTCTCAGGTGTCTGGGTGTGAAAGGTCAGGGACATTTCAATTGTCTCATAAAACATGAGAATGTTATCATGGCAGGCTGGACATTTTTTGCAAAACAGACCAATTTTTTTCTATTTTGTAAATGTCAGCTCAATATGACTCATCAGATTCCATTTAATAAAAATATTATGGGAACCACAAATATAATTTCAAATTTTCTAGTAGCCACATTAAAAAGATACAAAGACAGGTGATGCCCTAGCCGGTTTGGCTCAGTGGTTAGAGGGTTGGCCCGTGGGCTGAAGGGTCCTGGGTTTGATTCTGGCCCAGGGCGCGTACCTTGGTTGCAGGCTCGATCTCAGGCCTTGGTCAGGGTGCGTGCAGGAGGCAACCAATCGATGTGTCTCTTTCACATCGATGTCTCTCTCTCTCTCCCTTCCACTCTCTGAAAAGCAATGGGAAAAATATCCTTGGGTGAAGATTAAAAAAAAAAAAAAAAGGTGAAATCAATTTTAATAATATATTTAATTTTATCTAATATATTTTATTTACTATACAATTTGAACATATCCAACATATTTATGATACATATTATCCAATAGTTTCAAAATATTGTCATTTCAACATATAATCAATATGAAAAATTGAGATATTTTACATTTTTTTATATGAAGTTTTCAAAATCTGTGGGTATCTTACAGTCATAGCATGTCTCAGTTCAGACCAGCCACGTTTGAAATGCTAAATAGCCAGAGAGGGCTGGTGGCTCCTACAATGGACAGTTCAGATGTACACCAGGAGCTGTGAGGGGCCCTGGCTTCGGGCATTCTCTCTGAACTCAGTGACATAAGTTGAAATCCAAACCTCCCAGCTAACAAGTCAGACAGTGTTAACTGCGTATCTCCTTTCATGGGACGTCCTTGAGTTAAGGAGAGTTTAGTAAAGGAGCTGTTGACATTTGGAAAAGATGGGAGAGAATAGCATTCAATTAAAATATTGGATATACCATGTACTGTTGACTCTTGAAAATACAAAAAAACTCAGTATACTAAACTTCATCTCAACGTCTAAGAACGTGCTGGGCAGATGGGACCTGAGTGAAGGAAGAAATGGCCTTTCCACTGCTGTGTAGCTTTCTCAGGGGGGAAATATATACCCTTCTTATCACCAAATACTAAGTTATATTGTCACTTGCTTCTAGGTTGAGTCTACATAGTTGATTGGATAATAAAGGTCTGATAAACTAATAATTAAAAAATTTTCAATTCTCCTTTGAATCCTGAAATTTCTTATTTTGGCTATTTAACTTTATTTAGCTGGATTCTAGTTAGAACTATTAATGCAATGTTAACTTTTCAATTCCTACTGAGAGCAAATATGGAAAGAATGGCCCCGAATGATGCCTCTCTGAATCTTAAGGTCTTAGTCTGCAAAAAGTTGAAGTTGAACTAGACAAATTCTAAGGTTTCTTCTGGTTCTAAATTCTAATATCTCATAAAACTATACTTGGATTTCAATTTGATCATTGGTAGTACCTATGAGAGATGCTGGTTGGGTGTTATGAAAAAAATAAAAATAGAGAGTTTATTGTTAGATTGAAACATAGTCAACAAGCTTTCATACCACTTCCTTTTAAAAAGAATCTGGGTATATTCTTTATTAACTTAAAATTTTTCCAAATGATTTTCAGGTCCTTAGGATTTGTAGTGATCACTGAGGCTGGTGTTTGTTGGACCACAAGCAATTCTGAAGTTATACTTACTCTTTAAAATTTTCATTACAGGCGGAAAAGAGGTTAAAGATGAAGAGAAAAGTGAAAACGAAAACACAAGGTTTGAAGTAAGGTTGTTACGAGACCAAGCTGACGCCTCAGAAGCCCGCAGGCCCTCCAGTAGGGAGGACCCAGGAGACCCAGGGGAGGAGGGCACCCAGGGCCTGTCGGTGGCCAGCAGAGAAGGCGGCGGGCACAGCCGAGAGGGAGCCGGGGAGCCCCAAGGGGGCCTCTATCCCTCTGACAGCCTAGTCTCCAAAGAAGCAAAGACGCACCATCCTGAGAAGAGCGTGGGAGAGGGCAGGGAGGGAGAGGACGGAGAGAGAGATCGGCAAATGGGGCGTGGGGACGGTGGCAGGGAAGAGGGGCACCTGGAAGAGCCAGGAGAGACGCACGAGGCCGTTCCTGACACGAGAAACCAGGCTTCCGCTGGGAAAACAGAGGCGATGGTGGCCAGGTATGACGCGCGCTCTGCCAGGCTCCCCGAGGAGAAGACACACAGCCGGGAGAGGAGCAGCCAGGAGAGCAGAGAGTCCAAAAGCCAGTCTGGGAGCCAGGAGGAGTCTGAGGAAAGCGAGGAAGATGCCAGCCACGAGGCGGACAAACGGCGCTGGCGGCCACGACACCACCATGGGCGGAGCAGGCCTGACAGATCCTCCCAGGAGAGGGGACAGCCCCGCTCGGAGTCCGAGGGGCCCAACGCGGCCGAGGCCAGCTTAGGGGACGAGAGGGACCGTTATCCAGCCCACTACAGGGCCTCAGAGGAAGAACCCGAGTATGGGGAAGTGGTGGGGGGGTACGCAGGGCTGCGGGCTCCCGAGAACCTGGAGGGGGGGAAGGAGAGGGGTTCCAGGCCTCCCAGGGCTGAGGGCCAGGGGGACAAGAGAAACCGCCCCAGCTTGGACCTGGACAGCATGGCCTATGGGTACGGCGAGGAAAGCGCGGGCAGGGGCCCTGGGTGGGGGTACGTCCCCAGAGCCAGGCCCGGGGGGCCTGGCGCCTACTCCCTGCCAGGCAAAGGGGAGAAACAATCCTTGGGTGGAGGACACTACCCTGTTCACGAAAGCCACGTGGACAGGGCAAGGGCGCCCCTGCAAGGCGGATGGGAGGAGCTGGACAGAAACGACCTCGGCTACGGCGAGGAAACCGGCGAGGACGGGGCCCACGGGACGTGGCCGCGGCAGGAGGGCCTGCGGGACACGGACATGAAGGAGACCCGGGAGGGGGCTCGGCTTGCGGGCGCCCGGTCCGCCCCCGATCGCACCACCCACAGGAGCAGGGCCGGGGAGCTGCTCCCCCGCTACTTCGCCCCGTCCCCGGGGAGGGGCGGCCACCAGGGAAGGGAGGACAGCCTGGATGACAACTTCCCCGAGGCCGAAGGCGGAAACGGCCTGGCCTTGACGGAGAAGAGTTTCTTCCCCGAGTACAACTATGACTGGTGGGAGAGGAAGCCCTTCGAGGACGACGAGAGCTGGGGCTACGAGAAGAGGAGCCTGGGCCCCAGGCCGGACCTGAAACGCCAGTACGACCGCGTGGCCGAGCTGGACCAGCTCCTGCACTACAGGAAGAAGTCGGCCGAGTTCCCCGACTTCTACGACCCCGAGGAGCCGCTGGTGCCTCGCCGCGCAGGGGACAGTGCACAGGACAGGGCCGGCCCCGGGGTTCTCACGGAGGAAGAGGTACGGTAGGGGGCTTTGTTTAAAATCAGCTTAAGATGGTTAACGTGCATATGTTCAAGACTATCTGATATTAAGGGGGAGAAACTGGGGGGGGGATTAACCACCATGATAATGCACCCCTAGTTAACAGAGCGGAAGCAATTTCTGGGTTTGATTTTCACCTCCTATCTCGACACTGCCCACGTCCCTGCCCACCAGCTCCCATTGCAGAGCTGCTCAACCTGGGCGCACACTGCAGCCCCCTGGAGGGCCTGAAGAATTGCTGATGCCTGGGACCCACCCCAGAGATTCTGTTTGGCACTAGGTGTGGCCTGGGCGTCAGGATTTTGTAACCCTCCCGGGTGGTTTCAGTGTTCAGCCAAGGTTGACAACCAGCTCAGGTGTCTTCCCTTGGGCATTGCATCACTATTTCCCAGGGTAGGAAAGAACAGATAATAGAGAAATTAGTTGCTTTGGTCTATCTTTGCCAGCTTGTGGCCTGTAACAATCAGAAATTTACATCTGGGAGAGGTAACATGATCAGAGCTGTCCCCTCTTCCTCATATTTTTCATGTAGATGCTTCTCAAACTTGGCTGTGCATCAGCATCGCCAGGGATGCAGAGTGGGATTCAGTAGGCCCCTGGTGGGGTCCAAGAATCTGCGTTTCTGATGTGCTCCCCAGTGACCCCGCTGGCTGGGAGGCTGCACTTTAAGAGCCACTGATGTAGGGTGTCTCATATAGCCTCCAACATATTAACAATCCCCCGTTCTGTTCGTATTGCCTTAAACTATGACGAAATAAGTTCATCTGGGACCTCATGCTGCCATTGTTTTGTGTTTTCCAGGAAAAAGAACTTGAAAACCTGGCCGCAATGGATTTGGAACTACAGAAGATAGCCGAGAAGTTCAGTGGCAATCGAAGGGGCTGATGGTCATTGGAGCCAAGGGCTGTTTTAAGAAGCAGCCTTCGCATTATCTATTTCCCACCACTTCACAGAGAGACACCATTTATTTAGCTAAAGGCGGAAAGTAGACTTTGCTATTCATTAAGTGCTTGAGGCAATTGGAAATATCTTTAATTTTCGCCAGAATGCTGTTGAAAATAAGGATAGCATGAGTTATAGCATATTCTTTCTTGCAAAATCGACATATTACCATGCTTGTGACAATGACTGTGCTACCATCCTTGCAAAATTTTGTTTGTATCCATTTAAAATAATAAAAGATTCACCTGAAGGCAAAAGCTTCTTCTCAGCTTCCTTTGGGCTAGTAGAGAGGAGTGTGATTTTCAAATCCATTCTTTAAAGTGAATTCTAAAAGACAGCACTAGAATTTATTGGTCTGGGATTCAGAATAAAAAAAACACACACAAACCTTTCAAGGATGTAAAAAGAAAGATAAAGAGATCTGGAAAAGATACCTGTTCTCCCAGGCTGGGGGAAAGATTAAATAGGATTGAAGAACCTGTTTGAAAAAAATAGCATAGGACATTACTTAAAAATCCTATTACCTGGAGAGTTCCAGGGGTCACCAAAAATCCTATTACCTGGAGAGTTCCAGGGGTCGCCAGCCGATGGTCAGTTTTCAGGGCCCAGGAGAAAGCCTGGATAATGGGAAGAACTCTGGACTGGGAATCACAGCATCTGGGCTGGTCCAGAAAGATCTCTGGACCCTCAGGGCCTGTCTGATTTCTACTCTGTAAGGAGACAGAGCTCTGACTCTGTTTCCAAGTAGCTGTGTGACTTTGGACAAGTTACTTTCCCTCTCTGGACCTCAGGTTCATCAGTAAAATAAGGCCATCTGTCTCACTGGGTTGTTATGAGAATGACATGAGTTTGGGCAAAAGACTCAGAGTAGTGCCTGGAATGTGACAGTGGTGCAGGAAATGTTGGCTGCTGCCGTTGTTAGGCCCGCAGCTTCTTATGGTAAGACGGTTGGACAATTTCGCCTTCTCCCTCCTTTTACCTGTCCTTTCCTTCCTCACCAATGGAGGCTTCTACTTGGTTGATTTCTACTGTTTTGACAGTTCTGGTAAAGAGCTGTTTTCGGGAGGTGGCAAAAACATCTGGGGATCACATATGGCTTTCATTCACTCAGGAAAGCCCGATTCTCCTCTTCTTGATAACGTCAAGAACTGCCTGTGCTAATGTGGCCAGATTCTTTTTAGATTAACTTTCAGTCACATGCTTTTCCAGGAGAGCTTCAGCTTTATCATTTGGGGAGCAAGCCAATCAGCGCTATAAATTCATAGCAAGTTGTTCTAAATCTGGGTACACAGTTCTAGAAGGCTGCTTATTATTTCTCTGCCTGGGGTCTTTTTTTTTTCTTTCTTCTGGCCGTGGGATCATGATAGGCTGTTTGCAAAGGCAAGTGAGACATGGTGTGGGGATAATGGCTGCTGGGGCATCCTCATGGTGGACAAGTTGGTATATAAATATTGTACTAGTTTCCTGGGGCTGCCATAACAAAGTACCACAAACTGGGAGACTTAAAACAACAAAAATTTACTCTCTTACAGTTCTAGAGGCCAGAAGTCCAAAATTAAGTTGCTGTCAGGGCTATGTTCCCTCTAAGGCCTGTAGAGGAAAATTGAGATGATGCAGGTGTTCTGGGAAGTCTGAGGACCCAAGGGTCTGTGACCCACTGTGGGTTCTTGTCTTTGTGCAGGAAAGAATTCAAAGGCGACCCAGCATAGTTTATAATGAAAGTGAATTTACTAATGAAGTAGTGAGACAGAGAGTGGGCTACCCCACAGGCAGAGCAGCCCCCCTTTAGTGAGATTTGCTTCCTTTATTGAGATTTAATTAGGGGGTAGGGCACTCAATAAGGGGGGAGGAATATTCAGGATTTTTCCAGGAGAGGGGTAAAGACCCCCATTGGCTCTGTTGTGTCCTTATATGGGCTTTCCATTTCCGATCATGCAGGGGAGCGGGGTGTGTCGTTTAGTATGCTAATGTATCACAATGAGCATATAATGAAGCGAAGAGTTACTGTAACGTAAATACCATCATAAAGATGGTATTTAAAGCCTTAAAACTGGGTTAGATCACCTCATGTTATATAAATTAGCCAAAGATGGCCTCTGTGTATTGGCCCCTAGGTTGGTTATTTCTTTCACTGTAGTCTGAGAGCTGTTAGCTCAAAAGCCTGCCAGGGCCACACACAAATTTTACACATCCATTTATTTATTTACTTATTTATTTTTAATTATTTTATTTTTTTTTTAGCTATAGGCATATTCTTTTTTTTTTCTTCTTTATCTTTATTGTTGAGAGTATTACAGGTGTCCCATTTTTCCCTCCCAATTGACCCCTTCCACTTTGCTCCCACCCCCTCCCCAGGCCTTCACCCCGTTATTGGCTGTGTCCATGGGTTATGCATATATGCATATAACTTCTTTGGTTAATCTCTTCCCACCCTCCACCCCCCTTCCCTCTTTCCTCTGAAATATGATCATCTGTTGCATGCGTCAATGTCTCTGGATCTATTTAGGTTTGTCAGGTTCTTTTGTTCATTAGCTTCTTTTTAAAGAAGACCCTTCAACTTTTCCTGTAGTGCTGGCCAGGTGGTGATGAACTCCTTTAGCTTTTTCTTATCTGAGAAGTTCTTTATCTGACCTTTAATTCTAAATGGTAGCTTTGCTGGGTAGAGCAATCTTGGTTGTAGTTCCATGTTTTTCATCACTTTGAATATTTCTTGCCACTCCCTTCTGGCCTGAAAGGTTTCTGTTGAGAAATCAGCTGACAGTACTGTGGGTGCTCCCTTGTAGTTAACTAATTGCTTTTCTCTTGATGCTTTTAAGATTCTCTCTTTGTCTTTAACCTTTGGCATTTTAATTATGATGTGTCTTGCTGTGGGCCTCTTTGGGTTCCTCTTGTTTGGGACCCTCTGTGCTTCCTGGACTTGTAAGTCTATTTCTTTCACCAGGTAGGGGAAGTTTTCTGTCATTTTTTCAAATAGGTTTTCAATTCCTTGGTCTCTTTCTTCCCCTTCTGGCACCCCAATAATACGAATGTTGAGCCTCTTGAAGTTGTCCCAGAGGCTCCTTATACTATATTCCTATTTCTGGATTCTTTTTTTTTTTTTTTTTTTGCTCTTCTGGTGGTTGGGTGTTTTTTGTTTCCTCATGTTCCATATTGCTGATTTGTTTCTCAGTGTCCTCTACTCTACTGTTGATTCCATGTAAATTATTCTTATTTCAGTTCGTGTAGCCTTCATTTCAAATTGGTACTTTATTATGTTATTGATTTTCTCAGTTATTTCACTAATAATATGCTTAAACATCCTTATAAACAAAATTCTGAACTCTGTTTCTGTTAGCTTGCTTGGATCTATTTCATTGAGTTCCTCTTCTGAGATTTCTTCTGTTCTTTCCTTTGTGACATGTTTCTTTGCCTCCACATTTTGGCTACTTCCAGGTGTTTGTTTCTATGTACTAGGTAGAGCTGCTATGTCTCCTGGAATTTGTAGAGTGGCTTTGTGTAGTAGGTGTCCTGTAGGGTCCAGTGGCTGAGTCTCCCCAGTCACCTGAGCTGGGCCTTCCAGGTGCTCCCCTGTGTGGGCTGTGTGCACTGTCCTGTTGTAGCTAAGCCTTGGTTGCTGTTGGCCTCACTGGGAGGAATTGACCCCCGGCCAATCAGCTGTGAGGACCAGCTGCACCTACAGCCAAAGAGCTGCTGTGCTGGAGACACCCCTATGGAGCAGGATTTATTTCAGTAGAGCTTTGGTGTTCATCAAGTGCACCCCTTGAGTGTCACTCGTGGATGTGGTAGGGTTGTAATGCAGCATGGTCGAGTCTCACCACCAGGTGCACTGTCTTTGGGGCCTCCGGGGAGGTGCAAAGTCAGCCTGTGCCAGTGCCTTGGCCAGGGCCCCCCAGCATGAGCTACACAGCACACCTTAGTTGGCTGCTACTTGTGCTGGGCTTGGCAGTGTCCAGGAGAGGCCAAGCTATGAGCCAATGCAGCTGCCACTAGTGCCAGGCCTGGGCGCACTTATTAAGCCGTGTGGGGCATGCTGCTGCTTGTTTGAGAGATTTTAGGAAAGTCCTAAGCTTGAGGCTGGAGACGCCACTTGCACAGAAAAGCCCCTGGAAATGGCCCGGATGAGCCTGCAGGTGGGGAGGGGCGGGGCCTCCGGGAATCATGGGGCGGGGCCAAAGGTGTGAGTCAGGTGCTGGCGATTCAAATATGGCGCCTGCCTGCCGGCTGTGTGGGGAGGACTCACAAAGGAGCAATGGCCTCCGCCAGCCCTTCTGCCTGGGAGGAAGCTGTCCCTCCACCTCTTGCCCGGATCTCAGGCAGGTTAGTTCCTCCCCGAGTGTCCCAGGTCCTTTCAAGCTGCTGCCCGGCGCTGGGCTCAGAGGGAGCGTCCGAGTGAGTCCGTGCCGGGCCCTTTAGAGGAGCTGCTGGGGCTCCCGCAGCCTCTGCGACCCTTAGTGACAGTCTCCGCTGGTTTCACTGCCCTAAGTTCTGGGGACGTCTCTTCCTGGCTCTGGAGCCCTGGGCTGGGGCCTGCTGTGGGGCTGGGACCTCTCCCTCCTCCGGGAAACCCCCACCGCCGAGATTCCCTCCCAGGTTTAAACCGCAGCACCGGGGGTGGGCCCATGGCCGCGTCTCCGCCCCTCGTCCCGGTCTCGGTGCTTCTTCAGCTCCCTGGTTCTCCGGCTTCTGCTCAGCCGGATCTCAGGAGGCTCTGAGTGATGGTGGTTCTGTGTTTTAGTTGTCATTTTGATGTGGTTGCGGGAGGTGGCGGGTGCAGCTGTTCCCTACGCCGCTGTCTTGTTTCTTCCCTACATCCATTTATTTTAAACATCATCCACATGAGCAAATGTTTATTTAATTTTTAAAAAATATATCTTTATTGATTTCAGAGAGAGAGAGATAGAAACACCAATAATGAGAGTCATCATTGGTCAGCTTCCTCCTGCACACCCCCGACTGGGGATCGAGCCTGCAACCTGGGCACGTGCTCTGACTGGGAATCGAACAGTGATCTCAACCGCTGAGCCACGCCTAGCCGGGCCCAATGAGCAAATGTTTAGACATTTAGAGCCCACCTGCTTGGCATATCTCCACAAAACTACACCCAGCATCTGCTGGCCATTGATAAAATAAAATCTTGTGGTTATAAAACTCCAAGCCTTATAAGACTTCTTCCCCTCAGCGTTCTCAGACCCAGCAACTCCCTTCCACACTGCTGAGCTGCATAGCTAGACACAGAAGGGACCTCTCCAATTCCCCTCTCCCTGGGAGTTCCCTTGCCCCCCTCTACTTCTAAGGTGTAGCTTCAGGACAGATTTCTGCTGTGAGGGACATCTCCCCCCACTTCAAAACCTGCCAGATATCAATCCTTAAACAATAAAGCATGTGTGCTACTGCCACCTCATGGTCAATCTTTTTCTTTCATCATTTCCCAAATCCCTCCACATAGGGAGCCAGTGTAGGAAAAAGCAGACAAAAAAGTGAAGGGGTGCAATTGGTGAGCCAATTGGTGCGATGTTTTTCTAGACATTCACCTCAGAGGTGATGAGGAACCAGCAACAGAGATGGAGGAAGAAAGACCAGAAAGGCAGGAGGGAAACCAGGAGAGTGCTGTCCTAGAAGCTAAGTGAGGAAAACTGTAGCAAGGAGAGAGGTCAACCATGTCAGAGGCTGCCAGCAGGTCTGGGGGACCCAGAAGAATCACTAAAATCCATGGCCAGCACACTTTTTCTTAAAGAGCCAGGGGGCACATGGCTTTGAGGGCCATATGGTCTCGCTCACAACTATTCACCTCTGCCATAGAATGAAAGCAGCCAGGGGACAATACATAAACCAAACAGCATGGCTGTGCTCCACTAAACCTTCATTTACGGGCCCTGCAATTTGAATGTCATGTAATTTTTACACGTCACAAAACTATTCTTCTTTTGCTTTCCCCCGTCACCCATTTAAAAATAGAAAAACCATTTTTAGCTTGGAGGCCATGCCAAAATCTGGCAGTTAGCCAGATTGGGCCTGTGGGCTGTAGTTTGCTGACCCCGATGTAAATCAATCATATAATCATATTTTTTCTTATTTTTGCCTGCTCTCTTCCTTGACTGTCACCATATGTCACTCACAGGTGATGGAAAGAGCTGGGAGAGACCCCATCACCCACTCATTTGTGGCAAGTACTCCCAAAAGGCAGAGGAACCTCTGTTCTCCTTCCCTCCACCATCTGGATTAATTTCTGTACTGTTTACAGTTTGTTGGTTTAGAGTGACATCACTAAAACAGATTGAGCCCACTCACAAAATTTCTTTAACGCCTTGTTACCTTGTCAACGTGAAATTGAAATGTCAGGATCTTTCTAGTCTTGTTTTAGTATCTCAGTTAAATGCCTAAAGCCCAGATTTTAGTGGAACTGTAAGAGGCAAAAAAAAGGGGAGGGAGGTAATATGATATTTCCTATGCTTCCAAGATTTTGCCAAAAAGCAGGGAGTACCTAATATATGTCAATGGGGATAGTCACCAGCTTATCAGTTGCTCTGTAAATAGCTATTCAGGCACTTATATTTCTTTGCCATCTGACCTGTGCTAGATAGTTAAGTCCAAGAAAAAAATCTGTAATCTATTTTACAAAAATTAATACTAGCCTAGAGGCAACATTATATTTCAAGTAAAGAAATTAGTTACACTTGGGTCCTTTCTAGAACTGCACTTAGAAACATTCCAAAATCAGGGACAATTACAACAGTGATTTTCAACCTCTTTCATCTCAGGGCACATGTAAACTAATTACCAAAATTCTGCGGGACACCAAAAATATGTATTTTTTGCTGATCTGACAAAAAATAGGTATAATTTTGATTCATTCACATTGGACAGCTATTGCTATGTTGGCTGTTGTCATTTTATTATTTGACAGTCTAAGGAAAAAGAGGTCAGTGCCCCTGACTAAACAGTCAGGTATTGCATGTTTTAAAAGTTCTTGCAGCACACCCACCTGCTGAAAATCGCTGATTTAGAACAGCATGAATCTTAATGATTAGATTTTTAGGCAATGCTTTTTAGTATTGTGTTGCTCTTGCAATATTTACAACCAATGCTTTAAAACAAAATGCAAGCACCCTAATCTTTTTCAAGTTTGTATGTATTAAAAATATAAGATTTGCATCATATGAGGGGACCAAGATGGCAGCGTGGAGGGGGGGTGTTCTAAAAGTCCTTCCTCCCATGGGCACACTGAGTGTACAGCCATGCGCAGAGCAACTCATTCTGAGAGAAATCCAGAAACTAGCTAAGCAACTTCTACACATCAGATGAATGAGAAAATGCCCGTATTGAAGCGGGTAGAAAAGGCTGAGACACACTCTTGGCATAAACCCAACTGTGGCACAATGCCAAACAATTGAGAGGGAACCCTTCAACTCCTGGCTTCTTCTAGCACCCCAACTTTTAAGACTCTCACTTGAGGATGGCCTCCCAGGACACCTCGCTCTGAAAGCCAGTGGGGCTTGGGTCCATGAGACCCACAGATATGTAGCAAAGCAGCAGTTTTTAACAGTGTACACGCACGCACCTCCACAGTGCTCCCCACAGCTCAGTGCAGAAGCAGCAGGCAAAAATGCACATCTCCTAGTTTCTCCACTGAGCCACACTGGCCAGGCCCTGATGCACACTAAGTTTTCAAACCACTAATTAATTAATTAATCAGTACTCAAAGGTGAAATAAACTATATTGAGAGAAAAATAACTTTTTAAGCCCGGCTGGTGTGCTCAGTGGTTTGAGCATCGACCTCTGATCCAGGAGATTGCGGTTTGATTCCCTGTCAGGGCACATGCCCGGGTTATGGGCTTGATCCCCAGTCGGGGGCATGCAGGAGGCAGCCGATCAATGAATCAATGACTCTCATCATTGATGTTTCTGTTTCTCTCCCTCTCCCTTCCTCTCTGAAATCAATAAAACATAAAAAAAAATAATTTGTTAAGGTTAGAGTTAACTTGCTGCTGGTGCATGAGATCAGTCCACAAATCAACTCCAGGGGCACCTACGTGGGCACAGGGCCTCCGTAGTGCAGATCCCCAGATTAAATGGAATGGGATGGAACGTGGAAACTGGCTAAGTCCCAAGGAGGAGATGGTTCTAACAGTGACCAGTGGAGACCAGACACTGACTGAATGCAGTCTGTGCACGTTGTGTTCCCCTTGACGAAACTTGACTGGTTGTATGTGGGTGACAACTGTAAGGGCTGTTTGCAAAGACATGATCAGCAAGGTGCCACTCAGGGCATGTTTTCTTACACAGACCATGTGTCACAATCCGCTGAAAGCCCATGAATTCGGTGTCACAGATGGCATCATTAACGTCAGTCCAACAGATCATGGTAGGAAACAGTTTTATTCTTTAAAAGCAACTTTTTTAAGAAAAAGGAATCAAAACTGTACTTGGTAATCACATTGGCCATTATCAGAATAGTACATGCTGTTAGGAAAAACAATTTCATTTTTTCTGAGGAAAAACAATTTCATTTTTTCTGAGATGCTCCTCGCGGGGTAATCTGCATCTATACTGTAACATGAACAATACATACAGCGAGCGTGTTTAGTGGGCAAGACTCATGCACAAGAGCCTTGGCTTACTTCAAACACTTTTCTTGGCTGTAGCAGATGACCAAATAATGTGATTATATTTTTTCAGAGCTTAGAAAGACTAACCACCTAATCATGCCAGAGCTCAACAAACCAGCATTAATAATCACCAAAAAAGGCACTTTAAAATACATTTGACAAGGAGTGACACTAATGCAATGAGAACTGGTCTAAGCCCTGCACTAAACTTTGTCAGAGTTCAGAGATAGTGCATTCTGTCTGTGTCCATGTGTATATATATAAATACCTATAGGTATGAGTATATTCCAACATCCATATACAGCAGGTCCTCAAATAACACTGATTTGCTCAGTATCATTTCATTATAACATTGATGAGATGCCATAAGAACTCTTGTTTGTATGAACTAGCCTATGGTAAAACTGGTTTCCGTATACATCATTTTGCTTAAAGTCAAAGAATCTACTGACAATGTTAAATGGGGACTTACTGTACACAGGTATGTCTTTATCTGTCTATCTATCATCTATCTATCTATCTATCTATCTATCTATCTATCTATCTATCTATCTATCTATCTATCTATCATCTATCTATCATCATCTATCATCTATCTATCACCTATCAATCTATCACCCATCTCTCTATCTCCATAAGTCTCTAGGGAGGGAAAAACCCCTTTGTTTCCTTTAATTGAATAGTATGCAAAATATTCTAGTCATTTTATTTGGAACAAAGAATGAGGAGATTGGTAAATTAATGCAAAAAAGTACCCTACTACACCTTTCTATCAACAAAAAAAAAGCAATAAAATAAATACTCGATGTTCCTAGGTTGTCAACTATTAAAATTAAAAACTCTGGCACTTTAAAAAAGTTTCTCCCACTGCAGGGCACAGGGTGGATATTTTGGCACTGTAAATCTAACACACACACATCTGTATTGCTTAGGTTGCAGAGGGTGGAATGAATAGGGAAATTTCTTCTGCAAATTCCTTCCTTTAAGTACCCACCGAGTTTTAGCTATGCTGTGTTACTCCACTTAGCTTAACACAGCAGAGTACTCAAAGGACTTAGAGCAGTGCTGTGAAATAAACAGAATTGGCCATATCCCAGTGCACTGCATAGCCAGGCTTGGGTACTTTGGCTCAAGGTTTTGACAGACCAACCCCACCTGTCAGAGGTGAACAAAAGGCTTATCTTTCCCAGAAACAGGTGTACAGACATGATCTTATTCTTAGGATATGAAAAACCAATTAGTAACAACATTTAAAGTTCAATTACTAACTGTATAATGCCTGAGAACAAAATCAAAGCAACTTTTGAAAGGTTAAGAGTCAGATTCTGGGCATTTCCGTTTTTTAGCTGCTGGCTCTTCAGTCTTGTGTAATTCTAAAGTGCTCGAGTTGGATTTGAGACTGGGGTCTGCTTTAAGGTTGTCCATGGCAACAGTGAAGCCTGAGAGAAGGTACCCTCCGCCTCCACTCATCAGGAGTTTGGGATGACTTCGATCTGGCAAAACCTAATCAAGACAGAAAGATAGACACTCATGTTTTCCTAAGCAGGTGAAGTACATGCTAACAATAAACATGCCAGAAACAAGAATTTAAATGACACAGATTCTTTGGAAGATTTAAATGGACCAATTCCTAAGGAGCTCCTTCCTTTAAATGACAGTGCTGGTAAAAGTACCTAAGTTGGTTTTAGTGATTTTCTTGTGAAAAATAAAACTGAAGCTGTTTCCCTTAAACCTGAAGCAAGTTTCTGGTGGCAAATGATTTGTTTAGTGCTCTGGGCCTGGGAGTAGCTTTCTTCCCCTTGGCTCTAGGACGTTTCACGGCCAACGGCAGGGCTTGAGTCCATGGAAATGTAGCTGCTGGACATACACCAGAGCCTCCCTTTCCTAACGCCCTGCTGACTGACAAGACTTCTCTCCTACTCCCACAGCTAAATGAGGTGGCTGCCATGAAGGGCAGGATGGCCAGGGTTGTAATGTCCTGTATTAAGCAAGATGTCCCAGCAGAAGGGCAGGCCCTGTGGCATATGGAGGTGTTCTCTCAGATCTCTCAAGAGGGAACAGGCTGTGAGGATTTCAAGCAGCAGAAAGTCTCTAGCAGCTGCTCCTTTGGGATCTGCTGTAGCTTTCACTTCTAGGGAGGCCCTACGGCTGTTCCAAATCGGTAACTGGGTATGGCTACCAGGACTACACCACTTCTGCCCAACACAGAGCTCCTTTAATGTCCAGCAGCTACATCTCCATGAACGTCTTAGCTCTAGGGCTCCCCATGATCCTGGCTGACACTTTCTCAGAGCAGCACTGCATGTTTTTTCTCCCCTACCACCCCTTTCACAGGCACCAGATCTGTATCATGTCTGATGACTCTCCCCGCCTAATCCCACTCCCTCCCCCGCTTATCTTTCAAAGGCATCTTCCCTGATAAAATCTCTTATACTTCTAATTCCATCTTGACATATGCCTTCTAGAGGACCTGAACAGACATGGAACCCACCATTAAATCCTGAAAACTTGCTGTAAAGACATGCAAGCAGATATGAGAGGGTCACTCTCTTGGCTTGGGAATCTTGCTATTATTAGTTATTCCCTCCACAGTGATCTTGAGGCCTTGAGTAAACACAACCACAATAGTTTGCAATTTAAATGTCCCTGGACTGGAGTTACAGAGCAACAGACCCTGACATGAACGGAGAAAGAAAGGTCAGGAAAGATCAGGCCTTCTCTCTGAGTCACAGGCATGAGACTTCACCTCTAGACAGAAATAGGGATATCTGTATTTAACAATTTCCAGCACTACTGCAGAGAGCAAAAGACTCAGGAGAGCAGCTCCAAGGACTGGCTATAAGAACACATACCTGGTAATTTCTGAGCCAGGTTTCAGACAACCTGAGGTTGATGACCCCTCCTCTTTCCCGAAGTTTCGTGTAGCACTCCAACAGAGGCTGGAGGCATAAAGAAAGTTGTTAAGAATTACTTCTAGGGCCAGGATTTGAGACTCAACATTCGGATACAAGAATTCCCCTCCATTCCATGTTAGTATTACCTCTTTATACTGACAGTAGACCACAAAAGGCCTTGAAGGGGCCACGAAGTCAAGCAACGATAGCAGCAGTGGAGTGGGATGGAAACGACTAGCTACAATTAAACTGCAAGAAAGATGTTGAATATATTACTCTTTATGCCCCCAAGATGAAGCATATGTTTTAAAATACATCTAAAATGATAACATTTATTTGCGTGACTTATACAACGAAGAGCTTTATATATTCCAGAAATCCCAAATAAAATCATGAGCTATTAATTTCTGGGAAACACAAACTGAATTATAAGCTCTCATGGTGCTTGGCAACTCTAAGTAGCATTTAACATTCTTGATTTAAAAAATCATCTGGAAACAAATCCAACAGTGTGATGCTGGCTTTGCAGGCACCTGAATCTCTCCCTGGCGGGTCTCCTCAGCCCTCGCATTAGCCAGTTTCCCATCAATCTGAATGTCCCGCCACCCGCACTGAGGCAGGACTACACAGCCCCAGCTGATGCACCACCATCAGAGAAATGTCAAATTTCTTGAAAAACTCTAAAACCAGCCCAATTTCGCACCTCCACCAGATGCAGCCTCCTTTCTTAAAAAACCCAAGACAGAATTATCCTCTCTGCTCCACTAGAATCAAAGCAGACAAGCAGACAGAGAATGCTTATCTGTTTGAAGCGGAGCCCGTGTGCAGCACAATGTTGCCTGCATTCTTTCATCAACGCACCCATCTGCGTTCCTTTCACTCAGCAGAGCGGCAGCCTCTAAATGTCTTTTCCTCTGCTCTTCTTGTCTCCTCTGCTTTTCCTGAATCTTCAAGAAAAATAAAAACAACAGTGTACTGAGGTCATTCAGTAAGGCTTATGGAAATGCTGCTCTGTCAAAACATTTCAACAATATTTATCAACTCGGACTAAAAACTCGGAAGCTGAAAACACAAAAGCAAGCCCATGTTATAAAACCATCATTAAGCTACCTATATACAATGCTTCTGTATCATAAAGCTCCATCCCAAAGATACCACACGTGTGCGCCCACATGCACATTCTTTCTCCATCTGTTGTGATATTTATGATTTTGGGAGCTGATGCTGCAAAGCCAAATCAAATCTCAGTGCTCAGATAAAATTAACTGAGGCCCTGAGGGCAGTACTGTGAGGGCAGTGGGGACTCTTTAACATTCTTACATAATCCTTTTTGCTTCCTCTCTCTTTAGGCTCCTTATACTCTGGGTTTTGAGAGACAATTTCCAATGTTTCTGGTTCTTTGGGGTGAGTGCTCTCTGGGGCCTCTGCCATGCTGTCTTCGTTCTCTTGTTCTGAAGTCTGTTTTTCCTCCAGTGTGCCATTACTTTCTTCAACCGAAGCACTGTCTTTTGGCTCTGAAGATAACATCTCGGCAGAAAATGTTCCATTTAGGAGACTGTCCACTTTATTGAGGGGGAATTCATAAAGACCACTGAGGAAAGATTTCGGAAATCCAAAACATGCTGTGGCTGCCCGAACTGGGCCACCTCCAGGGTACAGCTGAATAATGGAGCCAAAACCTGAACAGATAAAAGAAACAAACATCCCTTGATGAAGGTGACTCTAGATTTTGCAAATCCTCAGGGTCCATCACAGTAAGAAGACTGAAGGTCCCTCTACTTGACTGTTCAGAGGCTGACAGATGATGTAGCTTCTCTGGGAGTTTGGAGTCTAAGAATATTCCCAATGGATATAATTCCAAAACAGATAAATAGGAAGTCTTAAACAAGCTTGCCCCTACTTGATACTACAGTAAAACCTTGGGACTGTGTAAATTTGGATGTCACATGATTGGTAACTGGTTCTCCCCAGTCCAGCTTCCCCCAAGTCCAGTGCCATTACTTTCAAACAAGGCAGTTAAAAGTTCTTATAGTCTATGTGTCAGAGAAAGGGCAGGCAAATCAGGCTGGGTTGTATCTTCCGGGAGAAAATACATCCCTAGTATTTCTCCCACTCAATTCAGGCCAATAAGATGAGCACCAGCTATCCAAGAGTTTACTGAAACCACTGCCCTGGAGGTCTTAGCCAGCCACAGGCTTGAGAACCATCCCCACTGCTACAGAAGCTGGGAAGCACAACTGCCATCTGGGCGTGCCAACACAGCACAGGCTAGGAGATGTGGGCTGTGCAGGACGGTCCGGGGGACTGGTGCTGTGCAGGCCCAAGTCGTTGCAATAACCTCACAGTAATTCAACATCATTTTCCATGAGATTACATTTTTTACTTAGACTCCTCTGCTCAAATCATGAACTTGAAAATGTTAAAACTTACCTCCCATTCGTTCCATCATTGCACCCAGCACTAAGCCTGCACATGTTTCCATTACTATCATTTTATTGCCAGCACGAATATTTCCCAATGTCAACATCTGGGCTAGTGTATCGTATCTCATGTGGCTAAAAAAAAATGAATGATTCACTCATTTTTAGCTAAGCAAGGCCTGTTATTTTAATTACCATTTTTCAAGTTTTGTTTGTTTCATAAAGTATATTGATAAGATTATCAATTGCTTTGGAGGTGATAGTAAAAAGAACTTAAAATTTATGAGGTAGGGGATACTTTATCAGGCGAGCAAGCTTTTCATTTTACTTAAAATCATGACTTTTTTAAAGATAAAATTTCCCCCAATTACACGTTTGAAAGAAAACAACGCGTACTTAATTTTTCCAGGTTCTCTGGCATAATACATAATGGAAAGGATGCGGGTGGATGGCTTCACAATAGTAACGATGGCTTCATATCTGGGGGAAGAAAAAACAGAACACCAATTGTTAAAAACTGGTTAAAAAAAATATTTTATTTTTAGCAATATGTTTTTAAAGTCTACAAAAAGGTTTCATGTTCCCTTCTTTTTCAAACAAAAACTTACTTCTTTTTCTTCTTTTTAATATATTTATCTTGAGCAAATTCTGTCTTGTCTCGGAATGTTGTGCTATTTTCAATTAACTGCTGCACTATTTCCTATGAGAAAGGGAGCAAGCAGATTTCCTGATGTTTTATTCTCACAGAACAGATCACCTCAAAGGTTTCTTACCCCAGAATGTATCCAAAGGTCTGATTCTCCAGTCCCTTTTCCACAGAAGTCCACATGGATGAACTTTGTAGTTTTTTACTCTAGAATGTGCATTAAAATACAAGTACTTTATAACTCCATTTAAACCAAGATAAAAGAACAGAGATATACAATAAAAAGCGAGGGAAAGGAAACTGTCATTCTTGAAGACACTGGCTGAAAACATTACTGAAAATAAAGTTAAGCTCTAATATGCATTATTAAATTTTCTCTTGCTAACAATATTAGCAACGTGATTCACTTACATTCCTACATGTAAGAAATGAAATTTTTGATATACTGAATTGCATGTACATTCCAAGCTATTTCTAACAAGTATGCAGTATGTTTACATTTTACCTTAGGTAAATTCTGCTTTAAAAACCAAGCAATTCCCTGAATACCAAACAAAAACAAAACACAATATCCTTTGAATATTACCTCTCCTTTAATGCCCTTGTCCTTTAAAGCTTTTATGTCATCTTGAGTAAGTTTCTGAGATTTCCCATCATCAACTATATTTCGATTATCAGTGCCCGCTTCTTTGGTCTCTAAGGAAGGAAATTGCTTTATGACATTTATGATCTGAAATTATTTTAAAATCTTCCTTCTTCTAAGTTCATTTCCACATCCAGCCCATTAGCCACTCAAATTTGGCCTTCCAGTTCTACTGGAATGTACATGCAAATTTGTCTTCCGGTTCCACCTCAGCTACTATCCTATCTTGCCATGACTACTCTAAGCCTCTAACTCACCTTCCTGCTCCCACTCTTGGCCCTATACAATCCACCTGGACACCAGGGTTCTCTTTAAAATGCAAATTGGCTCATCTATTCTGATGCACAAAATCACGGCTTCCTGTAGCAATTAGAATATAATCCAAAGATGACCTGCAAAGTTGTATATGATCTGGCCCCTGGCTACCTTTCTCTGGCCTCATTTTTGACCCCATACTCAACTGCATTGCCCTTCTTTCTGTTCCCAAACCCTTAAGCATGGTTCCACTGCAGGGCTTTGGTAACTGCTGCTCCCTCTGCCTGCAATGCTGACAGATGTTGAGTGGATGGATCCATTCCATCACTCAGGGCTGAGCTCATCATCTTAGCCAAGTCTCACCTCATCCAATCAGCCTCCAATAAACCCCCTGCTTTGTCATCTTCATAGCACACATCACCATCTGAAATTATGCTGTTTGCTTAGCTACTAGATTATTTTTGGTGTTCCCCACTCATAAATTTTATGAGATGATCCATCTCATGAACTGCTATAATGGCAATGACTAATCAATGACTAACCAAGTACCAATATGTTTGGTACTTGATAAAAACAGGGATGCCAACTTAAAAATATTTAACTAACTGGTTTGAACCAGAACTTTAATAGTATTTTAATTATTTAATTTTAAAATTATCTAAGAATATCTACTTTATTAATAAAATGTTTTATCGATATTTATTTATTTAAGTATTTTAGTTAATAATAACAGCTAAAATTATGGGGGCTTTACTATAAGCAAAGCACTATTAAGAACTTTTTATGTGTCATATGACAATGCTCCCTATAGCCTAGGTTTTAAATGTTTATAGCTCCATTTTACAGATGAGGATATAAGACTTAGAGAAACCAAATAACTTGTCCAAGGTTACAAGGCAAATAATAGAGCTGAAACTTAAACCTAGTCAGCTGAATTCAATTCAAAGCCAGACCTCTTAATCTCCACCCAATATGTTAACTACCTCAAAGCTTTTACTTAGCTTCTGGGCACTGACAGAGCTCTGCATCTGCTCTTACACTGAAGCAGCAAGGACTCATGGGATTAAATGCCTGGCCCAAGGTCAGAGAGTTCGTTAATGATGGGCTGGAGCCAGAATTCAAGCACCTCAAAGCCAAAGGCAGACCTTGCTTCATTCCACCATGCTAGTTCTTAGATTATGAGTTTAGATTTCTTTGGAGATTGGCTGGGCTAGCACTTTAGAACTAATTGGGGTTGGCAGATTTCTGACTAGCCAGCTCAAGAGCACCTATTTCATACACCGAAGTAGTGCACCTGAAGTAGGCTCTTCCTTTTTCTTCGTAGGCTGAAGACTTCCTCCATTGGTCACTTCAAATGTGGTTCCATAACTATGGCCAATGACGTTATCCAGATAGAACCACTGTTTTTCAAAAGTTACTTTTCTGGGGAAGAAAATGCATTCAATTAGCTAAATCTCATTTGCATTCTGTATAGAAAAGATATGTTCAACCTAGTTTATTTCAAAACTGATCTACATGAAGGGCGATGTACAGCATTATATCTGAACATGAACTAGAAAGAATCAGGTTCAGGTTGGGGCAGAGGCAACATTAACAACAAGGCCACATAAACACTGACTTTGAAATGAGAAACAAGACAGTCCTCTTCTGAGGCACTGATCTAACTCCAATTAAAATACTTTTTGTGTGTGTGTGTGTTTTAAATTGGTTTTAGAGAGAGGAAGGGAGAGGGACAGGGAGATAGAAACATTGATGAGAGAGAAACATTGATTGGCTGCCTCCTGCAGGCCCCTTACCGGGGATCAAGCCGGGCATGTGCCCTGACAGGGAATTGAACCAGTGACCTCCTGGCTCATAGGTTGACACTCAACCACTGAGACACAGCAACTGGACTGGTCTGACTCCAATTAGCACAGTCTGACAGGCTTTGCAGACTTCCTAAATAGCATAAAGGGTTGCCAAGATTGCCAGGCGACTGGCACACACCGACACTCCTCACAACTTACATAAAAAGATCTCAAAACTGAACAGTCATTGAGGTGACAGGGATTTAACTAATTCCCAAGCCTAAATTTTCCTTGAAAATTATCTAGTAAAAGAAAATTACATTTACAAATAAACATTACTGACATTACATACATTTGGAAATGGTTCCTAACACTGATGGTGTTCTGCTGAGGACCAGATGATTTTAGCTTTTCCCATTCTCCAGATTTTTTTTTTTCCTTCTCGGTGAGAATAACATTTATTGAGAATGGCCCATTACAAACAAGATCCCATTGCTCAGATTTTTATCTTATTACAATTTTACAGGAAAATCCCACAAAAACAAAAACCTTTCCTTTCTTAAGAAGAAAACTAACATCTGCTGAGTGTCAATCAGGAGCTAGGGAGTATATGCCAGGAGTTTCATGCTTTTTGGTTTAATTCTTGCAGCTATCCTGGGGTACAGCTCTTTCTAGGTGAGCAACCTGAGGCTCACAGAAAAGTGTCTTGTCCAAGATTCACAGTAAAAAGTGGAAGCTAGGATTCAAATCCAAGTCTGCCTGCCCCCAAAGCCTGGTGTGTGTTTTTTTCACTATATCATACAGTCTTCCAAAGACCAATGGGTCTCAGTAAGTCCTGCCTAGCTTCAGGACACCGCCCACATTGATAAGAACTCTGATTCCTGGAAGACACATACAAAAATACTGTAGTAATGATGACTATATTATAAAATTTCTCTAATTTCAACCACCAAAATGAATATTTTATCAACGGAAAATTTAAAAATGCCTTAACGCTGGTGCAGATGTTACATTTCTGGACTAAAATCCCTCTCCACTTGTATTATTTTTCTTTAGTGGATTAGTGCTTGTGCAAAAAAGCTTGGTTGTCATTATTTGGTGCTCTGGGGACTGTCACTAGACTATTTTCTTATGACATCTATTTCACTTTCAATACCAGTTACAAAAATTGAAATAATTCATCTGAACTGAGCACTTATCACAAATTCCAAGTCTCACAATCCCTAGACTCATGGTCTGCTAGCTGTTTTCTTGACACTGCATTGAACTTACATCTTTGTCAAAAGCACTTTAACAACCCAATTCAAAAGAAAGCTTGGTTGTACTTTTCAGATAATTAACCAAAACACCCCAATACATTTTCACCATTAATAAGCAATTGGGACTTAGCAACCTCACCACCCCTGCTAAAAGTTATCAAATTCCCCACTCTTCTAATACTAAATCAGAGTGGTAATTAACCTGCAGGTTCACAAACCAAACCTAACTTCAAGTTCTGAGACCTTGAGCAAACTGCGTTTGGGCGATTTAACTTGAACAAACCACACATGCCCTGGTGTAAAATTTGGAATCTTACAGTGATCACACATTCTATAGGAAGCTATTCAGTGTAGACAGGTAGTCCTTTCAGGTAGAGAGAAGAGCCCAGAAGACCACACAAGGTCGGGGAGGTTTCATTTTTGTGGGATTGAACCTGGCTGAGGGATTAGGGAGGAAGGGTCAACGGGAGAAGGGTGGATGAGATCAGAGGGTGAAGGGTGGGTGCTGTGAGAAAACAGGAGAGATCTTAAGAACCTAGGGGAAGAGCCCCAGGACAGGAGGTGAGGTGAGCGGGGGTACCCGAGCACTCCAGGGCCAAAAGTGGAAAAGGAACTCTGTGGAAAGACTGAGGAGAACGCTGAAGGCGGACTCTGCATAGACAGGAGGGGTAGGGGAGACCCTGAGGGCCGAGCATGGGATCCTGAGGGAAAACCTCCGTGGGAAGATCTGACAGGAGGTAACTAGAGAGGGAGCTAAGGATCCAGAGAGCCAAGACAGGGAGCCTGCTGAGAGCGGTATGTGGGAAGACCTGAAGACAGGGGGTATCTAGAAGATGGGGCGTTGGATCCCTAAGGTCAGCGACCTGACTCACTTTCTCCGCTGGACTTGCACGGCTTTGAATACATCTTCCCGTTTCAGCACCACGAAGTCGCCGTCGCGGATGCGGTGGTCCCCGGGATGCGGTGGCTGTGGGTCCGGCTGGTCCCCCGAGCCCTCCATGACGCCCAGCGGGTCTCCAAACTCCGCAGCCGCTCTCCAGCGCCCCGCCCCGCGCCCCTCGCCCTCAGCGGTAGCTGCAGCCAGCTTCAGTTCCCACAAACACAGAGGACGCAGAAGCCTCCGACCGGCACCGCCCCCACGTGCTGAGCGCCGCTTCCGCTTTCCGGTCAGCTCCTCCGCACAGCTTCCGGGAGCCTCAGGCTTTCCGTCTGGCCGAACTCCTTGATTGACTGCACTCTGTCCCGCCCCTTCCGCCTCGCCGCTCCTTGGAAGGAAGTTGCGTCACAGGAGCGCCAAAAAAGAATTTGGAAGGAGGCTGAGCGTCAGTCAGCTTGAGGTGCTCCGCGTCTTTCCGCGAGTCTTCGAGGCCTAAGGGGAGAAGACTCTGAGGCACCTGAGCGGCTCCGGCAGAGTCAGGAGAGCGGCAGCTGAAGAGAACCGCGGGACGTGGGCCGGGGGCCACCTGAGGACCTCGGCGCCTCCTCGGCCCCGCCGTGCTTCTCCCCGAGAGCGCGAGCCGGCCGGGCGGATCTGCTCCTCCCCGGAGCCGGCCCTGGCGTGAAGTAGGAAAGCTTTGGGATCTCTATCCTTCGCCGGTGAGGACTTAGCCTGAGGACGCGTAAGTGAAGGAGGGTATGTAACGAAGCACAGCAGGCCCACGGATGGCGCCTTGACTCATTTTCCAGCCCTTCTTGCATTTGTGTTGGAATTTTTACCAGTAATTTTCACCCCCACTATCTCATTTGAGGAAGGGCACGTAGAGCTGTCGACTGAGCGCTGCAGCGGGGGAGTCTGAGGACGGGGTTTTGAACGCAGGCCTGCCACCAGAGAACCTTGATGTTGATCAGTTTCTCTCTGCTTTAGTTCCTTAACGTGTTATGTGGTCTAGACGATTGTCAAAGTCCTGTCTTGCCCTAACATCATGAACTTATTTAGTTATTAATTCAATTACTGAAACCCCCTTTAAAGAAAGATTCAGATACACACTCTTGTAATGAACTGCATTGCTGTATACGGATATATTTTTATATTTAGGGTATTAAAAGACTTTTTTAGAACGGTTTTAGGTTTACAGAAAAATTGAGCAAAGAGTTCCCATACATATCTATCCCCCCTCAAATCCCCCGATTAGCATCCTGCATTAGTGTGATAAATTTGTTGCAGTTAATAGGCCAAATTCAATACATTATTATTAGCTAAAGACCGTAGATTACATTAGGGTTCACTCTGTGTTGTACAGGTCCGTGAGTTTTGACAGATGCATAATGTCACATACTTGCCACTACAGTATCATACAGAATGGTTTCACTGCCCTAAAAATGCCCTGTGCTCCACCTGTATTAATTATTTTAAAACCCATTTTTAAAGGTCACTTATATTTCAATTTATTGATACTCAACTAGGAACTATATGGGTTTAAATTTAATAAAAGTGACTATCTTGCTATATACAAAATAGAAAAATTGTGAAGGGATGATTAACGAAAAAGATGATAATTATAACATTAACAGGTATGGGCATGCTTTCCAAAAAACTTGCATTTCAAGAAATTTATCTAAAAACTGCAAATAACACATCTAATCAGTATTGACCTAGATTTAATCGTGCTTCCATTGTCTTTTAAGACAGTTACAGAAGTCTCCTAGAAAATTTACATCTTTTCCATTTGGGCCCCTACCGAGAAAGAAGGGTTGAAACATATCTCATTCCTGTGCTTTCCCAGAAAGATCTACCTTCGATGCCTATGTAAGAATATCATTGTATTTCTGATAAAAGTGGTTATGACACTGCAAGATTGACTATGGAGAAGGAGCTATGATGATGTATTCGTAGTGTCTCACAGGTCAGGATTATGTTCAGCAAGTGCTGCCCTATAATAAGTCTCAAAACACTGCAAACAAGTTATCTTAGAGTTAATTACCTGTCTTGCTTTCTTTTCTATTGTGGGAACGCCTCGAAAACTGGTACAGTACCTTTTATTTCTATCTCATGAGCATCCAGTATACTTGGTTAAACACCTGTGGTATATGTTAAAAAGAAATGGGGATTAGAAGAGTAACTGCAGATTAGAAGAGTAAGGGGTTTATATCATGGCGTACAGAGTTGTAAGCCTGTTGACTAGTGTCAAACTAGAATATATTATTTTTCACTTACTAGTTAATGCATTTTTAGGAGCACTATTTCCTCTATAATTTTGATGAAGATTTTCCTAATCTCTTGTCTTTTAGAAAACATGAGTGGAGAGTATCGAGGCAGAGGATTTGGACGAGGAAGATTTCAAAGCTGGAAAAGAGGAAGAGGTGGTGGAAGCTTCTCAGGAAAATGGAGAGAAAGAGGACACATATCTGACCCGAGTAAAACCGCAGGAAGACATGCTTCTGGTAGGGGAGGTCAGTGATTGTTCAATTTTTTTTTATTTTCATGAAGGAATCTATTCATGCCTGGCATACAAAACAGTTTAATTCAAATTTCAGTCTATCTTTTATTGATGTTAACCCTTTAAGGTAGTATTTGAATGTTAATATCCAAAATTCTTACCGAAGCCTGTAATTTAGGTACTCTGTTAATATGTCAAGTTCTCACTGTTGATAGGAGAAGCAAATTGGAAAAAAATGTTTGCTCTGTTTCTGCTAAACTAGTGTTTTGTTTTGTTTTGTTTTTAGAACAAACCTCACAGTCTTTGCTACTACAGTCAACATTGGATCAGTTCACACCATATAAAGGCTGGAAGCTTTATCTCTCTGAAGGTAGAATTAATAATGCAAAAAGTAACATAAATTATATTTTCTTGTTTTTGGATGCTACATATCATATTATTATAGTTCACTTTTTTACTGATATATATTCCCTTCTTTAATATAAGTTTACCCAAACAATCAAATCATGTTTATGTTTCAGGAGCATTATGTTTAGGTTTTATATCAGTCAGGAGAATAGAAATCACACTAGCTATTTTAAAAGGGGGATTTAATACAGGGAGTTGGTCATAAAGATGGAAGAGTAAAAGGGCAAAAAGGGAACATTGAGGTAAGCTCTCAGATAGTAGTAACTTTAGGATGCAGCAATTGTCCTTTTGACTGCAGGAACAAAAGATAAGTTCTGAGGTTACCAGAACCTAGGAGTTCAAAGGAGGGACCATAGCAAAACTGCTGTTTTGACCTCTGAGGTGCACCCTTAAAAGTTGTGCTTAAACAGCTGAGGTGAATTAAAACTGGTTGCTGATGGTAACTGGGGGAAGGATGGCACAGTTGGTGCTCGAAGCTGGAACTGTAGCTATCCTCTGCAGCTGGAGAGATGCTGAAAAGAAATGGAAATAAGAATATATTATTGTCTTCTTTCCTGACACCTTCGAGTCTCTAAAGTGCCTCCAATTGACAGAACCTTAAGTGGTCTGGGAAATTTAGTGTACAGATCTTGATCATAAGATCACAGAATAGAAGATACAAGGGTAGGCTTGGAACCAAGCGATGATAACACAGTTAAGGAATCTCCCTTTTGTAATCAAGAACACCAGTTGACATCTTAGATCTGTCGATACAGGTTTGGAGAATTGTCTTTTCTATGCTCTTACAGTATCTATATGCTTGTTATGTCTTTTATGAGACATGAAATAGATACATAGATCTGTCAGTGGTTTTTCCCACTAGACAAGCAATTTTCAGCCTATATGCGGTGGCACACTGTTATGCTGCCAGAATTTTTAAAACATGCAATACCTAACTATTTAGTCAGGGGCACTGACCTCTTTTCCCTTAGACTGTCAAATAAAAAAATCACCTCAGCCAACACAACAATAGCTGTCAGGTGTGAATGAATCAAAATTATACCTATTTTTTTGTCAGATTGGTAAAAAAAGTGATACATTTTTTGCTATGCTGCAGAATTTTAGTAATTAGTTTATGTGTGCCATGAGATGAAAAAGGTTGAAAATTGCTGCATTAGACTGTGCAATGCTTAAGGGCAAGGATGTAGCTCCATTACAGGCACTCAGTAGTAGTCATTTTGTGAATGAATAAAGTGCTTTACAAATATTTTTTGTATTGAGAGTCTTTTTTTCAGTTATATAGACAGATATGTTTCAAACTACTTCATTGTGCTGCTTTTCTTTTAATTTATTTATTGACTTTAGGGAGGGAGAGAGAAACATCGATTTCGTTCTACTTATTTATTTATGCATTGATTGGTTGATTCTTTTATTTATTTATTTTTAAAATATATCTTTATTGATTTCAGAGAGGAAAGGAGAGAGAGAGAGAGAGAGAGAGAGAGATAGAAACATCAATGATGAGAGAGTCATTGATTGGCTGCAGCCCGCAACCTGGGCGTGTGCCCTGACCAGGAATCGAACCCTGATCGCCTGGATCCTAGGTCGACGCTCAGCCGCTGAGCCACACCCGGCCGGGCCATTGGTTGATTCTTGTATGTGCCCTGACTGGGGATCAAGCCCACAAACCTTGGTGTATTGAGATGATGCTCTAACCAACAGCTATCCGGCCAGGCTTCATTGTAGTGTTTGTGTGTGAGACGTTGATTCAAAAATGTTACAGAACTTTAGAGTGTAGAAGACAGCTTTATAATTTTGGGACCGGAGTCAAGTGGTACATTGTCTCTCCCTGATCTCGGGGAGGGAAGGGATTTGACAGGTGGCAATTTGGACTAGTAGAAATTGCTTTGTAAAGACGATCTTCAGTTTCGTTTTAGAGTAAGAATTTAGTTCATGTGTCTACCTTTGGCTTTATTACTGGTTTTGTTTTAAGTTTTATTATGTAAGTTATTTGAACTAATAGGTCCTATTAGATTTCAAAACTTTAATACAAAGATTCCCAGAAATTGGTGCTTTTACTTTTTAAGTTTTTATAGTTTATAATTTTTTTTTACTTTTCAATTACAGTTGACATTAGTTTCAGGTGTAAAACATAGTGATTTGACATTTATGTAACTTGTGAAGTGCTCACCCCATGACTCTAGAATACATCTGACATAAATATTGGTGCTTTTAGAGAGACACTTCCTATGTCTCTCATAATCATTTCAGAGTATATAAACCTAAATTTGTTTTAGAATCCTAAGTATACACATCCATACCACTTCATATCTAAATGTAATCGGAAGGCAAAGCAGTTGGAAAAAGTAATATACTGTGTGTCTAGTGTTTCTTCTGTTTCATGAACATTATCCTTGTATGTGTGTGATTATTAGTGCTAATGCCATATTTGATCAGTTTACAGTGATAGCTCTCCTTTTGTTGAGAAGATTCAAGCATTTGAAAATTTTTTCACAAGGCGTATTGATTTGTATGATAAGGTAAGATTCCTATACAACGAAAAGCTATTAGTCCAACTTCTTGTGTCATCTAACTGAACAGTGAATTTGAGGTGCTAGGTAATCACAGACACTGGAGCCAGACTGCCTTGGTCCAGCCCTGCCACTTACCTGCCATTTGGACTTTGTTGAATTACTCACCTCTGTGCCTCGGCTTTCTCACCTATCAGTTGAGGATGATAGGATTATTAATACCTACCACAAGGGTTGTTAAGAGGCATAAATAATAAATTAATATATTTTAAATAGTAGAACCATGCTTGGCCACAACATTTATAGTACTTATCACCATATAAACATCATAAGCTTTTGTGAAGTGGGTAAGTGAATGCCTAGTTATGATCAGCTCTAAAAAAGCAATTATGTTTTTATTCGTTAATATTTTGTAGGACGAAATAGAAAGAAAGGGAAGTATTTTGGTGGATTTTAAAGAATTGACAAAAGATGATGAAATAGCTAAATTGATACCAAATATAGCACATGAATTAAGGGATGCACCTGAGAAAACCTTGGCTTGCATGGGTCTGGCAATACATCAGGTAAATATTTATTTTGTACGACTTTTGTCAAACTATTAAAGGGATTTCACAGTAACAGTACCTTCTCTAAAAGATACTTAGTTTTTACTAACAGACATTAGCTAGAATGAAAAGGTTGCTGTCCTATCCTAAAAGATAGCATTCATTCTATATACAGTGGCTTACTTTATTTTTTATTTATTTATTTATTTATTTATTTATTTATTTATTTATTTATAAGTATATCTTTATTGATTTCAGAGAGAGGAAGGGAGAGAGAGAGAGAGAGAGAACCATCAATGATGAGAGAGTCATTGATTTAGCCTGCAACCCGGGCAGGTGCCCTGACGGGGAATCAAACCCTGATCACCTGGATCCTAGGTCAACGCTCAGCCGCAGAGCCACACCCAGCCGGGCACAATGGTTTACTTTAAACATAGCATTTACTTCTCATTTATTTCAATTAGTTTAATCTTACTAAGATTATGTGGAAATTAGTCCTTGTTTCAAGGAGCTGTGTAATCACATATTAAGACAAGGTACCATGATGTTATCAGTTATGAACTTGGAACAAGACCATCCTCAGATTTACATTCAAGTTAATCTCCCTGGGTGTCCCCATATATGAATTGAAAATAACATGTGCTGTACCTAATGAGTTTTCCTCGGGGGCCTGATGGCACAACATATGTAAAAGCACTTTTTAGGCTGGCAAACACATAAATGCTTCAAGACAAAATGTAGTAAATTTCAGGACAGACACAGAAAAAGTGCTGGGTATAGAGATATAGAGATAAGATTCTCATCTGTTGTGTAGGAATGGGGAAAGCTTGGGGGGGGGGGGAGAGAAACGTTGATGTGAAAGAGAAACATCAATTGGTTGCCTCCTGTATGTGCTCAGACTGGGGATCGAACCCTCAACTCTTCAGTACATGGAATGATGCTCTAACCAACTGAGCCACACTGGCCAGGGTTGTTTTCTCTCTCATTGAATATGGAGAAGAAGAAAATACTTTTTCATCATAAGCCATCGAGGAGGTAATAGCTTTGGGGGACACCCATAAGGACTTTTAAGATTAGTTTTAGTTGGGACAGAAGCTGGCAGACAGGGATGCTGGAGTTCTCCAGTCCATGGATAACAAAATCCCAGGTAAAACATAATTCAGTATAAAATATGTAGTCATAATTAAATATCAGAATTTTAAAGGACTGCTATAGAGTCCTGTTAGTGTTCTGTTCTGAACTGTTCATATTCATAAACTTTATATTTTCTATAAAAGAGTTCTGCTTCCAGATGACATTTTTTCCAACTTTTGAATAAATGTCTGTCTTGTTTAGGTATTAACTAAGGACCTCGAAAGGCATGCAGCTGAATTACAAGCTCAAGAAGGATTGTCTAGAGATGGAGAAACAATGGTAAATGTGCCACATATTCATGCAAGGTGAGGAATTTTCTGATATCAAAGTATTATTTAGAATTGAGCATTGAAGACTGTTTTAAGAACGAGAACTGTATTTTATTAAAAAAAATCAGTGCAAAAGGTATGAATTCCCAACCTGCAGATTTTTGTAAATGTTGAATTTGGATGTGTACTTATCCAAATCCTACTGTTTAAATTTAATAATCTATGTAATACACTAAGTGGTGTGATTATATTTTGTTAAAATTATGTTGCTACTAGACACAGAGAACAAATGGAATTTCATTTTTCCTTAATTCATCGTTACTGTATTTTAAGATTTTAATTTCCCATTAAAAGAGATGAGTAAGGTAATCATCGGGGTTTTGTTTTTCTTTTCCAGAATTTATAGAAGACATTTCCTAACAGTTCTCAAAAAAGAAGTTAGAAATTCAAAAGTTGGTGAATCTGTAGACTTTCCTTTTGACATTATTTTTTTCCTTTTTCACTAGAGAACAGCCAGGGGACCAGAAGAAAGGGGAAGATTTAGCATTTTTTATTTTTGGAATGATTTGCTTTTTCTGAAATTTGTGGTACACGTAGGGATGATATGGTTTGAGAATTTCCTAGTTGTTCCTAAAAGGAACTTGTGAAAATACAAATTTTCTGTCCATTGTAAATTCATGGATGAATATGTTCCTGTTTTTGTATTTAGGATATACAACTATGAACCCTTGACACAGCTCAAGAATGTCCGAGCAAATTACTATGGAAAATACGTTGCTCTGAGAGGGACAGTGGTTCGTGTCAGTAACATAAAGCCTCTCTGCACCAAGATGGCTTTTCTTTGTGCTGCATGTGGGGCAGTTCAGAGTTTTTCTCTTCCAGATGGAAAGTATAATCTTCCCACAAAGGTGATATCATGTTCTTCAACGGCTTTATTTGTCTTGGTAAAGAAGGCAAATCAGTTTACAGAAAATACTTCCCAATGTTTCTGAGCACAGAGCTTATTTTTATTTTAAGTTTTTAAATAATGAAATACTTCTGGGTATAGATAATAAAGAAATAAAACATTCCTCTATCCACTGCTTAGAATTTACATTTTGTCAGCTCCAGATATTTTAAAGATATAAAGCATTACTGATAAAAATTAGTGTCTCTGTTTTGCCCCTTGCATGTGCCATTCCCAGTGACGATCATTATCTTCCAGTTAATGTGTATCCTTTCCATTCAAATTTTTATATTTTGACTTACTAGGTATACATATCAAGTTTTCTTTATTCTGTTTGAAAGTGTTTCTTTTTCTTTATTAACACTTTTTTAAACGATAGATTTTTTAAAACCATAGAAAAGTACAGAGAATAATGTAACTAACATCTGCCAACCATTATGAGTTGGCAAATATTAATATTTTATGGTTTTAGCTTAATTTTTTTTAACAATAATAGTATTATAGTTAAAGTTGAAGTCTCTCTGTTCCTCTCCCCAGTTCCATCCATTTTGTTCCATCCTTAGAGGCAGCCACTTTATGAAATTGGCATGTATTCTCCAAGTCTGTTTCCTTTTCTTTTTTTAAAAAGTTGATTTTAGAGAGAGAGAGAGAGAGAGAGAGACGTTGATTTGTTGCTCCACTTATTTATGCATTCATTGGTTGATTCTTGTATGTGCCCTAACTGGCTATTGGACCTGCAACCTTGGTGTCAGGACAATGCTCCAACCAGCTGAGTTGCTCAACCAGGGCCAAGTCTGCATTTTCATACTTGATTATATATGTAGGGTTTGTCTTGTGTGTATTTACATAAATGGTATGCTGTATTTATTTTGGAGTTCTTCCTATCTTGATACACATCTAATTCTTTCATTTTTACTGTTGTGGAATATCCCATTAAATGAGTAGCTACTAATTACCTATTCTCCTGGTGAACATTTGTATTGTTTCCAGTTTTTTACAATTACAGATGATACTATAGAGAGCATTTTTGTACATGACTCCTTAGCAGAAAAATTTCTTAGTTATAGGATATGCTTATTTTTAACTTTATTAGATGTTGTGAAATTATTTTCCAGTGAGTTGGTCCCAACTTACACCCCTACTGATAGTGTTAAGCAATTAGCATTTCCTCATGTTTTCATTAACATTTGGTGGTGTTAGGCTTTTTAATGTTTGCCAGTCTGATGGGTGTGAAATAGAATTTCATTTTTAATATGAATTACTATGATTTTTGTAACAGTTGAGTATTTTTTCACATCTTTATTGGACATTCATTTTTATTATTTTTTTAAGATTTAAAAAAAAAAATGTCTTTATTGATTTCAGAGAGAGGAAAGGAGAGGGGGAGAGAGAGAGAGAGAAACATCAATGATGAGAGAGTCATTGATCGGCTGCCTCCTGCATGCCCCTGACTGGGGATCGAGCCTGCAACCTGGGCATGTGCCCTGACCGGGAATTGAACCCCGATCGCCTGGATCCTAGGTAGACGATCAACCACTGAGCCATGCCTGGGCCGGCAAGATTTTTTTTTCTTATTTTTAGAGAGAGAGGAAGGGAGAGGGAGAGAGAAACATCAATGTGAGAGCAAAACGTTGATCATTTGCCTCCTGCATGCTTCCTGCCGGGGATCAAGCCTGAAACCTGGGCATGTGCCCTGACCAGGAATTGAACTGGCAACCTTTGGTGCATAGGAAAATGCCCAACCAACTGAGCCACCCACCCAACCAGGGCAGGAACAACTTTTAAAACAATATTAAATAAAACATTTAACTTGAAATGTGATTGTACTTTATCAAAATCTGAATGTGAATTAATGTTGCAGTGTCCTGTGCCTACATGTCGAGGGAAGTCATTTACGCCTCTCCCTAGCTCTCCTCTCACAGTGACGATGGACTGGCAGTCAATCAAGTAAGCAATCACACAATTTAATAAAAGACAGGTTTTAGATCTCTCATACTGCCAAGAAGATCTATAGTTTTCATGTATTATACTGTGGTTTTTATTTGTGTACGTTGGTAAAGTGTAATGAAATGTTTACATGTTGAAATGATAATCGTCTTTATACAAAATTTATTCTATCGGAACCCAGAAAGGATTTGATATGCAAGTATTACGTCCTTTTGCTATTGAGAAATAGTTCATTTTACTTTTCATTTATGTCACTCATTGAACTAGATGTAGTCTATAAGCAAAGCTGTATAATTTATTCCATAATGAGCTATGATCAAAATAATATTGTTTTGAAAGTTTAAAGAATTTTTTAGAAATGGACATATTTCATTTTATGTTCTCACTACCCATAAGACATTTTACTGTAGATTTAGAAGAAGAAGAAAACTGTTTTTTTCACAAGTCAGATTGTGTGTGTGTGTGTGTGTGTGTGTGTGTGTGTGTGTGTGTGTGCTTAATCCAACAATTTACTCCATTTTTCTGGCTATTGTTCTATAACTGCATCCTAGATATAAAATAATGGTAGTTTTGAAGTTAGAATGCTTTCCAGGAAACCTGGCTTAAATAGGAGATGGTCTTAACAAACTAGAATCTAGGGGGAAAGTGAGGTAGATTGCTACCAAGCTCTAGCTATACTCCCTTCTGCCCTGTAAAAATCAAGACTAACATATGTAATAATTGTTCAGTATGTTGAGATATTTACAAACACTCTATAAAAGAGGAAATGTTTAACATTCGTGAGCATGATCATGTCTCTGGTGAGTGGGGGAGCCTGGTTTCTGGCCCACATTTATAGGACTTTCATCACTGAAGGATGTAATGAGAGTTTCAGAGGTGCTAAAAGGGTCACAATAGCATATATGCATAGAAGATTCAGGGTAATTTAATTATTTGAACAAAATCTTTGTTTTCAGGTAAAAATAGCAGAAAGAAAATGAGCTTAAATATTTTAATTGGATTTTCCCCACTTAAATTATTTTTCAATTATAGCTGACGTACGATATTATATTAGTTTCAGGTGTACAGCATAATGATCAGACATTTCTATAACTTATGAAGTGCTCACTCCAATAAGTCTAATACCCATCTGACACCACTATTTTAATTGAATTTGAACAGTGACCTCCTGATATTAGGAAATCACACCTAGTGGTATAGAACATTGGCTTCCACTTTCTGTAACTTTTTCCTGTGTGTATTCTGGAGATCTTGTCCCCCCCCCATCAATACTTTCCCATTTACTGTTTTCTAAAATTTAGTATCTCTCATTTGTTGCACACCCTAAAACTTCTCTTTACTCTTTAGTGACTGTAATTTTGGTGGACATTTTGGAGGGAGGGTGACAAATGCACGTGCTCATCCTACCATCCTATCTGTAACTGCAAACTGCTGAAGTAATTTAAAATACACCATTGGACTTTTTAAACTAACTTTTATAAAACTAATTGGCCCTTTATCTAGCTCAGCACCATGTGGACCCTGAATAGTTATTATGTAGAAGAAATAACCCAACGTCAATATGTGTACTCATTGAAAATTATTTACCTGTTTAGAATCCAGGAGGTGATGTCTGATGATCAGCGAGAAGCAGGTCGGATTCCACGAACAATAGAATGTGAGCTCGTTCATGATCTTGTGGATAGCTGTGTTCCAGGAGACACAGTGACTATTACTGGAGTTGTCAAAGTCTCAAATGCTGAAGAAGGTATGGTATAACTCTTCCCTCATCTGGATTGTCCCTCAGTAATTTGTCAACATTTGTCTTTTTTAAAGATACTTCTGAAACTCCATTAATTTAGGGAGTTCCTTGTTTCTTACATAAGTGAAACTTTCTCTTTGAAATAAAGGTTTATTTGTAGCTCATTGTGCCTTTTTTGTACATTCTACTTGAATCTTTGTGGGGAAAAGGAAAATACCAGTTAATACATTTCATACTTTGAAATTTACAGGTTCTCGGAATAAGAATGACAAATGTATGTTCCTTTTGTACATTGAGGCAAATTCTGTTAGCAATAGCAAAGGACAGAAACCAAAGGCTTCCGAGGAGGGATGTAAGCATGGAATATTGCTGGAGTTCTCACTTAAAGACCTTTATGCCATCCAGGAGATTCAAGCTGAAGAAAACCTGTTCAAACTCATTGTCAAGTACGTATGGCAGTATCTGACACTTTATTATGTATGTGCATGTTGGGGCGTTCTTGGCTATAAATAACAAAAACTAGTCAAAATTATTACAAACTAGAGTTCCCCAGGCGAAATCCAGCTACCCGCCCATTTTTGTTTGACCCATGAGCTAAGAATGGTTTTTACATTTTTTAATGGCTGAAAAAGAATCAAAAGCATATCTCATGACATGCAAAATTACATGAAATTCAAATTTTGCTGCCCATAAATAAACTTTTATTGTAACACAGCCACACTTCTTCAGAAGAATTCAGAGTTGAGACAGAACAAATGCCTCACAAATACTTACTGTCTGGTCCCCTACAGAAAAGTTTGCTAATCTCTAGTTTAAGCACTAAGGAAAACTTACAAGTTACTCATCAGAAGAGTGACGGGATGACAGTGAATTCTGGAGTTATTTCAATTGGTTGTATGTAGGGGGTTGCTTTTTTACTTTCAAAAACTAAGAGATTCATAGAAGTCACTTATATTCGATAAGTATCTTTAATTTCCTTGTTATTGCCATGCAGTAGAGAAGAAGCAAAGTGGAGGATCCTCTTTCAGCCACTTCCTTTTATCTTTCATTTATCTTAAAATGGAAAAAACAACAGTATTTGTCTCAGAAGGTTGTTCTGAAGATTAAATGAGATTTTGTGTTACTTGACATAATTAACAATGCTTTAGTTTTGATACTTTTTTGACAATTTTTTGCATAAATTTTAAAGAAATATGGAAAAATGAGACTGAACAGTACATATACTTAAGAGAGAGAAAGAACTGAGGTTTTGAAATGCATTGTATTGGAAAACTGATCTAGACTTTGGGCTCCAGGAGAATTTGACACTTTCTGCCATCTAAGCTTTGGGCTCTAGGAGAATTTGACACGTTTTCTTTCTGTCTTTAATATATTAATTACCCAAGTAAGAGAAGTATGGAGTTCCTCAGGGGTTCTTTGTTGTTAAACTGGCAGAGACTTCCCCTGAATAGATAGCCATCCCAACTGCCCTGGGAGAGAGAATGCCGAGCCAGGGTGAGGTGATCTAGTGAGACATGAGGGTGTGGTGAGGGGCCTGTAATAGGATCTGAGGAGCTACCTGGTTGAGGATCAAGCCACCTCTTTGATTGGTTCCTCTCATCAGTTATAAATAAAAAGGAACATATGTAGTGGTCCTTCTGCAATACTTACAGAAGATAAGGCAGTATGAAAAACCAGGGTTTTTTTCCTATGGTTCCTTTTAGTTCTAAGTTTGTGATTTTAACATCAAAACTAGATTTTTTATTTGTTAATCTTTCAGGGGTTGGCAAACTAGGCATAGAGTGCTTGTTTTTGTATATAAAGTTTTATTAGAATACAGCCCCGCCCATTCATTTACATACTGTTGATGGCTGCTTTCAGGCAAGTTAAGTAATGGTGACCAAGATAGTAGACTTGAAAATACTTTCTGGTCCTTTAAGGAAAAGTTTGTTGACCTCACCAGATTAATGAATGGAGGACCAGATTAATGAAAGGAGTATGGAAAAGACAGTGGGAGGTTATATTTTAGTTTAGGTTCCTTTAGAAGCAATGATATGATTTGGCAAGCATGGCTCATTTGGGAGGTGATCCCCAAATATACTGGTAGGGGGATGGGGAAGTGAGACAGAAAGGATGGCAGTCAGTATATGGTGCCTTAATGAACAGATTACTACTAGTATCCAGGGCTTAATCCTCCTGAGGTCTCTGGGACACTAGATTGTGTAGAACAGTATTTTTCCATGCAAGGGCCTGGGTGTGGGACTGCTCCTGGGAATATTAGATAACCCAGCACTTCTAGCCTGCCCAATCTGTCTGCAGCCATAGGACGTTGTTTGGTAGACAGGTGCAGGTGCGTGGTAGAAAGCCAGCAGTGATTATGCAGGAGCGTGCCAAACAGTAGTGCCAAGGGGTTATAGCAGGACACCCATGTCTGTGTTTACATATATTAAAAGGGATAATGATTCACGGTTCACTCTTGAGTATATCTCTTCTACCCTGTCTATTTTCTTTTGTTCCTTGTTTGTACAATAGATAAATGTAAATGTACTTCTTTATATTCATATATGGTTTTACTTATTCTGATCATTTGACTTGAACTGAAAAAATGAAATTTTATCCAATCTTAAAATACGTATGCAGTTCACCCTACTGTCTCCTTTCAGTGACTTGGCTACACAAGTCTAAAGATGTCTACTCACATAAAATACAATATAATTTGTATCCTAAAGTGGAAGACTATGATTATGGTGCATTTTAAAGGCTAGTAACTTAAAATAATCAACAGTATATTTGGCTACTTTAAAATATTTTACAAATATCCTGCCTCCCTTACTCTGGCATAGTTTTTAAGCATTCTTCCCTTTATAGATTAACCAATAATTTTGAGAAATTTATTGAATATTAGAATAAAATTTATGAGTTGTTTGTGCGGTATACGTTTTTTCTTTTTTTCTTTGGATGCAATATAAAGCAAGTTAAGCAGACTTCAAAGTAGATCTTCTAATAGATCATTGAAGTGGAATTTAAAATTTATGTTGTTTTCTGTTTTTCAGCTCACTTTGCCCTGTCATTTTTGGCCATGAAGTAAGTATTTTACTGCATCTTCGCTCAAAAATACATAAAGTTGGCAAAAATAAAGTATAAAGACTTTATAAAAAATAGCTGACTTCTGTTGGTCAGTTGTCCATATTTTAATATGAGTCGTCATTCTCCATAAATGAATGATGTGACAGGCAAACTACTGCCCTTGTAGGAAAACGCTGCTTACCAATTCAAGTTAATAGGAATGGGCTTCCTTTAAACTGACTCTGGACACTAAATATAAAGCAGAAACTAACAAGTATCTCTTAGTTTTGTGGAATAGATTCATGCCTTGCAAGGTGGGTCTTCACTTAGGAACTTTTAAAGTACTGCTCTGATTTTATATGCTTTCTAGTTTTTGTTTTTTAAATTATTTACATTGTAGTAGTTTATTAGACTTGCTTTTCTTAGGAAAAAAGTTCAATCATGCTTTAAAAGAAAACCCCCAAATAAATGTCATAAATGTAAAAGGAGTAGCACCCCTTTTGCTAGTTATCTTTATGTTTTTCTCACTTTTTTCCTTCTTTCACACTTGAGCTTGTTAAAGCAGCTTTGGCATTAGCACTCTTTGGAGGCAGCCAGAAATATGCAGATGACAAAAACAGAATTCCAATTCGGGGAGACCCACATGTCCTTGTTGTTGGAGATCCAGGCTTGGGAAAGAGTCAGATGCTTCAGGTAGGAAATACTCAGTATTTGACCTTTTGCTTATCAGACACATGAATAATTCACAAATGAATTTTCTCAAAGCATTGGAGCCTTTGAAATTAAAATTGGTACTCACATTTTTGCTCTTTAAATTTGAAAGTGAAGCATAAAATGGAATTGTGTAGAGAATTCACATGACCATAGACATCAGAGTCAGGCTGCCTGGGTTTGATTGAATCCTGACTTCACACTTTCATAGCTGGGTGAATTACCCTGCAGGTGTTGGTTTCTACATCAATACATGGGGATATAATAATACCTTCTTTTTATCATAGTAAAAATTGTATGGTAAAAGCTCTTAGGAGAATACCTGGCATATAGCTAACATTTGTGAGTGATTACTATTAGCTATTATTTCCCTTTTACTGTGGCTGATTATCTTAAACTTTCTGTTTCCTCAGGCAGTATGCAATGTCGCTCCACGTGGTGTATATGTTTGTGGTAATACCACAACCACTTCTGGTTTGACTGTAACTCTTTCAAAAGATAGTTCCTCAGGAGATTTTGCTTTGGAAGCTGGTGCTCTAGTACTTGGTGATCAAGGTAAGAAACCAAAGGTGATAATAATAATTCTGGGCTTTTTTTTTTAAAGCCTTTTCCTTTTCAGTCAATTTCTTTGTATTTGTTCAAGAGGCATTTGGACAGCATTGTCCCAACCAGTGAGTTGAGGATGAGTGCCAGAAAAAAGTAGAAATGCTGTACTCTTGTTTTTATTTGTGCTGCAGAATTGAAACTGGTACTTAATTTTATTCATTTTCAGAATCTTGCAGCAGTTACAATTATATGTAAAAATTAAATGATCAGGTCAAAGAGGTATAGCTCCCTACACTTCCCATTTCATACCAGCTATCACATTGGTGATTGGTTTTAAAGCTTTATAGTAAGTTCCCTGTGGGGTGGGATTGGGTGTCTTGTTGACTGCCTAGTCCTGTTGCCTAGCACATAGGTGCACAGAGCAATCCTATTAAAACTTAGGTCACTTTATTATTCTGTTCAAAACCATCCAGTGGCTCCCTGTCTCACTCGGTGAAAGCCCAAGTATTGATAGTCATCCAGCGTCATTCACATGCTGGCCTTTCATCACCTCTTCTGCTTCATTACCTTCTATTTCCCTCTTACCTCCTCTTCTCCAGCTACAATGGCCTCCTTGCTATACCATGGCCACCACTTGCACACCAAGGACATCATAGTCCTGCATCAGGTCTTTTGTTTTTACACTTATCTTTGTATAGAATGTTCTTACACCAGATAGATCTGCAAGGCTTGTTCCTTTTCCGCCCTCAAAATTTTGCTCAAATTGCCTGTCCAGTGTGGCTAAGTGGTTGAGCATCAACCCATGAACCTGGAGGTCACAGTTCAATTCCTAGTCAGGGAACATGCCTGGGTTGCAGGCTCGATCCCCAGTAGGGGGCGTGCAGGAGGCAGCCCATCAGTGATTCTCTCTCATCATTGATGTTTTTCTCTCTCGCCCTCTCCCTCTCTGAAATCAAAAACTAAATTTTTTTTGCTTAAATGTTCTTACCCCAACAAGGCCTTCCCTATTCACCATATTTTAAATTGTAATGCCCACCCCCAACAACAGATCTTACTCTTCTTACTCTAATTACCTTCTAAAATACTATAGGGTTTACTTTTTTATAGTTTGGCTCCTTACACCAAGTAGAATATAAGCTTTACAGGGGCAGAGAATTTTGTCTTTTTAGTGCTATATCACACATGTCTAGAACACAGTACAGATATATAGAAGCTATTTGGTAAATATTTGTTCATTAGAAGTGACATATTTACTAAGTTTCCAGGTGAAGAAAATAATAAATAAGAGGATACTCATTGTGAAACTGTCAGACTTTCCAGTAATTTGAAGTTGAAGATGATGTGGGGTTTAGCTATACAGATAGTCAATAGAATTTAAGACATGGAACGGTAAGAGCTGCTTTTTCTTCCAACTACAGGTAGATGAGTCAAACACCATGACGGTAAAAGTGGTATAGCACTGTTGCTCTGGCCGGATATCTCAGTTGCTTAGAATGTTGTCCCGATATGCCAAGGCTGAGGGTTTGATCCCCTGTCAGGGCACATAGAAGAGTCAACTAATGGATGGGTGGACAACAAACCAATGTTTCTCTCTCTCCCTTCTCTCTTTCTCTCTAAAATCAATAAATTTTTAAAAAATGTTTAAAAAAAACTAGCAGTGTTAAAATACAAAGGGATATTAGCAGAACTCAGATCCTAAAAACAAATACTACTAACATCTTTACTGAACACTTACAGGGGAAAAAAGGAGAAATAGGGCTGTTTTATATTATTTACCTTTTTCAATATCTGATGAAATGACCAAAAAGAAAAAAGCAGGATTTATCAACTGTAGCCAAAGAAAAGAGAGTTTAAAATTTTCAAAGTTAAATGCTTTAAAACCATGAAACAGCGAACTTTAGTCCGCAGGTCACCCCAGCCTTCAGCCTGTTTTAGTATAGTTTATAGCTAAAAATGGTTTTTCTGTTTTTAAAGGATTGTAAAGAACAAACAAAAAAGACAAGAATATGTGACAGGCTCACAAAATGTAAAATATTTACATCTCCCCCTTTACAGAAAATGTTTGCCAACCCCTGCTTTAAAACTTTGAAAAGTGGCAAAGTAGCAGCTTGACTTTGTTTCTGCACTGTCCCCACTCCTGAGAAACTGTGTTTGTAATCCTGAGAATTTCCAGTAATACTGTCAGTTCCAGAGAGGCGTGGATTGGCCTCTGAGCTGGCATGCTTCCTTGGTCATCGAGCAGATAAGAGGGGTGGGACCACAGCGCACCCTCTGGAGATGACCACCAAACAGGTTGCTCGTGGCGTGGGGAGGAAGGGAGGAAAAATGTGACGAGGTGGTGATGTTTGAGGTTCTGCAGTAGTGCGGATCAGGTATAATACACCTAGCACACAAGATGCCTTCAGTCGGTGGCAGGTCTTCACATTGCATTTAAAGAGGCTAAGTGATTTCCCTACAGTTGCTGAGAACTGCACTCAAGTCTTCTGACTTTAGAGGCCATGCTTTTCTTTCCAAATTATGCTGCCCTACTGTTCCCAAAAAAACCCAGCTCAAAAATTACCTTTTTCTTAAACCTCTACAGATTTCCCTTCCGTTTAACTTCTTCCCACCCCCAGAAAACATCTTGTGTAATTATGCATATCTTTTATAGTTACTGAAGTACACTCTCTTGAATATATATATATATATCTCATATCTCACCTTTTGTATTTAAGTCTTTAAGCTCTTTGAGGGTCACTCTCCTATGTTCTTCATTTTTGTAACCCTCACAGCATAGTGCTTTCCCTATGGAAAGTACTGAATGAGTAAATATTACATAAAAGTAAGTTAATAAGGTGTTTTATTTGCTATAAAACAATCAGGAATTCTCTATTGTATGACGTTTTATAATTTTAACTGTGGCAAACAATGTTACTTTACTATGACTCTAGGTATTTGTGGAATAGATGAATTTGATAAGATGGGGAATCAACATCAAGCCTTGTTAGAAGCCATGGAACAGCAAAGTATTAGTCTTGCCAAGGCCGGCATGGTGTGTAGCCTCCCTGCAAGAACTTCCATTATTGCTGCTGCAAATCCAGTTGGAGGACATTACAATAAAGCCAAAACAGTTTCTGAGAATTTAAAGTAAGTCTCTTCAAATATTTATACCTTTAATATATTGAATTCCTACAAATCATTATGGAAAAGATAACTGAGGATATAATGGATAGTTCACAGTCATTACAAATTTCCAGTAAATGTATAAAAATGTGTTTGAACACTACAAATTAAAACAGTAAAGCACTATTTATATCTTCCAGATTGGCAAACATTTTAAATACTAATAATCATTGGCAAAGGGATGGAGAATTTAGCATTTTGAAGGACAACTTGGAATGTTTATCACTATTATAAATGTACACACCGTTTATTCTTGCCAATTCTTTTACGAATTGTACTCACAAAAATAGTCACACAAGTGCAGAAAGATATGTTTACAGGGTGGGTGTTGTAGCATTGTTTATTACTGCCAAAGACCGAAAACAACTTAAAATGCTCTTTGATAGGGGAGTGGTTAAACTGTATAGTAAGACTATATAGTGTCTTATGAGGATGAATGGTGCTTTGTAAGTACAGATAGGGAAACATGTCTGCTTTTAAGTGAAAAGAGCACATTACATACTCATATATGTGCTATGATCCCACTTTTTTCCTGAAATAATGTTTATGTCTGTATGTGCATATGGGTTCTCTTCTAATTTGTTCTGCACAGGTTGGACAAAATGTATGGGAAGGGGAAAATAGACTCAAGTGATGCAAAAGGGAGAAAAAGACAAAAGAATGCCTCAGATGAAAAACTGGAACCTTAAATTCTTGTGTGTGGGGGGGGGGGACGCTAATTTTCTAATGACTATTAATGTAATTATTACCTCTAATATAGAAATGGTACATAGTAAAATACATAATTGTACTTTCAGAATCTGGGTATTTTTGTATCACCACCACCAAAGAAGTCAATTTATTAGTATTCTTAGTAAAATGACAAAGTGCTTTATTGGAAAGATAGAAGGATCCTATTGAACAATGATTGAGGGGACATAAGTTCTTGGTTTTAGTGGTACCACAAACCTGCTTTGGGATGTTGGTCAAATTTGTTAATCACTCTGGATTTCAGTTTTCTTGTCTCAGATAGTTATGATTTGTGGGTTCAGAGAAGATGATTGAGTAGAAGACAGCATTTTTATTGTAATTACTAATTAGATGCTTCATTAAGAAAAAATGGGCTTGCCGTTGCCAGGTAGCTCAGTTGGTTAGAGCGTCGTCTGGATTACACCAAGGTTTCAGGTTTGATCTCTATTCAGGGCACATACAAGAAGCAACCAATTGAATGCATAAATAAGTGGAACAACAAATCGATGTTGTTCTCTCCCTTTCTCTAAAAATCAATAAATAAGGAAAAAGAAAAAAAGAGGCTTTTTGCTTCTAAATGGGCATAGGTGCTTTGAGAGACTTAATTTGTTGGTGAAGCAACAGATATAAAAGATTAAGAATTACTCAACTAGCCTGGCCAGGCGTGGCTCAGTGGATGAGCATCAACCTAGGATCCAGGAGATTGAGGTTTGAATCCTGGTCAGGGCACATGCCCAGGTTGCGAGCTCCATCCCCAGTCGGGGGCGGGCAGGAGGCAGCCGATCAATGATTCTCATCATTGATGTTCCTCTCTCTGTCTTTCCCCCTCTCCCTTCCTCTCTCTGAAATCAATAAAGATATATTAAAATAAAAAGTAATAATAAATTAAAAAAATTAACTAGATACTTCTGATGTATCATAGGATTCTAGCATAAAAATTCAGAGATCTTACATCATAGGTAGTGATGCAGAACATAGAGAAGAATTCAGTATTTTGGCAGGTGTGAGAAAGGGCCATGTCCTCAAACCTACCAAAGTGGTACATATAAGGCTGTGCACATGTTGAAGGGCATATGGCCTGGCATCTCTGGAGTTGGGTGTGTTATCCAAAAGCTATTGTTTGTTACTATAATCTAAGACCTTTTTTAAGTTCTACGTGAAACTTGAGTAATAAGCAAGTTTTCTAGGTTTTCTGTTTTTATTTCAATCGTCGTTTCTTTCATGCCTCTCTAGAATGGGGAGTGCCTTGCTCTCCAGATTTGATTTGGTCTTTATCCTGCTAGACACTCCAAATGAGGATCATGATCACTTACTCTCTGAGCATGTAATTGCAATAAGAGCTGGAAAGCAGAGAACTGTTAGTAGTGCCACAGTGGCTCGTCGGAATAGTCAAGATTCGAATGCTTCTGTACTCGAAATGGTTTCTGATAAACCACTGTCAGAAAGACTGAAGGTACAAGTGTTTCTTCTATTCACCTCATTTCTGTTTGAATTTCAGAGACCAGTGTGTTGCAGTAGTATATAGACTTTTATATTATAAACTGTTACGATTTATATTATAATACTGGGGTTTATGTAAACTTTATTTGAAATCTACATTAACTAGACCAAGAGCTAGAATGACAGCATGTTTGGCTTATTTGGAGAGTCGTCTTGAATTTTATATTTATCTAAACAAGTTACTTTAGCTGAAAGATTTTAGTTGCTACTTATCCTTGTAATTTGTGCTTTTTTATCATGTGTTAGGTGGTTCCTGGAGAAACAATAGATCCAATTCCCCACCAGCTATTGAGAAAGTACATTGGTTATGCCCGTCAGTATGTCTATCCAAGGCTATCTACGGAAGCTGCTCAGATTCTTCAGGATTTTTACCTTCAGCTCCGGAAACAAAGCCAGCGGCTAAATAGCTCACCAATCACTACTAGGCAGCTGGAATCTCTGATTCGATTAACGGAGGTTTGTTTAAGTTGATCTTTTCTTAGCTTAAAGGGGGCAGTAGTACTATGATTTTTCTTAATTTTCTGCATGATTGATTTGGTTTTTCTCTTTACTGTGAGACATTAGAAATAAGTTTTTTAAAAGGTTTGGTTGTATCTTTAACATGCCAATCAAAGTGTAGCCACTTCTTTCTAGGCACAGGACCAGTTGCTTACCATGCAATTTTTTTTTTTTTTAATGACACTTAGGAAACTCCTGCAGTGTGATGAGTGGTTAGGTTAACTAAATATGCTGGGATTTAAAGTTGAGTATTTGGGAACATGGAATGCATCATATACCTTGAATATTTGATCTCATGAACAGCAGGTCCACAGGACAGTGCCCATTTTTCTAATAGCAATAACATCTATTCACAGCTATGGAATGCTAAGAAAACTTTGGCAGGTAAAATTAGCTAGGTCAGAGTTTGGGCTTTTTGCTTCTAAAATCTGATTAACTCCTCTTTGTTTTAACAGATTGGTTAAGTATGACTATCTGAAAGTAAAAGGCAAGGAAAACCCAAGTATATTTCATAATCTAATCTTCTGAAGTGAACACTCCGAAAGATATATTAGTAGATAAAAATAGATTTTAACCCATATTTTTAGTATATGTGCTGTCAAAGTGAGCACTAATCCATATTTTAAATGAGGGATTATTTTCATACTCAAGTTTTCAAATCACTGTTTTAAATTCTTACTTTCATGTTTTAGCTCTCTCCTTCAAAAGTCAGTTTTTGTTTCAAACGAATAAACAAAAGCTTAGACATATCTGCTCAAACAGTGTTAAATATGCAGGGTGCCCCCCAAAAATGTATGCACACTGTGAATGATTATAGTCATTGTTTATTAACACACAGTTCATTTTCAAAATTTAAAAGAATACAGAAATGAGTAATTTTTTTTCAATGCCTGTTTTCAAACTGATGACCTTTCTGGTCCAGGCACTGCTGATAACACAAAGTAATGGAATCGCAAACATCAAGAATCATTTTGTTTGGTACTTGTGCGCCCTCATTTCGTCAACTAGTGCCAGTTTTGTACCGTAAACTTTATCTTTAAAAAAAGAAGTCTAGTGGCACTTGAGGATAAATTTTCTTTGTTCAAAGCTTAGTCTGGCTTCACCCATTATTTCAAATCAGTTAAACCTGAAAAGGAGTGAAAATTAAGTTTTATCAGCTGTTAAAGTGTGTATACATTTTTTTGGGACACCCTATATTTATAACATTTTGTTACCTGAAAATGTTTTTTTCTTTCACAGGCACGAGCAAGGTTGGAATTGAGAGAGCAAGCAACCAAAGAAGATGCTGAAGATATAGTTGAAATTATGAAATATAGGTAAGATTAAAATTTTTAATGTTTTAAATGAAATGCCAGTCATTTTTCCATCTCAAATATAGATTTTAATTAGGCCAGGCAAAATTGTTTTTATTTAGCCCCTTGGGTCACATTTTTCTCTGAACAAACTATACTTTGTTGGTTTAAAATCTGTGTAAATAATCTTTACATTAAAATTTTTTTGAATGTGCAATGCGTTCCCATAGTTCTAAAATCATTTCAAAAAATACATATTTTGAGAAGACTTGCTCCCATCCTGTTTACCATCTACCTTTCCTCTCCACCAAAACACCCATTATTTTTATGTAAATAGCATATGACTTATACTGTTCTGTACCTTTTTAAAAAATTTAACATATCTAGAGATCTTTCCCTATTAGGACATGGAGAATTCCTTCTTTTTACAGCTAAATAGTATTCTATTGTTTAGATAATTGTTTAGATACACCATAGTTTGACTAGTTTCTCATTGCTAGATACATGAATATTTTCCATTCTTTTCCTATTACAAACAGTGTTACAAAGAGTAATCTCTGTAAGATACTTCATATGTGGGTAAGTGTATACCTATATGAGAAATTCTCAGAAATATTTCTGGGTATAAGTATAAATAAATACTTTAGCATTTTAACAAATATTGCTAAATTGTATCCTTTGCATTTTATATCATTTGGTAGATCATGATTCCTAGAAGGTAAGAAAGAAAAAATTAAATTTTAACTGATCATATGTCTACCTTAGACATAGATTTTTTTAATCAATAAAAGCAAAAACTTATTATTTTAAGTAGGTTTTTCTTTCAGTTAAAAAATTTTAATAGGTTCACATATTCATATGCTTCAAAATTCCAAAGTTCAAAAAACATACAGTGGAAAAAGTTTGTTCCTACCCAGTTTACTAGTTACCTAGTTCTTCCTTCCTTGCCCCAGTGATGGCAATGTATCTTTTGTGTTGTGACATTCAGGTATAAAATACTCATCAGAACTCTATATCTGTATTCTTTTTTCCTTTTTATGGAGAAATGATAGCATACCACACACATTGTGTACCTTGCTTTTTTCATTTACAGTGCATCTTGGAGATGATTCCGTATCAGTGCCTAAAGAGCTTCCTTTTATTTTTTTGCAACTGCATAGTATTCCACTGTGTGACTGTATAATTATTAGAAATTAGTTCTTTTTAATATGCTCTCATAGCAGTTAAAATATAAATGTTAGGAATCTACTTTTCCAAGGCCAAAAATACATTAATTTAAAAATGAAATTATTTTGTTAAGTAATTTCTATTCAAAAGTAATCGGATTTTTTTTCCCTAAGAGACCTTATTTTGGGGCTTGCTTGGAGTCAGAACCAGGTGACTTTGCCTAGTTGTTTCTTTTTGGCTCTGCGTAAAAGTGGTACAACACAGCTGGAAGAGCATGGGCTTTACAGTCTGACCTGGAGCTGCCACAATAAGTAACACTCTGCTCCTCAGTCTCTACTTGTGTAAAACATACCACAAAGGCTGGTGCTGAGGTATGCAATGAGGCTATATAAAGTGATAGCGATCATTGTGAGTTTTTCCTATTTCAGGAAAGCAGCTCAAATATTTTACATTTCTTCAAATCTGAAGCATGTAGCTCAGACTCAAATCCCAGATATGCCACTCATTAGCTGTGTAACTTTTGGCAAGTCGGTTAACCTTACTAGACTTTGTTTCTTCATATGTAAAATGGGAATAAGAATAGTCCCTAAGTCATAGGATTGCTGGGAGAACTAAATGAGATAGTATATGTTAAATATAATTAAGGTAAATATTAACTATTATAATCAATGTAGTAGCCTAAAGCATTTTTTACAAGTGTCTGAGAAATGAGCATGTGGTAAGTTATATGGTAGAGTAGTTAATCATAAAAGCTTTAAATAAGATTATACTCTATTTCCTGAAGAAACACATACTCATCTATCTTATTGTTTTATCATTTATTACAGTCTTATTTGAATGACATATTCTTATTTGTACAATTCATTCTTTTTCACGTAGGGTCTTATGTGTTTAGGGAACCAAATGAAGCTGTGTTTTTAGTAACCCTTTAAACTCATTTCTTTGATCTCCTTAAGAACAGGGTGTTTATCAATTTATATTTGATTAATTTCTGATTAACATATTTGCCTGTGAGCCTGACTGTGAGGTTGTATCTGTCCTAATATACAGACACAGAATTCAGGTAAAGGATCTGCAATAGGGCTGTTTTAGAGAGGACAGCTAATTATATCTAACTGGTGTTTTCAGACTTCTGGCTAAAATTTATTTGGCAAGTGCATGTTTCTTGATGGTATTGTGAAAATAAGAGAGAGCAGCAGAGAACAGGAGGTAATAGATGTATCCTTTAATATCTAACAATCATTACTGCAAGTCAGCAGAACCCTTCTAACTTATTCTCAGAGTATTTTAAACACCTTTTTATTTGCCGGATGCCGTACTTTACCCAGTAAAATCTAAATTTAGAATGTTTAAAATTTCTTTTTTTCATGGATCAAAAGAAATATTCCAGATATTTGTTATATTTATGTATTTATTTATTTATTTTTTAAAAATATATCTTTATTGATTTCAGAGAGAGGAAAGGAGAGGGAGAGAGAGAGATAGAAACATCAGTGATGAGAGAATCATTGATCAGCTGCCTCCTGCACGCCCCTGATTGGGGATTGAGACTGCAACCTGGGCATGTGCCCTGACCAGGAATTGAACCCCAATCGCCTGGATCCTAGGTCGACGCTCAACCACTGAGCCATGCCCAGCCGGGCTATATATATATTTATGTTTTTAAAGTTAAGAAGTTTTTTAAAAGTGGTAACTGTCCAAAGTATTTTTATCCTCAGTCCATACCATAGTGAATTTCATAGTGGACACTCAGTAAATGCATGTTTAAATCTCTGCTACACGAGGCCTTATGGCTACTTCCACATTTTTCTTCTTATAATCTGGAGGCCTGAAATAAAAATTTCTGCAGCCATGCCACCTTGGATAACTTTGTTTTTCTTCCCCTCCCATTAAGCATGCTGGGAACTTACTCTGATGAATTTGGGAACCTAGATTTTGAGCGATCTCAGCATGGTTCTGGAATGAGCAATAGGTCAACAGCAAAAAGATTTATTTCTGCTCTCAACAACATTGCTGAAAGAACTTACAATAATTTATTTCAATTTCATCAACTTCGGCAGATTGCCAGAGAGCTAAATATTCAGGTATGATAAACTAAATACTAAATCTTTTTTATGTCAGTAGGTCCTTATTAACATATAATAGAATTTTTAAATATCAAAAGATTTGGATTAAAAGAATGGAATAGGCATTTTGGGAAACAAAAACAAGCTTTTTTCTTTACTTAAGCTATTAAACTAACTGTGTAGAGCTTTAAAAAAAGTTTTTATCTTTACCTACCTCTTTTCAAAGTTTTTTCAGTATCATGATAGTTATGGGGAAACATGTTATTCTGACAATTTCTTGTGGGCAAGTTATCTTAATGTCTTTTAACCTCAGTTTCTTCATTTGTTATATGGACATGGTTCTACCTGCTCTACCAACAGAAAAGTTTGGTGAAAATGGATGTAATAAGACTTCTTTGTTTATTTATTAATGCTTTTGTTGTTGTCAATCCTCACCCAAGGATATTTTTTCCATTGCTTTTTTAGAGAGAGTGGAAGGGAGAGGGGAGGAGGACAGAAACAGAGAGAGAGAAACATCTACTGGTTGCCTCCCGCACTTGCCCTGGGGATTGAACCTGCATCCCAGGTACGTGCGCTTGACCAGAAATCGAACCTGTGACCTCTTGGTGCTCGAGCCGAGGCTCTAGCCACTGAGTCATGCCAGCCAGGGCTGTTTGTTTATTTTTTAAATTTATTTTTTAAATTTATTTTAATTATAGTTGACATGCCATATTATATTAGTTCCAGGTAGTATACAATATTCATTCAACATTTACATACCTTACAAAGTGGTCACCACAATAAGTCTAGTAATCCTCTCTCACTATATATAGTTACTATATTATTGACTCTATTCCCTATGCTGTACATTATATCCCCCCATGATTTATAAAAAGGGGAAGGAGATTAAGAAGTATATCCCCGGGAGATATACTTCTTAATCTCCTTCCCCTTTTCCGCCATGTAAAACAGTTTATATGGAAAATTGCCTACTTAATTTCAAAAGTTAGTCAAATTTTTGTTTGGATGTTAAGCTAAAACAAATATAAAAGATTCTCTGCATTATAGAATCCAAAGCTCATATATAGGCATTTTTGTCCATAAGTACATATAATTTTATTTGCCCAAGAAACTTGACAGTTGTACATTTTTGAAAGATTAATTTTAAAAATCATATTTTTGAACATTACTTAGTGGGCTCTTTTTATTTTGTTTTGTTTGGGCTAACTCTTTTGATGTTTTCTTCCAGGTTGCTGATTTTGAAAATTTTATTGGATCACTAAATGAGCAAGGTTACCTCTTGAAAAAAGGCCCCAAGGTTTATCAGCTTCAAACTGTATAAAAGGACTACCAAGCTAGGACCTCCTGGGTTTATTAGCATTTTAAAGCCATGTCAAGAATGAAGAATATGCAGAAAAAATACTGTTCTGAAAAATGACATCCCAAAAGTAATATAATAGAGTGTTGAACTAATTAAAAAAGTGATAGTTATTTGTTAATTTTTACAGTTTCTTCTACAGATTAAAAATAATGTTTTTAATCTAAATGATGTAATTATAAATTACTTACAGTTTTGTTTTTGACCTGTCTTTGATTCTTTTTTTTTTTTTTAAATTAAATTTATTTGGGGTGACATTGTTTTCTTTTAGTCTTATATTTCATAGTTTTTTTGTTACTCCTCACCAGAGAATATTTTTTTCCACTGATTTTTTTTAAAGAGATTGGAAGGGAGGGAAGGAGGAGGGGGAAGAGAGAGAAACATCTATGTGAGAGAGACACATCAATTGGTTGCCTCCTGTATGTGCCCTGACCGGGGCCAGGAATGGAACCTGTAGCACGCGTATGTGCCCTTGACCGGGAATCGAACCCACAGCCCTTTGATGCGCAGGCATTAAAACCTGTACTTCCATATTCCCTAATTTTCTGCTGAATTTCAGCTGTGTTCCTATTTACCTCCATTTTTCTAAAGGACATGCAATATTGCTACTTCTTAAATTTTCAGTTTTAAAAATCATTAACTTCTGACTACAGGTCAGAATGTTGTTCTCTTAAACCCTCTTACATACATATTACACACTTGACCATTTCTTTCCAATTTAGTTATATACCACAATTTTTAATTAAATCTGTATTTAGCCCTTACATTATTATAACGAATATTATTCATTTCCTTGTACTTTTTGTTTTCTCTAGAATTAATAATTAATTTGTTTTTTAACTACTTAATTTTCTATGTACTTACCACTAATTTGACCCTAAGGCTCCACTGCAAGTCTAAGTCTCTTTTCAGACGTACTAACAAATCGAGTACTATAGGCTATTTTAACTTCTTGGAAACTGCTCTCCTGAAGACAAAGACTTTGCTTTACTCACTGCTGTTGCTCAACAGGTAGAATAGATTTTGATCACATACTGCCTTTCCTGCTCCCCTACTCTTCTCCCAGGCACGTTACCTTTTACCTACCCTTCTCTCTCCTAAGCTCCAACGGCCCCTTCTTTTGCCTCTGTAACTTGTTTCCTGAGCCCATTTTTTTTACAGTTCACTTCTTGTAACTCTGTGACTTTCTAAAACTTTATCTTATAGTTTGAGTCTTGGCTCTGAATTCTTAGCCAGAACTCAAGCACAGAGGTTGCTGAACCAAGGTGCCATTCTGGTGCCATTTTCCCTGATACCAACTAATTTATGATCAGAACACCCTGTGATGTTACTTTTAGTTACTGAATTTGTATATACCACTTTTGTGTCCATGTGACAACACAAGAGACATAGACAAAACAATGAAAAAACCCAAGAATCCATAGGCTCAAGAAGCTAGCTTCACAAATATTTTCTCCTGCCAGTCTAAATTTAGCTCACTACTTCTAACTTCCACTGAACCTTGCAGACAGATCGGGTAGGCTGTCAGGATAAGAAGCTTAGCTCTGGCTGGCTGTTTGTCACAGACCTCTCAGCTGCAGCAGTCCTGGGAGCTAGCAGTGTTCTAGCCAGTGAATTCTGGCTGGCTCTCCAAAACTGGGGGAGGAAAAATAATTTTTCTTCCACCCTTCTAGGTTGTTCTGCCTGGTCTAAGAATCAAATGGACATGAGACAGATTAGCAGAATGTGGAAAAAGGGGCTACATACTAAACCTGATAAGCTCAGAGGAAGACTGCATGATGGACCTTACAAACTCAGAGACCTAAAGTAACCACATAGGGTGGTATAAACATAACTAAAAGCTGGTCATGGCAGGTAGTCATGTCCTAGGCCTATATCTTCCTTGACAAAGATAAATTTTTACCTTTAGTGAGCCTGCCTATTGTCTTCCTTGCATCTAAGGTAATTTTTGCATCTAAGATTACTTTGAAATGTCTATAGAGTAATTTTCTTTTCCAGACCCCTCAAGGCACAACTGCTAGCTCCAGAGGAGACCACAGAACTCCTCATTGTTACCTTCCTTCAGACCACCTTTCTGTGCTATAAATCCTATTAACTGTCTTGTACCCATCAATGTGAAAGAAGTATGTTTCTCCATTTTGCTTTTTATCCAATCACAGAGATTTCCCTGCTTTGCTTTCTCCCACCCTCTTAATCTACCACCAATTTCATGTAACCCTCCTTAATGTCGTCTCCTTTTATTCTAATGTATAAAATAAGCTGCAAATCTGCCATTCCAGAACATTTTTGTCACCATGTGCTTGCACACATCAAAGTCCAATAAGATTCGAACAGGAGTTGGCAGCAAAGAAAGTAAAGGTTTATTTTAAGGAAACAGTGCCAAGCCCAGAGTCACAGGTAAGCAAGCACTCTAAAACCTAGCTCCCATGCCCTACCCGGTTTGGCTCAGTGGTTAGAGTGTCGACTCATGGACCAAAGGGTCCCGGGTTTGATTCTGGCCAAGGGCACGTACCTCAGTTGCAGGTTTGGCCTTGGTTGCATGCATGCTCAGCCCTTGTCGGGGTGTGAGCAGGAGGCAACCAATTGATGTGTCTCTCACATTGAAGTTTCTCCCTCCCACTGTCTTGAAAAAGCAATGGAAAAAATATCCTCGGGTGCAGATTAAAAAATAATAGTTAAAAAAAAAATAAAACCTAGCTCCCTGATGGTTCATATGGGAATGAATTATATACAGAAAAAATTATTAATCATGGGGAGTTAAGGGAGTTAAGGTTGTGAGCTTTACCTATTGGTTGGGGCTAGGGTAGGGGGTAGTTGATCACTGTATCAGGTCCTGATGTCAACCGTGACATCATTCTGTCTAGTGTCATGAGGGTGTGGTAACACGACTGAGGTGGTCTCTTTAATTTGACCAAAACTTTTTTGTGGTCAGTAGACCTGAGCCTTTCTTGTTCTTCAGACAGTTTTGATGATGACCAGAATCTGATGTCATAAGGGCTTAATGTAAAGGAAAGGAATGGATGGGCAGGTGAAAGGGTCATGTTGAAGAAATGGAGTTTTTGTGCAGTTACGTTTTCTCAATCCACTGAGATTTTATTTCCCAGCAATCATCATTTTGGCTCAGATAAACTCATCAAAGTTCTCTATAGGTTTAGATGTTTCTTAGGTGGACACGGAGAAAAGCAAGTTTAAATTTGATGACGTGTGTACCCCATGTATATATGGGAGAGACCCGAGAGCACTGAGTAGATGGCCAAATGGGAGGAGCCATCACTTTCTGCTAAAAAACAAAAGATGTTGGAGGTGGAGAGTCAGGAGAGATTACCAGGGAAAGCACTGTCAACAAGGGTAAGATTGTTGTATATATTTAATCCATGCCTTCTCCATCGATGGTGAAGACGGTCCTGGTACCTGAGGGAAACACGCTTACAAGTGGGGATTTCCCTTATAAAAGTCAATATCCTTTCAGGAAGAGTAGCTTCTACTTGGTCTTCAGCGCTTCTCCCATGTCTGCTGTTAAAAAGGACCCAGCCTAAAATAGCCCCTTTGGGAGTGGCAAACGGCTCCCCTTCAACAGCAAGAAACATTCAAATTCAATTTGACTCAGAACTGAATAGGAAAACAGTTCTGCAACGTTGGGACATTACTGAACGTTAACATCAGCAAGTATAATGTATGACACATACTGTATTAATGTATAATATCAACCAGTTAATGAACAATTAACATTATTATTTTGGATATTTCTAATAAGTTTTTAAGCTCTCTAAGCCTAGGTTTCCTTATCTGTAAAGATGTAAAGGTAATAATGGACCCTGTCTTAGAGTTGTTGGGAGTAGGAAGTAGGATAATGCACTAATAATATATATAGCTTGCTTATAATGAACGCCCCTTTTAGGTTATTACTGACATTTTCCTAAAACCCTTATTTTTGGCATATGCAACACTCAGAAGAGGGAGAAGAGCTGGGAGTGAGCACCGATTACTTTTTCGGGCAACTTTATCAATGTTTAAACCTGGGCCGGGAGACCGCCGCGCGCACCTGAAGGGGAACCTCTGCAGAGAGAGTTTCAGGCTGGGCCTGAGAAGGCTCCCGTCCCCTCCCGCACGTCGGCCCCGCCCGACGCCCGCCCCGCTCCCCGCCCCGCGGACTTCAGCCCGCTCGCTACCCTGGAGCCCCGGAGCTTAACCGCTCGCGCCTCCCGCGGCCGCCCGGGGCGCTGGGAAGCCCGGCGGCCACGGTGTCGCAAAAGCGTCGCGAAGGCGTCCGTCCGCCCTTGGCGGCTGCAGGCTACCTGTATAAGAAGAGCGTGCTGCAGTTTGGGAACAAGTATGGCAGTGCCCTCGGCCCTCGGAGGCGGCGGGCGCTCGACGAGGAAGCGGCTCGTCGGTGCCCCAGGCTGCTGAGCCCTCGCCGCCTGCATCCGTGCCGCGCGGCCGCAGGGCCATGCTGGCTTCGCGCGTGGCGCGCGGCTCGTGGGGGGCCCTGCGCGGGGCCGCATGGGCGCCGGGGGCGCGGCCGGGCAAGGGGCGCGTCCTCCGGGCCCTGCTGCCGCCCGCACCCATCTGCCTGGGCTGCCTGGCGGGGCGCTGGTGGCTGCGCCCGGCCGCGCTCGGCCTGTGGCGGCCCGGGGCCGTCCCGCGGGGCCACTGCTCAGGGGCCGGGAAGGCGGCCCCCGGGCCCGCGGCCGGAGACGGGGCCGCCGCGGAGCCCCGGGGCGGCCGGTGGGGCCCGGCGGGCGCCGCCAGCCTGGTACGTACCGGGGGGAAGGGGCAGCCCCGGGTCGGGGTGGCTGGCCCTGCGGGGGCTCTGTCCTGGACGCCAGGAACGCGCGTCGCCGGGCGGTCGGCGCTCCGGTTGCGGAACTTCTGAACCGTTTCCCGAGAGAAGGCGGGCAGGGCGTCCGGGGGTGGGTGGAGAGGGGCCGCCGCGTCCTCGGCCTCGCCGGCCGCGCTGTGCGCCCCTCCTGCCCCGGCCCGCGGGGGGCTGGCCGGCCTCGCCGCCGCTGTGGTAAACAGCCTCGCTGGTCTTGTAAAAGCCTATTTTTAATTTAATGCAGCGATCTCTAGAGCTTAGGGGAAGCCTGTGGAATCACCAGCAAGCCACACAGGCCTTCCCGTTCGCCTGTGCGGGTTCGGTTGACTAGTATTTGACCTTTGGCAACATTACAAGATGAACGATAATTAAGTAACTGAAGTCGTAGTTGAAAGATTCCTTAACGTCTAATTACAAAAAAAGATTAACGTTCTCTTGAGGTAACGGAGGGAAACATTTGTCTACTTACCCGTTGAAACACTTGCCCAAGGAGAAGACACCAGAGCATGAATGTAGGGAGAGCTTTTGATGTCATGTTGGGCTCATGCAATTATTACATCTTCAATTGTTAGGTCTTCAGTGGGCCCCTGCACTGCTCTGCTGAGTTGAGCAGCATGGGTTGAGGTGGCCACATCCTGGCAGGGGTCTCCGCCTCCTAACCAGAGCATGTCAGGGTCTGAGTGCTGGATGCTTTGAGGTTGCCATATGCTGCCTGAAGTCCTTCCCAGAGCGGCAGTAGTTGGTCAAGTATGCCACAGGTTATTTGGGTGGTCTGAGATTAGCTCTCTTAATTTCCATTCAGAAATGTACAGATTTAATGATTATAAATAAGTGAGGTCATTTTTTTGACTGAAGTCGTTTATGTGACGTTAAAAGGAACCCCTTTCCCTGCATTCAGCCTGGTTTATTAATTCAACAGGTGAAGGGATCTCGCTGTTTGCAGCTTCGTCTTTAATTTTCCCCCACGAATATCTGAGATTAATTGTGGGCCTCGTTATTCTGATCTTTTGCTGTGTTGTTTTTCTCAGTCATGAACTGTCCTTTCCCCTCCTCTATGAGTTGTTGTAACACTGAATCCGTTACTTGACTTGTTTTGTACCACAGTATGTGGTCAACAGAGTTACTTTTTTCTCTGGACTCTGAAACACTCTGACCTTTGAACTTGAATTTGGAATATATCCTAGGAATGTTTCCATTTAATTATATAATGTGGTCTTTTATTTTCAATAAAAGGCCCCTGGGTAGAGGTTTGTATTGCTTCTTGTTTGGTGGCTATTTCCTGGAGAATCTGAAGTTTTTCTGGAGCTTTCAAGGACGGTTTTCTGCCACCTGATCCTAATAACCCCATTATCCTGCCAAGCTGAGGTGAACTTTTCTTGCCAGGTTCTGTTTAAAAACACAAACTTTGTATCTTTAGAGAACTCTGTTTTCTTACAGTATGCTCCATGGAATTTTAAAAGATGTCTTTAGAAATGGAATTGACCACTTTTTTTAAAGAATCGAGGTTAAGGTTCAGGCAAATTGGTTACTGATTAAGAAAGAGGTTGACTAGGGTTAGTCTTGTGAGATAGCCCCATGGGCTGGAACTGGCAGTCTTGACTCACCGGGGGGAGAACCTAGGCTTTAGGGAGAGACATTTTCTTGGTATTATTTCTGTACCCCATTGTATAGGGTGTCAGCTCCGCCAGGCTAAGGTTTTTTAAAGTTGAAATACCCTCTCCTGAAACATTGTTTGGCAAGGAAGGAATTCTTTTCAGAGCAGCTGCCAAGAAGCCGCCCTTTTGTTAGTGCCAACTTTAGACAGCTTGGCTCCAAATGAAGTTTCAAGGAATCATAACGCTCCCACAGACAGGGGAGCTTGGAAAGCCCCTGGTTTCTAGTTGGGGACATTTCCGGGGATCTTAACATCTCTGTGGCTATTTTGAACAGTTCTCCAGATTTCCCTTTATTTCCTAAGAATCTCAATCCCTATTCCTAGTTCCATTTTTTCCAGCAGTTCTCCAGTTTAGTAGTGAGGTGGTGGAATTCAGTGTTTTCCTCCCCTCTTTATTCCTATTAACAGAATAAAGTGTATCATTTAGCATTCTTTTGATGGGTATGTGTAGAGGAGTGAGGGAGGTTATTTGCAATAAATATTTTTAAGCCAGAATGCCTGGGGTTGATAATTTGTGTTTTTTTCCCCCCTGACACTTTCTAGACTATCTTCTTGAAATATAAGATCTTCTTGAAGTTTCACTTCTAAAAGCAGTGTTTAAAGTTTTGAATTCTAATGGTGAGGTCATATATTAAAGGTTTCACTTATATGGTGGATAATACATGTTTGTTCTTTCTTCAGGAAGAAACCTACTCTATGTATAGTAGACACTTTATTTTTTTAGTTTTTAAATATTTCTATTGATTTTTAAATTTTTTTTTTAGAGAGAGAGCAGGGGGAAGGGAGAGGGAGAGAGAGAAACATTGGTGTGAGAGAGAAACATTGATTGGTTGCCTCCTGTATGCACCCTGAGCACCCTGACTGGGGATCAAAACCCACAACCTGGGTAAGGGTTCTGACCAGGAATTGAACCAGTGGCATGTTACTGAGCCACACAGGCCAGGGCTCTTGTAGACATTTTAGTCTACCTTTGGGTACATGATACATCTTCATCTTCTATATTCTTGACAGTTTTAGAGCGATGTTTATAAAAATAGATTTTAAAACTCAATTTAAAGTTCTAAATTTAAAGTCTAACCCTGAAGTTTATAAAGTGTATTTTTCTAATGTATATATTTACTTAAAGTATGAATTTAATTTAAATTTTGTTGTCTTTTTGTTTTAGTATGAAAACCCATGGACAATCCCAAATATGTTGTCAATGACGAGAATTGGCTTGGCCCCAGTTTTGGGCTATTTGATTATTGAAGAAGATTTTAATATTGCACTAGGAGTTTTTGCTTTAGCTGGGCTAACTGATTTGGTAAGTTATAAAGTCACTTCCTCTGTGTCGCTCCCCTTCCATATCCCAGGGTCTCTACTACATGGAATTAGCTCAGTCTTAGTCTGCCTTTTCTTGGAAGGGAATCCTCAAGACGAATTTCACCTGGTACTTTGTGTAAGGACTCGTCTTTAGCATCTGTGTGGGACTCTGTTGTATGATCTAAGGAAGATAGTGGAAGCTGTATGGAGGCATAGGAGAGGGAGCTTTTTACTTTGGGTTTTAACTTCTTCATAATGGAAAAACACTTAGAAATTCCCAGGGAGCGAAGTACTTGCATTAGGGATAGAAACAAAGGAAAGAAGCTGTGACACTATTTTTCTATTTATTGTAATAGAAATATTCTGATCTTTACCAATAGTTGGTTTTTACTGGCAGGCAGGAAAACAGTCGGCTAGTTGTTGTGATCAGGTAGCTTGTAGAGGCCAGAGCTCTGCTCAGGTTTATGCTGGTGGGAGAGGCCACAGGCACCCCACAGATTTGGTCCATGGTTCCTGTGTCATTCCCTTCTACCACCCAGCAGATTACCCTGACCTGGGTGGGCATTAGGCATCATTCCTTCTACTCCCCCAGCAGATGGACAGAGGAGAGAGGTGCTCCTTGGCACCACTGTGTCAGTTGGGGGATAGAAGAGAGAATTTATTTGGGCTATCTCCAATTAGAACTTAGAAAATAATTTCTAAGAGAAGGCTACATTGTGAGTTAAGTAGGCTTTCATGGACTGACCAGCCATCTTCATACATGACATTGCTTGTATTTATCTCCTGCCTCGTTTCATAAGGGATTTGAAGTGGCTTATAAAACTACATGTCCTACAGTAACACAATTGAAGGACGTGGGGGAAAGGTAGAGGAAAAATTTGAATTGGGGCAAAGTTAGCGTGTAGAAATAGGCAGTGTATTCCTGTACAAGGCTGGCCTAGGTCCATGTGAGGACCCGCACAAGCAGCAATGATTTGGTGCCTCTAAAAACAGATTTATATGTCAAAGCTTTGCTAAGTATTTTGTGAGAATAGAGAGAAACTAATTTCCTATAAATAAAAGTTTTACAGCATCTTTCTTTGTAACATCTGCTGTTGCCTCTGAGGTTGGTAGAAACAAAATTCCACCTGCCTGATAGCTCTGGTGAGCAGTATGGAATTGACTGAAGATTTTGCAGGAATTTTTTTTTCTCTTTCTCCCTCCCTCCCCGCTTCTACTTTCTGTGAAAAAGCAGTGAAAAAATATCCTTACGTGAGGATTAACGAAAAATAAACGAAGGAGGGCCTTGTGTTGTTGTAGGGTGTTTCTAGATGTGCATCCACTGTGGCCTTAAAATGGCTGTCACCTCTGTTCTGCAGAGTCCAGGGCCTGTGTGTCACCACTCCCCATTCTCACAGTCTCTTCTTAGCCCTGCTTTTATCTCTGTAGTCTGAAGGCCTCTGCTCATTATTAATATGGTGTCCAAGTCTGCCCAAGGCTATTTATACTGATAATGAAATTTTTTTTCGTTCCTGGAGTTGATCCTTTGTTTTTAAATATGTTTTTATTGATTTTAGAGAGAGAGGGAGCGGGATAGAGAGAAATATTGATGAGAGAGAATTGATCTTTTTTTGTTGGTAGTTTTTCTTAGCTGCCACATGAGATTGTAATATTCACCGAATGAGAGGGGCCTCATTTACATTTTTCTAAATATATATGACAGTGTGTGTGTAAACCTGAGTTAACTGGCACCATATTTCACTTTTATTCCATAGCGGTTTTGATGCCTCTAGAATGGCTGCTGGGCAGATGGCTGGTCTCATGGAGGGTTCAAGCAGGGGACTAACAAGGCCTGATTTATGCTGTGTATGGGAAGTGGCTTATAAGAAGGCGAGAGTGGAAGCAGAGAGGCTGGTTAGGGGGCTCACAGTAATGGGCGGTGTGGTTTTGGTAGGTTGAACTGGAGTGGGAGTTTGGAATGGGAGAGAAGCGAATAGGTTTAAGATGTGTTTTGAAGATAGAATCGATACGCTGAGGGGTTGGATGTGTGGGGTGAGAAAAAGGAGTTAATTGTGACCGATAGGCTGTTAATTATTTTCTTTTTAACAAGCAGTTACATGGAGGTTGACATTTTCTGTGATTAGCAACATGTAAGGTAGGGCATGGTTTGTGGAAAAATACCAAGAACTATTATGCCTTTTCACAGAGTGATCAGTGGGGTAGATTGAATGCAGTAGTGTGGAGTTGGAGGAGGTCATGGTCAGAGATAGATTTGAGAGGTCTCTGCATATAGATGGTCAAGTCTGGGAGAGTCATCTAGGCTGTGGTGAAAGAAGAGGGAGGGGTCAGAGAAATGAGCAGCAGATAGGGCAGTGGAAAAGAAAAGAGTAACCGACACTGAGAAAGAGGAGCTGTGAGAGAGGGGAAATATTAGGCAGTAAGGGGTCCCAGAAGTTAGGTGAAGAAAGGGCTTCAGTTGTGTTGCGGTCAAGTAAGCCAAAGATGTAGACTTTACTGGGGGTCGTGACTGGGGACATCTGTAGAGGGTGGGTTGGTGGGGTCAAATGTGAGGTGGTAATGACAATAAACATCCTTTTGAGGAAGTTTTGCCTTATGGGCAATAAAAAAATAGGGTCAAGAAAGGGTAGTTTTAAAGATAACTGGGGACAATTTTGTTCTTAATTAACTAATTAATTAAATGACCAGGTAGGAAGGGAGAGACTGATGATGCAGGGGAGGTGGGAAGGAGGAAAGCAACTTACAGAAGGTGAGAGGACCTGGGATCAGGGATCAGGGATCGGAAGGTAGAGGGAATGAATGGATGCCAGTAAGTGGTGGATTTGGAGGTGGGAATATAAGGGGTTGCTGACAGTCTGTTTCTATTTTTCATGGAAAATGTAGCATGAGAGAGGCTTTGGGAGGGATGGAGTTGGTTTGAGGTGAGAGCAGACAGTGTGAAAAGAAAAGGTAAGCAGATATAGGGTGCCAGGCTGTATTGAGTGCCCACAGGAGATTTTTGGTCATGAATTTGAAGTGAGATCAATCAGCCCATTTATGTGTTGTTGTTTTTTTAATGTTTTTATTGATTTTAGAGAGAAAGGGAGAAAGATAGAAACATCGACCAGCTGCCTCTTGCACGCCTCCTACTGGAGATCAAGCTGGCAACCCGGCATGTGCCCTGATGGGAAATTGAAGCGATGATCTCCTGGTTCATGGTTCGGCACTCGACTACTGAGCCACACCAGCCGGGCTATGTGTTGTTCTTGATCAGTGTTCAGCTGCTGGGGTGCAGGCCTGACTGGAGTACATGGGTAGCTGTGTTTAAGCAGGATTAAGGGAGATTAGAGTAGGAGTTACAGGCGTTTCAGAGTGGTGATGGTGATGACCTTGGAATTTATGTGGGTAGAGGAACAGTGAGGATGAGAGGGTGATGGTGTGAAAAAATGGGAGGTTAGTTTCCCGAGATCAGAAACTAAACTGAAAGCTGAATCTTCCAAGGCCCCAACTCACAGGTCCAGGTAGTTCCTGTTAGTCAGTTTTACATCTGCTCTACCTAAGAAGAAAATAGATTCTTTCAGTTGCAGTAGTAATATCTAGTAACTGCTTTTTGGGAAGATTTACTAAATGTTGGTTACTGAAGACAACCAAGCCTTTGGGGTAGGTGATACTGTCTGTTTTACAGATGAGGAAACGGGCTTAGAGAGGCCAGATAATTTGCCCAAGGCCACATAGCAATTGGGAGAGCCAGGACTTGAACCAGTTATGTTCTGTTGCAAAGACCAAGTTCTTAACGATTGTTCTGTGCTACTGCTGTCTCCTCTAACTCATTGGAATACTTGAGATATGGAGGACTGACTTATCCTGTGAAGATGTACCATGTTAAATTACACCTAAGTTGATTTTTTACCTTGAAAGTAGGACTAGAAAATTCAAACAATTTTGAAGCTTAAAGTTAAAGTGAGTAAAAGCCAGGTAGACACTTGGAAACCTGAAAATATCTGCCTTGTTTAATGAGGATAGGTGATACTTGTTTTCAGTCCATTTTGTGGCCCCAGGGTGGGCCTGGAGATTTGGATTTTTGTGGTAAGACTTTGGATATTTGAATATTGGCAACTGATTTATATTTTTGAAAGCTCTGGGCAGGTCATACGAAGCCTGCTGGCCCCATTTGGCCCACTGGCAACCAGGTATGACCTCTGCTTTAAAATATATTTTGTTTGCAAAAATACTGAATAAATAATTTTCATATTAGGGCAGGCATAGAGAATTGAGTTTTTTATTCAAATATCAGTCATGCCAGTGCATCCAGATATGGAATTAACAGTGTCACTAAATAAGCAAAAGAAAAAAAAATTGAAAATAACAGTTAAAACTGAGGGAGTTGGACAATATTATAGAAAAGTAGGTAGAAGTGAGTCTCACAGTTAAAGGGAAGTCCTTGCCAGTAAAGGCCCCTCCAGCCCAGGGCTTAAGAGAGGGGCCTCCTAGTCCATGCTCTGTCTCTCATGTTTTCTGTGAGTTTGGGGGGGATTTATACATCTGTAAATTTATGTCTGGGTTCATCCCACAAAGGGACATTGTGAAAACATTGAGAAATACCGGACGGCCTTGAGAAAGAAAAGTACTATAGAAGGTTTGGGGTTAAGAAACAGAAGAGATTTTATTTGCATTTTGTGAAAGTATAGTTGTTATTCTGGTATTTCTTCAAGATATCTACTCTGTGCCTGTTATGACATGTATTTAAAAAACAACAACTTCTATTTTCAGTTGGATGGATTTATTGCTCGAAACTGGGCCAGTCAAAAATCAGCTTTGGGAAGTGCTCTTGATCCACTTGCTGATAAAATACTTATCAGTATCTTATATGTTAGCTTGACCTATGCAGATCTTATTCCAGGTAAGAACGCCGCCATGCGTATATTTTAATAGCACAGGGAAGAAGGATGTTGGTCAGCTTGGGGTTTCTCTTGATAGACATAATTTTTGTTCCAAAAATATATTTTTCAACTTTAAACTGTTTCCTTAATTTTAAACTATTGAACTCTTTGCTTGTCAAGCTATTTGTTTTACTTTAGAATTTATGTCATTATTATACGAATAGGATTCATTTAATAAGATTGTTTAAAATTAAAATTGAGCATGTACTATTGCACAGTGCCATTTCACATTATCCTAGAGCAGGGGTCAGGAACTTCCGGCCCTGCCAAGGCAACTGCGTGTGGGACTCGAAATTCAGTAAATCTAGGAGCTTTTTTCATAGCTGATAATTTTGTATGGCCCGTGAGTGTTACAAATATCCAAATGGCCGTTGGCAGAAAAAGTTCCCCACCCCTGCCCTAAGACTGTTTTGAAACTGTGTTATAATATAATTCTTAGTTACTAGCTTTTTAAAAGCAATTTAAAGTTTTCCTCAGTACAATTTATCGTAATAAATGAGAGGTCTAAAACCCTGAAGATGTCTAAAATTTCACATTACTATTACTTAGACACTATGTAATTTCAAATCATGCATGTTAGCTTGTACATTACATTATCTGAATACTCTTTCTATAACAAAATTTTATGATTTTTTGCTTTGTGTTTTGCATGTGCTTTTCTGGTGTTTCATTTTTCACTTTACCTGTATTTATTAGTTTTTCTCCCTTGGTTCAGATTAAACTGTTTCCAAGAGTTCAAAATAGAATCTGAGAACAAAGAAGCCGCCCCATGGTCCTTGGGTAAATAGCATGTAGTACTAACATTCAAGAGGAAGAAGTTTCAGTCTGGTGCAGAATCCTCAGTCTAGGCCTTCTTTTCCACCATTACCCTAAGGCTTTTAAATTCCCATACCAAGTTAAAAAGTGAATTGGACTAATGTTTATATTTATGTGCTGCTTTGAAAGTCAGAATTGTGTTAGTATATGATTGATAGTGTTGAAAGGGCAAGAGTCGTCTCATCCTAATAAACACAGATACTTTGTAGGAAAAAGAACTGAGGAACATTCTGCTGACACTCAAAATTGGAATGACCTCATGCACTTTCGTTCCTCCCATTTTTCAGAATTATTTTGTATTTTTTTGTTTTATTTTACAAAAGTTAGCCAGGTATTTCCCAATTAAACATAGTATTGTTTCCAGGCTTTGGTATTATGGATAATGTTGCTGTGAGCTTTACCTAAAAAATTGGTGTTGGTTGTTTTCCAAACTGAGACTTCCCTTCACTATCATTCTGGAAATTCCCATTTTCTCTCTTCTGTGCTGAGCCTATTTTTCCAGGCTTCCATGGCTTCCTTGCAAAGGTCCTTCTGTTGATGGGGGGCAACTGCCAGTTTCCTGTGTAAGGATGCAGTTGGCAATCACATTTTTAGAGCTCTAAAATGGCTTGATTCTAGGACACATAAAATCTCATCTAGTAGACATCTGAAATGTTATTCTACTCTTCCTGCTTGATTGAGGTTTGAACTGGCCATAATTTTCAATTGCAGATTATTTTCACTCAGGTTTTGTTGTTACATAAATTAATCCATTTATTGTAAGCTAGTAAGATTTCAAATTGTGGAGCTTCTGCTGGTCTGTTTTCATGCAGGAGCCACAGTGCCAGCTCCCTACAGCTTGTCACTTCCTGTTGGTTTTGCCACAGAAGGAGCGAGTGTCCTTGGCGTGCTGCCATGTGGCCATAAACTAACTTGAGATCCAGAGAGCTCACTCAGTTCTGAGGACCCTGTTCTGTAGACTTTCAGACTCACTTCAATGTCCATATGTACATGGGTTCATGCCTGGATTGTCCAGATTTTTCCCCCATTGATTTGTCTGTCTTTGTACCAATACCATTCGTAATTATTACTTTGCTGAAAGTCTTGACATCTGGTAGAGCAAGTCCTTCCACCTTTGGTATTCTTACCCCTTTCCATTTGTAAATTTTAGAATCAGTTTTTCAAGTTCCCCAGAAAATCCTGTTGGGATTTTAGTTGGGACTGCATTGAATTTATAGTCCTGTTTGGAAGAATTGATATCTTTACAACATTGAGTCTCCCAGTCTACAAACGTGATATATCTGCTCTATTTAGAGCTTTTAAAAATGTCAAAATGTTAGTTTTCCCTAGAGAGGTAATAAATAATTTTTATTAGATTCATTTCTAGGTACTTGATCTTGGTGATTTTATAAATGGTAGGTTTTTTTTATTTCATTTTGTAATAACTGTTGATAGATGAAAATCAGTTCTTTTTCTCATGCTGATTTTTGTGTCTGGTAAAACTTGCTAAACTCTTATGCTAATGACATAGATGTAAATAAAGTCTTGGGTTTTCTGTATCCTCAATTATGTGTTGTCTGTAATTAATGACAGTGTATTTCTTCTTTTGTACAACAATATCACCTTAATGATACATTTTTCAGAACCTGTCTCTGTTTTTAAGTGGCATATGACTGTTTTGTATTTTTATTTTTAAGCTTTTCTGTTGTTGTTTTTTACCCCCATTCTTTCAGATTCCTTTTTTTCCCGTTTGTTTTGGTCTCTCTTTTGCAATGGAGACTTGGCTGAAATGTCTGTTGATCTTTGGCTGCCTACTTATATTTTAGGGAGGCATAATATGTTAATGAGCTCTCTTTGGGCATTGGCGGAATTTGTTGGGTAGTGTTCCCTTTAGGGCGAAAGACGGGGACCGGGCATGACCCTGAATTCTCAGTACCTTTAGGTCTGTTCTGTAGAGAGAAAAGCTCTTCTTGCCTCCAGTGGTTTGGAAGCTAAGCCATGGGAGGAAGCTTGGGGTGGGGGTATCTCAGTTTTCAGTATGTTGACCTTCACTTAATCCCACTGTACCCCGGTGAACCCAGTGTTCAGAGATAACATGTAGAACAAGGGTTGGCAAACCTTTTCTATAAAGGTCCAGATAGTAATATTTGAGGTTTTGTGGGCTGTGTGGTCTTTGTTGCAACCAAATCATTAAACTCCGCTATCGTGGTGTGAAAACAGCCATAGAAAATATATTTATGAATGAGTGTGGCAGTGTTTCAGTAAAACTTTGCTTATGGACACTAGAAATTGAATTTCATATAATTTTCATGTGTTGAGAAATAGCACTCTTGGGCTTTCCACCATAACCATTTAAAACTGTAAAAACCACTCCTAGCTGCAGAGAGCCACAGGCTGGCACAGAGACCTGGCCGAATGGTGCTGGGGAGGGCAGGGGCCCGAGGGCCTGCTTCTCGTGGGCTTCCCTTTGTGAATAACGTAGGTTCCGGCTCTCTCCACTCTATTGGGGTAGTTACTACTAATAAACTTAGTCTCCCTGTTCTCCTTGTCTCTGTGACTTTATATCCTTTCAGTCCTTTACTGTCATTTTAGATGGGTTTGGAGGGAGGGATGCTATATGCCGTCTTGTGTCTTCTTACACTGCTTTTCTGTAAAAGTCCCATCCACTTTGATTTGAATAGCCTCTGCTTCCAGAGTAAGACGCCTGCGTTCTTCCTCGGCTAGGATCATAAGTAATTCTGCTTTTCCCGCTCTTCCTCTGGAAGAGGAGAGAGGGTAAAACAAATTCTTTGGTTTGTTACATTTATGGCAGTGTAGGGTCTGAGTCTGAGTTAATTTCTACTTAATGTGTATTCTGCCACATTTACCAGGTCATGGCTCCTTTTCATGTCATTTTATTTCTGGTTTGCTCTAGAGCAGGTACTCATTGCTGGTTTACATCAGTTTCTAGAGTAACCTGCTATTAAATTTGTTGTTTTCAATACAATAACCCGTATTGATAATGACCACTTTTAATATGTACAAGCGACTTAATTTTATTATTTCCCTTTAACGCTAATAAAATTTGCCCATGGTGCACTTCCTTGTTGCAGACATTAACTGTTTCAGACGAGTTAGCAAGTAGGGAGAAGAACCCTGGGGCAGCCCGACAGATTTTACACCCTCCCGCCCCACCACCATGCTGTTGCACCCTGGTAGGCAAAGGAAAGCTGTTCTAGCTCTGGAAGAAAAGGGCGGGGAAGGCCCGGAGAGAAAGAAGGATCACTTAGAAGATTTGAAACTGAGGGAACTGGATAAAATTGCCCAAAGAACCAAAGTAAGAGCCTGTGTGACTGCTGTCAGTTGGCAGAGGCTTAGAGATCACCCAGACTTCCCCCAGAGAGCTTCCTTCTGTGCTTTTTATGAGGCTCTCCCCAGCGACTGTGATGCAGTCAGCTTGGGGAACCCTTGATTTTGTTCACAGTTCTTTCTCAAACAGACTGTTACAGAGGGTAAGTTGATTCCAGAGATGCTAATTGTTGGTGCCTAATGCATTGCCCAGCATGGGCTGTGAGTTCCGTGGACCTAGGATCCATTTCCGGCTCTGCTGGCTGACGGGTGACGTTGGCGGGGTTATACAGTCTGCCTGAGGCTTATTTCTGTATTTGTAAAGTGGGGGTAATGACGATCCCTAATTATGTAGTTGATGCGTAGATTGAATGACAGTATGTATGAAAGACTTAAAACAGTGCTTCATAAATTGTAATTTTGGTAGTTAATAGAACTGGAGCCCATTGCAGTGTATTGAATCATCTCATCTTCTCTGCAGAAATCTCTTATTTAGGATTAAGTCTCACTCCTTTTTCCCTGTGGTGATGAAATTCATTAATAGGTGTTCATTTTCATCTGAAGTTATGCTTAGGAGATTTACTATATGTAATCTGTGTGATTTTGCTGCATTTTAAAATCCAGTTGCTGTTAGGTGTTGCTAGCTAATGATTGCTATAAAACACTTGTTTCACAGGCACAAAAAGGCCCCTAAAAATCATGGCAGGCTGGCTTTTGTTACTTGGTTCATTTACTATGTCTTCTGTGTGCTCCAAATGCCATGACTTGCGTGGAGAACCATTTTCTCTTTGGGATAGTCTTGTCATCTAGGACTTGCCAAGGGTCAACACATCATAGCTGTGACCAGCAGAGATTTAAATTTTAAATCTGTAATTCACTAGTGAGATTTTTCTCAAGTTGCAGAATCAACAGAATGTCAGAACTAGAAAGGACCATAAGTAGAGCCTCAAAAGTAATTCACAAGAGCTGTTTGAAAGGATTATGGAAGGGGGGGTGTAATGATTGTTTTAGTAATTAAAACATTTTGAACTGAGTTTTAGCCTTAGGATTTTGTCCCCTTTTTTAAAAAAATATTTTTTTCCTTATAAAAATGATACATGTTCATGGTTAAGACTTCTTACAGCACAAAGGGTACAAAGGGAAACAAGTCCCCTGACTCACATTCTCATTCCAGAAGGGAGCAGTGGGGCTTCCTTGGGTGTCTATCTCAAATACCCGTCTGCTGGCTCTGGCCCTGGGTTCAGGCTGTGGACTCCTAGGAATAATGGGAAAGTATTGACCGTTGAATTCATGTGTAATTAGAAGTCATCGAATGAGGGGGGTGGGAGAAAAAGTACAATTGCTGGGGTAGGAACTGGCCCAGACAAGAATGAGAATATTTTGTTTCTGCACAAGTGGTACATGTAGCAAAGTTTACTGTTTATAAAGTTGTCTAGAATGTAGAAGCAAGTGATCACAGGTCCTAAGATGCCAGAATGGGTTGAGTCCTGACATCCTTTCCAACCTCGTTTCCATTTTATTCCATGTGATTATAGTGAGCATGGTGATCCTTTCTCCCAAACTCACAAAGCTGAGAAATAACAAAAGAGATAGTGGGTAGAGCCGATACTGATAACTAATTGCAGCTTAAATCATGCAAGAAAAAAACAAAAAGAGGTCTAGAAGATTAATATTCTGAAAGGCAGACCTAGACTTTGAAAGCCACAGTCTTCACTTTGTTTTGAGTGCATGTTAAAGAAGATGAAAATCAATGGTTTGCTCTAAGGACCCTAAGCCTTTGATAGGTATTTATAAAAAGCGAAAATTTTTACTTATGAGAAACACCAGTTTATGGAAAGGCTAAATGAGATTTCATTGTATGTGTAGTATCTTAGTAATTTAAAAAATCCCAATCAAAATGATTTCTTATTTGATTTTCAGTTCCACTTACTTATATGATAATTTCAAGAGACGTAATGTTGATTGCTGCTGTTTTTTATGTGAGATATCGAACTCTTCCAACACCGGTGAGTTTGTTTAAGGAAAATATTCTTTTATTATTACTTAGCATTTAAGGCAAAAAAGAACCACTCTGTTGTACTGAGTTTCACTTTATGGGGATAATTTATTGCAATTTTTTAAAAATCTGTTTACCAAGAATTTTTAAAAAAACATACATTAACTGCCATCTTGCTTTGGTGGTGGTTCAGCGAACACATGAATGATCAGTTTCAAACAGGCATGTTTTTGTCTTCAGTCCAAATCCTTTCAGCTGATGGCAATAAAACCCAGACCAGCTAGCCCTATCCAAACTCTGTTAGGAGTATTCTGCATAACCGAGACCTTTTTGCTGTCTAATGGAACCACTCCTATGGATTGTCTAGAACTGGCTTTTAAAATCATAGCTGTATGAACATGGAATGGTTAATTTGCATATGTCCATATTGGTTTTACAAATATTTGAGCACATAAGCATAGCATAATGACCTCATCTTTTGGCTCCAAATCCAGTGAATATAAAGAAAATAGTGGTAAAAGAGATTTATTGAGTTTATTTAGTGGAAAGAGGTATCAGGCAGACTTTGATAGTTACTGTGTTAGAATTTTATAGGAATTGACAAATAAAGCTACAAATTTTTAAAATCTACTTTCAGTAACCCATGTATGATTTATAAAGAATGTAGATAATGCTCATTTAGGAAAATAGAAGGTGTAGATAAAGGGCTTATTGTAGCATAGAGCCAGGCATGTGGTAAGCACTCAGCAACTGTTACCAACATATAATAACAAAATGTTTGTTTTAAATTGGAAGCTAAATTGAGTAAACTTTATCTTCTTTTGTTTCCTACCAGCGAACACTGTCTAAGTATTTCAATCCTTGCTATGCCACTGCAAGGTTAAAACCAACCTTCATCAGCAAGGTAAGAGAGACCCAGCGTCCTTTTAAGCTTATTACAGTGAATACAAACCTCAGTCTGGAGCAACTGAAAATGAGACATTTAAAATGCATTGACTGTAATGGACAGTCATTAACACAATTTTCTTGTCCTCAAAGCTTTGTGGATCTTTAGTATATGCGTTGTGTTTTGTGTTGGTGGTCTGGGAATTTAAGATGGGGTAATAGGGCGACCATTTAGGGAAGGTAGGCACAAAGGTTATGAACGTTCCTGTCTGTTTTCCCCTGTGGTGAAAGCAACATATAATCAGGCCCTTTCCTTTTCAAGATTGATTGTTACATGGAAAGGGATAGGAGAAAGTTTTATTCACAGTGTAATAAACAGCTGCTATTCTTAGTTGTCGATCCTGTTTTCCTGAGCCCACTTCAGAATAATAGCTCTTTGCCAATCTTTGCAGACAGAGAGGACACTGTTACTGGCTCTCCAGCCACATTTATTTTTCTATTGGCCTTGATAAGTTTGCTCTAATCATACCTGTGTCCCATCCTTGTAATGGAGCTTTAACGGGCTGGGGATGCCAGTCATCTTTGGGACAGAGTGGTGATTACTTTTAAACCAGAGACTCCCTGGGGTGGACCTTTACCTGCATATGTGGGTTGCTTTTTTTTTTTTTTTTTTTTTTTTTTATTCAGGTCACTTATATTTGTATCACATACAGCAATTTGATGCAGATGGAAAGTGGCTTAAAGAAGTGGAGGGACAAATACCTCAAATCCCTGGTCTTGCAAGAAGTTCACCAGATAATTTTTATTGTTTATTTATTTTACTTTATTTCAGTATTTTTTTATTGATTTCAGAGAGTAGAAGGGAAAGAGAGATAGAAACATCAATGTTGAGAGAGTCATTGATCAAAGAGGTTATGAAGGTTCCTGCTCACCCCTGCTGGGGATGGAGCCCACAACCCCGCATGTGTCCTGACCGGGAATCGAACCTTGATCTCCTGGATCATAGGTTGATGCTCAACCACTGGGCCATGCCAGCCAGGCTATTATTTATTTTTAAAAGAAAGTGGAATTCTTGTAACTTGGCTGCAGAATGGATGATAGAACATAGGTGCTTTTGTAGGCACATCACCCACTGATTCATACCTCAGCCATCTTCCCCAGAGCACTTCTCATGATGGGTAGGGGTCGCCAGTGTCTTTCGGGTTCTGTTTTCCTCCTTTGGCTTCCGTGCTGTCCTGTAGGCTAGGGAAACCTCATTTCCTCCAGAGAGCCTTTCTCAGAGAGGTGGATGCATTCTCAGTGTTCTAACGCCATGCGTTTGCCAGCTAGGCAGGTGATAACATTGAACGAAGTGCCGGGAAATCTGGGTTCTAGGTTCGGATCTGTAACTTTACTATGACTATAGGCAAGTCACTTAACTAATTTCATTACCTTTTCATCTGTGAAATTATTTCCATATTCACAGGGCTGGGGGAAAAAAAGCAAAGAACTTCGCAACATACTGAATTGCTATGGAAATTCAAGATAGTGGTTTTTTCTGACGGTGGCCCTTCTCTTCTCTGTAAAGAGCAGCTGTGCAGACAGCTGGGCCAGGCAGTGCAGCTCACCCTTTTGTGTGAGTGCCAGCTGCTTTGGCAGGAATATTAGAACATTAAGCATGCTGAGGGTATGTCATATTACACTGGTTTTTGAACTTGAAACAGGATCTGGTGGTCACTGTTCATTTATGACTTTAATTTTTTTAGGTAAACACAGCAGTCCAGTTAATCTTGGTGGCAGCTTCTTTGGCAGCTCCAGTTTTCAATTATGCTGACAGCATTTACCTTCAGATACTGTGGTAAGCTAAATTTATAATTACTCTCTGAGGATGTCAACAAAATGGCTTAATGTGGCAGTCCTACAGCTTGTTCTTATAGTGTTTATTGAGCACCAACTGGGTAAAGCTCTGGGCTGTATTTTACAATTGATACCATTCATTTAAGAAGCTTACTGTCAAATAAGGGATGTAGAAGTTATATTTTAGGAGCTTTCATGGAAGTTAAAAGGGATGAGAGGTACAGATAATATGTTGGGGTTTCAGAGGAAGGAAAGATATTTCCAGGTAGAAAGAAGAGGTACAGCTTCAGGGATGAAATAGCATTTGAACCATGAGGTCTAGGTGGGTTTTATACAGGGAGAGACAGTGGGGAGGCCATTTAGGTGAAGGACAGACCCTGAGCAACGTCAGGGGTGCAGGAGAGTGGGTAAGGGAAAGTGTGTCCAGCCTAGTGAAAAGGCCAGCGTGGGAGGGAAACTTGGAGAAAGGAGTTATTGTGCTTAATGTGTGAATTTAGAATATTAAACTGGCACGAACAGCTTTGGGATCAAATAAAAATAGAGTCTTGATGGTCCATTCTACACCTCACTTGGTGGCAGGAGAAGTGCTTGGCACACTAAAAAGTAGCCTGTTGGTTGGGAGCTTTCAGCAAGCCATGAGCACCCTGATCTGATTTCAGAGAGGGAGCCTGGTCAGTCTGGCACTTGACTTAAGGGAAAAATCAGAAAAGAAAGCTGAAGTTTATTTTAAATGACTCCGATATTCAGGAAGTAGAACCTAATACTCTCAGCAGTGTGGAGCAATAGAAGGGCACATGGCTGCAGAGTTGATGCCAAGGCAGGCTCTAGTGTGTTTCTGTGGCCTGAGCAACTCCTCTGGGGCTCGCTCCTCCTCTGGAAGGTGAGGTGGCTGTGAAAGTGAGTGTAAGACACTGACACCCGGGAGAAGTGACAGTTGCCAGGATTATCATCATTTTCTTGGGCTCATGAACTAGGTTGTTTGACATTACTGATTCCAGGGAAGTCGTAAAGAAAAGCAATGTATTTAAATTCTTGTAGTTAAAAGGAATTTTACACCACACAGCCATTTTTACTTTTTAAATAACTTATTTAAATGTGTTTTTTATGATTCTCACAGTTACTGAGTTTTAGACGTGACAACTACATTTTCTTTCTTTCTATTGAAGGTGTTTTACAGCTTTCACCACAGCTGCATCAGCTTACAGTTATTATCATTATGGTCGGAAAACTGTTCAGGTGATAAAAGGCAGATGAAGGTCATCCATCATCGTTAGCAAGGAAGCAGTATGTATCATTGGTGGCAGGGCCAGTGGAAATGTACAGGAGTCTCCCTATTTTGGTGTTCAGCTTGAAAAAGGACTTGTCAGAACAAACCATGTCATCGATATTTAATGTGCATTGAAAATAAGCTTGATCATGGGCATATGCAGAATTTCCAATGTATTTTTAAATACAAATAAAACTATCATTTAGAATTTTTTAATCTTAGGTTTCTTGATTAACTTACAAGGAACCAATTCCAATTATTGTCAGTCATTTTTTAATATTTTTAAGAAAAAATAGACCAGAGCATGGAAACCAGAGAATTGTCATTTCTCTTTAATGGAATTTAGATTGCTCACAGAGCACTAGGGAATTTCCTGGGTTTAAATATATGTAGCCTATAAAACTTGGCTACACATTTTATGTTTAATTTGATTGGTGTACATATTAACAGTTCATGTGGTTAATATTTGATCAATTAGGATAATGACAATAAAGGTAGCTTAGCTGTAGATGAAATAAACTTGTAAAGAGATTATAAAGATCAAAATAGAGGATATTAAAGTTTATGTTCAGTAGTCTTCCAACCTCTCAGGTGCCTAATAGTTTATTTATCAGGATAACAAGGAACAGAGGTCGCTGGAATATGAAAACATATCCATGAGCCTGCACTATCCCGGAGGCGGTGAATTATATCATGCCTTCCCCCTGCATTTCTAACGTAGCAATGTTTAAATGATACTGGAACCTGTACCCATATGTTATGTAAATAATATGAAACTGTATTTTTTCAACTTTTTTAAACTTTGGGGAATATTCTTTGTTAAGATGTTAAAAGAATTAAAAATCTGGAAAAAAGTGTACCTTCATCTTGGGTGGTTCTGTATAGCATAGTTTCTGATTCATAAAGTGCACTCAGATAGATCACTTGCACTCACATTGTAAAGTTAGTTGGTTTGGGACCATCAGATTTAAAAGCCCTTGTTCTCGCTGCACCAGCGTGTTTAGGAGAAGGGGAGATAAGGGAGAGGAAGACAAGGGCCCGGGCTGGTGCTTCCTTTATCCGTGGAGGCCTATTGCTGCCTGTTGTCCCAGGTTCTAATTTCAAGTGCAATGTGGAATTATTTAGATAATGCGATTATCTAAACAGCCCTTTGAGCCGTGTTAAATTAAAATGAGAAGTTATAAGCAAAATTCATGCCTCTTGGTATCCTTGGATCAGTGTGCCCCTCTGTTGCCTGCTGGTCCTGGCTTCCCTGTTCCCAAAGTAGCTGTTCAGCCACTGTTGGCCTGGAACACAGTGAAGCCTGCAGGCAGGGACACTGCCATTGAATCTACTGGAGGGCGTGAGAGGGAAGAGAAGGGTGGCATGTGGCTGGTTCTTTCCTTCTGGAACCTCCTATATAGTCTTACTTATCCTGGGAGGTGGCGAGGCTGAAGGTAGAAGTCTGGACCACCCAAGAGGCACGTTGAGCATGTCTCAGCACTAGCAAAGTGTGAGCACACAAAAACGGTGTTCCAGAAAGAGAGAACTTGAAATAACGTAGTTCTGGGAGAGACTAGGATTTTGCACTTCACTAGGCTTATTTACAGTTTAGTGTTGATGCTATTTAGAGTGACTTATGGGTTGGACTCAGTCTCTTTAGAATTAAGCTCTCATTTGGCTCTGGCCACCTTGGCCACCTCAACCCTTAGAAAAGTGGTCCACGACGCCTCAGGTTTTTGGATACTGAGCTGTTATAAAGTGTAAATTCTGAGAATTTAGAGTACACTGGCATTGTATACAGCTTTTTTAAACTTCAAACATCTAGAAATATGTAGTACAGTTCACTTATTCAGGTTAAACTTGAATAGGCTCAGTTTCTGCAGCAGGGTTTTTGTGCTGCATCACACTTTGGAAACAAAAGATACATAAGAACCAAACTTGAAATTTTTTTTTTAACAGTAGAAAGAGATGCTGTTTTGAGTTTGTGTCTCCCAAAAAGATATGTTCAAGCTCTAACTCCTGGCTCCTGCGAATGTGACCTTATTTGAAATAGGGTCTTTGCGGACGTAATTAAGTTAGGCAGGATGAGGCCATCCTGAATTTGGTCGGCCTTAATCCAGTGCCTGGTGTCCTTGAAGGAAAGGGACATTTGACTTCTGGGTATTTATCTGAAGGAAATGCAGAGAGATCTGAACCCCCATGTTCGTTGCAGCTTTATTTACAAAAGACAAAACTAAGTTGTCTGTCGGTGGATGAATGGATACAGCAAACATGCTGTGTGTATGTGTGTGTAATGGAATATTCAGCCATGAAAAGGAAATCCTGCCTTTTGCAACAACACGGAACTTGAGGGCATTATACTAAATGAAATAAGTCGGAGAAAGGCAAATTCTGTATGATCTCACATGTGGAATCTAAAAAACCCTCATAGAAACAGGTTAGTGGTTCCCAGGGGTGCGGTGGGGGGTGGTGAAGCTGGTCAAAGTATATAAGCTTCCAGTTATAAGACGAATGAATTCTAATGCCTAGTGACCCCCAGAAGACAGCATGGCGACTAGTTAATACTGTTTTGTGTACTTGAAAGTTGCTGAGAAAGTAGATCTTAGAAAGTAATGGTCAGGTGATGGGTAGTCACATTGTACACCTCAGACTTAGTGTTTTGTGTCGCATATCTCAACAAGCAGGGGGCAAATAATGGAAAAGAGGGAAATTTGGACGCAATGTCGTGAGACAGCAAAGGCATACATAGATTGGAATGATAGGGACACCAAGGATTGCTGGCAGCCACCAGAAGCTAGGCCAGGGGCATGGAACAACTCTCCCTCCCCGTCTCCAGAAGGAACCAACCCTGCTGTGGTCTCTTGATTGTGATTTCTGGCCTGAACTGTAAAACAATAAATTTCTGTTGTTTTAAGGCACCTAGTATGTGGTAATTTGTTAGGATAGCCACAGGAAGTGAACATAAGTGCTAATGTAGAAAATTAAAATCTAGAAATATGACCCCTGTTATAATTATATAAAGTTATATAATATAAAATCACTTTCCCCCCTAAGATTGTATAAAAGCAGAAAAGGGTATAGTAAGGCACATTCCACACACATACACATCACGAGGCGTTGTTTAATGCAACTGGGAGCAGAGAGTCGCTTTGGCCTCTAGCTAGAGCGTTGAGGTTCTCTTTTGCTCATTTCTTCCCTCTGAAGTTCCTGAAAGAACATTATGCTTCCTTAAAAAAAGGTCAAGAGTTCCTTTGTCCACTTGGGTGAAATGCAATAAATACCGACTTTAAAAAGGACAGCCTTTCCTGTCTTTCACAAATGTTATGAGAAGACCCTGTATTTTTTTTAAATTGAATTACTGGGGTGATATTGGTTAATAAAATTAGATGGGTTTCAGGTATACAATTCTATAATGCATCAACTGTATATTGTATTGTGTTCACCACCCCAAGTCAAGTCTCCTTCCATCACCTTCTATCCCCCTAGACATCTCTTCTACTTCCCTTTACCCCCATTCCCTTCTGGTAATCACCATGCTATTGTGTGTGCCTATGAATTTTTGTTGTTTTTGCTTCATCACTTCGCCTTTTTAACCCAGCCTTGCAAACCCCCTCCCCTCTGACAGCTGTCAGTCTATTTTCTATGAGTCTTTTTCTATTTTGCTAGTTTGTTTCTTCATTAGATTCCACATATGAGTGAAATCCTATGGCACTTGTCTTTCTCTGCCTGGCTTATTTCACTTAGCATAATATTAACAGGTCCATCCATGCTGTCCCAATAGGTAAGATTCCCTGATTTCTTATGGCCAAGTTATATTCCATGGTGTAAACGTACCTACCACAGCTTTTTTATCCCCTCATCTACCGATGGGCACTTGGGCTGCTTCCAAATGTTGGCTGTTGTAAATAATGATGCAGTGAGCATAGGGGTGCATACCACGAAAGACCCCGCATAGCAACAGTGATCTTGAGAAAGAAGAACAAAGTTGGAGGAATCATGCTACCTGATATCAAACTATAGCACAAGGCCATAGTAATCAAAACAGCATAGTACAGACATACGGATCATTGGAGCAGAACAGAGAACCGAGAAATGAACCCACGCCTTTATAGTCAGTATCTGACAGGCAAAAGCGTACAACGGGGTAAGGACAGTCTCTTCAATAAATGGCGGGGAAAACTGCACAGGATACATGCGCAAAAATGAAACTAGGCCACCTTCTTGCACCACACACAAGAATAAACTCAGAAATGGATTACAGACCTAAATGTAAGTCACGAAACCATAAAAACCCTAGACGAAAACAGGCAGGAAAACCTCAGGCATTTCTTGTAGAAATATTTTTTCTGATCGCCTTGGGCAAGAGAAACAAATGAAAACGAACAGTCGGGACTGTATCACACTAAAAGGTTTTTGCACGGCAAAGGACACCGTCCACAAAATGAAAAGGCAGCCCACTGACTGAGAACATACTCGTCGGCGACACATCCCATAAAGGGTTAATATCCAAAATTTATAAAGGAAGCATAAAACTCTACACCGAGGAAACATAACAATCCATTTTAAAAATGGGCAAAGGACCCGAAAAGACTGCGGTTTTAACTCTAACGCTAAAAGCACGTTTTGCCATCACCCGAAATGCAACTAAGAAAGCGGAAGGCCTCGGGCGCCGCAGCGCCCCGCCCCAGCCAGGGCTCGGGGAGCGCGCACCGCAGCGGGTGCCTCGGGCGCTCGTGCCCTGCCGGAGCGTGGCCACCGGGCACTTACTTCACTTAGAGTCGTCCCCTCGACTCGCGAAACGACTCGAGGGCGTCACTTCTAATACAGTGTAAGAGGCTGGGTTGTAGGATTTTCTCTCTCGGGGCTTCCACACACGGTTCTGGACCCTGAAGAGCACTGAGAGCTTTAAAAACACAACACGGCCGAGCGCCCAGCCCAAGAGGAGAGGTCTGAGCGGGCCGTCAGGCTTCTGGAAACAGACACAGTGAAGCTGGGGAGGGGCAGCCCCCGGGCCTGGGCACCTCGGCCCGGCGAGCCCCGCGCGCCCCGCGCGCCCCGGCGGTCCTGGGCCTCCCCCGAGCTCCGCGCGCACGGGGCAGCGCTGGACCCTCGGGATCTTCTTTTTCGCGCGCAGGCAGCCAGTCCCGGGGCTCCAGCGCGCCCGGCGGCGGGGCAGCCGAGCTAAGAGCAGGCCTGGGGCTTCGGCGGGGCCTCGAAGGCTGGGTTCCTGTAGGCCACCAGGTGCGTGTCGCAGCGCCGCGGGTGCGGGCCCCGGCCCCGCCGGCACAGACACGCGGACAGCAGCAGGGTGCTGAGCAGCAGCAGGCCGCAGGCGGCGCACAGCCCCGCGAGCACGGGCGCGAAGCCGCGCTTGGTGGTGAACGCGGCGCACGGCGCCCGGCCGCCCGCGGCGCGCGGCGGGCTCAGCCCCGCCCTGTTGGCCGCCAGGACGCAGACCTGGTAGGTGGTGCCCGGCGACAGCCCGTAGAGGGGGTGCTGCCGGGCGGTGGCGTAGATGTCCCCCACCACCGACTGGTTGCCCCGCCAGCCCTCCGGGGAGTAGCGGATCTGGAAGCTGCGCACCACCGAGTTGGGGGCGCACCAGCGGACGAGCGCGGACGTGTCCGTGGTCTCCGACACGCCCTGCAGCCTGGGGGGGTCAGGGACGGTGTCTTCCTGGCTGAAGCCGGGGCACCGGCACCACAAGCGCCTCTGCAGCTGCGCGCACGGGGTCTGGAGGTGCTTACAAGGGTGGTAGTCACAGGCGACGTCCTGGGGAGGCGCGCCCACCTTCTCCCGCTTCCCCGCCTCCTCCTCGCTGGAGTCATCATCCAAAAGCAAGATCGGGATTCCGCCCTCGGGAGGACTTGGGTGGGGAGCCTGCGGGGCGGCCTGTGTGCTCCAGGCGCGCTGGGGTGCGCCCCGTGGGTCCCCGGAGGCAGGGGAGAGACCCAGTTGTTTGCTGGCCGGTGGGACGGAGGCAGCTGAGACACTCGGGTCCAGGACCAGGCGGGCGGCGAGTTCTCCGTGCCGGGTCCTGGCTGTGCCTGCAGCCCCGGGTGGGTCGCTGGCGCCTCGGGGAGCTGCTGTGGAGATGGTGGGGGAGGCGGCCCCCTCCCCGACACTGCTCCCTGACCACGCAGCTGCTGCTGGGGTGCCCGCCGGGTGGGAGGGGGCCTTGGTCACGCTCTGCGGGCCTCCCACAGCTTGCGTGGAGGGGGCTGTGCGCGGCGGGGTGAAGGAACCCTGTGTAGATGGTGCCAGGGTGGAGCGGAGAGGGGAGGGTGGGTTGGAACCCAGGAGGGTGGTGCTTTGGGCCCAGTGGCACACACTGGGCAGCTGGGACAGCACTAGAGGGGCTGAGAAGGCCCCGGGGGATCCTGCAGCTGGTGCGCACACAGTGTCTGCTGCCCTAGAGGGGAGGTCAACCAGGTAGAAGTTAATTGGCATCAAGACCGATTCTGCCCAGGCTTTGAGTACCCGGCGCAGACAATCCCTCCGGCTAAGCCTTGTCAGCACGTCTGCCAGGCACCCCGGGGTACACACTAGCCAGCATCGCCTCACTGCCCTTCGGGGCCACCTGTGGAGGACGCTCCCATGGGGCCCGGGAGGAAATGGAAGCTCAGAAAGAGGGACCACCTGCCCAAGACAGCTGGCCAGCAAACGGCGGAGCCTGAACCTGGGCGAGCCCTGTGAAGGGCGGCCCGGGTTCGCTGAGTGTTCTCGCCTGTCTGCTTCCTGGCCACCAGCACTAGTCACAATACTCATACCGGCTAACATTTTCTGAGTGCTTGCCCCGTGCTAGGGACTACTGTTAGCTCTTGACTGTATCGATGAATTTAGTCTGCACCGCCTTATGAGGTAGACACTGTTATCCCCATTTTACAGATGAGGAGGTAGAGGCCCAGACGGGCTAAGGAATGCAGCCAGAATGAACAGTAGTCAGTGGTGTGAGGAGCCTGCACTCTCAATCCCGTCATTAATATGAAGTGAGACCCTTCACTGCAAAGGGCCTGGGTGCTTGTCTGTGGAATTAACATGAGGGGAGGGAGACAGACTGAGCGCCACTTGTCTCCAGGCTTGGGTGGGAGGTGAGAAGAGAACCCCCACAGGATGGGGGCATGTCTCCCAAAGGGAGCTGGTGGAGCTGGTTTGAGGGTGCTCAAGACCAGAGGTGTTCCCAGCCCCCACCCTATTCTGGTGGCTAACCTGGGCATGGCTCCCCACTGCAAAAGTAGTTCTCCCAGCCAAGAGCCAATGAGACCTCTTCGTGGGACTTTGTCCCACAAGTGCTCTGTAAGCCCACCGGCCTTGGACTGAATGATAGACGAGGCCAGGCTCCATTTAGGGGGCTCAGGGAGCCCAGTGGTTAAGAGCACAGTTTTGGAGGAAGATAGATTCTGCCTCCTCCACCAGGGAGCTGCCTGAATCTAAGCAAGTCTCTCCCTTCCTTGGGCCCCAATCTGCTCATCTGTAAAATGGGACAATGATAACCCTGTTTTGGCAGAGACAAGCTAACTGTTGACTCAGCCCATTTCTTTCTCCTACTGGGCATACAGCTAGATTACATTTCCCAGCCTCCCTTGCAGTTAAGCGTGGATATGAGTGGGAGTGATGCACCCTACCTCCTGGTCTGGCCCATTAAAACCCCCATGTCTGTTCCTCCATGCTCTCTGTGCCTCTGGGTCCCTGAATGTGACTACATGGGGGATGGCCACCCTGCCCTACAATGCCAACCTGCCCAGCCTACTTATGTGAGCAAGACTTCAGCTCAGGGAGGCTGACCCTCACCCCTCAGTCACCCCCTTTGTAAATGTGTTACCTGCTTAGGACAGTCCTCTTTGCATCCATGAGGAGCCAGGACAACTCACAGCTACAAGTGAGGGGGTTGCCAAAAAGGTTGATGGACAGGACCTGGGAGGAATTAAGGGTCCAAGGAGGGAAGGAACTCAAGTTGCAGCTGAAATACACAGAAAATCAATTAAGTAAGGCTTTTATAATCAGGTCAAAACCATCCCCAGAGAGTCATGATGCTGTGTGGGAAAGCCATTCTGGTAGGGGTTAAATGGTCTTACTTTGGGTAAAAATCTTAATGACCTTGGACTTCCTTTTTGTCATCATTTCGCAGATGAGGAAACTGAGCTATAGAGATGTTAAGTAACTTGCCCCAACTCACACAGCTAGTAAGTGGTGGAGTCAGGATTTGAGCCCAGGCAGTTTGGCTCCACAGCTGATGTCTTACAATGTTGCATCAGTCTAAAGCTCAAAAGAGGAGTCTGAGCCAGAGGTATCACTCTCACCAACATACCACCATGACCATCGTTGTCATCACCGTCACCAGTGCACCACATTACCAACACCATCACGAGGTCACCATCACCACCATCACCATCACAGCCACCATCTACACTGTTGCAGAGCACACACCCTGTGCCCGGCACTGAGCTAAGTGCTCTGCATATCCTGTCTCCTTTCCCTTATGACAACCCCAAAGTGAAGTACTCTGGTGGGGTCTGGAGCTAGCAGAGAAAAGAGAGAAGCGGCTACACTGAGGGTGATGATGGGTGAAAGGTGCCTGCTCCCCAGGGCCCGCTATGGGCTCCCAGGAAAGGAGGTGGCCTGGGATCACCTTCAAAGCGGTGCTGGCTGCCCTTCCTGTTAGGAGTCAGGAAAGAGTCTGGATATAGTGACACTTGGGACGTCAACAGGCCAGAAGGCACCAGCCCTGGGTCCTGGCGGCAAGTAGGGCCTTCCTACCCTCTCGCCTTTCCTCCACCGACCCCTGGGAGGGCTGGCTTCCCCCGTGGAAGTCAGGTGGGTGGCGGAATAGAGCACGTGGTGGCCTCATCCCCTCTTCCCACTGCAGGTGTCTCGTCCTGGGCTTAAAGGGAACCTCACATGCATGGGAGTTTGAAGTTTCAGTGTCACTCTGGACAGGATTGGGCTGCATGGTTTCCAGGCTGGATGGTCTATCTGGGACCTGCCCAAGACACCACCCAAAGGATGAGGGAGAACAAAACCTCAGGGAGGACTTGAAGGAGCCATGGGAGGAAAATTAAGGTCTGGTATGCTCCATAAAATAGTCACACCTGTTCGGCCTAGTGTAACGGGCAGATTCAGCTGTGTGACTCAGAAGGACTTACTTCTGGAGCAGAAGGAGCTGTAGGCGAGGGGTGTCCTGGAAGATGTGTGTCTGGACCGAGGTAAGTGCTGGGGAATCTTGACAATCCAGCTGTTGCAGTTCAGAGGTCATCCTGAAAACGTCCCCCCCCAGGCTCCTCAGCCTGGGCATCTTCCTCAGGTAGAGGGAGGTGAGCTTGGGCAGGTCTCTGATCCACCCTGACCGAACTGAAACAGAGGGGAAATTGCCCACTACCCAGGGAGACCCCAGCCTAGGAGGCTGGCAGGGCATTACAGGAACACCACGAGACAAGGTGAGTCCTGAAGGTCATTGCTGTGCATGGGTGCGCTGGCAGCTTTAGGAATCTCAGAAGCATGGCACATTTCAGCTGAGAGCCAGCCCTTCCTTCCTTCCAGCCTGAGGCTGCTGAGGCCAGAGAGGATGACCGGCCCAAGGCCACACAGCCGGGAAAGGACAGGGCCAGGACTTGAACCCAGGACACTGTCTCCAGCTCCCCTGCTGCCTTACCCTCTTGTTAAACTCCACACGGAAATACCCCAAACTGCACTCTGATGGCTGCCAGGAGTGGGGAAATATTTGAGGAAGGCAAGGAAAGGGGAGAGAAGGGCAAGGCGGGAGGAGGCCCAGAGGCCTAATTGTGGGTCCCTTCCCGTTTCCAGTTCTCGCTCTTTTCTTTCTTTGTTGATGTTGGAACAGGTGATTATACACACATGAAGTGTTTTTTTTTAAAAATAATAAAACCAACCTTGTGAACCAGAGTCAGAACACACCAGAAACAGGAGAGCCGGTATTCTCAGCTCCTCCTGTGTCTTGTTGGAAGGAGTCAACATTTGCAGACACAATTTTAGCCAACCAAGTAGAAAAGCCCCCGAATTCATCCTCAGAGCTTCAGTGAAGGGCCTGTTTGGCTTTAATCAGCCTCAAAGCAAGGCATCCACGTGCCCCTCTGCCGGCACTCCCCAGCGCTGCTGGGTGGCAGGCGAGCAGCTGGCGAGAGGCCTGGGCTCTGGACCCAGAACGCTTGGGTTTGGAGTTGGAGGCACCACTTAATGAGCTGTGGACCTCGGGCCAGGCACGCTCCTCTCTGGGCTTTGGTTTCCTCATAGGCAAAACCGAGATAATAGTTCCTTCCCCTCGGGACTCAAGGCATTAACCACCCCCGTATGGCGTGGCTCAGGAAATCTAGGCGGGGTTACTTTTCAGCGGCACTGTGAGCGAGGCACCTGGGCCACCACCCGTCGAAGAAGCCGAGCCCAGGAGCACATGCCCAGCCCGCCTCTGAAAACCCTCGGCACCCAGGACTCACCCTGATCGAGGAGCGTGCCACTGAGGTCCAGGACTTCCAGGGCGGCCAGGGGCGCGAAGGCGGCGTCGGCGATGGACCCCAGGGCGCCGCTGCCCAGCGCGGTGAAGGAGAGGTTGAGCAGACGCAGCGCGGGGAAGCAGGCGAAGGCCCCGGGCGGCAGCGCCTGCAGGGGGTTCCCCGCCAGCGCCAGCGCACGGAGCGCGCCCAGCTCGGGCCGGGCGCACGGGGGCAGGGCGGCCAGCCGGTTGTAGCTGAGGTCCAGCGCGTGCAGCCGCGGGGGCGCGCAGGGGTGCCAGCGCAGCGTGCCGATGCGGTTGTGGCGCAGCGTGAGCACCCGCAGCTGCGGCAGGCGGCCGAGCTCCGCGGCGCGCAGGGCGCTCAGCAGGTTGTGGCTGGCGTCGAGGCTGCGCAGCGCGCGCGGCAGGCAGCCCGGCAGGCGCTCCAGGCCGCGGTTCGCCAGCGTCAGGGTCGTGGCCCCCGTGGCGAAAAGCCCCTCGCAGGGCGACCCCGTGGCGTTGCTGGCCCCGCTTCCCCAGGGGCACTGCTGGGTGAGCCGGAAAAGAGGGACCCCGTCCTGGGAAGGCCCTGCCAGGCTGAGGCGCCGCGCCCTCGGCAGCAGCAGCAGCAGCAGGGCCACCCACATGGTGCGCGGCTGGGGAGAGAACAAGGGGACAGCCCATTCAGTCCGGAAGAAATACCCCGAGAGAAGGGTGAATGTGCCCCCTACCACCGGGTTTTGAGGAGGAGCCCAAGTCCTGGACGGCCCCTAGCGTGACTGAGTGTGCAGTGACTTGGACCCTGCCTGCTTTCTCCCTTCGTCTCCCCCACGCGCGCCGGGCACCTCCTGCTCTTCCGTCCGCCAGCGACGCCCTTGCCCCTAATGCCCTCTGGTTCTGTGGCTGCTGACCCACAGGGGCCTCCTGCGGAAGGCCTCGCTCATCTGTCCCACCTGGGCCTGAACCTCTCAGTAACCCGTCCATGAGCTTGAGGAGGGAAGGCAACTTGCCCTTCACGGCTGTAAACTCTCCAGGCGCAGACACTGCTACATAAACGTCTATGAATAAAGAGCATGGGCCTTGAGGAAGATTTTGTCAGTCCCAACAGAACTCAGTTGCCCCTATTTTCCCCTTAGAACTGCCCAGCCTCAGGTGAGTCCTGGTTTGCAGGTCACATTTTAAAATGAATTCTGGGGTCTCCTTCTTGGGAGGGCCCTCAGGGTTGCCTTCAGGGAAGCCAGGAGCCCCCAGACAGCTGTGATACTTGGGAACCTGGAGTCAAGCCTTTCCTGGTCCCAACAAAAGCCAGGGCTCCTGAGGTCAGCCATGCCCAGGGGGAATAGCTAAGGGTTGGCATGTGTGGAGTTTCTGGAGTAGCCAGGATTGCACAGGGAAGCTGGGAGATCAGGTAGGGGTAGATCAGGCAGCTGTGGGCTGGTTTGAAAGCGGCAAAGCTACTTCCAACCAAGTCTTGGCCTCGACATCACTCCTTAATATTCCCGCATATCTGTAGGTGTGTATTCCTGCCCCAGCTATCTCTGCTGACCACTAGGTCTCTGAGCAACCATCCAGGCCCCCTATTGCTATTTTGGGGTCCAGGCAGTGAGAAAGAACCCGGAAACTGAGGCCAGGAATCTATGCATCTGGCAGTGTTTCATACTCACGGGACGCTGTCCTTTTGGAGTGTGGCACTCCTGGATGCCCCTTTGTAGTCTTCACTCTTGTCTTGGAGATCCCAGGAGCCAGTGACACAGCAGCTGAACTCTGATTCCAGAGGGAGGCCCGTTTCCCAGATGCCCCTTCCCCCCACCCCAGCCACTGACAGGGCCTGAGATACCTCAGTGCCTGCACTGTCCTCCTTCCTCATTGTGGTCTTTAGCCAACACCCTCACTGCCTGTCTCCTCCTCCCACTCTGATACTGATCCTGCCCCTTTCCAGGCCTGGAACCTCCTCTCAGCCCTCCCCCATCTTCATCTCACCTTACACTGCCTTTCCAGGCCTGAGAAATGGAGGGAGTCATCTCTCCCCTCCAAAGTGAGGGCCGAGGGTTGACACTGTCACCTCTCAGGAATCTGATCCTCCTACCAGGTGGTTTCTATTTCCTGGGATACTTGGAGGGTGAATGGTGAGCCCGTATGAGGAGAGGGCCCCGTGGCCCAAAGGATGAAGGTCCCCCAGTCCGTAGGAAGGCCTGCAGAGATTTACAGGGGAAAGTGGCCGAGAGGGGTCTTCAGAGGAGTCTGGGAGCAGGGGCCGGCTCAAACCAGATCCAGGCGCCTCCAAGAATAATTGGTTTGGTTTCTATGGGACCCAGTTTGGTGACGGCGTGGAGGTTTGTTTCTTATATATTGCGACAATAAATAAAGTGATAGAAATGCAGAAAGAACATTTCCGCTTCATGGCGGGTTTACTGATCCCGGTTACCAAGAGCCCCAGGTCTCCCTGGAACTACATGAGCTTTATTTAGAGCCCGTCTGTTTAGAGCAGACAATGCCTTGCTCCCCCTGAGCTCTGAGACTGGTCCTTTTGCCTGAGGGCCTTTGATCTGCACATCCCCTCCCCCCAGGCCCAGGGTTAATCATCCCTGTGTTGTGTACACAGACTCAAACCGGAGCTGCAGGGATCTTTCCTCCGGTCAGTGCTTACCTGAGCAGCCCTGAGGAAATGCAGGACACCTCTGACCTGTGGGTTGGGTTAACTGGATAATTGCGCGTCCCAGGGGATCTCCTTTTTTTGGCCTCCACCCAAAACCTCAATACTATCCTTCTAGCCACAGTGCCAGCAGGGCTCTTGCTGCTCAGAAGCATTTCTTCATAAGGCCTAGGTGGGGACAGGGAGAGGCCTCTTCTATACAGCCCTGTCTGGGGCAGCACAGTCACCACCCAGGGATCCCAGGCCCCAGAAGTAGAAACTCTGTGCCATGGACAGCATAGGGAGCCAAATGGGAGGCAGATGTCAAGGGACAGGTGGGAAGGTGGGGGGACCAGCGTGTGGGCCAGTGGGTGGCCTCAGGTGAGGCCCTTTTGCTTGGTTCAGTGGGCACAGAGAGCACCCAGCAGGTCAATGAAAACATCAGCTTCTCTCAACCTGGTCTACCCCAGAGGCGATGGACCACCTGAGACCAGCAGAGGTTTGGGGAGTTCAGGTGGGGCTGCCCAGGTGAGAGGGAGCCAAGTGAACAGAGATCCCGAGGAGGAAGTAAGTTGGTCCCCCGTGGAGGGCTATAAAAGAGGACCCCAAGGAGCAATGTTGGGGTGCTCCTCTTAACACCAGTTAGGGAAGGGGTCTGGAGAGGGCCTGGCTGCAGAACTCCCCTGAGGTCATTGCCCTGCACCTGCCCAGAGCCCCAGGCCCTCTGAGCCAACTTTTTGTGTCTGCTGCTTGCTGCCTAGCTCACTAATGGTGGCAATGGCCTGGACTGGACAGGCTGACCTGACATCTGAGCTCAGCCCTCTGGATTGCTCTGTTGTTCTGGCTCCGCTCATAACAAACCCAAGTAGGCACATTCTGGGCAGGCTGCCCAGTTGGGCTTTTGAGTTGGGGAACCTGGTGGCAGACCCTGCATGGCAGACTTTGCTTACCAGTCTCATCCAGGTGGCAGGTTTCCTCAGTGGGTACACTCTGCTTGTCACCACCACTATCCCCCTTTTTAATTTTATTATTATTTTAAAAAATTTCTTTCCTGATCTCATTGTTAACCCATTCATTGTTTAGTAACGTGTTATTTAACCTCCATGTCTTTGTGTGTTTTTCAGTTTTTTTCTTGTGATTGATTTCTAGTTTCATTATAGTCAGAGAAGATGCTTGATATGATTTCAGTCCTTTTAAATTTATTGAGACTTGCTTTGTGTCCTAATATGTGGCCTATCCTAGAAAATGTTCCATGTGTGCTTGAAAAAATAGTATATTCTGCTGCTTTGGGGTGAAATGCTCTGAAGATGTCAATTAAATCCATCTGATCTAGTGTGTTATTTAAGACCACGGTTTCCTTGTTGATGTTCTGTCTGGAAGATCTATTCATTGATGTCAATGGAGTGTTAAAATCTCCTACTATGACTGTGTTACTGTTGATCTGTTCCTTTATGTTCATCAAGAATTGTTTTACATATTTAGGTGCTCCTATGTTGGGTGCATAAATTATTACAAGAGTTATATCCTCTTATTGGAGTGTTCCCTTTATCATTATGTAGCGTCCTTCTTTGTCTCTTAGTATAACCTTTGTTTTAAAGTCTATTTTGTCAGAGATAAGTATTGCCACCCCAGCTTTTTTCTTTTCCATGTGCATAAAGTATCTTTTTCCCTCCCATTACTTTTAGTCTGTGTGTACCTTTTGCTCTGAGGTAGGTCTCTTGTAGACAGCAAATACATGGGCCTTGTTTTCTTATCCATTCAGCTACCCTGTGTCTTTTGATTGGAGCATTTAAGCCATTTACATTTAAAGTGATTATTGATAGGTACATATTTGTTGCCATTTTATTCTTTTAACTATGTTCCTCTGTCATTGTTGTTGTTCTTTTCCTTCTCTTCCTCCCCTCCCACTTCCTCTTCTTCGAGAAGGCCATTTAACATTTCTTGTAACACTGGTTTGGTGGTAACAAACTCTAGCTTTTTCTTGTCTGGGAAGCTCTTTATTTCTCCTTCAGTTTTAAATTATAGTCTTCCCGGGTAGCGTAGTCTTGGTTGCAGGTCCTTGCTTTTCATCACTTTGAATAGTTCATGCCATTCCTTCTGGCCTGAAATGTTTTTGTTGAGAAATCAGCTGACAGTCTTATGGGAGCACCCTTGTAGGTAACTAACTGCTTTTCTCTTACTGCTTTTAAGATTCTCTCTTTGTCTTTAACTTTTGGCATTTTAATTATGGTGTGTCAGGCTTCAGGGAAGGTGCGGGTTGTGACCTCTACCCCAGAGCCATATAATTCAGTCTGTCCCAGGTTTTACCCAGCCCTCAGAAGGTGGAGCCACTAGGAGTCAATAGGTGGGGCCACCCACCATCCCTCTTTTTAAATTGAGCACTTACTACAGTCAGAGCCTAACACTATATGCATTATCATATTAATTCCTCACCAGGTTCTGACTATTATTCCCATGCTACAGCCAAACTGAGGCTGATTAAGCTCTGGAACACACAACTAGTTAGTCTGTAGTTAGTCTGTCTGGCTTAATCACAGCTTTTACATTGCCTTCCATAAGCTTCAGCATTTCACACTGTAAGATTTCCTGTAAGTCCAAGAGAACTTTTCCCAAATATTTAGACAGACCCAAATCATAGGGGAAGTCAGGACAGTTGGGAAAGTTTCTTTCATAGTTGAGCAGCTCATCCTCAGAAGAAACAAAGCCAACTTCTTGGGTCCCTGTGGGCCCAGGACTGAGGCACGTCTTGGGAAGGCACCACCATCTTCTCCAGTCCTTTCTCTTCCAGCACCTCTGGGAGGTCAGAAAAATGTGACTAAAGTGTTTGTCCCCTCTGGACATGCTAACATGCTGTAACAAAGTCCTGAGGCCAAAAGTATGTGTCCTCCAAATGCCATACTACACCAAATGCCATGCCACCTCCTGCTCGCCATTGCTTTTTACCCAAGCAGCAACCTCTACCTGAGTGCTCTTCCCTTTGACCACCTTACTCTCCATTTCAGTTCACTCTGCCATACCTGCTATGGGTTCCCTCAAGAGTTGATCCTGAGATAAGGACTCAAGTGCAGGTAGTTTATTTGGGTGGTGATCCCAGGAAGTGTGGAAAGAGAGGAAGGATGGAAGGGAAGGCACTGCAGGTGTGTTAATGAGCAGGTCACTCAATCCCATGGGGACCCTCTGAGAAACTGTAGAGCATACCTGAGGATTGGTTCATCAAGTCCCAAGAAAGGGGGGCTATTTACCCACCAGCTTCTGCTTCTCCTTGGCTTGAGGGGTCTTCCTGTGGCTTTAATTCCCTGGCATGCCTGGCTTGCTTTGAGCATGGATTAAGCCACTCCAGGGAGATGCTCCAAGAGCATCTGCTGTAGCACTCTTCAAGATTTCACCCAAGCCCTTGTCAGTGTGGCTCAGTTGGCTGGGTATCGTCCCATGCACTGAAAGGTTGCCAGTTTGATTCCCGATCAGGGCACATGCCTGGGATGCAGAGGCAGCCGATGGATGTTTCACTCTCACATGGATGTTTCTCTTTCCTCCTCTCCCTTCCCCTCTTTCTCAAAATCAATTTTAAAAAAATCTTTTGGAAAAAAAAAGATTTTACCCAAGCAGGCCCTCCTTTGGTGTTCCTTTCCAGGTGACTCAGGCTAACTGCCATCAGGTGAATTGACATGGCCCCCTAATTTAGGACTAAACTTCCTGAGAACTGGGCCATGTTATTATCCTTGGTAGCCCAGGTGCCCATGGTGCAGTCTGGCACTCAGGACAGATGTTCAAAAATGAATGAGAAGAGTACATGGTGAGTCAGAATGCCCTCCATGGTGCCTGGGATAAGACAGGACTCACAACAGAAAACTCAGTAAACAGTATATTCAAATGCCTGATATTTGTAGCTCAGGTCCGTGAGCATCCAAGCCTTGAGAAGGGCTCCGGTGAGGGTTGAGCTGGGGGCATGGTGGGTGGACTGAGGGCAGAGGTGGAAGGAGAGAAGTTTCTAATCCACATTCCCAGCACTCTCATGGATCTTTTAGGGAAAGATCTCGTGGAAGAAGATCACAGGTTAGAGTGTTAGGAAAACCATAGCCTGCAGAGGGGGAAAAAAGCCAGTGATTATATACTTGGCCACATTTCTCTTTTGGACTTAGATTTTAAAAAATCAGAGTTGTTGATCCTTGGCGCTAGAAGTGACTTTAAAACTTGCCTGGTTCCACTCCTCCCTATCCATTTTAGAGAGAGGAAACTGAACCCCAGAGAGGGTGATAAGCTTATCTGAGGTCACATAGGTGAGTCCCAATTATCCAGTGAGAAGAAAGAGTGGCTTAATACTCACTATTCTATTCTGGGTTCTGGGCTTATTTGCACAGCCAACCAGTTCTCACCTGCCCTGGCATTATTAGCACTGTGAGCCCTTTCCCACAGGTATAACTAAGTAGACACACCTAGTGAGTGTCAGGTCCCTGGGCAGAGTTTCTAGGGGTTCTGGCCACATCCATTCCTAGAACTCCAGAAATAAACACCCACCCCATACGGGTTGTCCCAGAGACCCAGAGTTGGTGCTTTCCAAGGGGGTCCTGTCTGGCTATGTTCACAGCTCTGGCAGCCCGGGATGGGGTGAGGGGAGTGGCCTAGAGGAGGAGCTGATTGCTCAGCCAGTTGCCCCTGCCCTGCCCTCCAGACACCAGCTGGCTCTTCTGAGTGCTCTTCCCCTAAGTGCTGGGGTTGGAATGTACAGACTTGAAGGCTGCATTCTTCTCTGACACCAGAGATAAGCTGGAGGAAGGGAGGGTGACTGTGGGAGGAGACAGTACCAGGTTTTCCAGTCTCCGGGCAGTCAGCTCTCACGAATGGTATGCAGAAAAGAGGCTCTTGGGTGGGGTGGCGGGGCCCAAGACAGCTGCTTGGGCTCTGCTGATGTGGCAGACCTGCCTGTGAGGAAATGATCTCGAGGGAATATAAGAGTCATGGGTTGAGATTCATGCTTACTTTCCTATTGAGGTATCACTCAACAGCAGTAAGATTTCAGCACGAGGATCTGTAGAATGCTCAGCTTTAAAAAATACCATTTGAGGTCCTTTTAAACCTGTTGTGGAAAAGATTCAAACTGAAATGAGAGGCCAGCCTCTAATCTGCCACTTTATTTTGTATGTGGTCATAGGAAGTGGGACAAGACAGTACATAGGCTGTTTTTATAAAGCACATTTAAAAAAAAATCCTAGTCAGAGGCAGCGTATGTGTTAAAGGTCCTTAAACTGGGACAGTATACCAGGCTCACATCCAAACACTGCTACTATTTTATCGGTAACAAAATATTCTTAAGTTTCTGTCTGTTTTATATTTTTCGTCTGTGAAGTCAATGAACAGATTCAGGCCTAGCAATTCAGTGCACATATCTTGAGAACATGCCAGGACATGCTCCAGGTATTCAGTGTGTAAAATGGGGACCAGAGATGAGCAAGACCTGGACCCTGCCCTCAGTCTAGGAGGACAGAAGACAAAACCATCACCAACAGTGTGAGCGCTGCCTTGTCACAAAGGGCTGAACTTAGAGCTCTGTTAGCCCAGGGAATGTGTCCAGCTTGTTCCCGGGTGTGTCCCAGTGTCTGCCGCACCTGCACATGATACACGCTTAAGAAATACTTGCTGAATGAATGTCTATTAACTCTGCCTTCCACTTCTTCTGTTTCTGATTAGTTATATTTCCTTAGCTGGGATTTTCTGCAGGACAGTGAGGGTTTCCCTGGGCATTTATTTAGGTTTTTAATAATGTTGAAGAAAAACTTCCAAGAGCAAAAGTGTTTGAATTGCCCAAATGAGGCAGTGATTTGGAATCCCATGGAGCTTGAATGCTATCGATTCCCCACGGCTACCGCAACTTGCACATGTTCTGTGGATGTTCAATAGTACTTTGGTGGGTGAAGAAATGCAAACTATCCAGTAAACCTATGAGCACGTGCTTAACACCATGACTCACCGCGGAAATGCAAATTTAAGCCACAATGAGATGCTACTATGCACCCACCAGAATGCCCCAAATTTAAAAATTGACAGTACCAAGTTTGGGAAGAAGAGATTAGGGGTGTAGGAAGAAGAGATTAGGAAGGTTATTGGGGTCATTTTGAAAAAGGGCCCTGCGGTCGTTCTTAGTGCTATTTGCCACGTGGTTCAGGATTCCTCCCTTTTGGCCACTTTCAGATTGTACTCCTGGCCCTTTGTGGTTGACTGGGGCCATGTTTTCATGTTTTTTGTTCTGGCCAATGAGTTGTGATTTATTAATTATGTTAATGTAATTTAATTGCTGGTGTGAGACCCTCCAGGGCTCCCTCTTTTCCTCTTGCAGTTGACACTGTTTGGGATGGTGGCTGCTCCATTAGCCTGGGTCTTGGAAGACCAGAGCTCCCCTGAGGCTAACCACACGGATACACAGTGAGAGAAGTAAACGTTGTGATCTTAGGTTTCTTGTTTCTGCGGCATAGCCTTGTCTATTTGGATTGATGTAGGCCTTGGCTATGGTGTCAAGTTTTTTGTTTTCACTTATTTATTCGCTCATCATATTGACCATCTGCTTTGCACTAGTCACTTTTCTAAATGCTGATACAGTCCCTCCTTTCAAGGAGTTTTCCTTCCGTTGGGGGATACAGACAAGCAAATAAATGAACAAGGTAATTACAGATTCAGTAAGAATGATAAAGGAAATAAACAGGCAGATATGGCATAAAGAAATTGGTGAGGAAGGTGAGATGGTCATCAAGAGGGATGCTTCATTAGAACTGAACCCTGAGGATGAGATGAGGCTGCCATGTACAGGGCATGGAACGGTGGTCCAGGGAACGGCATGTGCAAAGATTTGGAGGCAGGAAAGAGCCTGCTGTACTTGAGTCACAGAAATCAGATGTCTGTGGCTGCAGGGTAGTGGGTGAGAGGAGAGGTAGGCAAGGACACTATCATGTGAGTAAGTTGTGCACGGCCTGCTTATGTGTTCAAAGGTCTGTCTTCTGCTAAGTCCATTGTAGGCAAGAGCTAAGCTAGAGTTACATTAGGAGGTTGAAAGTGTCCAAGGGGGAAGTGATGATGCTGGCTTGAGAGTAATGATAGTACAAGTGGAGACAAGTACACGTATTTGAAATGTGTTTTAAAGTGGAACCCACAGGATTTGGTAATGGATTGGAAGTGAGATATGGCGGGCTGAATAATGGGACCAATAATAGCCATGTCTTAGTCCCTGCAACTAAGCCTTGGAGATGGGGAAGTTATCCTGGGCTATCCAGATGAGCCCTGGATATAATCACAAGCGTCTTTATAAGACGGAGGCCGAGGGAGATTCTAACCACAGGGAGGGTCATGTGGAGTCTGAAGGAAGAGGCCACACTGCTGACTCTGAAGACAGAGACTGGAGATAAGGAATGCACCTACAGAAACTGGAAAAGGCAGGGAAAAGGCAACTCTTGGAACTTGGCCTTGCTGACACTTTGACTCTGGCTCAGTGAAATGGATCAAAATCCTCACCTCAAGGGCCCTAAGAGAATAAATGTTTATGTTGTTGTTGTTTTAATTGTGGTAAAACATACATATCATAATATTTATTATTTTTATTTCATTTTTTTACTATATCTTTATTGATTTCAGAGAGAGGAAGGGAGAGGGAGAAAGAGAGAGATAGAAACATTAATGATGAGAGAGACATTGATTGGCTGCAGCCCACAACCCGGGCATGTGCCCTGACTGGGAATCGAACCCTGATCGCCTGGATCCTAGGTCGATGCTCAACCGCTGAGCCATGCCCGGCTGGGCTATTCTAGGTACTTAAAAAAAATTTTTTTTCAGAGAAGGGGAGGGAGAGGGAGGGAGAGAGATAGAAACATCAATGATGAGAGAGTCATTGATCGGCTGCCTCCTGCACACCTTGGCTGGAGATCAAGGCCACAACCCGGGCATGTGCCCTGACTGGGAATCGAACCGTGATCTCCTGGGTCCTCAACTGCTGCTCAATCGCTGAGCCACGCCCGGCTGGGCTATTGTAGGTGCTTTTAAAGCGTGGAACCGTATGAGATTTGTCCATCTGTGTCTGGCTTATTTCACTAAGCATACTGTATTCAAGGTCCATCGTATACCAAAATTTCAATCCTCTTTATGGCTGAATAATATTGTATGTTGTTTTAAGCCACCAACTTTTCAATAATTCAGGAAACACAAGGGAAGAGAGAAAAGAATATATATCCTTAGGTTCTTGGGCCTGAGGACTGGATGGATTGAGATGCCATTTGCTGGGGTAGAGGAGCCTAAGAAACAACAGATTTGGGGTAAGGAAACCACAGGCTCTGCTTTGGCCATACTAAGTTTAGGTGCCTGTTAAACCTCCAAGGGGGATGTTGAAGAGATAACTGGACATGTACCTGTGGAATTCTGGGGAGAGGTCAGGGCTGGAGAGCTACATTTGGAGGCATCACCATATAGATGGTGCTTAAAGCCAACAGGTTGGTTGAGGACACTTAGGGGAGTGTGTAGGAGAGAAGAGCAGGGGCTAAGTCAACCTTTGAAGGTGGAGCCCAGGAGGAGGAATCAGCCTAGCAGGCTGAGAAGGAGCAGCCAGGGAAAACTCAGGAACACTTAGGATCGTGAACGTTGAGAAGCTGAGAGAGAAGGGCGTTTCATTAAGGAAAGCACAGACAAGCAGGCCAAGAGACTGAATAGTGGAGGATATTTACGACCTGGACAAGAGCAGGGTCTGTCCACTGAGGGGTAGGGACAGAAGCCAGAGAGGAGTGAGAGACGGACATGAGGAAGGGTGTCTCCTAGCCTTTTAATTCTGGAGGAGTTTTATTGTGAGAAGAAGCAGAAAAATGGGGTAAGGTAGTTTAAAACCTTTTTATGGCGGGAGATGTTGTAGTTGCCTAGTAAGTGGCCCAAAACATAGTGGCTTAAAGCAACAGTTGTTAGATTCTATTCCATGATTTTGTGGGTCAGGAGTTTGGTCAGAGCTTGGCTGGATGATTCTCTTGTTCTACATAGCCTCGACTGGAGGCAACGGTAGTATTCAGCTGTTGAATGGGCTGGTTTTGAGGGTTCAAGATGGCTTCACCCGTAAGTCTGGCACCTTGGAGGGAATGGCTAGAAGGTTGAACTCCCCTGGGACTTTCAACTGGAGCTCCTGCTTGTGTGCTGCCTGGCATGGTGGCCTCAGGGTAATAATCGGAGCTCTTGCGTTATAGGCTCAGGCCTCCAAAAGGGAGTGTCCCATGAAGAAGACACAAGCTACATGGCCTTTCTTGACCTACACGTAGAAGTCACACAGTATTGCTTCTGCCGCACTCTACTGGTCCATCCAGCCACAGGCTCACCTAGATTTAAAGGGAGGGGACATAGACCCCACCTCTTAATGTGAAGACAGTCAGATAATTTGCAGCCATGTTTTAAGACCCTCCGAGAGAGAGAACACTTGCAGTCTGCACGAGAATGTACCAGGAGGTGGGCAGAGGTGCGTGATGCAGAAGAGAGAAGAATAAACTCTAGGACTGAAGCCCTGTGGAGGTCACAAGGGACAGAACTCAGAAGGCTGGAGATTGGGCACTTTTCTCACTGGGGCAGGAGGGAAGAAAGACATTGTGAGGACAGATGCAGAGTGAAAAGATGAGACCCTTCCCGTCTGATGACTTCACTGTGCTCAGTAATGTACAGGAGAGCTCATCAGCTTGGGTAGGTGCTGAGGGGACTGGAGAAGGAAAGGAGGTGCAACGGAGTGATTTCAGAGAGTTGCAATGTTAAGTGTTGTTTTGAAAGGTAGATTTTAACAATATGGCTTTCTGTTATTACTGAAAATAACATAGATTATGAGTACATGATTATTAATCCTTAATAATATATGAACAACAAAATTGCTTTCTTGATGATTATTAATACATAGTATTTATGGAACCTATGAGAGATACTCCAAATTCTAGGACATTGCTGGCCGATTCTTGTCCACCATGCTCCTTTTAGGAGGGCGGAGGCACATGGTGTTATATTTCCAGTTTATTTCTGGAAGAACTAGGATTAGTTTCATAAAAGTAAATCTGAGGAAGAATCCAAGATAAGAACTCTGAGACCATTTCCTTTTTTAGGAGTATTGAGAACATGGAAAATAGCCTGTATATTTTTCTTGAGAACCATTTGAATCACCAACTTCTGAAAGTAATTTACAAAAAATTATCTGGCAAAAGTTGGTATTGAGCAAAGTTCCTTGGTAGGTTATCTCCTTTGCAAACGAAGCTTTCAGTGTTGAAAATATGTTTGTAATTCTTGTTCTGGAATTGCTTTCAGAAGTTTATGATTCACACACACACACACACACACACACACACACACACACACACACACACACACACACACACACACACACCCCAATCACCAGGGTTACTTTTTCTTTTAAAATCATTTACCAAAAGATTTTATTTATCCCAATCCCATAACTCACCATATTTAGCCTTGGATATTTCCAAAAAATTGAACCGCCATGAAAGTAATGAAGATTCATTAACAGTAAGGATATCCAAAACAACAAGAATCAGGCTTTGCTAAGAATTTCCCAAGGGGAGTTCTCAGGATGTTCTGAGCAGCACCCACACATACTCCATAGAATCACATCATGTCAGGCGTGATTGGCTGCTGTACCTCCAGGCATCACATCCACATTCAAGGCAGAAAGTATGCAGAAGGGGGAAGATGAAGCATATCTTTTTTATCAGGATAGAAAAAACTTTCCGGGAAATCTTCATAGCATCCTTCCCCTTAGGCCTCATTAGTCAAAACTGGCTCACAAGGCCACTGCTACCTGCCAAGGACGTGGGATATTGGGGAATAGGGTTGTCATGATTGGTGTAGACCATTAACGACCCATCACTGGGGTCAAAATCAAGTTCTCTTTGCAAGGAAGAAGGGAAATGGTTTGGGTAGGTAAATAATATCGTTGGCGACCACAAAATCTGATGAGTCTCGTTCTAAGGCAGCTCTCCAGTTGCCCTGCCTCTCTTCCCACTGACTTGGCTCCAGTCCTCAAGTCTTTTAACTCAGCTGCCACAGCAGCCTCTAAACTGACCATCCAACTTCCAGTGCGCCTTCCCTCCATCTCCCCGCCATCAGCTGCCCGGCTTACATTTCTAAAATGTACATCTGATCATGGCATCTCATGGCTCTCTCTCCCTCTCTACTAATTGGCCCCCCTGCCAAGCTTGACCTAATTCCTGTTCTTTTCCCACTTGGCAAACTCTTACACATCCTTCAAGGCCAAGCTTAAATGTCCCCTCTTCTGGGAAATCCTTTCTAATTTGCTCCTGATTCTAACAAAATAAATTTTCCCCTCTTTTTTTTGGTTCTCATATGTCTTTTTTATATATCAAGAATAATACTTATTATACAGCATTATAGAATTGTTTGCTTAGATGCCTGTCTCTTGCTAGATTATAAGCTCTGTTCAGTATATTATTCTTAGCAGCAAACATAATGCCTGGCACATAGCAAGTGCTTACGACTGAGGGAGCTGCTTGTGTCCCAGTATTTATTCTCACTTTCTTTATCACAAAAAGAATCTGATTGTTAGTTGAGCCCATGGCTACTTTGAATGAGGACCACATATTTCAACCTCCCTTGTAGTTAATTGAAGCCATGTGATATAATGCCTGGAGCTAAGGCAGCCATGCTGGACCATGAGTTGACAATGTCTACCTGATTCAAAGGATCATTTATAAAGTGAGAGAAAGGTCAGAATAAGAACATTTCACCCAGCGTCTAAAAACGGAGCTTAGTCCTTGAGGAAAAGTCACCTCTCTGTGGTAGACTTGACATTAATCATTTATGCAATGGCAAGACCGAGGCCAACCAGTCATGGGAATGAGGGTGAATGCCGTTGTCTCCGGCCACTGGCTGGTGTTTGCTCTGTTTGGAAGAATGCAGACTGCTTTCCTCCCCTCCTGACTCCACCTCTGACCCAGATTTGCAATCAATGTCATACTGGACAAGTGGGCCAGAAGTTGGGAGCTGAAGATTTTGGTAGAAATTTTCACTCTTTTGGCATTTGAAATCTGGTGTAATATAATTGGAGGAAAAAAGGTCTATGGAGGTTCGGTAATCCTTACCCAAATATGTTCTGGGAAAAATCACCTCAGGGGTATTACCACAAGTAAAGACAACCTAGGGCTCTTGGCTCAAGAATCCTTGCCGTTCACATGGGAATATCAAGGGTAGTGCTAAAGAGCATAGCTCAGGTCAAAAGGTCTAAGTTCAAATCCTCCCTTCCCACATTCTAGCTGGGTGACCTTGATAAATTGTTGATTATTCTGTGTACGGTTCCGGTGTGTGCGAAAGCTGGCTCGTCCCTGTCAGAGAGCTGGGTGTTTTACTCTTTCTGATTCTGTGTTCACTGATGTCATGTTGGCTGTGGTAGGAGTATTTACACCAGGGCAATTGGCAAATTGGGGCTCCCTTTCACCCATGGAGTATGAAACATTAACCAGCACCACTGCACTTTCCTAATTTGTACAGTGGTGCTGATACCTACCTCACCCACAGGTTGAGTTGAGAGAACTCATGGGAAGCACAAGTGACAGACCTTAATACATGTTAGCGTTCTAATTCTTTTAGCCATGCAACATAAGCTCCATTATTGTTAAGACTGCTCTTCGGGGAGGCAGAAGCCTGATTTTGTTTGCTCTAACATTGGTTGGCATAGTCATTTAACCTCTTGTTATCCTTTTTGCCCCTGGGTCGTATTTGAGTACTTTGGCAGCCCATCAACCTGCCCCAAACAGTAATCCAACTATCACACAAACTATCATACTTATTTGAAAACAACTACAAAAAACACTTTCATAATTGAAAAAAATGTTCTCATTAAACATAAAAATACTTTACATTTGTATTGCATTTTAGAGTTTTAAAAACATCTTTGTATCACTCTCTTACATACTCTTTCCAATAGCCCAGTGACATGGTGGGGAAGGCAGCATTCCCGCTTTTAAAGATGTGAAAATACTGGCTGCATTATTTCCCTAAAACTGCCATAGCAAATTACTACAAGCCTGGTGGCTTCAAACAGAAATTGACTTTCTCTCCGTTCTGGAATCTAGAAGTCTGAAATCAAGGTGTCAGCAGGACCGTGCTCTCTCTGAAGGCTCTCGGGAAGAAGCCTTCCTGGCCTCTTTCTAGCTTCTGGTGGTTGCCAGCATCCCTTGGTTTGCAGCCGCATCACTCTAATCTCTGCCTCCATTATCATGTGGCCTTCTTTCTCCCCATCTCTGTGCCTCCTTTCCTCTTCTTATAAGAACACCAGTCATGTTGGATTAGGGCTCACCCCAATTTAGTATGACTTCATCTTAACTTGATTACATCTGTGAAGACCATATTTCCAAAAAAGGTCACATTCACAGGTTCCGGGTGGACATGAAGTTTTGGGGGGCACTAGTCAACCCAGTACACTGGCTTACAGAGTTTCTGGCACTTACACTCTCACTTGACAGTTCCTCCAGTGTTTGTGGTCCTCCCTGCCATATCTATGCCACACGTCTTAGGCTAGAGCTTTGCAAACTTTACTGTGTAGACAGATCACCCGAGGGTCTTATTAAAATGCAGGGTCTGATTCAGAAGGTCTGGGTGGGCCTCAGGATGGGATCAGGGCAAGGGAGGCCGGGCCAGGCATTGCAAGGCTGAGCAGCACTGGAAATGGATGGGTGGGGTTTTCTGGTTTAAGCTTCAAGGTCTTTGGAGTTAAGACAGACCTGGCTTTGAGTTGGTTCCCCTGCTTACTGGTGGTGTTACCTTGGGTAAAGTTCCTTCACTTTTTCTATTTTTTTTCCAATTACAGTTGACATTCAACATTTTCTTAGTTTTAGGTGTACAGCATACTGGTTAGACATATAACTTACGAAGTAACTCCCCCCCCCCCCCATTAAGTCTGGTATCCCCCTGACATCATGCAGTTGTTATATTATTGACTATATTCCCTATGCTGTACTTTACATTCCCATGACTGTTTTGTAACTGCCAATTTGTATTTCTTAATCCCTTCACCTTTTCCCCACAATCCACCAACCCCCCTCCCACCTGCTTGAGATGGTTCTCTCCTTTGTGAAATGAGAAGGCAAACCGTTTCTGCCCCCTATGGGTTCATGTGAGAATTGCATGAAGAAGTACATGAACTCTGATACGGAATCTATCAATAATCAAAGAAATGCCCTTGACATTTGGCCATCAAATCAGAGACTCTCTCATGCTCCTCTGCCTCTGGATATTCCCTTGCTCTCTGGTGCTTTTCCCAAACGGTAGGCCTGGAACAGAAGAGCCCACAATATGTCAGGGAATCTGGTGAAGGTCAATGTGAAAGGAGTTGAAACCAAGAGGTTTCAGGGTCAGGCTCACTGGGGAGAACAAGCTCAGATCTCAGAATTGTGAGGAAAACCATACGTTAAACCTGCATGTTGCAATCCTTTTTCATAATAGAAAAATATTCACTTTATTAGAGACAGCAGACTGGAGAGAACACACTAGACCATACTCAAATCCATATAAACCATTTAATTAAAAAAGTCATAAAAATAATAAAAAGGCAGATTTCCCAGTGTAGTGTAGATAAGACAAATGGGGTTGAAAGGCACACATTAATTAAAAATTTCATCATAAGTAGTCAGACGACCTTTTGTGCCCAAAGTAGAAAAGTATCCTCAGGCTGCTCTTTGGAGTAGCAGCAGTTTTTAAGGTTTTTGTGCCACACTGTTTATTTCTTTGGGACATGGCTGTGTAGTTATGGGAGAAACGTTCCCTGAAAGTTTGGTTAAAACCAGTCTACTCCTCTAAGCATTTCCATGGAAATGTCAGATAACCCTGAAAAGCTAAGGAGGAGGGTTGTACTGAGGTGTGCCTTTGGTAAGTTATGCAGAGCTGAACGTGGCAGCAGACAGGTGAAATGTCACATCGAGGAGCATTATTTTAATGTAGGGCCCAACATGATCTTAAAGACCTGACTAGGTTCTAAAATAATAGAGCCCAGAACTCTATAGTAATGACCAATACTAAGTTTAACCCAGTACAGTTTCTACATAAAACATTTCAAATGAAGTTCTTTATGACATGGACCAGATTTTCCAAGTGCCTAAGCCACCTCCGAGCTTGACAGGTAGGCCTCGGAGGTTCACCAGGTGCCAGGGGAGTGTTCATTAACACTCACCTCTGAGAGAGGCTGAGAGAAAAACTTCCAGTGATGCTTCTGACTCAGGCAGGGCCTAGGGGTCCCTATCTAAGGCTGTCCCATTGTGGCTCCAGGAATCCTGGAGATCTCTCTTCTCAAAAGGTTGTGCTGGGAAATAAAGCAACAACTAGCTGATGTTTACCAGCATCTGAGCTCTGGCCAGGCCCCCTGAAATTTGTACCTTAGAGAAACTCCAAAAACAATTAAAATACTATTTGATATTTTCCTCTCCCCCTGGTTTTGCTTTACCTTCTCAAGACCCATTCCCTCCAGTGCTGACAAACCAAAACAGAAAATGACAACAGAAGCAGCTATTCATTGGCCCGCACTCATGTCTTAAGGCAGGGAGAAAAGACTGTGATTGGCTTTTGATTTATGAAAGCCAAGGCCTGTAAGGGGAAAGGCCAGAATCATAAGAATAGACACAAATCCAGAGTAACACTGATGAGTGGTAAGAGCGAGGCTTCCCTGCCCCCCAGGCCAGACAAGGTCTGTGTGGATGGAAGCCAATGGGCCTGGCCCGTGTCCTGTCCTTCTCTTTGTGACCCGTTGGGATGGGGACCTCACTGGAAGCCTGGATGTGGGAAGGTGGTTTTATGAACAGAGAATGAGGACTGTCTCCCTGAGCCCCATCCCAGGGTAGAAGTAGTGGAGACATGGGGCTGAGTTGAGGAGTAGGTTCCCTGTACCCATGTCACCAAGGACATAAAGGTGGTTGAGGGATCCCCAGAATGGAATGGGACTTGTGGGACTAGTAACCTGAGAGGACCAATGTCTGAACCAGATGGGTCAGTGGTCACCTTGGCAGAAGTCACTGTGGACCGACGACATTGAGGTCCACTGCTTTGACCCCTTGTCAACTGGTATCAGGAAATCCCACCTCTCCTCTCTCCACCCCTAGACTTTGACCTTCATGGGAAATGTGTGTGTGTGGTTTCCCTCCACCATTTCCACAAGATGGGAGCTAAAAGCTGTTCTGTTAAGGAACGACCTCTCTTTTCATACCTGAGTTTGTGGAGTAAGATTCGTCCTTGCTACGCATGCTTTTAAAGCTTGTAACAACGTAGGTAAGCACAGGAACAACTTCTAGCCATTCACTTGCAGGTTCTGTAGGTCACAGAACTGAACCTGTATGCTGGGCCTTAGAGTGGTCTTAAAGCACTATCTTTCTCCTGCCCTCCCATTTTATAGAAAAGGCAACTGAGGCTCCTTCCACTGCTGGTAGCACAGGGCAAAGTAAGCAAAGGGGGAGGGGTGCTAGGCAGTGTGCCTGAAATGAGGTAAGGATCTGGGTGACTGGCGGTGAATATGGGCTGTCCATCAGTCTGGAACCTGCACTGCAAGCCTGGGCCCCCGGCTGGGGAGGGCCGCCTTCGAGCCCTCTGTAGGCCCAGCAGGCCGGCTCGGCTTCACTCCTGACCGCCTGTCAACTTGTGGAACAGATCCTCGTCGAGTGTTTCGTTCTGGTCCTTGGAGCGGGTGGACAGGAAGATGTAGCCACCGATATATTCGTGCACGACCTTGCAATCGGCGCTCAGGCAGGTGAACGCAATGGAGACGTTCTGGTCAAACTCGATCGCCACCTGGAAGACGAGGCACAGGCGACCTTAACCTCTGACAAGGCAAGAGGAGAGCGAAGCTGCGGTGCCGGAGGCGGCCCAGAGCTGAGGACTGCAGGGGTGGCTGACAGGTGGGCTTCTCCCAAAACCACAGAACACCCGCCACTTCCACGAAAGGCTTCAGAAAACATGTCTTTGCTCTCTGCGCCCTCTTGTGGTGTCAGCTTTGCTGCAAAGCATCTGTCTCTTGTTTAGATGTAGAACTTTCTAAGCACTCCCGGTGTCAAAGTCTAGGGTATCATACAGACTTTTTGTTGGAGAATAAAGGACCCACCTAGGATTTCCTCAGCCACTGGCCCTCACTCCTTCCCAGCTGAAAGTCATAAACTAAGCACTAGAAGAAACGGACATTAGGGGTGCCCACTGCAGTCACCTAAGGCCCTTTGCAAATGACTGATGCCCATAAACCGCCCTTAGACATCCAGCTTTAATTGGTCTTGGGAATGGCCTGGGTGGTGGGATTTTAAAACTCCCCAGGTGATCCTAATACGCAACAAGATTTTAGAACCACTCCCTTGGAAGTCATCTAATCTCAGACCTTCATTTTACAAATGAGTGCCCAGATGGTTAGCAGCCCTGCTGAAAAGAGTCCACGGTTCTTAAAAAAAAGTGTGAGTTGCCCCTGGGTAGCTCAGTTGGTTAGAGCATTGTCCCGATATGCCAAGGTTTTGGGCTGTATCTTCCATCAGGGCACATACAAGAAGCAACCAATGAGTGCATAAATAAATGGAACATCAAATTGATGTTTCTCCCTCCGTCCCTCCGTCCCTCCGTCCCTCCCTCCCTCCATCTCTCTAAAAAAAAAAAATGAGTCTCTTACCAGGCCTCTACATTGATGGTTTTCTGCTGGAAAAATGCAGAAAGGAGGGAAGAGAGATTCCATACCAGCAGGATGCTAAGGTGCTCTAACTCCACCTAGAATTTCCCATGATGTAGCCTTGGCCTGCACTTAGTTTCCTGGGTGCAGATGATGGGGTGCTGAGAGTTCAAGGATTCCTATGCTCGAGGCTTAGCTTTTCTCAGTCATCCCTGTGCACCTCACTGGCTTCTCTGGCAGTTTCTCCCTTTTGGGACTGGGACGCTCTCAAGGTGGGCAGTGGAGCCTCCGAGTCCTCAACCAGTTAGACCTTTTGGCAGCCAGTCAGAGGAGGCCTTTTTTGGATTTACTTTGGGTGACAGTTATATCCAGTGTAGTTTCTGCTAAGTAATTATCGGCCTAAGTCTTATATAATCCTATGCTGAGCTGAAGGAAATTAACTGCTCAGCAATTTTAGAGTCTGCATTGAGACTAAGCCAACTAGTGGAGTTAATTTAAAAGCATTTTTGGTCTGTACATGTTAGGAAACTGCCCAGAACTGTGTGTGATTATTTTAGCAGACAATGGCCACAGCTTGTGGTTTCTGAGTTCTACATATAAGAATGGCCTTTAAAATCAGAACACTGCAATTTTGAGGGCGCACATTTACAGGCTTAACACCAAATATACCCCAAACTTTCACTTTACCTGCCGGATTTCCCAATTTACATTCCATTGTTTCATATTGGCGAATCTCCATGTTGTAATTGGAATCCCAGTCGCTGCATCGATTCTAATCAGTCTATTATATGAAACTCCCAGAATGTCTTCTTTCTTACTTCCTTTAAATCTGAAAAAAAAAAAAAAATTTAATTAAAAGAAGCAACTGCTTCCTGTAATGTATTTATTCACATACAACTTACAACTTCTTAAAGATAAATAACACCAATATTTCTAGATCCTGTATGAAGAATGGATAATGAGGTGTTAACTTTCTATAGAAGGGCATTTCTATTGTGCTATAGAGAATATGATGAGTGGAGAGAATTAAGGCTGATCCAAAGACATTCTTTAAGGGAAACTGACATTAGAGGAAAGCAAAATAAGAGGGGGTCAAATTAATTAATTAAAAATTAGCACCATCTGTATATGCCAGGAACCCTTTTAGGCGCTGGGATGATAGTAGTGAGATAAACGGATAGAAAATTCCTGACTTTATGGAAGCTTATATTCCAGTGGGGGGAACTTGACATTAAGGTCATAGATTTCATAAAATCAACAGGTGATTTCTTTCTCTGGTTTTGCAAATGTTGTTATCCCAAAAGAACCAAATTTCCTTTCCCACCTAGCTAGGATTCATGGGTATCGGCACTTCAGACAGAGGTATGGAAGATCTTTATGAGCAACCCAAAGTTTTGGGCTATCCGTGAAAGGGCAGTATTTTAAAATAAAAATAGTACTACATTCTAGACTAAGTGAGAATAAACTGGGCTCCAGGAAAGCCATTTAAAATTCAAAGGATGGTGAGAGAGGCCAGTGAGCCCTGTAATCACCTGACAAGGTAATAGGTGAGGCCGAATTCAGGTAGGGACTGCCACGCCTGAATGAACCGCAGCTTGGCTTCAACCAGGGACATCTGGGCCACGTTCTGGTGGGCTTCCATAATCCGGGCTGCCAGCTAAACAGAAACAAGAGACACCTTAGCATCCCATCAGCTCCAGACCCCCTCTGAGAAAAATAAATGCAAGACCCTCCTGCAGCTCTACAAAGACAATTCGTTCTCATTCATATTCTCCCCCGCCCCCCCATGCAAATCACCAGGAGCAGAAACAAGATCAGCCAACACAATAGCTTCCAAGGTTCATGCAGACGGACAGTTCCGAGTCCCTTTTTCTGGGGTAGTGGTGTTTCAATGGACAATGGGCGTACTTGACTCAGTTTATCTGTTTAACTTTTTTTTTTTAATTCTCACCTGAGGATATTTTTCCCCCCATTGCTTTTCAGAGAGAGTGGAAGGGAGAGAGAGAGAGAGAAACACTGAGGTGAGAGAAACACATCAATTGGTTGCCTCACAAACACGCCCCAAACAGAGTCTAGCCTGCAACCAAGGTCCGTGCCCTTGGCTGGGATCGAACCCGGGACTCTTCAGTCCTCAGGCCGAGGCTGTAACCACTGAGCCAAACTGGCTAGGGGGTATCTGTTTAACTTTTAATCCATGATTATGGCAGCATAATTTAAAGGGAATAAATCACTTTGTTTTTAATTAAATTATATCAAGGCATATTGCTATACTCAGTTAGCAGTACAGTTACCGCTAACATAATTAACAATAATTTCTTAATATCACCTAATATCCCATCCATAGTCAAATTTGCCCATCAACTGATTTTTCAAGATGATGGCCTCAGTCATTTCAATTTCTCATTTTATTTTCAGGAAACACAGAATTCACTGCAAATCACTGCCCCAACAGGATTAGCAGTACCTGTTTAGACTTGTGTTTTTTTGCACACCGAGGTGACACAAAACATTCTGGATTCATGTCCATGTTTTCGAGACTGGAAGCCACTGAAGATGTCGAGTTCCGGTTTTTCATCCTCAGAAATGAAAGGATGTTGAGGACCTCCGGCTGGTAGGAGCTATCTGCCATGGTTTTGCCCTTCGATGCCAAGATGCAGGCAGCCATCCACTGGGCATATTGATTCTCCTGCAGTAAATACAGGAGGGCTGAGATGCAAGTTCAAGTGCAAAGCCATCCTGCTGGGAACAGCAGGACTTGGGCTTTCATCTTTACAATATAAAATTGTCACCTTCCAAGCATGGAAAGGTTAAAGTGGCATATGGTCTGAGTGGCTATTAATCACCTAACTTAACACCCAACAATGGCTTTTGATTCCTGCGTTGAGCTTCTAGATGATAAGGGGCTAGAGAATAGCAACGTCAGTCTTGATAAGTTCCACAACTTTAAAAATGAACCAAGGGCATGTGCCATGGAGCAGAGACAGCTAAAAACCTCAAATGCCAGACAGCCTTCCTTGACATATATTTCCATTTTCAGATCACATCTGATCTCTCTGACAGAAGAACACAAGGAAAAAATCATTAACTGATTTCCCATATCACTTCTACTCTGGTCTATCGTTAGTAAAGACTCTCATCCCACAGTAGGAATCAGGTCCAATGATGAGATCTGAACCAGAAAGTGTTGCCTTCTATCTGTAATGTCTGTGCTCATTTTTTATTTTTATTTTTACCTTAGGGAGGAAGAAGAGTGGTCCCAGAAGCAGAGGGGTTGCAGCTGAGGAGTGAAATTCTTCAGAGCAACAGTAGGTGCAGTACTTTGAATTACTGACCTCAGTCTCCACACCCTTTGCCATGTAATTTTATTGTCCCTCTCACCAGGGCCAGAGTGTAATTCCCCTCACTTGATTTTGGGCCCAGCTATGAGGCTTGCTTTGGCCAATGGGATATGGGTGGAAATGACAGTGTACCAAATATAAGCCTAAGTGTTAGGAGGTCTCGCATGTTTCCAGCTGCTTTCTGGCATTTCTGCCATCACTGTGAGAAGAGCCTCCCCAGGCAGCCTGGGACCCAGAATAAATACAATGAGCTCAACCTGCAGGGAGGAGCCAAGCTTAGCCAGGTCTTCCCAGCTGACACCAGCCTGGATCATCCACCCCCAGCCTAGCTGCAGATGTTTCAGAAACAAGTGTTTGTTGGTACATGTCACTGTGATTTTTGTGGTTGGTTGTTACAAAGCAATAGCTGACTGATACAACAGTGTTCTCATTTGAGAAAACACCTCAGATGGTTTGTCCTTAGGTAGAATAACTGAACATTTTTATGGTTTTACTTACGTGGTCACATCTCAGGTACACTTCATTCATACCATCAGCAACAGGGATTAATAACTTGATTCCAAATTTTCTTCCTGCTACATTTACATCTGGCACAATTTCACAGCCTGAATAACAAAAGGTGGGGTCACAGCCGAGTTCTGAAGAATGTATTATATAGATATCAGATGTGCATCTAAAGTAAAGACTTTGCACATAAGCCCCTCTGATATGCTTTTCTTCAGAAAAACGGAGCAAGCCAATAACACTAATTAAAGCGTAACTAAGACTTACAATTAACATGGATAGAGAAAAATATTTTTCTTTTATGATTTTTAAAAATATGTCATCAACTGAATTGATTTTTGAGATTGATTTGGCTATCTTAACCTATAGGAACAATTATGAATATGAACTTTAAAATAAACCAAAGCACTGGAGATTCTCTGATTGCCACAGTGATAAGGGAATTGAGTGTCCTGGTTAATAAAATATTTCAACTTAAGGAGTTGTTAGTACACTTACAGTCGCTTTCAGAAATTAGAATGGGCACTAAAGTGACACTGAGTTAAGTGTAACTGTTCTAGAATTCAGAAAGCTCTTCAGGATCCCACAATGTATTATACTTATGATGCCAGTTACCTCCACCTCATAGACTTGGACACACTGGGAAAGAAGAAAGAGCAGAATAGAAATAACTGTGTTGACTAAACCCCGCTCCAGTTCTAGGTGCCACGGGAACCGAGCTGCAGGCAGGCGCCGATTTGAACAGTGACACCCTGGAAATAACCTCCCTTCCGCGGGTAGGGCCTTGGCTTTCGTCGGCCTCCTGGGCCATGACAAGCCACAGCAAGATGTAGAGCCCGCCTTACCTCTCAGATTTAATTTTTCTATTGGTTCTCCTTGTTCGAGTTCCTTATTTTTAAAGTAGGCTATAGACGTGTCTTTAAAGACGAACCAATATTGTTTGAAAGCTTTTAACATTAGCTTCTTGGGCCTGCAAATGAAAGTATGGGAAACATTGAAACAACCATCCAGAAATGTAGGAAACATCGCAAATTTCAAGCAGATCAAGATGCTCTTGCAAACAACATATGCTTTATTTTTAAAAACAATTTGCAAATTGCCAAGTCATGTCTAAAAACTAGAAACGGGGTTTTGCTCTGAGATGTAGAGCTTAATGCAAAGCTCGCATTAGACCGCCTGGGGCCACACTCTGGCTCTGTTACTCTCTGGACGTGTGACCCAGGGAAAGACACTTCACCTGCCTGGTCCATGTGCACTGTCTGTGTGATGGGAAGAGCAATAGCTTCCCACTCACAGGGCTTTTGTGAGGATGGAGACAGATAATCTCTGTAAGGTGCTTATCACAGCACCTGGAACAACCAAAGTGCTAAATAAATAAATTAAAAATTTATTATAAACATTATACTATGTATTATATATTGTAAATATATTATCAGTATATAATAATAATTATTATATGGGAGAAACATCCATGAGCCTGTGACATCTAAAATTTCCATACACCCCTTAGATCTGAAAAAACTGTCCATGTGAACAGCAAAGTTATCAGACATAAATATCAGATATCAAAGTGAGTGACCTTTTCTGTAGTTTCCTCTTGACCTTTAATTAAGAGAAACCACCAGCGAATTCCCAGTGAGCCATGGGAAGCACCAAAATCCACAGCTCATCTATATTGTTATTAAAAAATATTTTTGGGAAGATCTCCAACAGTGATATTTTTGGGGGCCAGAAAACTCTGTTCTCTGGGCTCTCCAAGGTTGACAGGGCCCATGGCAGGACTCAGTTGTGTCACTGAAAACAGAAAAATGTGAGACCTATGGAGCAAGAAAGGGGATACAAATAGGCAGAGAAAAGACACTATGGATTGTATGTGATTCGGTGGAACAGTCCTGGCTTTGGGGGTGGATGAGGGTATCTCATGGCAGAGAAGTGGAGTTCTGCATTCAAGAATGGGGCAAGAGAGGAAGCTTGGTGTTGATACCACTCATATATAATTTTGGGCAAGTCTTTTTAACACATCAGTACTCTTCTTTCCTTAGCTGAAACTGCTTAACACAAGGATAAGGGAGAAGATGTTCAGTAAAAGACAGTTGAAAGATAACAGGAACATATTACATACAAATTATAAAATAAAATTGAAAAACATTATACGAAGTTAACATTTCCAGGATTTAGAACCCCACTGCATTAAAATGTCGAGAGTTGTAGTTAATATACTTCTAAGGAATCTATTTAAAAAACTACTTATCTAAGAATCTCATTCTCCAACATTAACAGTCTTTTCAAAATAAAATCTAAAGAGCCTATAATGAAAAGTAGTAAGGTCTCAGTTTGGTCCCAGGCATCTGAATATTCCTATGCAGAATGGAATGGAACCCTGTTTCTCCATTTAACTGGACTTTGAAAATATTAAAAAAATCTCAAATCCCCCTACTATCTCTTCCAGTTTGTTTCCATTCGTCCCCAGAGCTAAGCTTATTGCTCCCACCCCACGTTCCAGAGGCTGGGCCGGCAGGGCAGGGGAAGGAGCAGAGAAAGCGGCTGGGTTGGGTAGGGAACGGTGCGCGCAAGAATGAGTCTCTCGAATCCTCATAAAGCTCCTAGTTTAAAGAGGGGTATGCACAGAACAAACAAATACAGTATGGTAAGTCATACAGCAAGGGTGCGGGAAGAGGTGAGTTACAGAGGGACACAGCATTTAAACGGGGAAGGAAGGATTGGGGGAAACTGGGAAGAAATTTCAGAAGGTGGCAACCGCACATGCAGAATGCAGAGGCGAGTCCGAGCTGGGCACCTTGTCGATAGGAGTTGGGTTGAGTATTTCTTGAACCCTGACCTCCTGCTGGGCACTGTGCTGAGCAATGGGGATGGGGGAGAGGAGTAGTTTCTGTGGCTCCAGCCTTTCCGTGGGGGGGAATGATACAGATGAGAACAGCAAGGTAGGCCGGGGCTATGGTGGGACTTTGAATGTCCTGCCATGGTGTTGGACTTTATTCGAGAATCAGATGGTTCTCAAGCCCTGGTGCTCATCAGAATTGGAAGGGAGCTTGTCAGAGATATCCGAGCATCGCCCCAGGCCCCGAGGTGAAGATTCGCAGGTCCAGGTTAGGACCCAGACATCTGCATTTTACGTGAGCTTTCCTAAGGTGGTTCCCCATTCCCCAGAGTTTGAGAAACACTGGTATAGACCAGTAATCTCCAAACTAAAACTGGGCACAGCGCATCTTTAAAAATATCTTGAGTACCTATCCCTTAACACAGCGATTTTCAACCTTTTCATCTCATGGCACACGTAAACTAATTACTAAAATTCTGGGGCACATCAAAAAATATATTTATTCTGATGTGACAAAAAAATAGGTATAATTCTGATTCATTCACACCGGATGGCTATTGTTGTGTTGGCCGTTGTCATTTTTTTATTTGACAACCTAAGGGAAAGGAGGTCAGTGCCCCTGACTAATTAGTCAGGTATTGTATGTTTTAAAAATTCTTGTGGCACACGGTTGAAAATCGCTGCCTTAACATACGTAGAATTGTTTGTGATATTTGTATATGTATTTATAACATATAATAAATTACATACATTATAAAATCTACACAAACATATACATTAAAAATAAATGAATATAAAAAATTCAGTTTGTTTTAAGAAGGGAGGTTCTTACTCAGTTACATAAATCCCAGTTGAGGAAGTACAGTGTGGCTGTGCTCACTGAATCACAACGCTCATATCTTAATGCCATCTACCTGTTTGGGAAGGTTTTTGTTGAAACAAAGCCACTGATTTCCATCTTCTCTAATGTCAATCACTCATGCATATCAATCAGAATATGTTGCCTTAAGTGCATTTAAACACACTGTAACTCTTAATCTGGATGATATTTAACAGGAAAATTCTGTTTCCGAGTTTTAAAGGTGTGCACATGTTATTGTTTTAATAGGCGGTATCATTATTGGCAATACTATGACAATGAAAACATTTCCAAATAACTGCTTTCAAATGTTCTCCTTAAGATGAGTGTGTTTATTATCTTGAAAGCATCTGGAGGCTTACTACTCATGGACACTTGTCATCACAGAAAAGTCATAGATTAGGAAAACCTTTTTCGAAAAAACAAAAATGTGTAACTCTATTTCAGGTACTTTTCCACCTTATAACCGGTGAGCCTTAATGTGGGACCAAAAGATTTTCATGGTCACTCTCCTAGTGACGATGAATTGTAAATACTCTAAAGATTCTACGATATTTTAAGTCTTTTTTTTTTTTTTTTAATATTTTTATTGATTTCACAGAGAGGAAAGGAGAGGGAGAGAGAGAGAGAAACATCAATGATGAGAGAGTCATTGATCGAGCCCACAACTTGGGCATGTGCCCTGACTGGGAATCGAACCCTGACTGCCTGGATGCTAGGTCGACGTTCAACCTCTGAGCCACGCCCGGCCAGGCGATATTTTAAGAGTCTCGTATCTATAAAATGAATCTCACTGATAATCTCCTGCAGCACAATGTGTATGTCTGAATGGATGGAGCTTCTTTGCTACGTAACTTGCCTACTTGCCTACAGGAACTTGACCAATAATACAATGAATGAATTTTATGTGTGGCCCCTAAAACCCTGCTGGGGAGCCATTTTATTTATTCCAAAGTAGTCTCTCCTATGGTGGTTATACCTTCCAGTTGGGCATAAATCATTGTTTTTATTAAATATGTAACTTACTAGTAGGATTATATCTTGTCTGATTTATATTTAGGTGTTTGCAGAAAGCAGAATCTTGAAAAATTGGTTGGGCAGAAAATTCTAGATAGACTGTTATCTTCTCTTGGCACTTTCAAGATATTCCTAGCCAGTGAGAAATCTGCTGCCCACCTAACTGTTCTTCTTTGTAGAAAATCTGTCTTCTCTGTCTGATTTAAAAGACTTTCCCTTTCCAGTGGTTGGCTGTATCAAGACCAACATTTACATTGATTTTTTTTTTTTTTGGATCTGTGATTCTTGAATCTAAGGACTTTTGTCTTTAATAATTCTATAAAATTCTCATGCATCCATTTTTAAATGCTTGTTTCTCCCCATATTTTCTTCTGGAACTCCCAGGGGAGCTTCTGCATTCTATTTATATACTTCCCATTTCTACCTGAGTTCTCTCTTCAACTGTGTTTTTAAATTTGATGTTTAATGTACTCATTCAATTTTAAATCTCTATGACTATGTTTTTTCATTTCTAGAATTTCTATTTGGTTCCCCTTCAATATTGCCTGTTCTCCCTCATTACAATTTTTACCTTTAAATTTACTTAATGATTCTCAACATACTCATTTTATGGTTTCTTCAGATTGTTCCATTACTTAAAATTATTGAAACTGCTAATCCTGCTGTTGGTTGAGTCTGTTTTTCCTTTATGGGGTGGTTCATTGACTCAAATGGTTAGTAAGTTTTATTGGAAGCTTTTTTTTTTTTTTTAAAGAGGGTTATTGTTTTCTGTAGAAGGCCTATGCATGCCAGGTTGTGGATATTTCCCTCCACGGATTTTTAAAATTACATTTGCTAGGACTTCATAGATTTTTGTGGTCTTGATCCAGTTTCTATTTTATTTTTCTAGGATTCTCTTGTCATATAAGACATTTAAATTTAGATCTACATCGGTGTGCGGCACAGACCTTGGCTCTGATTTCTTGAGACTTTTCATATCCCACACAGAACCCCATGCTGGAATGAACTTCCTTACTGCTTCCTTTGGTTGATGGGTGGTTTTTCTACTCCCTGTTAAATAGAGAAGGCAGCCCTTGCAAGTCTCCACCTTTAGGCAGGGCCTTCAGTCCTGGCTCCCTGCTTCACATGAAGCACACCCCACCTTAAAGCTTCACCTCTGATTCCTGCATGGGCACAGAAATCCCAGCCCCAGGCCATGAGTACTGATGTCCATGGCCCAACTCCCTCTGTGCAGCTGAGGCTCCATTTGTAGAACTAGGTTCGTTCCCTCTTTATTTCCTGGAGTTGGGGTTTCTCAGTCTCACTTCAAGATTAACTTTGTATTTACAACGATTTTATTTTATTTTAATTTTATTCAGCATGCACATGTATTTATGGTCAACACTGGGATTTACACGAGATCAGATGCTACGCTGCTGCAATTGGATGTCCACTATTTATATAGTGGGTTTAATTAATCTTGTTTGGGGGGGTGGGGGGGGAAGAGCCTTACTGTTAAAAAAACAAACACAAAACACATTGAAAATCAAAGGGTTAGTTCAATGCTTTTGTACTGATAAGGAGGCCCAGGGAAATGAAGGGCCTATTCAAGGTCACGCGCCCACTAGGAACAGAGGCCCATTCTCCACTCTCCTTCCTCGCGTCTCTGTGCCTTTGCTTCCTCCCTCTTTTCCTTCCCCCTTCACTTCCTTCTTTCATGAACTACATTATATATTAAGTTCGGTGTCATGAGACCTTTGATGGATAAAGTGCCCACTGGCCAAACATGAGAACGATTTTGTGAGTGTGAACATATCACTCCCACTACAGTGATGTGGATGTGGGGCTTTCCTCCAGGAGGTCTTCCTCTTCATCTAAAATATCTACAGGAGGGAAATAGTCACCACGTGGTTTATGAAGGGCTGGGATTGCTCTGAACAGAGAAGAGGGCAACCTACTTTCTTTGTAGGACAAATATTAATAATTTATGAAGACGTATTTGTGGATTCAAATTACCACTGCTTTTCTGTAGCTCTGCCCGTAACGATATGTACGGTTACAACTATTTATGCCAGAGGTTAAATGAATGGCCCTGCTGTTTGAGACCAGACCCTAAGATCACATTTAAAAAAGAAAACAAACTTGTAGAAACCCGGTGACAAAAATTGTAATCTTTGGACTCCTGTTTCTCACCTAACTCGTTCATTCTTTCCAAGTCTTTCTTTGTATCATGTACTATCAAAAGCAGCTTGTTTCCTTTCAAGCCAACTGAGCCAGTGAAGTGTTGGTTTGTTAAAAGTCAACAAACCATAAAGTGACAGACAACTGATAGGACTTCAAAGGGACCTTATCCTTTCATCCTTACAAACCTTGGCACCATCACAAACACGGTGGTTCTTTTTTTCCCATGAAATAAAAAACTTCTCTGCCTTTTCAACAGTTTCAGATTGACCTGAGGTGACAGGGGAGTTAATCAGAACTACTTTAACAGGCAAAGGTAGATAACTAAGGTTATTTCTCCATAAGCCCAGGATCCAGGTTCCAGTGACAACTGATTCTCAAACTGGGAAAGAACCTGGAAATGGTGTTCGAGTCCTGAGACTCCCAGATGGACTGTAACGGAAACTCCAGTCTGGCATACGTGTTCACTCTTGCTGACACTGGCCATGTTTACACCACCATTTATTGAGCATGTACTATGAGCCAGGCACTATGCTCAATGCTTCACATGCGTTATTTTATTTAATCTTCTCTCTTCTCAACAAACTCACGAGGAGGTATATCCTCATTTTATACATCAGGAAACTGAGGCTCAGAGACATAAGGACAACACCCAAGGTCACCCAACTAGCATGTGCTGTGGAGCCAGGAATGTCTGTCTGATGCCAAAGCTCATGCTCTCATCTTTGAACCATGAAGTTGCTTAATGGATGTTCAGTTTAAACTTCTGTACTCTATTCCCCTTAAGGGTGACTTACCTAAATAATTTGAGATTATCTGCAAGTTTAGGGATATCGGTAATGTCCTCCTAAGGAAAAACAGATAACATTCCATAAGCAGTAATCAGACACATGGTGCTGACACTCTATACCTGCATCGGTCAACACTCTAGCACTCACCACATGTAGCCATTTAAATTTGAATTAATTACAATTAAATAGAATGAAAAACTCAGTTCCTCAGTCACACTAGCCACATCTCCAGCAGTTGCCTTGGGGTGAGGGGGTGGGGGTGCGGAAGGGTTGGGAGTGGGACGGGGCACCTGGGGTGGTTCACATGCAGGGGCTTCTGTGGTGGCTGGCAATTCTGTTTCTTGGTTTGGGTGGTGACTTGGGTAATGATTTAATACTAATTTGGTAGGCTGTACATTTTTGTTTTGTGGGTTTTTTTCCACTTTTCTGTATGTGTCATATATCACAGAAATGAGGAAAAGAGATTAAAAATTTGACCAAGCACTCCCTGTACCATTCAAGTGAAACATCTGAATTAAAAACAACTTTTACAAAATTATTTTATAACTTGTACATCAGAGTGAGTAACTCTAGGTACATCTAGTTTACTAATTAAACTCTTGAAAGGTACCTGGTTCAAAGTTCACTCTACAGTGTAGGTTGGTGTTTGTTTTCAAACTGAAAAGCCTATTGTTTGACATCACAAAGCCTGGACATGAAAATATCCTTAGGGCGAGAGGAGGGACACTTTCATCTATTCTAAAGAGGAACACTTTCCTGCTGTATGTATTTAGTGGTGGAAGTAGACAAAAAAGAACTCTTTTCATGGGGCGGTTGTCTCCCATAAATGTGAGAAAGGGTTCTAATTCTCTACAGAACCTTGGCATTGAGTTTATTTCAGGTATTTAGTTTTGCACAATACCAATTTCCTATCTTAAGGAATTTAATCATAAGTGAACATATTAAACACATAAGAATACAGTGACTCATTTTTATCTATTACTTTTAAAAAATCTAATTACAATGGACCCACCTCTCTGAATCAATGTGATCAAACTACTCCCATGATTGAAGAAGTTAAACAAAAGCGTGGCACCCAACAAATGAATCAAGCAGGAGGGGCATTCCAATTATAAAGCTGACATTCAGCCATATTTCATGGGGAAAGGGCAAAAGATGATAAACCTGTATTATTTCTTTATGTTTTACTGCAGTCAAAGGGTTCAGGAAGTTTTTATAATGTCCCAGAAAAAGGCCCTCATTGCTGTCAACCTTGCCCAGTGGGAAGGTGTGACTAGTAAGTAGGTAATAAGACCATTTACCTGAAAAGCTTTGCCTCTGTTCCCACAGCTGCCCCGTGCAATAGCCGGAGCCTTCTTTCTAGACTTCAGGAACCAATTCCCTGTCCTACGTAGTGACATGAAGTCCTCAGCAGTCTTTCTTTCCTACCATGCCAACTCATCCCAAAGAAGAAACCTGATGCAATAGTGTTGTCATTAGTGGTCATGAAAATATCTTACAGTCCCTTACAGAGCTAACCTGGGAAAAGAGAGTCAGCTCTGGCTAGGCCTATGCTTGTCCAATGACCAGCGTGTTTTCTTTTCTCAAATTCAGACAAAATATTCTCTTGTTTCTAATTAAAAAAATGTCACCTACACTTGTCAGTCAGCACAGAGCCACAGTTCAGAGTTATCAGAAAAGTTCATACCAGAGTGTTGTCCGCTTTTCCACCTTCGAGGGTCACTTCCAAATTAGAAAGCGCTGCTTCCACTTCATCAACTTCAGACTCGCTGGTAAAGTCCTGGATGTCAGCCGACAACGACAGCTTGCTAATGTGATACTGGATAGAAACAGCATTTAGAAACGTTATCAGCACAGATGAGTCCATGGGCCAGTTCTTCTTTTTTGGAGACACTCCCCCATACTACCAAGCACCTCCTCCAAGGAGACCTCCCTCCTATGCAGAGAAAATGGCATTTTAATCGGAACCGTGCTGAGATCCACGGTTAGTCGCATTCAAACTCGGTTCTTCTCCATCGCTGGCTGAGTTCATAGTGGGAAAGACAGAAAAACTGCAAGACTCATCCTGTACATAAGCAAGATACGCACATGTGGGTCTGAGGAGCATTTACAGTTTTAATTCACTCCCCTCATTTTCAGCACTTTCTTCAAAGGACGAACCAGTAGAATAATATGAAACTGAAGCAGAACTAACTTGCTTTGTCTCCTCGCAGAGAAAAGGGCCCAACATTCCCCTACCTGCAGCGCCGCGAAGATCAACATTTCTTCCTCCGTGCAGTCGATGTCTTCTAGGACGATGGCCCACCTGGCCTGTTCATAGAGCTGGTTTATCCGGACAGCGTCGTACTGAGCAAGAAACAGGTATGTGTGTTTGGGGGGGCAGAGGGGTCTAGGGGGCACCGAGTATACATTTTACCACCACATCCCTTAGAAAAATAAACAGGTTAAAGGAAACACGGAGGGAGAGAAAGATAGAGTGCCTACTGAGCTTTATCACGGGCCGATTAGCGTAGTTTTTCCTTTTGCAGGGACCTTATGCATACTAAGAAAAAAGGCGATAGGGAATGTAAAACATCCAAAGAAAACCCAGAGCAGCAAAGAGCACTGCTCTCGGGTAGGTGGGAAGCGGGGCCTCTCAGACAGGGAGGCGGTGCAAATCCCAGTGCGGTGCTCAGCAGGCTCGAAAAATGTAGTAAGAACCTTAGGGGCATCTGTCCTTGTGCTGTGAACTTGGCCAGGTGACATGGAACACCTCGGGGGCAGCCCCAGAGCCCTCCCCAAACAAATCAAAACACAACCCCGTGAGAACATTCACGGCAGCATTATTCCTAATAGCCCAGACCTGGAACCGGGCCAGTGTCCCTCGACTAGGGATAAACAAAACATGGTCCGTCCACACAAAGGGACACCACTCAGCAGCAAAAAGGAATCATCCAGTATGTAAAATCTTTTGCGTCTGGGCTCTTGCTTGCAAGTGTTTTCTGAGGTTTATGTGTGTTGTTGCTCATTAGTCTACTGGGTTGTTGGTCTTTTTATTATTGATATGTAGAAACTCTTTATATATTAGAGGAAATTAGCTTTTTGTTTATGGGTTGCAAAGATTATTTTACTTTGTTTATGGTTTTTTGCCAGGCAGAAAATTTTCATTTAAAAAAAGACTTTGGTTACAATAATTCAATATAACGGTTTCATTTTGTAATCCTATGTATTTTAGTTCATTAATTTGAAAACGTTATTGTCACATCCAGCAGTTTTGGGTTCTTAAGATGCTAGCTTAGATTTTGGCACATAGCAGTTGCTCAATAAATAAATGAATAATTAAACAGAAGTACAAGTTAGAATAGATACGATTGGGCCAACTTACTTATTTAGCAATTAGAAAATTCATGAGTATGTTTTACTTAGTTTCAGAAAAAAAATTTAAGGCATTTAAAAAAACATATAGCATAATATTGTAATAACTATGTATGGTCCCAGGTGGGTACTAGACTTATCAGGAGGATTGCTATGCAAATTATATAAATGTCTAACCATTATGCGGTACAACTGAAACTAATATAAAATAATATTGAATATCAACTGTAAGTGAAAAAAATAATATATAGCCTACAACAAGGTAGCGTAAATTGACTAGGAATTAAACAAAGGGAATGAGAGAAGTTGAGTCAGGAGTGAGGCTTCAAAAGTGAAATCACAGAAAATGTACAAATTTGGTTCTAGCAGACAATGCAAAAAAAGGAAACCTGGGCAATTAGATAATTCACAGTGCCCTTAAAAAAATAAAGACGATTATTCAAAAGAAGCAGTACAATAATTTCTCCTGAGGGTTTTCCCAAAGAAGAGCCCCCAATTGCTCTTTGCTGTGATTCACTGGAAGTCATGCACCCCAGACACAAGCTAGGTCCATGGGCGTGAAGCTGGAGCCAAACAAAGACTGAGCAGGAGCCCCACAGGAGTGACAAAGGAGAAGGCTTATTATGAGAAAGACGCCCGCTAAGGAAGCAGTGGGAACGGAGATGGGCCTTTGAGGACCAGACCTAAAATCAGGACTGAGGAGAGGACTGCCATGAGGCCATAACGCGGCTGTGGGTGAGAAAAGGGTCTGCACAGAAGGGGTGGCCTGAGCAAGCCCGTCGGACAAGCGCCCAGCACCAAGTACCTAGACGGCGCAACACCAAGCACAAGACTGGACGGAGCAATGTGATGAAACTGCCACTCAGGGGCAGGGAGAGGACTCAGCTGTCCCAGTGAACTTCAGGTGGGAGACGTGCACCTCAACTGGGACCTGGCGACTAGCTGGGTCATTATTTACATAGATGATCCCTCCTTCTCATCACCAAGGACTGTCAGCACCGCGGTGGGGAGTCTGCTGTGTGCCCTCAAGGGGTCCTGGTGTTTTCCTGAGAACCTGCTCTGATCCTGGGCCCGACGCCTTCCTTCCTAAGCACTAAGGACTCTGGCCCCGCGAGCTGCTCTCCTCTTGTTCCTTCATTCCTGTGAATGGAGGGGGTGGCATGCACCTTGCTGGGCACGAAGACCCCGAGAGACTCCCAGTCACTCGGGGGCAGCTGACCGTGCTCGCTAGGACCCAAAAGATGAAAGTCAGAGCGCAGAATACATTTACTGGTCTAACTCTGCCGAGCTAAACAGAAGATTATATAAATTAATCCTAACGCTGTTAACTAAATCACTCAATTTTACACTTCCATGGATTCACATTTTCAAAAAGGGAGAGAGAGAATAGAGAAAGAATATCTTACTTTGGGATTCAAGTCAAAGAAAGTGTAGTATTTAAATCGTAGCAGCAGCTGCTCATCTTCCTGGATGCCCTGTTCCATGAGGGAGCGTGAGGAGTCCAGCCACCTAGAAAACAAAGGGGTGAGTTAGAAAAGTCTATCAGTTTTGTACATATATATTACAGTAGCAGATATGCTTGCATGCTATATACAGTATGTGCATCATGTAATATATACGTTACATATGTGTTTATATTATGTACACACATCTCCTTGAACAGAGTCTGAGTAAGTAATATGGACCCAAAACCAGTAAGGGAGAGGACTTGAGGATAGCTTCCATCTATATTTTATCTTATGGCTTTCTCAGTACTATATGTGTGTGTGTGAATTTTTTCTCATTGACACTTTAAAGTAACCCAGTGAAGCAGCCAGAGCAGTTTTTATTTTCTCAGTTTTATAGATGAATAAACTGTCTCAGTGACATCAAGTGATGTGCTTAAGGTCACGTGCCTTGTGGTGGAGCCAGAATGCGCATCTATTCTTGCTGAGTGCCCGCACGGCCTCTCCTCCACACCGGGTGGTCCAACCAGAGCTGGCTCTATCTCACTGTCTAGAACTTTCTGTAATTACAACAATATTCTATATGGCCCTGTCCAATAGAGTAGCCACTAGCCACATGTGGCTAGTACCAGGTTTTAATTTTAATTAAATTCAAATTTAGATATAAATATCTGCACATGGCTAGTTGCTCCTATACTGGATAGTATAGTCCTAGGATTGGGAAAAAAAACACAAAACAGGTAATGGTGAGAGGTGGAGGGGTGGAGATTAAAAGTTAACAACAAAACCAGATGGGCGTGAAAGTCATCCAGTACCACTGAATGAAAATGGCTTGAATTTCTGCTATATTAGCCCCTAAGAGGCAATCTCCATCCTACAGGGCTTGACAGTCCAGTGGGGGAGACCAAGCCTCCTAATAAAGGAACAAAGTGACACTGGAACAAGTGGAGTATGAGGACAGAACTATGGAGAAGTGACTGGTCTTGCTTGAACGGTGACATCTGTGAAGGAGGGAGTCTGTGGCTGGGCCTTAAAGGACAAGCAGGGACTGACCTGTAGAGCAGGAGGAGAGGAGAAGGGTCCTGGGGCAGTGACAGAAAGAGTCCATGTGCACCATGGGGGATGGGTACAAGGACGCAGAAGGACAGAGACAGCTGCCGGCACCAGGTACCACAGGGAGTGCGATGCTGTCCACAAATCTGACTTTATTTGGCGTACGGGGAGTGAAAGGAACTAGTGGTTTAATAAATAGTTTGAGCGTATTTTTGGAGCCCACTTGAAGCGAAGCAGAAGGAATCGCTCATCAGAACGTCGGAAGAGAGAATGTTAACAAGGCCTTGCGGGCGGGTGGCCACCTTGGGTTTCCGTCTGACTTTTGGGGACCAACCGACTTATAAACTGCTTGACATCCCATAAAGTACACTTTGCACACATGTAGGGGTGAAGAATTAGCATTCACATATGGTAAACCGCTGGGCTACCCAGACACAGAAAGGTTGTCACACTTTGTACGTATTGAAGTGACCAAAGGTCGCATTTTTTCTCTTTTGGTGCTAAAATCAGTACTGACTTTCGCTAACTGGGTGCGACCCCCAGGCACCCTGCCTTAGACATTAAGCACCCTCCCCACCTCTGCTGCGTCTCCCTCACCGTATCAGCATCAGCCCACGAGAAGCAGCGGGGCCGTGTCCTTACCCTGCGTTAAGCTTGGCTTTATCGACCAGCGACCGGGCCTGGTACATGTCAGCCAGCGCCTCGGGTGACTGCGGGGGTTGGCTGAAGGCGAGGATGCTGCAGTTTTGTTCGGTCAGAGGGCTGTCACTGAACCAAGTCATGGTGGACGACACTGGCGTGCCGTTGACGGGGTCGTACGTGGGCGTCATGGTTTTACTGTACAAGCCAGGACTTACTGGAAGGCAAAGGGGAGCCCACACGAGGGTATGAGATTCAGGGAGCAGGAATCTTTGGAAAAGTAAGTAGGAAGACTGCTGACACTAAAACGGGTTTTGAATTTAAATATTTGTAGCATTTAAAAAATAATCAGATGATGCCCGGCCAGCATGGCTCAGCGGTTGAGCATCGACCTAGGATCCAGGAGATGGAGGTTTGATTCCCGGTCAGGGCACATGCCCGGGTTGCCTTCTAGATCCCTAGTCGGGGGCGAGCAGGAGGCAGCCGATCAATGACTTTCATCATTGATATTTCTCTCTCTCCCTCTCCCTGTCTCTCTCTGAAATCAATAAAGACATACTTTAAAAAAAAAAAAAAATCAAACAAGTCATGACTGATGGGGGAGAAGTTATATACAGGTAAAGCTCTTGCCCGAATATTTAGCTATGAAAAATGTGGAAACTGGCCCAGTTGGCGTGGCTCAGAGGCTGAGCATTGGTCTATGATCCAGGAGATCGCAGTTCGATTCCCGGTCCGGGCACATGCCCGGGCTGCAAGCAGGATCCGCTAGTCGGGGGCGTGCAGGAGGCAGCTGATCAATGACTCTCTCATCATTGGTGTTTCTATCTCTCTCTCTATCCCTCTCCCTTCCTCTCTCTGAAATCAATAAAGATATATTTAAAAAAAAACACCCAAAATGTGGAAACTGATAGGCTGTAAGAGCTTCCACAGTCAATCCAGACAGATGTTGGAGACTATCTCCTTCTCAACAATTCAAAATTCCTCTGTTCTAGCAGCAAGTTTTTACAATAGTAGAGAACCGGAGATCTCACAGAATGCACATATAGGCTGTATTTTGGGCAAATTCCTTAAAGAAATAGCAGTACTTGCCAATTTTAAGAATCCAGCTAATTGATGGTTTATATATCATCTGGCTATAATTTGCATTGGAAAAATGCAAATAATTCCCTTTCTTCTTTGCACTGGAAACTACTATACACCTCAGGTGTTAGAAAACTCTCAGGTGTTGCAGGCAAGTTAGCTTTTTATATTTTTATATAAAAGGAAAATCATTTTTACCTGTTCTCCTGTTACATGTCTAGTGGTGCAAAATTTAAATGGAATTCATACAAGAGTCACATGAAGATAGAACCAGGAAAACAGAAGTATATTTGAGGGATCCAAATAATGTGTTTTCCTCCTCAAACTCACAGCCAGTTCTACTAAGGTTTTTAATTAATCAGAAATGCAATACATGCAATTAAAATAATGAGCTATAAAACACAGCTTGTCAAAAAAATTCTGTTTGTTCCAAAACTAGTTGTGTATTCTTTCTTCACCACAGGACTCCTGCAAGGTTAGTCTTTGTTTGGGGGACAGAGGAGGGAGGGAGAAGAGAAAGACAGAGCAGAGGGGAGGACAATGCCTGGGGTTTAGATATTTAAGAAACTCTTGGCTTTAAGAATGAAGTAAAACAACAAAGTACCTGTCTGGAATCTTACCTGGTGGCCCTGAGATTGTCGGAGAGCTCTCCAGGTTCAAGACGTCCTCAATTACGGGCTCCCTGTTAGTCTTGTCTTTTTTCTTCTTCTTTTTAAAACAGTCACCAGAAGGCTTTAACAAGGAAAGTTCTTCTGATCTTCTAATATCTAACAAATAAATGTAAAAAGAAGATCACGCTGGGCATTTAAAAATCATTTCTCAGAAAGTTGCTGAGAAGGAAATGGAACTAAACTGTACCCCTTTTTGAAGAGGAATGGAGACCCGCCCCCCCCGTGGGGACACGTGTGGGACACATAGTGGAAGGAGATTCAGTCTAGTAAAATTTCTAGTTTTTCAATTTGTTGTGAAAATCTTCCAAATGTATCCGAAGCAAAGGCAATAGTGTAATGGCCCCTCCACGGGCCCATCACCACCAACCACGACCAGGATTCTGCTATTCTTGTGTCACCTACTTACTACGGATTCCCCTCTCCTTTCTTTCCCCCCTTCCTTCTTTCCCCCTCCTGCTCCCCCCCCCCTTTTTAGCTTTTTAAACATCAGCCAAGGACCCCACCTGTTTTCTTTATGGACCACAGATCCTGAGAGCCCTTTTCTTACGTGATGCCCAGCAGCTAATTTCATCCCTGTGGCAGACATTGGCAGCCTGCCCACCTCTTCTTGGCCCTCACCAACTCAGGGCACTCTGACTCAGCTTCCAGTGGCAGCTAGGACATGTGTCTCTGCCCGAGGGCTTGCTCTGAACGCCGGACGCCGCACTGCCCAGATACAGATGCAACAGGCCACACGAGTCCAGAGAGTGAATGCTCTCCAAGAGCGGCCCTCAGTGACTGATGAGTGGTGTATTAACCCCAAGCTCCTTCGCCCTTGGGTGGCATGGCCCTGAGGCATGTCTGCGGTGTCTCCCAGAGGTCCCAAGGAGCCCACAGTGTGACCTGATTGGTGACAATCTCTTATTGGTGGCGCCTTCTCTGCCCAGACTCACGTCCCCATTCTTAATCAGTGTTTCCTGGCATTACCTCCCAAATAAAAAGATATTTGTACTTGAACCTTTATTTCAGGGTTTGCTTTGGAAGTCCCACAGAAAAGAAATGGCTTGGGTGAAGCTGTCCTTAGTGGCTGTTAAACTCATGGGACACCATCTCATAAGAATCAGTTTCAATCCATAATTAGGTATGCTTTTCTGCTTAAACTCCACAAAGGATTTTTGTGCATAGGGCTATGTATTAATTGGAGCCAAATGTTAGCAAAGTAATTAAGTCATTACCCCACCATCCTCTCAAAACCAATAAAGACGCATTGGCTCTATGGCGATAAAGATTTAATGGAACTCTTTTTTGGTTTGTCTTAAATATAATGATGATTTGCCATGGCTTAGAGAAATGAGTTTGGGGGGATCGTAATGGGTTTGTTCCTTCTGTGTATAAATCTCTTTGAAATAGTTTTGAGCTTTGGGGGAATGAATCTGAAGTATCTCAATAATGTCCCATTTGGTTTAATCTCACCTAAATGGCTCAAGTGCCCAGACCTGGGCTTGAAAAGTGCGCGTCCTAATAAGGGCAATGCTCCGTGAAGCCAACCACGCGAGGCAGGCAGAGCGCGCCCAGCGTTTTCCTGCCCTCTGCCAAGAGTCCAAAGGGCACGGGCCCCTCCGGGGAACTCACTCAGGGTTCTGCAGATGTCACTGACAGCTCTGAACACCACGGCCGAGAAGCTGACTCGCAGCCTCACAGTCTTCACGTTGGGCAGGCGGAGGCGGAGCATTTTATGCTGAGGGGTGAAGACAAGCTTTGCGTCGGCCTGCACTCCACATTTGTCCAGGGTCCAGTGCGTTTTCAGAAGCCAGCAACGCTTCTGTTCCCACCAGAGGGCAAAGTCTGACCAATCTTGGGCTATGTCTGAAAAAAATAGAAAACACAGTGAAGTAAAACAAGAGGATGGCACTCCAGTCAATTCCATCAGGCGCAGAAACGAAAACAAACCACTGCTCTCTAGGGCCCCACCTGCTCTTACAACCCAAGGCTCAGCGATTGTTGGCCTTGGTGGGACAGGTAGAAAACAGGCTGAACCTCACCATCTGATATTTAAGTGCTGTGGAAGCAACAGAAACATACAAATTTGGTTCATGTTGAAATGCTCAAGTTCTCTTACTTTAACCTCTTGGTGCCATGGGCCTTTCTGCGAAGACCAGGAGCACTTGGCTTTAATCAAGATTATTTCTCTACTAGCAATGTACCCCAGTTTCCAAAGTGTCTACGCTGAAACCAGAGCCGGGTATTTTCTCTGAGTGTCAGCACCCGCATGGAGACCTCCCCCGCCTTCAAGGTGGGCATCCAAGTGGAATTCTTTTTCTTCATCAGTGCTGGAGTCAGCAGTCAATCTTTTATTTTGCTAAATTAAGAGCCACCAGTGTTTTTTTATTTACTTAAAAAAAAAAGGTTTCTGTTCCTCTTTTTAAAGTAGAAAGCCTTTTTTTTTTTTTGCAATGCTGTTAGTAGTAGAAGTATAAATGCTATAACTATTTTAGAAACTCTTATTATTCAACAATTCCTCTCCTCTGACCTACATCCCCAACAGAAATGCCTATACGTACTCACCAAAGACGTGTACTACACAGCAGCCCTGTCTGTAATAGCCCCCAAATGGAGTCACCCCCAAATGTCCATCAACGGGTAAAGGGATAAACTGTGGCATAATCACACAACCAAGTAAGAGAACACACGAACCAAAACTATATGCAACAATGCGGATAAACCTCACAGACACAATGCTGAGCTAAAGAAAGCAGATGCATAAGAGTCTATTTTGTTTAATTTCACTTATAAACAGTTCAAAAACAAGTACAATTATTGCTGTGGTGTTAGAATTCAGGACAGAGGTTACCCTTGGTGGGGCAGTGACGGGGAGGGGTCAGGTGTGGGACTGGGGTGGGGGAACAAGTAATGTTTTGTTTCTTGATCTGGGGTTGGCGACAGGACTGAGAATTCATTGAACTACACACATATGGCAAGTACACTTTTCTGTATGTATAGTAGACTTCAGTGAAGACTTGCTTCAAAAAAAGCTTTCTTTCACTAGTGTAAATGAATGGCCTCCAGCATCCACGGCCTTAGAAGATAAAAATAAAAACAAAGCAAATAGAACATTATTAAATTCTAGGTTGATTGGGTTGGCTCCCGTTGTAAAACTCTGACCCCGAAGATCTCACTTTCTCTGTTTAAAAAGGGAGAGCAAATGGTGCATGGGTGTTAAAAAACGCATTAGTACCAAGCTGGCTTTGTCATTGGGCCATCAGGCATTAATGGAGAACTGACACAGTAGTCTAACACCTTAGAAATAGTCTAAGTCACCCTAGATGTCACCAGTGGGACGGGCCCATTCTTGTGGAAATATGGCATTATACCTCCTAGGAAGCTTTAGTTTGTCACCCATGACTCAAGTTTTTACAAGGGTTGTTGGTGGGGGCGTTGAGACACTTGCAGGGCCTCCCATTTCTCTTCTTCTTGGGAGATGAGCCATGATAAGATAAATTATCAGAAAAATTTAGGTGATGAGACAACTTAGATCAGTGGTGATGCAATAGAGAGGGTTTCAAATACAGAGACACCGTAACAAAATAGAAACTTACTGATCTTTTCTACTAACTTGAGCATCACTCCGCCAACGTGCAGGTCTCCGGACACTCTCAGCGTGACATCTTTCTGCTTCTCGTTTGGATGGTCCACTTGGACCACGAGATCCCAAGAAGCAGGTGCAAACTCACTGGACGAGAGCATCGTGGCAAAGGCAGGTGTCCGCTGCACAAAGAAGCAGACATAGGTCAGTACATGAGAAGGAGGCCCTACGGAGCAAAACTTTTCAAAAAATTTTTTAAAACTTTAGGCTCTTCTTGAAAAAATCTGCAGGTTCTCAGTGCCTCAGACATTAAATTTAGCATCTTAATTTTATTTTATTTTTTAAAATATATCTTTATTGATTTCAGAGAGAGGAAGGGAGAGAGAGAGAGAGAGAAACATCAATGATGAGAGAGAGTCATTGATCGGCTGCCTCCTGCACATCCCCTGCTGAGGATCGAGCCCACAACCCGGGCATGTGCCCTGACCGGGAATCGAACTACAACCTCCTGGATCCTAGGTCGATGCTCAACCGCTGAGCCATGCCTGGCCAGGCTAGGATCTTAATTTTAAAGGAAAAAAATCTGAACTATTCTAGCAATAAGCAACAAATTGTGGCAATCCTTGATGATCAACCGCTGAGCCATGCCTGGCTGGGCTATAAGGCCTATTTTTAAAAAAAACATTGGTGCACTCAAATTCCTAAGAAAGGGCTGGTGGAACTGAAAGTGCCTATGAATCCCCTGAGGATGTTATTAACATGCAGGTTCTAGTCACCAGGTCTCAGTGGAGGTGGAGACCCTGCATTCATAACAAGCTCCAGGAGATGCTAGTCTCTGGCTCACACTTTTGAGTTAAAACAGCCCAGGGAAACATTAGCTCCAGGGCTCAGTTCCCCCTTCCCCATCCCCTACCCAAACCGAGATCAAGCCAGGGACTATAGTGACATCTGAGGATCACTATTTTTAATAAAAAGCAATAATTAATCCACCAGGATCATACCAGTTGTGTGCATTTGGAACTGTTCATAACCGTAAGCCTCAGAATACCTCAAAGTACACAAAACAGATAAACATGCAGATCTCAGTAGGCATAGGACAGACTTTGCCTCCGTCTATTCAAAAGTTGAAGCAGCTCCTAATGTATTTATGACCAGAAGGACACCAGTGACATAGTGCTTGTTCCTCCCCATGCACATAGGTGCACACGGAGACCCCTTGCTCGGGCAGTGGCCATGGGTATATTGAGTCTAACTACCTGCTTGTCATTACCAGCCTCAAGTATTGTTTATTATGTACTCACTGGGTGGTGTACTCTGTTTTAACTACTATGGTGCTGTCCCCGTTCTATCAGCAATCCCAGTTAGAATGGGGAAACTCGGGCTCAGCCGAGGCAACTTGCCGGAAAGCACACAGCAAGTTAGATGGTAGAGCACAGACAGAAATCTAGGCCTTTCTAACTTTAAACTCCTGACACCACACCAGGACACATCCTGGACACTGCTGCAACACCGATATGAAATAAAACTCATGAGCTAAACTCTGGTAGCCTTTACGAGGCATTTCTACTAACGTAAATCTTTCCCAGTGAGGAGACAGCAAAGATTTTGCCTTCCCGGTCAAACTCATAACACGGGCATTGAGCTGTTTGACTTTAACATCTTTCCAATTTATAAAATGCTATTATATGAGGTTTAGTTATTTGAAAACGTTTTGTATATAAAATAACCTGTCTTTTAAGGTGAGTCCTTACTGCTTGTTTCATGAGCAATCAGACATAAGGTCTTTTCTTTTCCTAACCTGGGCAATCAAAACACTTCTCATTTCGGCAACAGCTGGTGATTCCCTCACAACAAATCCAGGCTAAAATTAGACAATCTGGTTTCCCCACATTCCTACCCTATCTTTCTGCGCCTTCATTTTTTACTGAATTTCTCATCTGCAGCAAGCTGCTGCTTGTTGAGCAGAGCAGCGAGCTTCAAGGGCGAAAGGGCATCTTAGAGACCAGGACAAGCAGCAGTCACCAGCAGAAAGGCCAGCCCAGCTGCCCACCTCCTCCTGCCCTTTATTAAAAAATGCAAGAACCCAAGTGAGACGAGAGACAGGGAGACGGAGAGGCAGGAAAAAAGGCAGGAAGGCAGGCAGAAAACGAGGCAGAAAGGATGGCAGATGACAGATAGATGATAGATCGATTAGACAGATGGATAGATGATAGATAGACAGATATGGGAAATGGCTATAGATATGGAAATGGCCTCCACGCTGCCCCTGGAAGATCAGAGAGTGCGCCTGGAAGGCCTGTCTTCCGTCAGCTCTGCAGGTCCCCCGGGAGGTGGGTGGGTGGACACCCGCCCCTCACCCCCACGCAGGCAGCGCAGCGGCTGGACAGTTTGTTTTGCGCGGCCGGACGCGCAGGGCTGGAGACGGTTGTCCTAAGCCAAGTGCATTGTTTTTAATTCAACAGCCCCTTCAGGGCGAGCGGCTACAGAAGGGAAGGGAAGGGAAGGGAAGGGAAGGGAAGGGCGCGGGCCTCAGGAACCGGCGCTGCCCACCGGAGCCCCCTCCCTGCCGGCCCCCGCGCCCTCCAGCCCCGGCCCTTGGCACCCACCTTCTTCTGCGCGCCGGCGGCTGCAGCCTCGCAGAGCCGCACGTGGAGGCCGCGCCCCTAGAGGCCGGGACCGAGGCCCCCGGGGCGACTCGGGGCGGGTTCTGGGGGCGCACGGCGGCCGGCGAGGGTGGCGCGCGGACGCGGGGCCAGGACGCCGGGACCTCCGGCCGAGGCGCGGCGAGCCGGGCGCACCGTCCCGCCTCCGCCCCGCGCCCCCGGAGGCGCGGCCCCCCGCGCGGGCGGCAGGCGAGGGCACGCTCGGCGCCGGGCCTGTCGGGTCCCGCCCGGGGAGGGCGGCGCGCCCCGCAGCCTTTCCAAGGGCAAAGGGTGGTCCGACGGCGGCCGCGCGGCGCGAGGGCGCAGGGACCCCGGGCGCGCTTCCTCCGCGCTCCGCTCTGCGACCGCGCTTCCCGCCCCCCCAGGCCGCCTTCAGTGTTCTCGGCGCCCCAGAACCTCTCCGGACGAGCCCAGTGATTCAGGTCCCGCTTCCTCCCCCTGCCCTCCAGGTACATCCATCAGCCCCACCCCGGGGAACGCCCAGGCCCCGAGACTCCCAGCTCCAGGCTCGGACGCCCCCACTTTAAAGCGCCTGGAGGAACCTGTGATCACCAGGTGGAAGAACCGAAAGCGGTTCATCGCTGAGTAAGAGGGTGATGTAACCCCCCACCCCCGCCCCGAGGCGGGCGAGGCGCCCGGAGGACGCACCGCCGAAGACCCCGGCACCCGAGGGCGCGCCTCCCGCCGAAGTCTGGGGTGGCTCACCTCGCGCTCACCGCCCGCCGCACCTTCCCGTCGCCTTCGCTCCCAGAGACGGCGGGGAGGGTGGGTGACGCGGGGGAGTTGACACAGCCTCTCCCAGCCGCCTCCGTCCGTCTTACACACATTGGTTGAGCGTTGTTTGGGTGCCAGGCCTGGAGCTGGGCTCAGGGGAGACGCTGGGCACAAACAGCCTGAAGTTACAGCTCCCCCTCCGCACAGTGGGTGCAGGACGGACGCCCCGCCTCGCCCCCGGCCAGCTTCGTGCAGTACAGTTCAGGCTTTTAGCGATTTGCATCGAGTACAGAGAGCCTGCGATAACCTAAATACGAATTTAAAATGTTAGGACGTTTAGAACTGGAATCCTTGTTTTTGCTTGTGCCTCATCATATTTAGCCAGGATGGTGGTTTTGGAAGTATTTTAAATTTAGTTTTACCAGGTCATTTGAACAACGGTTCAGCGAATATGGAATGTTATAATTAAAACATAATTGAAAACTTGAGCCCGGCTGGTGTTGGCTTAGTGGTTGAGCCTGGGCCCATGGACCGGTGATCACAGTTTGATTCCTGGTCAGGGCACCTGCCTGGGTTTCAGGCTCCATCCCATTAGGGAGCTTGCAGGAGGCAGCCGATCAATAATTCTCTCATCATTGAGGTATCTGTCTCTCCCTCTCCCTTCCCCTCTCTGAAATCAATAAAGATATTAAAAATAGCAACTAGAAACTGAATTTCCTAATTTGGTAGAGTTTGTCAACTCTGGGAATGGGGTCAGTTGTCATCTGCATGCTCAACACGGACTGAACAAATATGCTCTTATCTTGAGCATAAAGAGTCTGAAGGTTTGCTTTCTGGAGACTGCTCATGGCTGAATGGAACATAGACTGTCTCCAAGACCTTGTGTGTGGTCTTGCAGTAGTAATGGCTTCATTTACACCAAATTGGTTTCTCATTTTAGTTGAAAATATCTGGATCATGCTAAAGGATTTAACTAGTTTTAAGCTTTTGCTTGGCCTAGGTTTTTAAAGAGCTTTTAATTGAAATATATTTACTATATTATATATATTTACTATATATTATATATTTTTTACATATAATTATATATATCGATTTATGAAAGAGCACAAATAATGAAAATTCACCAGGTGATGAATTTTCACAAACTGTATATTGAATGTCGAGATCAAGAAACAGGACATTACCAGTCCCCAGAAGTCCCCTAGTCCCCCCTTCCAGTGACTGCGATCCCCCACCAAGATTAACCATAATCTTGACTTCTAACTTCCTAGAAGGTTTTGCCAATCTTTGTGCCATAGATGAATGGAATCCGACAATATGTACTATTTTGTGTCTGGTTTCTTTTGTTCAATGTTATGTTTTTGCGTTTCACCTGTATTGTGTGTCTTTGGCTTTTTTTTTTAAAAAAACTTCCTACCTGTGAAATAAGCGCAATCCACCCATTTCCTAAGGCCCTGGGTTAAAAGGGGCTTAAAAAGTGTATTCTGGACTTCAAAATATCATACATATATAAACAAGCAATATCACCCTTTCTTCCTTTTCAAAAACAAGTGGAATCAACACTTTGAGTCAGTTATTCAATCTACACATATAAATCAAGCAATGAATTAGCTTATTTATTTGTTCAGCTATTGTGTTCCTGTGAAACAGACACCCGAATATTTTCTGAAAATATTTAGATTAACTAGCAGGCTTTTCAGATCATAACCCTGATGCTGAGGAATTCAGAAGAGGGGCGTCTGCTTCTTTCTGCCGGGTGTGCAGAGTGGTGGGGAGTATGGCAAAAGGCTTCAGAAAGGAGGTGATTTTTGAGATGGAATTTGAAGCATTGGCTAAGAACCTGATAGTTGCCTGTGACAACCTGTTGTCTCTAGGAAACTGTTTTAAGGTCTTTTTTAGTTAGCAGATAGTTATTGTGCTTCAGTTAACAGGGGCGGAGGGGCAAGAGGAGCTATATCTCTAGATATGTTCGAAGTTTTGCATGTTTAATGTGCAAATATTAAAACAATAACCACTGTTAGATACCCATATACAGTATCCTTAAAAGGTAAGTTAGTCTTGTCCAATGTTATGTTATCACATGGGGTGTGCGTAGGTTGGGCTGGGCGAGAGATGTGGCCGTGTTCTGTATTTGCTGAGCAGAAAGGGGAAATAGACTAGTCGAGGGCCTTTGAAAGCCCTGGTTACCTGAACTTGTTAAACACAGCGACTTTCTTCCTCTAGCACCTTCCCGTTTCCACTAGACGAGCCCCCAGAACTTAAAAAATTCTGTACTAAAGAGAATGAAAAAGCTGCTGGGAGGAGAAAAGAGTTTTTTTCCTTGATTGATTTTTTTTTGACAAAGCAGTGTGTTATCCCATGTAAGTTTAAAATCAGGTATTCAGCTTAAAAACATGCTAAAAGTCTGACAACTAAGAAAGGGCAACGTTCGTGTTTGTGGAGAACTTGTGTTCAGTGCGGAGAAGCAGAATGTGCCTGTTAGAGCTGCACCCTCCCTCCCAGCTGGGTGGAAAACAAGCACTTTCCCTGCCCAGGCAAGTTCCCTAATTTCCTGCCTGTGCGGGTGGGGCGGGCGGGTCCTGATGTATCTACTGCGCTAGATGCAGAGGGTGAGGGAGCGCAGAGTAAGAAGGCCCTGCTGGGGGCCCGGGTGCTGGGTCACCACTGAGGATGAGAGGAGCGAGGATGGTCTCTCCCTCCCTCTCTTTCCTCTCCTTCCCTCCTCCGCCTTCATCTCAATCAAAGGGTGCAAAGGATTATACCTGATATAGGATACACACTGATCATTAAGTCTTCTACCTCTGCTGATTATAGTTTCCTTCCTCGGAGAAAACTTCTTGGTTTCCTCTGGAGCCTTCCAGAGATAGTTTTTGCATATAGGCTAACCATTTTGATTTTTATGCAGGTGATAGTATTTGGTAGATCTGTAGTTTGCTTTTCTCACTTTAAAATATCTTGGTGACTGTAGTGGATATCAGTCCCATTCATGGCTGCCTACCATCCTTGGAAAGTCCTCTGTGGAAATCCATATGTTATTATACCAATTTATACATCAGAACTCAAATTCTTAGATCTCTTATAGCTAGGACACAGGCCTACCTCCTAGACTTTGCTGTTCAGACACACTCAGGCACGACTTTAATTTGGAAGTGAGTGAGATGTGGAGACAGGATGTACTTGGAATTTCTATCCATTAATCATAGGCAAGAATCACTGATGGATTTTAAAACGAGTGAGTAAATATGTGATGAGAAACAGGATATTTGTAGTCTCAAAGTAGCTCCCTGCAGAGTATTTGTCAATTATACAGGGAAAGATAGTAACATTAGGTTGGATAAAAATGCAGATATCACCTTAACCAAGTGATCAAAATGAACATCATCCGTAATAATGCATGTTGACCTCACACACCTCCTGATAACGATGCACTGAGAAGGCAATAGCATCACTTCCATGCTGTTCCTGCCCAAATTGTATACCCTCAATTTAATCACAAGAAAATGTCAAGGCCTGGCTGGGTAGCTCATTTGGTTAGAGTATCATCCCCATATGCCAAGGTTGCAGGTTCAACCCCTGGTCAGGGCACATACAAGAATCAACCAAGGAATGCATAAATAAGTAGAGCAAGTTGATGTCTCTGTCTCTGTCTCTGTCTCTGTCTCTGTCTCTGTCTCTGTCTCTCTGTCTCTCCCTCTGTCTTTCTCTCTTTCTCTCCTTCTAACCCAGGTTAGTAGGAAGAAAGAACATGTCACAGTGAGCTCTTCTAAACCCCAATGCAGGTTAGGGTACCCTGAGAAACATTGGAATAATTTCTCTGCTCAAAATTATAGACGCTCAAAAAAAACACCAGTGATTCGGTAAACACTGTTATTACAGTAGCAGGTATGATTTTGAAAAATCCAAAATGCTGAGAGTGAGAATGGTTATATTCCTTTATTTTTCTAAATCTAACTTAGTCTTGATTTTTGATAAACATGGTTGACTGTTAACTCATATTTATTTCTTCTCTCTGTGTCCCTGATAAAAATAGTAATATAAGAATAAGAGAGTATAAACCTACAATGAGAAAGGTAACAGGAGAAAGGCCATCAGCCAATAAGAGATTTTAAGAATTTTCTAGAAGCTAGAAAATTGAACAAGGCATGGCCAGTAATGAAGCAGGGCAATGAAATTCATAGTCTGGGAGTACATGAAAATAGGGATGTAACTGAGGCTTTCCAGAATATTCTCAGGGAAACTCAGGCCTTGAAAATACCAGGTAAGACAGACAGTGGAAATGAGATGTGTTGTCAAAAACAAGGGAAGGAATAGGGAGTTTCTATACAGAACACAATCCCCCCACTATCACATTTAGGGTGAGTCTGTGGCTACCAGTTCTCCACTGAGCTAGCTAAAACCCAGAGGGCTCTACTCTAGAAGTGAAATGTCTCCTTTGAAAAGGCAGCTTTTATACAAAGGCCAACCCCCCACCCAGTTACCCCAAAGCAAAGCTTACCAGTGAAACCTTGGACACTGAGCTCCCAAACAGATCAAAAAAAGAGCAGCTCCTCATTGTCACACATTTGAAGAAATCCTCCACTGTGTGAGAGACAAAAATTTTATTCAATTTTTTCCAGTTTTATTGAGATATAATTGACATGACAAAATTTAATATAGAATAAAATGAGTTAAAAAGATAAGAAACCTCTCCCGGCTGGGAGTGGCTCAGCGGTTGAGCATCGACCTAGGATCCAGGAGATCGGGGTTCAATTCCAGGTCAGGGCACATGCCCTGGTTGCGGGCTTGATCCCCAGCAGGGGGCGTGCAGGAGGCAGTCAATCAATGACTCTCACCATTGATGTTTCTATCTCTCTCTCTCCCTCTCCCTTCCTCTCTCTGAAATCAATAAAGATATATTAAAAAAATAAAAAATATAAGAAACATAGAGGATCAATATAAGAGAAGAAAAAATAGTGGAATAAATTATCACAGAAATAACATGAGAAACCACCTAGAGATGAGAAACATGACTCTCCAGTTTAAAGAGTCATTTAATGTCCATCAAACGAATAAGAAATAACCACACCAAAGTACAGCATTGTGAAGTGTAAGACACTGTAGAAAAATAACGAACCCAAAAGCTTTTAGGAAGGAAAAAACAGGTACTACAAAGGAGATCGCATCGACATTCCACACCCGGCAAGTCTGCCAGTCACGGTATCTTCAGACATGCTAGGACTCAAATTTAATTTTTACGTGTTAGGAACATTTACGATGAGCTGTAGAAAAGAGTGAATCAAGAAAGAGGAAAACCCAGGATGCAGGAAACAGTGGATCCAACCCTGAAAAGCAGAGAATGCGATTTGAGGGCCCTGGGAGGAAGTCCCACGGGCAAGAGAGACCTCAGAATATCTAATGTTATGAGAAGTTTGGAAAAAGATTTGGGATACAGTAAAGAAAAATAGTGCAAGAAAAAAAAGTGTAAAAAAAGAAATATCACTTTTTTCAAGTTCAAAAATTAATTGGTAACCAAAGCAAATAAGACTAATTATGGTTATGAGACCGAAAGCAAACATTGTGGATGTGGTATAACAGGAAAGATGTTTGTCTTCTTCCGGTTCCTGACACAAAACTCCTAAAACCCTTTAATTTCCTGAGTGATAATGGTGACAGGATTGTCCTTTGTTCTAATGTGGTGACTGTTGACAGGGCCCTGGATAGCTTCAGGATGGGGGCTGGTCTCCAGAAAGACTGGGCCTTGATTAAAATCTTGGAACTTTCAGCATTACCCCCCATTGTCCAGGGAGGTGAGAGAGGCTGGGGACTGAGTTAATCACTAACTTCCACAGTCATGCCCATGGAATGAAACCTCCATAAAAACCCTTAAACAATGGGTTTTGGAGAGCTTCCGAACTGGTGAACACATCTACATGCCAGGAAGCTGGTGCGCCCCATCTCCAAGGGGACAGCCGATCCTGCTCTTGGGACCATTCTGAACCTCATCACCTGCCTGTTCATTTGTATCCTTTATAATTAAGTGATACAGTAATTATAGCATTTTCCTGAGTTCCTGAGTTGTATGAGCAAGTCATTGAACCTTGAGGGAAGGGGGGCTGTGGGCATTCCTGACTTTGTAGCCAAGTAGGGCAGAAGTCTGGGTAACCTGGGGACCTAATTCTTGCAACTGGCACCTGAAGTGAGGGAGGTCTTGTGGGACTGAGTCCTTAAACCCGTGGGGTCTGTTGCTGACTCCAGGTAGGCAGTGTCAGAATGGAACTGAATTGAAGGACACCCAGTTGGTGTCAGAGAATTGGTTGGAGAGAAAAACCCCCTGTCTTCAACCTCAAAAATGCCAAAATAAAGGTACAGTGACAGAATTTAGGGTGGAAGAAAGGGGGAAAAATGATGGCAAATGTTAGGGGTGCTAAGAGCCTCACGTTTCACTGTAGGATGCCAAGGGAGATGATTGATAAACAAGTAATCAAGGTGTTAGTATACTACTAGAAGTAACAAAAATAACCAAGAGAAGAACGAAAGTAGAAATGAATCTAGATATACCTGTATTAGGAGGTGGGAATTGTGCAAGAGAACTGAATACTCACCTGTTACAGCTGGAAGTCCACAGATGACATAAGTTAAGAATTAGCAGTAGAGATATATTATATGTAGTCAGTTCTCATTCATGGGAGTATGTTCCATAAAGTTGCCTTGAACACTGAATTAGCCAACATTGCTCCTAGGGGAAATATGTACACACACATACATATCTCACATAGATTACAATCTTAAATCTAAAAATAACTCATTCTGGTAGATTGTGTATTTAAAATTTTCTGAGGTTCAGAAGTTTAAGTGACTGAACTGGAATTCAAACTCCTGTCCACGTGGCACTGCCCGCCGGTCTCCATCCTCTGGTCATCTCTGTTGCAGCTGAAATGAGAAGGCGGAGCATTGTTCCAGCTCAGGAGCTGGCCACAAGCATGTCAGAAGTGACCCAAGTTTTTTGCTGCCCACCACAAAAGTGCCACGAGTGTTGATTTTGTAGTGACAAATAAATTTTAGCAAGTAGAGGAATTCACAAATAGGGGACCCGGGAGTACTGAAGCTTGACCCTATAGAGATATAGATTTAACAGCCAGAGAAAGAGCTGAAAGCGTGGCCCTGGCCGGTTTTGCTCAGTGGTTAGAGCGTTGGCCCTTGGATAGAAGGGTCCTGGGTTGGATTCTGGCCACGGGCACATACTTTGGTTGCAGGTTTGATCCCCTGCCCTGGTTGGGATGCGTGCAGGAGGCAACCCATTGATGTGTCTCTCTCATCTCACATCGATGTTTCTCTCCCCCCGCCACTCTCCACTCTCTCTGAAAAGCAATGGGAAAAATATCCTCGGGTGAGGTAAAAAAAAAAAAAAAAAAAAAAAAATTAAAAGTGGTTGCCTCTGGGAACAGGATGCTGGATGGCAAGGAACAGGGTATGGAATCATTGCTTTTCATCAAGTACAACTTTTATCAACAAATTTAAAATGAATAATTTATTGTATTTTATTTATTTATCTTTTAGACCCTCACCCAAGGATATTTTTCCATTGCTTTTTATAAAGAGTTGAAGGGAGAGAGAGATAAACATCGATGTGAGAGAGACACATTGATGGGTTGCTCCCCTACTCTTGCCTGACTGGGGCAGAGCCTGCAACAGAGGTACGTGCCCTTGGCTGGAATCGAACCTGGGACTCTTCAGTCCAAGGACCGATGCTCTAACCACTGAGCAAAACGGCTAGGGCTGAATAATTGTTTTTAAGCCTCACCTGAGGACATGCTTAGAGAGAGGAAGGGAAACAGAGAGAAACATCTATGTGAGAGAGAAACATCAATCAATTGCCTTCCATAGGCACCCCTACTGGGGATCGAACCCACAGCCTAGGTATGTGCCCTGAAAGGAATCAACGTGGCAACCTTTTGGTGCACAGGATGACCCTCAACTAACTGAGTCATTCTGGCTGAGTGATACCATTGTAATTAACCTAGTTTTAATAACAGGAAGGGAGCAAAGGGAAGGCTGAATATTACAGGCATGCCATTTGGGCAGCTTTGTCAGGAAGCTGAAGTTTTGTGTTTTTTTAAAATATATATCTTTATTGGTTTCAGAGAGAGGAAGGGAGAGGGAGAGAGAGACAGAAACATCAATGATGAGAGTCATTGATCAGCTGCCTCCTGCACGCCCCTTGCTGGGGATCGAGCCCGCAACCTGGGCGTGTGCCCTGACTGGGAATCAAACAGGGATCCCTGGTTCATGGGTTGATGCTCAACCGCCGAGCCACGCTGGCCGGGCAGGAAGCTGCAGTTTAACAATTCCCCGGAGGGCCGCTGATCCATTCCCCACAGATTGCTGGGGGAAGGGACTGAACAGTCTGGGTGAAATAGGGAAGGCACTTGTCTGTCAGTCACACCTGGGAACAGGTCATTGGCCAGAGCAGGCATGGCCACTGAAAGCAGGGGAAGATTTGGAATATTTGATCCCCTAAACAAAAAAGTTTGCTCTCATGTTTTCTGGACTCTTGGGACTCTTGTCTTGACTCCCCTGCATTAGCCCACAGGCAAAATGAATACTTTTGCAAAAATATTTTAAATCATCCCCTCTCCCAGGCCTCTTTTCTCCTCTCACTGGGGCTGTTGGGAGATCAAATCTGTCATTATTGGGGTTTTGCAATTGGAAAATGCTTCATAAATAATGTCACAAATGTTGCTGTAAATGAATAAGTTCTAAATGAGAGGCCCCAGGCAGTGGGAGCTGTGGGTTTCAGCGCAGGAGGTTTCCTGCTGATCCCGTTGCCTTGGGGAAGGCTCCTGGGAGAGGTGGGCCTTTGAAATAGAAGCAATAATGTCTCCATTTGGAAATCAGTTGCTGTCTATCTTTCACTAGCATCAAGAATAACAAGAAGAATGTTCATTGAAGCAGAGACCCATTTCAAACTAGCCCAGGGAGAAAGGGGCCCGTTGGTCCTGAGAAGCCTAGAGGCATGGCCGACTCCAGGGCTCCACCAGAACCCTGCCTCTCTCTCACTGTGTCTTGGCTGTTTTCCACTGTGATGGCATCATTTCCAGGCTGACTCAACATGGTAAGAAGGAGGACCTTCATCATGCTCACTGGAATTGCTGAATAGTTCTCACAATGTCCTGGGAGGCCTTCATACCTGCCTGGCCTGGGGCACGTGCCTACCCTTGGGAGAGTGAAACCACCCTCAAGTGAATCAAATGGACTGAGGGGAATTCCTATGGAACGGAAGTGGGAAAGGTTCTCCAAAAACAAGAACAAAAAGCACATTGAGCAGACAAAAATTATGTCAGCTATAGCCTTGCTACTCAAAGTGTGGCTCAGAAATGTTTAAACAAGTTGCCTCAGTCATGACAATGGCCCTCCTCTGGCATGCCCATCCCACTGGCTGAGGAGGCCATGGGGCTGAGGAGTGTCCACGTGCCGTCTAACTAGGCCTTGCTCTGAGTACCCGAGACTCAGGAATTCCCTGCACAAGTGGCCCCAAGCATGTTTCTGGGGACTGCATGGGCCCTTTCTCCAGTCACTGGGTTCCCACCACCCAGGTTCCAGTGGATTCCCACTGCTTTGAGGTGTAGGACCTCAGGACAGAGAGGAACAGGTCTGGGACTGCCCTTCCTCTGCAGGTTGACCCACCCCAAGTGTGTGCACCTAAAGGGGTGGCCAGGGACCTCACTTTCCTCCAAATACTGTCCCTCTTACTGCTTCCCTTTCCCTTCTTCTCTCGTGGTCCTCGCACTGTCTCTAAGGCACTTTGGGTATGTTGAAGGAAGGAAAAGAAGTGATCCAAGTGGGAGAGAACATGGAAATAGTTTGTGGAGGATTCAATTACCCCACCTCCGGGGCTCCAATATCATCACCTACAGCAGTGCACACATTTTTACCTTGTCTCCACGGACAAATATTTCTTGCTTAGATTTGGTCATCTCCTACCTGCATGGATTTTTACTTTGGCAGTGAATGTCCAGTCTGTTTTAGAAAGGTAGGAGTCGCCCAGAATCATTTTCTTTACCTACTCTGTATTTGGGACTTGGCTGGGGTGTGTACCCATGAAGCCATTCTGGTGTGAGATGGAGCCAGGGGAGGGGAAAGAACATAAGTGGGCCGCCCACCTGGGCCTAAGGAGGCGTTAATCTATAATAGGTGCTCAATAAATCTTTAATGAACGTGGCTCTGTGTGCTTGTTACCTGCAGCGCTTCCTGGTAGAAACTTGAGCTGCTTTACCACAGAGTTGCCACTAGATGTCACTGTTGTCATGTTTGCCAATCGTCTATCCCTCAGTGCCTCCTACCCTTCCCCCACCTTGGTTTGATTTCATTAGATTTAGAACACAAATATGTCCATTTTTAAGGGCAGGTTTTTCTGTACAAACGATCAGAATCCTTGCGTTATTTCCATGTTGTCACTGACTTTCCATTAGTTTTATTGTTTTCCTTGCTTGTATTGGGTATATGAAGGTCCCTCTACATAATAGGTGCTTAATAAAATTTGAAATGAATCGAAAAGGGGCACTTTCTAGGGACTTGAGAAGAAGAGTGTCCTTTTACTTATTATAGTACTATTTATTTTATTTTTTAAAATTAAGTAAGTGCTTTGATTCTACCAGGGTTCTTAACCAAATTCAATGTGTTTGAAAAGGAAAAAACCCACTAACCTTTAACAGAAAAGTAGCATTTCCTTTGGTTCTAAATGTGGGCAATAAACCACAGTAGTAGAGGCACCTGGGACTACACCACCCATAGAAATATCAACTTTTTATATCACATTATTGCAGATAATTTTGAAATATTATGTACACTCATTTCCACATTTTAATTAAGGTAGTTACTAGATTCACTGTTAGCTCTTATGTGTTGAAAGAGAAGCACATATATTACTATATCACAAAATTAAAAAAAATATTTTGATAATTGTGCCCAGTGGAATTCATGTAATCAGAGGTATGTTATTTAATGCATTTAAAAACATTATCCTGGGGGGAGGGGTGGTCCAAAGGTTTCACCAGAATGACTGTGGTAGGCAGAATAATGGCTCCCCAAAGATGTCCATGTCCTGATCCCCAGAGCCTGTGAAATGTTATGTTACATGGCAAACGGGGGATTAAGGATGCAGATAGAATTAAAGTGGCTAATCAGCTGATCTTAAAACGAGGAGATTATCTTGGAGAATCCAGGTGACCCAATGGAATCACAAGGGTCTTTATAAGTGAAAGAGGGAGGCAGGAGAGTTGGGGTCAGGACGAGAGTGGGAGACATGATAGCGGAAAGAGGTTGGATTGCTGCGCTCCGTTTTCACCGTGGATGGGGTCCATAAGCCAAGGCGTGTGGGCAGCCTCTAGAAACTGGAAGAGTCAAGGAAACAGATCCTCTGCCTGAGCCTCCAGAAGGAAACAGCCCTGCTGACACCTTGATCTTAGCCCTGTGAGAGCCATTTGAACTTCTGATCTCCAAAAGTGTAAGAGAATAAATCTGTGTTGTTTTAAGCCACTACATTTATCCCAATTTGTTACAGCAGCAATAGGAAACTAATACACACACAAAGAAAGTTAGGAGCCCCTGCATCTAGACTCACTGTCCGTTAAGGACAGTGGTTCTATCTGTGGGGCGGGCGGGGGTGGGGTGAATTAAGGAATTATTTATTGCTGTGAAACAAAGTCCCCAAACTGTAGCAGCTTAAACAGTATAAATTCATTATCTTAAAGTTTCTGTGGGTCAGGGATTTGGGAGTGACTTAGCTGTGTGGTCTTGGCTCTGGGTCCCTCCTGAGTCTGTGGTCAGCTGAAGGCTGGTTTCGGGGACCTGCACTCACGTCACTGTAAGCAGAACGCCTCAGATTTTTGCCACGTGGACCTTTTCCCAGGGCTGCCTGAGTGTCCTTACCACATGGTGCCTGGCTTCTTCGAGAGTGGGCAATCTGAGAGAAGGAGAGAGGCCGAAGCCACACGCCTTTCACAATCAGTGTCTGAAGTCACACCATCTCCTCTGTCACATTCTGCGCCTTAGAAGCGAGGAAGATGAAATAGGCTCCACTTCCAGTATCGAAGAATCTGTGGACATATTTCAAACGACCAGACTGTTTCTCTGTCTCTCTTCCTTTTTAAAATTGCCATAAACGAATCCATACCAAGAGCCAAGAAAATGTGAATAAAGAGTGTAAATGATGGACAAGACTACATATAGAAAATTTTCATTTTAATTTAATTTATGTAATTTATTACAGCCTTAATTTAATCAAATCAGTAGTTGAAATCTTAAGCCAAAGAAATGAAACCCTTCCTTGTAGAGATTCTGCCATTACCAACTTGGCCTGGAACAGTATGCTTTTTTAAATTTTTTTAAATAACCATTTTATTTTGGAATAATTTTAGAATTACAGGAAAGTTGCCAAGGTAGTACAGAGATCTCATATGCCCTGCAACCAGCAACCAGTTTTCCCTATTGCTAATATCTTACATTGTTAGGGTACATTTGACACAACTAATGAACCAATATTGGTACACTATTATTAACTAAAGTCTATACTTTTTTTATGGGTTTAAGTCTCGCCCACATCACTTGTTAGCTGAGGGCCCCTAATCAGATTACTTCCTTACCTCAGTTTCCTCATCTGCAAAATGGGAATGATAATACATCATAGGAATGTTGTGAAGGTTAAACAAATTTATATATGCAAAGCACTTTGGCTAATAGCTGACACATTGGCCGGTAGGGGATAGCTATGACCATTGTTATTGAATTCGGGGTTTTGTGAGGTAATCTGACCCAGACAAAGATGTTTCCCCTACAATGTGATAAGTGCAGGGTCCTCATCAGTGCCTGGGGTGGTTCTGAGGCCTCCTGCTGAAGTGATATAAATGGAGTCTTGATGAATGGAGGGACGGTGGTGGGGGAAGGGCCCAGGAATTGGGAAGAAAGTGTCCAGAGAGAGGGGCAGTGTGATCAGTGGTGTGGGGGTGCGAGTCAGCCTGGGGGCTCAGTGTGTGCGGTGGTGAGTGGCCAGGCGCTGGGTCCAGGGAGGCTCACGGGCTGTGGTGGAAAACTTGGATTTCCCCTGTCCTGTGAAAACAGGGAGCCAGTGAAGGGTTTTTAACAGGGAGACAACTCAGGTCAGATTAGGATCTTGTGGAAATGGATTTGATGGGGAAGCAAATCAGAGGTTGGCCATCTAATTTGGAGGCTTTTGCAATGGAAGGTGAAAGGTGGTGAGGGACTGGTCACTGGTAGTGAGTGGGGACACGTTGAGGACATATTTAGTGGATAAAATTAGCGAAACTTGGTGAAGGCAGAAGGTGGCGGAGAGGGAGGCTGTATCAGTTTCCCGGGACAGCTGTAACAAAGACCACGGACTCGGTGGTTTAAAATAACATAAATTTCTCCCGTCACAGTTCTGGAGGCTAGAGGTCTGAAATCGAGGTGTCAGCAGGGCGACATGCCCTCTGGGGGCTCTCGGGAAGAACTCTTCCGTCCCTCTTGCAGCGTCAGGGGGCTGCTGGCGTCCCTCAGTAGGTGGCAGCATCGCTCCAGCCCCTGCCCCCCTCTTCACATGCTCCTTCTCTGTACCCCTTTGTTCTTTCCTATTCTCACAAGCACGCTACTCATTGGATTTAGGGCTCACCCTAAATCCAGGCGATTTCACCCGAGATCCTAGCTAATTACATCTGCAGAGACCCTACTGCAAGTAAGATCATATTTAGTTGAGGTTCGGGGTGAACACGAGTTCTTGGGGGACACTATTCAAGCCACGGCAGAGGCCTTTAGGATGATAATTTATAAAAAGCCAAAAAGAAAGATTGTAACAGAGTCATTCGTACGTGAGTGAACAGTGAATGACGCAGAGACAGAAGCTAGTGTGGCAGCGACAGTGTGGCTCTTTCTGACACTTCTCTTGAGCATGTGGCTAGACTACAGTTCCCAGCATCCCTTGCAGCTGGGTGTGGCCAGGTGATCGATTTCAGCCGCTGGAAGGCGGAGGGCAGCCCAGCATGCTGCTCTGAGGCCTGTGTCACCTCCCTGGTGTCACCTCCTCTCCTAGGAGGTTGGCTGGAGTGGAGACAACCCCTGAAGAACTTTTAGAGGCTACAAGTTGAAGATGGCAGTGATGGAGGTGCCCCTGCCCCTGAATCATTGCTTAGAGGAGAGACACTTAATGACAGGAGACACTTGGTTTGCGAAATATATTGTGCAAAGGCCCTGACTTTTGCTGGTCCTGTCGTGTCTGCTCATGGGATGGGGACCTCACCGAAACACCTTTCTGTAGCGGTCCCACTCGTATGCCCAGCAAAGGCCTCACTCTAACTGCTAGGGCGCTGCACCCCTGGCGGGCATCACCGCTCCAGGGCGGGGATGGGAAGGCACTAAGGCGGAACCGTAGGAGGGGCATGTGAGGCCTAGTCGTCTTAATTCACCTGGTATTACCCAGACATCCTGAAAGCTGGCCTGTGGCGCACACTCTCAATAACACAGTGCAGGGGTTTTCTTTTTCCATCGATCAAACGACACAGGCAGCCCATCACACTCCTGACGGGAAGGGTCCTAAAATACCAACATCTGAGCCAGGGTGGCTGCGCTCAGATGCTCAGATTTGGGATGGGTTCATGTGGCTCACCTTGGGTTATGAACGGGCACCCCTATGTTGGGAACACAGAAATCACTGCAAACAACCAACCCATTGCATCAGGAATAAGGGATGGATACCATTGGAACTGTGTAGTCGTTTTGTCACAGTAAAGGACAGCAACTGGTTTCTCACTAACTGGTCCTGCCGGCAGGTATTTTATTTATTTATTTATTTATCCTCACTTGAGGATATTTTTTCCATTGCTTTTCAGAGAGAGTGGAAGGGGGAGAGAGAGAGAGAGAAAGAGAGAAACATTGATGTGAGAGACACATCGATTGGTTGCCTCCAGCAGGCACCCTGATTGGGGCTGGAGATCGAGCCTGCAACTGAGGTAGGTGCCCTTGGCTGGAATTGAACCTAGGACACTTCAGTCCACAGGTCGATGCTCTAACCACTGAGCCAAATGGGCGGGGGCGAACCGCCAGGTATTTATTGGGTAGCCATAAAGGGGATCCAATAGTTGTATGGCACAAATCTTTGTCAGTGGCTTCCACCTTGTGATTGTGCCCCTGCATCCCAGGTTTTCCCTGGGCACAGGGGAGAATCTGTCCCATTGTAACAAAAATTGCCAACTTTCCTCTCCTCAAGGCCAGATGGGCACATTCTGTTTTCCACTGGTACAGCCTGGAGGACATTATAGCACACACAGAAGTCCTTACTAAATTCACCCAGCGGGCCTTAAATGATAGCGGGCAAAGCCTGTTCTCCATGAGCATTTAAATGCCTCTATTGAGAAAAGCTGTCCTCCAAATAGGATGGCCTTGGGCATCATTACTGCCTTGCAAGGAGGCACCTGTGCCGTTATCCAGCTAGAATGTTATGTATTCAGACCTGATGAGCCCGCTAATGTAGCATCTTTATTAAATCACATGAGGATGGAAGTATACACCCTGAGTGATATGACCCTTAGCCTAAGGGACTTAATAAATCAGTGGTTCAGACTGTGGGGCTCTTGGTGAAAAAAATTGTTACTTATTTTGGGAATTATCATCTTAACCTGTGTGTTCTGTGGCAATGGTTTCTGCCTCTGATGCAGCCAGAGAGCCACCAAACAAGCCACCTCTGTGCTAATGAAACCCCTTGCTGACTGCTTAGGGCACATTTTGGAAGAGGGGGGCATGTAACAATATAAGAGCCAGTCATAGAGGGTGAAGGGTTGGAGGAGGTCATTAAGAGGACATGACCTCTGGTTGACCTCAAGCTGGACTGCCCCCTTTCCTGGCCTTGGAATGTATGTCCCGCCCACCATTCCCACTTGGGAGCCCTGTTCAAGGACACAGCTTCGAGAAAGCAATGTGCTGTTGAGACCATCTAAGCAATATATGTGACTGAGTCCCTTTAAAGCCTCTATATAAACTTTCAAGATTTTTGGAGGCGGGTGCAGAGATCTACTCATCTGTGACCACCAAAACAAGCCCGGTAAGCTAAGTCCCCTTGCTGATTAAACCAGCCACCAGTCTGGAGTCATCTACCTCTTCTGTTGGTCTCTCCTTGCCCTCCATGTATAGGGGTCTGTTTCAGATTTCACCCAGGAAACTCCCGAGGTTGAGAACTAACATTGGGTATGATGGGACACAGATCTTGTCTTAATTAAAAAAAAATTTCAAATACAGTTGACATTCAATATTATTTTAGTTTCAGGTGTACAACATAGTGGTTAGACATTTATATAACTTACAAAGTGTCACCCTGATAAGTCTAGTAGCCACCTGATGCCATATAGTTATTAGAATATTATTGACTATATTCCCTATGCTGTACTTATAGTTATTAGAATATTATTGACTATATTCCCTATGCTGTACTTTATATCTCCATGACTGTTTTGTAACTGCCAAATTGTACATTTTAATCCCTTCACTTTAGTGACCCAGCCCCCTAACCTCCCTCCCATCTGGCTACCGTTAGTTTGTTCTGTGTCTCTATGAGTCTGTTTGTTTTGTTTGTTTGCTTATTTTGTGTTTTAGATTACAGTCTCAAGATATGTTCACAATTATTAAAGGCAGATTATGATATATTTAAATAGCATGGCTAAGACTATCATGCTGGAGGCGTCTAATATGTTCTCTGGAAACTTCTAAGTATGTTGTATTTGTGTTCCCCAACATCCCATTTCTTTACCTTAAAAGGCAACAATCTGTTTATTATTTAGTAGCACTTACCTAGGTAATTTAGACATAGCCATGGCATTAGAATTTTATTTTGGTCACTGAGGTTGGAGAAAAACAATCCAAAGACTAAAGCAGTCACTGATGGCTTCTATGTGTTTTAACCTTCCATCCTCCTCTGGTCTTTAGGGTTTTATAACTTTAATGGACAATAAGATTGCCTTCCAACTGTGTCTGTCAGGCGTTGTTGTTGGCGAGGTCTAAAAAGTCAAAAAGAGGCCAAGAAAAGCAAAGGAAAAAACCCTGGAAGACCTGGCCCTGAATATGCAATCAATTAAACAACCTCCCGAACACCTGGAAGTTGATGGCATTCACACCACTTGTGCCCCGTGAAATGAAGCTATCTGTTCTCTTTGGTCTTCTAAATCATTGCTAGTCAACGTGTGACTCCCGGACTAGCAGTTTCAGCATCACCTGGGAATGTGTTACAGATGCAGGATTTGAGGCCCCATCCTAGATCCCCTAAATCATATTCTGTATTTAAACAAGATCCTTAGAGGACCCGGGGGCATGTGAAGTTTTTCAGGAATTGCTCCATCTAATCTAAGTTATCAAATTTGTGAGCATATGCCCTGCCGGGTGTAGCTCAGCAGTGGAGTATTGACCTATAATCCAGGAGATCCCGGTCAGGGCACATGACTGGGTTGCGGGCTCGATCCCCAGTGGGGGGCGGGCAGGAGGCAGCTGATCTATTACTCTCTCATCATTGCGGTTTCTCTCTCTCTCTCCCTCTCCCTTCCCCTCTCTGAAATCAATAAAGATACATTTAAAAAAATTTTTGTGAGC